>NW_027667293.1:6035416-7242500 GCF_963924665.1 Micromys minutus | reverse complement strand
TCAGTTGCACTTTGGGAGTGACTGAAAACAATGCCCGAGTGACTGAAGAGTTGAAACGACCTGGAAACCACACGAAACTACTGGTAATTTTTCGAAATGAGCTGCACATCGGAAATAAGTGAAAATGCTACACAGGTGACTGTAGATTTGAAACGATCAGCGAACCAGTCAAAGCAACTGGGAAGTCCACGGAGTGGGTTGCACGTCGGAAGTGATTCAAAATGCTACGCGGGTGACTGAAAAGTTGAAACGACCCGTGCACAATTCTAAAGGACTGGGTAGTCACAGGAATGGGTGGCATGTCAGAAGTGACTGAAAACGCTGCACTGTTGACTGAAAAGTTGAAACGAACCGGGAACCACCCGAAACTTCTTATAAGTCACTGGAAGGGGTGCCCGTAGAAAGTGACTAAAATCGGTGCGCTGGTGACTTACAAAATTATTCGACCCGCCAACCACACAAAACGACTGTCTCTGAAACGTATTTCATGTCGGTTGTGACGAAAAACACTGCCTCAGAGACTTAAAAAGTAGAAACTAACTGCTATCCACCAAAAGCGACTGGTGAAACCCTGGGACAGCGGCTATTTAAAAGTGACTAAAAACGCTACCCCTAAACAGTGAAATGTAGAAACGAACTGCCCCAGAAACTTTAAAGGTGATACGGGTGAACCACCCGAAATGACTGGGAAGTCCCAGAAATGTGCTGCATAACGTGACTGAAAATGCGTGTCTTGTTATTGAAAAGTTGAATGAAACCGAGAACCACACAAAACAAATGGTAAGTCCATGAAACGGTCTGCACGTCGGACATGACTGACAACGCTGCATCGGTAACTGAATATTGAAACGACACGCGAACCACACAAAAGGATTGAGAGGTCATCAGAACGGGATGCACTTAGAAATTGACAGAAGACACTGCCCATTGACTTAAAGTTGAAATGACCCGCGAATCACCCAAAATGACTAGGAAGTCCCGAGATTAAACTGCACGTTGGAATTAATTGAGAACGCTGCTCTGATGACAGAAAACTTGAACCGTGATCCTCCTTAAACGACTGGAAGACCCGGAATGTGCCGCAGTCCGCTTACTGTAAAGTTGAAACAACTCACAAACCACCAAAAACGACTGGGAAGGTCAGCGAATGGGCTGCACGTAGGAAGTTACGGAAAACGCTGCCCCAAGTAAATGAAAATAGAAAACACTCGCGAACCTCTGAAAACGACTGGGAAGTCTCCGGAATGTGCTTCACACATTGACATGACTGAAACGTTGCTCATTTGACAGAAAAGTTAAAAAGACCCGCACACAGCTCAAAACGAGTTGGAAGACTACGGAACGAGTTGCATGTCTGAAGTGACTGAATCGCTGCCCCTTTGGCAGAAAAGTTGAAACGACCCGCACACAATTCAAAACGAGTGGGAAGACCACGGAACGGGTTGCACGTTGGAATTGACTGAAAACTTTTCTTCGGTGATTGAAAAGTTGAAATGACCCGCAAATCATGGAAAACGACTGGGAAGTCCTGAGAAAAAACTGTAAGTCGAAAGTGACTGAAAACATATCCCGGTGACTCAAAAGGTCAAACGACCCGTGAAGCTCCCAAAACGACTGGTAAGTCTTCTGAACGGGCTGCACGTCGGAGTTGACAGAAAATGCTGTACTGGTGACTAAAAAGTTGAAGCGACCCGCCAACCACCCAAAACGAACGGGAAGTTCTCGAAATGGGCTGCTCATAGAAAGTGATTGAAAAAACTTTCAAAGACTGAAAAGGTGAAACAACCCGCAATCTACCAAAAACGACTGGGTACGCCCTGGAATCGGCTTCATGTCCTTTGTGATAGAAAACGCTGTCCCGGTGACTGAAAAGTTGATAGGTCTCGTGAACCACACATAACGAGTGGAAAGTCCCCGACACATACTGCACGTCGTTACTAAAAATGCTGAACCGGTGACTGAAAGTTGAAACTACACGCGAATCACCCAAAACAACTAGGAAGTACCCGAAACCTGCTGTACTTTGTTATTGACTGAAGACACTACCCCAGTGACTGAAAAGTTGAAACTACTACTTTCCCTTTTTTCTGTTTCTTTCTCTCTCCTACCTCTTCTCTCTTTTTCTCTTCATCTCTCCGTTCTTTCTCTTTACCTTTATCTCCTTTCTCTCCTCTTTCTCTCCATCTGTTTCCTCTCTCGACTCCTTTTCCTTTCTGTCATCTCAATTTTTCACTCTCCTCTTTCTTCTCTTTATCCTCTCTTTCTCTGTTTTTCTCTTTCTCTTTCTTTCTCCTCTCTATTTCTCTATCTCCTTTATCTCTCTTAACTCTCTTCTTCCCCTCTATCTTTCTGTCTCTCCCCTCTCTCTCTCGACTCTCTTTCTACTCTCTCTAATTCGTTCCTCTCTCTCCTCTCTCCTCTCCTCTTTCTCTCATTTTTTTCTCTTTCTCTCTCCTCTCTCTTTCTCTCTATTATCTATTATTCTCTCCCTCCTCTCTGTCCTCTTTCTCTTTCTCTTTCTCGCCTTTCTCCTATCTCTCACTTTCCTCGCTCCTTATTGTCTCTTTGTTGTGTCTTTCTCCTCTCTCTTCTCTCACTCTTTCTGTTTCTCCTCTCTCCTCTCTCCTCTGTCTTCTCTCCTCTCTTTCTCCTCTCTCTCTTTAACTTTCACTCCTCTCTCTTTTTTGTCTCCTCTTTATTCTCTCTCTCCTCTATCTCTTTTTCTCTCTCCTCTCTCTTGCTTCTCCCCTGTCTCTTACGCTTCTCTCACTTCAAAACCCTAAACACTAAACCCTAAACCAAAACCACGATGAAATTTAAACAATCCTAAACCCAAAACCTTAAGCCCTAAACCCTAAACCCTAAACCTTAAACTTAACAATAACCATAACACTAACCATAACCCTAACCCTAACCCTAACCCTAACCCTAACCCTAACCCTAATCCTAACACTATACCCTAAACCCTAAACTTAACACTAACCCTAACCCTAACCCTAACCCTAACCCTAACTCTAACCCTAACCCTAACCCTAATCCTAACCCTAAGCCTGACCCTAACCCTAACCCTAACCCTAACCCTAACCCTAACCCTAACCCTAACCATAACCCTAAACCTAACCCTAACCCTAACCCTAACCCTAACCTTAACCCCCTAACCCTAACCCTAACCTTAAGCCTAACATAACCCCATAACCCCATAACCCTAAATCTTACCCTAACTCTAACCCTAATCTTAACGCTAACCTCAACCCTAACCCTAACCCTAACCCTAACGCTAACCCTAACTCTAACCCTAACCCTAAACCTTACCCTAACACTAACCCTAACCTTAACCCTAACCCTAACCCTAACCCTCACCATAAACCTAACCCTAATCCTAACACTTACCTTACCACCCTAAATTCTAAACCCTGAACAACCCTAAACCCTAAAACCTGAAAAACCCTGAACACTAATCCAAAAGCACCCTAAACACTAAACTCTAAACACTAAACGCTAAAAACCCCTAAACCATTAACACTATACCCTAAACAATCCTAAACCATAAACAACTATAACCCTAAACCCTAAAACACTATACAACCGTACACCCTAAATCTTAAAAAATCCTATATCATAAACCCTTAACAACCCTAAACACTAAATCCTAAACAACCCTAAACAACTCTAAACAACTCTAAACGCTAAACACTTAACAACCCTAAACATTAAACAATCTTAAACGCTATACCCTAAACCTAAACCACCCTAAAACTTAAACAATCCTAAACCCTAAACCTTAAACCCTAAACTCTAAATCCTAAACCATAATTCTAACAATAACCATAACCCTAACCCTAAACCTAAACCTAGCCCTAACCCTAACCCTAAGCCTAACATAACCCCATAACCCTAACTCTAACCCTAATGCTAACCCTAACCCTAAGCCTAACCCTAACCCTAACCCTAACCCTAACTCCTTAACCTTAAACCCTAAATACTAAACCCTGAACGACCATAAATCCTAAACCCTGAACAACCCTAAATCCTAAACCCTGAATAACCCTAAACACTAAACTCTAAACAACCCTAAACAACCCTAATCACTATACCCTAAACAACACTAAACACTAAACCCAAAACAACCCTAAACCCTAAACCTTAAACACTAAACCCTAAACAACCCTAAACAACTTTAAACCCTAAACCCTAAACAACCCTAAACCTTAAAAAATCCTAAATTCTAAACCCTAAACCCTAAACCTAAACCACCCTAAATCTTAAACAATCCTAAACCCTAAACCTTAAACCCTAAACACTAAATCCTAAACCATAAAGAACCCTAAACCCTAAACCCTAAACCTAACAATAACCCTAACCCTAACCCTAACTCTAATTCTAACCACTCTGCACATGCGCACCACTCTAACTCTAGCCCTAACCCTAACTTTAACTTGAACCCGAACCCGAACCCTAACCCTAACCCTAACACTAACCCTAACCCGGGTACAAACCGAAAAGACTGGGACTCTCCAATATGAGCTGCACATCGGAAGTATCTGAAAACGCTGCCCCTGTAACTGAAAAGTTGAAAAGACCCACGAAACACCCAAAACGACTAAGAAGTCCCCGGAATGGGTTGCCTGTCAATATTTACTGAATACCCAGCCTCGGTGAATGAAAAGTTGAAAGGACAGTCTAACCAGCCAAAACGACTGGTAATTCCTCGGAATAAACTGCACGTCCGATATGAATGAAAACGTGCCCCGGTGACTGAAAAGATGAAATGACCTGCGAACCACTCCACAGGACAGGTAAGTCCAGTGAATGAGCTGCACGTCGGAGGTAAATGAAAAGTCTACCCGGTGATTGAAATGTTGAAACGACTCAAAATCACCTGAAACGACAGTGAAGTTCACAAAACGGGTTGCACGTCACAAGTCATTAAAAACGCTGCCCTGGTGACTAAGAAGTTTAAATGACACGCGAACCACACGAAACGACTGTAAAATCTCAGTAATAGGTTGCATGTCGTAAATGACTGAAAACGCTTCTTGGTGACTGAAAAGGTTACACGCTTCGCAAACCTTACTAAACGACTATAAAGTACCAGAAACATACTGCGCGTGGGTTATAACGGAAAACGTTGCCCCGGATACTGAAAGGGTAAAACGACCTGGAAAAGACCCAAAACGACTAGGAAGTTTTTGGAATAGGCTGCACATAAGAAGTGACTGAAAACACTGCCCGACTGACAGAAAAGTTGAAAAGAATTGGGATCCATCAAAAGCGACAGGCATGTTCCCAGAATAGGCTGCACATTGGAAGTACCTGAAAACGCTTTCCTGGTGAATGAAAAGTTGAAATGAACTGAGTCCCACCCTAAGTGACTGGGAAGTCCACAGAGTAGACTGCACGTAGGGAGTGTTTGAAAACGCTGCCTCGGTAGAAACGATCTGCGAATAACCCAAAACGACTGTGAAGACCTTGGATTAGCTGCACGTTGGTAGTTCCTGAAAACGCTGCCCCGGTGACTGTAAGTAGAAACGACAGGCGAAACAGCAAAAACGACTAGGAAGTACCCGGAATAAGATGAACATCGGTTATGACTGAAAACACTGCCCCGCTGACTGAAGAGTTGAAAGAATATGTGATTTACAAAAAAAGACTTGGAAGTACCCAGAATGAACTGCACGTCGGAAGTGACTGCAAACTTCACCGGTAAATTTAAATAGACCCGCGAACCTGTCAATGACTCTGGGAAGACCAAGGAATCAGTTGCACTTTGGGAGTGACTGAAAACAATGCCCGAGTGACTGAAGAGTTGAAACGACCTGGAAACCACACGAAACTACTGGTAATTTTTCGAAATGAGCTGCACATCGGAAATAAGTGAAAATGCTACACAGGTGACTGTAGATTTGAAACGATCAGCGAACCAGTCAAAGCAACTGGGAAGTCCACGGAGTGGGTTGCACGTCGGAAGTGATTGAAAACGCTACGCGGGTGACTGAAAAGTTGAAACAACCCGTGCACAATCCTAAATAACTGGGTAGTCACAGGAATGGGTGGCATGTCAGAAGTGACTGAAAACGCTGCATTGTTGACTGAAAAGTTGAAACGAACCGGGAACCACCAGAAACATCTTAGAAGTCACCGGAAGGGTTGCTCGTAAAGTGACTAAAATCGGTGCGCTGGTGACTTACAAAATTATTCGACCCGCCAACGACAACAAACGAATGTCTCTGAAACGTATTTCATGTCGGTTGTGACTCAGAGACTTAAAAAGTTGAAACTAACTGCTATCCACCAAAAGCGACTGGTGAATCCCCGGCACAGCGGCTATTTAAAAGTGACTAAAAACGCTACCCCTAAACAGTGAAATGTAGAAACGAACTGCGATCCACACGAAACAAATATGGAGTCCCCGGAACTGACTACATGTCGGAAGTGACTCAAAAGTCTAAACTTTGACTGTAACTTTAAAACGACCAGCAAACCTCCCAAAACTACTGGGAAATCCCCAGAATAAGCTGCACGTCGGATATGACTGAAAACGCTGCCCTGTTGTTCAACAATTTAAAACGACTCGCGAACCACCGAAAACGACAATGAAGTCCGCAGAACATGCTACTCATCGGAACCGACTAAAAACTCTACCCGGTGACTGAATGGTTGAAACGACCTCCGAACCAAAAAAACAATTCGGAAGTCCCCATTACTGACTGCATGTCCATAGTGACTGAACACGCTACCCTGGTGACTGATACGTAGAAACGTCCATAAAACCACCCAAAACGACTGGGAAAACGCTGAAATGGGCTGCACATAGGAATTGACACAAAACGCTACTTCCATGACTGAAAAGTTGAAATGAACTGCGATCAACCCAAAACGACTTGGAATTCCCCGGAATTGGCTGCACGGCGGAAGTGATTGAAAAGTCTACCCTTTGACTGTAAACTTGAAACGACCCAAGAACTACCAAGTACAACTGGAGATTCTCCTGAATGAGCTGCATGTCAAATTTGACTGAAAACGCTGCCCAAGTGAATAAAAAGTTGAAACGCGAACCACCCAAAACATTTAGGAAGTACACGGAATGGTCAGCACGTCGGACGTGACTGAAAACGCTGACCCGGGGGCTGAAAGGTTGAAACGACCAGAAATGACTGGGAAATTTCCGTAAAGAGCTTGCAAATAGGAAGTGACGCAAATCTCTGCTTCAGTGACTGAAAAGTCGAAACGACCAGCGAAACAACAATAAAGACTGGAAAGTCCCCGCCATGGGCTGGACGTCGGAAGTGACTGAAAACGCTGCCCGGTTACTGATAAGTTGAAATGACATGCGAAACTTTTGAAACAACTGGGAAGTCCATGAAACGAGTTGTACGTCGGAAGTGACTGAAAACGCTGCCCGTGTGACTGAAAATTTGAAAACACAGGAGAACCACCCAAAACAACTGGGAAGTCTCCAGAATGGGTGCATGTCAGAAGTTACTGAAAAAGTTGCCCAAACGTTGCCATGGTGACTGAAAAATTGAAAGGAAGGGCGAACCACGCAAAACAACTGGGAAATTCACGGAATCGACTGCACGTAGGAAGTGATAGAAAACGCTGACCGGTGATTGAAAAGTTGAAACGACCTAAGAACTATTCTAAATGTCTGGAAAGTCCCCAGAATGGGCAGACTATACTGAAAACGCTGCCCCAGAAACTTTAAAGGTGAAACGGTATGTGAACCACCCGAAATGACTGGGAAGTCCCAGAAATGTGCTGCATAACGTGACTGAAAATGCGTGTCTTGTTACTGAAAAGTTGAATGAAACCGAGAACCACACAAAACAAATGGTAAGTCCATGAAACGGTCTGCACGTCGGACATGACTGACAACGCTGCATCGGTAACTGAATATTGAAACGACACGCGAACCACACAAAAGGATTGAGAGGTCATCAGAACGGGATGCACTTAGAAATTGACAGAAGACACTGCCCATTGACTTAAAGTTGAAATGACCCGCGAATCACCCAAAACGACTAGGAAGTCCCGAGATTAAACTGCACTTTGGAATTAATTGAGAACGCTGCTCTGATGACAGAAAACTTGAACCGTGATCCTCCTTAAACGACTGGAAGACCCGGAATGTGCCGCAGGTCGGAAGTGACTGAAAAAGCAGTCCCACTTACTGTAAATTTGAAACAACTCACAAACCACCAAAAACGACTGGGAAGGTCACCGAATGGGCTGCACGTAGGAAGTTACGGAAAATGCTGCCCCAAGTGAATGAAAATAGAAAACACTCGCGAACCTCTGAAAACGACTGTGAAGTCTCTGGAATGTGCTTCACATTGAAAGTGACTAAAACGCTTACCGGGTGACTGAAAAGTTCAAACGACCCACAAAATTCACAAATAGACTGGGAAGTCCTCAGAATGGGTTGCACGTCCGAATTAACTGAAAATGATTTTGCGGTGACTGAAGAGTTGAAACGACCCGAGAATTACCCAAAACAACTGGGAAGTTCCTGGAACGAGCTGCACGTTGAAATTGACTGAAAACGCTGTCCAGGTGAATGAAATATTCCAATTTCGAGCGAACCACGCAAAAAATACTCAGAAGTCATCGAAACGGGCTGCTCATAGGAATTGACTGAGAATAGTGCCCCAATGACTGAAAACTTGTAATGAAACACCAATCGCCCATCTTGACTGGGAAGTCACCGGTATGGGATGAACGTTGGAAGGTACTGAGAAAGTTTCCCCGGTGACTAAGAGGTTGAAACGACATGTGACTCACCAAAACGACTGGGAAGTATCCGGAATGGGATGCACGTCGGAAATGACTGAAAATTCTACCCGGTGACTGTAAAGTTTAAACGTTTCTAGAACCACCCAAAACGAATGGGAAGTCACCGGATGGGCTGCATGTCTGACATGACTGAAACGTTGCTCATTTGACAGAAAAGTTGAAAAGACCCGCACACAGCTCAAAACGAGTTGGAAGACTACGGAACGGGTTGCATGTCTGAAGTGACTGAATCGCTGCCCCTTTGGCAGAAAAGTTGAAACGACCTGCACACAACTCAAAACGAGTGGGAAGACCACGGAACAGGTTGCACGTTGGAATTGACTGAAAACTTTTCTTCGGTGATTGAAAAGTTGAAATGACCCGCAAATCATGGAAAACGACTGGGAAGTCCTGAGAAAGAACTGTACGTCGGAAGTGACTGAAAACATATCCCGGTGACTCAAAAGGTCAAACGACCCGTGAAGCTCCCAAAACGACTGGTAAGTCTTTTGAACGGGCTGCACGTCGGAGTTGACAGAAAATGCTGTACTGGTGACTAAAAAGTTGAAGCGACCCGCCAACCACCCAAAACGACTGGGAAGTTCTCGAAATGGGCTGCTCATAGAAAGTGATTGAAAAAACTGTTTCAGAGACTGAAAAGGTGAAACAACCCGCAATCCACCAAAAACGACTGGGTATGCCCTGGACGCTGTCCCGGTGACTGAAAAGTTGATACGTCTCGCGAACCACACATAACGAGTGGAAAGTCCCCGACACATGCTGCACGTCGTGACTAAAAATGCTGAACCGGTGACTGAAAAGTTGAAACTACACCCGAATCACCCAAAACAACTGGGAAGTACCCGAAACCTGCTGTACTTCGTTATTGACTGAAGACACTACCCCAGTAACTGAAAAGTTGAAACTACTACTCTCCCTTTTCTCTGTCTCTTTTTCCTACCTCTTCTCTCTTTTTCTCTTCATCTCTCCGTTCTTTCCCTTTACTTTTATCTCCTTTCTCTCCTCTCTCTCTCCATCTGTTGCCGCTTTCGCCTCTTTTTCCTCTGTCATCTCTCAATTTTTCACTCTCCTCTTTCTTCTCTTTATCCTCTTTCTCTATGATTTTCTCTTTCTCTCTCTCCTCTCTATCTCTCTATCTCCTTTATCTCTCTCCACTCTCTCCTTCCCCTCTATCTTTTTGTCTCTCCCCTCTCTCTCTCGACTCTCTCTTTCTACTCTCTCTCTTATTCGTTCCTCTCTCTCCTCTCTCCTCTCTCTCCTCTTTCTCTCATTTTTTTCTTTCTCTCTCCTCTTCTTTTTCTCTCCATTATCTATTATTCTCTCCCTCCTCTCTGTCCTCTTTCTTTTTCTCTCTTTCTCACCTTTCTCCTATTTCTATCTTTCCTCGCTCCTCTCTGTCTCTTTGTTTTGTCTTTCTCCTCTCTCTCTTTAACTTTCACTCCTCTCTCTTTTTTCTATCTCCTCTTTATTTTCTCTCTCCTCTATCTCCCTTTCTCTCTCCTCTCTCTCGCTTCTCTCTTGTCTCTTACGCTTCTCTCACTTTAATATCTCTCTCCTCTCCTCTCTCTTCACTCTCTCTTCTCTGTCTCACTCTTTCTCATCTGTCTTTCTCTTCCTTCCCTTTTTCTCTCTATCTCTCCTCTTTCTACTCTCTCCTCTCTATTTTCTCTCTCTTACACTCCTCTTTCTCCTCTTTCTCCTCTCTGTCTCTTACACTCTTCTCTAATCTCTTTCCTCTATCTCTTCTCTGTCTCTCTCTTTCTCATCTCTCTCTTTCTTTTTCTCTAAACTCTTTCTATTCTGTCTTTCCATCTTTCTATTCTCTCCTCTCTCTTCTCTCTTTGCTCTCTCCTCTCTCTTGCTTCAATCTCTCTCCTCTCTCTTCTCTCTCTTGCTTTCAATGTCTCTTTCTCTCTTCTCTGTCTCTGTTTATCATGTCTCTCCTCTCCTATCTCTCCTATCTCTCATCTTTCTCTCTTTGTCACTCTACCGTCTTTCTACTCTCTCTCCTCTCCTTTTTGAATCTTGACACACTCTTACACTCCTCTCTTTCTCTGCTCTCTCTCGCTGTCACCAAAAGTATTAATGTCACCAAAATTTTTGATGTCATCTAAATGATTAATGTCACTGAAATAATTAATGTTTACTAAAGAATTAACGTTACCAAAATAATCAATGTCAGAATAATTTATATACCCAAAATAATTGTCAACAAAATCATTAATGTGCAATTTTGCCCCAAAATAAATTTCTGGCTTTTTGCTCCAAAATAAAAAAAATTGCTGCAATTTTGCACAAAAATAAGGGCAATTTCTGGAATTTTGTCCAAAAAAACGGGGCATTTCTGCCTTTTCGACCCAAAACTGGGGGAATCTCTGCCTTTCTGGCCCAAAATAAGGGAAATTTCTGCAATTTTGCCCCAAAATGAGGGGAATTTCTGGAATTTTGCCCAAAAATAAAAGGAATTTCTGCCTCTCTGCCCCAAAATAAATGTCTGCAATTTTGCCACAAAATAAAAGAATTTTCTGCCTTTTTGCCATTAAATAAGGGAAATTTCTTCATTTTTGCCCCAAAATAAAAGTAATTTTTGCATTTTTGCGCCAAAATTAGAAGAATTTTTGCCTTTTTGCTCCAAAACAAAAAGAATTTCTGATTTTTGCCCCAAAATAAGTGGAATTTCTGAGATTTTTCCCTGAAATAAGTTAAATTTCTACAATTCTGCCCCAAATAAGCGAAATTTCAGCAATTTTGCCCTAAATTAGGTGAATTTCTGCAATTTTGCTCCAAAATATAAGGATTTTCTGCCTTTTTGGAAAAAAAATAAAGGGAATTTTTGCCATTTTGCTATAAAAAAAGGGAAATTTCTTCCTTTTTTCCTCAAAATAAGTTGAATTTCTGCCGTTTTACATCAATATACGTGGAATTTCTGCCTTTTTCCCCAAAATAGAGGGAATTTCTGTCTTTTTGCCCAAAAATAAAAGGAATTTCTAAATTTTGCCCTGAAATAATTGAAATTTCTGCAATTTTACCCCAAAATAAGGGGATATTCTACCTTTTTGCCACAAAATATGGGGAATTTCAGCCTTATTACCTCAAAATAAATAGAATTTCTGCCTTTTGCCCCAAAATTTCAGGAATATCTGCCTTTTTGCCCCAAAATAAGGAAAAATTTTTGCAATTTTGTACCAAATAAAAGAAATTTCCGCCTTTTTGCCTCAAAATAAGAGAAATTTCTGCCTTTTTTCCCTGAAATAAGTGAAATTTCTGCAATTTTGCCCCCAAAAAAGGAAAATTTCTGCCTTTTTTTCCTGAAATAAGTGAAATTTCTGCAATTTTGCCCCAAAATAAGGGAAATTTCTGCAATTTTGCCCCAAAATAAGGGAAATTTCTGCAATTTTGCCCCAAAATAAAAGAAATTTCTAGAATTAATCCCCAAAGGGGAATTTTTGATTTTTGCCACGAAATTAGAAAATTTTCTGACTTTTTGCCCCAAAATAAAGGGAATTTCTGCCTTTATGACCCAGAATTAGGGGAATTTCTGCAATTTTGCCCAAAATACGAGGAATTTCTTCTTTTTTGCACGAAAATAAGGGGAATGTATACCTTTTGCCATAAAAAAAGAGAAATTTCTTCATTTTTGCCCCAAAATAAGGGGGATTTCTGCATTTTTACCTCAAAATAAATGGAATTTCTGCCTTTTTACCCAAAAATAAACGGAATTTCTGTCTTTTTGCCTCAAAATAAGAGGAATTTCTGATTTTTTGCCCTGAAATGAGTGAAATTTCTGCAATTTTGCCCCAAAATAAGAGAAATGTCTGCCTTTTTGCCCCAAAATGAGGGGAATTTCTGCATTTTTGCCCCAAAATAAAAGGAATTTCAGCGTTTATACCACATAAGAAGGAGAATCTCTGTCTTTTTGCCCCAAAATAAGGGGAATTTCTGATTTTTTGCCCTGAAATAAGTGAAATTTCTGCAATTTTGCCCCAGAATAAGAGAAATGTCTGCCATTTTGCCCCAAATTAAGGGGAATTTCTGCATTTTTTGCCCCAAAATAAGGGGAATTTCAGCCTTTTTACCACATAAGAAGGAAAATCTCTGCCTTTTTGTTCCAAAATAAGGGGAATTTCTGCCTTTTTGCCACAAAATAAGGGAAATTCAGCCTTTTTACCTCATAATAAGGGGAATCTCTGCCTTTTTGCTCCAAAATATGGAGAATTGCTGCCTTTTTGCCCCAAAATAAGGAAAATTTCTGCCTTTTTTCCCTGAAATAAGTGAAATTTCTGCAATTTTGCCCCAAAATAAGGGAAATTTTTGTCTTTTTGCCCCAAAATAAAAGGAATTTCTGATTTTTGCCCTGAAATAAGGAGAATTTCTGTATTTTTGCCCCAAATAAAGGGAATTTCTGCATTTTTGCCCCAAAATTAGGAGAGTTTCTGCAATTTTGCTTCAAAATACAGCAAATTTCTGCCTCTTTTCCCGAAAATAAGGGGAACTTCTGCCTTTTTGCCCCAAATAAAGGGAATTTCTGCATTTTTGACCCAATATTAGAAGAATTTCTGCAATTTTGCTCCAAAATAAGGGTAATTTCTGCCTTTTTGCCCGAAATTAAGGGGATTTTCTGCCTTTTTGCCCCAAAATAAGGAGAATTTCTGCCTTTTTGCCCTGAAATATATGAAATTTCTGCAATTTTACCCCAAAATAAGGTGAATTTCTGCCTTTTTGCCCTGAAATATATGAAATTTCTGCTTTTTTGCCCCAAAATAATGGGAATTTCTGCCTTTTTGCCCCAATATTAGAAAAATTTTTGCTTATTTTCTCTGAAATAAGTGAAATTCCTACAATTTTGCCCTAAAATAAGGGAAATTTCTGCAATTTATCCCCATAATAAGGGAAATTTCTGCAATTTTGCCCCAAATTAAGGGGAATTTCTGTTTTTGCCCCCAAATAAGGGAAATTTCTGTAATTTTGCCCTAAAATAAGGGGAAGTTCTGCCTTTTTGCCCTAAAATAAGGAGAATTTCGGCCTTTTTGCCACAAAATAAAGAAAATTACTGTATTCTTTACCCCAAATTTAGGTGAATTTCTGCAATTTTGCTCCAAAATACGGGGATTTTCTGCCTTTTTTGCCGAAAATAAAAGGAATTTCTGACATTTTGCCACGAAATAAGTGAAATTTCTGCAGTTTTACCCCAAAATAAGGAGAATTTCTGCCTTTTTGCCCAAAAATTAGGGGAATTTCTGCAATTTTGCTCCAAAATATGGGGAATTTCTGCCTTTTTGCCCGAAAATAAAGGGAATGTATACCTTTTTGCCATAAAAAAAGAAAAATTTTTCATTTTTGCCCCAAAATAAGGGGATTTTCCACCTTTTTGACTCAAAATAAGTGCAATTTCTGCCTTTTCCCCAAAATAAACAAAATTTCTTTCTTTGTGCCCCAAAATAAAGGAAATTTCAGCCTTTTTACCTCAAAATAAGAGAAATTTCTGCCTTTCTGCCCCAAAATATGAGGAATTTCTGACTTTTTTCCCCAAAATAAGAAAAATTTCTGCAATTTTGTACCAAAATAAAAATATATCTGCCTTTTTGCCCCCCCCAAAAAATTTTCGCCTTTTTTTCCTAAAATAAGTGAAATTTCTGCAATTTTGCCCCAAAATAAGGGAAATTTCTGCAATTTTGCCCCAATGTAAAGGAAATTTCTGCAATTTTGCCCCAAAATAAAGGGAATTTCTGACTGTTTGCTCCTGAAAAAAGGAGATTTTCTGTCTTTTTGCCCCAAAATAAGGAGAATTTCTGCCTTTTTGCCCGAAAATTATGAGAATTTCTGAAATTTTGCTTCAAAATACGGGGAATTTCTGCCTTTTAGCCCCAAAATAAAGGGAATTTCTGCATTTTACCTCAAAATAAGAATAATTTTGGACTTTTGCCTCAAAATATGCGGAATTTCTGCATTTTTGTTTCAAAATAAGAAAAAATTTTCAATTTTGTACCATAATAAAAGAAATTTCTTCTTTTTGCCCCAAAATAAGGGGAATTTCTGACTTTTTGCCCCGAAATAAATGAAATTTCTGCAATTTTGCCCAAAAATAAGGAAAATTTGTGCCTTTTTGCCCTAAAAAAAGAATTTTTGCCTTTTGCCCCAAAATATGGGGAATTTCAGCATTTTACCTCAAAATAAGAAGAATTTCAGCCTTTTTGCACCAAAATATGGAAAATTTCTGCCTTTTTGCCCGAAATTAAGTGGAATTTCTGCTTTTTTGTCCGGAAATAAGTGAAATTTCTGCAATTTTAGCCAAAAATTAGGGATTTCATCTTTTTGCCCCAAAATAAGAGAAATTTCTGCCATTTTGCCCTGAAATATTTGAAATTTCTGCAATTTTACCCCAAAATAAAAGGAATTTCTGCCTTTTTGTCCCAAAATAAGGGGAATTTCAGCCTTATTACCTCAAAATAAGGGGAATTTCTGCCTTTTTGCCCCAAAATATAAGGAACTTCTGCCTTTTTGCCCCCAAATAAGGAAAATTTCTGCAATTTTGCCCCAAAATAAAGGGAATTTCTTCCTTTTGCCCCAAAATAAAGGATATTTCAGCCTTTTTGCCTGAAAATAAGTGAAATTTCTGCAATTTTGCCCCAAATAAGGAAAATTTCTGCAATTTTGCCCCAAAATAAGGTAAATTCCTGCAATTTGGCCCCAAAATAAGTGGAATTTCTGAGTTTTGCCCCAAAATAAGAAGAATTTCTGTCTTTTTGCCCCAACATATAGGGAATTTCTTCCTTTTTGCTTCACAATTAGGGGAATTTCTGCAATTTAGCTCCAAAATAAGGGGAATTTCTGCCTTTTTGCCTCTAAATAGTTTGAATTTTTGTCTTTTCCCCCCAAAACAAAGAGAATTTCTGTCTTTTTTGCCCCAAAATAAGGAAAATTTCTGACTTATTACCCTGAAATAAGTGAAATTTCTGCAATTTTGCCTTAAAATAAGGGAAATTTCTGCCTTTTTGCCTCCAAATAAGGGGAATTTCAGCCTTTTTACCTCAAAATAAGGGGAATTTCTGCATTTTTGCCACAAAATATTAGGAATTTCTGCCTTTTTGCCCAAAATAAGAAAAAATTCTGCCTTTTTTTACCTGAAATAAGTGAAATTTCTGAAATTTTGCCCCAAAATAAGGGACATTTCTGGAATTTTGCCCCAAAATAAGAGGAATTTCCGAGTTTTGCCCCAAAATAAGGAGAATTTCTGTCTTTTTGCCCCAACATATAGGGAATTTCTGCCTTTTTGCCCCCCAATTAGGGGATTTTCTGCAATTGTGCTCCAAAAAACGGGGAATTTCTGCTTTTTTGCCCGAAAATAAGGGGAATATAGACCTTTTGCCACAAAAAAGGGAAATTTCTTCATTTTTGCCCCAAAATAAGAGGAATTTCTTCCTTCTTACCTCAAAATAAGTGAAATTTGTGCCTTTTTACCCAAAAATAAACGAAATTTCTGTCTTTTTGCCCAAAAATAAAAGGAATTTTTGAATTTTGCCCTGAAATAAGTGAAATTTCTGCAATTTTGCCCCAAAATAAGGGAAATTTCTGCCTTTTTGCCACAAAATAAAGGGAATCTCTGCCTTTTTGCCCCAAAATATCGGGAATTTCTGCATTTTTGCCCCAAAATAAAGAAAATTTCTGCAATTTTGTACCAAAATAAAAGAAATTTCTGCGTTTTTGACCCAAAATAAGAGAAATTTCTGCGCTTTTTCCCTGAAATAAGTGAAATTTCTGCAATTTTGCCGCAAAATAAGGAAAATTTCTGCAATTTTGCCACAAAATAAAGGACATTTCTGCAATTTTGCCCCAAAATAAGAGGAATTTCTTTTTGCCCTGAAATAAGGAGAATTTCTGTCTTTTTGTTCCAAAATAATGTGAATTTCTGCATTTTTCCCCAAAATTAGGGGAATATGTGCAATTTTGCTTCAAAATACGAGGAAATCTGCCTTATTGCACAAAAATAAAGGGAATTTCTGCATTTTTGCACCAATATAAGGGTAATTTCTGAAATTTAGCTTTAAAATACGGGGAATTTCTGCGTTATTGTCCGAAATAAAGTGGAATTTCTGCCTTTTTGCCCTGAAATATTTGAAATTTCTGCAATTTTACCCCAAAATAAGGGGAATTTCTGTTTTTGGCCCTAAAATTAGGGGAATTTCTGCTTTTTGCCCCAAAATAAGGTAAATTTCTGACTTTTTGCCCTGAAATAATTGAAATTTCTGCAATTTTGTCCCAAAATAATAGGAATTTCTGCCTCTTTGCCGAAAATAAGGGGAATTTCAGCATTTTACCTCCAAATAAGGGGAATTTCTGCCTTTTTGCCACAAAATATCGGGAATTTCTGCCCTATTGCCCTTAAATAAGGAAAATTTCTGCTTTTCTGCCCCAATTAACGGGAATTTCTACCTTTTTGCCACAAAGTAAAGGGAATTTCTGCCTTTTTGCCCCAAAATAACGGGAATTTCAGCCTTTTTACCTCAAAATAAGGGGAATTTCTGCCTTTTTCCCCAAAATATGGGTAATTTTTGCCTTTTTGTTCCAAAATAAAGAAAATTTTTTATTTTTGCACCATAATAAAAGAAATTTCTGCTTTTTGCCCCAAAATAAGAGGAATTTCTGACTTTTTGCCCTGAATTAAATGAAATTCCTGCAATTATGCCCGAAAATAAGGGAAATTTGTGCCTTTTTGCCCCCAAATGAGGGGAATTTCTGCCTTTTTGCCCCAAAATATGGGGAATTTCAGGATTTTACCTCAAAATAAGGGGAATTTCAGCCTTTTTGCACCAAAATATGGGGAATTTCTGCCTTTTTGCCACAAAATAAGAAAAATTTCTGCAAGTCTGTAACAAAATAAAAGAAATTTCTAAAATTTTGCCCCAAAATAAGGGAAATTTCTGATTTTTGCCCCAAAATAAGGAGAATTTTTCTATTTTTGCCCCAAAAAAGGGAATTTCTGCCTTTTTGCCCCAAAATTAGGGGAGTTTCTGCAATTTTGCTCCAAAATAAGGGGAATTTCTGCCTTTTTACCCCAAAATAAGGGGAATTTCTGCCTTTTTGCTCTGAAATATGTAAAATTTCTGCAATATTACCCCAAAATAAGGTGAATTTCTGCCTCTTTGTCCCAAAATAATGGGAATTTCTGCCTTTTTGCCCCAAAATAAGAAAAATTTTTGCTTTTTTCTCTGAAATAAGTGAAATTTCTGCAATTTTGCCCTAAAATAAGGGAAATTTCTGTTTTTTGCCCCCAAATAAGGGAAATTTCTGCAATTTTGCCCTAAAATAAGGGGAATTTGTGCCTTTTGCCCCAAAATAAGGAGAATTTCTGCCTTTTTGCCCCAAAATAAAGAAAATTACTGTATTTTTTACCCCAAATCAGGTGAATATCTGCAATTTTGCTCCAAAATATGGGGATTTTCTGTTTTTTTCGCCAAAAATAAGGGGAATTTCTGCCATTATGCAGCGAAATAAGTGAAATTTCTGTAGTTTTACCCCAAAATAAGGGGAATTTCTGCCTTTTTGCTTAAAAATTAGGGGTATTTCTGCAATTTTACTCCAAAATACGGGGAATTTCTGCCTTTTTTCCCGAAAATAAAGGGAACGTATAACTTTTTGCCATAAAAAAGGAAATTTCTTCATTTTTGCTCCAAAATAAGAAGATTTTCCACCTTTTTGACTCAAAATAAGTGCAATTTCTGCCTTTTCCCCAAAATAAACGAAATTTCTGTCTTTTTGCCCCAAAATAAGGGGAATTTCAGCCTTATTACCTCAAAATAAAGGGAATTTCTGCCTTTTTGCCCCAAAATATGGAAAATTTCTGCCCTTTTCCCAAAAAATAAAGGGAATTTCTGCATTTTTGCACCAATATTAGGTGAATTTCTGCAATTTTGCTCCAAAATACGAGGAATTTCTGCCTTTTTACCCGAAATTAAGTGGATTTTCTGCCTTTTTGCCCCCAAATAAGGGAAATTTCTGCAATTTTATCCCAAATTATGGGGAATTTCAGCCTTTTTACCTCAAAATAAGGGGAATTTCTGCCTTTTTCCCCAAAATACGGGGAATTTCTGAATTTTTGCCCCAAAATAAGAAAAATTTCTGCAATTTTGTAACAAAATAATAAAATTTCTGCCTTTTTGCCCCAAAAAAGAAAATTTCCACCTTTTTTCCCTGAAATAAGTGAAATTTCTGCAATTTTGCCCCAAAATAAGGAAAATTTCTGCAATTTTGCCCCAATGTAAAGGAAATTTCTGCAATTTTGACCCAAAATAAGGGGAATTTCTGACTGTTTGCTCCCAAAAAAAGGAGATTTTCTGTCTTTTTGCCCCAAAATAAGGAGAATTTCTGCCTTTTTGCCCGAAAATTATGAGAATTTCTGCAATTTTGCTTCAAAATACGGGGAATTTCTGCCTTTTAGCCCCAAAATAAAGGGAATTTCTGCATTTTACCTCAAAATAAGAATAATTTCTGCCTTTTTCCCCAAATATGGAAAATTTCTGCCTTTTTGTTTAAAAATAAAAATTTCTTCAATTTTGTACCATAATAAAAGAAATTTCTTCTTTTTGCCCCAAAATAAGGGGAATTTCTGACTTTTTGCTCTGAAATAAATGAAATTTCTGCAATTTTGCCCAAAAATAAGAAAAATTTGTGCCTTTTTGCCCCCAAAAAAGAAGAATTTTTGCCTTTTGCCCCAAAATATGGGGAATTTCAGCATTTTACCTCAAAATAAGAAGAATTTCAGCCTTTTTGCACCAAAATATGGAAAATTTCTGCCTTTTTGCCCCGAAAATAAAGGGAATTTCTGCATTTATGCACCAATATTAGGGGAATTTCTGCAATTTTGCTCCACAATACGGGTCATTTCTGCTTTTTTGCCCGAAATTAAGTGGAATTTCTGCCTTTTTGTCCGGAAATAAGTGAAATTTCTGCAATTTTAGCCAAAAATTAGGGATTTCATCTTTTTGCCCCAAAATAAGGGATATTTCTGCCATTTTGCCCTGAAATATTTGAAATTTCTGCAATTTTACCCCAAAATAAGCAGATTTTTTGCCTTTTTGTCCCAAAATAAGGGGAATTTCAGCCTTATTACCTCAAAATAAGGGGAATTTCTGCCTTTTTGCCCTAAAATATAAGAAATTTCTGCCTTTTTGCCCCAAAATATGGGGAATTTCTGCAATTTTGCCCCAAAATAAGGGGAATTTCTTCCTTTTTGCCTTAAAATAAAGGATATTTCAGCCTTTTTACCTGAAAATAAGTGAAATTTCTGCAATTTTGCCCCAAAAAAAAGAAAATTTCTGCAATTTTGCCCCAAAAATAGGGTAAATTCCTGCAATTTGGCCCCAAAATAAGTGGAATTTCTGAATTTTGCCCCAAAATAAGGAGAATTTCTGTCTTTTTGCTCCAACATATAGGGAATTTCTACCTTTTTGCCCCACAATTAGGGGAATTTCTGCAATTTTGCTCCAAAATACGAGGAATTTCTGCCTTTTTGCCTGAAAATAAGGGGAATGCATATCTTTTTGCCATAAAAAGGGAAATTTCTTCATTTTTGCTCCAAAATAATTGAACTTTCTGCCTTTTTGCCTATAATAAGTGGAATTTCTGTCTTTTCCCCCCAAAATAAAGAGAATTTCTGTCTTTTTTGCCCCAAATAAGGAAAATTTCTGACTTATTACCCTGAAATAAGTGAAATTTCTGCAATTTTGCCCCAAAATAAGGGAAATTTCTGCCTTTTTGCCCCCAAATAAGGGGAATTTCAGCCTTATTACCTCAAAATAAGGGGAATTTCTGCCTTTTTGCCCCAAAATATAAGGAATTTCTGCCTTTTTGCCCCAAAATATGGGGAATTTCTGCAATTTTGCCCCAAAATAAGGGGAATTTCTTCCTTTTTGCCCCAAAATAAAGGATATTTCAGCCTTTTTACCTGAAAATAAGTGAAATTTCTGCAATTTTGCCCCCAAAAAAAGAAAATTTCTGCAATTTTGCCCCAAAAATAGGGTAAATTCCTGCAATTTGGCCCCAAAATAAGTGGAATTTCTGAATTTTGCCCCAAAATAAGGAGAATTTCTGTCTTTTTGCTCCAACATATAGGGAATTTCTACCTTTTTGCCCCACAATTAGGGGAATTTCTGCAATTTTGCTCCAAAATACGAGGAATTTCTGCCTTTTTGCCTGAAAATAAGGGGAATGCATATCTTTTTGCCATAAAAAGGGAAATTTCTTCATTTTTGCTCCAAAATAATTGAACTTTCTGCCTTTTTGCCTCTAAATAAGTGGAATTTCTGTCTTTTCCCCCCAAAATAAAGAGAATTTCTGTCTTTTTTGCCCCAAATAAGGAAAATTTCTGACTTATTACCCTGAAATAAGTGAAATTTCTGCAATTTTGCCCCAAAATAAGGGAAATTTCTGCCTTTTTGCCCCCAAATAAGGGGAATTTCAGCCTTATTACCTCAAAATAAGGGGAATTTCTGCCTTTTTGCCCCAAAATATAAGGAATTTCTGCCTTTTTGCCCCAAAATATGGGGAATTTCTGCAATTTTGCACCAAAATAAGTGAAAAATTTCTGAAATTTTGCCCCAAAATAAAAGAAATTTCTGGAATTTTGCCCCAAAATAAGTGGAATTTCTGAATTTTGCCCCCAAATAAGGAGAATTTCTGTCTTTTTGCCCCAACATATAGGGATTTCTGCCTTTTTGCTCCACAATTAGGGGATTTTCTGCAATTGTGCTCCAAAAATCGGGGAATTTCTGCTTTTTTGCCCTAAAATAAGGGGTATGTATAACTTTTGCCACAAAAGAGAAAAAATTTCTTCATTTTTGCCCCCAAATAAGAGGAATTTCTGCCTTCTTACCTCAAAATAAGTGAAATTTCTGCCCTTTTACCCAAAAATAAATGAAATTTCTGTCTTTTTGCTTCAAAATAAAAGGAATTTTTGAATTTTGCCCTGAAATAAGTGAAATTTCTGCAATTTTGCACCAAAATAAGGGAAATTTCTGCCTTTTTGCCACAAAATAAAGGGAATTTCTGTCTTTTTTCCCCAAAATAAGGGGAATTTCAGCATTTTACCTCATAATAAGGGGAATCTCTTCCTTTTTGCCCCCAAATATGGGGAATTTCTGCATTTTTGCCCCAAAATAAAGAAAGTTTCTGCAATTTTGTACCAAAATAAAAGAAATTTCTGCCTTTTTGCCCCAAAATAAGAGAAATTTCTGCGTTTTTTCCCTGAAATAAGTGAAATTTCTGCAATTTTGCCCCAAAATAAGGGAAATTTCTGACTTTTTGCCCTGAAATAAGGAGAATTTCTGTCTTTTTGTTTCAAAATAATGTGAATTTCTGCATTTTCCCTCAAAATTAGGGGAATATGTGCAATTTTGCTTCAAAATACGAGGAAATCTGCCTTATTGCACAAAAATAAAGGGAATTTCTGCATTTTTGCACCAATATAAGGGGAATTTCTGAAATTTAGCTTTAAAATACGGGGAATTTCTGCGTTATTGCCCGAAATATAGTGGAATTTCTGCCTTTTTGCCCTGAAATATTTGAAATTTCTGCAATTTTACCCCAAAATAAGGGGAATTTCTGTTTTTGGCCCCAAAATTAAGGGAATTTCTTCTTTTTGCCCCAAAATAAGGCAAATTTCTGACTTTTTGCCCTGAAATAATTGAAATTTCTGCAATTTTGCCCCAACATAATAGGAATTTCTGCCTTTTTGCCGAAAATAAGGGGAATTTCAGCATTTTACCTCCAAATAAGGGGAATTTCTGCCTTTTTGCCACAAAATATGGGGAATTTCTGCTCTATTGCCCTTAAATAAGGAAAATTTCTGCTTTTCTGCCCCAATTAACGGGAATTTCTGCCTTTTTGCCACAAAGTAAAGGGAATTTCTGCCTTTTTGCCCCAAAATAACGGGAATTTCAGCCTTTTTACCTCAAAATAAGGGGAATTTCTGCCTTTTTCCTCAAAATATGGGTAATTTTGTTTTTGTTCCAAAATAAATAAAATTTCTACAATTTTGTATCAAAATAAAAGAAATTTCTGCTTTTTGCCCCAAAATAAGGGGAATTTCTGACTTTTTGCCCTGAATTAAATGAAATTCCTGCAATTATGCCCGAAAATAAGGGAAATTTGTGCCTTTTTGCCCCAAAATGAGGGGAATTTCTGCCTTTTTGCCCCAAAATATGGGGAATTTCAGGATTTTACCTCAAAATAAGTCGAATTTCAGCCTTTTTGCACCAAAATATGGGGAATTTCTGCCTTTTTGCCACAAAATAAGAAAAATTTTTGCAAGTCTGTAACAAAATATAAGAAATTTCTAAAATTTTGCCCCAAGATAAATAAAATTTCTGATTTTTGCCTTAAAATAAGGAGAATTTTTCTATTTTTGCCCCAAAATAAAGGGAATTTCTGCCTTTTTGCCCCAAAATTAGGGGAGTTTCTGCAATTTTGCTTCAAAATACAGGGAATTTCTGCCTCTTTTCCCAAAAAATAAAAGGAACTTCTGCCTTTTTGCCCCAAATAAAGGGAATTTCTGCATTTTTGCCCCAATATTAGGGGAATTTCTGCGATTTTGCTCCAAAATACGAGGAATTTCTGCCTTTTTACCCGAAATTAAGTGGATTTTCTGCCTTTTTGCCCCCAAATAAGGGAAATTTCTGCAATTTTATCCCAAAATAAGGGGAATTTCTGCCTTTTTACCCCAAAATAAAAGGAATTTCTGCCTTTTTGCCCTGAAATATGTGAAATTTCTGCAATTTTACCCCAAAATAAGGTGAATTTCTGTCTCTTTGCCCCAATATAATGGGAATTTCTGCCTTTTTGCCCCAAAATAAGAAAAATTTTTGCTTTTTTCTCTGAAATAAGTGAAATTTCTGCAATTTTGCCCTAAAATAAGGGAAATTTCTGTTTTTTGCCCCCAAATAAGGGAAATTTCTGCAATTTTGCCCTAAAATAAGGGGAATTTGTGCCTTTTGCCCCAAAATAAGGAGAATTTCTGCCTTTTTGCCCCAAAATAAAGAAAATTACTGTATTTTTTACCCCAAAATCAGGTGAATATCTGCAATTTTGCTCCAAAATATGGGGATTTTCTGCCTTTTTCGCCAAAAATAAGGGGAATTACTGCCATTTTGCGACGAAATAAGTGAAATTTCTGTAGTTTTACTCCAAAATAAGGGAAATTTCTGCCTTTTTGCCCAAAAATTAGGGGAATTTCTGCAATTTTACTCCAAAATACGGGGAATTTCTGCCTTTTTTCCCGAAAATAAAGGGAACGTATACCTTTTTGCCATAAAAAAAGGAAATTTCTTCATTTTTGCCCCAAAATAAGGGGATTTTCCATCTTTTTGACTCAAAATAAGTGCAATTTCTGCCTTTTCCCCAAAATAAATGAAATTTCTGTCTTTTTGCCCCAAAATAAGGGGAATTTCAGCCTTATTACCTCAAAATAAAGGGAATTTCTGCCTTTTGCCCCAAAATATGGAAAATTTCTGCCTTTTTCCCTAAAAATAAAGGGAATTTCTGCATTTTTGCACCAATATTAGGTGAATTTCTGCAATTATGCTCCAAAATACGAGGAATTTCTGCCTTTTTACCCGAAATTAAGTGGATTTTCTGCCTTTTTGCCCCCAAATAATGGAAATTTCTGCAATTTTATCCCAAAATATGGGGAATTTCAGCCTTTTTACCTCAAAATAAGGGGAATTTCTGCCTTTTTGCCCCAAAATATGGGGAATTTCTGAATTTTTGCCCCAAAATAAGAAAAATTTCTGCAATTTTGTTACAAAATAAAAAAAATTTCTGCCTTTTTGCCCACAAAAAAGAAAATTTCTGCCTTTTTTCCCTGAAATAAGTGAAATTTCTGCAATTTTGCCCCAAAATAAGGGAAATTTCTGCAATTTTGCCCCAATGTAAAGGAAATTTCTGCAATTTTGCCCCAAAATAACGGGAATTTCTGACTGTTTACTCCCGAAAAAAAGAGATTTTCTGTCTTTTTGCCCCAAAATAAGGAGAATTTCTGCCTTTTTGCCCGAAAATTATGAGAATTTCTGCAATTTTGCTTCAAAATACGGGGAATTTCTGCCTTTTAGCCCCAAAATAAAGGGAATTTCTGCATTTACATGAAAATAAGAATAATTTCTGCCTTTTGCCCCAAATATGGGGAATTTCTGCCTTTTTGTTTCAAAATGAGGAAAATTTCTTCATTTTTGTACCATATTAAAAGAAATTTCTGCTTTTTGCCCCAAAATAAGGGGAATTTCTGACTTTTTGCCCTGAAATAAATGAAATTTCTGCAATTTTGCCCGAAAATAAGGGAAATTTGTGCTTTTTTGCCCCAAAATAAGAAGAATTTTTGCCTTTTGCCCCAAAATATGGGGAATTTCAGCATTTTACCTCAAAATAAGAAGAATTTCAGCCTTTTTGCACCAAAATATGGAAAATTTCTGCCTTTTTGCCCCCAAAATAAAGGGAATTTCTGCATTTTTGCACCAATATTAGGGGAATTTCTGCAATTTTGGTCCAAAATACGGGTCATTTCTGCCTTTTTGCCCGAAATTAAGTGGAATTTCTGCCTTTTTGTCTGGAAATAAGTGAAATTTCTGCAATTTTAGCCAAAAATTAGGGATTTCATCTTTTTGCCCCAAAATAAGGGAAATTTCTGCCATTTTGCCCTGAAATATTTGAAATTTCTGCAATTTTACCTCAAAATAAGGGGAATTTCTGCCTTTTTGTACCAAAATAATGGGAATTTCTACCTATTTGCCCCAAAATAAGGAAAATTTCTGCAATTTTGCCCCAAAATAAGGGGAATTTCTTCCTTTTTGCCCCAAAATAAAGGATATTTCAGCCTTTTTACCTGAGAATAAGTGAAATTTCTGCAATTTTGCCCCAAAAAGGGAAATTTCTGCAATTTTGCCCCAAAATGAGGTAAATTCCTGCAATTTTGCCCCAAAATAAGTGGAATTTCTGAGTTTTGCTTTAAAATAAGAAGAATTTCTGTCTTTTTGCCCCAACATATAGGGAATTTCTGCCTTTTTGCCCCACAATTAGGGGAATTTCTGCAATTTTGCTCCAAAATACGGGGAATTTCTGCCTTTTTGCCTGAAAATAAGGGGAATGCATATCTTTTTGCCATAAAAAAGGGAAATTTCTTCATTATTGCTCCAAAATAAGGGGAATTTCTGCCTTTTTGCCTCTAAATAAGTGGAATTTCTGTCTTTTCCCCCAAAAACAAAGGGAATTTCTGTCTTTTTTGCCCCAAAATAATAAAAATTTCTGACTTATTACCCTGAAATAAAGGAAATTTCTGCAATTTTGCCCCAAAATAAGGGAAATTTCTGCCTTTTTGCCCCCAAATAAGGGGAATTTCAGCCTTTTTACCTCAAAATAAGGAGAATTTCTGCCTTTTTGCCCCAAAATAAGAAAAATTTCTGCCATTTTTACCTGAAATAAGTGAAATTTCTGCAATTTTGCGCCAAAATAAGTGAAATTTCTGCAATTTTGTTCCAAAATAAGGGAAATTTCTGGAATTTTGCCCCAAAATAAGTGGAATTTCTGAGTTTTGCCACAAAATAAGGAGAATTTCTGTCTTTTTGCCCTAACATATAGGGAATTTCTGCCTTTTTGCCCCACAATTAGAGGATTTTCTGCAATTGTGCTCCAAAATACGAGGAATTAATGCTTTTTTGCCCGAAAATAAGGGGAATGTATACCTTTTGCCACAAAAAGGGAAATTTCTTCATTTTTACCCCAAAATAAGAGCAATTTCTGCATTCTTACCTCAAAATAAGTGAAATTTCTGCCTTTTTACCCAAAAATAAACGGAATTTCTGTCTTTTTGCCCCAAAATAAAAGGAATTTTTGAATTTTGTCCTGAAATAAGTGAAATTTCTGCAATTTTGCCCCAAAATAAGGGAAATTTCTGCCTTTTTGCAACAAAATAAAGGGAATTTCTGTCTTTTTGCCCCAAAATAAGGGGAATTTCAGCATTTTAACTCATAATAATGGGAATCTCTGCCTTTTTGCCCCAAAATATGGAGATTTTCTGCATTTTTGCCCCAAAATAAGGAAAATTTCTGCAATTTTGTACCAAAATAAAAGAAATTTCTGCCTTTTTGCCCCAAAATAAAGAAAATTTCTACGCTTTTTCCCTAAAATAAGTGAAATTTATGCAATTTTGCCCCAAAATAAGGGAAATTTCTGCAATTTTGCCCCAAAATAAAGAAAATTTCTGCAATTTTGCCCCAAAATAAGGGGAATTTCTGACTTTTTGCCCTGAAATAAGGAGAATTTCTGTCTTTTTGTTCCAAAATAATGTGAATTTCTGCATTTTTTCTCAAAATTAGGGGAATATGTGCAATTTTGCTTCAAAATACGGGGAAATCTGCCTTATTGCACAAAAATAAATGGAATTTCTGCATTTTTGCACCAATATAAGGGAAATTTCTGAAATTTAGCTTTAAAATACGGGGAATTTCTGCATTACTGCCCGAAATAAAGTGGAATTTCTGCCTTTTTGCCCTGAAATATTTGAAATTTCTGCAATTTTACCCCAAAATAAGGGGAATTTCTGTTTTTGGCCCCAAAATTAGGGGAATTTCTTCTTTTTGCCCCAAAATAAGGCAAATTTCTGACTTTTTGCCCTGAAATAATTGAAATTTCTCCAATTTTGCCCCAAAATAATAGGAATTTCTTCCTTTTTGCCGAAAATAAGGGGAATTTCAGCATTTTACCTCCAAATAAGGGGAATTTCTGCCTTTTTGCCACAAAATATGAGGAATTTCTGCCCTATTGCCCTTAAATAAGGAAAATTTCTGCTTTTCTGCCCCAATTAACGGGAATTTCTGCCTTTTTGCCACAAAGTAAAGGGAATTTCTGCCTTTTTGCCCCAAAATAAGGGGAATTTCAGCCTTTTTACCTCAAAATAAGGTGAATTTCTGCCTTTTTCCCCAAAATATGGGTAATTTTTGCCTTTTTGTTCCAAAGTAAGGAAAATTTCTACAATTTTGTATCAAAATAAAAGAAATTTCGGCTTTTTGCCCCAAAATAAAAGGAATTTCTGAATTTTTGCCCTGAAATAAATGAAATTCCTGCAATTATGCCCGAAAATAAGGGAAATTTGTGCCTTTTTGCCCCAAAATGAGGGAAATTTCTGCCTTTTTTCCCCAAATATGTGGAATTTCAGGATTTTACCTCAAAATAAAAGGAATTTCAGCCTTTTTTCACCAAAATATAGGGAATTTCAGCCTTTTTACCTCAAAATAAGGAAAATTTCTGCCTTTTTGCCCCAAAATATGGGGAATTTCTTACTTTTTGCCCCAAAATAAGAAAAATTTCTGCAATTTTGTACCAAAAAAAAAAAAAATTTCTGCCTTTTTTCCCAAAAAAGAAAATTTCCGCCTTTTTTCTCTGAAATAAGTGAAATTTCTGCAATTTTGCCCCAAAATAATGGAAATTTCTGCAATTTTGCCCCAACATAAAGGAAATTTCTGCAATTTTGCCCCAAAATAAGGTGAATTTCTGACTGTTTGCTCCCGAAAAAAGGAGATTTTCGGTCTTTTTGCCCCAAAATAAGAATTTCTGCCTTTTTGCCCGAAAATTATGAGAATTTCTGCAATTTTGCTTCAAAATACGGGGAATTTCTGCCTTTTAGCCCCAAAATAAAGGGAATTTCTGCATTTTACCTCAAAATAATAATAATTTCTGCCTTTTGCCCCAAAATATGGGGAATTTCTGCCTTTTTGTTTCAAAATGAGGAAAATTTCTTCAATTTTGTACCATAATAAAAGAAATTTCTGCTTTTTGCCCAAAAATAAGGGGAATTTCTGACTTTTTGCCCTGAAATAAATGAAATTTCTGCAATTTTGCCCGAAATTAAGGAAATTTGTGCCTTTTTGCCCCAAAATAAGAAGAATTTTTGCCTTTTGCCCCAAAATATGGGGAATTTCAGCATTTTACCTCAAAATAAGAAGAATTTCAGCCTTTTTGCACCAAAATATGGAAAGTTTCTGCCTTCTTGCCTCCAAAATAAAGGGAATTTCTGCATTTTTGCACCAATATTAGGTGAATTTCTCCAATTTTGCTCCAAAATACGGGTCATTTCTGCCTTTTTGCCCGAAATAAAGTGGAATTTCTGCCTTTTTGTCTGGAAATAAGTGAAATTTCTGCAATTTTAACCAAAAATTAGGGATTTCATCTTTTTGCCCCAAAATAAGGGAAATTTCTGCCATTTTGCCCTGAAATATTTGAAATTTCTGCAATTTTACCTCAAAATAAGAGAAATTTCTGCCTTTTGTCCCAAAATAAGGGGAATTTCTACCTTTTTGCCCCCAAATAAGGAAAATTTCTGCAATTTTGCCCCAAAATATGGGGAATTTCTTCCTTTTTGCTCCAAAATAAAGGATATTTCAGCTTTTTTACCTGAAAATAAGTGAAATTTGTGCAATTTTGCCCCACAAAAGGGAAATTTCTGCAATTTTGCTCCAAAATAAGGTAAATTCCTGCAATTTTGCCCCAAAATAAGTGGAATTTCTGAGTTTTGCCCCAAAATAAGGAGAATTTCTGTCTTTTTGCCCCAACATATAGAGAATTTCTGCCTTTTTGCCCCACAATTAGAAGAATTTCTGCAATTTTGCTCCAAAATACGGGGAATTTCTGCCTTTTTGCCCGAAAATAAGAAGAATGCATATCTCTTTGCCATAAAAAAGGGAAATTTCTTCATTTTTGCTCCAAAATAAGGGGAATTTCTGCCTTTTTGCCTCTAAATAAGTGGAATTTCTGTCTTTTTCCCCCAAAACAAAGGGAATTTCTGTCTTTTTTGCCCCAAAATAAGGAAAATTTCTGACTTAAAACCCTGAAATAAGTGAAATTTCTTCAAGTTTGCCCCAAAATAAGGGAAATTTCTGCCTTTTTGCCCCCAAATAAGGGGAATTTCAGCCTTTTTACCTCAAAATAAGGGGAATTTCTGCATTTTTGCCACAAAATATTAGGAATTTCTGCCTTTTTGCCCCAAAATAAGAAAAATTTCTTCCTTTTTTACCTGAAATAAGTGAAATTTCTGCAATTTTGCACCAAAATAAGGGACATTTCTGAGTTTTGCCCCAAAATAAGGAGAATTTCTGTCTTTTTGCCCCAACATATTGGGAATTTCTGCATTTTTGCCCCACAATTAGGGGATTTTCTGCAATTTTGCTCCAAAAAAACGGGGAATTTCTGCTTTTTTGCCCGAAAATAAGGGGAATATATACCTTTTGCCACATAAAAGGGAAATTTCTTCATTTTTGCCCCAAAATAAGAGGAATTTCTGCCTTCTTACCTCAAAATAAGTGAAATTTCTGCCTTTGTACCCAAAAATAAACGAAATTTCTTTTTGCCCAAAAATAAAAGGAATTTTTGAATTTTGCCTTGAAATAAGTGAAATTTCTGCAATTTTGCCCCAAAATAAGAGAAATTTCTGCCTTTTCGCCACAAAATAAAGGGAATCTCTGCCTTTTTGCCCCAAAATATGGGGAATTTCTGCATTTTTGCCCCAAAATAAAGAAAATTTCTGCAATTTTGTACCAAAATAAAAGAAATTTCTGCCTTTTTGCCCCAAAATAAGAGAAATTTCTGCGCTTTCTCCCTGAAATAAGTGAAATTTCTGCAATTTTGCCGCAAAATAAGGAAAATTTCTGCAATTTTGCCCCAAAATAAAGGAAATTTCTGCAATTTTTCCCCAATATAAGGGGAATTTCTGACTTTTTGCCCTGAAATAAGGAGAATTTCTGTCTTTTTGTTCCAAAATAATGTGAATTTCTGCATTTTTCCTAAAAATTAGGGGAATATGTGCAATTTTGCTTCAAAATACGGGGAAATCTGCCTTATTGCACAAAAATAAATGGAATTTCTGCATTTTTGCACCAATATAAGGGGAATTTCTGAAATTTAGCTTTAAAATACGGGGAATTTCTGCGTTATTGTCCGAAATAAAGTGGAATTTCTGCCTTTTTGCCCTGAAATATGTGAAATTTCTGCAATTTTACCCCAAAATAAGGGGAATTTCTGTTTTTGGTCTTAAAATTAGGGGCATTTCTGCTTTTTGCCCCAAAATAAGGCAAATTTTTGACTTTTTGTCCTGAAATAATTGAAATTTCTGCAATTTTGCCCCAAAATAATAGGAATTTCTTTCTTTTGCCAAAAATAAGGGGAATTTCAGCATTTTACCTCCAAATAAAAGGAATTACTGCCTTTTTGCCACAAAATATGGGGAATTTCTGCCCTATTGCCCTTAAATAAGGAAAATTTCTGCTTTTGTGCCCCAATTAACGGGAATTTCTGCCTTTTTGCCACAAAGTAAAGGAAATTTCTGCCTTTTTGCCCCAAAATAACAAGATTTTCAGCCTTTTTACCTCAAAATAAGGGGAATTTCTGCCTTTTTCCCCAAAATATGGGTAATTTTTGCCTTTTTGTTTTAAAATAAGGAAAATTTCTATAATTTTGTATCAAAATAAAAGAAATTTCTGCTTTTTGCCCCAAAATAAAAGAAATTTCTGACTTTTTACCCTGAAATAAATGAAATTCCTGCAATTATGCCTGAAAATAAGGGAAATTTGTGCGTTTTTTCCCCAAAATGAGGGGAATTTTTTCCTTTTTGCCCCAAAATATGGGGAATTTCAGGATTTTACCTCAAAATAAGGGGAATTTCAGCCTTTTTGCACCAAAATATGGAAAATTTCTGCCTTTTTGCCCCCAAAATAAAGGGAATTTCTGCATTTTTGCACCAATATTAGGTGAATTTCTCCAATTTTGCTCCAAAATACGGGTCATTTCTGCCTTTTTGCCCGAAATAAAGTGGAATTTCTGCCTTTTTGTCTGGAAATAAGTGAAATTTCTGCAATTTTAGCCAAAAATTAGGGATTTCATCTTTTTGCCCCAAAATAAGGGAAATTTCTGCCATTTTGCCCTGAAATATTTGAAATTTCTGAAATTTTACCTCAAAATAACAGGAACTTCTGCCTTTTTGTCCCAAAATAAGGGGAATTTCTGCCTTTTTGCCCCCAAATAAGGAAAATTTCTGCAATTTTGCCCCAAAATATGGAGAATTTCTTTTTTTTTCCTCCAAAATAAAGGATATTTCAGCCTTTTTACCTGAAAATAAGTGAAATTTGTGCAATTTTGCCCCACAAAAGGGAAATTTCTGTTTTTTGCCCCAAAATAAGGTAAATTCCTGCAATTTTGCCCCAAAATAAGTGGAATTTCTGAGTTTTGCCCCAAAATAAGGAGAATTTCTGTCTTTTTGCCCCAACATATAGGGAATTTCTGCCTTTTTGCCCCACAATTAGAAGAATTTCTGCAATTTTGCTCCAAAATACGGGGAATTTCTGCCTTTTTGCCCGAAAATAAGAAGAATGCATATCTTTTTGCCATAAAAAAGGGAAATTTCTTCATTTTTGCTCCAAAATAAGGGGAATTTCTGCCTTTTTGCCTCTAAATAAGTGGAATTTCTGTCTTTTTCCCCCAAAACAAAGGGAATTTCTGTCTTTTTTGCCCCAAAATAAGGAAAATTTCTGACTTAATACCCTGAAATAAGTGAAATTTCTTCAATTTTGCCCCAAAATAAGGGAAATTTCTGCCTTTTTGCCCCCAAATAAGGGGAATTTCAGCCTTTTTACCTCAAAATAAGGGGAATTTCTGCATTTTTGCCACGAAATATTAGGAATTTCTGCCTTTTTGCCTCAAAATAAGGAAAATTTTTGCAATTTTGCCCCAAAATAAGAGGAATTTCTTCCTTTTTGCCCCAAAATAAAGGATATTTCAGTCTTTTTACCTGAAAATAAGTGAAATTTCTGCCTTTTTGCCCAAATAAGGAAAATTTCTGCAATTTTGCCCCAAAATAAGGTAAATTCCTGCAATTTGGCCCCAAAATAAGTGGAATTTCTGAGTTTTGCCCCAAAATAAAAAGAATTTCTGTCTTTTTGCCCCAACATATAGGGAATTTCTGCTTTTTTGCCCCACAATTAGGGGAATTTCTGCAATTTTGCTCCAAAAGAAGGAAAATTTCTGCCTTTTTGCCTCTAAATAAGTGGAATTTCTGTCTTTTCCTTTCAAAACAAAGAGAATTTCGGTCTTTATTGCCCCAAAATAAGGAAAATTTCTGACTTATTACCCTGAAATAAGTGAAATTTCTGCAATTTTGCCCCAACTTAAGAGAAATTTCTGCGTTTTTGCCCCCAAATAAGGGGAATTTCAGCCTTTTTACCTCAAAATAAGGGGAATTTCTGCATTTTTGCCACAAAATATTAGGAATTTCTGCCTTTTTGCCCCAAAATAAGAAAAATTTCTGCCTTTTTTACCTGAAATAAGTGAAATTTCTGCAATTTTGCACCAAAATAAGGGACATTTCTGAGTTTTGCCCCAAAATAAGGAGAATTTCTGTCTTTTTGCCCCAACATATAGGGAATTTCTGCATTTTTGCCCCACAATTAGGGGATTTTCTGCAATTGTGCTCCAAAAAAACGGGGAATTTCTGCTTTTTTGCCCGAAAATAAGGGGAATATATACCTTTTGCCACATAAAAGGGAAATTTCTTCATTTTTGCCCCAAAATAAGAGGAATTTCTGCCTTCTTACCTCAAAATAAGTGAAATTTCTGCCTTTTTACCCAAAAATAAACGAAATTTCTTTTTGCCCAAAAATAAAAGGAATTTTTGAATTTTGCCTTGAAATAAGTGAAATTTCTGCAATTTTGCCCCAAAATAAGAGAAATTTCTGTCTTTTCGCCACAAAATAAAGGGAATCTCTGCCTTTTTGCCCCAAAATATGGGGAATTTCTGCATTTTTGCCCCAAAATAAAGAAAATTTCTGCAATTTTGTACCAAAATAAAAGAAATTTCTGCCTTTTTGCCCCAAAATAAGAGAAATTTCTGCGCTTTCTCCCTGAAATAAGTGAAATTTCTGCAATTTTGCTGCAAAATAAGGAAAATTTCTGCAATTTTGCCCCAAAATAAAGGAAATTTCTGCAATTTTTCCCCAATATAAGGGGAATTTCTGACTTTTTGCCCTGAAATAAGGAGAATTTCTGTCTTTTTGTTCCAAAATAATGTGAATTTCTGCATTTTTCCTAAAAATTAGGGGAATATGTGCAATTTTGCTTCAAAATACGGGGAAATCTGCCTTATTGCACAAAAATAAATGGAATTTCTGCATTTTTGCACCAATATAAGGGGAATTTCTGAAATTTAGCTTTAAAATACGGGGAATTTCTGCGTTATTGTCCGAAATAAAGTGGAATTTCTGCCTTTTTGCCCTGAAATATGTGAAATTTCTGCAATTTTACCCCAAAATAAGGGGAATTTCTGTTTTTGGTCTTAAAATTAGGGGCATTTCTGCTTTTTGCCCCAAAATAAGGCAAATTTTTGACTTTTTGTCCTGAAATAATTGAAATTTCTGCAATTTTGCCCCAAAATAATAGGAATTTCTTCCTTTTTGCCAAAAATAAGGGGAATTTCAGCATTTTACCTCCAAATAAAAGGAATTTCTGCCTTTTTGCCACAAAATATGGGGAATTTCTGCCCTATTGCCCTTAAATAAGGAAAATTTCTGCTTTTGTGCCCCAATTAACGGGAATTTCTGCGTTTTTGCCACAAAGTAAAGGAAATTTCTGCCTTTTTGCCCCAAAATAACAAGATTTTCAGCCTTTTTACCTCAAAATAAGGGGAATTTCTGCCTTTTTCCCCAAAATATGGGTAATTTTTGCCTTTTTGTTTTAAAATAAGAAAAATTTCTATAATTTTGTATCAAAATAAAAGAAATTTCTGCTTTTTGCCCCAAAATAAAAGGAATTTCTGACTTTTTACCCTGAAATAAATGAAATTCCTGCAATTATGCCTGAAAATAAGGGAAATTTGTGCGTTTTTCCCCAAAATGAGGGGAATTTTTTCCTTTTTGCCCCAAAATATGGGGAATTTCAGGATTTTACCTCAAAATAAGGGGAATTTCAGCCTTTTTGCACCAAAATATGGAAAATTTCTGCCTTTTTGCCCCCAAAATAAAGGGAATTTCTGCATTTTTGCACCAATATTAGGTGAATTTCTCCAATTTTGCTCCAAAATACGGGTCATTTCTGCCTTTTTGCCCGAAATAAAGTGGAATTTCTGCCTTTTTGTCTGGAAATAAGTGAAATTTCTGCAATTTTAGCCAAAAATTAGGGATTTCATCTTTTTGCCCCAAAATAAGGGAAATTTCTGCCATTTTGCCCTGAAATATTTGAAATTTCTGAAATTTTACCTCAAAATAACAGGAACTTCTGCCTTTTTGTCCCAAAATAAGGGGAATTTCTGCCTTTTTGCCCCCAAATAAGGAAAATTTCTGCAATTTTGCCCCAAAATATGGAGAATTTCTTTTTTTTCCTCCAAAATAAAGGATATTTCAGCCTTTTTACCTGAAAATAAGTGAAATTTGTGCAATTTTGCCCCACAAAAGGGAAATTTCTGTTTTTTGCCCCAAAATAAGGTAAATTCCTGCAATTTTGCCCCAAAATAAGTGGAATTTCTGAGTTTTGCCCCAAAATAAGGAGAATTTCTGTCTTTTTGCCCCAACATATAGGGAATTTCTGCCTTTTTGCCCCACAATTAGAAGAATTTCTGCAATTTTGCTCCAAAATACGGGGAATTTCTGCCTTTTTGCCCGAAAATAAGAAGAATGCATATCTTTTTGCCATAAAAAAGGGAAATTTCTTCATTTTTGCTCCAAAATAAGGGGAATTTCTGCCTTTTTGCCTCTAAATAAGTGGAATTTCTGTCTTTTTCCCCCAAAACAAAGGGAATTTCTGTCTTTTTTGCCCCAAAATAAGGAAAATTTCTGACTTAATACCCTGAAATAAGTGAAATTTCTTCAATTTTGCCCCAAAATAAGGGAAATTTCTGCCTTTTTGCCCCCAAATAAGGGGAATTTCAGCCTTTTTACCTCAAAATAAGGGGAATTTCTGCATTTTTGCCACGAAATATTAGGAATTTCTGCCTTTTTGCCTCAAAATAAGGAAAATTTTTGCAATTTTGCCCCAAAATAAGAGGAATTTCTTCCTTTTTGCCCCAAAATAAAGGATATTTCAGTCTTTTTACCTGAAAATAAGTGAAATTTCTGCCTTTTTGCCCAAATAAGGAAAATTTCTGCAATTTTGCCCCAAAATAAGGTAAATTCCTGCAATTTGGCCCCAAAATAAGTGGAATTTCTGAGTTTTGCCCCAAAATAAAAAGAATTTCTGTCTTTTTGCCCCAACATATAGGGAATTTCTGCTTTTTTGCCCCACAATTAGGGGAATTTCTGCAATTTTGCTCCAAAAGAAGGAAAATTTCTGCCTTTTTGCCTCTAAATAAGTGGAATTTCTGTCTTTTCCTTTCAAAACAAAGAGAATTTCGGTCTTTATTGCCCCAAAATAAGGAAAATTTCTGACTTATTACCCTGAAATAAGTGAAATTTCTGCAATTTTGCCCCAACTTAAGAGAAATTTCTGCGTTTTTGCCCCCAAATAAGGGGAATTTCAGCCTTTTTACCTCAAAATAAGGGGAATTTCTGCATTTTTGCCACAAAATATTAGGAATTTCTGCCTTTTTGCCCCAAAATAAGAAAAATTTCTGCCTTTTTTACCTGAAATAAGTGAAATTTCTGCAATTTTGCACCAAAATAAGGGACATTTCTGAGTTTTGCCCCAAAATAAGGAGAATTTCTGTCTTTTTGCCCCAACATATAGGGAATTTCTGCATTTTTGCCCCACAATTAGGGGATTTTCTGCAATTGTGCTCCAAAAAAACGGGGAATTTCTGCTTTTTTGCCCGAAAATAAGGGGAATATATACCTTTTGCCACATAAAAGGGAAATTTCTTCATTTTTGCCCCAAAATAAGAGGAATTTCTGCCTTCTTACCTCAAAATAAGTGAAATTTCTGCCTTTTTACCCAAAAATAAACGAAATTTCTTTTTGCCCAAAAATAAAAGGAATTTTTGAATTTTGCCTTGAAATAAGTGAAATTTCTGCAATTTTGCCCCAAAATAAGAGAAATTTCTGTCTTTTCGCCACAAAATAAAGGGAATCTCTGCCTTTTTGCCCCAAAATATGGGGAATTTCTGCATTTTTGCCCCAAAATAAAGAAAATTTCTGCAATTTTGTACCAAAATAAAAGAAATTTCTGCCTTTTTGCCCCAAAATAAGAGAAATTTCTGCGCTTTCTCCCTGAAATAAGTGAAATTTCTGCAATTTTGCTGCAAAATAAGGAAAATTTCTGCAATTTTGCCCCAAAATAAAGGAAATTTCTGCAATTTTTCCCCAATATAAGGGGAATTTCTGACTTTTTGCCCTGAAATAAGGAGAATTTCTGTCTTTTTGTTCCAAAATAATGTGAATTTCTGCATTTTTCCTAAAAATTAGGGGAATATGTGCAATTTTGCTTCAAAATACGGGGAAATCTGCCTTATTGCACAAAAATAAATGGAATTTCTGCATTTTTGCACCAATATAAGGGGAATTTCTGAAATTTAGCTTTAAAATACGGGGAATTTCTGCGTTATTGTCCGAAATAAAGTGGAATTTCTGCCTTTTTGCCCTGAAATATGTGAAATTTCTGCAATTTTACCCCAAAATAAGGGGAATTTCTGTTTTTGGTCTTAAAATTAGGGGCATTTCTGCTTTTTGCCCCAAAATAAGGCAAATTTTTGACTTTTTGTCCTGAAATAATTGAAATTTCTGCAATTTTGCCCCAAAATAATAGGAATTTCTTCCTTTTTGCCAAAAATAAGGGGAATTTCAGCATTTTACCTCCAAATAAAAGGAATTTCTGCCTTTTTGCCACAAAATATGGGGAATTTCTGCCCTATTGCCCTTAAATAAGGAAAATTTCTGCTTTTGTGCCCCAATTAACGGGAATTTCTGCGTTTTTGCCACAAAGTAAAGGAAATTTCTGCCTTTTTGCCCCAAAATAACAAGATTTTCAGCCTTTTTACCTCAAAATAAGGGGAATTTCTGCCTTTTTCCCCAAAATATGGGTAATTTTTGCCTTTTTGTTTTAAAATAAGAAAAATTTCTATAATTTTGTATCAAAATAAAAGAAATTTCTGCTTTTTGCCCCAAAATAAAAGGAATTTCTGACTTTTTACCCTGAAATAAATGAAATTCCTGCAATTATGCCTGAAAATAAGGGAAATTTGTGCGTTTTTCCCCAAAATGAGGGGAATTTTTTCCTTTTTGCCCCAAAATATGGGGAATTTCAGGATTTTACCTCAAAATAAGGGGAATTTCAGCCTTTTTGCACCAAAATATGGAAAATTTCTGCCTTTTTGCCCCCAAAATAAAGGGAATTTCTGCATTTTTGCACCAATATTAGGTGAATTTCTCCAATTTTGCTCCAAAATACGGGTCATTTCTGCCTTTTTGCCCGAAATAAAGTGGAATTTCTGCCTTTTTGTCTGGAAATAAGTGAAATTTCTGCAATTTTAGCCAAAAATTAGGGATTTCATCTTTTTGCCCCAAAATAAGGGAAATTTCTGCCATTTTGCCCTGAAATATTTGAAATTTCTGAAATTTTACCTCAAAATAACAGGAACTTCTGCCTTTTTGTCCCAAAATAAGGGGAATTTCTGCCTTTTTGCCCCCAAATAAGGAAAATTTCTGCAATTTTGCCCCAAAATATGGAGAATTTCTTTTTTTTCCTCCAAAATAAAGGATATTTCAGCCTTTTTACCTGAAAATAAGTGAAATTTGTGCAATTTTGCCCCACAAAAGGGAAATTTCTGTTTTTTGCCCCAAAATAAGGTAAATTCCTGCAATTTTGCCCCAAAATAAGTGGAATTTCTGAGTTTTGCCCCAAAATAAGGAGAATTTCTGTCTTTTTGCCCCAACATATAGGGAATTTCTGCCTTTTTGCCCCACAATTAGAAGAATTTCTGCAATTTTGCTCCAAAATACGGGGAATTTCTGCCTTTTTGCCCGAAAATAAGAAGAATGCATATCTTTTTGCCATAAAAAAGGGAAATTTCTTCATTTTTGCTCCAAAATAAGGGGAATTTCTGCCTTTTTGCCTCTAAATAAGTGGAATTTCTGTCTTTTTCCCCCAAAACAAAGGGAATTTCTGTCTTTTTTGCCCCAAAATAAGGAAAATTTCTGACTTAATACCCTGAAATAAGTGAAATTTCTTCAATTTTGCCCCAAAATAAGGGAAATTTCTGCCTTTTTGCCCCCAAATAAGGGGAATTTCAGCCTTTTTACCTCAAAATAAGGGGAATTTCTGCATTTTTGCCATGAAATATTAGGAATTTCTGCCTTTTTGCCTCAAAATAAGGAAAATTTTTGCAATTTTGCCCCAAAATAAGAGGAATTTCTTCCTTTTTGCCCCAAAATAAAGGATATTTCAGTCTTTTTACCTGAAAATAAGTGAAATTTCTGCCTTTTTGCCCAAATAAGGAAAATTTCTGCAATTTTGCCCCAAAATAAGGTAAATTCCTGCAATTTGGCCCCAAAATAAGTGGAATTTCTGAGTTTTGCCCCAAAATAAAAAGAATTTCTGTCTTTTTGCCCCAACATATAGGGAATTTCTGCTTTTTTGCCCCACAATTAGGGGAATTTCTGCAATTTTGCTCCAAAAGAAGGAAAATTTCTGCCTTTTTGCCTCTAAATAAGTGGAATTTCTGTCTTTTCCTTCCAAAACAAAGAGAATTTCTGTCTTTATTGCCCCAAAATAAGGAAAATTTCTGACTTATTACCCTGAAATAAGTGAAATTTCTGCAATTTTGCCCCAACTTAAGAGAAATTTCTGCGTTTTTGCCCCCAAATAAGGGGAATTTCAGCCTTTTTACCTCAAAATAAGGGGAATTTCTGCATTTTTGCCACAAAATATTAGGAATTTCTGCCTTTTTGCCCCAAAATAAGAAAAATTTCTGCCTTTTTTACCTGAAATAAGTGAAATTTCTGCAATTTTGCACCAAAATAAGGGACATTTCTGAGTTTTGCCCCAAAATAAGGAGAATTTCTGTCTTTTTGCCCCAACATATAGGGAATTTCTGCATTTTTGCCCCACAATTAGGGGATTTTCTGCAATTGTGCTCCAAAAAAACGGGGAATTTCTGCTTTTTTGCCCGAAAATAAGGGGAATATATACCTTTTGCCACATAAAAGGGAAATTTCTTCATTTTTGCCCCAAAATAAGAGGAATTTCTGCCTTCTTACCTCAAAATAAGTGAAATTTCTGCCTTTGTACCCAAAAATAAACGAAATTTCTGTCTTTTTGCCCAAAAATAAAAGGAATTTTTGAATTTTGCCTTGAAATAAGTGAAATTTCTGCAATTTTGCCCCAAAATAAGAGAAATTTCTGCCTTTTCGCCACAAAATAAAGGGAATCTCTGCCTTTTTGCCCCAAAATATGGGGAATTTCTGCATTTTTGCCCCAAAATAAAGAAAATTTCTGCAATTTTGTACCAAAATAAAAGAAATTTCTGCCTTTTTGCCCCAAAATAAGAGAAATTTCTGCGCTTTCTCCCTGAAGTAAATGAAATTTCTGCAATTTTGCCGCAAAATAAGGAAAATTTCTGCAATTTTGCCCCAAAATAAAGGAAATTTCTGCATTTTTTCCCCAATATAAGGGGAATTTCTGACTTTTTGCCCTGAAATAAGGAGAATTTCTGTCTTTTTGTTCCAAAATAATGTGAATTTCTGCATTTTTCCTAAAAATTAGGGGAATATGTGCAATTTTGCTTCAAAATACGGGGAAATCTGCCTTATTGCACAAAAATAAATGGAATTTCTGCATTTTTGCACCAATATAAGGGGAATTTCTGAAATTTAGCTTTAAAATACGGGGAATTTCTGTGTTATTGTCCGAAATAAAGTGGAATTTCTGCCTTTTTGCCCTGAAATATGTGAAATTTCTGCAATTTAACCCAAAATAAGGGGAATTTCTGTTTTTGGTCTTAAAATTAGGGGCATTTCTGCTTTTTGCCCCAAAATAAGGCAAATTTTTGACTTTTTGTCCTGAAATAATTGAAATTTCTGCAATTTTGCCCCAAAATAATAGGAATTTCTTCCTTTTTGCCAAAAATAAGGGGAATTTCAGCATTTTACCTCCAAATAAAAGGAATTACTGCCTTTTTGCCACAAAATATGGGGAATTTCTGCCCTATTGCCCTTAAATAAGGAAAATTTCTGCTTTTGTGCCCCAATTAACGGGAATTTCTGCGTTTTTGCCACAAAGTAAAGGAAATTTCTGCCTTTTTGCCCCAAAATAACAAGATTTTCAGCCTTTTTACCTCAAAATAAGGGGAATTTCTGCCTTTTTCCCCAAAATATGGGTAATTTTTGCCTTTTTGTTTTAAAATAAGAAAAATTTCTATAATTTTGTATCAAAATAAAAGAAATTTCTGCTTTTTGCCCCAAAATAAGAGGAATTTCTCACTTTTTGCCCTGAAATAAATGAAATTCCTGCAATTATGCCTGAAAATAAGGGAAATTTGTGCGTTTTTCCCCAAAATGAGGGGAATTTTTTCCTTTTTGCCCCAAAATATGGGGAATTTCAGGATTTTACCTCAAAATAAGGGGAATTTCAGCCTTTTTGCACCAAAATATGGGGAATTTCTGACTTTTTGCCACAAAATAAGAAAAATTTCTGCAAGTCTGTAACAATATAAAAGAAATTTCTAAAATTTTGCCCCAAAATAAGGGAAATTTTTGATTTTTGCCACAAAATAAGGAGAATTTCTCTATTTTTGCCCCAAAATAAAGGGAATTTCTGACTTTATACCTCAAAATAAGGGGAATTTCTTCCTTTTTGCCCCAAAATATGGGGAATTTCTGACTTTTTGCCCAAAAATAAGGGGAATTTCTGAGTGTTTTCTCCCGAAAAAAGGATATTTTCTGTCTTTTTTCCCCAAAATAAGGAGAATTTCTGCCTTTTTGCCCGAAAATTATGAGAATTTCTGAAATTTTGCTTCAAAATACGGGGAATTTCTGCCTTTTAGCCACAAAATAAAGGGAATTTCTGCATTTTACCTCAAAATAAGAATAATTTCGGCCTTTTGCATCAAAATATGGGGAATTTCTGCCTTTTTGTTTAAAAATAAGAAAAATTTCTTCAATTTTGTACCATAATAAAAGAAATTTCTGCTTTTTGCCCCAAAATAAGGGGAATTTCTGACTTTTTGCCGTGAAATAAATGAAATTTCTGCAATTTTGCCCAAAAATAAGGAAAATTTGTGCCTTTTTGCCCCCAAAAAAGAAGAATTTTTGCCTTTTGCCCCAAAATATGGGGAATTTCAGCATTTTACCTCAAAATAAGAAGAATTTCAGCCTTTTTGCACCAAAATATGGAAAATTTCTGCCTTTTTGCCCCCAAAATAAAGGAAATTTCTGCATTTATGAACCAATATTAGGGGAATTTCTGCAATTTTGCTCCAAAATACGGGTCATTTCTGCCTTTTTGCCCGAAATTAAGTGGAATTTCTGCCTTTTTGTCCGGAAATAAGTGAAATTTCTGCAATTTTAGCCAAAAATTAGGGATTTCATCTTTTTGCTTCAAAATAAGGGAAATTTCTGCCATTTTGCCCTGAAATATTTGAAATTTCTGCAATTTTACCCTAAAATAAGGGGAATTTCTGCCTTTTTGTCCCAAAATAAGGGGAATTTCAGCCTTATTACCTCAAAATAAGGGGAATTTCTGCCTTTTTGCCCCAAAATATAAGGAATTTCTGCCTTTTTGCCCCAAAATATGGGGAATTTCTGCAATTTTGCCCCAAAATAAGGGGAATTTCTTCCTTTTTGCCCCAAAATAAAGGATATTTCAGCCTTTTTTCCTGAAAATAAGTGAAATTTCTGCAATTTTGCCCCAAAATAAGTGGAATTTCTGAGTTTTGCCCCAAAATAAGGAGAATTTCTGTCTTTTTGCTTCACAATTAGGGGAATTTCTGCAATTTTGCTTCAAAATACGGGGAATTTCTTCCTTTTTGCCCGAAAATAAAGGGAATGCATATCTTTTTGCCATAAAAAAGGGAAATTTCTTCATTTTTGCTCCAAAATAAGGGGAATTTCTGCTTTTTTGCCTCTAAATAAGTGGAATTTCTGTTTTTTCCCCCCAAAACAAAGGGAATTTCTTTCTTTTTTGCCCCAAAATAAAAAAAATTTCTGACTTATTACCCTGAAATAAGTGAAATTTCTGCAATTTTGCCCCAAAATAAGGAAAATTTCTGCCTTTTTGCCCCCAAATAAGGGGAATTTCAGCCTTTTTACCTCAAAATAAGGGGAATTTCTGCATTTTTGTCACAAAATAAGAAAAATTTCTGCCTTTTTTACCTGAAATAAGTGAAATTTCTGCAATTTTGCCCCAAAATAAGTGAAATTTCTACAATTTCGTTCCAAAATAAGGGAAATTTCTGGAATTTTGCTCCAAAATAAGTGGAATTTCTTAGTTTTGTCCCACAATAAACAGAATTTCTGTCTTTTTGCCCTAAAATATAGGGAATTTCTGCCTTTTTGCCCCACAACTAGGTGATTTTCTGCAATTGTGCTCCAAAATACAAGGAATTTCTGCTTTTTTGCCCGAAAATAAGGGGAATGTATTCCTTTTGCCACAAAAAAGGGAAATTTCTTCATTTTTACTTCAAAATAAGAGGAATTTCTGCCTTCTTACCTCAAAATAAATGAAATTTTTGCCTTTTTACCCAAAAATAAACGGAATTTCTGTCTTTTTGCCCCAAAATAAAAGGAATTTTTGAATTTTGCCCTGAAATAAGTGAAATTTGTGCAATTTTGCCCCTAAATAAGGGAAATTTCTGCATTTTTGCCACAAAATATAGGGAATTTCTGTCTTTTTGCCCCAAAATAAGGGGAATTTCAGCATTTTAACTCATAATAATGGGAATCTCTGCCTTGTTTGCCCCAAAATATGGGGAATTTCTGCAATTTTGCCCCAAAATAAGGAAAATTTCTGCAATTTTGTACCAAAATAAAAGAAATTTCTGCCTTTTTGCCCCAAAATAAAAGAAATTTCTGCGCTTTTTCCCTGAAATAAGTGATATTTCTGCATTTTTGCCCCAAAATAAGGGAAATTTCTGCAATTTTGCGCCAAAATAAAGGAAATTTCTGCAATTTTGCCCCAAAATAAGGGGAATTTCTGACTTTTTGCCCTGAAATAAGGAGAATTTCTGTCTTTTTGTTCCAAAATAATGTGAATTTCTGCATTTTCCCTCAAAATTAGGGGAATATGTGCAATTTTGCTTCAAAATACGGGGAAATCTGCCTTATTGCACAAAAATAAAGGGAATTTCTGCATTTTTGCACCAATATAAGGGGAATTTCTGAAATTTAGCTTTAAAATACTGGGAATTTCTGCGTTATTGTCCGAAATAAAGTGGAATTTCTGCCTTTTTGCCCTGAAATATTTGAAATTTCTGCAATTTTACCCCAAAATAAGGGGAATTTCTGATTTTGGCCCCAAAATTAGGGGAATTTCTTCTTTTTGCCCCAAAATAAGGCAAATTTCTGACTTTTTGCCCTGAAATAATTGAAATTTCTGCAATTTTGCCCCAAAATAATAGGAATTTTTGCCTTTTTGCCGAAAATAAGGAGAATTTCAGCATTTTACCTCCAAATAAGGGAAATTTCTGCCTCTTTGCCACAAAATATGGGGAATTTCTGCGATATTGCCCTTAAATAAGGAAAATTTCTTCTTTTCTGCCCCAATTAACGGGAATTTCTGCCCTTTTGCCACAAAGTAAAGGGAATTTCTGCCTTTTTGCCCCAAAATAACGGGAATTTCAGCCTTTTTACCTCAAAATAAGGTGAATTTCTGCCTTTTTCCCCAAAATATGGGTAATTTTTGCCTTTTTGTTCCAAAATAAGGAAAATTTCTACAATTTTGTATCAAAATAAAAGTAATTTCTGCTTTTTGCCCCAAAATAAAAGGAATTTCTGACTTTTTGCCCTGAAATAAATGAAATTCCTGCAATTATGCCCGAAAATAAGGGAAATTTGTGCCTTTTTGCCCCAAAATGAGGGGAATTTCTGCCTTTTTGCCCCAAAATATGGGGAATTTCAGGATTTTACCTCAAAATAAGGGGAATTTCAGCCTTTTCGCACCAAAATATGGGGAATTTCTGCCTTTTTGCCACAAAATAAGAAAAATTTATGCAAGTCTGTAACAAAATAAAAGAAATTTCTAAAATTTTGCCCCAAAATAAGTGAAATTTCTGATTTTGGCCCCAAAATAAGGAGAATTTTTCTATTTTTGCCCCAAAATAAAGGGAATTTCTGACTTTTTGCCCCAAAATTAGGGGAGTTTCTGCAATATTGCTTCAAAATACAGGGAATTTCTGCCTCTTTTCCCGAAAATCAAAGGAACTTCTGCCTTTTTGCTCAAAATTAAAAGAATTTCTGCATTTTTGCCCCAATATTAGGGGAGTTTCTGCAATTTTGCTCCAAAATACGAGGAATTTCTGCCTTTTTACCCGAAATTAAGTGGATTTTCTGCCTTTTTGCCCCCAAATAAGAGAAATTTCTGCAATTTTATCCCAAAATAAGGGGAATTTCTTCATTTTTGTTTCAAAATAAGGGGAATTTCTGCCTTTTTGCCCTGAAATATGTGAAATTTCTGCAATTTTTCACCAAAATAAGGTGAATTTCTGCCTTTTTGCCCCAAAATAATGGGAATTTCTGCCTCTTTGCCCCAAAATAAGAAAAATTTTTGCTTTTTTTCTCTGAAATAAGTGAAATTTCTGCAATTTTGCCCTAAAATAAGGGAAATTTCTGCAATTTTTCCTCATAATAAGGGAAATTTCTGCAATTTTGCCCCAAAATAAGGGGAATTTCTGTTTTTTGCCCCCAAATAAGGGAAATTTCTGCAATTTTGCCCTAAAATAAAAGGAATTTCTGCCTTTTGCCCCAAAATAAGAAGAATTTCAGCCTTATTACCTCAAAATAAAGGGAATTTCTGCCTTTTTGCCTAAAATATAGGGAATTTCTGCCTTTTTGCCCCAAAATAAAGGGAATTTCTGCATTTTTGCACCAAAATAACGGGAATTTCAGCCTTTTTACCTCAAAATAAGGGGAATTTCTGCCTTTTTCCCCAAAATATGGGTAATTTTTGCCTTTTTGTTCCAAAATAAAGAAAATTTTTTATTTTTGTACCATAATAAAAGAAATTTCTGCTTTTTGCCCCAAAATAAGAGGAATTTCTGACTTTTTGCCCTGAATTAAATGAAATTCCTGCAATTATGCCCGAAAATATGGGAAATTTGTGCCTTTTTGCCCCAAAATGAGGGGAATTTCTGCCTTTTTGCCCCAAAATATGGGGAATTTCAGGATTTTACCTCAAAATAAGGGGAATTTCAGCCTTTTTGCACCAAAATATGGGTAATTTCTGCCTTTTTGCCACAAAATAAGAAAAATTTCTGCAATTCTGTAACAAAATAAAAGAAATTTCTAAAATTTTGCCCCAAAATAAGGGAAATTTTTGATTTTTGCCCCAAAATAAGGAGAATTTTTCTATTTTTGCCCCAAAATAAAGGGAATATCTGCCTTTTTGCCCCAAAATTAGGGGAGTTTCTGCAATTTTGCTTCAAAATACAGGGAATTATTGCCTCTTTTCCCGAAAATAAAAGGAACTTCTGCCTTTTTGCCCCAAATAAAGGGAATTTCTGCATTTTTGCCCCAATATTAGGGGAGTTTCTGCAATTTTGCTCCAAAATACGAGGAATTTCTGCCTTTTTACCCAAAATTAAGTGGATTTTCTGCCTTTTTGCCCCCAAGTAAGGGAAATTTCTGCAATTTTATCCCAAAATAAGGGGAATTTCTTCATTTTTGCCCCAAAAGAAGGGGAATTTCTGCCTTTTTGCCCTGAAATATGTGAAATTTCTGCACTTTTACCACAAAATAAGGTGAATTTCTGTTTTTTTGCCCCAAAATAATGGGAATTTCTGCCTTTTCCCCAAAATAAAAAAAAATTTTGCTTTTTTCTCTGAAATAAGTGAAATTTCTGCAATTTTGCCCTAAAATAAGGGAAATTTCTGCAATTTTTCCCCATAATAAAGGAAATTTCTGCAATTTTGCCCCAAAATAAGGGGAATTTCTGTTTTTTGCCCCCAAATAAGGGAAATTTGTGCAATTTTGCCTTAAAATAAGGGGACTTTCTGCCTTTTGTCCCAAAATAAGGAGAATTTCTGCCTTTTTGCCCCAAAATAAAGAAAATTACTGTATTTTTTACCCCAAAATCAGGTGAATTTCTGCAATTTTGTTCCAAAATACGGGGATTTTCTGCCTTTTTCGCCGAAAATAAGGGAAATTTCTGCCATTTTGCGGCGAAATAAGTGAAATGTCTGCAGTTTTACCCTAAAATAAAAGGAATTTCTGCCTTTTTGCCCAAAAATTAGAGGAATTTCTGCAATTTTGCTCCAAAATACAGGGAATTTCTGCCTTTTTGCCCGAAAATAAAGGGAACGTATACCTTTTTTCCATAAAAAAAGGAAATTTCTTCATTTTTGCCACAAAATAAGGGGATTTTCCACCTTTTTAACTCAAAATAAGTGCAATTTCTGCCTTTTCTCCAAAATAAACGAAATTTCTGTCTATTTGCCCCAAAATAAGGGGAATTTCAGCCTTATTACCTCAAAATAAAGGGAATTTCTACCTTTTTGCCCCAAAATATGGAAAATTTCTGCCTTTTTGCCCCCAAAATAAAGGGAATTTCTGCATTTTTGCACCAAAATTAGGTGAATTTCTTCAATTTTGCTCCAAAATATGAGGAATTTCTGCCTTTTTACCCAAAATTAAGTGAATTTTCTGCCTTTTTGCCCCCAAATAAGGGAAATTTCTGCAATTTTATCCCAAAATATGGGGAATTTCAGCCTTTTTACCTCAAAATAAGGGGAATTTCTGCCTTTTTGCCCCAAAATAATGGGAATTTCTGCCTCTTTGCCCCAAAATAAGAAAAATTTCTGCAATTTTGTAACAAAATAAAAAAAATTTCTGCTTTTTTGCCCCAAAAAAAGAAAATTTCCGCCTTTTTTCCCTGAAATAATTGAAATTTCTGCAATTTTGCCCCAAAATAAAAGAAATTTCTGCAATTTTGCCCCAATGTAAATGAAATTTCTGCAATTTTGCCCCAAAATAAGGGGAATTTCTGACTGTTTGCTCCCGAAAAATGGAGATTTTCTGTCTCTTTGCCTTAAAATAAGTAGAATTTCTGCCTTTTTTCTCAAAAATTATGAGAATTTCTGCAATTTTACTTCAAAATACAAGGAATTTCTGACTTTTTGTTCCAAAATAAGAAAAATTTCTTCAATTTTGTACCATAATAAAAGAAATTTCTTCTTTTTGCCCCAAAATAAGGGGAATTTATGACTTTTTGCCCTGAAATAAATGAAATTTCTGCAATTTTGCCCGAAAATAAGGGAAATTTGTGCCTTTTTGGCCCAAAATGAAAGGAATTTCTGCATTTTGTCCCAAAATATGGGGAATTTCAGCATTTTACCTCAAAATAAAGGGAATTTCAGCCTTTTTACACCAAAATATGGAGAATTCCTGCCTTTTTGCCCCAAAATAAAGGGAATTTCTGCATTTTTGCACCAATATTAGGGGAATTTCTGCAATTTTGCGCCAAAATACGGGTCATTTCTGCCTTTTTGCCTGAAATTAAGTGGAATTTCTGCTTTTTGTCCCGAAATAAGTGAAATTTCTTCAATTTTAGCCAAAAATTAGGGATTTCATCTTTTTGCCCCAAAATAAGGGGATTTTCTGGCATTTTGCCCTGAAATATTTGAAATTTCTGCAATTTTACCCTAAAATAAGGTGAATTTCACCATTTTTGCTCTAAAATAAGGGGAATTTCAGCCTTATTACCTCAAAATAAGGGGAATTCCTGCCTTTTTGCCCCAAAATATAAGGAATTTCTGCCTTTTTGCCCCAAAATAAGAAAAATTTCTGCTAATTTGCTCCAAATAAGGGGAATTTCTCTCTTTTTGCCCCAAAATAAAGGAAATTTCAGCCTTTTTACCTGAAAATAAGTGAAATTTCTGCAATTTTGCCCAAATAAGGGAAATTTCTGCAATTTTGCCTGAAAATAAGGTAAATTTCTGCAATTTTGCCCCAAAATATGTGAAATTTCTGCAATTTTGCCCCAAAATAAGGGGAATTTCTGATTTTTGCCCCAAAGTAAAGGGAATTTCTGCCTTTTTGCCCGAAAATAAGGGGAATGCATACCTTTTTGCCATAAAAAAGGGAAATTTCTTTATTTTTGCCCCATAATAAGGGGAATTTCTGCCTTTTTGCCTCAAAATAAGTGGAATTTCTGTCTTTTTTCCCAAACAAAAGGATTTTCTGTCTTTTTTGCCCCAAAATAAGGGGAATTTCTGACTTTTTATCCTGAAATAAGTGAAATTTCTGCAATTTTGCCCCAAAATAAGGAAAATTTCTGCTTTTTTGCTCCCAAATAAAGGGAATTTCAGCCTTTTTACCTCAAAATAAGGGGAATTTCTGCATTTTTGCCACAAAATATTAGGAATTTCTGCCTTTTTGCCCCAAAATAAGAAAAGTTCTGCCTTTTTTCCCAGAAATTAGTGAAATTTCTGCAATTTTGCTTCAAAATAAGTGAAATTTCTGCAATTTTGCCCCAAAATAAGGGAAATTTCTGGAATTTTGCCCCAAAATAAGTGGAATTTCTGAGTTTTGCCCCGAAATATGGAGAATTTCTGTTTTTTTGCCCCAACATATAGGTAATTTCTACCTTTTTGCCACACAATTAGGGGAATTTCTTCAATTTTGCTCCAAAATACGGGGAATTTCTGCCTTTTTGCCCGAAAATAAGAAGAATGCATACCTTTTTGCCATAAAAAAGGGAAATTTCTTCATTTTTGCTCCAAAATAAGTGGAATTTCTGCTTTTTTGCCTCTAAATAAGTGGAATTTCTTTCTTTTTCCCCCAAAACAAAGGGAATTTCTGTCTTTTTTGCACCAAAATAAGGGAAATTTCTGACTTATTACCTTGAAATAAGTGAAATTTCTGCAATTTTGCCCCAAAATAAGGGAAATTTTTGACTTTTTGCCCCCAAATAAGGGGATTTTCATCCTTTTTACCTTGAAATAAGGGGAATATCTGCATTTTTGCCACAAAATATTAGGATTTTCTGCCTTTTTGCCCAAAAATAAAGAAAATTTCTGCCTTTTTTCCCTAAAATGAGTGAAATTTCTGCAATTTTGCCCCAAAATATGTGACATTTCTGCAATTTTGCCCCAAAATAAGGGAAATTTCTGGAAATTTTCCCCAAAATAAGTGGAATTTCTGAGTTTTGCCCCAACATAAGGAGAATTTCTCTCCTTTTGCCCAAACATATAGGGAATTTCTACCTTTTTGCCCCACAATTAGGGGAATTTCTGCAATTTTGCTCAAAAATACGGGGAATTTCTGCCTTTTTGCCCGAAAATAAGGGGAATGCATACCCTTTTGCCATAAAAAATTGAAATTTCTTCATTTTTGCTCCAAAATAAGGGGAATTTCTTCCTTTTTGCCTCTAAATAAGTCGAATTTCTGTATTTTTCCTCCAAAACAAAGGGAATTTCTGTCTTTTTTGCTTCAAAATAAGGAAAATTTTTAACTTATTACCCTGAAAGAAGTAAAATTTCTGCAATTTTGCCCCAAAATAAGGTTAATTTCTGCCTTTTTGCCCTTCAATATGTGAAATTTCTGCAATTTTACCCCAAAATAAGGTGAATTTCTGCCTTTTTGCCCGAAAATAATGGAAATTTCTGCCTTTCTACCTCAAAATAAGAAGAATTTCTGCATTTTTGCCCCAAAATATGGGAAATTTCTGCCTTTTTGCTCAAAATAAAAAAAATTTCGGCAATTTTGTACCAAAATAAAAGAAATTTCTGCCTTTTTGCCTCAAAATAAGAAAATTTTTCATTTTCCCCTGAAATAAGTGAAATTTCTGTAATTTTGCCAGAAAATAAGTGAAATTTCTGCAATTTTGCCCCAAAATTAGGGAAATTACTAAAATTTTGCCCCAAAATAAGTGGAATTTCTAAGTTTTGCGCCAAAATAAGGAGAATTTCTGTCTTTTTGCCCCAACATATAGGGAATTTGTGCCTTTTTGCCCTACAATTAGGGGAATTTCTGCAATTTTGCTTTAAAATACGGGGAATTTCTGCCTTTTTGCCCGAAAATAAGAAGAATGCATACCTTTTTGCCATAAAAAAGGGAAATTTCTTCATTTTTGCTCCAAAATAAGGGGAATTTCAGCCTTTTTACCTCTAAATAAGTGGAATTTCTGTCTTTTCCCCCCAAAACAAAGGGAATTTCTATCTTTTTTGCCCCAAAATAAGAAAAATTTCTGACTTATTACCCTGAAATAAGTGAAATTTCTGTCTTTTTGCCCAAAAATAAGGGAAATTTTTACCTTTTTGACCCAAATAAGGAGAATTTCTGGAATTTTGCCCCAAAATAAATGGAATATCTGAGTTTTGCCCCAAAACATTGAGAATTTCTGTTTTTTTGCCCCAACATATAGGAAATTTCTGCCTTTTTGCCGCACAATTAGGGGAATTTCTGCAATTTTGCTTCAAAATACGGGGAATTTCTGCCTTTTTGCCCGAAAATAAGAAGAATGCATACCTTTTTGCCATAAAAAAGGGAAATTTCTTCATTTTTGCTCCAAAATAAGTGGAATTTCTGCTTTTTTGACTCTAAATAAGTGGAATTTCTTTCTTTTTCCCCCAAAACAAAGGGAATTTCTGTCTTTTTTCCCCAAAATAAGGAAAATTTCTGACTTATTACCTTGAAATAAGTGAAATTTCTGCAATTTTGCCCCAAAATAAGGGAAATTTTTGACTTTTTGCCCCCAAATAAGGAGATTTTCATCCTTTTTACCTTGAATAAGGGGAATTTCTGCATTTTTGCCACAAAATATTAGGATTTTCTGCCTTTTTGCCCAAATATAAAGAAAATTTCTGCCTTTTTTTCCCGAAATGAGTGAAATTTCTGCAATTTTGTCCCAAAATAAGTGACATTTCTGCAATTTTTCCCCAAAATAAGCGAAATTTCTGGAATTTTTCCCTAAAATAAGTGGAATTTGTGAGTTTTGCCCCAACATAAGGAGAATTTCTCTCTTTTTGCCCCAACATATAGGGAATTTCTGCCTTTTTGCCCCACAATTAGGGGAATTTCTGCAATTTTGCTCAAAAATACAGGGAATTTCTGATTTTTTGCTCGAAAATAAAGGGAATGCATACACTTTTGCCATAAAAAATTGAAATTTCTTCATTTTTGCTCCAAAATAAGGGGAATTTCTGCCTTTTTGCCTCTAAATAAGTCGAATTTCTGTCTTTTTCCCCCAAAACAAAGGGAATTTCTGTCTTTTTTGCCCCAAAATAAGGAAAATTTCTAACTTATTACCCTGAAATAAGTAAAATTTCTGCAATTTTGCCCCAAAATATGGTTAATTTCGGCCTTTTTGCCCTTCAATATGTGAAATTTCTGCAATTTTACCCCAAAATAAGGTGAATTTCTGCCTTTTTGCCCCAAAATAATGGGAATTTCTGCCTTTTTACCTCAAAATATAAAGAATTTCTGCATTTTTGCCCCAAAATATGGGAAATTTCTCCCTTTTTGCCCAAAATAAGAAAAATTTCGGCAATTTTGTACCAAAATAAATTTCTGCCTTTTTGCACCAAAATAAGGAAATTTCTTCTTTTTTCCCCTGAAATAAGTGAAATTTCTGTAATTTTGCCAGAAAATAAGTGAAATTTCTGCAATTTTGCCCCAAAATAAGAAAAATTTCTGGAATTTTGCCCCAAAATAAGTAAAATTTCTAAGTTTTGCCCCAAAATAAGGAGAATTTCTGTCTTTCTGCCCCAACATATAGGGAATTTCTGCCTTTTTGCCCCACAATTAGGGAAATTCTGCAATTTTGCGTCAAAATACGGGGAATTTCTGCCTTTTTGCCCCAAAATAAGAACAATTTCTGCAATTTTGTACCAAAATAAATGAAATTTCTGCCTTTTTGCCCCAAAATAAGGGAAATTTCTGCCTTTTTGCCCCCAAATAACGGGAATTTCAGCCTTTTTACTTCAAAATAAGGGGAATTTCTGCCTTTTGCCCAAAATATGGGGAATTTCAGACTTTTTGTTCCAAAATAAGGAGAATTTCTTCAATTTTGTACCAAAATAAAAGAAATTTCTGATTATTGCCCCAATATAAAAGTAATTTCTGACTTTTTGCCCTGAAAAAATGAAATTTCTGCAATTTGGCCCGAAAATGAGGGAAATTTGTGCCTTTTTGCCCAAAATGAGGGGAATTTCTTCCTTTTTGCCCAAAAATATGGGGAATTTCAGCATTTTACCTCAAAATGAGGGGAATTTCAGCCTTTTTGCACCAAAGTATGAAAAATTTCTGCCTTTTTGCCACAAAATAAGAATAATTTCTGCAATTTTGTACCAAAATAAAAGAAATTTCTAAAATTTTTCCCCAAAATAAGAGAAATTTCTGATTTTTGCCCCGAAATAAGGAGAATTTCTGTATTTTAGCCCCAAAATAAAGGGAATTTCTGCCTTTTTGCCCCCAAATTAGGGGAGTTTCTGCAATTTTGCATCAAAATACAGGGAATTTCTGCCTCTTTTCCCAAAAATAAGGGCAACTTCTGCCGATTTGCCCCAAATAAAGGGAATTTCTGCATTTTTGCCCCAATATTAGGGGAATTTCTGCAATTTTGCTCCAAAATACAGGAAATTTCTTCCTTTTTGCCCGAAATTAAGGGGATTTTCTGTTTTTTTGCCCCCAAACAAGGGAAATTTCTGCAATTTTATCCCCAAATAAGGGGAATTTCTGCCTTTTTGCCCCCAAATAAGGAGAATTTCTGCCTTTTTGCCCTGAAATATGTGAAATGTCTGCAATTTTACACTAAAATAAGGTGAATTTCTGCCTTTTTGCCACAAAATAATGGGAATTTTTGCATTTTGCCATAAATAAGAAAAATTTTTGCTTTTTTTCTCTGAAATAAGTGAAATTTCTGCAATTTTGCCTTAAAATAAAATAAATTTCTGCAATTTTTCCCCATAATAAAGGAAGCTTCTGCAATTTTGCCCCAAAATAAAGGGAATTTTTGTTTTTTGTCTTCAAATAAGGGCAATTTCTGCAATTTTGCCCGAAAATAAGGGGAATTTCTGCATTTGCCCCAAAATAAGGGGAATTTCTGTCTTTTTGCCCCAAAATAAAAAAAATTACTGCTTGTTTTACCCCAAAATTAGGTGAATTTCTGCAATTTTGCTCTAAAATACAGGGAATTTCTTCCTTTTTGCCCGAAATTAAGGGGATTTTCTGTTTTTTTTGCCCCCAAACAAGGGAAATTTCTGCAATTTTATCCCCAAATAAGGGGAATTCCTGCCTTTTTGCCCCCAAATAAGGAGAATTTCTGACTTTTTGCCCTGAAATATGTGAAATGTCTGCAATTTTACACTAAAATAAGGTGAATTTCTGCCTTTTTGCCACAAAATAATGGGAATTTTTGCATTTTGCCATAAATAAGAAAAATTTTTGCTTTTTTTCTCTGAAATAAGTGAAATTTCTGCAATTTTGCCTTAAAATAAAATAAATTTCTGCAATTTTTCCCCATAATAAAGGAAGCTTCTGCAATTTTGCCCCAAAATAAAGGGAACTTTTGTTTTTTGTCTTCAAATAAGGGCAATTTCTGCAATTTTGCCCTAAAATAAGGGGAATTTCTGCATTTGCCCCAAAATAAGGGGAATTTCTGCCTTTTTGCCCCAAAATAAAAAAAATTACTGCTTGTTTTACCCCAAAATTAGGTGAATTTCTGCAATTTTGCTCCAAAATACAGGGATTTTTTGCCTTTTTCGCTGAAAATAAAGGGAATTTCTGCCATTTTGCCGCGAAATAAGTGAAATTTCTGCAGTTTTACTCCAAAATAAGGGGAAGTTCTGCGTTTTTGCCCTAAAATTAGGGGAATTACTGCAATTTTGCTCCAAAATACGGGGAATTATTGCCTTTTTGCCTTAAAATAAAAGGAATGTATACCTTTTTGCCATAAAAAAGGGTAATTTCTTCATTTTTACCCCAAAATAAAGAAATTTTCCGCCTTTTTGACTCAAAATAAGTGCAATTTCTGACTTTTCCCTCTAAAATAAATGGAATTTCTGTCTTTTTGCCCCAAAATAAAGGGAATTTCTGACTTTTTGCCCTGAAATAAGTTAAATTTCTAAAATTTTTCCCCAAAATAAGGGAAATGTCTGCTTTTTGCCCCAAAATAAGGGGAATTTCTGCCTTTTTGCCCCAATATAAGGGGAATTTCAGACTTTTTACTTCAAAACTAAGGGAATTTCTGCATTTTTGCCCCAAAATATGGGAAATTTCTGCCTTTTTGTCCAAAATAAGAAAAATTTCTGCAATTTTGTACCAAAATAAAAGAAATTTCTGCCTTTTGGCCCCAAAATAAGAAAATTTCTGCTTTTTTTCCCTGCAATAAGTGAAATTTCTGAAATTTTGCCACAAAATAAGTGAAATTTCTGCAATTTTGCCCCAAAATAAGGGAAATTTCTAGAATTTTGCCCCAAAATAAGTGGAATTTCTGAGCTTTGCCCCAATATAAGGAGAATTTCTGTCTTTTGCCCCAACATATAGGGAATTTCTGCCTTTTTGCCCCACAATTAGGGGAATTTCTGCAATTTTGCTTCAAATTACAGGGAATTTTTGCCTTTTTGCCCGAAAATAAGAAGAATGCATACTTTTTGCCATAAAAAAAGGAAATTTCTTTATTTTTGCTCCAAAATAAGGGGAATTTCTGCTTTTTTGCCTCTAAATAAGTGGAATTTCTTTCTTTTTCCACCAAAACAAAGGGAATTTCTGTCTTTTTTGCCCCAAAATAAAAAATAATTCTGACTTATTACCCTGAAATAAGTGAAATTTCTGCAATTTTGCCCCAAAATAAAGGAAATTTCTGCCTTTTTGCCCCCAAATAAAGGGAATTTCAGCCTTTTTCCTCAAAATAAGGGGAATTTCTGCATTTTTGCCGAAAATATGTGAAATTTCTGCCTTTTGACCCTAAAATATAAAAAATTTCTGCTATTTTGTACCAAAATAAAGAAATTTCTTCCTTTTTGCCCCAAAATAAGGAAATTTCTGCTTTTTTCTGAAATAAGTGAAATTTCTGCAATTTTGCCCCAAAATAAGTGAAATTTCTGAGTTTTGCCCCAAAATAAAAAGAGTTTCTGTCTTTTGCCCCAACATATAGGGAATTTCTGCCTATTTGCCCCATAATTAGGGGAATTTCTGCAATTTTGCTTCAAAATACAGGGAATTTTTGCCTTTTTGCCCGAAAATAAGAAGATGCATACCTCTTTGCCATAAAAAAGGGAAATTTCTTCATTTTTGCTCCAAAATAAAGGGAATTTCTGCTTTTTTGCCTCTAAATAAGTGGAATTTCTTTCTTTTTCCCCCAAAACAAAGGGAATTTCTTTCTTTTTTGCCCCAAAATAAGGATAATTTCTGACTTATTACCCTGAAATAAGTGAAATTTCTGCAATTTTGCCCCAAAATAAGGGAAATTTCTGCCTTTTGCCCCCAAATAAAGGGAATTTCAGCCCTTTTACCTCAAAATACGGAAAATTTCTGCATTTTTGCCCCAAAATATGGGAAATTTCTGCCTTTTTGCCCCAAAATAAGAAAAATTCCTGCAATTTTGTATCAAAATAAAAGAAATTTCTCACTTTTTCCCCAAAATAAGAAAATTTCTGCTTTTTTTTGAAATAATTGAAATTTCTGCAATTTTGCCCCAAAATAAGTGAAATTTCTGCCATTTTGCCCCAAAATAAGGGAAATTTCTGGAATTTTGCCCCAAAATAAGTGGAATTTCTGAGTTTTGCCCCAAAATATTGAGAATTTCTGTCTTTTTGCCACAACATATAGGGAATTTCTGCTTTTTGCCCCACAATTAGGGGAATTTCTGCAATTTTGCTACAAAATACGGGGAATTTCTGCCTTTTTGCCCAAAAATAAGAAGAATGCATACCTTTTTGCCATAAAAAGGAAATTTCTTCATTTTTGCTCCAAAATAAGGGGAATTTCTGCTTTTTTGCCTCTAAATAAGTGGATTTCTTTCTTTTTCCACCAAAACAAAGGGAATTTCTGCCTTTTTTGCCCCAAAATAAGGAAAATTTCTGACTTATTACCCTGAAACAAGTGAAATTTCTGCAATTTTGCCCCAAAATAAGGGAAATTTCTGCCTTTTTGCCCCCAAATAAAGGGAATTTCAGCCTTTTTACCTCAAAATAAGGGGAATTTCTGCATTTTTGCCGAAAATATGTGAAATTTCTGCCTTTTGGCCCTAAAATATAAAAAATTTCTGCTATTTCGTACCAAAATAAAGAAATTGCTGCCTTTTTGCCCCAAAATAAGAATATTTCTGCTTTTTTTCTGAAATAAGTGAATTTTCTGCAATTTTGCCCCAAAATAAGTGAAATTTCTGAGTTTTGCCCTAAAATAAGGAGAATTTCATTTATTTTGGCCCAGCATATTGGGAATTTCTGCCTTTTTGCCCCACAATTAGGGGAATTTCTGCAATTTTGCTTCAAAATATGGGGAATTTCTGCCTTTTTGCCCGAAAATAAGATGAATGCATACCGTTTTGCCATAAAAAAGGTAAATTTCTTCATTTTTGCTCCAAAATAAGGGGAATTTCTGCATTTTTGCCTCTAAATATGTGCAATTTCTGTCTTTTTCCCTCAAAACAAAGGGAATTTCCATCTTTTTTGCCCCAAAATAAGGAAAATTTCTGACTTATTACCCTGAAATAAGTGAAATTTCTGCAATTTTGCCCCAAAATAAGAAAAATTTCTGCCTTTTTGCCCCCAAATAAGGGGAATTTCAGCATTTTTACCTCAAAATATGGGGAATTTCTGCATTTTTGCCCCAAAATGTGGGAAACTTCTGCCTTTTTGCTCCAAAATAAAAAAAATTTCTGCAATTTTGTACCAAAATAAAAGAAATTTCTGCCTTTTTGCCCCAAAATAAGAAAAATTTCTGCTTTTTTGCCCCCAAATAAGGGGAATTTCAGCCTTTTTACCTCAAAATAAGGGGAATTTCTGCCTTTTGCCCAAAATATGGGGAATTTCTGACTTTTTGTTCCAAAATAAGACAAATTTCTTCAATTTTGTACCAAAATATAAGAAATTTCTGCTTTTTGCCCCAAAATAAAAGTAATTTCTGACTTTTTGCCCTGAAATAAATGAAATTTCTGCAATTTGGCCTGAAAATCAGGGAAATTTGTATTTTTTTGCCCCAAAATGAGGGAATTTTCTGCCTTTGAGCCCCAAAATATGGGGAATTTCAGCATTTTACCTCAAAATAAAAGGAATTTCTGCCTTTTTGCCTCAATATAAGAACAATTTCTGCAATTTTGTACCAAATAAAAGAAATTTCTGCCTTTTTGCCCCAAAGTAAGAAAAATTTCTGCTTTTTTGCCCCCAAATAAGGGGAATTTCAGCCTTTTTACCTCAAAATAAGGGGAGTTTCTCACTTTAGCCCAAAATATGGGTAAATTCTGACTTTTTGTTTCAAAATAAGGAAAATTTCTTCAATTTTGTACCAAAATAAATTTCTGCTTTTTGCCCCAAAATAAAAATAATTTCTGACTTTTTGCCCTGAAATAAATAAAATTTCTGCAATTTGTCCCGAAAATAAGGGAAATTTGTGCCTTTTTGCCCCAAAATGAGGGGAATTTCTTCCTTTTTGCCCCAAAATATGGGGAATATTAGCATTTGACCTCAAAATAAGGGGAATTTCAGCCTTTTTGCACCAAAATATGGTGAATTTCTGCCTTTTTGCCACAAAATAAGAAAAATTTCTGCAATTCTGTACGAAAATAAAAGAAATTTCTAAAATTTTGCCCTAAAATAAGGGAAATTTCTGATTTTTGCCCTGAAATAAGGAGAATTTCTGTATTTTTGCCCCAAAATAAAGGGAATTTCTGCCTTTTTGCCCCCAAATTATGGAAGTTTCTGAAATTTTGCTTCAAAATACAGGGAATTTCTGTCTCTTTTCCCGAAAATAAGGGAACTTCTGCCGATTTGCTGCAAATATAGGGAATTTTTGCATTTTTGCCCCAATATTAGGGGAATTTCTGCAATTTTGCTTCAAAATATGGGAATTTCTGCCTTTTTGCCTGAAATTAAGGGGATTTTCTGCCTTTTTGTCCTGAAATATGTGAAATGTCTGCAATTTTACCCCAAAATAAGGTGAATTTCTGCCTTTTTGCCACAAAATAATGGGAATTTCTGCATTTTGCCCTAAAATAAGAAAAATTTTTGCTTTTTTTCTCTGAAATAAGTGAAATTTCTGCAATTTTGCCTTAAAATAAAAGAAATTTCTGCAATATTTCTCCATAATAAAGGAATTTTCTGCAATTTTGCTACAAAATAAAGGGAATTTCTGTTTTGTGTCCCCAAATAAGGGAAATTTCTGCAATTTTGCCCTAAAATAAGGGGAATTTCTACGTTTTGCCCCAAAATAAGGGGAATTTCTGCCTTTTTGCCCCAAAATAAAGATAATGTCTGCATGTTTTACCCCAAAATTAGCTGAATTTCTGCAATTTTGCTCCAAAATACGGGGATTTTCTGCCTTTTTCGTCGAAAATAAAGGGAATTTCTGCCATTTTGCCGCGAAATAAGTGAAATTTCTGCAGTTTTACCCCAAAATAAGGGGAAGTTCTGCGTTTTTGCCCCAAAATTAGGGGAATTTCTGCAATTTTGCTCCAAAATACGGGGAATTTCTGCCTATTTGCACAAAAATAACGGGAATGTATACCTTTTTGCCATAAAAAGGGAAATTTCTTCATTTTTACACCAAAATAAGGGGATTTTCCGCCTTTTTGACTCAAAATAAGTGCAATTTCTTACTTTTCCCCAAAAATAAACGGAATTTCTGTATTTTTGCCCCAAAATATAGGGAATTTCTGACTTTTTGCCCTGAAATAAGTTAAATTTCTAAAATTTTTCCCCAAAACAAGGGAAATGTCTGTTTTTGCCCCAAAATAAGGGGAATTTCTGCCTTTTTGCCCCAAAATAAGAGGAATTTCAGCCTTTTTACCTCAAAATAAAGGGAATTTCTGCATTTTTGCCCCAAAATATGGGAAATTTCTGCCTTTTTGCCCAAAATAAAAAAATTTCTGCAATTTTGTACCAAAATAATATAAATTTCTGCCTTTTTGACCCAAAATAAGAAAATTTCTGCTTTTTTTCTGAAATAAGTGAAATTTCTGCAATACTGCCCCAAAATAAGTGAAATTTCTGCAATTTTGCCCCAAAATAAAGGAAATTTCTGGAATTTTGCCCCAAAATAAGTGGAATTTCTGAGTTTTGCCCCAAAATAAAGAGAATTTCTGTATTTTTGCCCCAACATATAGGGAATTTCTGCCTCTTTGCCCCACAATTAAGGGAATTTCTGAAATTTTGCTTCAAAATACTGGGAATTTCTGCATTTTTGCCCTAAAATAAGAAGATGCATACCTTTTTGCCATAAAAAAGGAAAATTTCTTCATTTTTGCTCCAAAATAAGGGGAATTTCTGCTTTTTTGGCTCTAAATAAGTGGAATTTCTGTTTTTTTTTCCTTCAATACAAAGGAAATTTCTGTCTTTTTTGCCCCAAAATAAGGAAAATTTCTGACTTATTACCCTGAAATAAGTGAAATTTCTGCAATTTTGTCCAAAAATAAGGGAAATTTCTGCCTTTTTGCCCCCAAATAAAGGGAATTTCAGCCTTTTTACCTCAAAATAATAGGAATTCCTGCATTTTTGCCCCAAAATATGGGAAATTTCTGCATTTTTGCCCCAAAATAAGAAAAATTTCTGCAATTTTGTACCAAAATAAAAGAAATTTCTGCTTTTTTGCCCCAAAATAAGAAAATTTCTGCTTTTTTTCTGAAATTAGTGAAATTTCTGCAATTTTGCCCCAAAATAAGTGAATCTTCAGAGTTTTGCCCCAAAATAAGAAGAATTTCTGTATTTTTCCCTCAACATATAGTGAATTTCTGCCTTTTTGCCCCACAATTAGGGGAATATCTGCAATTTTGCTCAAAAATACTGGGAATTTCTGCCTTTTTGCCCAAAAGTAAGAAGAATGCATTTCTTTTTGCCAAAAAAAGGGAAATTTCTTCATTTTTGCTCCAAAATCAGGGGAATTTCTGCTTTTTTGCCTCTAAATAAGTAGATTTCTGTCGTTTTCCCCAAAAACAAAAAAAATTTCTGTCTTTTTTGCCCCAAAATAAGGAAAATTTCTGACTTATTACACTGAAATAAGTGAAATTTCTGCAATTTTGCCCCAAAATGAGAGAAATTTTGCCTTTTTGCCCCCAAATAAAGGGAATTTCAGCCTTTTTACCTCAAAATAAAAGGAATTTCTGCATTTTTGCCCCAAAATATGGGAAATTTCTGCCTTTTTGCCCCAAAATAAGAACAATTTCTGCAATTTTGTACAAAAATAAAAGAAATTTCTGCCTTTTTGCCCCAAAATAAGAAAATTTCTGCCTTTTTTTCTGAAATAAGTGAAATTTCTGCAATTTTGCCCCAAAATATGTGAAATTTCTGAGTTTTGCCCCAAAATAAGGAGAAATTCTGTCTTTTTGCCCCACCATATAGGGAATTTCTCCTTTTTGCCCCACAATTAGTGGAATTTCTGCAATTTTGCTCCAAAATACGGGGAATTTCTACCTTTTCCCGAAAATAAGAAGAATGCATACCTTTTTGCCATAAAAAGGGAAATTTTTTCATTTTTGCTCCAAAATAATGGGAATTTCTGCTTTTTTGCCTCTAAATAAGTGGAATTTCTGTCTTTTCCCCCCAAAACAAAGGAAATTTCTGTTTTTTTTGCTCCAAAATAAGGAAAATCTCTGACTTATTACCCTAAATTAAGTGAAATTTCTGCAATTTTGCCCCAAAATAAGGGAAATTTCTGCCTTTTTGCCCCCAAATAAAAGGATTTTCAGCATTTTTACCTCAAAATAAGGGGAATTTCTGCATTTTTGCCCCAAAATATGGGAAATTTCTGCCTTTAGCCCCAAAATAAGAAAAATTTTTGCAATTTTGTACCAAAATAAAAGCAGTTTATGCCTTTTTTCCCCAAAATAAGAAAATTTCTGCTTTTTTTTGAAATAATTGAAATTTCTGCAATTTTGCCCCAAAATAAGTGAAATTTCTGCAATTTTGCCCCAATATAAGGGAAATTTCTGGAATTTTGCCCCAAAATAAAGGAAATTTCTGCCTTTTTGCCCCCAAATAAAAGGAATTTCAGCATTTTTACCTCAAAATAAGGGGAATTTCTGCATTTTTGCCCCAAAATATGGGAAATTTCTGCCTTTTGCCCCAAAATAAGAAAAATTTCTGCAATTTTGTACCAAAATAAAAGCAGTTTCTGCCTTTTTTCCCCAAAATCAAAAATTTCTGCTTTTTTTTCTGAAATAAGTGAAATTTCTGCAATTTTGCCCCAAAATAAGTGAAATTTCTGCAATTTTGCCCCAATATAAGGGAAATTTCTGGAATTTTGCCCCAAAATAAGTGGAATTTCTGAGTTTTGCCCCAAAATAAAGAGAATTTCTGTCTTTTTGTCCAACATATTGGGAATTTCTGCCTTTTTGCCCCACAATTAAAGGAATTTCTGCAATTTTGCTTCAAAATACGGGGAATTTCTGCTTTTTTGCCTCCAAATAAAAAGAATTTCAGCCTTTTTACCTCAAAATAAAGGGAATTTCTGCATTTTTGCCCCAAAATATGGGAGATTTCTGCCTTTTTGCCCCAAAATAAGAACAATTTCTGCAATTTTGTACCAAAATAAAATAAATTTCTGACTTTTTGCCTCAAAAAAGAAAATTTTTGCTTTTTTTTACTTAAATAAGTGAAATTTCTGCAATTTTTCCCCAAAATAAGTGAAATTTCTGCAATTTTGCCCCAAAATAAAGAAAATTTCTGGAATTTTGCCCCAAAATAAGTGAAATTTCTGAGTTTTGCCCCAAAATAAGGAGAATCTCTGTCTTTTTGCTCCAACATATAGGGAATTTCTGCCTTTTTGCCCCACAATTAAAGGAATTTCTGCAATTTTGCTCCAAAATACGGGGGATTTCTGCATTTTGCCCCCAAATAAAGGGAATTTCAGCCTTTTTATCTCAAAATAAGGGGAATTTCTGCATTTTTGCCCCAAAATATGGGAAATTCCTTCCTTTTTGCCCCAAAATAAGAACAATTTTTGCAATTTTGTACCAAAATAAAAGAAATTTCTGACTTTTTGCCCGAAAAAAGAAAATTTCTGCTTTTTTTTATTAAATAAGTGAAATTTCTGCAATTTTTCCCCAAAATAAGTGAAATTTCTGCAATTTTGCCCCCCCAAAAAAAAATTTCTGGAATTTTGCCCCAAAATAAGTGGAATTTCTGAGTTTTGCCCCAAAATAAAGAGTATTTCTGTCTTTTTGTCCAACAGATTGGGAATTTCTGACTTTTTGCCCCACAATTAAAGGAATTTCTGCAATTTTGCTCCAAAATACGAGGAATTTCAGCCTTTTTGCCCCCAAATAAAGGGAATTTCAGCCTTTTTACCTCAAAATAAGGGGAATTTCTGCATTTTTCCCCAAAATATGAGAAATTTCTGCCTTATGCCCCAAAATAAGAACAATTTCTGCAATTTTATACCAAAATAAAAGAAATTTCTGACTTTTTGCCCAAAAAAGAAAATTTCTGCTTTTTTTTACTTAAATAAGTGAAATTTCTGCAATTTTTCCCCAAAATAAGTGAAATTTCTGCAATTTTGCCCAAAATAAGGGAAATTTCTGAAATTTTGCCCCAAAATAAGTGGGATTTCTGAGTTTTGCCCCAAAATAAGGAGAATTTCTCTCTTTTTGCCCTAACATATAGGAAATTTCTGCCTTTTTGCCCCACATATAGGGGAATTTCTGCAATTTTGCTTCAAAATACTGGGAATTTCTGCCTTTTTGCCCGAAAATAAGAAGATGCATACCTTTTTGCAATAAAAAAGGGAAATTTCTTCATATTTGCTCCAAAATAAAGGGAATTTCTGCTTTTTTGCCTCTAAATAAGTGGAATTTCTGTATTTTTCTTCCCAAACAAAGGGAATTTCTGTCTTTTTTGCCCCAAAATAAGGAAAATTACTGACTTATTATCCTGAAATAAGTGAAATTTCTGCAATTTTGCCCTAAAATGAGGGAAATTTCTGCCTTTTTGCCCCCAAATAAGGAAAATATCAGCCTTTTTACCTGAAAATAAGGGAAATTTCTGCATTTTTGCCCCAAAATATGGGAAATTTCTGCTCTTTTGCTTCAAAATAAGAACAAATTCTGCAATTTTGTACCTAAATAAAAGAAATTTCTGACTTTTTGCCCCAAAAAATAAAATTTCTGCTTTTTTTCTGAAATAAGTGAAATTTCTGCAATTTTGCCCCAAAATAAGTGACAATTCTGAGTTTTGCCCCCAAATAAGGAGAATTTCTGTATTTTTGCCCCAATATATAAGGAATTTCTGCCTATTTGACCCACAATTAATGGAATTTCTGCAATTTTGCTCCAAAATACGGGGATTTTCTGTCTTTTTGCCCGAAAATAAGGAAAATTTCTGACTTATTACCCTGAAATAAGTGAAATTTCTGCAATTTTGCCCCAAAATGAGGAAAATTTCTGTTTTTTTGCCCCCAAATAAGGGGAATTTCAGCCTTTTTAACTCAAAATAAGGGGAATTTCTGCATTTTTGCCCCAAAATATGGGAAATTTTTGCCTTTTTGCCTCAAAATAAGAACAAATTCTGCAATTTTGTACCAAAATAAAAGAAATTTCTGACTTTTTGCCCCCAAAAAGAAAATTTTGCTTTTTTTTCTGAAATAAGTGAAATTTCTGAAATTTTGCCCCAAAATATGTGAAATTTCTGCAATTTTGCCCCAAAATAAGGAAAAATTTCTGCAATTTTGCCCCAAAATAAGTGAAATTTCTGAGTTTTGCCCCAAAATAAGGAGAATTTCTGTCTTTTTGCCCAAACATATAGGGAATTTCTGCCTTTTTACCCCACAATTAGGGGAATTTCTGCAATTTTGCTCCAAAATACGGGGAATTACTGCCTTTTCGCCCGAAAATAAAAAGAATGCATACTTTTTTGCCATAAAAAAAGGGAAATTTCTTAATTTTTGCTCCAAAATAAGAGACATTTCTGCTTTTTTGCCTCTAAATAAGTGGAATTTCTGTTTTTTCCCCCAAAACAAAGGGAATTTCTGTCTTTTTTGCCCCAAAATAAGAAAAATTTCTGACTTATTACCCTGAAATATGTGAAATTTCTGCAATTTTGCCCCAAAATGAGGGAAATTTCTGTCTTTTTGCCCCCAAATAATAAAAATATGAGCCTTTTTACCTCAAAATAAGGGGAATTTCTGCATTTTTGCCCCAAAATATGGAAAATTTCTGCCTTTTTGCCCCAAAATAAGAACAAATTCTGCAATTTTGTACCTAAATAAAAGAAATTTCTGACTTTTTGCCTCAAAAAAGAAAATTTCTGCTTTTTTATGAAATAAGTGAAATTTCTGCAATTTTTCCCCAAAATATGTGAAATTTCTGCAATTTTGCCCCAAAATAAGTGAAATTTCTGAGTTTTGCCCCAAAATAAAGAGATTTTCTGTTTTTGCCCCAACATATAGGGAAATTGTGCCTTTTTGCGCCACAATTAGGGAAATTTCTGCAATTTTGCTCCAAAATACGGGGAATTACTGCCTTTTCGCCCGAAAATAAAAAGAATGCATACTTTTTTGCCATAAAAAAAGGGAAATTTCTAAATTTTTGCTCCAAAATACGAAGAATTTCTGCTTTTTTGCCTCTAAATAAGTGGAATTTCTGTTTTTTTCCCCAAAACAAAGGTAATTTCTGTCTTTTTTGCCCCAAAATAAGAAAAATTTCTGACTTATTACCCTGAAATAAGTGAAATTTCTGCAATTTTGCCCCAAAATGAGGGAAATTTCTGTCTTTTTGCCCCCAAATAATAAAAATATCAGCCTTTTTACCTCAAAATAAGGAAAATTTTTGCATTTTTGCCCCTAAATATGGGAAATTTCTGCCCTTTTGCCCCAAAATAAGAACAAATTCTGCAATTTTGTACCTAAATAAAAGAAATTTCTGACTTTTTGCCTCAAAAAAGAAAATTTCTACTTTTTTCTGAAATAAGTGAAATTTCTGCAATTTTTCCCCAAAATATGTGAAATTTCTGCAATTTTGCCCCAAAATAAGTGAAATTTCTGAGTTTTGCCTCAAAATAAGGAGAATTTTTGTTTTTGCCCCAACATATAGGGAATTTCTGCCTTTTTGCCCCACAATTAGGGGAATTTCTGCAATTTTGCTCCAAAATACGGGGAATTACTGCCTTTTTGCCCAAAAACAAGAAGAATGCATACCTTTTGGCCATAAAAAAGGGAAATTTCTTCATTTTGCTCCAAAATAAGGGGAATTTCTGCTTTCTGCCTCTAAATATGTGGAATTTCTTTTTTTTTCCCCCAAAACAAAGGGAATTTCTGTCTTTTTTGCCCCAAAATAAGGAAAATTTCTGACTTATTACCCTGAAATAAGTGAAATTTTTGCAATTTTGCCCCTAAATAAGGGAAATTTCTGCATTTTTGCTTCCAAATAAAGGGATTTTTAGCCTTTTTACCTCAAAATAAGGGGAATTTCTGCATTTTTGCCCCAAAATATGGGAAATTTCTGCCTTTTTGCCCCAAAATAAGAACAATTTCTGCAATTTTGTACCAAAAGAAAAGAAATTTCTGTCTTTTTTCCCCAAAATAAGAAAATTTATGTTTTTTTTCTGAAATAAGTTAAATTTCTGCAATTTTGCCCCAAAATAATTGAAAATTCTGAGTTTTGCTTCCAAATAAGAAGAATTTCTGTATTTTTGCCCCAATATATAGGGAATTTCTGCCTTTTTGCCCCACAATTAAAGGAATTTCTGCTATTTTGCTCCAAAATACGAAGATTTTCTGCCTTTTTGCCCGAAAATAAGAAGAATGCATATCTTTTTGCCATAAAAAAGGGAAATTTCTTCATTTTTGCTCCAAAATAAGGGGAATTTCTGCTTTTTTGGCTCTAAATAAGTGGAATTTCTGTTTTTTTCCCCTAAAACAAAGGGAATTTCTGTCTTATTTGCCCCAAATTAAGGAAAATTTCTGACTTATTACCCTGAAATAAGTGAATTTTCTGCAATTTTTTTCCAAAATGAGGACAATTTCTGCCTTTTTGCCCCCAAATAAGGGGAATTTCAGCATTTTTACCTCAAAATAAGGGGAATTTCTGCATTTTTGCCCCAAATTATGGGAAATTTCTGCCTTTTTGCCCCAAAATAAGAACAATTTCCACAATTTTGTACCAAAATAAAAGAAATTTCTGCCTTTTTTCCCCAAAATAAGAAAATTTCTGCTTTTTAACTGAAATATGTGAAATTTCTGCAATTTTGCCCTAAAATAAGTGAAATTTCTGAGTTTTGCCCCAAAATAAGGAGAATTTCTGTCTTTTTGCCCCAACATACAGGGAATTCCTGTCTTTTTGGCCCACAATTAGGGGGATTTCTGCAATTTTGCTCCAAAATACGGGGAATTTCTGTTTTTTTGCCCGAAAATAAGAAGAATGCATACCTTTTTGCCATAAAAAAGGGAAATTTCTTCATTTTTGCTCCAAAATAAGAAGAATTTCTGCTTTTTTGCCTCTAAATAAGTGGAATTTCTGTCTTTTTCCCCCAAAACAAAGGGAATTTCTTTCTTTTTGCCCCAAAATAAAGATAATTTCTGACTTATTATTCTGAAATAAGTGAAATTTCTGCAATTTTGCCCCAAAATAAGGGAAATTTCTGCATTTTTGCCCAAAATAATGGGAATTTCAGCCTTTTTACCTCAAAATAAGGGGAATTTCTGCATTTTTGCCCCAAAATATGGGAAATTTCTGCCTTTTTGCCCCAAAATAAGAACAATTTCTGCAATTTTGTACCAAAATAAAAGAAATTTCTGCCTTTTTGCCCCAAAATAAGAAAATTTCTCCTTTTTTTCTGAAATAAGTGAAATTTCTGCAATTTTGCCCCAAAATAAGTGAAATTTCTGAGTTTTGCCCCAAAATAAGGAGAATTTCTGTCTTTTTGCCCAAACATATAGGGAATTTCTGCCTTTTTGCCCCACAATTAGGGGAATTTCTGCAATTTTGCTCCAAAATACGGGGAATTTCTGCCTTTTTGCCCGAAAATAAGAAGAATGCATACCTTTTTGCCATAAAAAAAAGAAATTTCTTCATTTTTGCTCCATAATACGGGGAATTTCTGCTTTTTTGCCCCTAAATAAGTGGAATTTCTGTCTTTGTCCCCCAAAACAAAGGGAATTTCTGTCTATTTTGCCCCAAAATAAGGAAAATTTTTGACTTATTACCATGAAATAAGTGAAATTTCTGCAATTTTGCCCCAAAATGAGGGAAATTTCTGCATTTTTGCTCCCAAATAAGGAAAATATCAGCCTTTTTACCTCAAAATAAGGGAAATTTCTGCATTTTTGTCCCAAAATATGAAAAATTTCTGCCTTTTTGCCTCAAAATAAGAACAAATTCTGCAATTTTGTACCAAAATAAAAGAAATTTCTGACTTTTTGCCCCCAAAAAAAAAAATTTCTGCTTTTTTGTCTGAAATAAATGAAATTTCTGAAATTTTGCCCCAAAATATGTGAAATTTCTGCAATTTTGCCCCAAAATAAGAAAAATTTCTGCAATTTTGCCCCAAAATAAGTGAAATTTTTGAGTTTTGCTTCAAAATAAAAAGAATTTCTGTTTTTGCCCCAACATATAGAAAATTTCTGCCTTTTTGCCCCACAATTAAGGGAATTTCTGCAATTTTGCTCCAAAATACGGGGAATTACTGCCTTTTTGCCCGAAAATAAGAAGAATGCATACCTTTTTGCCATAAAAAAGAAAAATTTCTTAATTTTTGCTCCAAAATAAGAGACATTTCTGCTTTTTTGCCTCTAAATAAGTGGAATTTCTGTCTTTTTCCCCCAAAACAAAGAGAATTTCTGTCTTTTTTCCCAAAAATAAGAAAAATTTCTGAATTATTACCCTTAAATAAGTGAAATTTCTGCAATTTTTCCCCAAAATGAGGGAAATTTCTGCCTTTTTGCCCCCAAATAAGGAAAATATCAGCCTTTTTACCTGAAAATAAGGGAAATTTCTGCATTTTTGCCCCAAAATATGGGAAATATCTGCCCTTTTGCCCCAAAATAAGAACAAATTCTGCAATTTTGTACCTAAATAAAAGAAATTTCTGACTTTTTGCCCCAAAAAATAAAATTTCTGCTTTTTTGTCTGAAATAAGTGAAATTTCTGCAATTTTGCCCTAAAATAAGTGAAATTTCTGAGTTTTGCCCCAAAATAAGGAGAATTTCTGTCTTTTTGTCCCAACATATAGGGAATTTCTGCCTTTTTGGCTCACAATTAGGGGGATTTCTGCAATTTTGCTCAAAAATACGGGGAATTTCTGTCTTTTTGCTCGAAAATAAGAAGAATGAATACCTTTTTGCTATAAAAAAGGGAAATTTCTTCATTTTTGCTCCAAAATAAGGGGAATTTCTGCTTTTTTGCCTCTAAATAAGTGGAATTTCTGTCTTTTCCCCCACAACATAGAAAATTTCTGTCTTTTTGCCCCAATGTAAAGATAATTTCTGACTTATTATTCTGAAATAAGTGAAATTTCTGCAATTATGCCCCAAAATAGAAGAAATTTCCGCCTTTTTGCCCCCAAATGAGGGGAATTTCAGCCTTTTTACCTCAAAATAAGGGGAATTTCTGCATTTTTGCCCCCAAATATGGGAAATGTCATCCTTTTTGCCCCAAAATAAGGAAAATTTCTGCAATTTTGTACAAAAATAAAAGAAATATCTGCCTTTTGCCCCAAAATTAGAAAATTTCTTTTTTTTGGAAATAAGTGAAATTTCTGCTATTTGCCCCAAAATAATTGAAATTTCTAAGTTTTGCCCCAAAATAAGAAAAATTTCTGCCTTTTTGCTACCAAATGATGGGAAGTTCAGCATTTTTACCTTAAAATAAGAGGAATTTCTGCATTTTTGCCCAAAAATATGGGAAATTTCTGCCTTTTTCCCAAAATACGAAAAATTTCTGCAATTTTGTACCAAAATAAAAGAAATTTCTGCCTTTTTGCCCCAAAATAAGAAAATTTCTGCTTTTTTTCTGAAATAAGTGAAATTTCTGCAATTTTGCCCCAAAATAAGTGAAATTTCTGAGTTTTGCCCTAAAATAAGGAGAATTTCTGTCTTTTTGCCCAAACATATAGGGAATTTCTGCCTTTTTGCCTTACAATTAGGGGAATTTCTGCAATTTTGCTCCAAAATACGGGGAATTTCTGCCTTTTTGCCCCCAAATAAGGGGAATTTCAGCATTTTACCTCAAAATAAGAGGAATTTCTGCATTTTTGCCCCCAAATAAGAACAATTTCTGCAATTTTGTACCAAAATAAAAGAAATTTCTCACTTTTAGCCCCAAAAAAGAAAATTTCTGCATTTTTCTCTGAAATAAATGAAATTTCTGCAATTTTGCCCCAAAATAAGAGAAATTTCTGCCTTTTTGCCCCCAAATAAAGGGAATTTCAGACTTTTTACCTCAAAATAAAAGGAATTTCTGAATTTTTGCCACAAAATATTTGGAATTTTTTCTCTTTTGCCCCAAAATAAGGAAAACTTCTGCCTTTTTTCCTGAAATAAGTGAAATTTCTGCAATTTTGCCGCAAAATAAGTGAAATATCTGCAATTTTGCCCCAAAATGAGGGAAATTTCTGCCTTTTTGCCCCAAATAAGGGGAATTTCAGCATTTTACCTCAAAATAAGGAGAATTTCTGCATTTTTGCCCTAAAATATGGGAAATTTCTGCCTTTTTGCCCCAAAATAAGAACATTTTCTGCAATTCTGTACCAAAATAAAAGAAATTTCTGACTTTTCGCCCCAAAAAAGAAAATTTCTGCTTTTTTTTTCTGAAATAAGTGAAATTTCCGCAATTTTGCCCCAAAATAAGTGAAATTTCTGCAGTTTTGTCCCAAAATAAGGGAAATTCCTGGAATTTTGCCCCAAAATAAGTGGAATTTCTGAGTTATGCCCCAAAATAATGTGAATTTCTGTCTTTTTGCCCAAAAATATAGAAAATTTCTGCCTTTTTGTCCCACAATTAGGGGAATTCTGCAATTTTGCTCCAAAATACGGGGAATTTCTGCCTTTTTACCCGAAAACAAAAAGAATGCATAGCCTTTTGCCATAAAAAAGGGAAATTTCTTCATTTTTGCTCCAAAATAAGGGGAATTTCTGCTTTTTTGCCTCTTAATAAGTGGAATTTCTGTCTTTTTCTCCTAATACAAATGGAATTTCTGTCTTTTTTTTGCCCCAAAAGAAGGAAAATTTCTGACTTGTTACCCTGAAGTAAGTGAAATTTCTGCAATTTTGCCCCAAAATTAGGAAAATTTCTGTCTTTTTTCCCCCAAATAAGGGGAATTTAAGCCTTTTTACCTCAAAATAAGGGGAATTTCTGCATTTTTGTCACAAAATATTTGGAATTTCTGCCTTTTTGCTTCAAAATAAGGAAAACTTCTGCCTTTTTTCCTGAAATAAGTGAAATTTCTGCAATTTTGCTTCAAAATAAGTGAAATTTCTGCAATTTTGCCACAAAATAAGGGAAATTTCTGGAATTTTGCCCCAAAATATTTGGAATTTCTGAGTTTTGCCCCAAAATAAGGAGAATTTCTGTCTTTTTGCCTCAACATATAGGGAATTTCTGCCTTTTTGCCCCACAATTAAAGGAATTTCTGCAATTTTGCTCCAAAATATGGGGGATTTCTGCCTTTTTGCCCCCAAATAAAAGGAATTTCAGCCTTTTTACCTCAAAATAAGAAGAATTATTGCATTTTTGCCCCAAAATATGGAAAATTTCTGCCTAATGCCCCAAAATAAGAACAATTTCTGCAATTTTGTACCAAAATAAAAGAAATTTCTGCCTTTTTGCCCCAAAATAAGAAAATTTGTGCTTTTTTACTGAAATAAGTGAAATTTCTGCAATTTTGCCCTAAAATAATTGAAATTTCTGAGTTTTGCGCCAAAATAAGAAGAATTACTGTCTTTTTGCCCCAACATATAGAGAATTCCTGCCTTTTTGGCCAACAATTAGGGGGTTTTCTGCAATTTTGCTCCAAAATATGGGGAATTTCTGTCTTTTTGCCCGAAAAAATGAAGAATGCATACCTTTTTGCCATAAAAAAGGGAAATTTCTTCATTTTTGCTCCAAAATAAGGGGAATTTCTGCTTTTATGCCCCAAAATATGGGAAATTTCTGCCTAATGCCCCAAAATAAGAACAATTTCTGCAATTTTGTACCAAAATAAAAGAAATATCTGCCTTTTTGCCCCCAAATTAGAAAATTTCTGCTTTTTTTCGGAAATAAGTGAAATTTCTGCAATTTTGCCCCAAAATAATTGAAATTTCTAAGTTTTGCTCCAAAATAAGGGAAATTTCTTCCTTTTTGCCCCCAAATGAGGGGAAGTTCAGCATTTTTACCTTAAAATAAGGGGAATTTCTGCATTTTTGCCCCAAAATATGGGAAATTTCTGCCTTTTTCCCAAAATAAAAAAAATTTCTGCAATTTTGTCAAAAAATAAATTTCTGCCTTTTTGCCCCCAAAAAAGAAAATTTCTGCTTTTTTTTCTGAAATAAGTGAAATTTCTGCAATTTTGCCCCAAAACAAGTGAAATTTCTGAGTTTTGCCCCAAAATAAGGAGAATTTCTGTCTTTGTGCCCCAACATATAGGGAATTTCTGCCTTTTTGCCCCACAATTAGGGGAATTTCTGCAATTTTGCTCCAAAATAGGGGTATTTCTGCCTTTTTGCCCGAAAATAAGAAGAATGCATTCCTTTTTGCCATAAAAAAGGGAAATTTCTTCATTTTTGCTCCAAAATAAGGGGAATTTCTGCTTTTTTGCCTCTAAATAAGTGGAATTTCTGTCTTTTTCCCCGAAAACATAGAAAATTTCTGTCTTTTTGCCTCAAAATAAAGATAATTTCTGACATATTATTCTGAAATAAGTGAAATTTCTGCAATGTTGCCCCCAAATAAGTGAAATTTCTGAGTTTTGCCCTAAAATAAGGAGAATTTCTGTCTTTTTGCCCCAACATATAGGGAATTTCTGCCTTTTTGCCCCACAATTAGGGGAATTTCTGCAATTTTGTTCAAAAATACGGGTAATTTCTGCGTTTTTGCCCCCAAATAAAAGGAATTTCAGCATTTTACCTAAAATAAGGGGAATTTCTGCATTTTTGCCCCAAAATATGAAATTTTCTTCCTTTTTGCCCCAAAATAAGAACAATTTCTGCAATTTTGTACCAAAATAAAAGAAATTTCTGACTTTTTGCCCCAAAAAACAAAATTTCTGCTTTTTTTTTTTCTGAAATAAGTGAAATTTCTGCAATTTTGCACCAAAATAAGTGAAATTCCTGCAGTTTTGCCCCAAAATAAGGGAAATTCCTAAAATTTTGCCCTAAAATAAGTGGAATTTCTGAGTTTTGCCCCAAAATAAGGAGAATTTCTGTGTTTTTGCCCCAACATATAGTGAATTTCTGCCTTTTTGCCCCACAATTAGGGGAATTTCTGCAATTTTGTTCCAAAATACGGGGAATTTCTGCATTTTTGCCTCCAAATAAAGAAAATTTCAGCATTTTACCTCAAAATAAGGGGAATTTCTGCATTTTTGCCCCAAAATATGGAAAATTTCTGCCCTTTTGCTTCAAAATAAGAACAAATTCTGCAATTTTGTACCTAAATAAAAGAAATTTCTGACTTTTTGCCCAAAAAAGAAAATTTCTGCTTTTTTCTGAAATAAGTGAAATTTCTGCAATTTTTCCCCAAAATATGTGAAATTTCTGCAATTTTGCCCCAAAATAAGTGAAATTTCTGAGTTTTGCCTCAAAATAAGGAGAATTTCTGTTTTTGCCCCAACATATAGGGAATTTCTGCCTTTTTGCCCCACAATTAGGGGAATTTCTGCAATTTTGTTCCAAAATACGGGGAATTTCTGCCTTTTTGCCCAAAAACAAGAAGAATGCATATCTTTTTGCCATAAAAAAGGGAAATTTCTTCATTTTGCTCCAAAATAAGGGGAATTTCTGCTTTCTTGCCTCTAAATAAGTGGAATTTCTGTTTTTTCTCCCCAAAAAAAGGGAATTTCTATCTTTTTGCCCCGAAATAAGAAAAATTTCTGACTTATTACCCTGAAATAAGTGAAATTTCTGCAATTTTGCCCCTAAATAAGGGAAATTTCTGCATTTTTTCCCCCAAGTAAAGGGAATTTCAGCCTTTTTACCTCAAAATATGGGGAATTTCTCCATTTTTGCCCCAAAATATGGGAAATTTCTGCCTTTTTGCCCCAAAATAAGAACAATTTCTGCAATTTTGTACCAAAATAAAAGAAATTTCTTCCTTTTTTCCCCAAAATAAGAAAATTTATGTTTTTTTCTGAAATAAGTGAAATTTCTGCAATTTTGCCCCAAAATAAGTGAAAATTATGAGTTTTGCCCCCAAATAAGGAGAATTTCTGTATTTTTGCCCCAATATATAGGGAATTTCTGCCTTTTTGCCCCACAATTAAAGAAATTTCTGCTATTTTGCTCCAAAATACGAAGATTTTCTGCCTTTTTGCCCGAAAATAAGAAGAATGCATATCTTTTTGCCATAAAAAAGGGAAATTTCTTCATTTTTGTTCCAAAATAAGGGGAATTTCTGCTTTTTTGGCTCTAAATAAGTGGAATTTCTGTTTTTTTCCCCTAAAACAAAGGGAATTTCTGTCTTTTTTGCCCAAAAATAAGGAAAATTTCTGACTTATTACCCTGAAATAAGTGAAATTTCTGCAATTTTTTTTTCAAAATGAGGAAAATTTCTGCCTTTTTGCCCCCAAATATGGGGAATTTCAGCATTTTTAACTCAAAATAAGGGGAATTTGTGCATTTTTGCCCCAAATTATGGGAAATTTCTGCCTTTTTGCCCCAAAATAAGAACAATTTCTGCAATTTTGTACCAAAATAAAAGAAATTTCTGCCTTTTTGCCCCAAAATAAGAAAATTTCTGCTTTTTTACTGAAATAAGTGAAATTTCTGCAATGTTGCCCTAAAATAAGTGAAATTTCTGAGTTTTGCCCCAAAATAAGGAGAATTTCTGTCTTTTTGCCCCAACATACAGGGAATTCCTGTCTTTTTGGCCCACAATTAGGGAGATTTCTGCAATTTTGCTCCAAAATACGGGGAATTTCTTTTTTTTTGCCCGAAAATAAGAAGAATGCATACCTTTTTGCCATAAAAAAGGGAAATTTCTTCATTTTTGCTCCAAAATAAGGGGAATTTCTGCTTTTTTGCCTCTAAATAAGTGGAATTTCTATCTTTTTCCCCCAAAACAAAGGGAATTTCTGTCTTTTTGCCCCAAAATAAAGATAATTTCTGACTTATTATTCTGAAATAAGTGAAATTTCTGCAATTTTGCCCCAAAATGAGGGAAATTTCTGCCTTTTTGCCCACAAATATTGGGAATTTCAGCCTTTTCACCCCAAAATAAGGGGAATTTCTGCATTTTTGCCCCAAAATATGGGAAATGTCTGCCTTTTTGCCCCAAAATATAAAAAATTTCTGCAATTTGTACCAAAATAAAAGAAATATCTGCCTTTTTTGCCCCAAAATTAGAAAATTTCTGCTTTTTTCGGAAATAAGTGAAATTTCTGCAATTTTGCCCCAAAATAAGGGAAATTTCTGCCTTTTTGTTCCAAAATAAGGGGAATTTAAGCCTTTTTACCTCAAAATAAGGGAAATTTCTGCATTTTTGTCCCAAAATATGAAAAATTTCTGCTTTTTTGCCTCAAAATAAGAACAAATTCTGCAATTTTGTACAAAAATAAAAGAAATTTCTGACTTTCTGCCCCAAAAAAGAAAATTTCTGCTTTTTTTCTGAAATAAGTGAAATTTCAGAAATTTTGCCCCAAAATATGTGAAATTTCTGCAATTTTGCCCCAAAATAAGAAAAATTTCTGCAATTTTGCCCCAAAATAATTGAAATTTCTAAGTTTTGCCCCAAAATAAGAGAAATTTCTTCATTTTTGCCCCCAAATAAGGGGAAGTTCAGCATTTTTACCTTAAAATAAGGGGAATTTCTGCATTTTTGCCCCAAAATATGGGAAATTTCTGCCTTTTTCCCAAAATAAGAAAAATTTCTGCAATTTTGTACCAAAATAAAAGAAATTTCTGCCTTTTTGCCCCAAAATAAAAAAATTTCTTCTTTTTTTCTGAAATAAGTGAAATTTCTGCAATTTTTCCCCAAAATAAGTGAAATTTCTGAGTTTTGCCACAAAATAAGGAGAATTTCTGTCTTTTTGCCAAAACATATAGGGAATTTCTGCCTTTTTGCCCCACAATTAGAAGAATTTCTGCAATTTTGCTCCAAAATACGGGGAATTTCTGCCTTTTTGCCCGAAAATAAGAAGAATGCATACCTTTTTCCCATAAAAAAGGGAAATTTCTTCATTTTTGCTCCAAAATAAGGGGAATTTCTGCTTTTTTGCCTCTAAATAAGTGGAATTTCTGTCTTTTTCCCCCAAAACAAAGGGAATTTCTGTCTATTTTGCCCCAAAATAAGGAAAATTTCTGACTTATTACCCTGAAATAAGTGAAATTTCTGCAATTTTGCCCCGAAATGAGGGAAATTTCTGCATTTTTGCCCCCAAATAAGGAAAATATCAGCCTTTTTACCTCAAAATAAGGGAAATTTCTGCATTTTTGTCCCAAAATATGAAAAATTTCTGCTTTTTTGCCTCAAAATAAGAACAAATTCTGCAATTTTGTACAAAAATAAAAGAAATTTCTGACTTTCTGCCCCAAAAAAGAAAATTTCTGCTTTTTTTCTGAAATAAGTGAAATTTCAGAAATTTTGCCCCAAAATATGTGAAATTTCTGCAATTTTGCCCCAAAATAAGAAAAATTTCTGCAATTTTGCCCCAAAATAATTGAAATTTCTAAGTTTTGCCCCAAAATAAGAGAAATTTCTTCATTTTTGCCCCCAAATAAGGGGAAGTTCAGCATTTTTACCTTAAAATAAGGGGAATTTCTGCATTTTTGCCCCAAAATATGGGAAATTTCTGCCTTTTTCCCAAAATAAGAAAAATTTCTGCAATTTTGTACCAAAATAAAAGAAATTTCTGCCTTTTTGCCCCAAAATAAAAAAATTTCTTCTTTTTTTCTGAAATAAGTGAAATTTCTGCAATTTTTCCCCAAAATAAGTGAAATTTCTGAGTTTTGCCACAAAATAAGGAGAATTTCTGTCTTTTTGCCAAAACATATAGGGAATTTCTGCCTTTTTGCCCCACAATTAGAAGAATTTCTGCAATTTTGCTCCAAAATACGGGGAATTTCTGCCTTTTTGCCCGAAAATAAGAAGAATGCATACCTTTTTGCCATAAAAAAGGGAAATTTCTTCATTTTTGCTCCAAAATAAGGGGAATTTCTGCTTTTTTGCCTCTAAATAAGTGGAATTTCTGTCTTTTTCCCCCAAAACAAAGGGAATTTCTGTCTATTTTGCCTTAAATAAGGAAAATTTCTGACTCATTACCCTGAAATACGTGAAATTTCTGCAATTTTGCCCCGAAATGAGGAAAATTTCTGCATTTTTGCCCCCAAATAAGGAAAATATCAGCCTTTTTACCTCAAAATAAGGGAAATTTCTGCATTTTTGTCCCAAAATATGAAAAATTTCTGCTTTTTTGCCTCAAAATAAGAACAAATTCTGCAATTTTGTACAAAAATAAAAGAAATTTCTGACTTTCTGCCCCAAAAAAGAAAATTTCTGCTTTTTTTCTGAAATAAGTGAAATTTCCGAAATTTTGCCCCAAAATATGTGAAATTTCTGCAATTTTGCCCCAAAATAAGAAAAATTTCTGCAATTTTGCCCCAAAATAATTGAAATTTCTAAGTTTTGCCCCAAAATAAGAGAAATTTCTTCATTTTTGCCCCCAAATAAGGGGAAGTTCAGCATTTTTACCTTAAAATAAGAGGAATTTCTGCATTTTTGTCCCAAATTTTGGGAAATTTCTTCCTTTTTCCCAAAATAAGAAAAATTTCTGCAATTTTTACCAAAATAAAAGAAATTTCTGCCTTTTTGCCCCAAAATAAAAAAATTTCTCCTTTTTTTTCTGAAATAAGTGAAATTTCTGCAATTTTTCCCCAAAATAAGTGAAATTTCTGAGTTTTGCCACAAAATAAGGAGAATTTTTGTCTTTTTGCCCAAACATATAGGGAATTTCTGCCTTTTTGTCCCACAATTAGAAGAATTTCTGCAATTTTGCTCCAAAATACGGGGAATTTCTGCCTTTTTGCCCGAAAATAAGAAGAATGCATACCTTTTTGCCATAAAAAAGGGAAATTTCTTCATTTTTGCTCCAAAATAAGGGGAATTTCTGCTTTTTTGCCTCTAAATAAGTGGAATTTCTGTCTTTTTCCCCCAAAACAAAGGGAATTTCTGTCTATTTTGCCCCAAAATAAAAAAAATTTCTGACTTATTACCCTGAAATAAGTGAAATTTCTGCAATTTTGCCCCGAAATGAGGGAAATTTCTGCATTTTTGCCCCCAAATAAGGAAAATATCAGCCTTTTTACCTCAAAATAAGGGAAATTTCTGCATTTTTGTCCCAAAATATGAAAAATTTCTGCTTTTTTGCCTCAAAATAAGAACAAATTCTGCAATTTTGTACCAAAATAAAAGAAATTTCTGACTTTCTGCCCCAAAAAAGAAAATTTCTGCTTTTTTTTCTGAAATAAGTGAAATTTCTGAAATTTTGCCCCAAAATATGTGAAATTTCTGCAATTTTGCCCCAAAATAAGAAAAATTTCTGCAATTTTGCCCCAAAATAAGTGAAATTTTTTAGTTTTGCCCCAAAATAAGGAGAATTTCTGTTTTTGCCCCAACATATAGGGAATTTCTGCCTTTTTGCCCCACAATTAAGGGAATTTCTGCAATTTTGCTCCAAAATACGGGGAATTACTGCCTTTTTGCCAGAAAATAAGAAGAATGCATACCTTTTTGCCATAAAAATGGGAAATTTCTTCATTTTTGCTCCAAAATAAGAGACATTTCTGCTTTTTTGCCTCTAAATAAGTGGAATTTCTGTCTTTTTCCCTCAAAACAAAGGGAATTTCTGTCTTTTTTGCTCCAAAATAAAAAAAATTTCTGAATTATTACCCTGAAATAAGTGAAATTTCTACAATTTTGCCCCAAAATGAGGGAAATTTCTGCCTTTTTGCCCCCAAATAAGGAAAATATCAGCCTTTTTACCTGAAAATAAGGGAAATTTCTGCATTTTTGCCCCAAAATATGGGAAATATCTGCCCTTTTGCCCCACAATAAGAACAAATTCTGCAATTTTGTACCTAAATAAAAGAAATTTCTGACTTTTTGCCCCAAAAAAGAATATTTCTGCTTTTTTTTCTGAAATAAGTGAAATTTCTGCAATTTTGCCATAAAATAAGTGAAATTTCTGAGTTTTGTCCCAAAAATAAGGAGAATTTCTGTCTTTTTGCCCCAACATATAGGGAATTTCTGCCTTTTTGGCTCACAATTAGAAGGATTTCTGCAATTTTGGTCCAAAATACGGGGAATTTCTGTCTTTTTGCCCGAAAATAAGAAGAATGCATACCTTTTTGCCATAAAAAAGGGAAATTTCTTCATTTTTGCTTCAAAATAATGGGAATTTCTGCTTTTTTGCCTCTAAATAAGTGGAATTTCTGTCTTTTCCCCCAAAACATAGAAAATTTCTGTCTTTTTGCCCCAAAATAAAGATAATTTCTGACTTATTATTCTGAAATAAGTGAAATTTCTGCAATTATGCCCGAAAATAAGGGAAATTTCCGCCTTTTTGCCCCCAAATAAGGGGAATTTCAGCCTTTTTACCTCAAAATAAGGAGAATTTCTGCATTTTTGCCCCAAAATATGGGAAATGTCATCCTTTTTGCCCCAAAATAAGGAAAATTTCTGCAATTTTGTACAAAAATAAAAGAAATATCTGCCTTTTGCCCCAAAATTAGAAAATTTCTGCTTTTTTTTTGGAAATAAGTGATATTTCTGTTATTTGCCCCAAAATAATTGAAATTTCTAAGTTTTGCCCCAAAATAAGGGAAATTTCTGCCTTTTTGCTACCAAATGATGGGAAGTTCAGCATTTTTACCTTAAAATAAGAGGAATTTCTGCATTTTTGCCCAAAAATATGGGAAATTTCTGCCTTTTTCCCAAAATACGAAAAATTTCTGCAATTTTGTACCAAAATAAAAGAAATTTCTGCCTTTTTGCCCCAAAATAAGAAAATTTCTGCTTTTTTTCTGAAATAAGTGAAATTTCTGCAATTTTGCCCCAAAATAAGTGAAATTTCTGAGTTTTGCCCTAAAATAAGGAGAATTTCTGTCTTTTTGCCCAAACATATAGGGAATTTCTGCCTTTTTGCCCCACAATTAGGGGAATTTCTGCAATTTTGCTCCAAAATACGGGGAATTTCTGCCTTTTTGCCCACAAATAAGGGGAATTTCAGCATTTTACCTCAAAATAAGAGGAATTTCTGCATTTTTGCCCCAAAATATGGGAAATTTCTGCCTTTTTGGCCCCAAATAAGAACAATTTCTGCAATTTTGTACCAAAATAAAAGAAATTTCTCACTTTTAGCCCCAAAAAATAAAATTTCTGCTTTTTTTTCTGAAATAAGTGAAATTTCTGCAATTTTGCCCCAAAATAAGAGAAATTTCTGCCTTTTTGCCCCCAAATTAAGGGAATTTCAGACTTTTTGCCTCAAAATAAGGGGAATTTCTGCATTTTTGCAACAAAATATTTGGATTTTTTTCTCTTTTGCCCCAAAATAAAGAAAACTTCTGCCTTTTTTCCTGAAATAAGTGAAATTTCTGCAATTTTGCCCCAAAATAAGTGAAATTTCTGCAATTTTGCCCCAAAATGAGGGAAATTTCTGCCTTTTTGTCCCAAATAAGGGGAATTTCAGCATTTTACCTCAAAATAAGGGGAATTTCTGCATTTTTGCCCTAAAATATGGGAAAATTCTGCCTTTTTGCCCCAAAAAAAGAACATTTTCTGCAATTTTGTATCAAAATAAAAGAAATTTCTGACTTTTTGCCCCAAAAAAGAAAATTTCTGCTTTTTTTTTCTGAAATAAGTGAAATTTCTGCAATTTTGCCCCAAAATAAGTGAAATTTCTGCAGTTTTGCCCCAAAATAAGGGAAATTCCTGGAATTTTGCCCCAAAATAAGTGGAATTTCTGAGTTATGCTCCAAAATAAGGAGAATTTCTGTCTTTTTGCCCAAAAATATAGAAAATTTCTGCCTTTTTTGTCCCACAATTAGGGGAATTTCTGCAATTTTGCTCCAAAATACGGGGAATTTCTGCCTTTTTACCCGAAAACAAGAAGAATGCATACCTTTTTGCCATAAAAAAGGGAAATTTCTTCATTTTTGCTCCAAAATAAGGGGAATTTCTGCTTTTTTGCCTCTTAATAAGTGGAATTTCTGTCTTTTTCCCAAAATACAAATGGAATTTCTGTCTTTTTTGCCCCAAAATAAGGAAAATTTCTGACTTGTTACCCTGAAATAAGTGAAATTTCTGCAATTTTGCCCCAAAATAAGGAAAATTTCTGCCTTTTTTTCCCCAAATAAGGGGAATTTAAGCCTTTTTACCTCAAAATAAGGGGAATTTCTGCATTTTTGCCACAAAATATTTGGAATTTCTGCCTTTTTGCTTCAAAATAAGGAAAACTTCTGCCTTTTTTCCTGAAATAAGTGAAATTTCTGCAATTTTGCTTCAAAATAAGTGAAATTTCTGCAATTTTGCCCCAAAATAAGTGAAATTTCTGCAATTTTGCCCCAAAATAAGTGAAATTTCTTCAGTTTTGCCCCAAAATAAGGGAAATTCCTAAAATTTTGCCCCAAAATAAGTGGAATTTCTGAGTTTTGCCCCAAAATAAGGAGAATTTCTGTGTTTTTGCCCCAACATATAGGGAATTTCTGCCTTTTTGTCCCATAATTAGGGGAATTTCTGCAATTTTGCTCCAAAATACGGGGATTTACTCTTTTTGCCCGAAAACAAGAACAATGCATAACTTTTTGCCATAAAAAAGGGAAATTTCTTCATTTTTGCTTCAAAATAAGGGGAATTTCTGCTTTTTTGCCTCTTAATAAGTGGAATTTCTGTCTTTTTCCCCCAATACAAAGGGAATTTCTGTCTTTTTTGCCCCAAAATAAGGAAAATTTCTGACTTGTTACCCTGAAAGTAAGTGAAATTTCTGAAATTTTGCCCCAAAATAAGGGAAATTTCTGCCTTTTTTCCCCCAAATAAGGGGAATTTCAGCCTTTTGACCTCAAAATAAGGGGAATTTCTGCATTTTTGCCACAAAATATTTGGAATTTCTTCCTTTTTGCCCCAAAATAAGGAAAACTTCTGCCTTTTTTCCTGAAAAAAGTGAAATTTCTGCAATTTTGCTTCAAAATAAGTGAAATTTCTACAATTTTGCCACAAAATAAGGGAAATTTCTGGAATTTTGCCCCAAAATATTTGGAATTTCTGAGTTTTTTCCCAAAATAAAAAGAATTTCTGTCTTTTTGCCCCAACATATAGGGAATTTCTGCCTTTTTGCCCTACAATTAAAGGAATTTCTGGAATTTTGCTCCAAAATACGGGGAATTTCTGCCTTTTTGCCCCCAAATAAAGGGAATTTCAGCCTTTTTACCTCAAAATAAGGGGAATTTCTGCATTTTTGCCCCAAAATATAGAAAATTTCTGCCTAATGCACCAAAATAAGAACAATTTCTGCAATTTTGTACCAAAATAAAAGGAATTTCTGACTTTTTGCCCCAAAAAAGAAAATTTCTGCTTTTTTTAATTAAATAAGTGAAATTTCTGCAATTTTTCCCCAAAATAAGTGAAATTTCTTCAATTTTGCCGCAAAATAAGGGAAATTTCTGAAATTTTGCCCCAAAATAAGTCGATTTTCTGAGTTTTGCCCCAAAATAAGAAGAATTTCTGTGTTTTTGCCCTAACATATAGGAAATTTCTGCCTATTTGCCCCACAATTAGGGGAATTTCTGCAATTTTGCTTCAAAATTCAAAGAATTTCTGCCTTTTTGCCCGAAAATAAGAAGATGCATAACTTTTTGCCATAAAAAAGGGAAATTTTTTCATTTTTGCTCCAAAATAAGGGGAATTTCTGCTTTTTTGCCTCTAAATAAGTGAAATTTCTGTCTTTTTCCCCCAAAACATAGGGAATTTCTGCCTTTTTTGCCCCAAAATAAGGAAAATTTCTGACTTATTACAGTGAAATAAGTGAAATTTCTGCAATTTGCCTCAAAATAAGGGAAATTTCTCCCTTTTTGCCCCCAAATAAGAAGAATTTCAGAATTTTTACCTCAAAATAAGGGGAATTTTTGCCTTTTTGCCCCAAAATAAGAAAATTTCTAGTTTTTTCTGAAATAAGTGAAATTTCTGCAATTTTGCACCAAAATAAGGGAAATTTCTGAGTTTTGCCCCAAAATAAGGGGAATTTCTGCCTTTTATCCCCCAAATAATGGGAATTTCAGCATTTTTACCTCAAAATAAAAGAAATTTCTGCATTTTTGCCCTAAAATATGGGAAATTTCTGCCTCTTGGCCCAAAATAAAAATAATTTTTGCAATTTTGTACCAAAATAAAAGAAATTTCTGCCTATTTGCCCCTAAATAAAAAAATATCTGCTTTTTTTTCTGAAATAAGTGAAATTTCTGCAATTTTGCCCCCAAAAAAATGAAATTTCTGAGTTTTGCTCCAGAAAAAGGAGAATTTCTGTCTTTTTGCCGCAACATATATGGAATTTCTGCCTTTTTGTCCCACAATTAGGGGAATTTTTGTAATTTTGCTTCAAAATACAGGAAATTTCTGCCTTTTTGCCCGAAAATAAGAAGAATGCATACCTTTTTGCCATAAAAAAGGGAAATTTGTTCATTTTTGCTTCAAAATAAGGTGAATTTCTGCTTTTTTGCCTCTAAATAAGTGGAATTTCTGTCTTTTCCCCCCAAAACAAAGGGAATTTCTGTATTTTTGCCCCAAAATAAGGAAAATTTCTGACCTATTACACTGAAATAAGTGAAATTTCTACAATTTTGCCCCAAAATAAGGGAAATTTCTGCCTTTTTGCCCCCAAATAAGGGGAATTTCAGCATTTTACTTCAAAATAAGGGGAATTTTTGCATTTTTGCCCCAAAATATGGGAAATTTCTGCCTTTTTGCCCCAAAATAAGAAAAATTTCTGCAATTTTGTACCAAAATAAAAGAAATTTCTTCCTTTTTGCCCCAAAATATGAAAATTTCTGCTTTTTTTCTTAAATAAGTGAAATTTCTGCAATTTTGCCACAAAATAAGTGAAATTTCTGAGTTTTGCCCCAAAATAAGGGGAATTTCTGCCTTTTTGCCCCAAATAAGAGGAATTTCAGCATTTTTACCTCAAAATAAGGGGAATTTCTGCATTATCCCCAAAATATGGGAAATTTCTGCCTTTTTGCCCAAAATAAGAAAAATTTCTGCAATTTTGTACCAAAATAAAAGAAATTTCTGTTTTTTTGCCCCAAAATAAGAAAATTTTGCTTTTTTTCTGAAATAAGTGAAATTTCTGCAATTTTGCCCCAAAATAAGTGAAATTTCTGAGTTTTGCCCCAAAATAAGAGAATTTCTGTCTTTTTGCCCCAACATATAGTGAATTTCTGCATTTTTGCCCCACACTTAGGGGAATTTCTGCAATTTTGCTCCAAAATACGGGGAATTTCTGCCTTTTTGCCGGAAAATAAGAAGAATGCATATCTTTTTGCCATAAAAAAAGGAAATTTCTTCATTTTTGCTCCAAAAGAAGAAGAATTTCTGCTTTTTTGACTCTAAATAAGTGGAATTTCTGTCTTTTTCTCCCAAAGCAAAGGGAATTTCTGACTTTTTTGCCCCAAAATAAGGAAAATTTCTGACTAATTACCCTGAAATAAGTGAAATTTCTTCAATTTTGCTCCAAAATAAGGAAAATTTCTGCCTTTTTGCTCCCAAATAAGGGGAATTTCAGCCTTTTTACTTCAAAACAAGGGCAATTTCTGCATTCTTGCTCCAAAATATGGGAAATTTCTGCCTTTTTGCCCCAAAATAAGAAAAATGTCTGCAATTTTGTACCAAAATAAAAGAAATTTCTGTTTTTTTGCCTCAAAATAAGAAAATTTCTGCTTTTTTTCTGAAATAAGTGAAATTTCTGCAATTTTGCCCCAAAATAAGTGAAATTTCTGAGTTTTGCCCCAAAATAAGAGAATTTCTGTCTTTTTGCCCCAACATATAGTGAATTTCTGCATTTTTGCCCCACACTTAGGGGAATTTCTGCAATTTTGCTCCAAAATACGGGGAATTTCTGCCTTTTTGCCCGAAAATAAGAAGAATGCATATCTTTTTGCCATAAAAAAAGGAAATTTCTTCATTTTTGCTCCAAAAGAAGAAGAATTTCTGCTTTTTTGACTCTAAATAAGTGGAATTTCTGTCTTTTTCCCCCAAAGCAAAGGGAATTTCTGTCTTTTTTGCCCCAAAATAAGGAAAATTTCTGACTAATTACCCTGAAATAAGTGAAATTTCTGCAATTTTGCCCCAAAATAAGGAAAATTTCTGCCTTTTTGCTCCCAAATAAAGGGAATTTCAGCCTTTTTACTTCAAAACAAGGGGAATTTCTGCATTTTTGCTCCAAAATATGGGAAATTTCTGCCTTTGCCCCAAAATAAGAAAAATTTCTGCAATTTTGTACCAAAATAAAAGAAATTTCTGCCTTTTTGCCCCAAAATAAGAAAATTTCTGCTTTTTTTCTTAAATAAGTGAAATTTCTGCAATTTTGCCCCAGAATAAGTGAAAATTTTGAGTTTTGCCCCCAAATAAGGAGAATTTCTGTATTTTTGCCCCAATATATAGGGAATTTCTGCATTTTGCCCCACAATTAAAGGAATTTCTGCAATTTTGCTCCAAAATACGGGGATTTTCTGCCTTTTTGCCCCAAAATAAGAAGAATGCATATCTTTTTGCCATAAAAAAGGGAAATTTCTTCATTTTTGCTCCAAAATAAGGGGAATTTTTGCTTTTTTGTCTCTAAATTAGTGGAATTTCTGTTTTTTTCCCCCAATACAAAGGGAATTTCTGTCTTTTTTGCCCAAAAATAAGAAAAATTTCTGACTTATTACCCTGAAATAAGTGAAATTTCTTCAATTTTGCCCCAAAATGAGGAAAATTTCTGCCTTTTTGCCCTCAAATAAGTGGAATTTCAGCTTTTTAAACTCAAAATAAGGGGAATTTCTGCACTTTTGCCTCAAAATATGGGAAATTTCTGCCTTTTTGCTCCAAAATAAGAACAATTTCTGCAATTTTGTACCAAAATAAAAGAAATTTCTGCCTTTTTGCCCCAAAATAAAAAAATTTCTGCTTTTTTTCTGAAATAAGTGAAATTTCTGCAATTTTGCCCTAAAATAAGTGAAATTTCTGAGTTTTGCCCAAAAATAAGGAGAATTTCTGTCTTTTTGCTCCAACATATAGGGAATCCCTGCCTTTTTGGCCCACAATTAGGGGGATTTCTGCAATATTGCTGCAAAATACGGGAAATTTCTGTCTTTTTGCCCGAAAATAAGAAGAATGCATACCTTTTTGCATTAAAAAGAGAAATTTCTTCATTTTTGCTCCAAAATAAGGGGAATTTCTGCTTTTTTGCCTCTAAATAAGTGGAATTTCTGTCTTTTTCCCCCAAAACAAAGGGAATTTCTGTCTTTTTGCCCCAAAATAAGATAATTTCTGATTTATTATTCTGAAATAATTGAAATTTCTTTAATTTTGCCCCAAAATAAGGGAAATTTCTGCCTTTTTGCCTCCAAATAATGGGAATTTCAGCATTTTTACCTCAAAATAAGGGGAATTTCTGCATTTTTGCCCTAAAATATGGGAAATTTCTGCCTTTTTGCCCCAAAATAATAACAATTTCTGCAATTTTGTACCAAAGTAAAAGAAATTTCTGACTTTTTGCCCCAAAAAGAAAATTTCTGCTTTTTTTTTCAGAAATAAGTGAAATTTCTGCAATTTTGCCCCAAAATAAGTGAAATTTCTGCAGTTTTGCCCCAAAATATGGGAAATTCCTAAAATTTTGCCCCAAAATAAGTGGAATTTCTGAGTTTTTTTCCAAAATAAGGAGAATTTCTGTCTTTTTGCCCCAACATATAGGGAATTTCTGCCTTTTTTTCCCACAATTAGGGGAATTTCTGCAATTTTGCTCCAAAATACGGGAAATTTCTGCCTTTTTGCCCGAAAACAAGAAGAATGCATACCTTTTTGCCATAAAAAAGGGAAATTTCTTTATTTTTGCTTCAAAATAAGGGGAATTTCTGCTTGTTTGCCTCTTAATAAGTGGAATTTCTGTCTTTTTCCCCCAATACAAAGGGAATTTTTGTCTTTTTTGCCCCAAAATAAGGAAAATTTCTGACTTGTTACCCTGAATTAAGTGAAATTTCTGCAATTTTGCCCCAAAATAAGCGAAATTTCTGCATTTTTCCCCCAAATAAGGGGAATTTCAGCCTTTTTACCTCAATATAAGGGGAATTTCCGCATTTTTGCCCCAAAATATGTGAAATTTCTGCCTTTTTGCCTCAAAATAAGAACAAATTCTGCAATTTTGTACCAAAATAAAAGAAATTTCTGACTTTTGCCCCAAAATAAGAACAATTTCTGCATTTTTTTTCTGAAATAAGTGAAATTTCTGAAATTTTGCCACAAAATATGTGAAATTTTGGCAATTTTGCCCCAAAATAAGAAAAATTTCTGCAATTTTGCCCCAAAATAATTGAAATTTCTAAGTTTTGCCCCAAAATAAGAGAAATTTCTTCATTTTTGCCCCCAAATAAGGGGAAGTTCAGCATTTTTACCTTAAAATAAGGGGAATTTCTGCATTTTTGCCCCAAAATATGGGAAATTTCTGCCTTTTTCCCAAAATAAGAAAAATTTCTGCAATTTTGTACCAAAATAAAAGAAATTTCTGCCTTTTTGCCCCAAAATAAAAAAATTTCTTCTTTTTTTCTGAAATAAGTGAAATTTCTGCAATTTTTCCCCAAAATAAGTGAAATTTCTGAGTTTTGCCACAAAATAAGGAGAATTTCTGTCTTTTTGCCAAAACATATAGGGAATTTCTGCCTTTTTGCCCCACAATTAGAAGAATTTCTGCAATTTTGCTCCAAAATACGGGGAATTTCTGCCTTTTTGCCCGAAAATAAGAAGAATGCATACCTTTTTGCCATAAAAAAGGGAAATTTCTTCATTTTTGCTCCAAAATAAGGGGAATTTCTGCTTTTTTGCCTCTAAATAAGTGGAATTTCTGTCTTTTTTCCCCAAAACAAAGGGAATTTCTGTCTATTTTGCCCCAAAATAAGGAAAATTTCTGACTCATTACCCTGAAATAAGTGAAATTTCTGCAATTTTGCCCCGAAATGAGGGAAATTTCTGCATTTTTGCCCCCAAATAAGGAAAATATCAGCCTTTTTACCTCAAAATAAGGGAAATTTCTGCATTTTTGTCCCAAAATATGAAAAATTTCTGCTTTTTTGCCTCAAAATAAGAACAAATTCTGCAATTTTGTACAAAAATAAAAGAAATTTCTGACTTTCTGCCCCAAAAAAGAAAATTTCTGCTTTTTTTCTGAAATAAGTGAAATTTCAGAAATTTTGCCCCAAAATATGTGAAATTTCTGCAATTTTGCCCCAAAATAAGAAAAATTTCTGCAATTTTGCCCCAAAATAATTGAAATTTCTAAGTTTTGCCCCAAAATCAGAGAAATTTCTTCATTTTTGCCCCCAAATAAGGGGAAGTTCAGCATTTTTACCTTAAAATAAGAGGAATTTCTGCATTTTTGTCCCAAATTTTGGGAAATTTCTTCCTTTTTCCCAAAATAAGAAAAATTTCTGCAATTTTTACCAAAATAAAAGAAATTTCTGCCTTTTTGCCCCAAAATAAAAAAATTTCTCCTTTTTTTCTGAAATAAGTGAAATTTCTGCAATTTTTCCCCAAAATAAGTGAAATTTCTGAGTTTTGCCACAAAATAAGGAGAATTTTTGTCTTTTTGCCCAAACATATAGGGAATTTCTGCCTTTTTGTCCCACAATTAGAAGAATTTCTGCAATTTTGCTCCAAAATACGGGGAATTTCTGCCTTTTTGCCCGAAAATAAGAAGAATGCATACCTTTTTGCCATAAAAAAGGGAAATTTCTTCATTTTTGCTCCAAAATAAGGGGAATTTCTGCTTTTTTGCCTCTAAATAAGTGGAATTTCTGTCTTTTTCCCCCAAAACAAAGGGAATTTCTGTCTATTTTGCCCCAAAATAAAAAAAATTTCTGACTTATTACCCTGAAATAAGTGAAATTTCTGCAATTTTGCCCCGAAATGAGGGAAATTTCTGCATTTTTGCCCCCAAATAAGGAAAATATCAGCCTTTTTACCTCAAAATAAGGGAAATTTCTGCATTTTTGTCCCAAAATATGAAAAATTTCTGCTTTTTTGCCTCAAAATAAGAACAAATTCTGCAATTTTGTACCAAAATAAAAGAAATTTCTGACTTTCTGCCCCAAAAAAGAAAATTTCTGCTTTTTTTTCTGAAATAAGTGAAATTTCTGAAATTTTGCCCCAAAATATGTGAAATTTCTGCAATTTTGCCCCAAAATAAGAAAAATTTCTGCAATTTTGCCCCAAAATAAGTGAAATTTTTTAGTTTTGCCCCAAAATAAGGAGAATTTCTGTTTTTGCCCCAACATATAGGGAATTTCTGCCTTTTTGCCCCACAATTAAGGGAATTTCTGCAATTTTGCTCCAAAATACGGGGAATTACTGCCTTTTTGCCAGAAAATAAGAAGAATGCATACCTTTTTGCCATAAAAATGGGAAATTTCTTCATTTTTGCTCCAAAATAAGAGACATTTCTGCTTTTTTGCCTCTAAATAAGTGGAATTTCTGTCTTTTTCCCTCAAAACAAAGGGAATTTCTGTCTTTTTTGCTCCAAAATAAAAAAAATTTCTGAATTATTACCCTGAAATAAGTGAAATTTCTACAATTTTGCCCCAAAATGAGGGAAATTTCTGCCTTTTTGCCCCCAAATAAGGAAAATATCAGCCTTTTTACCTGAAAATAAGGGAAATTTCTGCATTTTTGCCCCAAAATATGGGAAATATCTGCCCTTTTGCCCCACAATAAGAACAAATTCTGCAATTTTGTACCTAAATAAAAGAAATTTCTGACTTTTTGCCCCAAAAAAGAAAATTTCTGCTTTTTTTTCTGAAATAAGTGAAATTTCTGCAATTTTGCCATAAAATAAGTGAAATTTCTGAGTTTTGCCCCAAAATAAGGAGAATTTCTGTCTTTTTGCCCCAACATATAGGGAATTTCTGCCTTTTTGGCTCACAATTAGAAGGATTTCTGCAATTTTGGTCCAAAATACGGGGAATTTCTGTCTTTTTGCCCGAAAATAAGAAGAATGCATACCTTTTTGCCATAAAAAAGGGAAATTTCTTCATTTTTGCTTCAAAATAATGGGAATTTCTGCTTTTTTGCCTCTAAATAAGTGGAATTTCTGTCTTTTCCCCCAAAACATAGAAAATTTCTGTCTTTTTGCCCCAAAATAAAGATAATTTCTGACTTATTATTCTGAAATAAGTGAAATTTCTGCAATTATGCCCGAAAATAAGGGAAATTTCCGCCTTTTTGCCCCCAAATAAGGGGAATTTCAGCCTTTTTACCTCAAAATAAGGAGAATTTCTGCATTTTTGCCCCAAAATATGGGAAATGTCATCCTTTTTGCCCCAAAATAAGGAAAATTTCTGCAATTTTGTACAAAAATAAAAGAAATATCTGCCTTTTGCCCCAAAATTAGAAAATTTCTGCTTTTTTTTTGGAAATAAGTGATATTTCTGTTATTTGCCCCAAAATAATTGAAATTTCTAAGTTTTGCCCCAAAATAAGGGAAATTTCTGCCTTTTTGCTACCAAATGATGGGAAGTTCAGCATTTTTACCTTAAAATAAGAGGAATTTCTGCATTTTTGCCCAAAAATATGGGAAATTTCTGCCTTTTTCCCAAAATACGAAAAATTTCTGCAATTTTGTACCAAAATAAAAGAAATTTCTGCCTTTTTGCCCCAAAATAAGAAAATTTCTGCTTTTTTTCTGAAATAAGTGAAATTTCTGCAATTTTGCCCCAAAATAAGTGAAATTTCTGAGTTTTGCCCTAAAATAAGGAGAATTTCTGTCTTTTTGCCCAAACATATAGGGAATTTCTGCCTTTTTGCCCCACAATTAGGGGAATTTCTGCAATTTTGCTCCAAAATACGGGGAATTTCTGCCTTTTTGCCCACAAATAAGGGGAATTTCAGCATTTTACCTCAAAATAAGAGGAATTTCTGCATTTTTGCCCCAAAATATGGGAAATTTCTGCCTTTTTGGCCCCAAATAAGAACAATTTCTGCAATTTTGTACCAAAATAAAAGAAATTTCTCACTTTTAGCCCCAAAAAATAAAATTTCTGCTTTTTTTTCTGAAATAAGTGAAATTTCTGCAATTTTGCCCCAAAATAAGAGAAATTTCTGCCTTTTTGCCCCCAAATTAAGGGAATTTCAGACTTTTTGCCTCAAAATAAGGGGAATTTCTGCATTTTTGCCACAAAATATTTGGATTTTTTTCTCTTTTGCCCCAAAATAAAGAAAACTTCTGCCTTTTTTCCTGAAATAAGTGAAATTTCTGCAATTTTGCCCCAAAATAAGTGAAATTTCTGCAATTTTGCCCCAAAATGAGGGAAATTTCTGCCTTTTTGTCCCAAATAAGGGGAATTTCAGCATTTTACCTCAAAATAAGGGGAATTTCTGCATTTTTGCCCTAAAATATGGGAAAATTCTGCCTTTTTGCCCCAAAATAAGAACATTTTCTGCAATTTTGTATCAAAATAAAAGAAATTTCTGACTTTTTGCCCCAAAAAAGAAAATTTCTGCTTTTTTTTTCTGAAATAAGTGAAATTTCTGCAATTTTGCCCCAAAATAAGTGAAATTTCTGCAGTTTTGCCCCAAAATAAGGGAAATTCCTGGAATTTTGCCCCAAAATAAGTGGAATTTCTGAGTTATGCTCCAAAATAAGGAGAATTTCTGTCTTTTTGCCCAAAAATATAGAAAATTTCTGCCTTTTTTGTCCCACAATTAGGGGAATTTCTGCAATTTTGCTCCAAAATACGGGGAATTTCTGCCTTTTTACCCGAAAACAAGAAGAATGCATACCTTTTTGCCATAAAAAAGGGAAATTTCTTCATTTTTGCTCCAAAATAAGGGGAATTTCTGCTTTTTTGCCTCTTAATAAGTGGAATTTCTGTCTTTTTCCCAAAATACAAATGGAATTTCTGTCTTTTTTGCCCCAAAATAAGGAAAATTTCTGACTTGTTACCCTGAAATAAGTGAAATTTCTGCAATTTTGCCCCAAAATAAGGAAAATTTCTGCCTTTTTTTCCCCAAATAAGGGGAATTTAAGCCTTTTTACCTCAAAATAAGGGGAATTTCTGCATTTTTGCCACAAAATATTTGGAATTTCTGCCTTTTTGCTTCAAAATAAGGAAAACTTCTGCCTTTTTTCCTGAAATAAGTGAAATTTCTGCAATTTTGCTTCAAAATAAGTGAAATTTCTGCAATTTTGCCCCAAAATAAGTGAAATTTCTGCAATTTTGCCCCAAAATAAGTGAAATTTCTTCAGTTTTGCCCCAAAATAAGGGAAATTCCTAAAATTTTGCCCCAAAATAAGTGGAATTTCTGAGTTTTGCCCCAAAATAAGGAGAATTTCTGTGTTTTTGCCCCAACATATAGGGAATTTCTGCCTTTTTGTCCCATAATTAGGGGAATTTCTGCAATTTTGCTCCAAAATACGGGGATTTACTCTTTTTGCCCGAAAACAAGAACAATGCATAACTTTTTGCCATAAAAAAGGGAAATTTCTTCATTTTTGCTTCAAAATAAGGGGAATTTCTGCTTTTTTGCCTCTTAATAAGTGGAATTTCTGTCTTTTTCCCCCAATACAAAGGGAATTTCTGTCTTTTTTGCCCCAAAATAAGGAAAATTTCTGACTTGTTACCCTGAAAGTAAGTGAAATTTCTGAAATTTTGCCCCAAAATAAGGGAAATTTCTGCCTTTTTCCCCCAAATAAGGGGAATTTCAGCCTTTTGACCTCAAAATAAGGGGAATTTCTGCATTTTTGCCACAAAATATTTGGAATTTCTTCCTTTTTGCCCCAAAATAAGGAAAACTTCTGCCTTTTTTCCTGAAAAAAGTGAAATTTCTGCAATTTTGCTTCAAAATAAGTGAAATTTCTACAATTTTGCCACAAAATAAGGGAAATTTCTGGAATTTTGCCCCAAAATATTTGGAATTTCTGAGTTTTTTCCCAAAATAAAAAGAATTTCTGTCTTTTTGCCCCAACATATAGGGAATTTCTGCCTTTTTGCCCTACAATTAAAGGAATTTCTGGAATTTTGCTCCAAAATACGGGGAATTTCTGCCTTTTTGCCCCCAAATAAAGGGAATTTCAGCCTTTTTACCTCAAAATAAGGGGAATTTCTGCATTTTTGCCCCAAAATATAGAAAATTTCTGCCTAATGCACCAAAATAAGAACAATTTCTGCAATTTTGTACCAAAATAAAAGGAATTTCTGACTTTTTGCCCCAAAAAAGAAAATTTCTGCTTTTTTTAATTAAATAAGTGAAATTTCTGCAATTTTTCCCCAAAATAAGTGAAATTTCTTCAATTTTGCCGCAAAATAAGGGAAATTTCTGAAATTTTGCCCCAAAATAAGTCGATTTTCTGAGTTTTGCCCCAAAATAAGAAGAATTTCTGTGTTTTTGCCCTAACATATAGGAAATTTCTGCCTATTTGCCCCACAATTAGGGGAATTTCTGCAATTTTGCTTCAAAATTCAAAGAATTTCTGCCTTTTTGCCCGAAAATAAGAAGATGCATAACTTTTTGCCATAAAAAAGGGAAATTTTTTCATTTTTGCTCCAAAATAAGGGGAATTTCTGCTTTTTTGCCTCTAAATAAGTGAAATTTCTGTCTTTTTCCCCCAAAACATAGGGAATTTCTGCCTTTTTTGCCCCAAAATAAGGAAAATTTCTGATTTATTACAGTGAAATAAGTGAAATTTCTGCAATTTGCCTCAAAATAAGGGAAATTTCTCCCTTTTTGCCCCCAAATAAGAAGAATTTCAGAATTTTTACCTCAAAATAAGGGGAATTTTTGCCTTTTTGCCCCAAAATAAGAAAATTTCTAGTTTTTTCTGAAATAAGTGAAATTTCTGCAATTTTGCACCAAAATAAGGGAAATTTCTGAGTTTTGCCCCAAAATAAGGGGAATTTCTGCCTTTTATCCCCCAAATAATGGGAATTTCAGCATTTTTACCTCAAAATAAAAGAAATTTCTGCATTTTTGCCCTAAAATATGGGAAATTTCTGCCTCTTGGCCCAAAATAAAAATAATTTTTGCAATTTTGTACCAAAATAAAAGAAATTTCTGCCTATTTGCCCCTAAATAAAAAAATATCTGCTTTTTTTTCTGAAATAAGTGAAATTTCTGCAATTTTGCCCCCAAAAAAATGAAATTTCTGAGTTTTGCTCCAGAAAAAGGAGAATTTCTGTCTTTTTGCCGCAACATATATGGAATTTCTGCCTTTTTGTCCCACAATTAGGGGAATTTTTGTAATTTTGCTTCAAAATACAGGAAATTTCTGCCTTTTTGCCCGAAAATAAGAAGAATGCATACCTTTTTGCCATAAAAAAGGGAAATTTGTTCATTTTTGCTTCAAAATAAGGTGAATTTCTGCTTTTTTGCCTCTAAATAAGTGGAATTTCTGTCTTTTCCCCCCAAAACAAAGGGAATTTCTGTATTTTTGCCCCAAAATAAGGAAAATTTCTGACCTATTACACTGAAATAAGTGAAATTTCTACAATTTTGCCCCAAAATAAGGGAAATTTCTGCCTTTTTGCCCCCAAATAAGGGGAATTTCAGCATTTTACTTCAAAATAAGGGGAATTTTTGCATTTTTGCCCCAAAATATGGGAAATTTCTGCCTTTTTGCCCCAAAATAAGAAAAATTTCTGCAATTTTGTACCAAAATAAAAGAAATTTCTTCCTTTTTGCCCCAAAATATGAAAATTTCTGCTTTTTTTCTTAAATAAGTGAAATTTCTGCAATTTTGCCACAAAATAAGTGAAATTTCTGAGTTTTGCCCCAAAATAAGGGGAATTTCTGCCTTTTTGCCCCAAATAAGAGGAATTTCAGCATTTTTACCTCAAAATAAGGGGAATTTCTGCATTATCCCCAAAATATGGGAAATTTCTGCCTTTTTGCCCAAAATAAGAAAAATTTCTGCAATTTTGTACCAAAATAAAAGAAATTTCTGTTTTTTTGCCCCAAAATAAGAAAATTTTGCTTTTTTTCTGAAATAAGTGAAATTTCTGCAATTTTGCCCCAAAATAAGTGAAATTTCTGAGTTTTGCCCCAAAATAAGAGAATTTCTGTCTTTTTGCCCCAACATATAGTGAATTTCTGCATTTTTGCCCCACACTTAGGGGAATTTCTGCAATTTTGCTCCAAAATACGGGGAATTTCTGCCTTTTTGCCCGAAAATAAGAAGAATGCATATCTTTTTGCCATAAAAAAAGGAAATTTCTTCATTTTTGCTCCAAAAGAAGAAGAATTTCTGCTTTTTTGACTCTAAATAAGTGGAATTTCTGTCTTTTTCCCCCAAAGCAAAGGGAATTTCTGTCTTTTTTGCCCCAAAATAAGGAAAATTTCTGACTAATTACCATGAAATAAGTGAAATTTCTGCAATTTGCCCCAAAATAAGGAAAATTTCTGCCTTTTTGCTCCCAAATAAAGGGAATTTCAGCCTTTTTACTTCAAAACAAGGGGAATTTCTGCATTTTTGCTCCAAAATATGGGAAATTTCTGCCTTTTTGCCCCAAAATAAGAAAAATTTCTGCAATTTTGTACCAAAATAAAAGAAATTTCTGCCTTTTTGCCCCAAAATAAGAAAATTTCTGCTTTTTTTCTTAAATAAGTGAAATTTCTGCAATTTTGCCCCAAAATAAGTGAAATTTCTGCAATTTTGCCCCAAAATGAGGGAAATTTCTGCCTTTTTGTCCCAAATAAGGGGAATTTCAGCATTTTACCTCAAAATAAGGGGAATTTCTGCATTTTTGCCCTAAAATATGGGAAAATTCTGCCTTTTTGCCCCAAAATAAGAACATTTTCTGCAATTTTGTATCAAAATAAAAGAAATTTCTGACTTTTTGCCCCAAAAAAGAAAATTTCTGCTTTTTTTTTCTGAAATAAGTGAAATTTCTGCAATTTTGCCCCAAAATAAGTGAAATTTCTGCAGTTTTGCCCCAAAATAAGGGAAATTCCTGGAATTTTGCCCCAAAATAAGTGGAATTTCTGAGTTATGCTCCAAAATAAGGAGAATTTCTGTCTTTTTGCCCAAAAATATAGAAAATTTCTGCCTTTTTTGTCCCACAATTAGGGGAATTTCTGCAATTTTGCTCCAAAATACGGGGAATTTCTGCCTTTTTACCCGAAAACAAGAAGAATGCATACCTTTTTGCCATAAAAAAGGGAAATTTCTTCATTTTTGCTCCAAAATAAGGGGAATTTCTGCTTTTTTGCCTCTTAATAAGTGGAATTTCTGTCTTTTTCCCAAAATACAAATGGAATTTCTGTCTTTTTTGCCCCAAAATAAGGAAAATTTCTGACTTGTTACCCTGAAATAAGTGAAATTTCTGCAATTTTGCCCCAAAATAAGGAAAATTTCTGCCTTTTTTTCCCCAAATAAGGGGAATTTAAGCCTTTTTACCTCAAAATAAGGGGAATTTCTGCATTTTTGCCACAAAATATTTGGAATTTCTGCCTTTTTGCTTCAAAATAAGGAAAACTTCTGCCTTTTTTCCTGAAATAAGTGAAATTTCTGCAATTTTGCTTCAAAATAAGTGAAATTTCTGCAATTTTGCCCCAAAATAAGTGAAATTTCTGCAATTTTGCCCCAAAATAAGTGAAATTTCTTCAGTTTTGCCCCAAAATAAGGGAAATTCCTAAAATTTTGCCCCAAAATAAGTGGAATTTCTGAGTTTTGCCCCAAAATAAGGAGAATTTCTGTGTTTTTGCCCCAACATATAGGGAATTTCTGCCTTTTTGTCCCATAATTAGGGGAATTTCTGCAATTTTGCTCCAAAATACGGGGATTTACTCTTTTTGCCCGAAAACAAGAACAATGCATAACTTTTTGCCATAAAAAAGGGAAATTTCTTCATTTTTGCTTCAAAATAAGGGGAATTTCTGCTTTTTTGCCTCTTAATAAGTGGAATTTCTGTCTTTTTCCCCCAATACAAAGGGAATTTCTGTCTTTTTTGCCCCAAAATAAGGAAAATTTCTGACTTGTTACCCTGAAAGTAAGTGAAATTTCTGAAATTTTGCCCCAAAATAAGGGAAATTTCTGCCTTTTTTCCCCCAAATAAGGGGAATTTCAGCCTTTTGACCTCAAAATAAGGGGAATTTCTGCATTTTTGCCACAAAATATTTGGAATTTCTTCCTTTTTGCCCCAAAATAAGGAAAACTTCTGCCTTTTTTCCTGAAAAAAGTGAAATTTCTGCAATTTTGCTTCAAAATAAGTGAAATTTCTACAATTTTGCCACAAAATAAGGGAAATTTCTGGAATTTTGCCCCAAAATATTTGGAATTTCTGAGTTTTTTCCCAAAATAAAAAGAATTTCTGTCTTTTTGCCCCAACATATAGGGAATTTCTGCCTTTTTGCCCTACAATTAAAGGAATTTCTGGAATTTTGCTCCAAAATACGGGGAATTTCTGCCTTTTTGCCCCCAAATAAAGGGAATTTCAGCCTTTTTACCTCAAAATAAGGGGAATTTCTGCATTTTTGCCCCAAAATATAGAAAATTTCTGCCTAATGCACCAAAATAAGAACAATTTCTGCAATTTTGTACCAAAATAAAAGGAATTTCTGACTTTTTGCCCCAAAAAAGAAAATTTCTGCTTTTTTTAATTAAATAAGTGAAATTTCTGCAATTTTTCCCCAAAATAAGTGAAATTTCTTCAATTTTGCCGCAAAATAAGGGAAATTTCTGAAATTTTGCCCCAAAATAAGTCGATTTTCTGAGTTTTGCCCCAAAATAAGAAGAATTTCTGTGTTTTTGCCCTAACATATAGGAAATTTCTGCCTATTTGCCCCACAATTAGGGGAATTTCTGCAATTTTGCTTCAAAATTCAAAGAATTTCTGCCTTTTTGCCCGAAAATAAGAAGATGCATAACTTTTTGCCATAAAAAAGGGAAATTTTTTCATTTTTGCTCCAAAATAAGGGAAATTTCTGCTTTTTTGCCTCTAAATAAGTGAAATTTCTGTCTTTTTCCCCCAAAACATAGGGAATTTCTGCCTTTTTTGCCCCAAAATAAGGAAAATTTCTGACTTATTACAGTGAAATAAGTGAAATTTCTGCAATTTGCCTCAAAATAAGGGAAATTTCTCCCTTTTTGCCCCCAAATAAGAAGAATTTCAGAATTTTTACCTCAAAATAAGGGGAATTTTTGCCTTTTTGCCCCAAAATAAGAAAATTTCTAGTTTTTTCTGAAATAAGTGAAATTTCTGCAATTTTGCACCAAAATAAGGGAAATTTCTGAGTTTTGCCCCAAAATAAGGGGAATTTCTGCCTTTTATCCCCCAAATAATGGGAATTTCAGCATTTTTACCTCAAAATAAAAGAAATTTCTGCATTTTTGCCCTAAAATATGGGAAATTTCTGCCTCTTGGCCCAAAATAAAAATAATTTTTGCAATTTTGTACCAAAATAAAAGAAATTTCTGCCTATTTGCCCCTAAATAAAAAAATATCTGCTTTTTTTTCTGAAATAAGTGAAATTTCTGCAATTTTGCCCCCAAAAAAATGAAATTTCTGAGTTTTGCTCCAGAAAAAGGAGAATTTCTGTCTTTTTGCCGCAACATATATGGAATTTCTGCCTTTTTGTCCCACAATTAGGGGAATTTTTGTAATTTTGCTTCAAAATACAGGAAATTTCTGCCTTTTTGCCCGAAAATAAGAAGAATGCATACCTTTTTGCCATAAAAAAGGGAAATTTGTTCATTTTTGCTTCAAAATAAGGTGAATTTCTGCTTTTTTGCCTCTAAATAAGTGGAATTTCTGTCTTTTCCCCCCAAAACAAAGGGAATTTCTGTATTTTTGCCCCAAAATAAGGAAAATTTCTGACCTATTACACTGAAATAAGTGAAATTTCTACAATTTTGCCCCAAAATAAGGGAAATTTCTGCCTTTTTGCCCCCAAATAAGGGGAATTTCAGCATTTTACTTCAAAATAAGGGGAATTTTTGCATTTTTGCCCCAAAATATGGGAAATTTCTGCCTTTTTGCCCCAAAATAAGAAAAATTTCTGCAATTTTGTACCAAAATAAAAGAAATTTCTTCCTTTTTGCCCCAAAATATGAAAATTTCTGCTTTTTTTCTTAAATAAGTGAAATTTCTGCAATTTTGCCACAAAATAAGTGAAATTTCTGAGTTTTGCCCCAAAATAAGGGGAATTTCTGCCTTTTTGCCCCAAATAAGAGGAATTTCAGCATTTTTACCTCAAAATAAGGGGAATTTCTGCATTATCCCCAAAATATGGGAAATTTCTGCCTTTTTGCCCAAAATAAGAAAAATTTCTGCAATTTTGTACCAAAATAAAAGAAATTTCTGTTTTTTTGCCCCAAAATAAGAAAATTTTGCTTTTTTTCTGAAATAAGTGAAATTTCTGCAATTTTGCCCCAAAATAAGTGAAATTTCTGAGTTTTGCCCCAAAATAAGAGAATTTCTGTCTTTTTGCCCCAACATATAGTGAATTTCTGCATTTTTGCCCCACACTTAGGGGAATTTCTGCAATTTTGCTCCAAAATACGGGGAATTTCTGCCTTTTTGCCCGAAAATAAGAAGAATGCATATCTTTTTGCCATAAAAAAAGGAAATTTCTTCATTTTTGCTCCAAAAGAAGAAGAATTTCTGCTTTTTTGACTCTAAATAAGTGGAATTTCTGTCTTTTTCTCCCAAAGCAAAGGGAATTTCTGTCTTTTTTGCCCCAAAATAAGGAAAATTTCTGACTAATTACCCTGAAATAAGTGAAATTTCTTCAATTTTGCTCCAAAATAAGGAAAATTTCTGCCTTTTTGCTCCCAAATAAGGGGAATTTCAGCCTTTTTACTTCAAAACAAGGGCAATTTCTGCATTCTTGCTCCAAAATATGGGAAATTTCTGCCTTTTTGCCCCAAAATAAGAAAAATGTCTGCAATTTTGTACCAAAATAAAAGAAATTTCTGTTTTTTTGCCTCAAAATAAGAAAATTTCTGCTTTTTTTCTGAAATAAGTGAAATTTCTGCAATTTTGCCCCAAAATAAGTGAAATTTCTGAGTTTTGCCCCAAAATAAGAGAATTTCTGTCTTTTTGCCCCAACATATAGTGAATTTCTGCATTTTTGCCCCACACTTAGGGGAATTTCTGCAATTTTGCTCCAAAATACGGGGAATTTCTGCCTTTTTGCCCGAAAATAAGAAGAATGCATATCTTTTTGCCATAAAAAAAGGAAATTTCTTCATTTTTGCTCCAAAAGAAGAAGAATTTCTGCTTTTTTGACTCTAAATAAGTGGAATTTCTGTCTTTTTCCCCCAAAGCAAAGGGAATTTCTGTCTTTTTTGCCCCAAAATAAGGAAAATTTCTGACTAATTACCCTGAAATAAGTGAAATTTCTGCAATTTTGCCCCAAAATAAGGAAAATTTCTGCCTTTTTGCTCCCAAATAAAGGGAATTTCAGCCTTTTTACTTCAAAACAAGGGGAATTTCTGCATTTTTGCTCCAAAATATGGGAAATTTCTGCCTTTGCCCCAAAATAAGAAAAATTTCTGCAATTTTGTACCAAAATAAAAGAAATTTCTGCCTTTTTGCCCCAAAATAAGAAAATTTCTGCTTTTTTTCTTAAATAAGTGAAATTTCTGCAATTTTGCCCCAGAATAAGTGAAAATTTTGAGTTTTGCCCCCAAATAAGGAGAATTTCTGTATTTTTGCCCCAATATATAGGGAATTTCTGCATTTTGCCCCACAATTAAAGGAATTTCTGCAATTTTGCTCCAAAATACGGGGATTTTCTGCCTTTTTGCCCCAAAATAAGAAGAATGCATATCTTTTTGCCATAAAAAAGGGAAATTTCTTCATTTTTGCTCCAAAATAAGGGGAATTTTTGCTTTTTTGTCTCTAAATTAGTGGAATTTCTGTTTTTTTCCCCCAATACAAAGGGAATTTCTGTCTTTTTTGCCCAAAAATAAGAAAAATTTCTGACTTATTACCCTGAAATAAGTGAAATTTCTTCAATTTTGCCCCAAAATGAGGAAAATTTCTGCCTTTTTGCCCTCAAATAAGTGGAATTTCAGCTTTTTAAACTCAAAATAAGGGGAATTTCTGCACTTTTGCCTCAAAATATGGGAAATTTCTGCCTTTTTGCTCCAAAATAAGAACAATTTCTGCAATTTTGTACCAAAATAAAAGAAATTTCTGCCTTTTTGCCCCAAAATAAAAAAATTTCTGCTTTTTTTCTGAAATAAGTGAAATTTCTGCAATTTTGCCCTAAAATAAGTGAAATTTCTGAGTTTTGCCCAAAAATAAGGAGAATTTCTGTCTTTTTGCTCCAACATATAGGGAATCCCTGCCTTTTTGGCCCACAATTAGGGGGATTTCTGCAATATTGCTGCAAAATACGGGAAATTTCTGTCTTTTTGCCCGAAAATAAGAAGAATGCATACCTTTTTGCATTAAAAAGAGAAATTTCTTCATTTTTGCTCCAAAATAAGGGGAATTTCTGCTTTTTTGCCTCTAAATAAGTGGAATTTCTGTCTTTTTCCCCCAAAACAAAGGGAATTTCTGTCTTTTTGCCCCAAAATAAGATAATTTCTGATTTATTATTCTGAAATAATTGAAATTTCTTTAATTTTGCCCCAAAATAAGGGAAATTTCTGCCTTTTTGCCTCCAAATAATGGGAATTTCAGCATTTTTACCTCAAAATAAGGGGAATTTCTGCATTTTTGCCCTAAAATATGGGAAATTTCTGCCTTTTTGCCCCAAAATAATAACAATTTCTGCAATTTTGTACCAAAGTAAAAGAAATTTCTGACTTTTTGCCCCAAAAAGAAAATTTCTGCTTTTTTTTTCAGAAATAAGTGAAATTTTTGCAATTTTGCCCCAAAATAAGTGAAATTTCTGCAGTTTTGCCTCAAAATATGGGAAATTCCTAAAATTTTGCCCCAAAATAAGTGGAATTTCTGAGTTTTTTTCCAAAATAAGGAGAATTTCTGTCTTTTTGCCCCAACATATAGGGAATTTCTGCCTTTTTTTCCCACAATTAGGGGAATTTCTGCAATTTTGCTCCAAAATACGGGAAATTTCTGCCTTTTTGCCCGAAAACAAGAAGAATGCATACCTTTTTGCCATAAAAAAGGGAAATTTCTTTATTTTTGCTTCAAAATAAGGGGAATTTCTGCTTGTTTGCCTCTTAATAAGTGGAATTTCTGTCTTTTTCCCCCAATACAAAGGGAATTTTTGTCTTTTTTGCCCCAAAATAAGGAAAATTTCTGACTTGTTACCCTGAATTAAGTGAAATTTCTGCAATTTTGCCCCAAAATAAGGGAAATTTCTGCATTTTTCCCCCAAATAAGGGGAATTTCAGCCTTTTTACCTCAAAATAAGGGGAATTTCTGCATTTTTGCCCCAAAATATGTGAAATTTCTGCCTTTTTGCCTCAAAATAAGAACAAATTCTGCAATTTTGTACCAAAATAAAAGAAATTTCTGACTTTTGCCCCAAAATAAGAACAATTTCTGCTTTTTTTTTCTGAAATAAGTGAAATTTCTGAAATTTTGCCACAAAATATGTGAAATTTCGGCAATTTTGCCCCAAAATAAGAAAAATTTCTGCAATTTGCCCCAAAATAAGTGAAATTTCTGAGTTTTGCCCCAAAATAAGGAGAATTTCTGTTTTTGCCCCAACATATAGTGAATTTCTGCCTTTTTGCCCCACAATTAGGGAAATTTCTGCAATTTTGCTCCAAAATAGAGGGAATTACTGCTTTTTTGCCCGAAAATAAGAAGAATGCATAACTTTTTGCCATAAAAAAGGAAAATTTCTTCATTTTTGCTCCAAAATAAGGGGAATTTCTGCTTTTTTGCCTCTAAATAAGTGGAATTTCTGTCTTTTTTCCCCCAATACAAAGGGAATTTCTGTCTTTTTTGCCCCAAAATAAAAAAAATTTCTGACTTATTACCCTGAAATAAGTGAAATTTCTGCAATTTTGCCCCAAAATGAGGGAAATTTCTGCCTTTTTGCCCCCAAATAAGGAAAATATCAGTCTTTTTACCTGAAAATAAGGAAAATTTCTGCATTTTTGCCCCAAAATATGGGAAATTTCTGCCCTTTTGCCGCAAAATAAGAACAAATTCTGCAATTTTGTACCTAAATAAAAGAAATTTCTGACTTTTGCCCCATCAAAGAAAATTTCTGCTTTTTTTTCTGAAATAAGTGAAATTTCTGCAATTTTGCCCCAAAATATGTGAATTTCTGCAGTTTTGCCCCAAAATAAGTGAAATTTCTGAGTTTTGCCCCAAAATAAGGAGAATTTCTGTTTTTCCCCAACATATAGGGAATTTCTGCCTTTTTGCCCCGCAATTAGGGGAATTTCTGCAATTTTGCTCCAAAATACGGGGAATTTCTGCCTTTTTGCCCACAAATAAGGGGAATTTCAGCATTTTACCTCAAAATAAGAGGAATTTCTGCATTTTTGCCCCAAAATATGGGAAATTTCTTCCTTTTTGGCCCCAAATAAGACCAATTTCTGCAATTTTGTACCAAAATCAAAGAAATTTCTCACTTTTAGCCCCAAAAAATAAAATTTCTGCTTTTTTTTCTGAAATAAGTGAAATTTCTGCAATTTTGCCCCAAAATAAGAGAAATTTCTGCCTTTTTGCCCCCAAATAAAGGGAATTTCAGACTTTTTGCCTCAAAATAAGGGGAATTTCTGCATTTTTGCCACAAAATATTTGGATTTTTTTCTCTTTTGCCCCAAAAGAAGGAAAACTTCTGCCTTTTTTCCTGAAATAAGTGAAATTTCTGCAATTTTGCCCCAAAATAAGTGAAATTTCTGCAATTTTGCCCCAAAATGAGAGAAATTTCTGCCTTTTTGTCCCAAATAAGGGGAATTTCAGCATTTTACCTCAAAATAAGGAGAATTTCTGCATTTTTGCCCTAAAATATGGGAAATTTCTGCCTTTTTGCCCCAAAATAAGAACATTTTCTGCAATTTTGTACCAAAATAAAAGAAATTTCTGACTTTTTGCCCCAAAAAAGAAAATTTCTGCTTTTTTTTTCTGAAATAAGTGAAATTTCCGCAATTTTGCCCCAAAATAAGTGAAATTTCTGCAGTTTTGTCCCAAAACAAGGGAAATTCCTGGAATTTTGCCCCAAAATAAGTGGAATTTCTGAGTTATGCCCCAAAATAAGGTGAATTTTTGTCTTTTTGCCCAAAAATATAGAAAATTTCTGCCTTTTTGTCCCACAATTAGGGGAATTTCTGCAATTTTGCTCCAAAATACGGGGAATTTCTGCCTTTTTACCCGAAAACAAGAAGAATGCATACCTTTTTGCCATAAAAAAGGGAAATTTCTTCATTTTTGCTCCAAAATAAGGGGAATTTCTGCTTTTTTGCCTCTTAATAAGTGGAATTTCTGTCTTTTTCCCCCAATACAAATGGAATTTCTGTCTTTTTTGCCCCAAAATAAGGAAAATTTCTGACTTGTTACCCTGAAGTAAGTGAAATTTCTGCAATTTTGCCCCAAAATAAGGAAAATTTCTGCCTTTTTTCCCCCAAATAAGGGGAATTTAAGCCTTTTTACCTCAAAATAAGGGGAATTTCTGCATTTTTGCCTTAAAATATTTGGAATTTCTGCCTTTTTGCTTCAAAATAAGGAAAACTTCTGCCTTTTTTCCTGAAATAAGTGAAATTTCTGCAATTTTGCTTCAAAATAAGTGAAATTTCTGCAATTTTGCCACAAAATAAGGGAAATTTCTGGAATTTTGCCCCAAAATATTTGGAATTTCTGAGTTTTGCCCCAAAATAAGGAGAATTTCTGTCTTTTTGCCTCAACATATAGGGAATTTCTGCCTTTTTGCCCCACAATTAAAGGAATTTCTGCAATTTTGCTCCAAAATACGGGGAATTTCTGCCTTTTTGCCCCCAAATAAAAGGAATTTCATCCTTTTTACCTCAAAATAAGGGGAATTATTGCATTTTTGCCCCAAAATATGGGAAATTTCTGCCTAATGCCCCAAAATAAGAACAATTTCTGCAATTTTGTACCAAAATAAAAGAAATTTCTGCCTTTTTGCCCCTAAATAAGAAAATTTGTGCTTTTTTATTGAAATAAGTGAAATTTCTGCAATTTTGCCCTAAAATAAGTGAAATTTCTGAGTTTTGCGCCAAAATAAGAAGAATTTCTGTCTTTTTGCCCCAACATATAGGGAATTCCTGCCTTTTTGGCCCACAATTAGGGGGTTTTCAGCAATTTTGCTCCAAAATATGGGGAATTTCTGTCTTTTTGCCCGAAAAAATGAAGAATGCATACCTTTTTGCAATAAAAAAGGGAAATTTCTTCATTTTTGCTCCAAAATAAGGGGAATTTCTGCTTTTATGCCCCAAAATATGGGAAATTTCTGCCTAATGCCCCAAAATAAGAACAATTTCTGCAATTTTGTACCAAAATAAAAGAAATATCTGCCTTTTTACCCCAAAATTAGAAAATTTCTGCTTTTTTTCGGAAATAAGTGAAATTTCTGCAATTTTGCCCCAAAATAATTGAAATTTCTAAGTTTTGCTCCAAAATAAGGGAAATTTCTTCCTTTTTGCCCCCAAATAAGGGGAAGTTCAGCATTTTTACCTTAAAATAAGGGGAATTTCTGCATTTTTGCCCCAAAATATGGGAAATTTCTGCCTTTTTCCCAAAATAAGAAAAATTTCTGCAATTTTGTCAAAAAATAAATTTCTGCCTTTTTGCCCCAAAAAAAGAAAATTTCTGCTTTTTTTTCTGAAATAATTGAAATTTCTGCAATTTTGCCCCAAAACAAGTGAAATTTCTGAGTTTTGCCCCAAAATAAGGAGAATTTCTGTCTTTGTGCCCCAACATATAGGGAATTTCTGCCTTTTTGCCCCACAATTAGGGGAATTTCTGCAATTTTGCTCCAAAATAGGGGTATTTCTGCCTTTTTGCCCGAAAATAAGAAGAATGCATTCCTTTTTGCCATAAAAAAGGGAAATTTCTTCATTTTTGCTCCAAAATAAGGGGAATTTCTGCTTTTTTGCCTCTAAATAAGTGGAATTTCTGTCTTTTTCCCCGAAAACATAGAAAATTTCTGTCTTTTTGCCCCAAAATAAAGATAATTTCTGACATATTATTCTGAAATAAGTGAAATTTCTGCAATGTTGCCCCCAAATAAGTGAAATTTCTGAGTTTTGCCCTAAAATAAGGAGAATTTCTGTCTTTTTGCCCCAACATATAGGGAATTTCTGCCTTTTTGCCCCACAATTAGGGGAATTTCTGCAATTTTGTTCAAAAATACGGGTAATTTCTGCGTTTTTGCCCCCAAATAAAGGGAATTTCAGCATTTTACCTCAAAATAAGGGGAATTTCTGCATTTTTGCCCCAAAATATGAAAAATTGCTTCCTTTTTGCCCCAAAATAAGAACAATTTCTGCAATTTTGTACCAAAATAAAAGAAATTTCTGACTTTTTGCCCCAAAAAACAAAATTTCTGCTTTTTTTTTCTGAAATAAGTGAAATTTCTGCAATTTTGCCCCAAAATAAGTGAAATTTCTGCAGTTTTGCCCCAAAATAAGGGAAATTCCTAAAATTTTGCCCCAAAATAAGTGGAATTTCTGAGTTTTGCCCCAAAATAAGGAGAATTTCTGTGTTTTTGCCCCAACATATAGGGAATTTCTGCCTTTTTGCCCCACAATTAGGGGAATTTCTGCAATTTTGTTCCAAAATACGGGGAATTTCTGCATTTTTGCCTCCAAATAAAGAAAATTTCAGCATTTTACCTCAAAATAAGGGGAATTTCTGCATTTTTGCCCCAAAATATGGAAAATTTCTGCCCTTTTGCTTCAAAATAAGAACAAATTCTGCAATTTTGTACCTAAATAAAAGAAATTTCTGACTTTTTGCCCCAAAAAAGAAAATTTCTGTTTTTTTCTGAAATAAGTAAAATTTCTGCAATTTTTCCCCAAAATATGTGAAATTTCTGCAATTTTGCCCCAAAATAAGTGAAATTTCTGAGTTTTGCCTCAAAATAAGGAGAATTTCTGTTTTTGCCCCAACATATAGGGAATTTCTGCCTTTTTGCCCCACAATTAGGGGAATTTCTGCAATTTTGTTCCAAAATACGGGGAATTTCTGCCTTTTTGCCCAAAAACAAGAAGAATGCATATCTTTTTGCCATAAAAAAGGGAAATTTCTTCATTTTGCTCCAAAATAAGGGGAATTTCTGCTTTCTTGCCTCTAAATAAGTGGAATTTCTGTCTTTTCCCCCAAAACAAAGGGAATTTCTGTCTATTTTGCCCCAAAATAAGGAAAATTTCTGACTTATTACCCTGAAATAAGTGAAATTTCTGCAATTTTGCCCCTAAATAAGGGAAATTTCTGCATTTTTTCCCCCAAATAAAGGGAATTTCAGCCTTTTTACCTCAAAATATGGGGAATTTCTGCATTTTTGCCCCAAAATATGGGAAATTTCTGCCTTTTTGCCCCAAAATAAGAACAATTTCTGCAATTTTGTACCAAAATAAAAGAAATTTCTGCCTTTTTTCCCCAAAATAAGAAAATTTATGTTTTTTTTCTGAAATAAGTGAAATTTCTGCAATTTTGCCCCAAAATAAGTGAAAATTCTGAGTTTTGCCCCCAAATAAGGAGAATTTCTGTATTTTTGCCCCAATATATAGGGAATTTCTGCCTTTTTGCCCCACAATTAAAGAAATTTCTGCTATTTTGCTCCAAAATACGAAGATTTTCTGCCTTTTTGCCCGAAAATAAGAAGAATGCATATCTTTTTGCCATAAAAAAGGGAAATTTCTTCATTTTTGTTCCAAAATAAGGGGAATTTCTGCTTTTTTGGCTCTAAATAAGTGGAATTTCTGTTTTTTTCCCCTAAAACAAAGGGAATTTCTGTCTTTTTTGCCCAAAAATAAGGAAAATTTCTGACTTATTACCCTGAAATAAGTGAAATTTCTGCAATTTTTTTTCAAAATGAGAAAAATTTCTGCCTTTTTGCCCCCAAATAAGGGGAATTTCAGCATTTTTAACTCAAAATAAGGGGAATTTGTGCATTTTTGCCCCAAATTATGGGAAATTTCTGCCTTTTTGCCCCAAAATAAGAACAATTTCTGCAATTTTGTACCAAAATAAAAGAAATTTCTGCCTTTTTGCCCCAAAATAAGAAAATTTCTGCTTTTTTACTGAAATAAGTGAAATTTCTGCAATGTTGCCCTAAAATAAGTGAAATTCCTGAGTTTTGCCCCAAAATAAGGAGAATTTCTGTCTTTTTGCCCCAACATACAGGGAATTCCTGTCTTTTTGGCCCACAATTAGGGAGATTTCTGTAATTTTGCTCCAAAATACGGGGAATTTCTGTTTTTTTGCCCGAAAATAAGAAGAATGCATACCTTTTTGCCATAAAAAAGGGAAATTTCTTCATTTTTGCTCCAAAATAAGGGGAATTTCTGCTTTTTTGCCTCTAAATAAGTGGAATTTCTATCTTTTTCCCCCAAAACAAAGGGAATTTCTGTCTTTTTGCCCCAAAATAAAGATAATTTCTGACTTATTATTCTGAAATAAGTGAAATTTCTGCAATTTTGCCCCAAAATAAGGGAAATTTCTGGCTTTTTGCCCACAAATATTGGGAATTTCAGCCTTTTCACCCCAAAATAAGGGGAATTTCTGCATTTTTGCCCCAAAATATGGGAAATGTCTGCCTTTTTGCCCCAAAATATAAAAAATTTCTGCAATTTGTACCAAAATAAAAGAAATATCTACCTTTTTTGCCCCAAAATTAGAAAATTTCTGCTTCTTTCGGAAATAAGTGAATTTTCTGCAATTTTGCCCCAAAATAATTGAAATTTCTAAGTTTTGCCCCAAAATAAGAGAAATTTCTTCATTTTTGCCCCCAAATAAGGGGAAGTTGAGCATTTTTACCTTAAAATAAGGGGAATTTCTGCATTTTTGCCCCAAAATATGGGAAATTTCTGTCTTTTTCCCAAAATAAGAAAAATTTCTGCAATTTTGTACCAAAATAAAAGAAATTTCTGCCTTTTTGCTCCAAAATAAAAAAATTTCTCCTTTTTTTCTGAAATAAGTGAAATTTCTGCAATTTTGCCCCAAAATAAGTGAAATTTCTGAGTTTTGCCACAAAATAAGGAGAATTTCTGTCTTTTTGCCCAAACATATAGGGAATTTCTGCCTTTTTGCCCCACAATTAGAAGAATTTCTGCAATTTTGCTCCAAAATACGGGGAATTTCTGCCTTTTTGCCCGAAAATAAGAAGAATGCATACCTTTTTGCCATAAAAAAGGGAAATTTCTTCATTTTTGATCCAAAATAAGGGGAATTTCTGCTTTTTTGCCTCTAAATAAGTGGAATTTCTGTCTTTTTCCCCCAAAACAAAGGGAATTTCTGTCTATTTTGCCCCAAAATAAAAAAAATTTCTGACTTATTACCCTGAAATAAGTGAAATTTCTGCAATTTTGCCCCGAAATGAGAAAAATTTCTGCATTTTTGCCCCCAAATAAGGAAAATATCAGCCTTTTTACCTCAAAATAAGGGAAATTTCTGCATTTTTGTCCCAAAATATGAAAAATTTCTGCTTTTTTGCCTCAAAATAAGAACAAATTCTGCAATTTTGTACCAAAATAAAAGAAATTTCTGACTTTCTGCCCCAAAAAAGAAAATTTCTGCTTTTTTTTCTGAAATAAGTGAAATTTCAGAAATTTTGCCCCAAAATATGTAAAATTTCTGCAATTTTGCCCCAAAAAAAGAAAAATTTCTGCAATTTTGCCCCAAAATAATTGAAATTTCTAAGTTTTGCCCCAAAATAAGAGAAATTTCTTCATTTTTGCCCCCAAATAAGGGGAAGTTCTGCATTTTTACCTTAAAATAAGGGGAATTTCTGCATTTTTGCCCCAAAATATGGGAAATTTCTGCCTTTTTCCCAAAATAAGAAAAATTTCTGCAATTTTGTACCAAAATAAAAGAAATTTCTGCCTTTTTGCCCCAAAATAAAAAAATTTCTCCTTTTTTTCTGAAATAAGTGAAATTTCTGCAATTTTTCCCCAAAATAAGTGAAATTTCTGAGTTTTGCCACAAAATAAGGAGAATTTCTGTCTTTTTGCCCAAACATATAGGGCATTTCTGCCTTTTTGCCCCACAATTAGAAGAATTTCTGCAATTTTGCTCCAAAATACGGGGAATTTCTGCCTTTTTGCCCGAAAATAAGAAGAATGCATACCTTTTTGCCATAAAAAAGGGAAATTTCTTCATTTTTGCTCCAAAATAAGGGGAATTTCTGCTTTTTTGCCTCTAAATAAGTGGAATTTCTGTCTTTTCCCCCAAAACAAAGGGAATTTCTGTCTATTTTGCCCCAAAATAAGGAAAATTTCTGACTTATTACCCTGAAATAAGTGAAATTTCTGCAATTTTGCCCCGAAATGAGGGAAATTTCTGCATTTTTGCCCCCAAATAAGGAAAATATCAGCCTTTTTACCTCAAAATAAGGGAAATTTCTGCATTTTTGTCCCAAAATATGAAAAATTTCTGCTTTTTTGCCTCAAAATAAGAACAAATTCTGCAATTTTGTACCAAAATAAAAGAAATTTCTGACTTTCTACCCCAAAAAAGAAAATTTCTGCTTTTTTTCTGAAATAAGTGAAATTTCTGAAATTTTGCCCCAAAATATGTGAAATTTCTGCAATTTTGCCCCAAAATAATTGAAATTTCTAAGTTTTGCCCCAAAATAAGAGAAATTTCTTCATTTTTGCCCCCAAATAAGGAGAAGTTCAGCATTTTTACCTTAAAATAAGGGGAATTTCTGCATTTTTGCCCCAAAATATGGGAAATTTCTGCCTTTTTCCCAAAATAAGAAAAATTTCTGCAATTTTGTACCAAAATAAAAGAAATTTCTGCCTTTTTGCCCCAAAATAAAAAAATTTCTCCTTTTTTTCTGAAATAAGTGAAATTTCTGCAATTTTGCCCCAAAATAAGTGAAATTTCTGAGTTTTGCCACAAAATAAGGAGAATTTCTGTCTTTTTGCCCAAACATATAGGGAATTTCTGCCTTTTTGCCCCACAATTAGAAGAATTTCTGCAATTTTGCTCCAAATACGGGGAATTTCTGCCTTTTTGCCCGAAAATAAGAAGAATGCATACCTTTTTGCCATAAAAAAGGGAAATTTCTTCATTTTTGCTCCAAAATAAGGGGAATTTCTGCTTTTTTGCCTCTAAATAAGTGGAATTTCTGTCTTTTTCCCCCAAAACAAAGGGAATTTCTGTCTATTTTGCCCCAAAATAAGGAAAATTTCTGACTTATTACCCTGAAATAAGTGAAATTTCTGCAATTTTGCTCCGAAATGAGGGAAATTTCTGCATTTTTGCCCCCAAATAAGGAAAATATCAGCCTTTTTACCTCAAAATAAGGGAAATTTCTGCATTTTTGTCCCAAAATATGAAAAATTTCTGCTTTTTTGCCTCAAAATAAGAACAAATTCTGCAATTTTGTACCAAAATAAGAGAAATTTCTGACTTTCTGCCCCAAAAAAGAAAATTTCTGCTTTTTTTCTGAAATAAGTGAAATTTCAGAAATTTTGCCCCAAAATATGTGAAATTTCTGCAATTTTGCCCCAAAATAAGAAAAATTTCTGCAATTTTGCCCCAAAATAATTGAAATTTCTAAGTTTTGCCCCAAAATAAGAGAAATTTCTTCATTTTTGCCCCCAAATAAGGGGAAGTTCAGCATTTTTACCTTAAAATAAGGGGAATTTCTGCATTTTTGCCCCAAAATATGGGAAATTTCTGCCTTTTTCCCAAAATAAGAAAAATTTCTGCAATTTTGTACCAAAATAAAAGAAATTTCTGCCTTTTTGCCCCAAAATAAAAAAATTTCTTCTTTTTTTCTGAAATAAGTGAAATTTCTGCAATTTTTCCCCAAAATAAGTGAAATTTCTGAGTTTTGCCACAAAAATAAGGAGAATTTCTGTCTTTTTGCCAAAACATATAGGGAATTTCTGCCTTTTTGCCCCACAATTAGAAGAATTTCTGCAATTTTGCTCCAAAATACGGGGAATTTCTGCCTTTTTGCCCGAAAATAAGAAGAATGCATACCTTTTTGCCATAAAAAAGGGAAATTTCTTCATTTTTGCTCCAAAATAAGGGGAATTTCTGCTTTTTTGCCTCTAAATAAGTGGAATTTCTGTCTTTTTCCCCCAAAACAAAGGGAATTTCTGTCTATTTTGCCCCAAAATAAGGAAAATTTCTGACTTATTACCCTGAAATAATTGAAATTTCTGCAATTTTGCCTCGAAATGAGGGAAATTTCTGCATTTTTGCCCCCAAATAAGGAAAATATCAGCCTTTTTACCTCAAAATAAGGGAAATTTCTGCATTTTGTCCCAAAATATGAAAAATTTCTGCTTTTTTGCCTCAAAATAAGAACAAATTCTGCAATTTTGTACAAAAATAAAAGAAATTTCTGACTTTCTGCCCCAAAAAAGAAAATTTCTGCTTTTTTTTCTGAAATAAGTGAAATTTCTGAAATTTTGCCCCAAAATATGTGAAATTTCTGCAATTTTGCCCCAAAATAAGAAAAATTTCTGCAATTTTGCCCCAAAATAATTGAAATTTCTAAGTTTTGCCCCAAAATAAGAGAAATTTCTTCATTTTTGCCCCCAAATAAGGAGAAGTTCAGCATTTTTACCTTAAAATAAGGGGAATTTCTGCATTTTTGCCCCAAAATATGGGAAATTTCTGCCTTTTTCCCAAAATAAGAAAAATTTCTGCAATTTTGTACCAAAATAAAAGAAATTTCTGCCTTTTTGCCCCAAAATAAAAAAATTTCTCCTTTTTTTCTGAAATAAGTGAAATTTCTGCAATTTTGCCCCAAAATAAGTGAAATTTTTTAGTTTTGCCCCAAAATAAGGAGAATTTCTGTTTTTGCCCCAACATATAGGGAATTTCTGCCTTTTTGCCCCACAATTAAGGGAATTTCTGCAATTTTGCTCCAAAATACGGGGAATTACTGCCTTTTTGCCAGAAAATAAGAAGAATGCATACCTTTTTGCCATAAAAATGGGAAATTTCTTCATTTTTGCTCCAAAATAAGAGACATTTCTGCTTTTTTGCCTCTAAATAAGTGGAATTTCTGTCTTTTTCCCTCAAAACAAAGGGAATTTCTGTCTTTTTTGCTCCAAAATAACAAAAATTTCTGAATTATTACCCTGAAATAAGTGAAATTTCTACAATTTTGCCCCAAAATGAGGGAAATTTCTGCCTTTTTGCCCCCAAATAAGGAAAATATCAGCCTTTTTACCTGAAAATAAGGGAAATTTCTGCATTTTTGCCCCAAAATATGGGAAATATCTGCCCTTTTGCCCCACAATAAGAACAAATTCTGCAATTTTGTACAAAAATAAAAGAAATTTCTGACTTTTTGCCCCAAAAAAGAAAATTTCTGCTTTTTTTTCTGAAATAAGTGAAATTTCTGCAATTTTGCCATAAAATAAGTGAAATTTCTGAGTTTTGCCCCAAAATAAGGAGAATTTCTGTCTTTTTGCCCCAACATATAGGGAATTTCTGCCTTTTTGGCTCACAATTAGAAGGATTTCTGCAATTTTGGTCCAAAATACGGGGAATTTCTGTCTTTTTGCCCGAAAATAAGAAGAATGCATACCTTTTTGCCATAAAAAAGGGAAATTTCTTCATTTTTGCTTCAAAATAATGGGAATTTCTGCTTTTTTGCCTCTAAATAAGTGGAATTTCTGTCTTTTCCCCCAAAACATAGAAAATTTCTGTCTTTTTGCCCCAAAATAAAGATAATTTCTGACTTATTATTCTGAAATAAGTGAAATTTCTGCAATTATGCCCGAAAATAAGGGAAATTTCCGCCTTTTTGCCCCCAAATAAGGGGAATTTCAGCCTTTTTACCTCAAAATAAAGAGAATCTCTGCATTTTTGCCCCAAAATATGGGAAATGTCATCCTTTTTGCCCCAAAATAAGGAAAATTTCTGCAATTTTGTACAAAAATAAAAGAAATATCTGCCTTTTGCCCCAAAATTAGAAAATTTCTGCTTTTTTTTGGAAATAAGTGATATTTCTGTTATTTGCCCCAAAATAATTGAAATTTCTAAGTTTTGCCCCAAAATAAGGGAAATTTCTGCCTTTTTGCTACCAAATGATGGGAAGTTCAGCATTTTTACCTTAAAATAAGAGGAATTTCTGCATTTTTGCCCAAAAATATGGGAAATTTCTGCCTTTTTCCCAAAATACGAAAAATTTCTGCAATTTTGTACCAAAATAAAAGAAATTTCTGCCTTTTTGCCCCAAAATAAGAAAATTTCTGCTTTTTTTCTGAAATAAGTGAAATTTCTGCAATTTTGCCCCAAAATAAGTGAAATTTCTGAGTTTTGCCCTAAAATAAGGAGAATTTCTGTCTTTTTGCCCAAACATATAGGGAATTTCTGCCTTTTTGCCCCACAATTAGGGGAATTTCTGCAATTTTGCTCCAAAATACGGGGAATTTCTGCCTTTTTGCCCACAAATAAGGGGAATTTCAGCATTTTACCTCAAAATAAGAGGAATTTCTGCATTTGCCCCAAAATATGGGAAATTTCTGCCTTTTTGGCCCCAAATAAGAACAATTTCTGCAATTTTGTACCAAAATAAAAGAAATTTCTCACTTTTAGCCCCAAAAAATAAAATTTCTGCTTTTTTTTCTGAAATAAGTGAAATTTCTGCAATTTTGCCCCAAAATAAGAGAAATTTCTGCCTTTTTGCCCCCAAATTAAGGGAATTTCAGACTTTTTGCCTCAAAATAAGGGGAATTTCTGCATTTTTGCCACAAAATATTTGGATTTTTTTCTCTTTTGCCCCAAAATAAGGAAAACTTCTGCCTTTTTTCCTGAAATAAGTGAAATTTCTGCAATTTTGCCCCAAAATAAGTGAAATTTCTGCAATTTTGCCCCAAAATGAGGGAAATTTCTGCCTTTTTGTCCCAAATAAGGGGAATTTCAGCATTTTACCTCAAAATAAGGGGAATTTCTGCATTTTTGCCCTAAAATATGGGAAATTTCTGCCTTTTTGCCCCAAAATAAGAACATTTTCTGCAATTTTGTATCAAAATAAAAAAAATTTCTGACTTTTTGCCCTAAAAAAGAAAATTTCTGCCTTTTTTTTCTGAAATAAGTGAAATTTCTGCAATTTTGCCCCAAAATAAGTGAAATTTCTGCAGTTTTGCCCCAAAATAAGGGAAATTCCTGGAATTTTGCCCCAAAATAAGTGGAATTTCTGAGTTATGCTCCAAAATAAGGAGAATTTCTGTCTTTTTGCCCAAAAATATAGAAAATTTCTGCCTTTTTGTCCCACAATTAGGGGAATTTCTGCAATTTTGCTCCAAAATACGGGGAATTTCTGCCTTTTTACCCGAAAACAAGAAGAATGCATACCTTTTTGCCATAAAAAAGGGAAATTTCTTCATTTTTGCTCCAAAATAAGGGGAATTTCTGCTTTTTTGCCTCTTAATAAGTGGAATTTCTGTCTTTTTCCCAAAATACAAATGGAATTTCTGTCTTTTTTGCCCCAAAATAAGGAAAATTTCTGACTTGTTACCCTGAAATAAGTGAAATTTCTGCAATTTTGCCCCAAAATAAGGAAAATTTCTGCCTTTTTTTCCCCAAATAAGGGGAATTTAAGCCTTTTTACCTCAAAATAAGGGGAATTTCTGCATTTTTGCCACAAAATATTTGGAATTTCTGCCTTTTTGCTTCAAAATAAGGAAAACTTCTGCCTTTTTTCCTGAAATAAGTGAAATTTCTGCAATTTTGCTTCAAAATAAGTGAAATTTCTGCAATTTTGCCCCAAAATAAGTGAAATTTCTGCAGTTTTGCCCCAAAATAAGGGAAATTCCTAAAATTTTGCCCCAAAATAAGTGGAATTTCTGAGTTTTGCCCCAAAATAAGGAGAATTTCTGTGTTTTTGCCCCAACATATAGGGAATTTCTGCCTTTTTGTCCCATAATTAGGGGAATTTCTGCAATTTTGCTCCAAAATACGGGGATTTTCTCTTTTTGCCCGAAAACAAGAACAATGCATACCTTTTTGCCATAAAAAAGGGAAATTTCTTCATTTTTGCTTCAAAATAAGGGGAATTTCTGCTTTTTTGCCTCTTAATAAGTGGAATTTCTGTCTTTTTCCCCCAATACAAAGGGAATTTCTGTCTTTTTTGCCCCAAAATAAGGAAAATTTCTGACTTGTTACCCTGAAAGTAAGTGAAATTTCTGAAATTTTGCCCCAAAATAAGGGAAATTTCTGCCTTTTTTCCCCAAAATAAGGGGAATTTCAGCCTTTTGACCTCAAAATAAGGGGAATTTCTGCATTTTTGCCACAAAATATTTGGAATTTCTTCCTTTTTGCTCCAAAATAAGAAAAACTTCTGCCTTTTTTCCTGAAAAAAGTGAAATTTCTGCAATTTTGCTTCAAAATAAGTGAAATTTCTACAATTTTGCCACAAAATAAGGGAAATTTCTGGAATTTTGCCCCAAAATATTTGGAATTTCTGAGTTTTTTTCCCAAAATAAAAAGAATTTCTGTCTTTTTGCCCCAACATATAGGGAATTTCTGCCTTTTTGCCCTACAATTAAAGGAATTTCTGGAATTTTGCTCCAAAATACGGGGAATTTCTGCCTTTTTGCCCCCAAATAAAGGGAATTTCAGCCTTTTTACCTCAAAATAAGGGGAATTTCTGCATTTTTGCCCCAAAATATAGAAAATTTCTGCCTAATGCACCAAAATAAGAACAATTTCTGCAATTTTGTACCAAAATAAAAGGAATTTCTGACTTTTTGCCCCAAAAAAGAAAATTTCTGCTTTTTTTAATTAAATAAGTGAAATTTCTGCAATTTTTCCCCAAAATAAGTGAAATTTCCTCAATTTTGCCGCAAAATAAGGGAAATTTCTGAAATTTTGCCCCAAAATAAGTCGAATTTCTGAGTTTTACCCCAAAATAAGAAGAATTTCTGTCTTTTTGCCCTAACATATAGGAAATTTCTGCCTATTTGCCCCACAATTAGGGGAATTTCTGCAATTTTGCTTCAAAATTCAAAGAATTTCTGCCTTTTTGCCCGAAAATAAGAAGATGCATAACTTTTTGCCATAAAAAAGGGAAATTTTTTCATTTTTGCTCCAAAATAAGGGCAATTTCTGCTTTTTTGCCTCTAAATAAGTGAAATTTCTGTCTTTTTCCCCCAAAACATAGGGAATTTCTGCCTTTTTTGCCCCAAAATAAAGAAAATTTCTGACTTATTACAGTGAAATAAGTGAAATTTCTGCAATTTGCCTCAAAATAAGGGAAATTTCTCCCTTTTTGCCCCTAAATAAGAATTTCAGAATTTTTACCTCAAAATAAGGGGAATTTTTGCCTTTTTGCCCCAAAATAAGAAAATTTCTAGTTTTTTCTGAAATAAGTGAAATTTCTGCAATTTTGCACCAAAATAAGGGAAATTTCTGAGTTTTGCCCCAAAATAAGGGGAATTTCTGCCTTTTATCCCCCAAATAATGGGAATTTCAGCATTTTTACCTCAAAATAAAAGAAATTTCTGCATTTTTGCCCTAAAATATGGGAAATTTCTGCCTCTTGGCCCAAAATAAGAATATTTTTTGCAATTTTGTACCAAAATAAAAGAAATTTCTGCCTATTTGTCCCTAAATAAAAAAATATCTGCTTTTTTTCTGAAATAAGTGAAATTTCTGCAATTTTGCCCCCAAAAAATGAAATTTCTGAGTTTTGCTCCAGAAAAAGGAGAATTTCTGTCTTTTTGCCGCAACATATATGGAATTTCTGCCTTTTTGTCCCACAATTAGGGGAATTTTTGCAATTTTGCTTCAAAATACAGGAAATTTCTGCCTTTTTGCCCGAAAATAAGAAGAATGCATACCTTTTTGCCATAAAAAAGGGAAATTTGTTCATTTTTGCTTCAAAATAAGGTGAATTTCTGCTTTTTTGCCTCTAAATAAGTGGAATTTCTGTCTTTTCCCCCCAAAACAAAGGGAATTTCTGTATTTTTGCCCCAAAATAAAGAAAATTTCTGACCTATTACACTGAAATAAGTGAAATTTCTACAATTTTGCCCCAAAATAAGGGAAATTTCTGCCTTTTTGCCCCCAAATAAGGGGAATTTCAGCATTTTACTTCAAAATAAGGGGAATTTTTGCATTTTTGCCCCAAAATATGGGAAATTTCTGCCTTTTTGCCCCAAAATAAGAAAAATTTCTGCAATTTTGTACCAAAATAAAAGAAATTTCTTCCTTTTTGCCCCAAAATATGAAAATTTCTGCTTTTTTTCTTAAATAAATGAAATTTCTGCAATTTTGCCACAAAATAAGTGAAATTTCTGAGTTTTGCCCCAAAATAAGGGGAATTTCTGCCTTTTTGCCCCCAAATAAGAGGAATTTCAGCATTTTTACCTCAAAATAAGGGGAATTTCTGCATTTTCCCCAAAATATGGGAAATTTCTGCCTTTTTGCCCAAAATAAGAAAAATTTCTGCAATTTTGTACCAAAATAAAAGAAATTTCTGTTTTTTTGCCCCAAAATAAGAAAATTTTGCTTTTTTTCTGAAATAAGTGAAATTTCTGCAATTTTGCCCCAAAATAAGTGAAATTTCTGAGTTTTGCCCCAAAATAAGAGAATTTCTGTCTTTTTGCCCCAACATATAGTGAATTTCTGCATTTTTGCCCCACACTTAGGGGAATTTCTGCAATTTTGCTCCAAAATACGGGGAATTTCTGCCTTTTTGCCCGAAAATAAGAAGAATGCATATCTTTTTGCCATAAAAAAAGGAAATTTCTTCATTTTTGCTCCAAAAGAAGAAGAATTTCTGCTTTTTTGACTCTAAATAAGTGGAATTTCTGTCTTTTTCTCCCAAAGCAAAGGGAATTTCTGTCTTTTTTGCCCCAAAATAAGGAAAATTTCTGACTAATTACCCTGAAATAAGTGAAATTTCTTCAATTTTGCTCCAAAATAAGGAAAATTTCTGCCTTTTTGCTCCCAAATAAGGGGAATTTCAGCCTTTTTACTTCAAAACAAGGGCAATTTCTGCATTCTTGCTCCAAAATATGGGAAATTTCTGCCTTTTTGCCCCAAAATAAGAAAAATGTCTGCAATTTTGTACCAAAATAAAAGAAATTTCTGTTTTTTTGCCTCAAAATAAGAAAATTTCTGCTTTTTTTCTGAAATAAGTGAAATTTCTGCAATTTTGCCCCAAAATAAGTGAAATTTCTGAGTTTTGCCCCAAAATAAGAGAATTTCTGTCTTTTTGCCCCAACATATAGTGAATTTCTGCATTTTTGCCCCACACTTAGGGGAATTTCTGCAATTTTGCTCCAAAATACGGGGAATTTCTGCCTTTTTGCCCGAAAATAAGAAGAATGCATATCTTTTTGCCATAAAAAAAGGAAATTTCTTCATTTTTGCTCCAAAAGAAGAAGAATTTCTGCTTTTTTGACTCTAAATAAGTGGAATTTCTGTCTTTTTCCCCCAAAGCAAAGGGAATTTCTGTCTTTTTTGCCCCAAAATAAGGAAAATTTCTGACTAATTACCATGAAATAAGTGAAATTTCTGCAATTTGCCCCAAAATAAGGAAAATTTCTGCCTTTTTGCTCCCAAATAAAGGGAATTTCAGCCTTTTTACTTCAAAACAAGGGGAATTTCTGCATTTTTGCTCCAAAATATGGGAAATTTCTGCCTTTTTGCCCCAAAATAAGAAAAATTTCTGCAATTTTGTACCAAAATAAAAGAAATTTCTGCCTTTTTGCCCCAAAATAAGAAAATTTCTGCTTTTTTTCTTAAATAAGTGAAATTTCTGCAATTTTGCCCCAGAATAAGTGAAAATTTTGAGTTTTGCCCCCAAATAAGGAGAATTTCTGTATTTTTGCCCCAATATATAGGGAATTTCTGCATTTTGCCCCACAATTAAAGGAATTTCTGCAATTTTGCTCCAAAATACGGGGATTTTCTGCCTTTTTGCCCCAAAATAAGAAGAATGCATATCTTTTTGCCATAAAAAAGGGAAATTTCTTCATTTTTGCTCCAAAATAAGGGGAATTTTTGCTTTTTTGTCTCTAAATTAGTGGAATTTCTGTTTTTTTCCCCCAATACAAAGGGAATTTCTGTCTTTTTTGCCCAAAAATAAGAAAAATTTCTGACTTATTACCCTGAAATAAGTGAAATTTCTTCAATTTTGCCCCAAAATGAGGAAAATTTCTGCCTTTTTGCCCTCAAATAAGTGGAATTTCAGCTTTTTAAACTCAAAATAAGGGGAATTTCTGCACTTTTGCCTCAAAATATGGGAAATTTCTGCCTTTTTGCTCCAAAATAAGAACAATTTCTGCAATTTTGTACCAAAATAAAAGAAATTTCTGCCTTTTTGCCCCAAAATAAAAAAATTTCTGCTTTTTTTCTGAAATAAGTGAAATTTCTGCAATTTTGCCCTAAAATAAGTGAAATTTCTGAGTTTTGCCCAAAAATAAGGAGAATTTCTGTCTTTTTGCTCCAACATATAGGGAATCCCTGCCTTTTTGGCCCACAATTAGGGGGATTTCTGCAATATTGCTGCAAAATACGGGAAATTTCTGTCTTTTTGCCCGAAAATAAGAAGAATGCATACCTTTTTGCATTAAAAAGAGAAATTTCTTCATTTTTGCTCCAAAATAAGGGGAATTTCTGCTTTTTTGCCTCTAAATAAGTGGAATTTCTGTCTTTTTCCCCCAAAACAAAGGGAATTTCTGTCTTTTTGCCCCAAAATAAGATAATTTCTGATTTATTATTCTGAAATAATTGAAATTTCTTTAATTTTGCCCCAAAATAAGGGAAATTTCTGCCTTTTTGCCTCCAAATAATGGGAATTTCAGCATTTTTACCTCAAAATAAGGGGAATTTCTGCATTTTTGCCCTAAAATATGGGAAATTTCTGCCTTTTTGCCCCAAAATAATAACAATTTCTGCAATTTTGTACCAAAGTAAAAGAAATTTCTGACTTTTTGCCCCAAAAAGAAAATTTCTGCTTTTTTTTCAGAAAGAAGTGAAATTTCTGCAATTTTGCCCCAAAATAAGTGAAATTTCTGCAGTTTTGCCCCAAAATATGGGAAATTTTAAAATTTTGCCCCAAAATAAGTGGAATTTCTGAGTTTTTTTCCAAAATAAGGAGAATTTCTGTCTTTTTGCCCGAACATATAGGGAATTTCTGCCTTTTTGGCCCACAATTAGGGGAATTTCTGCAATTTTGCTCCAAAATACGGGAAATTTCTGCCTTTTTGCCCGAAAACAAGAAGAATGCATACCTTTTTGCCATAAAAAAGGGAAATTTCTTTATTTTTGCTCCAAAATAAGGGGAATTTCTGCTTGTTTGCCTCTTAATAAGTGGAATTTCTGTCTTTTTCCCCCAATACAAAGGGAATTTCTGTCTTTTTTGCCCCAAAATAAGGAAAATTTCTGACTTGTTACCCTGAATTAAGTGAAATTTCTGCAATTTTGCCCCAAAATAAGGGAAATTTCTGCATTTTTCCCCCAAATAAGGGGAATTTCAGCCTTTTTACCTCAAAATAAAGGGAATTTCCGCATTTTTGCCCCAAAATATGTGAAATTTCTGCCTTTTTGCCTCAAAATAAGAACAAATTCTGCAATTTTGTACCAAAATAAAAGAAATTTCTGACTTTTGCCCCAAAATAAGAACAATTTCTGCTTTTTTTTTCTGAAATAAGTGAAATTTCTGAAATTTTGCCACAAAATATGTGAAATTTCGGCAATTTTGCCCCAAAATAAGAAAAATTTCTGCAATTTGCCCCAAAATAAGTGAAATTTCTGAGTTTTGCCCCAAAATAAGGAGAATTTCTGTTTTTGCCCCAACATATAGTGAATTTCTGCCCTTTTGCCCCACAATTAGGGAAATTTCTGCAATTTTGCTCCAAAATAGAGGGAATTACTGCTTTTTTGCCCGAAAATAAGAAGAATGCATAACTTTTTGCCATAAAAAAGGAAAATTTCTTCATTTTTGCTCCAAAATAAGGGGAATTTCTGCTTTTTTAGCTCTAAATAAGTGGAATTTCTGTCTTTTTTCCCCCAATACAAAGGGAATTTCTGTCTTTTTTGCCCCAAAATAAAAAAAATTTCTGACTTATTACCCTGAAATAAATGAAATTTCTGCAATTTTGCCCCAAAATGAGGGAAATTTCTGCCTTTTTGCCCCCAAATAAGGAAAATATCAGTCTGTTTACCTGAAAATAAGGAAAATTTCTGCATTTTTGCCCCAAAATATGGGAAATTTCTGCCCTTTTGCCTCAAAATAAGAACAAATTCTGCAATTTTGTACCTAAATAAAAGAAATTTCTGACTTTTGCCCCAACAAAGAAAATTTCTGCTTTTTTTTCTGAAATAAGTGAAATTTCTGCAATTTTGCCCCAAAATATGTGAATTTCTGCAGTTTTGCCCCAAAATAAGTGAAATTTCTGAGTTTTGCCCCAAAATAAGGAGAATTTCTGTTTTTCCCCAACATATAGGGAATTTCTGCCTTTTTGCCCCGCAATTAGGGGAATTTCTGCAATTTTGCTCCAAAATACGGGGAATTTCTGCATTTTTCCCCGAAAACAAGAAGAATGCATACCTTTTTGCCATAAAAAGGGAAATTTCTTCATTTTTGCTCCAAAATAAAAGGAATTTCTGCTTTTTTGCCTCTAAATAAGTGGAATTTCTGTTTTTTTCCCCCAAAACAAAGGGGATTTCTGTCTATTTTGCCCCCAAATAAGGAAAATTTCTGACTCATTACCCTGAAATAAGTGAAATTTCTGCAATTTTGCCCCAAAATATGGGAAATTTCTGCCTTTTTGCCCCAAAATAAGAAAAATTTCTGCAATTTTTTACCAAAATAAAAGAAATTTCTGTCTTTTTGCCCCAAAATAAGAAAAATTTCTGACTTGTTACCCTGAAGTAAGTGAAATTTCTGCAATTTTGCCCCAAAATAAGGGAAATTTCTGCATTTTTTCCCCCAAATAAGGGGAATTTCAGCCTTTTTACCTCAAAATAAGGGGAATTTCTGCATTTTTGCCCCAAAATATGTGAAATTTCTGCCTTTTTGCCTCAAAATAAGAACAAATTCTGCAATTTTGTACCAAAGTAAAAGAAATTTCTGACTTTTTGCCCCAAAATAAGAACAATTTCTGCTTTTTTTTACTGAAATAAGTGAAATTTCTGAAATTTTGCCTCAAAATATGTGAAATTTCGGCAATTTTGCCCCAAAATAAGAAAAATTTCTGCAATTTTGCCCCAAAATAAGTGAAATTTCTGAGTTTTGCCCCAAAATAAGGAGAATTTCTGTTTTTGCCCCAACATATAGGGAATTTATGCCGTTTTGCACCACAATTAGGGAAATTTCTGCAATTTTGCTCCAAAATAGAGGGAATTACTGCCTTTTTGCCCGAAAATAAGAAGAATGCATAACTTTTTGCCATAAAAAAGGAAAATTTCTTCATTTTTGCTCCAAAATAAGGGGAATTTTTGCTTTTTTGCCTCTAAATAAGTGGAATTTCTGTCTTTTTCCCCCAATACAAAGGGAATTTCTGTATTTTTTGCCCCAAAATAAGAAAAATTTCTGACTTATTACCCTGAAATAAGTGAAATTTCTGCAATTTTGCCCCAAAATGAGGGAAATTTCTGCCTTTTTGCCCCCAAATAAGGAAAATATCAGTCTTTTTACCTGAAAATAAGGAAAATTTTTGCATTTTTGCCCCAAAATATGGATTATTTCTGCCCTTTTGCCGCAAAATAAGAACAAATTCTGCAATTTTGTACCTAAATAAAAGAAATTTCTGACTTTTGCCCCAACAAAGAAAATTTCTGCTTTTTTTTCTGAAATAAGTGAAATTTCTGCAATTTTAACCCAAAATATGTGAATTTCTGCAGTTTTGCCCCAAAATAAGTGAAATTTCTGAGTTTTGCCCCAAAATAAGGAGAATTTCTGTTTTTCCCCAACATATAAGGAATTTCTGCCTTTTTGCCCCACAATTAGGGGAATTTCTGCAATTTTGCTCCAAAATACGGGGAATTTCTGCCTTTTTGCCCGAAAACAAGAAGAATGCATACCTTTTTGCCATAAAAAGGGAAATTTCTTCATTTTTGCTCCAAAATAAAAGGAATTTCTGCTTTTTTGCCTCTAAATAAGTGGAATTTCTGTTTTTTTCCCCCAAAACAAAGGGGATTTCTGTCTTTTTTGCCCCCAAATAAGGAAAATTTCTGACTCATTACCCTGAAATAAGTGAAATTTCTGCAATTTTGCCCCAAAATGAGGAAAATTTCTGCCTCTTTGCCCCCAAATAAGGGGAATTTCAGCCTTTTTAACTCAAAATAAGGGGAATTTCTGCATTTTTGCCCCAAAATATGGGAAATTTCTGCCTTTTTGCCCCAAAATAAGAAAAATTTCTGCAATTTTTTACCAAAATAAAAGAAATTTCTGTCTTTTTGCCCCAAAATAAGAAAAATTTCTGACTTGTTACCCTGAAGTAAGTGAAATTTCTGCAATTTTGCCCCAAAATAAGGGAAATTTCTGCATTTTTTCCCCCAAATAAGGGGAATTTCAGCCTTTTTACCTCAAAATAAGGGGAATTTCCGCATTTTTGCCCCAAAATATGTGAAATTTCTGCCTTTTTGCCTCAAAATAAGAACAAATTCTGCAATTTTGTACCAAAGTAAAAGAAATTTCTGACTTTTTGCCCCAAAATAAGAACAATTTCTGCTTTTTTTTACTGAAATAAGTGAAATTTCTGAAATTTTGCCTCAAAATATGTGAAATTTCGGCAATTTTGCCCCAAAATAAGAAAAATTTCTGCAATTTTGCCCCAAAATAAGTGAAATTTCTGAGTTTTGCCCCAAAATAAGGAGAATTTCTGTTTTTGCCCCAACATATAGGGAATTTATGCCGTTTTGCACCACAATTAGGGAAATTTCTGCAATTTTGCTCCAAAATAGAGGGAATTACTGCCTTTTTGCCCGAAAATAAGAAGAATGCATAACTTTTTGCCATAAAAAAGGAAAATTTTTTCATTTTTGCTCGAAAATAAGGGGAATTTCTGCTTTTTTGCCTCTAAATAAGTGGAATTTCTGTTTTTTTCCCCCAAAACAAAGGGGATTTCTGTCTTTTTTGCCCCCAAATAAGGAAAATTTCTGACTCATTACCCTGAAATAAGTGAAATTTCTGCAATTTTGCCCCAAAATGAGGAAAATTTCTGCCTCTTTGCCCCCAAATAAGGGGAATTTCAGCCTTTTTAACTCAAAATAAGGGGAATTTCTGCATTTTTGCCCCAAAATATGGGAAATTTCTGCTTTTGGCCCCAAAATAAGAAAAATTTCCGCAATTTTGTACCAAAATAAAAGAAATTTCTGTCTTTTTGCCCCAAAATAAGAAAATTTCTGCTTTTTTTCTGAAATAAGTGAAATTTCTGCAATTTTGCCCTAAAATAAGTGAAATTTCTGAGTTTTGCCTCAAAATAAGGAGAATTTCTGTCTTTTTGCCCCAACATATAGGGAATTTCTGCCTTTTTGGCCCACAATTAGGGGGATTTCTGCAATTTTGCTCCCAAATACGGGGAATTTCTGCCTTTTTGCCCGAAAACAAGAAGAATGCATACCTTTTTGCCATAAAAAAGGGAAATTTCTTTATTTTTGCTCCAAAATAAGGGGAATTTCTGCTTGTTTGCCTCTTAATAAGTGGAATTTCTGTCTTTTTCCCCCAATACAAAGGGAATTTCTGTCTTTTTTGCCCCAAAATAAGGAAAATTCCTGACTTGTTACCCTGAAGTAAGTGAAATTTCTGCAATTTTGCCCCAAAATAAGGGAAATTTCTGCATTTTTTCCCCCATATAAGGGGAATTTCAGCCTTTTTACCTCAAAATAAGGGGAATTTCCGCATTTTTGCCCCAAAATATGTGAAATTTCTGCCTTTTTGCCTCAAAATAAGAACAAATTCTGCAATTTTGTACCAAAATAAAAGAAATTTCTGACTTTTTGCCCCAAAATAAGAACAATTTCTGCTTTTTTTTTTCTGAAATAAGTGAAATTTCTGAAATTTTGCCTCAAAATATGTGAAATTTCGGCAATTTTGCCCCAAAATAAGAAAAATTTCTGCAATTTTGCCCCAAAATAAGTGAAATTTCTGAGTTTTGCCCCAAAATAAGGAGAATTTCTGTTTTTGCCCCAACATATAGGGAATTTCTGCCTTTTTGCCCCACAATTAGGGAAATTTCTGCAATTTTGCTCCAAAATAGAGAGAATTACTGCCTTTTTGCCCGAAAATAAGAAGAATGCATAACTTTTTGCCATAAAAAAGGAAAATTTCTTCATTTTTGCTCCAAAATAAGGGGAATTTCTGCTTTTTTGCCTCTAAATAAGTGGAATTTCTGTATTTTTCCCCCAATACAAAGGGAATTTCTGTCTTTTTTGCCCCAAAATAAGAAAAATTTCTGACTTATTACCCTGAAATATGTGAAATTTCTGCAATTTTGTCCCAAAATGAGGGAAATTTCTGCCTTTTTGCCCCCAAATAAGGAAAATATCAGTCTTTTTACCTGAAAATAAGGAAAATTTCTGCATTTTTGCCCCAAAATATGGAAAATTTCTGCCCTTTTGCCGCAAAATAAGAACAAATTCTGCAATTTTGTACCTAAATAAAAGAAATTTCTGACTTTTGCCCCAACAAAGAAAATTTCTGCTTTTTTTTCTGAAATAAGTGAAATTTCTGCAATTTTGCCCCAAAATATGTGAATTTCTGCAGTTTTGCCCCAAAATAAGTGAAATTTCTGAGTTTTGCCCCAAAATAAGGAGAATTTCTGTTTTTCCCCAACATATAGGGAATTTCTGCCTTTTTGCCCCACAATTAGGGGAATTTCTGCAATTTTGCTCCAAAATACGGGGAATTTCTGCCTTTTTGCCTGAAAACAAGAAGAATGCATACCTTTTTGCGATAAAAAGGGAAATTTCTTCATTTTTGCTCCAAAATAAAAGGAATTTCTGCTTTTTTGCCTCTAAATAAGTGGAATTTCTGTTTTTTTCCCCCAAAACAAAGGGGATTTCTGTCTTTTTTGCCCCCAAATAAGGAAAATTTCTGACTCATTACCCTGAAATAAGTGAAATTTCTGCAATTTTGCCTCAAAATGAGGAAAATTTCTGCCTCTTTGCCCCCAAATAAGGGGAATTTCAGCCTTTTTAACTCAAAATTAGGGGAATTTCTGCATTTTTGCCCCAAAATATGGGAAATTTCTGCCTTTTTGCCCCAAAATAAGAAAAATTTCTGCAATTTTGTACCAAAATAAAAGAAATTTCTGTCTTTTTGCCCCAAAATAAGAAAATTTCTGCTTTTTTTCTGAAATAAGTGAAATTTCTGCAATTTTGCCCTAAAATAAGTGAAATTTCTGAGTTTTGCCTCAAAATAAGGAGAATTTCTGTCTTTTTGCCCCAACATATAGGGAATTTCTGCCTTTTTGGCCCACAATTAGGGGGATTTCTGCAATTTTGCTCCCAAATACGGGGAATTTCTGTCTTTTTGCCCGAAAATAAAAAGAATGCATACCTTTTTGTCATAAAAAAGGGAAATTTCTTCATTTTTGCTCCAAAATAAAGGGAATTTCTGCTTTTTTGCCTCTAAATAAGTGGAATTTCTGTATTTTCCCCCAAAACAAAGGGAATTTCTGTCTTTTTTGCCCCAAAATAAGGAAAATTTTTGACTTATTACCCTGAAATAAGTGAAATTTCTGCAATTTTGCCCCAAAATGAGGGAAATTTCTGCCTTTTTTCCCCCAAATAAGGAAAATATCAGCCTTTTTACCTCAAAATAAGGGAAATTTCTGCATTTTTGCCCCAAAATATGGAAAATTTCTGCCTTTTTGCCCCAAAATAAGAACAAATTCTGCAATTTTGTACCTAAATAAAAGAAATTTCTGACTTTTTGCCCCCAAAAAGAAAATTTCTGCTTTTTTTTCTGAAATAAGTGAAATTTCTGCAATTTTGCCCCAAAATAACGGAAATTTCTGAGTTTTGCCCCAAAATAAGGAGAATTTCTGTCTTTTTGCAACAACATATAGGGAATTTCTGCCTTTTTGCCCCACAATTAGGGGATTTTCTGCAATTTTGCTCTAAAATACGGGGAATTTCTGCCTTTTTGCCCGAAAATAAGAAGAATGCATACCTTTTTGCCACAAGAGGGAAATTTCTTCATTTTTGCTCCAAAATAAGGGGAATTTATGCTTTTTTGCCTCTAAATAAGTGGAATTTCTGACTTTTTCCTCCAAATTAAAGGGAATTTCTGGTTTTTTGCCCCAAAATAAGGAAAATTTTTGACTTATTACCCTGAAATAAGTGAAATTTCTGCAATTTTGCCCCAAAATGAGGGAAATTTCTGCCTTTTTGCCCCCAAATAAGGAAAATATCAGCCTTTTTATCTCAAAATAAGAGAAATTTCTGCATTTTTGCCCCAAAATATGGGAAATTTCTGCGTTTTTGCCCCAAAATAAGAACAAATTCTGCAATTTTGTACCTAAATAAAAGAAATTTCTGACTTTTTGCCCCAAAAAAGAAATTTTTTGCTTTTTTTTCTGAAATAAGTGGTATTTCTGCAATTTTGCCCCAAAATAAGTGAAATTTCTGAGTTTTGCCCCATAATAAAAAGATTTTCTGTCTTTTTGCCCCAACATATAGGGAATTTCTGGCTTTTTGCCCCACAATTAGGGGAATTTCTGCAATTTTGCTCCAAAATACAAAAAATTTCTGTCTTTTTGCCCGAAAATAAGAAGAATGCATACCTTTTTGCCATAAAAAAGGGAAATTTCTTCATTTTTGCTCCAAAATAAGGGGAATTTCTGCTTTTTTGCCTCTTAATAAGTGGAATTTCTGTCTTTTTCCCCCAATACAAAGGGAATTTCTGTCTTTTTGCCACATAATAAGGAAAATTTCTGACTTGTTACCCTGAAGTAAGTGAAATTTCTGCAATCTTTCCCCAAAATATGGGAAATTTCTGCCTTTTTTTCCCAAATAAGGGGAATTTTAGCCTTTTTACCTCAAAAAAGGGCATTTCTGCATTTTTGCCACAAAATATTTGGAATTTCTGCCTTTTTGTCCCAAAATAAGGAAAACTTCTGCCTTTTTTCCTGAAATAAGTGAAATTTCTGCTATTTTGCCTTAAAATAAAAGAAATTTCTGCAATTTTTCCCCATAATAAAGGAATTTTCTGCAATTTTGCCCCTAAATAAAGGGAATTTCTTTTTTTTGTCCCCAAATAAGGGAAATTTCTGCAATTTTGCCCTAAAATAAGGGGAATTTCTGCCTTTTGCCCGAAAATAAGGGGAATTTCTGCATTTTTGCCCCAAAATAAAGAAAATTACTGCATGTTTTACCCCAAAATTAGGTGAATATCTGCAATTTTGCTCCAAAATACGGGGATTTTCTGCATTTTTCGCCGAAAATAAAGAGAATTTTTGCCATTTTGCCGTGAAATAAGTGAAATTTCTGGAGTTTTACCCCAAATTAAGGGGAAGTTATGCGTTTTTACCCAAAAATTAGGGGAATTTCTGCAATTTTGCTCCAAAATACGGGGAATTTCTGCCTTTTTGCCCAAAAATAAAGAGAATGTATATCTTTTTGCCATAAAAAAGGGAAATTTCTTTATTTTTACCCCAAAATAAGTGAATTTTCCAACTTTTTGACTCAAAATAAGTGCAATTTCTCACTTTTCCCCAAAAATAACAGAATTTCTGTCTTTTTGCCCCAAAATAAGGGGACTTTCTGACTTTTTGCCCTGAAATAAGTTAAATTTCTGAAATTTTTCCCCAAAATAAGGGAAATGTTTGCTTTTTGCCCCAAAATAAGGGAATTTCTGCCTTTTGCCACAAAATAAGGGGAATTTCAGAATTTATACCGCAAAATAAAAGAAATTTCTGCATTTTTTCCTAAATATCGAAATTTCTGCCTTTTTGCCCAAAATAAGAAAAATTTCTGCCTTTTTGCCCCAAATTAAGAAAATTTCTGCTTTTTTTCCCTGAAATAAGTGAAATTTCTGCAATTTTGCCCCAAAATAAGTGAAATTTTTGCAATTTTGCCACAAAATAAGGGAAATTTCTAGAATTTTTCCCCATAATAAGTGGAATTTCTGAGTTTTGCCCCAAAATAAGGAGAATTTCTGTCTTTTTGCTCCAACATATAGGGAATTTCTGACTTTTTGCCCCACAATTAAGGGAATTTCGGCAATTGTGCTCCAAAATACGAGGAATTTCTGCCTTTTTGCCCGAAAATAAGAAGAATGCATATCTTTTTGCCATAAAAAGGGAAATTTCTTTATTTTTGCACCAAAATAAGGGGAATTTCTGCTTTTTTGCCTCTAAATAAGTGCAATTTCTTTGTTTTTCCCCCAAAACAAAGGGAATTTCTGTCTTTTGCCCCAAAATAAGGAAAATTTCTGACTTATTACCCTGAAATAAGTGAAATTTCTGCAATTTTGCCCCAAAATGAGTGAAATTTCTGCCTTTTTGCCCCCAAATAAGGGGAATTTCAGACTTTTTACCTTAAAATAAGGGGAATTTCTGCATTTTGCCCCAAAATATGGGAAATGTCTGCCTTTTTGCCCCAAAATATAAAAAATTTCTGCAATTTTGTACTAAAATAAAAGAAATATCTGCCTTTTTGCCCCAAAATTTGAAAGTTTTTGCTTTTTTTTCGGAAATAAGTGAAATTTCTGCAATTTTGCCTTAAAATAATTGAAATTTCTGAGTTTTGCCCCAAAATAAGGGAAATTTCTGCCTTTTTGCCACCAAATAAGGGGAATTTCCGCATTTTTACCTTAAAATAAGGGGAATTTCTGCATTTTTGCCCCAAAATATGGGAAATTTTTGTTTTTTTCCCAAAAGAAGAAAAATTTCTGCAATTTTGTACCAAAATAAAAGAAATTTCTTCCTTTTTGCCCCAAAATAAGAAAATTTCTGCTTCTTTTCTGAAATAAGTGAAATTTCTTCAATTTTGCCCCAAAATAAGTGAAATTTCTGAGTTTTGCCCCAAAATAAGGAGAATTTCTGTCTTTTTGCCCCAACATATAGGAAATTTCTGCCTTTTTGCCCCACAATTAGGGGATTTTCTGCAATTTTGCTCTAAAATACGGGGAATTTCTGCCTTTTTGCCCGAAAATAAGAAGAATGCATACCTTTTTGCCATAAGAGGGAAATTTCTTCATTTTTGCTCCAAAATAAGGGGAATTTCTGCTTTTTTGCCTCTAAATAAGTGGAATTTCTGTCTTTTTTCCCCAAAACAAAGGGAATTTCTGTCTTTTTTGCCCCAAAATAAGGAAAATTTCTGACTTATTACCCTGAAATAAGTGAAATTTCTGCAATTTTGCCCCAAAATGAGAGAAATTTCTGCCTTTTTGCCCCCAAATAAGGAAAATATCAGCCTTTTTACCTGAAAATAAGGGAAATTTCTGCATTTTTGCCCCAAAATATGGGAAATTTCTACCTTTTTGCCCCAAAATAAGAACAAATTCTGCAATTTTGTACCTAAATAAAAGAAATTTCTGACTTTTTGCCCCAAAAAAGAAAATTTTTGCCTTTTTTCTGAAATAAGTGATATTTCTGCAATTTTGCCCCAAAATATGTGAAATTTCTGCAATTTTGCCCCAAAATAAGTGAAATTTCTGAGTTTTGCCCCATAATAAAAAGAATTTCTGTCTTTTTGCCCAAACATATAGGGAATTTCTGGCTTTTTGCCCCACAATTAGGGGAATTTCTGCAATTTTGCTCGAAAATACGGGGAATTTCTGCCTTTTTGCCCGAAAATAAGAAGAATGCATACCTTTTTGCCATAAAAAAGGGAAATTTCTACATTTTTGCTCCAAAATAAGGGGAATTTCTGCTTTTTGCCTCTTAATAAGTGGAATTTCTGTCTTTTTCCCCCAATACAAAGGGAATTTCTGTCTTTTTTGCCCCAAAATAAGGAAAATTTCTGACTTGTTACCCAGAAGTAAGTGAAATTTCTGCAATTTTGTCCCAAAATAAGGGAAATTTCTGCCTTTTTTCCCCGATATAAGGGGAATTTCAGCATTTTTACCTCAAAATAAGGGGAATTTCTGCATTTTTGCCACAAAATATTTGGAATTTCTGCCTTTTTGCCCCAAAATAAGGAAAACTTCTGCCTTTTTTTCTGAAATAAGTGAAATTTCTGCAATTTTGCCTTAAAATAAAAGAAATTTCTGCAATTTTTCCCCATAATAAAGGAATTTTCTGCAATTTTGCCCCAAAATAAAGGGAATTTCTGTTTTTTGTCCCCAAATAAGGGAAATTTCTGCAATTTTGCACTAAAATAAGGGAAATTTCTGCCTTTTGCCCCCAAAAAAGGGGAATTTCTGCCTTTTTGCCCCAAAATAAAGAAAATTACTGCATATTTTACCCCAAAATTAGGTGAATTTCTGCAATTTTGCTCCAAAATATGGGGATTTTCTGCCTTTTTCGCTGAAAATAAAGGGAATTACTTCCATTTTTCCGCGAAATAAGTGAAATTTCTTCAGTTTTACCCCAAAATAAGGGGAAGTTCTGCGTTTTTGCCCAAAAATTAGGGGAATTTCTGCAATTTTGCTCCAAAATACGGGGAATTTCTGCCCTTTTTCCTCCAATAAAAAGGGAATGTATATCTTTTTGCCATAAAAAAGGGAAATTTCTTCATTTTTACCCCAAAATAAGGGACTTTTCCACCTTTTTGACTCAAAAGTAGTGCAATTTCTCACTTTTCCCCAAAAATAAACCGAATTTCTGTCTTTTTGCCCCAAAATAAGGGGAATTTCAGACTTTTTGCCCTGAAATAAGTTAAATTTCTAAAATTTTTTCCCAAAATAAGGGAAATGTCTGTTTTTGCCCCAAAATAATGGGAATTTCTGCCTTTTTGCCACAAAATAAGGGGAATTTCAGAATTTTTACCTCAAAATAAGGGGAATTTCTGCAATTTTGTACCAAAATAAAAGAAATTTCTGCCTTTTTGCCCAAAATAAGAAAAATTTCTGAAATTGTACAAAAATAAAAGAAATTTCTGCCTTTTTGCCCCAAAATAAGAAAATTTCTACATTTTTCCCTGAAATAAGTGAAATTTCTGCAATTTTGCCCTAAAATAACTGAAATTTCTGCAATTTCACCCCAAAATAAGGGAAATTTCTGGAATTTTGCCCCAAAATAAGGAATTTCTGAGTTTTGCCCTAAAATAAGAAGAATTTCTGTCTTTTTGACCCAACATATAGGGAATATCTGCCTTTTTGCCCCACAATTAGGGGAATTTCTGCAATTTTGCACCAAAATACGAGGAATTTCTGCATTTTTGGACGAAAACAAGAAGAATGCATAGCTTTTTGCCATAAAAAAGGGAAATTTCTTCATTTTTGCTCCAAAATAAGGGGAATTTCTGCATTTTTGCCTCTAAATAAGTGGAATTTCTGTCTCTTTACCCCAAAACAAAGGGAATTTCTGTCTTTTTTGCCCCAAAATAAGGAAAATTTCTGACTTATTATTCTGAAATAAGTGAAATTTCTGCAATTTTGCCCCTAAATAAGGGAAATTTCTGCTTTTGCCCCCAAATAAAGGGAATTTCTGCCTTTTTACCTCAAAATAAGGGGAATTTCTGCATTTTTGCCCCAAAATATGGGAAATGTTTGCCTTTTTGCCCCAAAATAAGAAAAATTTCTGCAATTTTGTACCAAAATAAAAGAAATATCTGCCTTTTTGCCCCAAAATTAGAAAATTTCTGCTTTTTTTTCGGAAATAAGTGAAATTTTTGCAATTTTGCCCCAAAATAATTGAAATTTCTAAGTTTTGCCCCAAAATAAGGGAAATTTCTGCCTTTTTGCCCCCAAATAAGGGGAAGTTCAGCATTTTTACCTTAAAATAAGGGGAATTTCTGCATTTTTGCCCCAAAATATGAGAAATTTCTGCCTTTTTCCCAAAAAAAGAATAATTTCTGCAATTTTGTATCAAAATAAAAGAAATTTCTGCCTTTTTGCCCCAAAATAAGAAAATTTTTACTTTTTTTCTGAAATAATTAAAATTTCTGCAATTTTGCCCCAGAATAAGTGAAATTTCTGAGTTTTGCCCCAAAATAAGGAGAATTTCTGTCTTTTTGCCCCAACATATAGGGAATTTCTGTCTTTTTTCCCCACAATTAGGGGAATTTCTGCAATTTTCTCCAAAATACGGGGAATTTCTGCCTTTTTGCCCGAAAATAAGAAGAATACATAACTTTTTGCCATAAAAAAGGGAAATTTCTTCATTTTTGCTCCAAAATAAGGGGAATTTCTGCTTTTTTTGCCTCCAAATAAGTGGAATTTCTGTCTTTTTACCCCAAAACAAAGGGAATTTCTTTCTTTTTAGCCCCAAAATAAGGAAAATTTCTGACTTATTACCCTGAAATAAGTGAAATTTCTGCAATTTTGCCACAAAATGAGGGAAATTTCTGCCTTTTTGCCCCCAAATAAAGAAAATATCAGCCTTTTTACCTCAAAATAAGAGAAATTTCTGCATTTTACCCCAAAATATGGGAAATTTCTGCCTTTTTGCCCCAAAATAAGCAAAATTTCTGCAATTTTGTACCAAAATAAAAGAAATTTCTGCCTTTTTGCCCAAAAATAAGTGAAATTTCTGCTTTTTTTTCTGAAATAAGTGAAATTTCTGCAATTTTGCCCCAAAATAAATGAAAATTCTGAGTTTTGCCCCAAAATAAGGGAAATTTCTCGAATTTTGCCCCAAAATAAGTGGAATTTCTGAGTTTTGCCCCAAAATAAGGAGAATTTCTGTTATTTTGACCCAACATATAGGGAATTTCTGCCTTTTTGCCCCACAATTATGGGAATTTCTGCAATTTTGCTCGAAAATACGGGGAATTTCTGCCTTTTTGCCTGAAAACAAGAAGAATGCATAACTTTTTGCCATAAAAAAGGGAAATTTCTTCATTTTTGCTCATAAATAAGGGGAACTTCTGCTTTTTTTGCCTCTTTATAATTGGAATTTCTGTCTTTTTCCCCCAAAACAAAGGGAATTTCTGTCTTTTTTGCTCCAAAATAAGGAAATTTTCTGACTTATTACCCTGAAGTAAGTGAAATTTCTGCAATTTTGCCCCAAAATAAGGGAAATTTCTGCCTTTTTGCGCCCAAATAAGGGGAATTTCAGCATTTTTACCTCAAAATGAGGGGAATTTCTGCATTTTTGCCACAAAATATTTGGAATTTCTGCCTTTTTGCTCCAAAATAAGGAAAACTTCTGCCTTTTTTCCTGAAATAAGTGAAATTTCTGCAATTTTGCCCCAAAATAAGTGAAATTTCTGCAATTTTGTCCCAAAATAAGTGAAATTTCTGAAATTTGGCCCAAAATAAGGGAAATTTCTGGAATTTTGCCCCAAAATAAGTGGAATTTCTGAATTTTGCCCCAAAATGAGGAGAATTTCTGTCTTTTTGCCCTAACATATAGGGAATTTCTGCCTTTTTGCCCCACAATTAGGGGAATTTCTGCAATTTTGCATCAAAATACAGGGAATTTCTGCCTTTTTGCCTGAAAATAAGAAGATGCATACCTTTTTGCCATGAAAAAGGGAAATTTCTTCATTTTTGCTCCAAAATAAGGGGAATTTCTGATTTTTTGCCTCTAAATAAGTGGAATTTCTGTCTTTTTCCCCCAAAACAAAGGGAATTTCTGTCTTTATTGCCCCACAATATAGAAAATTTCAGACTTATTACCCTGAAATAAGTGAAATTTCTGCAATTTTGCTCCAAAATAATTGAAATTTCTGAGTTTTGCCCCAAAATAAGGGAAATTTCTGCCTTTTTGCCCCCAAATAAGGGGAATTTCAGCATTTTTACTTCAAAATAAGGGGAATTTCTGCATTTTTGCCCCAAAATATGGGAAATTTCTGCCTTATTGCCCATAATAAGAAAAATTTCTGCAATTTTGTACCAAAATAAAAGAAATTTCTGCCTTTTTGCTTCAAAATAAGAAAATTTCTGTTTTTTTTCTGAAATAAGTGAAATTTCTGCAATTTTGCCCCAAAATAAGTGAAATTTCTGAGTTTTGCCCCAAAATAAGGAGAATTTCTGTGTTTTTGCCCCAACATATTGGGCATTTCTGCCTTTTTGCCCCACAATAAGGGAAATTTCTGCAATTTTGCTCCAAAATACGGGGAATTTCTGCCTTTTTGCCCGAAAACAAGCAGAATGCATACCTTTTTGCCATAAAAAAGGGAAATTTCTTTATTTTTGCTCCAAAATAAGGGGAATTTCTGCTTTTTTGCTTGTAAATAAGTGGAATTTCTGTTTTTTTCCCCCAGAACGAAGGGAATTTCTGTCTTTTTTGCCCCAAAATAAGGAAAATTTCAGACTTATTACTCTGAAATAAGTGAAATTTCTGCAATTTTGCCCCTAAATAAGGGAAATTTCTGCCTTTTTGCCCACAAATAAAGGGAATTTCAGCCTTTTTACCTCAAAATAAGGAGAATTTCTTCATTTTTGTTCCAAAATATGAGGAATTTCTGCCTTTTTGCCAAAAAATAAGAAAAATTTCTGCAATTTTGTACCAAAATGAAAGAAATTTCTGCCTTTTTGCCCCAAAATAAGTGAAATTTCTGCTTTTTTTTTGAAATAAGTGAAATTTCTGCAATTTTGCCCCAAAATAAGTGAAAATTCTGAGTTTTGCCCCAAAATAAGGAGAATTTCTGTATTTTTGCCCTAATGTATAGGGAATTTCTGCCTTTTTGTCCCACAATTAAAGGAATTTCTGCAATTTTGCTCAAAATACGGGGAATTTCTGCCTTTTTGCCCGAAAATAAGAAAAATGCATACCTTTTTGCCATAAAAAAGGAAAATTTCTTCATTTTTGCTCCAAAATAAGGGGAATTTCTGCTTTTTTGCCTCTAAATAAGTGGAATTTCTGTCTTTTTCCCCCAAAACAAAGGGAATTTCTGTCTTTTTTGCCCCAATATAAGGAAAATTTCTGACTTATTCCCTGAAATAAGTGAAATTTCTGCAATTTTGCCCCAAAATGAGGAAAATTTTTGCCTTTTTGCCCCCAAATAAAAGAAATTTCAGCCTTTTCACCACAAAATAATGGGAATTTCTGCATTTTTGCCTCAAAATATGGGAAATTTCTGCGTTTTTGCCCCAAAATAAGAACAATTTCTACAATTTTGTACCAAAATAAAAGAAATTTCTGACTTTTTGTTCCAAAAAAGAAAAGTTCTGCTTTTTTTTACTGACATAAGTGAAATTTGTGCAATTTTGCCCCAAAATAAGTGAAATTTCTGCAATTTCGCCTCAAAATAAGAGAAATTTCTGGAATTTTGCCCCAAAATAAGTGGAATTTCTGAGTTTTGCCCCAAAATAAAGAGAATTTCTGTCTTTTTGCCCCAACATATAGGGAATTTCTGCCTTTTTGCTCCACAATTAGGGGAATTTCTGCAATTTTGCTTTAAAACAGGGGGAATTTCTGCCTTTTTGCCCGAAAACAAGAAGAATGCATACCTTTTTGCCATAAAAAAAAGAAATTTCTTCATTTTTGCTCCAAAATAAGGGGAATTTCTGCTTTTTTGGCTCTTAATAAGTGGAATTTCTGTTTTTTCCCCCATAACAAAGGGATTTCCTGTCTTTTTTGCCCCAAAATAAGGAAAATTTCTGACTTATTACCTTGAAGTAAGTGAAATTTCTACAATTTTGCCCAAAAATTAGGGAAATTTCTGCCTTTTTGCCCCCAAAAAAGGGGAATTTCAGCCTTTTTACCTCAAAATAAGGGGAATTTCTGCATTTTTGCCAGAAAATATTTGGAATTTCTGCCTTTTTGCTCCAAAATAAGGAAAACTTCTGCCTTTTTTCCTGAAATAAGTGAAATTTCTGCAATTTTGCCTTAAAATAAGTGAAATTTCTGCAATTTTGCCCCAAAATAAGTGAAATTTCTGCAATTTTGCCCCAAAATAAGGGAAATTTCTGGAATTTTGCCTTAAAACAAGTGGAATTTCTGAGTTTTGCCCCAAAATAAGGAGAATTTCTGTCTTTTTGCCCTAACATATAGGGAATTTCTGCCTTTTTGCCCCACAATTAGGGGAATTTCTGCAATTTTGCTTCAAAAACAGGGAATTTCTGCCTTTTTGCCCGAAAATAAGAAGATGCATACCTTTTTGCCATAAAAAAGGGAAATTTCTTCAGTTTTCTTTAAAATAAGGGGAATTTCTGATTTTTTTGCCTCTAAATAAGTGGAATTTCTGTCTTTTTCCCCCAAAACAAAGGTTATTTCTGTCTTTTTTTGCCCCAAAATAAGGAAAATTTCAGACTTATTTCCCTGAAATAAGTGAAATTTCTGCAATTTTGCCCCAAAATAATTGAAATTTCTGAGTTTTGCCCCAAAATAAGGGGAATTTCTGCCCTTTTGCACACAAATAAGGGGAATTTCAGCTTTTTTACCTTAAAATAAGGGGAATTTCTGCATTTTTGCCCCAAAATATTGGAAATTTCTGCTTTTTTGCCCCAAAATAAGAACAAATTCTGAAATTTTGTACCTAAATAAAAGAAATTTTTGACTTTTTGCCCCCAAAAAGAAAATTTCTCCTTTTTTTTTCTGAAATAAGTGAAATTTCTTCAATTTTGCCCCAAAATATGTCATATTTCTGCAATTTTGCCCCAAAATAAGTGAAATTTCTGAGTTTTGTCCCATAATAAAAAGAATTTCTGTCTTTTTGCCCCAACATATAGGGAATTTCTGCCTTTTTGCCCCACAATTAGGGGAATTTCTGCAATTTTGCTCCAAAATACGGGGAATTTCTGCCTTATTGCCCGAAAATAAGAAGAATGCATACCTTTTTGCCATAAAAAAGGGAAATTTCTTCATTATTGCTCCAAAATAAGGGGAATATCTGGTTTTTTGCCTATTAATAAGTGGAATTTCTGTCTTTTTCCCCCAATACAAAGGGAATTTCTGTCTTTTTTGCCCCAAAATAAGGAAAATTTCTGACTTGTTACCCAGAAGTAAGTGAAATTTCTGCAATTTTGCCCCAAAATAAGGGAAATTTCTGTCTTTTTTCCCTGAAATAAGGGGAATTTCATCCCTTTTACCTCAAAATAATGGGAATTTCTGCCTTTTTGCCCCAAAATAAGGAAAACTTCTGCCTTTTTTCTGAAATAAGTGAAATTTCTGCAATTTTGCCTTAAAATAAAAGAAATTTCTGCAATTTTTCCCCATAATAAAGGAATTTTCTGCAATTTTGCCCCAAAATAAAGGGAATTTCTGTTTTTTGTCTTCAAATAACGGAAATTTCTGCAAATTTTCCCCTAAAATAAGGGAAATTTCTGCCTTTTGCCCCCAAATAAAGGGAATTTCTGTTTTTTGCCCCAAAATAAAGAAAATTACTGCATGTTTTACCCCAAATTAGGTGAATTTCTGCAATTTTGCTCCAAAATACGGGGATTTTTTGCCTATTTCGCTGAAAATAAAGGGAATTTCTGCCATTTTGCCGCGAAATAAGTGAAATTTCTGCAGTTTTACCCCAAAATAAGGGGAAGTTCTGCGTTTTTGCCCAAAAATTAGGGGAATTTCTGCAATTTTGCTCCAAAATACGGGGAATTTCTGCCTTTTTCCCCCAATAATAAAGGGAATGTATATCTTTTTGCCATAAAAAAGCGAAATTTCTTCATTTTTACCCCAAAATAAGGGAATTTTCTGCCTTTTTTACTCAAAAGAAGTGCAATTTCTCCCCTTTCCCCAAAAATAAACCAAATTTCTGTCTTTTTGCCCCAAAATAAGGAGAATTTCTGACTTTTTGCCCTGATATAAGTTAAATTTCTAAAATTTTTCTTCAAAATAAGGGAAATGTCTGCTTTTTGCCCCAAAATAAGGGGAATTTTTGCCTTTTTGCCACAAAATAAGGAAAATTTCAGAATTTTTACCTCAAAACAAGGGGAATTTCTGCATTTTTGCCCCTAAATATGGAAAATTTCTGCCTTTTTGCCCAAAATAAGAAAAATTTCTGCAATTTTGTACCAAAATAAAAGAAATTTTTGCCTTTTTGCCCCAAAATAAGAAAATTTCTATTTTTTCCCTGAAATAAGTGAAATTTCTGCAATTTTGCCCCAAAATAAGTAAAATTTCTGCAATTTTGCCCCCAAATAAGGGAAATTTCTGGAATTTTGCCCCAAAATAAGTGGAATTTCTGAGTTTTGCCCCAAATAAGGAGACTCTGTCTTTTTGCCCCAACATATAGGGAATTTCTGACTTTTTGCCCCACAATTAAGGGAATTTCTGCAATTTTGCTCCAAAATACGGGGAATTTCTGCCTTTTTGCCCGAAAATAAGAAGAATGCATAGCTTTTTGCCACAAAAAAGGGAAATTTCTTCATTTTTGCTCCAAAATAAGGGGAATTTCTGCTTTTTTGCCTCTAAATAAGTGGAATTTCTGTATTTTTCCCCCAAAACAAAGGGAATTTCTGTCTTTTTGCACCAAAATAAAGATAATTTCTGACTTATTATTCTGAAATAATTGTAATTTCTGCAATTTTGCCACTAAATAATGGAAATTTCTGTTTTTTTGCCCCCAAATAAGGAAAATTTCAGCCTTTTTACCTCAAAAGAAGGGGAATTTCTGCATTTTTGCCCCAAAATATGGGAAATGTTTGCCTTTTTGCCCCAAAATAAGGAAAATTTCTGCAATTTTGTACCAAAATAAAAGAAATATCTGCCCTTTTGCCCCAAAATTAGAAAATTTCTGCTTTTTTTCGGAAATAAGTGAAATTTTTGCAATTTTGCCCCAAAATAATTGAAATTTCTAAGTTTTGCCCCAAAATAAGGGAAATTTCTGCCTTTTTGCCCCCAAATAAGGGGAAGTTCAGCATTTTTACCTTAAAATAAGAGGTATTTCTGCATTTTTGCCCCAAAATATGAGAAATTTCTGCCTTTTTCCCAAAAAAAGAAAAATTTCTGCAATTTTGTATCAAAATAAAAGAAATTTCTGCCTTTTTGCCCCAAATTAAGAAAATTTTTGCTTTTTTTTCTGAAATAAGTGAAATTTCTTCAATTTTGCCCCAGAATAAGTGAAATTTCTGAGTTTTGCCCCAAAATAAGGAGAATTTCTGTCTTTTTGCCCCAACATATAGGGAATTTCTGTCTTTTTGCCCCACAATTAGGGGAATTTCTGCAATTTTCTCCAAAATACGGGGAATTTCTGCCTTTTTGCCCGAAAATAAGAAGAATACATACCTTTTTGCCATAAAAAAGGGAAATTTCTTCATTTTTGCTCCAAAATAAGAAGAATTTCTGCTTTTTTTGCCTCCAAATAAGTGGAATTTCTTTCTTTTTACCCCAAAACAAAGGGAATTTCTTTCTTTTTAGCCCCAAAATAAGGAAAATTTCTGACTTATTACCCTGAAATAAGTGAAGTTTCTGCAATTTTGCCCCAAAATAAGGGAAATTTCTGAATTTTTGCCCCCAAATAAAGAAAATATCAGCCTTTTTACCTCAAAATAAGAGAAATTTCTGCATTTTACCCCAAAATATGGGAAATTTCTGCCTTTTTGCCCCAAAATAAGCAAAATTTCTGCAATTTTGTACCAAAATAAAAGAAATTTCTGCCTTTTTGCCCAAAAATAAGTGAAATTTCTGCTTTTTTTTCTGAAATAAGTGAAATTTCTGCAATTTTGCCCCAAAATAAATGAAAATTCTGAGTTTTGCCCCAAAATAAGGGAAATTTCTCGAATTTTGCCCCAAAATAAGTGGAATTTCTGAGTTTTGCCCCAAAATAAGGAGAATTTCTGTTATTTTGACCCAACATATAGGGAATTTCTGCCTTTTTGCCCCACAATTATGGGAATTTCTGCAATTTTGCTCGAAAATACGGGGAATTTCTGCCTTTTTGCCTGAAAACAAGAAGAATGCATAACTTTTTGCCATAAAAAAGGGAAATTTCTTCATTTTTGCTCCAAAATAAGGGGAACTTCTGCTTTTTTTGCCTCTTAATAATTGGAATTTCTGTCTTTTTCCCCCAAAACAAAGGGAATTTCTGTCTTTTTTGCTCCAAAATAAGGAAATTTTCTGACTTATTACCCTGAAGTAAGTGAAATTTCTGCAATTTTGCCCCAAAATAAGGGAAATTTCTGCCTTTTTGCGCCCAAATAAGGGGAATTTCAGCATTTTTACCTAAAAATAAGGGGAATTTCTGCATTTTTGCCACAAAATATTTGGAATTTCTGCCTTTTTGCTCCAAAATAAGGAAAACTTCTGCCTTTTTTCCTGAAATAAGTGAAATTTCTGCAATTTTGCCCCAAAATAAGTGAAATTTCTGCAATTTCGTCCCAAAATAAGGGAAATTTCTGGAATTTTGCCCCAAAATAAGTGGAATTTCTGAGTTTTGCCCCAAAATGAGGAGAATTTCTGTCTTTTTGCCCTAATATATAGGGAATTTCTGCCTTTTTGCCCCACAATTAGGGGAATTTCTGCAATTTTGCATCAAAATACAGGGAATTTCTGCCTTTTTGCCTGAAAATAAGAAGATGCATACCTTTTTGCCATGATAAAGGGAAATTTCTTCATTTTTGCTCCAAAATAAGGGGAATTTCTGATTTTTTGCCTCTAAATAAGTGGAATTTCTTTTTTTTTTCCCCAAAACAAAGGGAATTTCTTTCTTTTTTGCCCCAAAATAAGGAAAATTTCAGACTTATTACCCTGAAATAAGTGAAATTTCTGCAATTTTGCTCCAAAATAATTGAAATTTCTGAGTTTTGCCCCAAAATAAGGGAAATTTCTGCCTTTTTGCCCCCAAATAAGGGGAATTTCAGCATTTTTACTTCAAAATAAGGGGAATTTCTGCATTTTTGCCCCAAAATATGGGAAATTTCTGCCTTATTGCCCATAATAAGAAAAATTTCTGCAATTTTGTACCAAAATAAAAGAAATTTCTGCCTTTTTGCCCCAAAATAAGAAAATTTCTGCTTTTTTTCTGAAATAAGTGAAATTTCTGCAATTTTGCCCCAAAATAAGTGAAATTTCTGAGTTTTGCCCCAAAATAAGGAGAATTTCTGTGTTTTTGCCCCAACATATTGGGCATTTCTGCCTTTTTGCCCCACAATAAGGGAAATTTCTGCAATTTTGCTCCAAAATACGGGGAATTTCTGCCTTTTTGCCCGAAAACAAGCAGAATGCACACCTTTTTGCCATAAAAAAGGGAAATTTCTTTATTTTTGCTCCAAAATAAGGGGAATTTCTGCTTTTTTGCTTGTAAATAAGTGGAATTTCTGTTTTTTTTCCCCCAGAACGAAGGGAATTTCTGTCTTTTTTGCCCCAAAATAAGGAAAATTTCTGACTTATTACCCTGAAATAAGTGAAATTTCTGCAATTTTGCCCCTAAATAAGAGAAATTTCTGCCTTTTTGCCCACAAATAAAGGGAATTTCAGCCTTTTTACCTCAAAATAAGGAGAATTTCTTCATTTTTGTTCCAAAATATGGGGAATTTCTGCCTTTTTGCCCAAAAATAAGAAAAATTTCTGCAATTTTGTACCAAAATGAAAGAAATTTCTGCCTTTTTGCCCCAAAATAAGTGAAATTTCTGCTTTTTTTCTGAAATAAGTGAAATTTCTGCAATTTTGCCCCAAAATAAGTGAAAATTCTGAGTTTTGCCCCAAAATAAGGAGAATTTCTGCATTTTTGCCCTAATGTATAGGGAATTTCTGCCTTTTTGCCCCACAATTAGGGGAATTTCTGCAATTTTGCTCAAAATACGGGGAATTTCTGCCTTTTTGCCCGAAAATAAGAAAAATGCATACCTTTTTGCCATAAAAAAGGAAAATTTCTTCATTTTTGCTCCAAAATAAGGGGAATTTCTGCTTTTTTGCCTCTAAATAAGTGGAATTTCTGTCTTTTTCCCCCAAAACAAAGGGAATTTCTGTCTTTTTTGCCCCAATATAAAGAAAATTTCTGACTTATTCTCTGAAATAAGTGCAATTTCTGCAATTTTGCCCCAAAATGAGGAAAATTTTTGCCTTTTTGCCCCCAAATAAAAGTCATTTCAGCCTTTTTACCACAAAATAATGGGAATTTCTGCATTTTTGCCTCAAAATATGGGAAATTTCTGCGTTTTTGCCCCAAAATAAGAACAATTTCTACAATTTTGTACCAAAATAAAAGAAATTTCTGACTTTTTGCCCCAAAAAAGAAAAGTTCTGCTTTTTTTTACTGACATAAGTGAAATTTGTGCAATTTTGCCCCAAAATAAGTGAAATTTCTGCAATTTCGCCTCAAAATAAGAGAAATTTCTGGAATTTTGCCCCAAAATAAGTGGAATTTCTGAGTTTTGCCCCAAAATAAAGAGAATTTCTGTCTTTTTGCCCCAACATATAGGGAATTTCTGCCTTTTTGCTCCACAATTAGGGGAATTTCTGCAATTTTGCTTTAAAACAGGGGGAATTTCTGCCTTTTTGCCCGAAAACAAGAAGAATGCATACCTTTTTGCCATAAAAAAAAGAAATTTCTTCATTTTTGCTCCAAAATAAGGGGAATTTCTGCTTTTTTGGCTCTTAAAAAGTGGAATTTCTGTTTTTTCCCCCAAAACAAAGGGATTTCCTGTCTTTTTTGCCCCAAAATAAGGAAAATTTCTGACTTATTACCTTGAAGTAAGTGAAATTTCTACAATTTTGCCCAAAAATTAGGGAAATTTCTGCCTTTTTGCCCCCAAAAAAGGGGAATTTCAGCCTTTTTACCTCAAAATAAGGGGAATTTCTGCATTTTTGCCAGAAAATATTTGGAATTTCTGCCTTTTTGCTCAAAAATAAGGAAAACTTCTGCCTTTTTTCCTGAAATAAGTGAAATTTCTGCAATTTTGCCTTAAAATAAGTGAAATTTCTGCAATTTTGCCCCAAAATAAGTGAAATTTCTGCAATTTTGCCCCAAAATAAGGGAAATTTCTGGAATTTTGCCTTAAAACAAGTGGAATTTCTGAGTTTTGCCCCAAAATAAGGAGAATTTCTGTCTTTTTGCCCTAACATATAGGGAATTTCTGCCTTTTTGCCCCACAATTAGGGGAATTTCTGCAATTTTGCTCCAAAATACGGGGAATTTCTGCCTTTTTGCCCGAAAATAAGAAGATGCATACCTTTTTGCCATAAAAAAGGGAAATTTCTTCAGTTTTCTCCAAAATAAGGGGAATTTCTGATTTTTTTGCCTCTAAATAAGTGGAATTTCTGTCTTTTTCCCCCAAAACAAAGGTTATTTCTGTCTTTTTTTGCCCCAAAATAAGGAAAATTTCAGACTTATTTCCCTGAAATAAGTGAAATTTCTGCAATTTTGCCCCAAAATAATTGAAATTTCTGAGTTTTGCCCCAAAATAAGGGGAATTTCTGCCCTTTTGCACACAAATAAGGGGAATTTCAGCTTTTTTACCTCAAAATAAGGGGAATTTCTGCATTTTTGCCCCAAAATATGGGAAATTTCTGCCTTTTTGCCCCAAAATAAGAACAAATTCTGAAATTTTGTACCTAAATAAAAGAAATTTTTGACTTTTTGCCCCCAAAAAGAAAATTTCTCCTTTTTTTTCTGAAATAAGTGAAATTTCTGCAATTTTGCCTCAAAATATGTTATATTTCTGAAATTTTGCCCCAAAATAAGTGAAATTTCTGAGTTTTGTCCCATAATAAAAAGAATTTCTGTCTTTTTGCCCCAACATATAGGGAATTTCTGCCTTTTTGCCCCACAATTAGGGGAATTTCTGCAATTTTTCTCCAAAATACGGGGAATTTCTGCCTTATTGCCCGAAAATAAGAAGAATGCATACCTTTTTGCCATAAAAAAGGGAAATTTCTTCATTTTTGCTCCAAAATAAGGGGAATTTCTGGTTTTTTGCCTCTTAATAAGTGGAATTTCTGTCTTTTTCCCCCAATACAAAGGGAATTTCTGTCTTTTTTGCCCCAAAATAAGGAAAATTTCTGACTTGTTACCCAGAAGTAAGTGAAATTTCTGCAATTTTGCCCCAAAATAAGGGAAATTTCTGTCTTTTTTCCCTGAAATAAGGGGAATTTCAGCCCTTTTACCTCAAAATAATGGGAATTTCTGCCTTTTTGCCCCAAAATAAGGAAAACTTCTGCCTTTTTTCTGAAATAAGTGAAATTTCTGCAATTTTGCCTTAAAATAAAAGAAATTTCTGCAATTTTTCCCCATAATAAAGGAATTTTCTGCAATTTTGCCCCAAAATAAAGGGAATTTCTGTTTTTTGTCCCCAAATAACGGAAATTTCTGCAAATTTTCCCCTAAAATAAGGAAAATTTCTGCCTTTTGCCCCCAAATAAAGGGAATTTCTGTTTTTTACCCCAAAATAAAGAAAATTACTGCATGTTTTACCCCAAATTAGGTGAATTTCTGCAATTTTGCTCCAAAATACGGGGATTTTTTTGCCTATTTCGCCGAAAATAAAGGGAATTTCTGCCATTTTGCCGCGAAATAAGTGAAATTTCTGCAGTTTTACCCCAAAATAAGGGGAAGTTCTGCGTTTTTGCCCAAAAATTAGGGGAATTTCTGCAATTTTGCTCCAAAATACGGGGAATTTCTGCCTTTTTCCCCCAATAATAAAGGGAATGTATATCTTTTTGCCATAAAAAAGCGAAATTTCTTCATTTTTACCCCAAAATAAGAGAATTTTCCGCCTTTTTGACTCAAAAGAAGTGCAATTTCTCCCTTTTCCCCAAAAATAAACCAAATTTCTGTCTTTTTGCCCCAAAATAAGGAGAATTTCTGACTTTTTGCCCTGATATAAGTTAAATTTCTAAAATTTTTCTTCAAAATAAGGGAAATGTCTGCTTTTTGCCCCAAAATAAGGGGAATTTCTGCCTTTTTGCCACAAAATATGGAAAATTTCAGAATTTTTACCTCAAAACAAGGGGAATTTCTGCATTTTTGCCCCTAAATATGGAAAATTTCTGCCTTTTTGCCCAAAATAAGAAAAATTTCTGCAATTTTGTACCAAAATAAAAGAAATTTTTGCCTTTTTGCCCCAAAATAAGAAAATTTCTACTTTTTTCCCTGAAATAAGTGAAATTTCTGCAATTTTGCCCCAAAATAAGTAAAATTTCTGCAATTTTGCCCCCAAATAAGGGAAATTTCTGGAATTTTGCCCCAAAATAAGTGGAATTTCTGAGTTTTGCCCCAAATAAGGAGACTTTCGGTCTTTTTGCCCCAACATATAGGGAATTTCTGACTTTTTGCCCCACAATTAAGGGAATTTCTGCAATTTTGCTCCAAAATACGGGGAATTTCTGCCTTTTTGCCCGAAAATAAGAAGAATGCATAGCTTTTTGCCACAAAAAAGGGAAATTTCTTCATTTTTGCTCCAAAATAAGGGGAATTTCTGCTTTTTTGCCTTTAAATAAGTGGAATTTCTGTATTTTTCCCCCAAAACAAAGGGAATTTCTGTTTTTTGCACCAAAATAAAGATAATTTCTGACTTATTATTCTGAAATAATTGAAATTTCTGCAATTTTGCCCCAAAATAAAGGAAATTTCTGCCTTTTTGCCCCCAAATAAGGAAAATTTCAGCCTTTTTACCTCAAAAGAAGTGGAATTTCTGCATTTTTGCCCCAAAATATGGGAAATGTTTGCCTTTTTGCCCCAAAATAAGGAAAATTTCTGCAATTTTGTACCAAAATAAAAGAAATATCTGCCCTTTTGCCCCAAAATTAGAAAATTTCTGCTTTTTTTCGGAAATAAGTGAAATTTTTGCAATTTTGCCCCAAAATAATTGAAATTTCTAAGTTTTGCCCCAAAATAAGGGAAATTTCTGCCTTTTTGCCCCCAAATAAGGGGAAGTTCAGCATTTTTACCTTAAAATAAGAGGTATTTCTGCATTTTTGCCCCAAAATATGAGAAATTTCTGCCTTTTTCCCAAAAAAAGAAAAATTTCTGCAATTTTGTATCAAAATAAAAGAAATTTCTGCCTTTTTGCCCCAAATTAAGAAAATTTTTGCTTTTTTTCTGAAATAAGTGAAATTTCTTCAATTTTGCCCCAGAATAAGTGAAATTTCTGAGTTTTGCCCCAAAATAAGGAGAATTTCTGTCTTTTTGCCCCAACATATAGGGAATTTCTGTCTTTTTGCCCCACAATTAGGGGAATTTCTGCAATTTTCTCCAAAATATGGGGAATTTTTGCCTTTTTGCCCGAAAATAAGAAGAATACATAACTTTTTGCCATAAAAAAGGGAAATTTCTTCATTTTTGCTCCAAAATAAGGGGAATTTCTGCTTTTTTTGCCTCCAAATAAGTGGAATTTCTGTCTTTTTACCCAAAACAAAGGGAATTTCTTTCTTTTTAGCCCCAAAATAAGGAAAATTTCTGACTTATTACCCTGAAATAAGTGAAATTTCTGCAATTTTGCCCCAAAATGAGGGAAATTTCTGCCTTTTTGCCCCCAAATAAAGAAAATATGAGCCTTTTTACCTCAAAATAAGAGAAATTTCTGCATTTTTACCCCAAAATATAAGAAATTTCTGCCTTTTTGCCCCAAAATAAGAAAAATTTCTGCAATTTTGTACCAAAATAAAAGAAATTTCTGCCTTTTTGCCCAAAAATAAGTGAAATTTCTGCTTTTTTTCTGAAATAAGTCAAATTTCTGCAATTTTGCCCCAAAATAAATGAAAATTCTGAGTTTTGCCCCAAAATAAGGGAAATTTCTCGAATTTTGCCCCAAAATAAGTGGAATTTCTGAGTTTTGCCCCAAAATAAGGAGAATTTCTGTTATTTTGACCCAACATATAGGGAATTTCTGCCTTTTTGCCCCACAATTATGGGAATATCTCAATTTTGCTCGAAAATACGGGGAGTTTCTGCCTTTTTGCCTGAAAACAAGAAGAATGCATAACTTTTTGCCATAAAAAAGGGAAATTTCTTCATTTTTGCTCCAAAATAAGGGGAACTCCTGCTTTTTTTGCCTCTTAATAATTGGAATTTCTGTCTTTTTCCCCCAAAACAAAGGGAATTTCCGTCTTTTTTGCTCCAAAATAAGGAAATTTTCTGACTTATTACCCTGAAGTAAGTGAAATTTCTGCAATTTTGCCCCAAAATAAGGAAAATTCCTGCCTTTTTGCGCCCAAATAAGGGGAATTTCAGCCTTTTTACCTCAAAATAAGGGGAATTTCTGCATTTTTGCTACAAAATATTTAGAATTTCTGCCTTTTTGCTCCAAAATAAGGAAAACTTCTGCCTTTTTTCCTGAAATAAGTGAAATTTCTGCAATTTTGCCCCAAAATAAGTGAAATTTCTGCAATTTTGTCCCAAAATAAGTGAAATTTCTGAAATTTGGCCCAAAATAAGGGAAATTTCTGGAATTTTGCCCCAAAATAAGTGGAATTTCTGAGTTTTTCCCCAAAATGAGGAGAATTTCTGTCTCTTTGCCCTAACATATAGGGAATTTCTTTCTTTTTGCCCCACAATTAGGGGAATTTCTGCAATTTTGCGTCAAAATACAGGGAATTTCTGCCTTTTTGCCCGAAAATAAGAAGATGCATACCTTTTTGCCATAAAAAAGGGAAATTTCTTCATTTTTGCTCCAAAATAAGGGGAATTTCTGATTTTTTGCCTCTAAATAAGTGGAATTTCTGTCTTTTTCCCCCAAAACAAAGGGAATTTTTGTCTTTTTTGCCCCAAAAATAAGGAAAATTTCAGACTTATTACCCTGAAATAAGTGAAATTTCTGCAATTTTGCTCCAAAATAATTGAAATTTCTGAGTTTTGCCCCAAAATAAGGGGAATTTCTGCCTTTTTGCCCACAAATAAGGGGAATTTCAGCATTTTTACTTCAAAATAAGAGGAATTTCTGCATTTTTGCCCCAAAATATGGGAAATTTCTGCCTTATTGCCCATAATAAGAAAAATTTCTGCAATTTTGTACCAAAATAAAAGAAATTTCTGCCTTTTTGCCCCAAAATAAGAAAATTTCTGTTTTTTTTTCTGAAATAAGTGAAATTTCTGCAATTTTGCCCCAAAATAAGTGAAATTTCTGAGTTTTGCCCCAAAATAAGGAGAATTTCTGTCTTTTTGCCCCAACATATAGGGCATTTCTGCCTTTTTGCCCCACAATAAGGGAAATTTCTGCAATTTTGCTCCAAAAAACGGGGAATTTCTGCCTTTTTGCCCGAAAACAAGAAGAATGCATACCTTTTTGCCTTAAAAAAGGGAAATTTCTTTATTTTTGCTCCAAAATAAGGAGAATTTCTGCTTTTTTGCTTGTAAATAAGTGGAATTTCTGTTTTTTTCCCCCAAAACGAAGGGAATTTCTGTCTTTTTTGCCCCAAAATAAGGAAAATTTCTGACTTATTACCCTGAAATAAGTGAAATTTCTGCAATTTTGCCCCTAAATAAGGGAAATTTCTGCCTTTTTGCCCACAAATAAAGGGAATTTCAGCCTTTTTACCTCAAAATAAGGGGAATTTCTTCATTTTTGTTCCAAAATATGGGAAATTTTCGCCTTTTTGCCCCAAAATAAGAAAAATTTCTGCAATTTTGTACCAAAATGAAAGAAATTTCTGCCTTTTTGCCCCAAAATAAGTGAAATTTCTGCTTTTTTTACTGAAATAAGTGAAATTTCTGCAATATTGAACCAAAATAAGTGAAAATTCTGAGTTTTGCCCCAAAATAAAGAGAATTTCTGTATTTTTGCCCTAATGTATAGGGAATTTCTGCCTTTTTGTCCCACAATTAAAGTAATTTCTGCCATTTTGCTCAAAATACAAGGAATTTCTGCCTTTTTGCCCGAAAATAAGAAAAATGCATACCTTTTTGCCATAAAAAAGGAAAATTTCTTCATTTTTGCTCCAAAATAAGGGGAATTTCTGCTTTTCTGCCTCTAAATAAGTGGAATTTCTGTCTATTTCCCCCAAAACAAAGGGAATTCCTGTCTTTTTAGCCCAAAAATAAGAAAAATTTCTGACTTATTACCCTGAAATAAGTGAAATTTCGGCAATTTTTCCCCAAAATGAGGGAAAATTCTGCCTTTTTGCCCCCAAATAAGAAAATATCAGCCTTTTTACCTTAAAATAAGGGAAATTTCTGCATTTTTGCCCCAAAATATGGGAAATTTCTGCCCTTTTGCCCCAAAATAAGAACAAATTCTGCAATTTTGTACCTAAATAAAAGAAATTTCTGACTTTTTGCCTCAAAAAAGAAAATTTCTGCTTTTTTTTCTGAAATAAGTGAAATTTATGCAATTTTGCCCCAAAATATGTGAAATTTCTGCAATTTTGCCCCAAAATAAGGGAAATTTCTGAGTTTTGCCCCAAAATAAGGAGAATTTCTGTCTTTTTGCCCCAACATATAAAGAATTTCGGCCTTTTTGCCCCACAATTAGGGGAGTTTCTTAAATTTTGCTCCAAAATACGGGGAATTTCTGCCTGTTTGCCCGAAAACAAGAAGAATGCATACCTTTTTGCCATAAAAAAGGGAAATTTCTTCATTTTTGCTCCAAAATAAGAGGAATTTCTGCTCTTTTGCCTCTAAATAAGTGGAATTTCTGTTTTTTTCCCCCAAAACAAATGGAATTTCTGTCTTTTTTGCCCCAAAATAAGGAAAATTTCTGACTTATTACCCTGAAATAAGTGAAATTTCTGCTATTTTGCCCCTAAATAAGGAAAATTTCTGCCTTTTTGCCCCCAAATAAAGGGAATTTCAGCCTTTTTACCTCAAAATAAGGGGAATTTCTGCATTTTTGCCCCAAAATATGGAAAATTTCTGCCTTTTTGCCCCAAAATAAGAACAAATTCTGCAATTTTGTACCAAAATAAAAAAAATTTCTGCCTTTTTGCCCCAAAATAAGTGAAATTTCTGCTTTTTTTCTGAAATAAGTGAAATTTCTGCAATTTTGCTCCAAAATAATTGAAATTTCTGAGTTTTGCCCCAAAATAAGGGGAATTTCTGCCTTTTTGCCCCCAAATAAGGGGAATTTCAGCATTTTTACTTCAAAATAAGAGGAATTTCTGCATTTTTGCCTCAAAATATGGGAAATTTCTGCCTTATTGCCCATAATAAGAAAAATTTCTGCAATTTTGTACCAAAATAAAAGAAATTTCTGCCTTTTTGCCCCAAAATAAGAAAATTTCTGTTTTTTTTCTGAAATAAGTGAAATTTCTGCAATTTTGCCCCAAAATAAGTGAAATTTCTGAGTTTTGCCCCAAAATAAGGAGAATTTCTGTCTTTTTGCCCCAACATATAGGGCATTTCTGCCTTTTTGCCCCACAATAAGGGAAATTTCTGCAATTTTGCTCCAAAAAACGGGGAATTTCTGCCTTTTTGCCCGAAAACAAGAAGAATGCATACCTTTTTGCCTTAAAAAAGGGAAATTTCTTTATTTTTGCTCCAAAATAAGGAGAATTTCTGCTTTTTTGCTTGTAAATAAGTGGAATTTCTGTTTTTTTCCCCCAAAACGAAGGGAATTTCTGTCTTTTTTGCCCCAAAATATGGAAAATTTCTGCCTTTTTGCCCCAAAATAAGAACAAATTCTGCAATTTTGTACCAAAATAAAAAAAATTTCTGCCTTTTTGCCCCAAAATAAGTGAAATTTCTGCTTTTTTTTTGAAATAAGTGAAATTTCTGCAATTTTGCCCCAAAATAAGTGAAATTTCTGAGTTTTGCCCCAAAATAAGGAGAATTTCTGTCTTTTTGCCCCAACATATAGGGCATTTCTGCCTTTTTGCCCCACAATAAGGGAAATTTCTGCAATTTTGCTCCAAAAAACAAGGATTTTCTGCCTTTTTGCCCGAAAACAAGAAGAATGCATACCTTTTTGCCTTAAAAAAGGGAAATTTCTTTATTTTTGCTCCAAAATAAGGAGAATTTCTGCATTTTGCTTGTAAATAAGTGGAATTTCTGTTTTTTTTCCCCAAAACGAAGGGAATTTCTGTCTTTTTTGCCCCAAAATAAGAAAAATTTCTGACTTATTACCCTGAAATAAGTGAAATTTCTGCAATTTTGCTCCAAAATAATTGAAATTTCTGAGTTTTGCCCGAAAATAAGGGGAATTTCTGCCTTTTTGCCCCCAAATAAGGGGAATTTCAGCATTTTTACTTCAAAATAAGAGGAATTTCTGCATTTTTGCCCCAATATATGGGAAATTTCTGCCTTATTGCCCATAATAAGAAAAATTTCTGCAATTTTGTACCAAAATAAAAGAAATTTCTGCCTTTTTGCCCCAAAATAAGAAAATTTCTGTTTTTTTTTCTGAAATAAGTGAAATTTCTGCAATTTTGCCCCAAAATAAGTGAAATTTCTGAGTTTTGCCCCAAAATAAGGAGAATTTCTGTCTTTTTGCCCCAACATATAGGGCATTTCTGCCTTTTTGCCCCACAATAAGGGAAATTTCTGCAATTTTGCTCCAAAAAACGAGGAATTTCTGCCTTTTTGCCCGAAAACAAGAAGAATGCATACCTTTTTGCCTTAAAAAAGGGAAATTTCTTTATTTTTGCTCCAAAATAAGGAAAATTTCTGCTTTTTTGCTTGTAAATAAGTGGAATTTCTGTTTTTTTTCCCCCAAAACGAAGGGAATTTCTGTCTTTTTTGCCCCAAAATAAGGAAAATTTCTGACTTATTACCCTGAAATAAGTGAAATTTCTGCAATTTTGCCCCTAAATAAGGGAAATTTCTGCCTTTTTGCCCACAAATAAAGGGAATTTCAGCCTTTTTACCTCAAAATAAGGGGAATTTCTTCATTTTTGTTCCAAAATATGGGAAATTTCTGCCCTTTTGCCCCAAAATAAGAAAAATTTCTGCAATTTTGTACCAAAATAAAAGAAATTTCTGCCTTTTTGCCCAAAAATAAGTGAAATTTCTGCTTTTTTTCTGAAATAAGTGAAATTTCTGCAATTTTGCCCCAAAATAAATGAAAATTCTGAGTTTTGCCCCAAAATAAGGGAAATTTCTCGAATTTTGCCCCAAAATAAGTGGAATTTCTGAGTTTTGCCCCAAAATAAGGAGAATTTCTGTTATTTTGACCCAACATATAGGGAATTTCTGCCTTTTTGCCCCACAATTATGGGAATATCTGCAATTTTGCTCGAAAATACGGGGAGTTTCTGCCTTTTTGCCTGAAAACAAGAAGAATGCATAACTTTTTGCCATAAAAAAGGGAAATTTCTTCATTTTTGCTCCAAAATAAGGGGAACTCCTGCTTTTTTTGCCTCTTAATAATTGGAATTTCTGTCTTTTTCCCCCAAAACAAAGGGAATTTCCGTCTTTTTTGCTCCAAAATAAGGAAATTTTCTGACTTATTACCCTGAAGTAAGTGAAATTTCTGCAATTTTGCCCCAAAATAAGGAAAATTCCTGCCTTTTTGCGCCCAAATAAGGGGAATTTCAGCCTTTTTACCTCAAAATAAGGGGAATTTCTGCATTTTTGCTACAAAATATTTAGAATTTCTGCCTTTTTGCTCCAAAATAAGGAAAACTTCTGCCTTTTTTCCTGAAATAAGTGAAATTTCTGCAATTTTGCCCCAAAATAAGTGAAATTTCTGCAATTTTGTCCCAAAATAAGTGAAATTTCTGAAATTTGGCCCAAAATAAGGGAAATTTCTGGAATTTTGCCCCAAAATAAGTGGAATTTCTGAGTTTTTCCCCAAAATGAGGAGAATTTCTGTCTCTTTGCCCTAACATATAGGGAATTTCTTTCTTTTTGCCCCACAATTAGGGGAATTTCTGCAATTTTGCGTCAAAATACAGGGAATTTCTGCCTTTTTGCCCGAAAATAAGAAGATGCATACCTTTTTGCCATAAAAAAGGGAAATTTCTTCATTTTTGCTCCAAAATAAGGGGAATTTCTGATTTTTTGCCTCTAAATAAGTGGAATTTCTGTCTTTTTCCCCCAAAACAAAGGGAATTTTTGTCTTTTTTGCCCCAAAAATAAGGAAAATTTCAGACTTATTACCCTGAAATAAGTGAAATTTCTGCAATTTTGCTCCAAAATAATTGAAATTTCTGAGTTTTGCCCCAAAATAAGGGGAATTTCTGCCTTTTTGCCCACAAATAAGGGGAATTTCAGCATTTTTACTTCAAAATAAGAGGAATTTCTGCATTTTTGCCCCAAAATATGGGAAATTTCTGCCTTATTGCCCATAATAAGAAAAATTTCTGCAATTTTGTACCAAAATAAAAGAAATTTCTGCCTTTTTGCCCCAAAATAAGAAAATTTCTGTTTTTTTTTCTGAAATAAGTGAAATTTCTGCAATTTTGCCCCAAAATAAGTGAAATTTCTGAGTTTTGCCCCAAAATAAGGAGAATTTCTGTCTTTTTGCCCCAACATATAGGGCATTTCTGCCTTTTTGCCCCACAATAAGGGAAATTTCTGCAATTTTGCTCCAAAAAACGGGGAATTTCTGCCTTTTTGCCCGAAAACAAGAAGAATGCATACCTTTTTGCCTTAAAAAAGGGAAATTTCTTTATTTTTGCTCCAAAATAAGGAGAATTTCTGCTTTTTTGCTTGTAAATAAGTGGAATTTCTGTTTTTTTCCCCCAAAACGAAGGGAATTTCTGTCTTTTTTGCCCCAAAATAAGGAAAATTTCTGACTTATTACCCTGAAATAAGTGAAATTTCTGCAATTTTGCACCTAAATAAGGGAAATTTCTGCCTTTTTGCCCACAAATAAAGGGAATTTCAGCCTTTTTACCTCAAAATAAGGGGAATTTCTTCATTTTTGTTCCAAAATATGGGAAATTTTCGCCTTTTTGCCCCAAAATAAGAAAAATTTCTGCAATTTTGTACCAAAATGAAAGAAATTTCTGCCTTTTTGCCCCAAAATAAGTGAAATTTCTGCTTTTTTTACTGAAATAAGTGAAATTTCTGCAATATTGAACCAAAATAAGTGAAAATTCTGAGTTTTGCCCCAAAATAAAGAGAATTTCTGTATTTTTGCCCTAATGTATAGGGAATTTCTGCCTTTTTGTCCCACAATTAAAGTAATTTCTGCCATTTTGCTCAAAATACAAGGAATTTCTGCCTTTTTGCCCGAAAATAAGAAAAATGCATACCTTTTTGCCATAAAAAAGAAAAATTTCTTCATTTTTGCTCCAAAATAAGGGGAATTTCTGCTTTTCTGCCTCTAAATAAGTGGAATTTCTGTCTATTTCCCCCAAAACAAAGGGAATTCCTGTCTTTTTAGCCCAAAAATAAGAAAAATTTCTGACTTATTACCCTGAAATAAGTGAAATTTCGGCAATTTTTCCCCAAAATGAGGGAAAATTCTGCCTTTTTGCCCCCAAATAAGAAAATATCAGCCTTTTTACCTTAAAATAAGGGAAATTTCTGCCCTTTTGCCCCAAAATAAGAACAAATTCTGCAATTTTGTACCTAAATAAAAGAAATTTCTGACTTTTTGCCTCAAAAAAGAAAATTTCTGCTTTTTTTTCTGAAATAAGTGAAATTTATGCAATTTTGCCCCAAAATATGTGAAATTTCTGCAATTTTGCCCCAAAATAAGGGAAATTTCTGAGTTTTGCCCCAAAATAAGGAGAATTTCTGTCTTTTTGCCCCAACATATAAAGAATTTCGGCCTTTTTGCCCCACAATTAGGGGAGTTTCTTAAATTTTGCTCCAAAATACGGGGAATTTCTGCCTGTTTGCCCGAAAACAAGAAGAATGCATACCTTTTTGCCATAAAAAAGGGAAATTTCTTCATTTTTGCTCCAAAATAAGAGGAATTTCTGCTCTTTTGCCTCTAAATAAGTGGAATTTCTGTTTTTTTCCCCCAAAACAAATGGAATTTCTGTCTTTTTTGCCCCAAAATAAGGAAAATTTCTGACTTATTACCCTGAAATAAGTGAAATTTCTGCTATTTTGCCCCTAAATAAGGAAAATTTCTGCCTTTTTGCCCCCAAATAAAGGGAATTTCAGCCTTTTTACCTCAAAATAAGGGGAATTTCTGCATTTTTGCCCCAAAATATGGAAAATTTCTGCCTTTTTGCCCCAAAATAAGAACAAATTCTGCAATTTTGTACCAAAATAAAAAAAATTTCTGCCTTTTTGCCCCAAAATAAGTGAAATTTCTGCTTTTTTTCTGAAATAAGTGAAATTTCTGCAATTTTGCTCCAAAATAATTGAAATTTCTGAGTTTTGCCCCAAAATAAGGGGAATTTCTGCCTTTTTGCCCCCAAATAAGGGGAATTTCAGCATTTTTACTTCAAAATAAGAGGAATTTCTGCATTTTTGCCCCAAAATATGGGAAATTTCTGCCTTATTGCCCATAATAAGAAAAATTTCTGCAATTTTGTACCAAAATAAAAGAAATTTCTGCCTTTTTGCCCCAAAATAAGAAAATTTCTGTTTTTTTTCTGAAATAAGTGAAATTTCTGCAATTTTGCCCCAAAATAAGTGAAATTTCTGAGTTTTGCCCCAAAATAAGGAGAATTTCTGTCTTTTTGCCCCAACATATAGGGCATTTCTGCCTTTTTGCCCCACAATAAGGGAAATTTCTGCAATTTTGCTCCAAAAAACGGGGAATTTCTGCCTTTTTGCCCGAAAACAAGAAGAATGCATACCTTTTTGCCTTAAAAAAGGGAAATTTCTTTATTTTTGCTCCAAAATAAGGAGAATTTCTGCTTTTTTGCTTGTAAATAAGTGGAATTTCTGTTTTTTCCCCCAAAACGAAGGGAATTTCTGTCTTTTTTGCCCCAAAATATGGAAAATTTCTGCCTTTTTGCCCCAAAATAAGAACAAATTCTGCAATTTTGTACCAAAATAAAAAAAATTTCTGCCTTTTTGCCCCAAAATAAGTGAAATTTCTGCTTTTTTTCTGAAATAAGTGAAATTTCTGCAATTTTGCCCCAAAATAAGTGAAATTTCTGAGTTTTGCCCCAAAATAAGGAGAATTTCTGTCTTTTTGCCCCAACATATAGGGCATTTCTGCCTTTTTGCCCCACAATAAGGGAAATTTCTGCAATTTTGCTCCAAAAAACAAGGAATTTCTGCCTTTTTGCCCGAAAACAAGAAGAATGCATACCTTTTTGCCTTAAAAAAGGGAAATTTCTTTATTTTTGCTCCAAAATAAGGAGAATTTCTGCTTTTTTGCTTGTAAATAAGTGGAATTTCTGTTTTTTTTCCCCAAAACGAAGGGAATTTCTGTCTTTTTTGCCCCAAAATAAGGAAAATTTCTGACTTATTACCCTGAAATAAGTGAAATTTCTGCAATTTTGCTCCAAAATAATTGAAATTTCTGAGTTTTGCCCGAAAATAAGGGGAATTTCTGCCTTTTTGCCCCCAAATAAGGGGAATTTCAGCATTTTTACTTCAAAATAAGAGGAATTTCTGCATTTTTGCCCCAAAATATGGGAAATTTCTGCCTTATTGCCCATAATAAGAAAAATTTCTGCAATTTTGTCCCAAAATAAAAGAAATTTCTGCCTTTTTGCCCCAAAATAAGAAAATTTCTGTTTTTTTTCTGAAATAAGTGAAATTTCTGCAATTTTGCCCCAAAATAAGTGAAATTTCTGAGTTTTGCCCCAAAATAAGGAGAATTTCTGTCTTTTTGCCCCAACATATAGGGCATTTCTGCCTTTTTGCCCCACAATAAGGGAAATTTCTGCAATTTTGCTCCAAAAAACGAGGAATTTCTGCCTTTTTGCCCGAAAACAAGAAGAATGCATACCTTTTGCCTTAAAAAAGGGAAATTTCTTTATTTTTGCTCCAAAATAAGGAAAATTTCTGCTTTTTTGCTTGTAAATAAGTGGAATTTCTGTTTTTTTTCCCCCAAAACGAAGGGAATTTCTGTCTTTTTTGCCCCAAAATAAGGAAAATTTCTGACTTATTACCCTGAAATAAGTGAAATTTCTGCAATTTTGAACCAAAATAAGTGAAAATTCTGAGTTTTGCCCCAAAATAAGGAGAATTTCTGTATTTTTGCCCTAATGTATAGGGAATTTCTGCCTTTTTGTCCCACAATTAAAGGAATTTCTGCAATTTTGCTCAAAATACGGGGAATTTCTGCCTTTTTGCCCGAAAATAAGAAAAATGCATACCTTTTTGCTATAAAAAAGGAAAATTTCTTCATTTTTGCTCCAAAATAAGGGGAATTTCTGCTTTTCTGCCTCTAAATAAGTGGAATTTCTGTCTATTTCCCACAAAACAAAGGGAATTCCTGTCTTTTTAGCCCAAAAATAAGAAAAATTTCTGACTTATTACCCTGAAATAAGTGAAATTTCGGCAATTTTTCCCCAAAATGAGGGAAAATTCTGCCTTTTTGCCCCCAAATAAGAAAATATCAGCCTTTTTACCTTAAAATAAGGGAAATTTCTGCATTTTTGCCCCAAAATATGGGAAATTTCTGCCCTTTTGCCCCAAAATAAGAACAAATGCTGCAATTTTGAACCTAAATAAAAGAAATTTCTGACTTTTTGCCTCAAAAAAGAAAATTTCTGCTTTTTTTTCAGAAATAAGTGAAATTTATGCAATTTTGCCCCAAAATATGTGAAATTTCTGCAATTTTGCCCCAAAATAAGGGAAATTTCTGAGTTTTGCCCCAAAATAAGGAGAATTTCTGTCTTTTTGCCCCAACATATAAAGAATTTCGGCCTTTTTGCTCCACAATTAGGGAGTTTCTTAAATTTTGCTCAAAAATACGGGGAATTTCTGCCTGTTTGCCCGAAAACAAGAAGAATGCATACCTTTTTGCCATAAAAAAGGGAAATTTCTTCATTTTTGCTCCAAAATAAGAGGAATTTCTGCTCTTTTGCCTCTAAATAAGTGGAATTTCTGTTTTTTTCCCCCAAAACAAATGGAATTTCTGTCTTTTTTGCCCCAAAATAAGGAAAATTTCTGACTTATTACCCTGAAATAAGTGTAATTTCTGCTATTTTGCCCCTAAATAAGGGAAATTTCTGCCTTTTTGCCCCCAAATAAAGGGAATTTCAGCCTTTTTACCTCAAAATAAGGGGAATTTCTGCATTTTTGCCCCAAAATATGGAAAATTTCTGCCTTTTTGCCCCAAAATAAGAACAAATTCTGCAATTTTGTACCAAAATAAAAAAAATTTCTGCCTTTTTGCCCCAAAATAAGTGAAATTTCTGCTTTTTTTCTGAAATAAGTGAAATTTCTGCAATTTTGCCCCCAAATATGTGAAATTTCTGCAATTTTGCCCCAAAATAAGGGAAATTTCTGAGTTTTGCCCCAAAATAAGGAGAATTTCTGTCTTTTTGCCCCAACATATAGGGAATTTCTGCCTTTTTGCCCCACAATTAGGGGAATTTCTGCAATTTTGCTCCAAAATACAAGGAATTTCTGCCTTTTTGCCCGAAAATAAGAAGAATGCATACCTTTTTGCCATAAAAAAGGGAAATTTCTTCATTTTTGCTATAAAATAAGGGGAATTTCTGCTTTTTTGCCTCTAAATAAGTGAAATTTTTGTCTTTTTCTCCCAAAACAAAGGGAATTTCTGTCTTTTTTGCCCCAAAATTAAGAAAATTTCTGACTTATTACCCTGAAATAAATGAAATTTCTGAAATTTTGCCCCAAAATAAGTGAAATTTCTGCAATTTTGCCCCAAAATAAGTGAAATTTCTGCAATTTTGCCCCAAAATAAGGGAAATTTCCTGAATTTTTCCCCAAAATAAGTGGAATTTCTGAGTTTTGCCCCAAAATAAGTGGAATTTCTGTCTTTTTTCCCCAACATATAGGCAATTTCTGCCTTTTTGCCCAACAATTAGGGGAATTTCTGCAATTTTGCTCCAAAATACGGGTAATTTCTGCGTTTTTGCCCAAAAATAAGAAGAATGCATACTTTTTTGCCATAAAAAGGAAATTTCTTCATTTTTGCTCCAAAATAAGGGGAATTTCTGCTTTTTTGCCTCTAAATAAGTGGAATTTTTGTCTTTTTCTCCCAAAACAAAGGGAATTTCTGTCTTTTTTGCCCCAAAATTAAGAAAATTTCTGACTTATTACCCTGAAATAAATGAAATTTCTGAAATTTTGCCCCAAAATAAGGGAAATTTCTGCATTTTTGCCCCTAAAGTAGGGGAATTTTAGCCTTTTTACCTCAAAATAAGAAGAATTTCTGCATTTTTGCCCCAAAATATTGGAAATTTCTGCCTTTTTGCCCCAAAACAAAAAATTTCTGCTTTTTTTTCTGAAATAAGTGAAATTTCTGCAATTTTGCCCCAAAATAAGTGAAAATTCTGAGTTTTGCTCCCAAATAAGGAGAATTTCTGTATTTTTGTTCCAATATATAGGGAATTTCTGCCTTTTGCCCCACAATTAAAGGAATTTCTGCAATTTTGCTGTAAAATACGGGGATTTTCTGCCTTTTTGCCTGAAAATAAAAAGAATGCATATCTTTTTGCCATAAAAAAGGGAAATTTCTTCCTTTTTTCTCCAAAATAAGGGGAATTTCTGCTTTTTTGGCTCTAAATAAGTGGAATTTCTGTTTTTTCCCCCAAAACAAAGGGAATTTCTTCTTTTTTGCCCCAAAATAAGGAAAATTTCTGACTTATTACCCTGAAAGAAGTGAAATTTCTGCAATTTTGCCCCAATATGAGGAAAATTTCTGCCTTTTTGTCCCCAAATAAGGGGAATTTCAGCCTTTTTAACTCAAAATAATAGGATTTTCTGCATTTTTGCCTCAAAATATGGGAAATTTCTGCCTTTTTGACCCAAAATGAGAACAATTTCTGCAATTTTCTACCAAAATTAAAGAAATTTCTGCCTTTTTGCCCCAAAATGAGAAAATTTCTGCTTTTTTTTCTGAAATACGTTAAATTTCTGCAATTTTGCCCTAAAATAAGTGAAATTTCTGAGTTTTGCCCCAAAATAAGGAGAATTTCTGTCTTTTTGCCCCAACATATAGGGAATTTCTGCCTTTTGGCCCACAATTAGGGGGATTTCTGCAATTTTGCTCCAAAAAACGAAAAATTTCTGTCTTTTTGCCCGAAAATAAGAAGAATGCATACCTTTTTGCCATCAAAAAGGGAAATTTCTTCATTTTTGCTCCAAAATAAGGGGAATTTCTGCTTTTTTGCCTCTAAATAAGTGGAATTTCTGTCTTTTCACCCCAATACAAAGGGAATTTCTGTATTTTTGCACCAAAATAAAGATAATTTCTGACTTATTATTCTGAATTAAGTGAAATTTCTGCAATTTTGCCCCAAAATAAGGGAAATTTCTGCCTTTTTGCCCCCAAATAAGGGGAATTTCAGCCTTTTTACCTCAAAATATGGGGAATTTCTGCATTTTTGCCCCAAAATATGGGAAATGTCTGCCTTTTTGACCCAAAATAAGGAAAATTTCTGCAATTTTGTACCAAAATAAAAGAAATATCTGCCTTTTTGCCCCAAAATTAGAAAATTTCTGCTTTTTTTTTCGGAAATAAGTGAAATTTCTGCAATTTTGCCCCAAAATAATTGAAATTTCTAAGTTTTGCCCCAAAATAAAGGAAATTTCTGCCTTTTTGCCACCAAATAAGGGGAAGTTCAGCATTTTTACCTTAAAATAAGGGGAATTTCTGCATTTTTGCCCCAAAATATGAGAAATTTCTGCCTTTTTCCCAAAATAAGAAAAATTTCTGCAATTTTGTACCAAAATAAAAGAAATTTCTGCCTTTTTGCCCTCAAATAAAGGGAATTTCCGCCTTTATACCTCAAAATAAGAGGAATTTCTGCATTTTTGCCCCAAAATATGGGAAATTTCTGCCATTTTGCCCCAAAATAAGAAAAATTTCTGCAATTTTGTACCAAAATAGAAGAAATTTCTACCTTTTTCCCCAAAATAAGTGAAATTTCTGCTTTTTTTCTGAAATAAGTGAAATTTCTGCAATTTTGCCCCAAAATAAGTGAAAATTCTGAGTTTTGCCCCAAAATAAGGAGAATTTCTCTATTTTTACCCTAATATATAGGGAATTTCTGCCTTTTTGTACCACAATTGAAGGAATTTCTGCAATTTTGCTCCCAATATGGGGAATTTCTGCCTTTTTTCCTGGAAATAAGAAAAATGCATACCTTTTTGCCATAAAAAAGGAAAATTTCTTCATTTTTGCTCCAAAATAAGGGGAATTTCTGCTTTTCTGCCTCTAAATAAGTGGAATTTCTGTCTATTTCCCCCAAAACAAAGGGAATTCCTGTCTTTTTAGCCCCAAAATAAGTAAAATTTCTGACTTATTACCCTGAAATAAGAGAAATTTCTGCAATTTTTCCCCAAAATGAGGGAAATTTCTGCCTTTTTACCACAAATAAGAAAATATCAGCCTTTTTACCTTAAAGTAAAAAAAATTTCTGCATTTTTGCCCCAAAATATGGGAAATTTCTGCACTTTTGCCCCAAAATAAGAACAAATTCTGCAATTTTGTACCTAAATAAAAGAAATTTCTGACTTTTTGCCCCAAAAAAGAAAATTTCTGCTTTTTTTTCTGAAATAAGTGAAATTTATGCAATTTTGCCCCAAAATATGTGAAATTTCTGCAATTTTGCCCCAAAATAAGGGAAATTTCTGAGTTTTGCCCCAAAATAAGGAGAATTTCTGTCTTTTTGCCCCAACATATAAAGAATTTCGGCCTTTTTGCCCCACAATTAGGGGAATTTCTTCAATTTTGCTCCAAAATACGGGGAATTTCTGCCTGTTTGCCCGAAAACAAGAAGAATGCATACCTTTTTGCCAAAAAAAGGGAAATTTCTTCATTTTTGCTCCAAAATAAGAGGAATTTCTGCTTTTTTGCCTCTAAATAAGTGGAATTTCTGTTTTTTTCCTCCAAAACAAATGGAATTTCTGACTTTTTTGCCCCAAAATAAGGAAAATTTCTGACTTATTACCCTGAAATAAGTGAAATTTCTGCTATTTTGCCCCTAAATAAGGGAAATTTCTGCCTTTTTGCCCCTAAATAAAGGGAATTTCAGCCTTTTTACCTCAAAATAAGGGGAATTTCTGCATTTTTGCCCCAAAATATGGGAAATTTCTGCCTTTTTGCCCCAAAATAAGAACAAATTCTGCAATTTTGTACCAAAATAAAAGAAATTTCTGCCTTTTTGCCCCAAAATAAGTGAAATTTCTGCTTTTTTCTGAAATAAGTGAAATTTCTGCAATTTTGCCCTAAAATATGTGAAATTTCTGCAATTTTGCTCCAAAATACGGGGATTTTCTGCCTTTTTGCCCGAAAATAAAAAGAATGAATATCTTTTTGCCATAAAAAAGGGAAATTTCTGCATTTTTGCTCCAAAATAAGGGGAATTTCTGCTTTTTTGGTCTAAATAAGTGGAATTTCTGTTTTTTCCCCCAAAACAAAGGGAATTTCTGTCTTTTTTGCCCCAAAATAAGGAAAATTTCTGACTTATTATTCTGAAATAAGTGAAATTTCTGCAATATTGCCCCAAAATAAGGGAAATTTCTGCCTTTTTGCCCCCAAATAAGGGGAATTTCAGCATTTTTACCTCAAAATAAGGGGAATTTCTGCATTTTTGCCCCAAAATATGGGAAATGTCTGCCTTCTTGCCCCAAAATAAGGAAAATTTCTGCAGTTTTGTACCAAATTAAAAGAAATATCTGCCTTTTTGCCCCAAAATTAGAAAATTTCTGCTTTTTTTTCAGAAATAAGTGAAATTTCTGCAATTTTGCCCCAAAATAATTGAAATTTCTAAGTTTTGCCCCAAAATAAAGGAAATTTCTGCCTTTTTGCCCCCAAATAAGGGGAAGATCAGCATTTTTACCTTAAAATAAGGGGAATTTCTGCATTTTTGCCCCAAAATATGAGAAATTTCTGCCTTTTTCCCAAAATAAGAAAAATTTCTGCAATTTTGTAACAAAATAAAAGAAATTTCTGCCTTTTTGCCCCAAAATAAGAAAATTTCTGCTTTTTTTCTGAAATAAGTGAAATTTCTGCAATTTTGCCCCAAAATAAGTGAAATTTCTGAGTGTTGCCCCAAAATAAGGAGAATTTCTGTCTTTTTGCCCCAACATATAGGGAATTTCTGCCTTTTTGCCCCACAATTAGGGGAATTTCTGCAATTTTGCTCCAAAATACGGGGAATTTCTGCCTTTTTGCCCGAAAATAAGAAGAATGCATACATTTTTGCCATAAAAAAGGGAAATTTCTTTATTTTTGCTCCAAAATAAAGGAAATTTCTGCTTTTTTGCTTGTAAATAAGTGGAATTTCTGTTTTTTTACCCCAAAGCAAAGGGAATTTCTGTCTTTTTTGCCCCAAAATAAGGAAAATTTCTGACTTATTACCCTGAAATAAGTGAAATTTCTGCAATTTTGCCCCTAAATAAGGGAAATTTCTGCCTTTTTGCCCTCAAATATAGGGAATTTCAGCCTTTATACCTCAAAATAAGAGGAATTTCTGCATTTTTGCCCCAAAATATGGGAAATTTCTGCCTTTTTGCCCCAAAATAAGAAAAATTTCTGCAATTTTGTACCAAAATAAAAGAAATTTCTACCTTTTTGCCCCAAAATAAGTGAAATTTCTGCTTTTTTTCTGAAATAAGTGAAATTTCTACAATTTTTCCCCAAAATAAGTGAAAATTCTGAGTTTTGCCCCAAAATAAGGAGAATTTCTCTATTTTTGCCCTAATATATAGGAAATTTCTGCCTTTTAGTCCCACAATTGAAGGAATTTCTGCAATTTTGCTCCCAATACGGGGAATTTCTGCCTTTTTGCCTGAAAATAAGAAAAATGCATACCTTTTTGCCATAAAAAAGGAAAATTTCTTCATTTTTGCTCCAAAATAAGAAAAATTTCTGCTTTTTTGCCTCTAAATAAGTGGAATTTCTGTCTTTTTCCCCCAAAACAAAGGGAATTTCTGTCTTTTTTGCCCCAAAATAAGGAAAATTTCTGACTTATTACACTGAAATAAGTGAAATTTCTGCAATTTTGCCCCAAAATGAGGAAAATTTCTGCCTTTTTGCCCCCAAATAAAAGAAATTTCTGAGTTTTAGCCCCAAAATAAGAACAATTTCTGCAATTTTGTACCAAAATAAAAGAAATATCTGACTTTTTGCCCCAAAAAAGAAAAGTTCTCCTTTTTTTTACTGACATAAGTGAAATTTCTGCAATTTTGCCCCAAAATAAGTGAAATTTCTGCAATTTCGCCCCAAAATAAGAGAATTTTCTGGAATTTTGCCCCAAAATAAGTGGAATTTCTGAGTTTTGCCCCAAAATAAGTGAAATTTCTGTCTTTTTGCCCCAACATATAGGGAATTTCTGCCTTTTTGCCCCACAATTAGGGGAATTTCTGCAATTTTGCTCCAAAACAGAGGGAATTTCTGCCTTTTTGCCCGAAAAATAAGAAGAATGCATAACTTTTTGCCATAAAAAAGGGAAATTTCTTCATTTTTGCTCCAAAATAAGAGGAATTTCTGCTTTTTTGCCTCTTAGTGGAATTTCTGTCTTTTTCCCCCAAAATAAAAGGAATTTATGTCTTTTTTGCCCCAAAATAAAAAATTTTTTAATTTATTACCCTGAAGTAAGTGAAATTTCTGCAATTTTGCCCCAAAATAAGGGAAATTTCTGCCTTTTGCCCCCAAATAAAAAGAATTTCTGCATTTTTGCCTCTTAATAAGTGGAATTTTTGTCTTTTTCCCCCAATACAAGGGGAATTTCTGTCTTTTTTGCCCCAAAATAAGGAAAATTTCTGACTTGTTTCCCAGAAGTAAGTGAAATTTCTGCAATTTTGCCCCAAAATAAGGGAAATTTCTGCCTTTTTCCCCGAAATAAGAGGAATTTCAGCCTTTTTACCTCAAAATAAGGGGAATTTCTGCATTTTTGCCACAAAATATTTGGAATTTCTGCCTTTTTGCCCTAAAATAAGGAAAACTTCTGCCTTTTTTCCTGAAATAAGTGAAATTTCTGCAATTTTGCCTTAAAATAAAAGAAATTTCTGCAATTTTTCCCCATAATAAAGGAATTTTCTGCAATTTTGCCCCAAAAGAAAGGGAATTTCTGTTTTTTGTCCCCAAATAAGGGAAATTTCTGCAATTTTGCCCTAAAATAAGGGAAATTTCTGCCTTTTGCCCCCAAATAAGGGGAATTTCTGCATTTTTGCCCCAAAATAAAGAAAATTACTGCCTGTTTTACCCCAAATTAGGTGAATTTCTGCAATTTTGCTCCAAAATACGAGGATTTTCTTCCTATTTCGCCGAAAATAAACGGAATTTCTGCCATTTTGCCGCGAAATAAGTGAAATTTCTGCAGTTTTACCCCAAAATAAGGGGAAGTTCTGTGTTTTTGCCCAAAAATTAGGGGAATTTCTGCAATTTTGCTCCAAAATACGGGGAATTTCTGCCTTTTTTCCCCAATAATAAAGGGAATGTATATCTTTTAGCCATAAAAAAGGGAAATTTTTTCATTTTTATCCCAAAATAAGGGAATTTTCTGCCTTTTTGACTCAAAAGAAGTGCAATATCTCCATTTTCCCCAAAAATAAACCGAATTTCTGTCTTTTTGCCCCAAAATAAGGAGAATTTCTGACTTTTTGTCCTGAAATAAGTTAAATTTCTAAAATTTTTCCCCAAAATAAGGGAAATGTCTGCTTTTTGCCCCAAAATAAGGGGAATTTCTGACTTTTTGCCACAAAATAAGGGGAATTTCAAAATTTTTACCTCAAAATAAGGGGAATTTCAGCAATTTTGCCCCAAAATATGTGAAATTTCTGCAATTTTGCCCCACAATAAGTGAAATTTCTGAGTTTTGTCTCATAATAAAAAGAATTTCTGTCTTTTTGCCCCAACATATAGGGAATTTCTGCCTTTTTGCCCCACAATTAGGGGAATTTCTGCAATTTTGCTCCAAAATACGGGGAATTTCTGCCTTTTTGCCCGAAAATAAGAAGAATGCATACCTTTTTGCCATAAAAAAGAAAAATTTCTTCATTTTTGCTCCAAAATAAGGGGAATTTCTGCTTTTTTGCCTCTTAATAAGTGGAATTTCTGTCTTTTTCCTCCAATACAAAGGGAATTTCTGTCTTTTTTGCCCCAAAATAAGGAAAATTTCTGACTTGTTACCCAGAAGTAAGTGAAATTTCTGCAATTTTGCCCCAAAATAAGGGAAATGTCTGCCTTTTTTCCCCGAAATAAGGGGAATTTAAGCCTTTTTTCCTCAAAATAAGGGGAATTTCTGCATTTTTGCCACAAAATATTTGGAATTTCTGAGTTTTAGCCCCCAAATAAGGAAAACTTCTGCCTTTTTTCCTGAAATAAGTGAAATTTCTGCAATTTTGCCTTAAAATAAGTGAAAATTCTGTGTTTTGCCTCCAAATAAGGAGAATTTCTGTATTTTTGCACCAATATATAGGGAATTTCTGCCTTTTTTGCCCCACAATTAAAGGAATTTATGCAATTTAGCTCCAAAATATGGGGATTTTCTTCCTTTTTGCCCGAAAATAAAAAGAATGCATATCTTTTTGCCATAAACAAGGGAAATTTCTTCATTTTTGCCCCAAAATGAGGAAAATTTCTGCCTTTTTGTCCCCAAATAAGGGGAATTTCAGCTTTTTTAACTCAAAATAATAGGATTTTCTGCATTTTTGCCCCAAAATATGGGAAATTTCTGCCTTTTTGACCCAAAATGAGAACAATTTCTGCAATTTTCTACCAAAATAAAAGAAATTTCTGCCTTTTTGCCCCAAAATAAGAAAATTTCTGCTTTTTTTCTGAAATAAGTGAAATTTCTGCAATTTTGCCCTAAAATAAGTGAAATTTCTGAGTTTTGCCCCAAAATAAGTGAAATTTCTGTCTTTTTGCCCCAACATATAGGGAATTTCTGCCTTTTTGGCCCACAATTAGAGGGATTTCTGCAATTTTGCTCCAAAAAACGGGGAATTTCTGTCTTTTTGCCCGAAAATAAGAAGAATGCATACCTTTTTGCCATCGAAAAGGGAAATTTTTTCATTATTGCTCCTAAATAAGGGGAATTTCTGCTTTTTTGCCTCTAAATAAGTGGAATTTCTGTCTTTTTCCCCCAAAACAAAGGGAATTTCTGTATTTTTGTACCAAAATAAAGATAATTTCTGACTTATTATTCTGAAATAAGTGAAATTTCTGCAATTTTGTCCCAAAATAAGGGAAATTTCTGCCTTTTTGCCCCCAAATAAGGGGAATTTCAGCCTTTTTACCTCAAAATAAGGGGAATTTCTGGGTTTTTGCCCCAAAATATGGGAAATGTCTGCCTTTTTGCCCCAAAATAAGTAAAATTTCTGCAATTTTGTACCAAAATAAAAGAAATATCTGCCTTTTTGCCCCAAAATTAGAAAATTTCTGCTTTTTTTTCGGAAATAAGTGAAATTTCTGCAATTTTGCCCCAAAATAATTGAAATTTCTAAGTTTTGCCCCAAAATAAAGGAAATTTCTGCCTTTTTGCCCCCAAATAAGGGGAAGTTCAGCATTTTTACCTAAAAATAAGGGGAATTTCTGCATTTTTGCCTCAAAATATGAGAAATTTCTTCCTTTTTCCCAAAATAAGAAAAATTTTTGCAATTTTGTACCAAAATAAAAGAAATTTCTGCCTTTTTGCCCCAAAATAAGAAAATTTCTGCTTTTTTTCTGAAATAAGTGAAATTTCTGCAATTTTGCCCCAAAGTAAGTGAAATTTCTGAGTGTTGCCCCAAAATAAGGAGAATTTCTGTCTATTTGCCCCAACATATAGGGAATTTCTGCCTTTTTGCCCCACAATTAGGGGAATTTCTGCAATTTTGCTCCAAAATACGGGGAATTTCTGCCTTTTTGTCCGAAAATAAGAAGAATGCATACCTTTTTGCCATAAAAAAAGGAAATTTCTTTATTTTTGCTCCAAAATAAGGGGAATTTCTGCTTTTTTGCTTGTAAATAAGTGGAATTTCTGTTTTTTTACCCCAAAGCAAAGGGAATTTCTGTCTTTTTTGCCCCAAAATAAGGAAAATTTCTGACTTATTACCCTGAAATAAGTGAAATTTCTTCAATTTTGCCCCTTAAAAGGGAAATTTCTGCCTTTTTGCCCTCAAATAAAGGGATTTTCAGCCTTTATACCTCAAAATAAGAGGAATTTCTGCATTTTTGCCCCAAAATATGGGAAATTTCTGCCTTTTTGCCCCAAAATAAGAAAAATTTCTGCAATTTTGTACCAAAATAAAAGAAATTTCTGCCTTTTTGCCCCAAAATAAGTGAAATTTCTGCTTTTTTTCTGAAATAATGAAATTTCTGCAATTTTGCCCCAAAATAAGTGAAAAATCTGAGTTTTGCCCCAAAATAAGGAGAATTTCTCTATTTTTGCCCTAATATATAGGGAATTTCTGCCTTTTAGTCCCACAATTGAAAGAATTTCTGCAATTTTGCTCCCAATACGGGGAATTTCTGCCTTTTTGCCCGAAAATAAGAAAAATGCATACCTTTTTGCCATAAAAAAGGAAAATTTCTTCATTTTTGCTCCAAAATAAGGGGAATTTCTGCTTTTTTGCCTCTAAATAAGTGGAATTTCTGTCTTTTTCCCCCAAAACAAAGGGAATTTCTGTCTTTTTTGCCCCAAAATAAGGAAAATTTCTGACTTATTACCCTGAAATAAGTGAAATTTCTGCAATTTTGCCCCAAAATGAGGAAAATTTCTGCCTATTTGCTCCCAAATTAAAGAAATTTCAGCCTTTTTACCACAAAATAAGGGGAATTTCTGCATTTTTGCCCCAAAATATGGGAAATTTCTGCGTTTTTGCCCCCAAATAAGAACAATTTCTGCAATTTTGTACCAAAATAAAAGAAATATCTGACTTTTTGCCACAAAAAAGAAAAGTTCTGCTTTTTTTTACTGACATAAGTGAAATTTCTGCAATTTTGCCTCAAAATAAGTGAAATTTCTGCAATTTCACCCCAAAATAAGAGAAATTTCTGGAATTTTGCCCCAAAATAAGTGGAATTTCTGAGTTTTGCCCCAAAATAAGTGAAATTTCTGTCTTTTTGCCCCAACATATAGGGAATTTCTGCCTTTTTGCCCCACAATTAGGGGAATTTCTGCAATTTTGCGCCAAAAGAGAGGGAATTTCTGACTTTTTGCCCGAAAAATAAGAAGAATGCATACCTTTTTGCCATAAAAAAGGGAAATTTCTTCATTTTTGCTCCAAAATAAGGGGAATTTCTGCTTTTTTGCCTCTTAATAAATGGAATTTCTGTCTTTTTCCCCCAAAACAAAGGGAATTTATGTATTTTTTGCCCCAAAATAAGGAAAATTTCTGACTTATTACCCTGAAGTCAGTGAAATTTCTGCAATTTTGCCCCAAAATAAGTGAAATTTCTGAGTGTTGCCCCAAAATAAGGAAAATTTCTGTCTTTTTGCCCCAACATATAGGAAATTTCTGCCTTTTTGCCCCACAATTAGGGGAATTTCTGCAATTTTGCTCCAAAATACGGGGAATTTCTGCCTTTTTGTCCGAAAATAAGAAGAATGCATACCTTTTTGCCATAAAAAAGGGAAATTTCTTTATTTTTGCTCCAAAATAAGGGGAATTTCTGCTTTTTTGCTTGTAAATAAGTGAAATTTCTGTTTTTTTACCCCAAAGCAAAGGGAATTTCTGTCTTTTTTGCCCCAAAATAAGGAAAATTTCTGACTTATTACCCTGAAATAAGTGAAATTTCTTCAATTTTGCCCCTAAATAAGGGAAATTTCTGCCTTTTTGCCCTCAAATAAAGGGATTTTCAGCCTTTATACCTCAAAATAAGAGGAATTTCTGCATTTTTGCCCCAAAATATGGGAAATTTCTGCCTTTTTGCCCCAAAATAAGAAAAATTTCTGCAATTTTGTACCAAAATAAAAGAAATTTCTGCCTTTTTGCCCCAAAATAAGTGAAATTTCTGCTTTTTTTCTGAAATAAATGAAATTTCTGCAATTTTGCCCCAAAATAAGTGAAAATTCTGCTTTTTTTCTGAAATAAATGAAATTTCTGCAATTTTGCCCCAAAATAAGTGAAAATTCTGAGTTTTGCCCCAAAATAAGGAGAATTTCTCTATTTTTGCCCTAATATATAGGGAATTTCTGCCTTTTTGTACCACAATTGAAGGAATTTCTGCAATTTTGCTCCCAATACGGGGAATTTCTGCCTTTTTGCCTGAAAATAAGAAAAATGCATACCTTTTTGCCATAAAAAAGGAAAATTTCTTCATTTTTGCTCCAAAATAAGGGGAATTTCTGCATTTTTGCCTCTTAATAAGTGGAATTTCTCTCTTTTTCCCCCAAAACAAAGGGAATTTCTGTCTTTTTTGCCCCAAAATAAGGAAAATTTCTGACTTATTACCCTGAAATAAGTGAAATTTCTGCAATTTTGCCCCAAAATGAGGAAAATTTCTGCCTATTTGCTCCCAAATTAAAGAAATTTCAGCCTTTTTACCACAAAATAAGGGGAATTTCTGCATTTTTGCCCCAAAATATGGGAAATTTCTGCGTTTTTGCCCCCAAATAAGAACAATTTCTGCAATTTTGTACCAAAATAAAAGAAATATCTGACTTTTTGCCACAAAAAAGAAAAGTTCTGCTTTTTTTTACTGACATAAGTGAAATTTCTGCAATTTTGCCTCAAAATAAGTGAAATTTCTGCAATTTCACCCCAAAATAAGAGAAATTTCTGGAATTTTGCCCCAAAATAAGTGGAATTTCTGAGTTTTGCCCCAAAATAAGTGAAATTTCTGTCTTTTTGCCCCAACATATAGGGAATTTCTGCCTTTTTGCCCCACAATTAGGGGAATTTCTGCAATTTTGCGCCAAAAGAGAGGGAATTTCTGACTTTTTGCCCGAAAAATAAGAAGAATGCATACCTTTTTGCCATAAAAAAGGGAAATTTCTTCATTTTTGCTCCAAAATAAGGGGAATTTCTGCTTTTTTGCCTCTTAATAAATGGAATTTCTGTCTTTTTCCCCCAAAACAAAGGGAATTTATGTATTTTTTGCCCCAAAATAAGGAAAATTTCTGACTTATTACCCTGAAGTCAGTGAAATTTCTGCAATTTTGCCCCAAAATAAGTGAAATTTCTGAGTGTTGCCCCAAAATAAGGAAAATTTCTGTCTTTTTGCCCCAACATATAGGAAATTTCTGCCTTTTTGCCCCACAATTAGGGGAATTTCTGCAATTTTGCTCCAAAATACGGGGAATTTCTGCCTTTTTGTCCGAAAATAAGAAGAATGCATACCTTTTTGCCATAAAAAAGGGAAATTTCTTTATTTTTGCTCCAAAATAAGGGGAATTTCTGCTTTTTTGCTTGTAAATAAGTGAAATTTCTGTTTTTTTACCCCAAAGCAAAGGGAATTTCTGTCTTTTTTGCCCCAAAATAAGGAAAATTTCTGACTTATTACCCTGAAATAAGTGAAATTTCTTCAATTTTGCCCCTAAATAAGGGAAATTTCTGCCTTTTTGCCCTCAAATAAAGGGATTTTCAGCCTTTATACCTCAAAATAAGAGGAATTTCTGCATTTTTGCCCCAAAATATGGGAAATTTCTGCCTTTTTGCCCCAAAATAAGAAAAATTTCTGCAATTTTGTACCAAAATAAAAGAAATTTCTGCCTTTTTGCCCCAAAATAAGTGAAATTTCTGCTTTTTTTCTGAAATAAATGAAATTTCTGCAATTTTGCCCCAAAATAAGTGAAAATTCTGCTTTTTTTCTGAAATAAATGAAATTTCTGCAATTTTGCCCCAAAATAAGTGAAAATTCTGAGTTTTGCCCCAAAATAAGGAGAATTTCTCTATTTTTGCCCTAATATATAGGGAATTTCTGCCTTTTTGTACCACAATTGAAGGAATTTCTGCAATTTTGCTCCCAATACGGGGAATTTCTGCCTTTTTGCCTGAAAATAAGAAAAATGCATACCTTTTTGCCATAAAAAAGGAAAATTTCTTCATTTTTGCTCCAAAATAAGGGGAATTTCTGCATTTTTGCCTCTTAATAAGTGGAATTTCTCTCTTTTTCCCCCAAAACAAAGGGAATTTCTGTCTTTTTTGCCCCAAAATAAGGAAAATTTCTGACTTATTACCCTGAAATAAGTGAAATTTCTGCAATTTTGCCCCAAAATGAGGAAAATTTCTGCCTTTTTGCCCCCAAATTAAAGAAATTTCAGCCTTTTTACCACAAAATAGGGGAATTTCTGCATTTTTGCCCCAAAATATGGGAAATTTCTGCGTTTTTGCCCCCAAATAAGAACAATTTCTGCAATTTTGTACCAAAATAAAAGAAATATCTGACTTTTTGCCACAAAAAAGAAAAATTCTGCTTTTTTTTACTGACATAAGTGAAATTTCTGCAATTTTGCCCCAAAATAAGTGAAATTTCTGCAATTTCGCCCCAAAATAAGAGAAATTTCTGGAATTTTGCCCCAAAATAAGTGGAATTTCTGAGTTTTGCCCCAAAATAAGTGAAATTTCTGTCTTTTTGCCCCAACATATAGGGAATTTCTGCCTTTTTGCCCCACAATTAGGGGAATATCTGCAATTTTGCTCCAAAAGAGAGGGAATTTCTGACTTTTTGCCCGAAAAATAAGAAGAATGCATACCTTTTTGCCATAAAAAAGGGAAATTTCTTCATTTTTGCTCCAAAATAAGGGGAATTTCTGCTTTTTTGCCTCTTAATAAGTGGAATTTCTGTCTTTTTCCCCCAAAACAAAGGGAATTTATGTCTTTTTTGCCCCAAAATAAGAAAAAATTTCTGACTTATTACCCTGAAGTAAATGAAATTTCTGCAATTTTGCCCCAAACATAAGTGAAATTTCTGAGTGTTGCCCCAAAATAAGGAAAATTTCTGTCTTTTTGCCCCAACATATAGGGAATTTCTGCCTTTTTGCCCCACAATTAGGGGAATTTCTGCAATTTTGCTCCAAAATACGGGGAATTTCTGCCTTTTTGTCCGAAAATAAGAAGAATGCATACCTTTTTGCCATAAAAAAGGGAAATTTCTTTATTTTTGCTCCAAAATAAGGGGAATTTCTGCTTTTTTGCTTGTAAATAAGTGGAATTTCTGTTTTTTTACCCCAAAGCAAAGGGAATTTCTGTTTTTTTGCCCCAAAATAAGGAAAATTTCTGACTTATTACCCTGAAATAAGTGAAATTTCTTTAATTTTGCCCCTAAATAAGGGAAATTTCTGCCTTTTTGCCCTCAATAAAGGGATTTTCAGCCTTTATACCTCAAAATAAGAGGAATTTCTGCATTTTTGCCCCAAAATATGGGAAATTTCTGCCTTTTTGCCCCAAAATAAGAAAAATTTCTGCAATTTTGTACCAAAATAAAAGAAATTTCTGCCTTTTTGCCCCAAAATAAGTGAAATTTCTGCTTTTTTTCTGAAATAAATGAAATTTCAGCAATTTTGCCCCAAAATAAGTGAAAATTCTGAGTTTTGCCCCAAAATAAGGAGAATTTCTCTATTTTTGCCCTAATATATAGGGAATTTCTGCCTTTTTGTCCCACAATTGAAGGAATTTCTGCAATTTTGCTCCCAATACGGGGAATTTCTGCCTTTTTGCCTGAAAATAAGAAAAATGCATAGCTTTTTGCCATAAAAAAGGAAAATTTCTTCATTTTTGCTCCAAAATAAGGGGAATTTCTGCATTTTTGCCTCTTAATAAGTGGAATTTCTGTCTTTTTCCCCCAAAACAAAGGGAATTTCTGTCTTTTTTGCCCCAAAATAAGGAAAATTTCTGACTTATTACCCTGAAATAAGTGAAATTTCTGCAATTTTGCCCCAAAATGAGGAAAATTTCTGCCTTTTTGCCCCCAAATTAAAGAAATTTCAGCCTTTTTACCACAAAATAAGGGGAATTTCTGCATTTTTGCCCCAAAATATGGGAAATTTCTGCGTTTTTGCACCCAAATAAGAACAATTTCTGCAATTTTGTACCAAAATAAAAGAAATATCTGACTTTTTGCCACAAAAAAGAAAAGTTCTGCTTTTTTTTACTGACATAAGTGAAATTTCTGCAATTTTCCCCAAAATAAGTGAAATTTCTGCAATTTCGCCCCAAAATAAGAGAAATTTCTGGAATTTTGCCCCAAAATAAGTGGAATTTCTGAGTTTTGCCCCAAAATAAGTGAAATTTCTGTCTTTTTGCCCCAACATATAGGGAATTTCTGCCTTTTTGCCCCACAATTAGGAGAATTTCTGCAATTTTGCTCCAAAAGAGAGGGAATTTCTGACTTTTTGCCCGAAAAATAAGAAGAATGCATACCTTTTTGCCATAAAAAAGGGAAATTTCTTCATTTTTGCTCCAAAATAAGGGGAATTTCTGCTTTTTTGCCTCTTAATAAGTGGAATTTCTGTCTTTTTCCCCCAAAACAAAGGGAATTTATGTATTTTTTGCCCCAAAATAAGGAAAATTTCTGACTTATTACCCTGAAGTAAGTGAAATTTCTGCAATTTTGCCCCAAAATAAGTGAAATTTCTGAGTGTTGCCCCAAAATAAGGAAAATTTCTGTATTTTTGCCCCTACATATTGGAAATTTCTGCCTTTTTGCCCCACAATTAGGGGAATTTCTGCAATTTTGCTCCAAAATACGGGGAATTTCTGCCTTTTTGTCCGAAAATAAGAAGAATGCATACCTTTTTGCCATAAAAAAGGGAAATTTCTTTATTTTTGCTCCAAATAAGGGGAATTTCTGCTTTTTTGCTTGTAAATAAGTGGAATTTCTGTTTTTTTACCCCAAAGCAAAGGGAATTTCTGTCTTTTTTGCCCCAAAATAAGGAAAATTTCTGACTTATTACCCTGAAATAAGTGAAATTTCTTCAATTTTGTCCCTAAATAAGGGAAATTTCTGCCTTTTTGCCCTCAAATAAAGGGATTTTCGGCCTTTATACCTCAAAATAAGAGGAATTTCTGCATTTTTGCCCCAAAATATGGGAAATTTCTGCCTTTTTGCCCCAAAATAAGAAAAATTTCTGCAATTTTGTACCAAAATAAAAGAAATTTCTGCCTTTTTGCCCCAAAATAAGTGAAATTTCTGATTTTTTTCTGAAATAATGAAATTTCTGCAATTTTGCCCCAAAATAAGTGAAAAATCTGAGTTTTGCCCCAAAATAAGGAGAATTTCTCTATTTTTGCCCTAATATATAGGGAATTTCTGTCTTTTAGTCCCACAATTGAAAGAATTTCTGCAATTTTGCTCCCAATACGGGGAATTTCTGCCTTTTTGCCCGAAAATAAGAAAAATGCATACCTTTTTGCCATAAAAAAGGAAAATTTCTTCATTTTTGCTTCAAAATAAGGGGATATTCTGCTTTTTTGCCTCTAAATAAGTGGAATTTCTGTCTTTTTCCCCCAAAACAAAGGGAATTTCTGTCTTTTTTGCCCCAAAATAAGGAAAATTTCTGACTTATTACCCTGAAATAAGTGAAATTTCTTCAATTTTGTCCCTAAATAAGGGAAATTTCTGCCTTTTTGCCCTCAAATAAAGGGATTTTCAGCCTTTATACCTCAAAATAAGAGGAATTTCTGCATTTTTGCCCCAAAATATGGGAAATTTCTGCCTTTTTGCCCCAAAATAAGAAAAATTTCTGCAATTTTGTACCAAAATAAAAGAAATTTCTGCCTTTTTGCCCCAAAATAAGTGAAATTTCTGCTTTTTTTCTGAAATAATGAAATTTCTGCAATTTTGCCCCAAAATAAGTGAAAAATCTGAGTTTTGCCCCAAAATAAGGAGAATTTCTCTATTTTTGCCCTAATATATAGGGAATTTCTGCCTTTTAGTCCCACAATTGAAAGAATTTCTGCAATTTTGCTCCCAATACGGGGAATTTCTGCCTTTTTGCCCGAAAATAAGAAAAATGCATACCTTTTTGCCATAAAAAAGGAAAATTTCTTCATTTTTGCTTCAAAATAAGGGGATATTCTGCTTTTTTGCCTCTAAATAAGTGGAATTTCTGTCTTTTTCCCCCAAAACAAAGGGAATTTCTGTCTTTTTTGCCCCAAAATAAGGAAAATTTCTGACTTATTACCCTGAAATAAGTGAAATTTCTGCAATTTTGCCCCAAAATGAGGAAAATTTCTGCCTTTTTGCCCCCAAATAAAAGAAATTTCAGCCTTTTTACCACAAAATAAGGGGAATTTCTGCATTTTTGCCCCAAAATATGGGAAATTTCTGCGTTTTTGCCCCCAAATAAGAACAATTTCTGCAATTTTGTACCAAAATAAAAGAAATATCTGACTTTTTGCCACAAAAAAGAAAAGTTCTGCTTTTTTTTTACTGACATAAGTGAAATTTCTGCAATTTTGCCCCAAAATAAGTGAAATTTCTGCAATTTCACCCCAAAATAAGAGAAATTTCTGGAATTTTGCCCCAAAATAAGTGGAATTTCTGAGTTTTGCCCCAAAATAAGTGAAATTTCTGTCTTTTTGCCCCAACATATAGGGAATTTCTGCCTTTTTGCCCCACAATTAGGGGAATTTCTGCAATTTTGCTCCAAAAGAGAGGGAATTTCTGACTTTTTGCCCGAAAAATAAGAAGAATGCATACCTTTTTGCCATAAAAAAGGGAAATTTCTTCATTTTTGCTCCAAAATAAGGGGAATTTCTGCTTTTTTGCCTCTTAATAAGTGGAATTTTTGTCTTTTTCCCCCAAAACAAAGGGAATTTATGTCTTTTTTGCCCTAAAATAAGGAAAATTTCTGACTTATTACCCTGAAGTAAGTGAAATTTCTGCAATTTTGCCCCAAAATAAGGGAAATTTCTCCCTTTTGCCCCCAAATAAGGAGAATTTCTGCATTTTTGCCTCTTAATAAGTGGAATTTCTGTCTTTTTCCCCCAATACAAAGGGAATTTCTGTCTTTTTTGCCCCAAAATAAGGAAAATTTCTGACTTGTTTCCCAGAAGTAAGTGAAATTTCTGCAATTTTGCCCCAAAATAAGGGAAATTTCTGCCTTTTTTCCCCGAAATAAGGGGAATTTCAGCCTTTTTACCTCAAAATAAGGGGAATTTCTGCATTTTTGCCACAAAATATTTGGAATTTCTGCCTTTTTGCCCCAAAATAAGGAAAACTTCTGCCTTTTTTCCTTAAATAAGTGAAATTTCTGCAATTTTGCCTTAAAATAAAAGAAATTTCTGCAATTTTTCCCCATAATAAAGGAATTTTCTGCAATTTTGCCCCAAAAGAAAGGGAATTTCTGTTTTTTGTCCCCAAATAAGGGAAATTTCTGCAATTTTGCCCTAAAATAAGGGATATTTCTGCCTTTTGCCCCCAAATAAGGGGAATTTCTGCATTTTTGCCCCAAAATAAAGAAAATTACTGCATGTTTTACCCCAAATTAGGTGAATTTCTGCAATTTTGCTCCAAAATACGAGGATTTTCTTCCTATTTCGCCGAAAATAAACGGAATTTCTGCCATTTTGCCGCGAAATAAGTGAAATTTCTGCAGTTTTACCCCAAAATAAGGGGAAGTTCTGCGTTTTTGCCCAAAAATTAGGGGAATTTCTGCAATTTTGCTCCAAAATACGGGGAATTTCTGCCTTTTTTTCCCAATAATAAAGGGAATGTATATCTTTTTGCCATAAAACAGCGAAATTTCTTCATTTTTACCCCAAAATAAGGGAAGTTTCCACCTTTTTGACTCAAAAGAAGTGCAATTTCTCCCTTTTCCCCAAAAATAAACCAAATTTCTGTCTTTTTGCCCCAAAATAGGGGAATTTCTGACTTTTTGCCCTGAAATAAGTTAAATTTCTAAAATTTTTCCCCAAAATAAGGGAAATGTCTGCTTTTTGCCCCAAATTAAGGGGAATTTCTGCCTTTTTGCCACAAAATAAGGGGAATTTCAGAATTTTTACCTCAAAATAAGGGGAATTTCTGCATTTTTGCCCCTAAATATGGGAAATTTCTGCCTTTTTGCCCAAAATAAGAAAAATTTCTGCAATTTTGTACCAAAATAAAAGAAATTTCTGCCTTTTTGCCCCAAAATAGAAAATTTCTACTTTTTTTCCCTGAAATAAGTTAAATTTCTGCAATTTTGCCCCAAAATAAGTGAAAGTTCTGCAATTTTGCCCCAAAATAAGGGAAATTTCTGGAATTTTGCCCCAAAATAAGTGGAATTTCTGAGTTTTGCCCCAAAATAAGTGAAATTTCTGTCTTTTTGCCCCAACATATAGGGAATTTCTGCCTTTTTTCCCCACAATTAGGGGAATTTCTGCAATTTTGCTTCAAAACAGAGGGAATTTCTGACTTTTTGCCCGAAAAATAAGAAGAATGCATACCTTTTTGCCATAAAAAAGGGAAATTTCTTCATTTTTGCTCCAAAATAAGGGGAATTTCTGCTTTTTTGCCTCTTAATAAGTGGAATTTCTGTCTTTTTCCCCCAAAATAAAGGGAATTTATGTCTTTTTTGCCCCAAAATAAAAAAAATTTCTGACTTATTCCCCTGAAGTAAGTGAAATTTCTGCAATTTTGCCCCAAAATAAGGGAAATTTCTGCCTTTTGCCCCCAAATAAAGAGAATTTCTGCATTTTTGCCTCTTAATAAGTGGAATTTCTGTCTTTTTCCCAAAATACAAAGGGAATTTCTGTCTTTTTTGCCCCAAAATAAGGAAAATTTCTGACTTGTTTCCCAGAAGTAAGTGAAATTTCTGCAATTTTGCCCCAAAATAAGGGAAATTTCTGCCTTTTTCCCCGAAATAAGGGGAATTTCAGCCTTTTTACCTCAAAATAAGAGGAATTTCTGCATTTTTGCCACAAAATATTTGGAATTTCTGCCTTTTTGCCCCAAAATAAGAAAAATTTCTGCAATTTTGTACCAAAATAAAAGAAATTTCTGCCTTTTTGCCCCAAAATAAGAAAATTTCTGCTTTTTTTCTGAAATAAGTGAAATTTCTGCAATTTTGCCCTAAAATAAGTGAAATTTCTGAGTTTTGCCCCAAAATAAGTGAAATTTCTGTCTTTTTGCCCCAACATATAGGGAATTTCTGCCTTTTTGTCCCACAATTAGAGGGATTTCTGCAATTTTGCTCCAAAAAACGGGGAATTTCTGTCTTTTTGCCCGAAAATAAGAAGAATGCATACCTTTTTGCCATCGAAAAGGGAAATTTTTTCATTATTGCTCCTAAATAAGGGGAATTTCTGCTTTTTTGCCTCTAAATAAGTGGAATTTCTGTCTTTTTCCCCCAAAACAAAGGGAATTTCTGTATTTTTGTACCAAAATAAAGATAATTTCTGACTTATTATTCTGAAATAAGTGAAATTTCTGCAATTTTGTCCCAAAATAAGGGAAATTTCTGCCTTTTTGCCCCCAAATAAGGGGAATTTCAGCCTTTTTACCTCAAAATAAGGGGAATTTCTGGGTTTTTGCCCCAAAATATGGGAAATGTCTGCCTTTTTGCCCCAAAATAAGGAAAATTTCTGCAATTTTGTACCAAAATAAAAGAAATATCTGCCTTTTTGCCCCAAAATTAGAAAATTTCTGCTTTTTTTTCGGAAATAAGTGAAATTTCTGCAATTTTGCCCCAAAATAATTGAAATTTCTAAGTTTTGCCCCAAAATAAAGGAAATTTCTGCCTTTTTGCCCCCAAATAAGGGGAAGTTCAGCATTTTTACCTTAAAATAAGGGGAATTTCTGCATTTTTGCCCCAAAATATGAGAAATTTCTTTCTTTTTCCCAAAATAAGAAAAATTTTTGCAATTTTGTACCAAAATAAAAGAAATTTCTGCCTTTTTGCCCCAAAATAAGAAAATTTCTGCTTTTTTTCTGAAATAAGTGAAATTTCTGCAATTTTGCCCCAAAGTAAGTGAAATTTCTGAGTGTTGCCCCAAAATAAGGAGAATTTCTGTCTTTTTGCCCCAACATATAGGGAATTTCTGCCTTTTTGCCCCACAATTAGGGGAATTTCTGCAATTTTGCTCCAAAATACGGGGAATTTCTGCCTTTTTGTCCGAAAATAAGAAGAATGCATACCTTTTTGCCATAAAAAAAGGAAATTTCTTTATTTTTGCTCCAAAATAAGGGGAATTTCTGCTTTTTTGCTTGTAAATAAGTGGAATTTCTGTTTTTTTACCCCAAAGCAAAGGGAATTTCTGTCTTTTTTGCCCCAAAATAAGGAAAATTTCTGACTTATTACCCTGAAATAAGTGAAATTTCTTCAATTTTGCCCCTAATAAGGGAAATTTCTGCCTTTTTGCCCTCAAATAAAGGGATTTTCAGCCTTTATACCTCAAAATAAGAGGAATTTCTGCATTTTTGCCCCAAAATATGGGAAATTTCTGCCTTTTTGCCCCAAAATAAGAAAAATTTCTGCAATTTTGTACCAAAATAAAAGAAATTTCTGCCTTTTTGCCCCAAAATAAGTGAAATTTCTGCTTTTTTTCTGAAATAATGAAATTTCTGCAATTTTGCCCCAAAATAAGTGAAAAATCTGAGTTTTGCCCCAAAATAAGGAGAATTTCTCTATTTTTGCCCTAATATATAGGGAATTTCTGCCTTTTAGTCCCACAATTGAAAGAATTTCTGCAATTTTGCTCCCAATACGGGGAATTTCTGCCTTTTTGCCCGAAAATAAGAAAAATGCATACCTTTTTGCCATAAAAAAGGAAAATTTCTTCATTTTTGCTCCAAAATAAGGGGAATTTCTGCTTTTTTGCCTCTAAATAAGTGGAATTTCTGTCTTTTTCCCCCAAAACAAAGGGAATTTCTGTCTTTTTTGCCCCAAAATAAGGAAAATTTCTGACTTATTACCCTGAAATAAGTGAAATTTCTGCAATTTTGCCCCAAAATGAGGACAATTTCTGCCTATTTGCTCCCAAATTAAAGAAATTTCAGCCTTTTTACCACAAAATAAGGGGAATTTCTGCATTTTTGCCCCAAAATATGGGAAATTTCTGCGTTTTTGCCCCCAAATAAGAACAATTTCTGCAATTTTGTACCAAAATAAAAGAAATATCTGACTTTTTGCCACAAAAAAGAAAAGTTCTGCTTTTTTTTACTGACATAAGTGAAATTTCTGCAATTTTGCCTCAAAATAAGTGAAATTTCTGCAATTTCACCCCAAAATAAGAGAAATTTCTGGAATTTTGCCCCAAAATAAGTGGAATTTCTGAGTTTTGCCCCAAAATAAGTGAAATTTCTGTCTTTTTGCCCCAACATATAGGGAATTTCTGCCTTTTTGCCCCACAATTAGGGGAATTTCTGCAATTTTGCGCCAAAAGAGAGGGAATTTCTGACTTTTTGCCCGAAAAATAAGAAGAATGCATACCTTTTTGCCATAAAAAAGGGAAATTTCTTCATTTTTGCTCCAAAATAAGGGGAATTTCTGCTTTTTTGCCTCTTAATAAGTGGAATTTCTGTCTTTTTCCCCAAAACAAAGGGAATTTATGTATTTTTTGCCCCAAAATAAGGAAAATTTCTGACTTATTACCCTGAAGTCAGTGAAATTTCTGCAATTTTGCCCCAAAATAAGTGAAATTTCTGAGTGTTGCCCCAAAATAAGGAAAATTTCTGTCTTTTTGCCCCAACATATAGGAAATTTCTGCCTTTTTGCCCCACAATTAGGGGAATTTCTGCAATTTTGCTCCAAAATACGGGGAATTTCTGCCTTTTTGTCCGAAAATAAGAAGAATGCATACCTTTTTGCCATAAAAAAGGGAAATTTCTTTATTTTTGCTCCAAAATAAGGGGAATTTCTGCTTTTTTGCTTGTAAATAAGTGAAATTTCTGTTTTTTTACCCCAAAGCAAAGGGAATTTCTGTCTTTTTTGCCCCAAAATAAGGAAAATTTCTGACTTATTACCCTGAAATAAGTGAAATTTCTTCAATTTTGCCCCTAAATAAGGGAAATTTCTGCCTTTTTGCCCTCAAATAAAGGGATTTTCAGCCTTTATACCTCAAAATAAGAGGAATTTCTGCATTTTTGCCCCAAAATATGGGAAATTTCTGCCTTTTTGCCCCAAAATAAGAAAAATTTCTGCAATTTTGTACCAAAATAAAAGAAATTTCTGCCTTTTTGCCCCAAAATAAGTGAAATTTCTGCTTTTTTTCTGAAATAAATGAAATTTCTGCAATTTTGCCCCAAAATAAGTGAAAATTCTGCTTTTTTTCTGAAATAAATGAAATTTCTGCAATTTTGCCCCAAAATAAGTGAAAATTCTGAGTTTTGCCCCAAAATAAGGAGAATTTCTCTATTTTTGCCCTAATATATAGGGAATTTCTGCCTTTTTGTACCACAATTGAAGGAATTTCTGCAATTTTGCTCCCAATACGGGGAATTTCTGCCTTTTTGCCTGAAAATAAGAAAAATGCATACCTTTTTGCCATAAAAAAGGAAAATTTCTTCATTTTTGCTCCAAAATAAGGGGAATTTCTGCATTTTTGCCTCTTAATAAGTGGAATTTCTGTCTTTTTCCCCCAAAACAAAGGGAATTTCTGTCTTTTTTGCCCCAAAATAAGGAAAATTTCTGACTTATTACCCTGAAATAAGTGAAATTTCTGCAATTTTGCCCCAAAATGAGGAAAATTTCTGCCTTTTTGCCCCCAAATTAAAGAAATTTCAGCCTTTTTACCACAAAATAGGGGAATTTCTGCATTTTTGCCCCAAAATATGGGAAATTTCTGCGTTTTTGCCCCCAAATAAGAACAATTTCTGCAATTTTGTACCAAAATAAAAGAAATATCTGACTTTTTGCCACAAAAAAGAAAAGTTCTGCTTTTTTTTACTGACATAAGTGAAATTTCTGCAATTTTGCCCCAAAATAAGTGAAATTTCTGCAATTTCGCCCCAAAATAAGAGAAATTTCTGGAATTTTGCCCCAAAATAAGTGGAATTTCTGAGTTTTGCCCCAAAATAAGTGAAATTTCTGTCTTTTTGCCCCAACATATAGGGAATTTCTGCCTTTTTGCCCCACAATTAGGGGAATTTCTGCAATTTTGCTCCAAAAGAGAGGGAATTTCTGACTTTTTGCCCGAAAAATAAGAAGAATGCATACCTTTTTGCCATAAAAAAGGGAAATTTCTTCATTTTTGCTCCAAAATAAGGGGAATTTCTGCTTTTTTGCCTCTTAATAAGTGGAATTTCTGTCTTTTTCCCCCAAAACAAAGGGAATTTATGTCTTTTTTGCCCCAAAATAAAAAAAAATTTCTGACTTATTACCCTGAAGTAAATGAAATTTCTGCAATTTTGCCCCAAAATAAGTGAAATTTCTGAGTGTTGCCCCAAAATAAGGAAAATTTCTGTCTTTTTGCCCCAACATATAGGGAATTTCTGCCTTTTTGCCCCACAATTAGGGGAATTTCTGCAATTTTGCTCCAAAATACGGGGAATTTCTGCCTTTTTGTCCGAAAATAAGAAGAATGCATACCTTTTTGCCATAAAAAAGGGAAATTTCTTTATTTTTGCTCCAAAATAAGGGGAATTTCTGCTTTTTTGCTTGTAAATAAGTGGAATTTCTGTTTTTTTACCCCAAAGCAAAGGGAATTTCTGTTTTTTTGCCCCAAAATAAGGAAAATTTCTGACTTATTACCCTGAAATAAGTGAAATTTCTTTAATTTTGCCCCTAAATAAGGGAAATTTCTGCCTTTTTGCCCTCAATAAAGGGATTTTCAGCCTTTATACCTCAAAATAAGAGGAATTTCTGCATTTTTGCCCCAAAATATGGGAAATTTCTGCCTTTTTGCCCCAAAATAAGAAAAATTTCTGCAATTTTGTACCAAAATAAAAGAAATTTCTGCCTTTTTGCCCCAAAATAAGTGAAATTTCTGCTTTTTTTCTGAAATAAATGAAATTTCAGCAATTTTGCCCCAAAATAAGTGAAAATTCTGAGTTTTGCCCCAAAATAAGGAGAATTTCTCTATTTTTGCCCTAATATATAGGGAATTTCTGCCTTTTTGTCCCACAATTGAAGGAATTTCTGCAATTTTGCTCCCAATACGGGGAATTTCTGCCTTTTTGCCTGAAAATAAGAAAAATGCATAGCTTTTTGCCATAAAAAAGGAAAATTTCTTCATTTTTGCTCCAAAATAAGGGGAATTTCTGCATTTTTGCCTCTTAATAAGTGGAATTTCTGTCTTTTTCCCCCAAAACAAAGGGAATTTCTGTCTTTTTTGCCCCAAAATAAGGAAAATTTCTGACTTATTACCCTGAAATAAGTGAAATTTCTGCAATTTTGCCCCAAAATGAGGAAAATTTCTGCCTTTTTGCCCCCAAATTAAAGAAATTTCAGCCTTTTTACCACAAAATAAGGGGAATTTCTGCATTTTTGCCCCAAAATATGGGAAATTTCTGCGTTTTTGCCCCCAAATAAGAACAATTTCTGCAATTTTGTACCAAAATAAAAGAAATATCTGACTTTTTGCCACAAAAAAGAAAAGTTCTGCTTTTTTTTACTGACATAAGTGAAATTTCTGCAATTTTCCCCAAAATAAGTGAAATTTCTGCAATTTCGCCCCAAAATAAGAGAAATTTCTGGAATTTTGCCCCAAAATAAGTGGAATTTCTGAGTTTTGCCCCAAAATAAGTGAAATTTCTGTCTTTTTGCCCCAACATATAGGGAATTTCTGCCTTTTTGCCCCACAATTAGGAGAATTTCTGCAATTTTGCTCCAAAAGAGAGGGAATTTCTGACTTTTTGCCCGAAAAATAAGAAGAATGCATACCTTTTTGCCATAAAAAAGGGAAATTTCTTCATTTTTGCTCCAAAATAAGGGGAATTTCTGCTTTTTTGCCTCTTAATAAGTGGAATTTCTGTCTTTTTCCCCCAAAACAAAGGGAATTTATGTATTTTTTGCCCCAAAATAAGGAAAATTTCTGACTTATTACCCTGAAGTAAGTGAAATTTCTGCAATTTTGCCCCAAAATAAGTGAAATTTCTGAGTGTTGCCCCAAAATAAGGAAAATTTCTGTATTTTTGCCCCTACATATTGGAAATTTCTGCCTTTTTGCCCCACAATTAGGGGAATTTCTGCAATTTTGCTCCAAAATACGGGGAATTTCTGCCTTTTTGTCCGAAAATAAGAAGAATGCATACCTTTTTGCCATAAAAAAGGGAAATTTCTTTATTTTTGCTCCAAATAAGGGGAATTTCTGCTTTTTTGCTTGTAAATAAGTGGAATTTCTGTTTTTTTACCCCAAAGCAAAGGGAATTTCTGTCTTTTTTGCCCCAAAATAAGGAAAATTTCTGACTTATTACCCTGAAATAAGTGAAATTTCTTCAATTTTGTCGCTAAATAAGGGAAATTTCTGCCTTTTTGCCCTCAAATAAAGGGATTTTCGGCCTTTATACCTCAAAATAAGAGGAATTTCTGCATTTTTGCCCCAAAATATGGGAAATTTCTGCCTTTTTGCCCCAAAATAAGAAAAATTTCTGCAATTTTGTACCAAAATAAAAGAAATTTCTGCCTTTTTGCCCCAAAATAAGTGAAATTTCTGCTTTTTTTCTGAAATAATGAAATTTCTGCAATTTTGCCCCAAAATAAGTGAAAAATCTGAGTTTTGCCCCAAAATAAGGAGAATTTCTCTATTTTTGCCCTAATATATAGGGAATTTCTGCCTTTTAGTCCCACAATTGAAAGAATTTCTGCAATTTTGCTCCCAATACGGGGAATTTCTGCCTTTTTGCCCGAAAATAAGAAAAATGCATACCTTTTTGCCATAAAAAAGGAAAATTTCTTCATTTTTGCTTCAAAATAAGGGGATATTCTGCTTTTTTGCCTCTAAATAAGTGGAATTTCTGTCTTTTTCCCCCAAAACAAAGGGAATTTCTGTCTTTTTTGCCCCAAAATAAGGAAAATTTCTGACTTATTACCCTGAAATAAGTGAAATTTCTTCAATTTTGTCCCTAAATAAGGGAAATTTCTGCCTTTTTGCCCTCAAATAAAGGAATTTTCAGCCTTTATACCTCAAAATAAGAGGAATTTCTGCATTTTTGCCCCAAAATATGGGAAATTTCTGCCTTTTTGCCCCAAAATAAGAAAAATTTCTGCAATTTTGTACCAAAATAAAAGAAATTTCTGCCTTTTTGCCCCAAAATAAGTGAAATTTCTGCTTTTTTTCTGAAATAATGAAATTTCTGCAATTTTGCCCCCAAATAAGTGAAAAATCTGAGTTTTGCCCCAAAATAAGGAGAATTTCTCTATTTTTGCCCTAATATATAGGGAATTTCTGCCTTTTAGTCCCACAATTGAAAGAATTTCTGCAATTTTCCTCCCAATACGGGGAATTTCTGCCTTTTTGCCCGAAAATAAGAAAAATGCATACCTTTTTGCCATAAAAAAGGAAAATTTCTTCATTTTTGCTTCAAAATAAGGGGATATTCTGCTTTTTTGCCTCTAAATAAGTGGAATTTCTGTCTTTTTCCCCCAAAACAAAGGGAATTTCTGTCTTTTTTGCCCCAAAATAAGAAAAATTTCTGACTTATTACCCTGAAATAAGTGAAATTTCTGCAATTTTGCCCCAAAATGAGGAAAATTTCTGCCTTTTTGCCCCCAAATAAAAGAAATTTCAGCCTTTTTACCACAAAATAAGGGGAATTTCTGCATTTTTGCCCCAAAATATGGGAAATTTCTGCGTTTTTGCCCCCAAATAAGAACAATTTCTGCAATTTTGTACCAAAATAAAAGAAATATCTGACTTTTTGCCACAAAAAAGAAAAGTTCTGCTTTTTTTTACTGACATAAGTGAAATTTCTGCAATTTTGCCTCAAAATAAGTGAAATTTCTGCAATTTCACCCCAAAATAAGAGAAATTTCTGGAATTTTGCCCCAAAATAAGTGGAATTTCTGAGTTTTGCCCCAAAATAAGTGAAATTTCTGTCTTTTTGCCCCAACATATAGGGAATTTCTGCCTTTTTGCCCCACAATTAGGGGAATTTCTGCAATTTTGCGCCAAAAGAGAGGGAATTTCTGACTTTTTGCCCGAAAAATAAGAAGAATGCATACCTTTTTGCCATAAAAAAGGGAAATTTCTTCATTTTTGCTCCAAAATAAGGGGAATTTCTGCTTTTTTGCCTCTTAATAAGTGGAATTTCTGTCTTTTTCCCCAAAACAAAGGGAATTTATGTATTTTTTGCCCCAAAATAAGGAAAATTTCTGACTTATTACCCTGAAGTCAGTGAAATTTCTGCAATTTTGCCCCAAAATAAGTGAAATTTCTGAGTGTTGCCCCAAAATAAGGAAAATTTCTGTCTTTTTGCCCCAACATATAGGAAATTTCTGCCTTTTTGCCCCACAATTAGGGGAATTTCTGCAATTTTGCTCCAAAATACGGGGAATTTCTGCCTTTTTTTCCGAAAATAAGAAGAATGCATACCTTTTTGCCATAAAAAAGGGAAATTTCTTTATTTTTGCTCCAAAATAAGGGGAATTTCTGCTTTTTTGCTTGTAAATAAGTGAAATTTCTGTTTTTTTACCCCAAAGCAAAGGGAATTTCTGTCTTTTTTGCCCCAAAATAAGGAAAATTTCTGACTTATTACCCTGAAATAAGTGAAATTTCTTCAATTTTGCCCCTAAATAAGGGAAATTTCTGCCTTTTTGCCCTCAAATAAAGGGATTTTCAGCCTTTATACCTCAAAATAAGAGGAATTTCTGCATTTTTGCCCCAAAATATGGGAAATTTCTGCCTTTTTGCCCCAAAATAAGAAAAATTTCTGCAATTTTGTACCAAAATAAAAGAAATTTCTGCCTTTTTGCCCCAAAATAAGTGAAATTTCTGCTTTTTTTCTGAAATAAATGAAATTTCTGCAATTTTGCCCCAAAATAAGTGAAAATTCTGCTTTTTTTCTGAAATAAATGAAATTTCTGCAATTTTGCCCCAAAATAAGTGAAAATTCTGAGTTTTGCCCCAAAATAAGGAGAATTTCTCTATTTTTGCCCTAATATATAGGGAATTTCTGCCTTTTTGTCCCACAATTGAAGGAATTTCTGCAATTTTGCTCCCAATACGGGGAATTTCTGCCTTTTTGCCTGAAAATAAGAAAAATGCATAGCTTTTTGCCATAAAAAAGGAAAATTTCTTCATTTTTGCTCCAAAATAAGGGGAATTTCTGCATTTTTGCCTCTTAATAAGTGGAATTTCTGTCTTTTCCCCCCAAAACAAAGGGAATTTCTGTCTTTTTTGCCCCAAAATAAGGAAAATTTCTGACTTATTACCCTGAAATAAGTGAAATTTCTGCAATTTTGCCCCAAAATGAGGAAAATTTCTGCCTTTTTGCCCCCAAATTAAAGAAATTTCAGCCTTTTTACCACAAAATAGGGGAATTTCTGCATTTTTGCCCCAAAATATGGGAAATTTCTGCGTTTTTGCCCCCAAATAAGAACAATTTCTGCAATTTTGTACCAAAATAAAAGAAATATCTGACTTTTTGCCACAAAAAAGAAAAGTTCTGCTTTTTTTTACTGACATAAGTGAAATTTCTGCAATTTTGCCCCAAAATAAGTGAAATTTCTGCAATTTCGCCCCAAAATAAGAGAAATTTCTGGAATTTTGCCCCAAAATAAGTGGAATTTCTGAGTTTTGCCCCAAAATAAGTGAAATTTCTGTCTTTTTGCCCCAACATATAGGGAATTTCTGCCTTTTTGCCCCACAATTAGGGGAATTTCTGCAATTTTGCTCCAAAAGAGAGGGAATTTCTGACTTTTTGCCCGAAAAATAAGAAGAATGCATACCTTTTTGCCATAAAAAAGGGAAATTTCTTCATTTTTGCTCCAAAATAAGGGGAATTTCTGCTTTTTTGCCTCTTAATAAGTGGAATTTCTGTCTTTTTCCCCCAAAACAAAGGGAATTTATGTCTTTTTTGCCCCAAAATAAGAAAAAATTTCTGACTTATTACCCTGAAGTAAATGAAATTTCTGCAATTTTGCCCCAAAATAAGTGAAATTTCTGAGTGTTGCCCCAAAATAAGGAAAATTTCTGTCTTTTTGCCCCAACATATAGGGAATTTCTGCCTTTTTGCCCCACAATTAGGGGAATTTCTGCAATTTTGCTCCAAAATACGGGGAATTTCTGCCTTTTTGTCCGAAAATAAGAAGAATGCATACCTTTTTGCCATAAAAAAGGGAAATTTCTTTATTTTTGCTCCAAAATAAGGGGAATTTCTGCTTTTTTGCTTGTAAATAAGTGGAATTTCTGTTTTTTTACCCCAAAGCAAAGGGAATTTCTGTTTTTTTGCCCCAAAATAAGGAAAATTTCTGACTTATTACCCTGAAATAAGTGAAATTTCTTTAATTTTGCCCCTAAATAAGGGAAATTTCTGCCTTTTTGCCCTCAATAAAGGGATTTTCAGCCTTTATACCTCAAAATAAGAGGAATTTCTGCATTTTTGCCCCAAAATATGGGAAATTTCTGCCTTTTTGCCCCAAAATAAGAAAAATTTCTGCAATTTTGTACCAAAATAAAAGAAATTTCTGCCTTTTTGCCCCAAAATAAGTGAAATTTCTGCTTTTTCTGAAATAAATGAAATTTCAGCAATTTTGCCCCAAAATAAGTGAAAATTCTGAGTTTTGCCCCAAAATAAGGAGAATTTCTCTATTTTTGCCCTAATATATAGGGAATTTCTGCCTTTTTGTCCCACAATTGAAGGAATTTCTGCAATTTTGCTCCCAATACGGGGAATTTCTGCCTTTTTGCCTGAAAATAAGAAAAATGCATAGCTTTTTGCCATAAAAAAGGAAAATTTCTTCATTTTTGCTCCAAAATAAGGGGAATTTCTGCATTTTTGCCTCTTAATAAGTGGAATTTCTGTCTTTTTCCCCCAAAACAAAGGGAATTTCTGTCTTTTTTGCCCCAAAATAAGGAAAATTTCTGACTTATTACCCTGAAATAAGTGAAATTTCTGCAATTTTGCCCCAAAATGAGGAAAATTTCTGCCTTTTTGCCCCCAAATTAAAGAAATTTCAGCCTTTTTACCACAAAATAAGGGGAATTTCTGCATTTTTGCCCCAAAATATGGGAAATTTCTGCGTTTTTGCCCCCAAATAAGAACAATTTCTGCAATTTTGTACCAAAATAAAAGAAATATCTGACTTTTTGCCACAAAAAAGAAAAGTTCTGCTTTTTTTTACTGACATAAGTGAAATTTCTGCAATTTTCCCCAAAATAAGTGAAATTTCTGCAATTTCGCCCCAAAATAAGAGAAATTTCTGGAATTTTGCCCCAAAATAAGTGGAATTTCTGAGTTTTGCCCCAAAATAAGTGAAATTTCTGTCTTTTTGCCCCAACATATAGGGAATTTCTGCCTTTTTGCCCCACAATTAGGAGAATTTCTGCAATTTTGCTCCAAAAGAGAGGGAATTTCTGACTTTTTGCCCGAAAAATAAGAAGAATGCATACCTTTTTGCCATAAAAAAGGGAAATTTCTTCATTTTTGCTCCAAAATAAGGGGAATTTCTGCTTTTTTGCCTCTTAATAAGTGGAATTTCTGTCTTTTTCCCCCAAAACAAAGGGAATTTATGTATTTTTTGCCCCAAAATAAGGAAAATTTCTGACTTATTACCCTGAAGTAAGTGAAATTTCTGCAATTTTGCCCCAAAATAAGTGAAATTTCTGAGTGTTGCCCCAAAATAAGGAAAATTTCTGTATTTTTGCCCCTACATATTGGAAATTTCTGCCTTTTTGCCCCACAATTAGGGGAATTTCTGCAATTTTGCTCCAAAATACGGGGAATTTCTGCCTTTTTGTCCGAAAATAAGAAGAATGCATACCTTTTTGCCATAAAAAAGGGAAATTTCTTTATTTTTGCTCCAAATAAGGGGAATTTCTGCTTTTTTGCTTGTAAATAAGTGGAATTTCTGTTTTTTTACCCCAAAGCAAAGGGAATTTCTGTCTTTTTTGCCCCAAAATAAGGAAAATTTCTGACTTATTACCCTGAAATAAGTGAAATTTCTTCAATTTTGTCGCTAAATAAGGGAAATTTCTGCGTTTTTGCCCTCAAATAAAGGGATTTTCGGCCTTTATACCTCAAAATAAGAGGAATTTCTGCATTTTTGCCCCAAAATATGGGAAATTTCTGCCTTTTTGCCCCAAAATAAGAAAAATTTCTGCAATTTTGTACCAAAATAAAAGAAATTTCTGCCTTTTTGCCCCAAAATAAGTGAAATTTCTGCTTTTTTTCTGAAATAATGAAATTTCTGCAATTTTGCCCCAAAATAAGTGAAAAATCTGAGTTTTGCCCCAAAATAAGGAGAATTTCTCTATTTTTGCCCTAATATATAGGGAATTTCTGCCTTTTAGTCCCACAATTGAAAGAATTTCTGCAATTTTGCTCCCAATACGGGGAATTTCTGCCTTTTTGCCCGAAAATAAGAAAAATGCATACCTTTTTGCCATAAAAAAGGAAAATTTCTTCATTTTTGCTTCAAAATAAGGGGATATTCTGCTTTTTTGCCTCTAAATAAGTGGAATTTCTGTCTTTTTCCCCCAAAACAAAGGGAATTTCTGTCTTTTTTGCCCCAAAATAAGGAAAATTTCTGACTTATTACCCTGAAATAAGTGAAATTTCTTCAATTTTGTCCCTAAATAAGGGAAATTTCTGCCCTTTTGCCCTCAAATAAAGGAATTTTCAGCCTTTATACCTCAAAATAAGAGGAATTTCTGCATTTTTGCCCCAAAATATGGGAAATTTCTGCCTTTTTGCCCCAAAATAAGAAAAATTTCTGCAATTTTGTACCAAAATAAAAGAAATTTCTGCCTTTTTGCCCCAAAATAAGTGAAATTTCTGCTTTTTTTCTGAAATAATGAAATTTCTGCAATTTTGCCCCCAAATAAGTGAAAAATCTGAGTTTTGCCCCAAAATAAGGAGAATTTCTCTATTTTTGCCCTAATATATAGGGAATTTCTGCCTTTTAGTCCCACAATTGAAAGAATTTCTGCAATTTTCCTCCCAATACGGGGAATTTCTGCCTTTTTGCCCGAAAATAAGAAAAATGCATACCTTTTTGCCATAAAAAAGGAAAATTTCTTCATTTTTGCTTCAAAATAAGGGGATATTCTGCTTTTTTGCCTCTAAATAAGTGGAATTTCTGTCTTTTTCCCCCAAAACAAAGGGAATTTCTGTCTTTTTTGCCCCAAAATAAGAAAAATTTCTGACTTATTACCCTGAAATAAGTGAAATTTCTGCAATTTTGCCCCAAAATGAGGAAAATTTCTGCCTTTTTGCCCCCAAATAAAAGAAATTTCAGCCTTTTTACCACAAAATAAGGGGAATTTCTGCATTTTTGCCCCAAAATATGGGAAATTTCTGCGTTTTTGCCCCCAAATAAGAACAATTTCTGCAATTTTGTACCAAAATAAAAGAAATATCTGACTTTTTGCCACAAAAAAGAAAAGTTCTGCTTTTTTTTACTGACATAAGTGAAATTTCTGCAATTTTGCCCCAAAATAGGTGAAATTTCTGCAATTTTAACCCAAAATAAGAGAAATTTCTGGAATTTTGCCCCAAAATAAGTGGAATTTCTGCGTTTTGCCCCAAAATAAGTGAAATTTCTGTCTTTTTGCCCCAACATATAGGGAATTTCTGCCTTTTTGCCCCACAATTAGGGGAATTTCTGCAATTTTGCTCCAAAAGAGAGGGAATTTCTGACTTTTTGCCCGAAAAATAAGAAGAATGCATACCTTTTTGCCATAAAAAAGGGAAATTTCTTCATTTTTGCTCCAAAATAAGGGGAATTTCTGCTTTTTTGCCTCTTAATAAGTGGAATTTTTGTCTTTTTCCCCCCCAAAAAAAAGGGAATTTATGTCTTTTTTGCCCTAAAATAAGGAAAATTTCTGACTTATTACTCTGAAGTAAGTGAAATTTCTGCAATTTTGCCCCAAAATAAGGGAAATTTCTCCCTTTTGCCCCCAAATAAGGAGAATTTCTGCATTTTTGCCTCTTAATAAGTGGAATTTCTGTCTTTTTCCCCCAATACAAAGGGAATTTCTGTCTTTTTTGCCCCAAAATAAGGAAAATTTCTGACTTGTTTCCCAGAAGTAAGTGAAATTTCTGCAATTTTGCCCCAAAATAAGGGAAATTTCTGCCTTTTTTCCCCGAAATAAGGGGAATTTCAGCCTTTTTACCTCAAAATAAGGGGAATTTCTGCATTTTTGCCACAAAATATTTGGAATTTCTGCCTTTTTGCCCCAAAATAAGGAAAACTTCTGCCTTTTTTCCTTAAATAAGTGAAATTTCTGCAATTTTGCCTTAAAATAAAAGAAATTTCTGCAATTTTTCCCCATAATAAAGGAATTTTCTGCAATTTTGCCCCAAAAGAAAGGGAATTTCTGTTTTTTGTCCCCAAATAAGGGAAATTTCTGCAATTTTGCCCTAAAATAAGGGATATTTCTGCCTTTTGCCCCCAAATAAGGGGAATTTCTGCATTTTTGCCCCAAAATAAAGAAAATTACTGCATGTTTTACCCCAAATTAGGTGAATTTCTGCAATTTTGCTCCAAAATACGAGGATTTTCTTCCTATTTCGCCGAAAATAAACGGAATTTCTGCCATTTTGCCGCGAAATAAGTGAAATTTCTGCAGTTTTACCCCAAAATAAGGGGAAGTTCTGCGTTTTTGCCCAAAAATTAGGGGAATTTCTGCAATTTTGCTCCAAAATACGGGGAATTTCTGCCTTTTTTCCCCAATAATAAAGGGAATGTATATCTTTTTGCCATAAAACAGCGAAATTTCTTCATTTTTACCCCAAAATAAGGGAAGTTTCCACCTTTTTGACTCAAAAGAAGTGCAATTTCTCCCTTTTCCCCAAAAATAAACCAAATTTCTGTCTTTTTGCCCCAAAATAGGGGAATTTCTGACTTTTTGCCCTGAAATAAGTTAAATTTCTAAAATTTTTCCCCAAAATAAGGGAAATGTCTGCTTTTTGCCCCAAATTAAGGGGAATTTCTGCCTTTTTGCCACAAAATAAGGGGAATTTCAGAATTTTTACCTCAAAATAAGGGGAATTTCTGCATTTTTGCCCCTAAAAATGGGAAATTTCTGCCTTTTTGCCCAAAATAAGAAAAATTTCTGCAATTTTGTACCAAAATAAAAGAAATTTCTGCCTTTTTGCCCCAAAATAGAAAATTTCTACTTTTTTTCCCTGAAATAAGTTAAATTTCTGCAATTTTGCCCCAAAATAAGTGAAAGTTCTGCAATTTTGCCCCAAAATAAGGGAAATTTCTGGAATTTTGCCCCAAAATAAGTGGAATTTCTGAGTTTTGCCCCAAAATAAGTGAAATTTCTGTCTTTTTGCCCCAACATATAGGGAATTTCTGCCTTTTTTCCCCACAATTAGGGGAATTTCTGCAATTTTGCTTCAAAACAGAGGGAATTTCTGACTTTTTGCCCGAAAAATAAGAAGAATGCATACCTTTTTGCCATAAAAAAGGGAAATTTCTTCATTTTTGCTCCAAAATAAGGGGAATTTCTGCTTTTTTGCCTCTTAATAAGTGGAATTTCTGTCTTTTTCCCCCAAAATAAAGGGAATTTATGTCTTTTTTGCCCCAAAATAAAAAAAATTTCTGACTTATTCCCCTGAAGTAAGTGAAATTTCTGCAATTTTGCCCCAAAATAAGGGAAATTTCTGCCTTTTGCCCCCAAATAAAGAGAATTTCTGCATTTTTGCCTCTTAATAATTGGAATTTCTGTCTTTTTCCCAAAATACAAAGGGAATTTCTGTCTTTTTTGCCCCAAAATAAGGAAAATTTCTGACTTGTTTCCCAGAAGTAAGTGAAATTTCTGCAATTTTGCCCCAAAATAAGGGAAATTTCTGCCTTTTTCCCCGAAATAAGGGGAATTTCAGCCTTTTTACCTCAAAATAAGAGGAATTTCTGCATTTTTGCCACAAAATATTTGGAATTTCTGCCTTTTTGCCCCAAAATAAGGAAAACTTCTGCCTTTTTTCCTTAAATAAGTGAAATTTCTGCAATTTTGCCTTAAAATAAAAGAAATTTCTGCAATTTTTCCCCATAATAAAGGAATTTTCTGCAATTTTGCCCCAAAAGAAAGGGAATTTCTGTTTTTTGTCCACAAATAAGGGAAATTTCTGCAATTTTGCCCTAAAATAAGGGATATTTCTGCCTTTTGCCCCCAAATAAGGGGAATTTCTGCATTTTTGCCCCAAAATAAAGAAAATTACTGCATGTTTTACCCCAAATTAGGTGAATTTCTGCAATTTTGCTCCAAAATACGAGGATTTTCTTCCTATTTCGCCGAAAATAAACGGAATTTCTGCCATTTTGCCGCAAAATAAGTGAAATTTCTGCAGTTTTACCCCAAAATAAAGGGAAGTTCTGCGTTTTTGCCCAAAAATTAGGGGAATTTCTGCAATTTTGCTCCAAAATACGGGGAATTTCTGCCTTTTTTCCCCAATAATAAAGGGAATGTATATCTTTTTGCCATAAAAAAGGGAAATTTTTGCATTTTTACCCCAAAATAAGGGAATTTTCTGCATTTTTGACTCAAAAGAAGTGCAATTTCTCCATTTCCCCCAAAAATAAACCGAATTTCTGTCTTTTTGCCCAAAAATAAGGAGAATTTCTGACTTTTTGTCCTGAAATAAGTTAAATTTCTAAAATTTTTCCCCAAAATAAGGGAAATATCTGCTTTTTGCCCCAAAATAAAAGGAATTTCTGCCTTTTTGCCACAAAATAAGGGGAATTTCAAAATTTTTACCTCAAAATAAGGGGAATTTCAGCAATTTTGCCCCAAAATATGTGAAATTTCTGCAATTTTGCCCCAAAATAAGTGAAATTTCTGAGTTTTGTCTCATAATAAAAAGAATTTCTGTCTTTTTGCCCCAACATATAGGGAATTTCTGCCTTTTTGCCCCACAATTAGGGGAATTTCTGCAATTTTGCTCCAAAATACGGGGAATTTCTGCCTTTTTGCCCGAAAATAAGAAGAATGCATACCTTTTTGCCATAAAAAAAATTTTTTTCATTTTTGCTCCAAAATAAGGGGAATTTCTGCTTTTTTGCCTCTTAATAAGTGGAATTTCTGTCTTTTTCCTCCAATACAAAGGGAATTTCTGTCTTTTTTGCCCCAAAATAAGGAAAATTTCTGACTTGTTACCCAGAAGTAAGTGAAATTTCTGCAATTTTGCCCCAAAATAAGGGAAATTTCTGCCTTTTTTCCCCGAAATAAGGGGAAATTAAGCCTTTTTTCCTCAAAATAAGGGGAATTTCTGCATTTTTGCCACAAAATATTTGGAATTTCTGATATTTTGCCCCCAAATAAGGAAAACTTCTGCCTTTTTTCCTGAAATAAGTGAAATTTCTGCAATTTTGCCTTAAAATAAGTGAAAATTCTGTGTTTTGCCCCCAAATAAGGAGATTTTCTGTATTTTTGCCCCAATATATAGGGAATTTCTGCCTTTTTGCCCCACAATTAAAGGAATTTCTGCAATTTTGCTCCAAAATACGGGGATTTTCTGCCTTTTTGCCCGAAAATAAAAAGAATGCATATCTTTTTGCCATAAACAAGGGAAATTTCTTCATTTTTGCTCCAAAATAAGGGGAATTTCTGCTTTTTTGGCTCTAAATAAGTGGAATTTCTGTTTTTTTCCCCCAAAACAAAGGGAATTTCTGTCTCTTTTGCCCCAAAATAAGGAAAATTTCTGAATTATTAACCTGAAATAAGTGAAATTTCTGCAATTTTGCCCCAAAATGAGGAAAATTTCTGCCTTTTTGTCCCCAAATAAGGGGAATTTCAGCTTTTTTAACTCAAAATAATAGGATTTTCTGCATTTTTGCCCCAAAATATGGGAAATTTCTGCCTTTTTGACCCAAAATGAGAACAATTTCTGCAATTTTCTACCAAAATTAAAGAAATTTCTGCCTTTTTGCCCCAAAATAAGAAAATTTCTGCTTTTTTTCTGAAATAAGTGAAATTTCTGCAATTTTGCCCTAAAATAAGTGAAATTTCTGAGTTTTGCCCCAAAATAAGTGAAATTTCTGACTTATTACCCTGAAATAAGTGAAATTTCTGCAATTTTGCCCCTAAATAAGGGAAATTTCTGCCTTTTTGCCCTCAAATAAAGGGATTTTCAGCCTTTATACCTCAAAATAAGAGGAATTTCCTCATTTTTGCCCCAAAATATGGGAAATTTCTGCCTTTTCCCCCAAAATAAGAAAAATTTCTGCAATTTTGTACCAAAATAAAAGAAATTTCTGCCTTTTTGCCCCAAAATAAGTGAAATTTCTGCTTTTTTTCTGAAATAAGTGAAATTTCTGCAATTTTGCCCCAAAATAATTGAAAATTCTGAGTTTTGCCCCAAAATAAGGAGAATTTCTCTATTTTTGCCCTAATATATAGGGAATTTCTGCCTTTTTGTCCCACAATTGAAGGAATTTCTGCAATTTTGCTCCCAATACGGGGAATTTCTGCCTTTTTGCCTGAAAATAAGAAAAATGCATAGCTTTTTGCCATAAAAAAGGAAAATTTCTTCATTTTTGCTCCAAAATAAGGGGAATTTCTGCATTTTTGCCTCTTAATAAGTGGAATTTCTGTCTTTTTCCCCCAAAACAAAGGGAATTTCTGTCTTTTTTGCCCCAAAATAAGGAAAATTTCTGACTTATTACCCTGAAATAAGTGAAATTTCTGCAATTTTGCCCCAAAATGAGGAAAATTTCTGCCTTTTTGCCCCCAAATTAAAGAAATTTCAGCCTTTTTACCACAAAATAAGGGGAATTTCTGCATTTTTGCCCCAAAATATGGGAAATTTCTGCGTTTTTGCCCCCAAATAAGAACAATTTCTGCAATTTTGTACCAAAATAAAAGAAATATCTGACTTTTTGCCACAAAAAAGAAAAGTTCTGCTTTTTTTTACTGACATAAGTGAAATTTCTGCAATTTTCCCCAAAATAAGTGAAATTTCTGCAATTTCGCCCCAAAATAAGAGAAATTTCTGGAATTTTGCCCCAAAATAAGTGGAATTTCTGAGTTTTGCCCCAAAATAAGTGAAATTTCTGTCTTTTTGCCCCAACATATAGGGAATTTCTGCCTTTTTGCCCCACAATTAGGAGAATTTCTGCAATTTTGCTCCAAAAGAGAGGGAATTTCTGACTTTTTGCCCGAAAAATAAGAAGAATGCATACCTTTTTGCCATAAAAAAGGGAAATTTCTTCATTTTTGCTCCAAAATAAGGGGAATTTCTGCTTTTTTGCCTCTTAATAAGTGGAATTTCTGTCTTTTTCCCCCAAAACAAAGGGAATTTATGTATTTTTTGCCCCAAAATAAGGAAAATTTCTGACTTATTACCCTGAAGTAAGTGAAATTTCTGCAATTTTGCCCCAAAATAAGTGAAATTTCTGAGTGTTGCCCCAAAATAAGGAAAATTTCTGTATTTTTGCCCCTACATATTGGAAATTTCTGCCTTTTTGCCCCACAATTAGGGGAATTTCTGCAATTTTGCTCCAAAATACGGGGAATTTCTGCCTTTTTGTCCGAAAATAAGAAGAATGCATACCTTTTTGCCATAAAAAAGGGAAATTTCTTTATTTTTGCTCCAAATAAGGGGAATTTCTGCTTTTTTGCTTGTAAATAAGTGGAATTTCTGTTTTTTTACCCCAAAGCAAAGGGAATTTCTGTCTTTTTTGCCCCAAAATAAGGAAAATTTCTGACTTATTACCCTGAAATAAGTGAAATTTCTTCAATTTTGTCGCTAAATAAGGGAAATTTCTGCGTTTTTGCCCTCAAATAAAGGGATTTTCGGCCTTTATACCTCAAAATAAGAGGAATTTCTGCATTTTTGCCCCAAAATATGGGAAATTTCTGCCTTTTTGCCCCAAAATAAGAAAAATTTCTGCAATTTTGTACCAAAATAAAAGAAATTTCTGCCTTTTTGCCCCAAAATAAGTGAAATTTCTGCTTTTTTTCTGAAATAATGAAATTTCTGCAATTTTGCCCCAAAATAAGTGAAAAATCTGAGTTTTGCCCCAAAATAAGGAGAATTTCTCTATTTTTGCCCTAATATATAGGGAATTTCTGCCTTTTAGTCCCACAATTGAAAGAATTTCTGCAATTTTGCTCCCAATACGGGGAATTTCTGCCTTTTTGCCCGAAAATAAGAAAAATGCATACCTTTTTGCCATAAAAAAGGAAAATTTCTTCATTTTTGCTTCAAAATAAGGGGATATTCTGCTTTTTTGCCTCTAAATAAGTGGAATTTCTGTCTTTTTCCCCCAAAACAAAGGGAATTTCTGTCTTTTTTGCCCCAAAATAAGGAAAATTTCTGACTTATTACCCTGAAATAAGTGAAATTTCTTCAATTTTGTCCCTAAATAAGGGAAATTTCTGCCCTTTTGCCCTCAAATAAAGGAATTTTCAGCCTTTATACCTCAAAATAAGAGGAATTTCTGCATTTTTGCCCCAAAATATGGGAAATTTCTGCCTTTTTGCCCCAAAATAAGAAAAATTTCTGCAATTTTGTACCAAAATAAAAGAAATTTCTGCCTTTTTGCCCCAAAATAAGTGAAATTTCTGCTTTTTTTCTGAAATAATGAAATTTCTGCAATTTTGCCCCCAAATAAGTGAAAAATCTGAGTTTTGCCCCAAAATAAGGAGAATTTCTCTATTTTTGCCCTAATATATAGGGAATTTCTGCCTTTTAGTCCCACAATTGAAAGAATTTCTGCAATTTTCCTCCCAATACGGGGAATTTCTGCCTTTTTGCCCGAAAATAAGAAAAATGCATACCTTTTTGCCATAAAAAAGGAAAATTTCTTCATTTTTGCTTCAAAATAAGGGGATATTCTGCTTTTTTGCCTCTAAATAAGTGGAATTTCTGTCTTTTTCCCCCAAAACAAAGGGAATTTCTGTCTTTTTTGCCCCAAAATAAGAAAAATTTCTGACTTATTACCCTGAAATAAGTGAAATTTCTGCAATTTTGCCCCAAAATGAGGAAAATTTCTGCCTTTTTGCCCCCAAATAAAAGAAATTTCAGCCTTTTTACCACAAAATAAGGGGAATTTCTGCATTTTTGCCCCAAAATATGGGAAATTTCTGCGTTTTTGCCCCCAAATAAGAACAATTTCTGCAATTTTGTACCAAAATAAAAGAAATATCTGACTTTTTGCCACAAAAAAGAAAAGTTCTGCTTTTTTTTACTGACATAAGTGAAATTTCTGCAATTTTGCCCCAAAATAAGTGAAATTTCTGCAATTTTAACCCAAAATAAGAGAAATTTCTGGAATTTTGCCCCAAAATAAGTGGAATTTCTGCGTTTTGCCCCAAAATAAGTGAAATTTCTGTCTTTTTGCCCCAACATATAGGGAATTTCTGCCTTTTTGCCCCACAATTAGGGGAATTTCTGCAATTTTGCTCCAAAAGAGAGGGAATTTCTGACTTTTTGCCCGAAAAATAAGAAGAATGCATACCTTTTTGCCATAAAAAAGGGAAATTTCTTCATTTTTGCTCCAAAATAAGGGGAATTTCTGCTTTTTTGCCTCTTAATAAGTGGAATTTTTGTCTTTTTCCCCCCAAAAAAAAAGGGAATTTATGTCTTTTTTGCCCTAAAATAAGGAAAATTTCTGACTTATTACTCTGAAGTAAGTGAAATTTCTGCAATTTTGCCCCAAAATAAGGGAAATTTCTCCCTTTTGCCCCCAAATAAGGAGAATTTCTGCATTTTTGCCTCTTAATAAGTGGAATTTCTGTCTTTTTCCCCCAATACAAAGGGAATTTCTGTCTTTTTTGCCCCAAAATAAGGAAAATTTCTGACTTGTTTCCCAGAAGTAAGTGAAATTTCTGCAATTTTGCCCCAAAATAAGGGAAATTTCTGCCTTTTTTCCCCGAAATAAGGGGAATTTCAGCCTTTTTACCTCAAAATAAGGGGAATTTCTGCATTTTTGCCACAAAATATTTGGAATTTCTGCCTTTTTGCCCCAAAATAAGGAAAACTTCTGCCTTTTTTCCTTAAATAAGTGAAATTTCTGCAATTTTGCCTTAAAATAAAAGAAATTTCTGCAATTTTTCCCCATAATAAAGGAATTTTCTGCAATTTTGCCCCAAAAGAAAGGGAATTTCTGTTTTTTGTCCCCAAATAAGGGAAATTTCTGCAATTTTGCCCTAAAATAAGGGATATTTCTGCCTTTTGCCCCCAAATAAGGGGAATTTCTGCATTTTTGCCCCAAAATAAAGAAAATTACTGCATGTTTTACCCCAAATTAGGTGAATTTCTGCAATTTTGCTCCAAAATACGAGGATTTTCTTCCTATTTCGCCGAAAATAAACGGAATTTCTGCCATTTTGCCGCGAAATAAGTGAAATTTCTGCAGTTTTACCCCAAAATAAGGGGAAGTTCTGCGTTTTTGCCCAAAAATTAGGGGAATTTCTGCAATTTTGCTCCAAAATACGGGGAATTTCTGCCTTTTTTCCCCAATAATAAAGGGAATGTATATCTTTTTGCCATAAAACAGCGAAATTTCTTCATTTTTACCCCAAAATAAGGGAAGTTTCCACCTTTTTGACTCAAAAGAAGTGCAATTTCTCCCTTTTCCCCAAAAATAAACCAAATTTCTGTCTTTTTGCCCCAAAATAGGGGAATTTCTGACTTTTTGCCCTGAAATAAGTTAAATTTCTAAAATTTTTCCCCAAAATAAGGGAAATGTCTGCTTTTTGCCCCAAATTAAGGGGAATTTCTGCCTTTTTGCCACAAAATAAGGGGAATTTCAGAATTTTTACCTCAAAATAAGGGGAATTTCTGCATTTTTGCCCCTAAAAATGGGAAATTTCTGCCTTTTTGCCCAAAATAAGAAAAATTTCTGCAATTTTGTACCAAAATAAAAGAAATTTCTGCCTTTTTGCCCCAAAATAGAAAATTTCTACTTTTTTTCCCTGAAATAAGTTAAATTTCTGCAATTTTGCCCCAAAATAAGTGAAAGTTCTGCAATTTTGCCCCAAAATAAGGGAAATTTCTGGAATTTTGCCCCAAAATAAGTGGAATTTCTGAGTTTTGCCCCAAAATAAGTGAAATTTCTGTCTTTTTGCCCCAACATATAGGGAATTTCTGCCTTTTTTCCCCACAATTAGGGGAATTTCTGCAATTTTGCTTCAAAACAGAGGGAATTTCTGACTTTTTGCCCGAAAAATAAGAAGAATGCATACCTTTTTGCCATAAAAAAGGGAAATTTCTTCATTTTTGCTCCAAAATAAGGGGAATTTCTGCTTTTTTGCCTCTTAATAAGTGGAATTTCTGTCTTTTTCCCCCAAAATAAAGGGAATTTATGTCTTTTTTGCCCCAAAATAAAAAAAATTTCTGACTTATTCCCCTGAAGTAAGTGAAATTTCTGCAATTTTGCCCCAAAATAAGGGAAATTTCTGCCTTTTGCCCCCAAATAAAGAGAATTTCTGCATTTTTGCCTCTTAATAATTGGAATTTCTGTCTTTTTCCCAAAATACAAAGGGAATTTCTGTCTTTTTTGCCCCAAAATAAGGAAAATTTCTGACTTGTTTCCCAGAAGTAAGTGAAATTTCTGCAATTTTGCCCCAAAATAAGGGAAATTTCTGCCTTTTTCCCCGAAATAAGGGGAATTTCAGCCTTTTTACCTCAAAATAAGAGGAATTTCTGCATTTTTGCCACAAAATATTTGGAATTTCTGCCTTTTTGCCCCAAAATAAGGAAAACTTCTGCCTTTTTTCCTTAAATAAGTGAAATTTCTGCAATTTTGCCTTAAAATAAAAGAAATTTCTGCAATTTTTCCCCATAATAAAGGAATTTTCTGCAATTTTGCCCCAAAAGAAAGGGAATTTCTGTTTTTTGTCCACAAATAAGGGAAATTTCTGCAATTTTGCCCTAAAATAAGGGATATTTCTGCCTTTTGCCCCCAAATAAGGGGAATTTCTGCATTTTTGCCCCAAAATAAAGAAAATTACTGCATGTTTTACCCCAAATTAGGTGAATTTCTGCAATTTTGCTCCAAAATACGAGGATTTTCTTCCTATTTCGCCGAAAATAAACGGAATTTCTGCCATTTTGCCGCAAAATAAGTGAAATTTCTGCAGTTTTACCCCAAAATAAAGGGAAGTTCTGCGTTTTTGCCCAAAAATTAGGGGAATTTCTGCAATTTTGCTCCAAAATACGGGGAATTTCTGCCTTTTTTCCCCAATAATAAAGGGAATGTATATCTTTTTGCCATAAAAAAGGGAAATTTTTGCATTTTTACCCCAAAATAAGGGAATTTTCTGCATTTTTGACTCAAAAGAAGTGCAATTTCTCCATTTCCCCCAAAAATAAACCGAATTTCTGTCTTTTTGCCCAAAAATAAGGAGAATTTCTGACTTTTTGTCCTGAAATAAGTTAAATTTCTAAAATTTTTCCCCAAAATAAGGGAAATATCTGCTTTTTGCCCCAAAATAAAAGGAATTTCTGCCTTTTTGCCACAAAATAAGGGGAATTTCAAAATTTTTACCTCAAAATAAGGGGAATTTCAGCAATTTTGCCCCAAAATATGTGAAATTTCTGCAATTTTGCCCCAAAATAAGTGAAATTTCTGAGTTTTGTCTCATAATAAAAAGAATTTCTGTCTTTTTGCCCCAACATATAGGGAATTTCTGCCTTTTTGCCCCACAATTAGGGGAATTTCTGCAATTTTGCTCCAAAATACGGGGAATTTCTGCCTTTTTGCCCGAAAATAAGAAGAATGCATACCTTTTTGCCATAAAAAAAAATTTTTTCATTTTTGCTCCAAAATAAGGGGAATTTCTGCTTTTTTGCCTCTTAATAAGTGGAATTTCTGTCTTTTTCCTCCAATACAAAGGGAATTTCTGTCTTTTTTGCCCCAAAATAAGGAAAATTTCTGACTTGTTACCCAGAAGTAAGTGAAATTTCTGCAATTTTGCCCCAAAATAAGGGAAATTTCTGCCTTTTTTCCCCGAAATAAGGGGAAATTAAGCCTTTTTTCCTCAAAATAAGGGGAATTTCTGCATTTTTGCCACAAAATATTTGGAATTTCTGATATTTTGCCCCCAAATAAGGAAAACTTCTGCCTTTTTTCCTGAAATAAGTGAAATTTCTGCAATTTTGCCTTAAAATAAGTGAAAATTCTGTGTTTTGCCCCCAAATAAGGAGATTTTCTGTATTTTTGCCCCAATATATAGGGAATTTCTGCCTTTTTGCCCCACAATTAAAGGAATTTCTGCAATTTTGCTCCAAAATACGGGGATTTTCTGCCTTTTTGCCCGAAAATAAAAAGAATGCATATCTTTTTGCCATAAACAAGGGAAATTTCTTCATTTTTGCTCCAAAATAAGGGGAATTTCTGCTTTTTTGGCTCTAAATAAGTGGAATTTCTGTTTTTTTCCCCCAAAACAAAGGGAATTTCTGTCTCTTTTGCCCCAAAATAAGGAAAATTTCTGAATTATTAACCTGAAATAAGTGAAATTTCTGCAATTTTGCCCCAAAATGAGGAAAATTTCTGCCTTTTTGTCCCCAAATAAGGGGAATTTCAGCTTTTTTAACTCAAAATAATAGGATTTTCTGCATTTTTGCCCCAAAATATGGGAAATTTCTGCCTTTTTGACCCAAAATGAGAACAATTTCTGCAATTTTCTACCAAAATTAAAGAAATTTCTGCCTTTTTGCCCCAAAATAAGAAAATTTCTGCTTTTTTTCTGAAATAAGTGAAATTTCTGCAATTTTGCCCTAAAATAAGTGAAATTTCTGAGTTTTGCCCCAAAATAAGTGAAATTTCTGACTTATTACCCTGAAATAAGTGAAATTTCTGCAATTTTGCCCCTAAATAAGGGAAATTTCTGCCTTTTTGCCCTCAAATAAAGGGATTTTCAGCCTTTATACCTCAAAATAAGAGGAATTTCCTCATTTTTGCCCCAAAATATGGGAAATTTCTGCCTTTTCCCCCAAAATAAGAAAAATTTCTGCAATTTTGTACCAAAATAAAAGAAATTTCTGCCTTTTTGCCCCAAAATAAGTGAAATTTCTGCTTTTTTTCTGAAATAAGTGAAATTTCTGCAATTTTGCCCCAAAATAATTGAAAATTCTGAGTTTTGCCACAAAATAAGGAGAATTTCTCTATTTTTGCCCTAATAAATAGGGATTTTCTGCCTTTTTTCCCACAATTGAAGGAATTTCTGCAATTTTGCTCCCAATACGGGGAATTTCTGCCTTTTTGCCTGAAAATAAGAAAAATGCATACCTTTTTGCCATAAAAAAGGAAAATTTCTTCATTTTTGCTCCAAAATAAGGGGAATTTCTGCTTTTTTGTCTCTAAATAAGTGGAATTTCTGTCTTTTTCCCCCAAAACAAAGGGAATTTCTGTCTTTTTTGCCCCAAAATAAGAAAAATTTCTGACTTATTACCCTGAAATAAGTGAAATTTCTGCAATTTTGCCCCAAAATGAGGAAAATTTCTGCCTTTTTGCCCCCAAATTAAAGAAATTTCAGCCTTTTTACCACAAAATAAGGGGAATTTCTGCATTTTTGCCCCAAAATATGGGAAATTTCTGCGTTTTTGCCCCCAAATAAGAACAATTTCTGCAATTTTGTACCAAAATAAAAGAAATATCTGACTTTTTGCCACAAAAAAGAAAAGTTCTGCTTTTTTTTACTGACATAAGTGAAATTTCTGCAATTTTCCCCAAAATAAGTGAAATTTCTGCAATTTCGCCCCAAAATAAGAGAAATTTCTGGAATTTTGCCCCAAAATAAGTGGAATTTCTGAGTTTTGCCCCAAAATAAGTGAAATTTCTGTCTTTTTGCCCCAACATATAGGGAATTTCTGCCTTTTTGCCCGAAAACAAGAAGAATGCATACCTTTTTGCCATAAAAAAGGAAAATTTCTTCATTTTTGCTTCAAAATAAGGGGATATTCTGCTTTTTTGCCTCTAAATAAGTGGAATTTCTGTCTTTTTCCCCCAAAACAAAGGGAATTTCTGTCTTTTTTGCCCCAAAATAAGGAAAATTTCTGACTTATTACCCTGAAATAAGTGAAATTTCTTCAATTTTGTCCCTAAATAAGGGAAATTTCTGCCCTTTTGCCCTCAAATAAAGGAATTTTCAGCCTTTATACCTCAAAATAAGAGGAATTTCTGCATTTTTGCCCCAAAATATGGGAAATTTCTGCCTTTTTGCCCCAAAATAAGAAAAATTTCTGCAATTTTGTACCAAAATAAAAGAAATTTCTGCCTTTTTGCCCCAAAATAAGTGAAATTTCTGCTTTTTTTCTGAAATAATGAAATTTCTGCAATTTTGCCCCCAAATAAGTGAAAAATCTGAGTTTTGCCCCAAAATAAGGAGAATTTCTCTATTTTTGCCCTAATATATAGGGAATTTCTGCCTTTTAGTCCCACAATTGAAAGAATTTCTGCAATTTTCCTCCCAATACGGGGAATTTCTGCCTTTTTGCCCGAAAATAAGAAAAATGCATACCTTTTTGCCATAAAAAAGGAAAATTTCTTCATTTTTGCTTCAAAATAAGGGGATATTCTGCTTTTTTGCCTCTAAATAAGTGGAATTTCTGTCTTTTTCCCCCAAAACAAAGGGAATTTCTGTCTTTTTTGCCCCAAAATAAGAAAAATTTCTGACTTATTACCCTGAAATAAGTGAAATTTCTGCAATTTTGCCCCAAAATGAGGAAAATTTCTGCCTTTTTGCCCCCAAATTAAAGAAATTTCAGCCTTTTTACCACAAAATAAGGGGAATTTCTGCATTTTTGCCCCAAAATATGGGAAATTTCTGCGTTTTTGCCCCCAAATAAGAACAATTTCTGCAATTTTGTACCAAAATAAAAGAAATATCTGACTTTTTGCCACAAAAAAGAAAAGTTCTGCTTTTTTTTACTGACATAAGTGAAATTTCTGCAATTTTGCCCCAAAATAAGTGAAATTTCTGCAATTTTAACCCAAAATAAGAGAAATTTCTGGAATTTTGCCCCAAAATAAGTGGAATTTCTGCGTTTTGCCCCAAAATAAGTGAAATTTCTGTCTTTTTGCCCCAACATATAGGGAATTTCTGCCTTTTTGCCCCACAATTAGGGGAATTTCTGCAATTTTGCTCCAAAAGAGAGGGAATTTCTGACTTTTTGCCCGAAAAATAAGAAGAATGCATACCTTTTTGCCATAAAAAAGGGAAATTTCTTCATTTTTGCTCCAAAATAAGGGGAATTTCTGCTTTTTTGCCTCTTAATAAGTGGAATTTTTGTCTTTTTCCCCCCCAAAAAAAAGGGAATTTATGTCTTTTTTGCCCTAAAATAAGGAAAATTTCTGACTTATTACTCTGAAGTAAGTGAAATTTCTGCAATTTTGCCCCAAAATAAGGGAAATTTCTCCCTTTTGCCCCCAAATAAGGAGAATTTCTGCATTTTTGCCTCTTAATAAGTGGAATTTCTGTCTTTTTCCCCCAATACAAAGGGAATTTCTGTCTTTTTTGCCCCAAAATAAGGAAAATTTCTGACTTGTTTCCCAGAAGTAAGTGAAATTTCTGCAATTTTGCCCCAAAATAAGGGAAATTTCTGCCTTTTTTCCCCGAAATAAGGGGAATTTCAGCCTTTTTACCTCAAAATAAGGGGAATTTCTGCATTTTTGCCACAAAATATTTGGAATTTCTGCCTTTTTGCCCCAAAATAAGGAAAACTTCTGCCTTTTTTCCTTAAATAAGTGAAATTTCTGCAATTTTGCCTTAAAATAAAAGAAATTTCTGCAATTTTTCCCCATAATAAAGGAATTTTCTGCAATTTTGCCCCAAAAGAAAGGGAATTTCTGTTTTTTGTCCCCAAATAAGGGAAATTTCTGCAATTTTGCCCTAAAATAAGGGATATTTCTGCCTTTTGCCCCCAAATAAGGGGAATTTCTGCATTTTTGCCCCAAAATAAAGAAAATTACTGCATGTTTTACCCCAAATTAGGTGAATTTCTGCAATTTTGCTCCAAAATACGAGGATTTTCTTCCTATTTCGCCGAAAATAAACGGAATTTCTGCCATTTTGCCGCGAAATAAGTGAAATTTCTGCAGTTTTACCCCAAAATAAGGGGAAGTTCTGCGTTTTTGCCCAAAAATTAGGGGAATTTCTGCAATTTTGCTCCAAAATACGGGGAATTTCTGCCTTTTTTCCCCAATAATAAAGGGAATGTATATCTTTTTGCCATAAAACAGCGAAATTTCTTCATTTTTACCCCAAAATAAGGGAAGTTTCCACCTTTTTGACTCAAAAGAAGTGCAATTTCTCCCTTTTCCCCAAAAATAAACCAAATTTCTGTCTTTTTGCCCCAAAATAGGGGAATTTCTGACTTTTTGCCCTGAAATAAGTTAAATTTCTAAAATTTTTCCCCAAAATAAGGGAAATGTCTGCTTTTTGCCCCAAATTAAGGGGAATTTCTGCCTTTTTGCCACAAAATAAGGGGAATTTCAGAATTTTTACCTCAAAATAAGGGGAATTTCTGCATTTTTGCCCCTAAAAATGGGAAATTTCTGCCTTTTTGCCCAAAATAAGAAAAATTTCTGCAATTTTGTACCAAAATAAAAGAAATTTCTGCCTTTTTGCCCCAAAATAGAAAATTTCTACTTTTTTTCCCTGAAATAAGTTAAATTTCTGCAATTTTGCCCCAAAATAAGTGAAAGTTCTGCAATTTTGCCCCAAAATAAGGGAAATTTCTGGAATTTTGCCCCAAAATAAGTGGAATTTCTGAGTTTTGCCCCAAAATAAGTGAAATTTCTGTCTTTTTGCCCCAACATATAGGGAATTTCTGCCTTTTTTCCCCACAATTAGGGGAATTTCTGCAATTTTGCTTCAAAACAGAGGGAATTTCTGACTTTTTGCCCGAAAAATAAGAAGAATGCATACCTTTTTGCCATAAAAAAGGGAAATTTCTTCATTTTTGCTCCAAAATAAGGGGAATTTCTGCTTTTTTGCCTCTTAATAAGTGGAATTTCTGTCTTTTTCCCCCAAAATAAAGGGAATTTATGTCTTTTTTGCCCCAAAATAAAAAAAATTTCTGACTTATTCCCCTGAAGTAAGTGAAATTTCTGCAATTTTGCCCCAAAATAAGGGAAATTTCTGCCTTTTGCCCCCAAATAAAGAGAATTTCTGCATTTTTGCCTCTTAATAATTGGAATTTCTGTCTTTTTCCCAAAATACAAAGGGAATTTCTGTCTTTTTTGCCCCAAAATAAGGAAAATTTCTGACTTGTTTCCCAGAAGTAAGTGAAATTTCTGCAATTTTGCCCCAAAATAAGGGAAATTTCTGCCTTTTTCCCCGAAATAAGGGGAATTTCAGCCTTTTTACCTCAAAATAAGAGGAATTTCTGCATTTTTGCCACAAAATATTTGGAATTTCTGCCTTTTTGCCCCAAAATAAGGAAAACTTCTGCCTTTTTTCCTTAAATAAGTGAAATTTCTGCAATTTTGCCTTAAAATAAAAGAAATTTCTGCAATTTTTCCCCATAATAAAGGAATTTTCTGCAATTTTGCCCCAAAAGAAAGGGAATTTCTGTTTTTTGTCCACAAATAAGGGAAATTTCTGCAATTTTGCCCTAAAATAAGGGATATTTCTGCCTTTTGCCCCCAAATAAGGGGAATTTCTGCATTTTTGCCCCAAAATAAAGAAAATTACTGCATGTTTTACCCCAAATTAGGTGAATTTCTGCAATTTTGCTCCAAAATACGAGGATTTTCTTCCTATTTCGCCGAAAATAAACGGAATTTCTGCCATTTTGCCGCAAAATAAGTGAAATTTCTGCAGTTTTACCCCAAAATAAAGGGAAGTTCTGCGTTTTTGCCCAAAAATTAGGGGAATTTCTGCAATTTTGCTCCAAAATACGGGGAATTTCTGCCTTTTTTCCCCAATAATAAAGGGAATGTATATCTTTTTGCCATAAAAAAGGGAAATTTTTGCATTTTTACCCCAAAATAAGGGAATTTTCTGCATTTTTGACTCAAAAGAAGTGCAATTTCTCCATTTCCCCCAAAAATAAACCGAATTTCTGTCTTTTTGCCCAAAAATAAGGAGAATTTCTGACTTTTTGTCCTGAAATAAGTTAAATTTCTAAAATTTTTCCCCAAAATAAGGGAAATATCTGCTTTTTGCCCCAAAATAAAAGGAATTTCTGCCTTTTTGCCACAAAATAAGGGGAATTTCAAAATTTTTACCTCAAAATAAGGGGAATTTCAGCAATTTTGCCCCAAAATATGTGAAATTTCTGCAATTTTGCCCCAAAATAAGTGAAATTTCTGAGTTTTGTCTCATAATAAAAAGAATTTCTGTCTTTTTGCCCCAACATATAGGGAATTTCTGCCTTTTTGCCCCACAATTAGGGGAATTTCTGCAATTTTGCTCCAAAATACGGGGAATTTCTGCCTTTTTGCCCGAAAATAAGAAGAATGCATACCTTTTTGCCATAAAAAAAAATTTTTTCATTTTTGCTCCAAAATAAGGGGAATTTCTGCTTTTTTGCCTCTTAATAAGTGGAATTTCTGTCTTTTTCCTCCAATACAAAGGGAATTTCTGTCTTTTTTGCCCCAAAATAAGGAAAATTTCTGACTTGTTACCCAGAAGTAAGTGAAATTTCTGCAATTTTGCCCCAAAATAAGGGAAATTTCTGCCTTTTTTCCCCGAAATAAGGGGAAATTAAGCCTTTTTTCCTCAAAATAAGGGGAATTTCTGCATTTTTGCCACAAAATATTTGGAATTTCTGATATTTTGCCCCCAAATAAGGAAAACTTCTGCCTTTTTTCCTGAAATAAGTGAAATTTCTGCAATTTTGCCTTAAAATAAGTGAAAATTCTGTGTTTTGCCCCCAAATAAGGAGATTTTCTGTATTTTTGCCCCAATATATAGGGAATTTCTGCCTTTTTGCCCCACAATTAAAGGAATTTCTGCAATTTTGCTCCAAAATACGGGGATTTTCTGCCTTTTTGCCCGAAAATAAAAAGAATGCATATCTTTTTGCCATAAACAAGGGAAATTTCTTCATTTTTGCTCCAAAATAAAGGGAATTTCTGCTTTTTTGGCTCTAAATAAGTGGAATTTCTGTTTTTTTCCCCCAAAACAAAGGGAATTTCTGTCTCTTTTGCCCCAAAATAAGGAAAATTTCTGAATTATTAACCTGAAATAAGTGAAATTTCTGCAATTTTGCCCCAAAATGAGGAAAATTTCTGCCTTTTTGTCCCCAAATAAGGGGAATTTCAGCTTTTTTAACTCAAAATAATAGGATTTTCTGCATTTTTGCCCCAAAATATGGGAAATTTCTGCCTTTTTGACCCAAAATGAGAACAATTTCTGCAATTTTCTACCAAAATTAAAGAAATTTCTGCCTTTTTGCCCCAAAATAAGAAAATTTCTGCTTTTTTTCTGAAATAAGTGAAATTTCTGCAATTTTGCCCTAAAATAAGTGAAATTTCTGAGTTTTGCCCCAAAATAAGTGAAATTTCTGACTTATTACCCTGAAATAAGTGAAATTTCTGCAATTTTGCCCCTAAATAAGGGAAATTTCTGCCTTTTTGCCCTCAAATAAAGGGATTTTCAGCCTTTATACCTCAAAATAAGAGGAATTTCCTCATTTTTGCCCCAAAATATGGGAAATTTCTGCCTTTTCCCCCAAAATAAGAAAAATTTCTGCAATTTTGTACCAAAATAAAAGAAATTTCTGCCTTTTTGCCCCAAAATAAGTGAAATTTCTGCTTTTTTTCTGAAATAAGTGAAATTTCTGCAATTTTGCCCCAAAATAATTGAAAATTCTGAGTTTTGCCACAAAATAAGGAGAATTTCTCTATTTTTGCCCTAATAAATAGGGATTTTCTGCCTTTTTTCCCACAATTGAAGGAATTTCTGCAATTTTGCTCCCAATACGGGGAATTTCTGCCTTTTTGCCTGAAAATAAGAAAAATGCATACCTTTTTGCCATAAAAAAGGAAAATTTCTTCATTTTTGCTCCAAAATAAGGGGAATTTCTGCTTTTTTGTCTCTAAATAAGTGGAATTTCTGTCTTTTTCCCCCAAAACAAAGGGAATTTCTGTCTTTTTTGCCCCAAAATAAGAAAAATTTCTGACTTATTACCCTGAAATAAGTGAAATTTCTGCAATTTTGCCCCAAAATGAGGAAAATTTCTGCCTTTTTGCCCCCAAATTAAAGAAATTTCAGCCTTTTTACCACAAAATAAGGGGAATTTCTGCATTTTTGCCCCAAAATATGGGAAATTTCTGCGTTTTTGCCCCCAAATAAGAACAATTTCTGCAATTTTGTACCAAAATAAAAGAAATATCTGACTTTTTGCCACAAAAAAGAAAAGTTCTGCTTTTTTTTACTGACATAAGTGAAATTTCTGCAATTTTCCCCAAAATAAGTGAAATTTCTGCAATTTCGCCCCAAAATAAGAGAAATTTCTGGAATTTTGCCCCAAAATAAGTGGAATTTCTGAGTTTTGCCCCAAAATAAGTGAAATTTCTGTCTTTTTGCCCCAACATATAGGGAATTTCTGCCTTTTTGCCCCACAATTAGGAGAATTTCTGCAATTTTGCTCCAAAAGAGAGGGAATTTCTGACTTTTTGCCCGAAAAATAAGAAGAATGCATACCTTTTTGCCATAAAAAAGGGAAATTTCTTCATTTTTGCTCCAAAATAAGGGGAATTTCTGCTTTTTTGCCTCTTAATAAGTGGAATTTCTGTCTTTTTCCCCCAAAACAAAGGGAATTTATGTATTTTTTGCCCCAAAATAAGGAAAATTTCTGACTTATTACCCTGAAGTAAGTGAAATTTCTGCAATTTTGCCCCAAAATAAGTGAAATTTCTGAGTGTTGCCCCAAAATAAGGAAAATTTCTGTATTTTTGCCCCTACATATTGGAAATTTCTGTCTTTTTGCCCCACAATTAGGGGAATTTCTGCAATTTTGCTCCAAAATACGGGGAATTTCTGCCTTTTTGTCCGAAAATAAGAAGAATGCATACCTTTTTGCCATAAAAAAGGGAAATTTCTTTATTTTTGCTCCAAATAAGGGGAATTTCTGCTTTTTTGCTTGTAAATAAGTGGAATTTCTGTTTTTTTACCCCAAAGCAAAGGGAATTTCTGTCTTTTTTGCCCCAAAATAAGGAAAATTTCTGACTTATTACCCTGAAATAAGTGAAATTTCTTCAATTTTGTCCCTAAATAAGGGAAATTTCTGCCTTTTTGCCCTCAAATAAAGGGATTTTCGGCCTTTATACCTCAAAATAAGAGGAATTTCTGCATTTTTGCCCCAAAATATGGGAAATTTCTGCCTTTTTGCCCCAAAATAAGAAAAATTTCTGCAATTTTGTACCAAAATAAAAGAAATTTCTGCCTTTTTGCCCCAAAAAAAGTGAAATTTCTGCTTTTTTTCTGAAATAATGAAATTTCTGCAATTTTGTCCCAAAATAAGTGAAAAATCTGAGTTTTGCCCCAAAATAAGGAGAATTTCTCTATTTTTGCCCTAATATATAGGGAATTTCTGCCTTTTTGTCCCACAATTGAAGGAATTTCTGCAATTTTGCTCCCAATACGGGGAATTTCTGCCTTTTTGCCTGAAAATAAGAAAAATGCATAGCTTTTTGCCATAAAAAAGGAAAATTTCTTCATTTTTGCTCCAAAATAAGGGGAATTTCTGCATTTTTGCCGCTTAATAAGTGGAATTTCTGTCTTTTTCCCCCAAAACAAAGGGAATTTCTGTCTTTTTTGCCCCAAAATAAGGAAAATTTCTGACTTATTACCCTGAAATAAGTGAAATTTCTGCAATTGTGCCCCAAAATGAGGAAAATTTCTGCCTTTTTGCCCCCAAATTAAAGAAATTTCAGCCTTTTTACCACAAAATAAGGGGAATTTCTGCATTTTTGCCCCAAAATATGGGAAATTTCTGCATTTTTGCCCCCAAATAAGAACAATTTCTGCAATTTTGTACCAAAATAAAAGAAATATCTGACTTTTTGCCACAAAAAAGAAAAGTTCTGCTTTTTTTTACTGACATAAGTGAAATTTCTGCAATTTTCCCCAAAATAAGTGAAATTTCTGCAATTTCGCCCCAAAATAAGAGAAATTTCTGGAATTTTGCCCCAAAATAAGTGGAATTTCTGAGTTTTGCCCCAAAATAAGTGAAATTTCTGTCTTTTTGCCCCAACATATAGGGAATTTCTGCCTTTTTGCCCCACAATTAGGAGAATTTCTGCAATTTTGCTCCAAAAGAGAGGGAATTTCTGACTTTTTGCCCGAAAAATAAGAAGAATGCATACCTTTTTGCCATAAAAAAGGGAAATTTCTTCATTTTTGCTCCAAAATAAGGGGAATTTCTGCTTTTTTGCCTCTTAATAAGTGGAATTTCTGTCTTTTTCCCCCAAAACAAAGGGAATTTATGTATTTTTTGCCCCAAAATAAGGAAAATTTCTGACTTATTACCCTGAAGTAAGTGAAATTTCTGCAATTTTGCCCCAAAATAAGTGAAATTTCTGAGTGTTGCCCCAAAATAAGGAAAATTTCTGTATTTTTGCCTCTACATATTGGAAATTTCTGTCTTTTTGCCCCACAATTAGGGGAATTTCTGCAATTTTGCTCCAAAATACGGGGAATTTCTGCCTTTTTGTCCGAAAATAAGAAGAATGCATACCTTTTTGCCATAAAAAAGGGAAATTTCTTTATTTTTGCTCCAAATAAGGGGAATTTCTGCTTTTTTGCTTGTAAATAAGTGGAATTTCTGTTTTTTTACCCCAAAGCAAAGGGAATTTCTGTCTTTTTTGCCCCAAAATAAGGAAAATTTCTGACTTATTACCCTGAAATAAGTGAAATTTCTTCAATTTTGTCCCTAAATAAGGGAAATTTCTGCCTTTTTGCCCTCAAATAAAGGGATTTTCGGCCTTTATACCTCAAAATAAGAGGAATTTCTGCATTTTTGCCCCAAAATATGGGAAATTTCTGCCTTTTTGCCCCAAAATAAGAAAAATTTCTGCAATTTTGTACCAAAATAAAAGAAATTTCTGCCTTTTTGCCCCAAAATAAGTGAAATTTCTGCTTTTTTTCTGAAATAATGAAATTTCTGCAATTTTGCCCCAAAATAAGTGAAAAATCTGAGTTTTGCCCCAAAATAAGGAGAATTTCTCTATTTTTGCCCTAATATATAGGGAATTTCTGCCTTTTAGTCCCACAATTGAAAGAATTTCTGCAATTTTGCTCCCAATACGGGGAATTTCTGCCTTTTTGCCCGAAAACAAGAAGAATGCATACCTTTTTGCCATTAAAAAGGAAAATTTCTTCATTTTTGCTTCAAAATAAGGGGATATTCTGCTTTTTTGCCTCTAAATAAGTGGAATTTCTGTCTTTTTCCCCAAAACAAAGGGAATTTCTGTCTTTTTTGCCCCAAAATAAGGAAAATTTCTGACTTATTACCCTGAAATAAGTGAAATTTCTTCAATTTTGTCCCTAAATAAGGGAAATTTCTGCCTTTTTGCCCTCAAATTAAGGGATTTTCAGCCTTTATACCTCAAAATAAGAGGAATTTCTGCATTTTTGCCCCAAAATATGGGAAATTTCTGCCTTTTTGCCCCAAAATAAGTGAAATTTCTGCTTTTTTTCTGAAATAATGAAATTTCTGCAATTTTGCCCCAAAATAAGTGAAAAATCTGAGTTTTGCCCCAAAATAAGGAGAATTTCTCTATTTTTGCCCTAATATATAGGGAATTTCTGCCTTTTAGTCCCACAATTGAAAGAATTTCTGCAATTTTGCTCCCAATACGGGGAATTTCTGCCTTTTTGCCCGAAAATAAGAAAAATGCATACCTTTTTGCCATAAAAAAGGAAAATTTCTTCATTTTTGCTTCAAAATAAGGGGATATTCTGCTTTTTTGCCTCTAAATAAGTGGAATTTCTGTCTTTTTCCCCCAAAACAAAGGGAATTTCTGTCTTTTTTGCCCCAAAATAAGGAAAATTTCTGACTTATTACCCTGAAATAAGTGAAATTTCTGCAATTTTGCCCCAAAATGAGGAAAATTTCTGCCTTTTTGCCCCCAAATAAAAGAAATTTCAGCCTTTTTACCACAAAATAAGGGGAATTTCTGCATTTTTGCCCCAAAATATGGGAAATTTCTGCGTTTTTGCCCCCAAATAAGAACAATTTCTGCAATTTTGTACCAAAATAAAAGAAATATCTGACTTTTTGCCACAAAAAAGAAAAGTTCTGCTTTTTTTTACTGACATAAGTGAAATTTCTGCAATTTTCCCCAAAATAAGTGAAATTTCTGCAATTTCGCCCCAAAATAAGAGAAATTTCTGGAATTTTGCCCCAAAATAAGTGGAATTTCTGAGTTTTGCCCCAAAATAAGTGAAATTTCTGTCTTTTTGCCCCAACATATAGGGAATTTCTGCCTTTTTGCCCCACAATTAGGAGAATTTCTGCAATTTTGCTCCAAAAGAGAGGGAATTTCTGACTTTTTGCCCGAAAAATAAGAAGAATGCATACCTTTTTGCCATAAAAAAGGGAAATTTCTTCATTTTTGCTCCAAAATAAGGGGAATTTCTGCTTTTTTGCCTCTTAATAAGTGGAATTTCTGTCTTTTTCCCCCAAAACAAAGGGAATTTATGTATTTTTGCCCCAAAATAAGGAAAATTTCTGACTTATTACCCTGAAGTAAGTGAAATTTCTGCAATTTTGCCCCAAAATAAGTGAAATTTCTGAGTGTTGCCCCAAAATAAGGAAAATTTCTGTATTTTTGCCTCTACATATTGGAAATTTCTGTCTTTTTGCCCCACAATTAGGGGAATTTCTGCAATTTTGCTCCAAAATACGGGGAATTTCTGCCTTTTTGTCCGAAAATAAGAAGAATGCATACCTTTTTGCCATAAAAAAGGGAAATTTCTTTATTTTTGCTCCAAATAAGGGGAATTTCTGCTTTTTTGCTTGTAAATAAGTGGAATTTCTGTTTTTTTACCCCAAAGCAAAGGGAATTTCTGTCTTTTTTGCCCCAAAATAAGGAAAATTTCTGACTTATTACCCTGAAATAAGTGAAATTTCTTCAATTTTGTCCCTAAATAAGGGAAATTTCTGCCTTTTTGCCCTCAAATAAAGGGATTTTCGGCCTTTATACCTCAAAATAAGAGGAATTTCTGCATTTTTGCCCCAAAATATGGGAAATTTCTGCCTTTTTGCCCCAAAATAAGAAAAATTTCTGCAATTTTGTACCAAAATAAAAGAAATTTCTGCCTTTTTGCCCCAAAATAAGTGAAATTTCTGCTTTTTTTCTGAAATAATGAAATTTCTGCAATTTTGCCCCAAAATAAGTGAAAAATCTGAGTTTTGCCCCAAAATAAGGAGAATTTCTCTATTTTTGCCCTAATATATAGGGAATTTCTGCCTTTTAGTCCCACAATTGAAAGAATTTCTGCAATTTTGCTCCCAATACGGGGAATTTCTGCCTTTTTGCCCGAAAACAAGAAGAATGCATACCTTTTTGCCATTAAAAAGGAAAATTTCTTCATTTTTGCTTCAAAATAAGGGGATATTCTGCTTTTTTGCCTCTAAATAAGTGGAATTTCTGTCTTTTTCCCCCAAAACAAAGGGAATTTCTGTCTTTTTTGCCCCAAAATAAGGAAAATTTCTGACTTATTACCCTGAAATAAGTGAAATTTCTTCAATTTTGTCCCTAAATAAGGGAAATTTCTGCCTTTTTGCCCTCAAATTAAGGGATTTTCAGCCTTTATACCTCAAAATAAGAGGAATTTCTGCATTTTTGCCCCAAAATATGGGAAATTTCTGCCTTTTTGCCCCAAAATAAGAAAAATTTCTGCAATTTTGTACCAAAATAAAAGAAATTTCTGCCTTTTTGCCCCAAAATAAGTGAAATTTCTGCTTTTTTTCTGAAATAATGAAATTTCTGCAATTTTGCCCCAAAATAAGTGAAAAATCTGAGTTTTGCCCCAAAATAAGGAGAATTTCTCTATTTTTGCCCTAATATATAGGGAATTTCTGCCTTTTAGTCCCACAATTGAAAGAATTTCTGCAATTTTGCTCCCAATACGGGGAATTTCTGCCTTTTTGCCCGAAAATAAGAAAAATGCATACCTTTTTGCCATAAAAAAGGAAAATTTCTTCATTTTTGCTTCAAAATAAGGGGATATTCTGCTTTTTTGCCTCTAAATAAGTGGAATTTCTGTCTTTTTCCCCCAAAACAAAGGGAATTTCTGTCTTTTTTGCCCCAAAATAAGGAAAATTTCTGACTTATTACCCTGAAATAAGTGAAATTTCTGCAATTTTGCCCCAAAATGAGGAAAATTTCTGCCTTTTTGCCCCCAAATAAAAGAAATTTCAGCCTTTTTACCACAAAATAAGGGGAATTTCTGCATTTTTGCCCCAAAATATGGGAAATTTCTGCGTTTTTGCCCCCAAATAAGAACAATTTCTGCAATTTTGTACCAAAATAAAAGAAATATCTGACTTTTTGCCACAAAAAAGAAAAGTTCTGCTTTTTTTTACTGACATAAGTGAAATTTCTGCAATTTTGCCCCAAAATAAGTGAAATTTCTGCAATTTCACCCCAAAATAAGAGAAATTTCTGGAATTTTGCCCCAAAATAAGTGGAATTTCTGAGTTTTGCCCCAAAATAAGTGAAATTTCTGTCTTTTTGCCCCAACATATAGGAAATTTCTGCCTTTTTGCCCCACAATTAGGGGAATTTCTGCAATTTTGCTCCAAAAGAGAGGGAATTTCTGACTTTTTGCCCGAAAAATAAGAAGAATGCATACCTTTTTGCCATAAAAAAGGGAAATTTCTTCATTTTTGCTCCAAAATAAGGGGAATTTCTGCTTTTTTGCCTCTTAATAAGTGGAATTTTTGTCTTTTTCCCCCAAAACAAAGAGAATTTATGTCTTTTTTGCCCTAAAATAAGGAAAATTTCTGACTTATTACCCTGAAGTAAGTGAAATTTCTGCAATTTTGCCCCAAAATAAGGGAAATTTCTCCCTTTTGCCCCCAAATAAGGAGAATTTCTGCATTTTTGCCTCTTAATAAGTGGAATTTCTGTCTTTTTCCCCCAATACAAAGGGAATTTCTGTCTTTTTTGCCCCAAAATAAGGAAAATTTCAGACTTGTTTCCCAGAAGTAAGTGAAATTTCTGCAATTTTGCCCCAAAATAAGGGAAATTTCTGCCTTTTTTCCCCGAAATAAGGGGAATTTCAGCCTTTTTACCTCAAAATAAGGGGAATTTCTGCATTTTTGCCACAAAATATTTGGAATTTCTGCCTTTTTGCCCCAAAATAAGGAAAACTTCTGCCTTTTTTCCTTAAATAAGTGAAATTTCTGCAATTTTGCCTTAAAATAAAAGAAATTTCTGCAATTTTTCCCCATAATAAAGGAATTTTCTGCAATTTTGCCCCAAAAGAAAGGGAATTTCTGTTTTTTGTCCCCAAATAAGGGAAATTTCTGCAATTTTTCCCTAAAATAAGGGATATTTCTGCCTTTTGCCCCCAAATAAGGGGAATTTCTGCATTTTTGCCCCAAAATAAAGAAAATTACTGCATGTTTTACCCCAAATTAGGTGAATTTCTGCAATTTTGCTCCAAAATACGAGGATTTTCTTCCTATTTCGCCGAAAATAAACGGAATTTCTGCCATTTTGCCGCGAAATAAGTGAAATTTCTGCAGTTTTACCCCAAAATAAGGGGAAGTTCTGCGTTTTTGCCCAAAAATTAGGGGAATTTCTGCAATTTTGCTCCAAAATACGGGGAATTTCTGCCTTTTTTCCCCAATAATAAAGGGAATGTATATCTTTTTGCCATAAAACAGCGAAATTTCTTCATTTTTACCCCAAAATAAGGGAAGTTTCCACCTTTTTGACTCAAAAGAAGTGCAATTTCTCCCTTTTCCCTAAAATAAACCAAATTTCTGTCTTTTTGCCCCAAAATAGGGGAATTTCTGACTTTTTGCCCTGAAATAAGTTAAATTTCTAAAATTTTTCCCCAAAATAAGGGAAATGTCTGCTTTTTGCCCCAAATTAAGGGGAATTTCTGCCTTTTTGCCACAAAATAAGGGGAATTTCAGAATTTTTACCTCAAAATAAGGGGAATTTCTGCATTTTTGCCCCTAAATATGGGAAATTTCTGCCTTTTTGCCCAAAATAAGAAAAATTTCTGCAATTTTGTACCAAAATAAAAGAAATTTCTGCCTTTTTGCCCCAAAATAGAAAATTTCTACTTTTTTTCCCTGAAATAAGTTAAATTTCTGCAATTTTGCCCCAAAATAAGTGAAATTTCTCCAATTTTGCCCCATAATAAGGGAAATTTCTGGAATTTTGCCCCAAAATAAGTGGAATTTCTGAGTTTTGCCCCAAAATAAGGAGATTTTCTGTCTTTTTGCCCCAACATATTGTAAATTTTGATTTTTGCCCCACAATTAAGGGAATTTCTGCAATTTTGCTCCAAAATACGGGGAATTTCTGCCATTTTGCCCGAAAATAAGAAGAATGCATAGCTTTTTGCCATAAAAAAAGGAAATTTCTTCATTTTTGCTCCAAAATAAGGGGAATTTCTGCTTTTTTGCCTCTCAATAAGTGGAATTTCTGTCTCTTTCCCCCAAAACAAAGGGAATTTCTGTCTTTTTTGCCCCAAAATAAGAAAAATTTCTGACTTATTACCCTGAAATAAGTGAAATTTCTGCAATTTTGCCCCAAAATAAGGGAAATTTCTTCCTTTTTGCCACAAAATAAGAAAAATTTCTGTCTTTTTGCCCCAAAATAAGGGAAATTTCAGCCTTTTTACCTCATAATATGGGTAATCTTTGCTTTTTGCCCTAAAATATGGGGAATTTCTGTATTTTGCCCTAAAATAAAGAAAATTTCTGCAATTTTGTACCAAAATAAAAGCAATTTTTGCCTTTTTGCCCCAAAATAAGAAAAATTTCTGCATTTTTTCCCTGAAATAAGTGAAATTTCTGTAATTTTGCCACAAAATAAGGGAGATTTCTGCAATTTTGCCCCAAAATAATAAAATTTTCTGGAATTTTGCCCCAATATAAGGAAAATTTCTGCCTTTTTGCCCCCAAATAAAGGGAATTTCAGCCTTTTTACCTGAAAATATGGGGAATTTCTGCATTTTTGCCCAAAAATATAAGGAATTTTTGCCTTTTGCCCCAAAATAAGAAAAATTTCTGGAATTTTGTACCAAAATAAAAGAAATTTCTGCCTTTTGGCCCCAAAATAAGAAAACTTCTGCATTTTTTCTGAAATAAGTGAAATTTCTGAAATTTTGCCCCAAAATAAAGGAAATTTCTTCAATTTTGCCCCAAAATAAGAACAATTTCTGCAATTTTGTACCAAAATAAAAGAAATTTCTGCCTTTTTGCCCCAAAATAAAAAAATTTCTGCTTTTTTTTTGGAAATAAGTGAAATTTCTGCAATTTTGCCCCAAAATAATTGAAATTTCTAAGTTTTGCTCCAAAATAAGGGAAATTTCTGCCTTATTGACCCAAATAAGGGGAAGTTCAGCATTTTTACCTTAAAATAAGGGGAAATTCTGCATTTTTGCCCCAAAATATGAGATATTTCTGCCTTTTTCCCAAAATAAGAAAAATTTCTGCAATTTTGCACCAAAATAAAAGAAATTTCTGCCTTTTTGCCCCAAAATAAGAAAATTTCTGCTTTTTATTCTGAAATAAGTGAAATTTCTGCAATTTTGCCCCAAAATAAGTGAAATTTCTGAGTTTTGCCCCAAAATAAGGAGAATTTCTGTCTTTTTGTCCCAACATATAGGGAATTTCTTCCTTTTTGCCCCACAATTAGGGGAATTTCTGCAATTTTGCTACAAAACAGGGGGAATTTCTGCCTTTTTGCCCGAAAACAAGAAGAATGCATAACTTTTGGCCATAAAAAAGGGAAATTTCTTTATTTTTGCTCCAAAATAAGGGGAATTTCTGCTTTTTTGCCTCTTAATAAGTGGAATTTCTGTCTTTTTCCCCCAAAACAAAGGGAATTTCTGTCTTTTTTGCCCCAAAATAAGGAAAATTTCTGACTTATTACCCTGAAGTAAGTGAAATTTCTGCAATTTTGCCCCAAAGGAGGGAAATTTCTGCCTTTTTGCCTCCAAATAAGGAAAATATCAGCCTTTTTACCTCAAAATAAGGGAAATTTCTGCATTTTTGCCCCAAAATATGGGAAATTTCTGCCTTTTTGCCCCAAAATAAGAACAAATTCTGCAATTTTGTACAAAAATAAAAGAAATTTCTGACTCTTTCCCAAAAAGAAAATTTCTGCTTTTTTTTTCTGAAATAAGTGAAATTTCTGCAATTTTGCCCCAAAATATGTAAAATTTCTGCAATTTTGCCCCAAAATAAGGGAAATTTCTGAGTTTTGCCCCAAAATAAGAGGAATTTCTGTTTTTACCCCAACATATAGGGAATTTCTGACTTTTTGCCCCACAATTAAAGGAATTTCTGCAATTTTGCTCCAAAACACGGGGATTTTCTGCCTTTTTGACCAAAAATAAGAAGAATGCATACCTTTTTGCCAGAAAAAATGGAAATTTCTTCATTTTTTGCTCCAAAATAAGGGGAATTTCTGCTTTTTTGCCTGTAAATAAGTGGAATTTCTGTTTTTTTCCCCCAAAACAAAGGGAACTTCTGTCTTTTTTGCCCCAAAATAAGGAAAATTTCTGACTTATTACCCTGAAATAAGTGAAATTTCTGCAATTTTGCCCCAAAATAATTGAAATTTCTGAGTTTTGTCCTAAAATAAGGGGAATTTCTGCCTTTTTGCCCTCAAATAAGGAGAATTTCAGCATTTTTACCTCAAAATAAGGATAATTTCAGCATTTTGCCCCCAAATATGGGAAATTTCTGCCTTTTTGCCCAAAATAAAAAAAATTTCTGCAATTTTGTACCAAAATAAAAGAAATTTCTGCCTTTTTATCCCAAAATAAGAAAATTTCTGCTTTTTTTTCTGAAATAAGTGAAATTTCTGCAATTTTGCCCCAAAATAAGTGAAATTTCTGAGTTTTGCCCCAAAATAAGGAGAATTTCTGTCTTTTTGCCCCAACATATAGGGAATTTCTGCCTTGTTGCCCCACAATTAGAAGAATTTCTGCAAATTGCTCCAAAATACGGGGAATTTCTGCCTTTTTGCCCGAAAATAAGAAGAATGCATACCTTTTTGCCATAAAAAAGTGAAATTTCTTCATTTTTGCTCCAAAATAAGTGGAATTTCTGCTTTTTTGCTTGTAAATAAGTGGAATTTCTGTTTTTTTACCCCAAAGCAAAGGGAATTTCTGTCTTTTTTGCCCCAAAATAAGGAAAGTTTTTGACTTATTACCCTGAAATAAGTGAAATTTCTGCAATTTTGCCCCTAAATAAGGGAAATTTCTGCCTTTTTGCCCCCAAATAAAGGGAATTTCAGCCTTTATACCTCAAAATAAGGGGAATTTCTGCATTTTTGCCCCAAAATATGGAAAATTTCTGCCTTTTTGCCCCAAAATAAGAAAAATTTCTGCAATTTTGTACCAAAATAAAAGAAATTTCTGCCTTTTTGCCCCAAAATAAGTGAAATTTCTGCTTTTTTTCTGAAATAAGTGAAATTTCTGCAATTTTGCCCCAAAATAAGTGAAAATTCTGAGTTTTGCCCCAAAATAAGGAGAATTTCTGTATTTTTGCCCTAATATATAGGGAATTTCTGCCTTTTTGTCCCACAATTAAAGGAATTTCTGCAATTTTGCTCCTAATACAGGGAATTTCTGCCTTTTTGCCCGAAAATAAGAAAAATGCATACCTTTTTGCCAGAATAAAAGGGAAATTTCTTCATTTTTGCTCCAAAATAAGGGGAATTTCTGCTTTTTTGCCTCTCAATAAGTGGAATTTCTGTCTCTTTCCCCCAAAACAAAGGGAATTTCTGTCTTTTTTGCCCCAAAATAAGGAAAATTTCTGACTTATTACCCTGAAATAAGTGAAATTTCTGTAATTTTGCCCCAAAATAAGGGAAATTTCTTCCTTTTTGCCACAAAATAAGGGACATTTCTGTGTTTTTGCCCCAAAATAAGGGAAATTTCAGCCTTTTTACCTCATAATATGGGTAATCTTTGCTTTTTGCCCTAAAATATGGGGAATTTCTGTATTTTGTCCTAAAATAAAGAAAATTTCTGCAATTTTGTACCAAAATAAAAGCAATTTTTGCCTTTTTGCCCCAAAATAAGAGAAATTTCTGCATTTTTTTCCTGAAATAAGTGAAATTTCTGTAATTTTGCCACAAAATAAGGGAGATTTCTGCAATTTTGCCCCAAAATAAAGAAATTTTCTGGAATTTTGCCCCAATATAAGGAAAATTTCTGCCTTTTTGCCCCCAAATAAAAGGAATTTCAGCCTTTTTCCCTCAAAATATGGGGAATTTCTGCATTTTTGCCCAAAAATATAAGGAATTTTGCCTTTTGCCCCAAAATAAGAAAAATTTCTGGAATTTTGTACCAAAATAAAAGAAATTTCTGCCTTTTGGCCCCAAAATAAGAAAACTTCTGCATTTTTTCTGAAATAAGTGAAATTTCTGAAATTTTGCCCCAAAATAAAGGAAATTTCTTCAATTTTGCCCCAAAATAAGAACAATTTCTGCAATTTTGTACCAAAATAAAAGAAATTTCTGCCTTTTTGCCCCAAAATAAAAAAATTTCTGCTTTTTTTTTGGAAATAAGTGAAATTTCTGCAATTTTGCCCCAAAATAATTGAAATTTCTAAGTTTTGCTCCAAAATAAGGGAAATTTCTGCCTTTTTGACCCAAATAAGGGGAAGTTCAGCATTTTTACTTTAAATTAGGGGAAATTCTGCATTTTTGCCACAAAATATGAGATATTTCTGCCTTTTTCCCAAAATAAGAAAAATTTCTGCAATTTTGCACCAAAATAAAAGAAATTTCTGCCTTTTTGCCCCAAAATAAGAAAATTTCTGCTTTTTATTCTGAAATAAGTGAAATTTCTGCAATTTTGCCCCAAAATAAGTGAAATTTCTGAGTTTTGCCCCAAAATAAGGAGAATTTCTGTCTTTTTGTCCCAACATATAGGGAATTTCTTCCTTTTTGCCCCACAATTAGGGGAATTTCTGCAATTTTGCTACAAAACAGGGGGAATTTCTGCCTTTTTGCCCGAAAACAAGAAGAATGCATAACTTTTGGCCATAAAAAAGGGAAATTTCTTTATTTTTGCTCCAAAATAAGGGGAATTTCTGCTTTTTTGCCTCTTAATAAGTGGAATTTCTGTCTTTTTCCCCCAAAACAAAGGGAATTTCTGTCTTTTTTGCCCCAAAATAAGGAAAATTTCTGACTTATTACCCTGAAGTAAGTGAAATTTCTGCAATTTTGCCCCAAAGGAGGGAAATTTCTGCCTTTTTGCCTCCAAATAAGGAAAATATCAGCCTTTTTACCTCAAAATAAGGGAAATTTCTGCATTTTTGCCCCAAAATATGGGAAATTTCTGCCTTTTTGCCCCAAAATAAGAACAAATTCTGCAATTTTGTACAAAAATAAAAGAAATTTCTGACTCTTTCCCAAAAAGAAAATTTCTGCTTTTTTTTTCTGAAATAAGTGAAATTTCTGCAATTTTGCCCCAAAATATGTAAAATTTCTGCAATTTTGCCCCAAAATAAGGGAAATTTCTGAGTTTTGCCCCAAAATAAGAGGAATTTCTGTTTTTACCCCAACATATAGGGAATTTCTGACTTTTTGCCCCACAATTAAAGGAATTTCTGCAATTTTGCTCCAAAACACGGGGATTTTCTGCCTTTTTGACCAAAAATAAGAAGAATGCATACCTTTTTGCCAGAAAAAATGGAAATTTCTTCATTTTTTGCTCCAAAATAAGGGGAATTTCTGCTTTTTTGCCTGTAAATAAGTGGAATTTCTGTTTTTTTCCCCCAAAACAAAGGGAACTTCTGTCTTTTTTGCCCCAAAATAAGGAAAATTTCTGACTTATTACCCTGAAATAAGTGAAATTTCTGCAATTTTGCCCCAAAATAATTGAAATTTCTGAGTTTTGTCCTAAAATAAGGGGAATTTCTGCCTTTTTGCCCTCAAATAAGGAGAATTTCAGCATTTTTACCTCAAAATAAGGATAATTTCAGCATTTTGCCCCCAAATATGGGAAATTTCTGCCTTTTTGCCCAAAATAAGAAAAATTTCTGCAATTTTGTACCAAAATAAAAGAAATTTCTGCCTTTTTATCCCAAAATAAGAAAATTTCTGCTTTTTTTCTGAAATAAGTGAAATTTCTGCAATTTTGCCCCAAAATAAGTGAAATTTCTGAGTTTTGCCCCAAAATAAGGAGAATTTCTGTCTTTTTGCCCCAACATATAGGGAATTTCTGCCTTGTTGCCCCACAATTAGAAGAATTTCTGCAAATTGCTCCAAAATACGGGGAATTTCTGCCTTTTTGCCCGAAAATAAGAAGAATGCATACCTTTTTGCCATAAAAAAGTGAAATTTCTTCATTTTTGCTCCAAAATAAGTGGAATTTCTGCTTTTTTGCTTGTAAATAAGTGGAATTTCTGTTTTTTTACCCCAAAGCAAAGGGAATTTCTGTCTTTTTTGCCCCAAAATAAGGAAAGTTTTTGACTTATTACCCTGAAATAAGTGAAATTTCTGCAATTTTGCCCCTAAATAAGGGAAATTTCTGCCTTTTTGCCCCCAAATAAAGGGAATTTCAGCCTTTATACCTCAAAATAAGGGGAATTTCTGCATTTTTGCCCCAAAATATGGAAAATTTCTGCCTTTTTGCCCCAAAATAAGAAAAATTTCTGCAATTTTGTACCAAAATAAAAGAAATTTCTGCCTTTTTGCCCCAAAATAAGTGAAATTTCTGCTTTTTTTCTGAAATAAGTGAAATTTCTGCAATTTTGCCCCAAAATAAGTGAAAATTCTGAGTTTTGCCCCAAAATAAGGAGAATTTCTGTATTTTTGCCCTAATATATAGGGAATTTCTGCCTTTTTGTCCCACAATTAAAGGAATTTCTGCAATTTTGCTCCTAATACAGGGAATTTCTGCCTTTTTGCCCGAAAATAAGAAAAATGCATACCTTTTTGCCAGAATAAAAGGGAAATTTCTTCATTTTTGCTCCAAAATAAGGGGAATTTCTGCTTTTTTGCCTCTCAATAAGTGGAATTTCTGTCTCTTTCCCCCAAAACAAAGGGAATTTCTGTCTTTTTTGCCCCAAAATAAGGAAAATTTCTGACTTATTACCCTGAAATAAGTGAAATTTCTGTAATTTTGCCCCAAAATAAGGGAAATTTCTTCCTTTTTGCCACAAAATAAGGGACATTTCTGTGTTTTTGCCCCAAAATAAGGGAAATTTCAGCCTTTTTACCTCATAATATGGGTAATCTTTGCTTTTTGCCCTAAAATATGGGGAATTTCTGTATTTTGTCCTAAAATAAAGAAAATTTCTGCAATTTTGTACCAAAATAAAAGCAATTTTTGCCTTTTTGCCCCAAAATAAGAGAAATTTCTGCATTTTTTCCCTGAAATAAGTGAAATTTCTGTAATTTTGCCACAAAATAAGGGAGATTTCTGCAATTTTGCCCCAAAATAAAGAAATTTTCTGGAATTTTGCCCCAATATAAGGAAAATTTCTGCCTTTTTGCCCCCAAATAAAAGGAATTTCAGCCTTTTTCCCTCAAAATATGGGGAATTTCTGCATTTTTGCCCAAAAATATAAGGAATTTTGCCTTTTGCCCCAAAATAAGAAAAATTTCTGGAATTTTGTACCAAAATAAAAGAAATTTCTGCCTTTTGGCCCCAAAATAAGAAAACTTCTGCATTTTTTCTGAAATAAGTGAAATTTCTGAAATTTTGCCCCAAAATAAAGGAAATTTCTTCAATTTTGCCCCAAAATAAGAACAATTTCTGCAATTTTGTACCAAAATAAAAGAAATTTCTGCCTTTTTGCCCCAAAATAAAAAAATTTCTGCTTTTTTTTTGGAAATAAGTGAAATTTCTGCAATTTTGCCCCAAAATAATTGAAATTTCTAAGTTTTGCTCCAAAATAAGGGAAATTTCTGCCTTTTTGACCCAAATAAGGGGAAGTTCAGCATTTTTACTTTAAATTAGGGGAAATTCTGCATTTTTGCCACAAAATATGAGATATTTCTGCCTTTTTCCCAAAATAAGAAAAATTTCTGCAATTTTGCACCAAAATAAAAGAAATTTCTGCCTTTTTGCCCCAAAATAAGAAAATTTCTGCTTTTTATTCTGAAATAAGTGAAATTTCTGCAATTTTGCCCCAAAATAAGTGAAATTTCTGAGTTTTGCCCCAAAATAAGGAGAATTTCTGTCTTTTTGTCCCAACATATAGGGAATTTCTTCCTTTTTGCCCCACAATTAGGGGAATTTCTGCAATTTTGCTCCAAAACAGGGGGAATTTCTGCCTTTTTGCCCGAAAACAAGAAGAATGCATAACTTTTGGCCATAAAAAAGGGAAATTTCTTTATTTTTGCTCTAAAATAAGGAGAATTTCTGCTTTTTGCCTCTTAATAAGTGGAATTTCTGTCTTTTTCCCCCAAAACAAAGGGAATTTCTGTCTTTTTTGCCCCAAAATAAGGAAAATTTCTGACTTATTACCCTGAAGTAAGTGAAATTTCTGCAATTTTGCCCCAAAGGAGGGAAATTTCTGCCTTTTTGCCTCCAAATAAGGAAAATATCAGCCTTTTTACCTCAAAATAAGGGAAATTTCTGCATTTTTGCCCCAAAATATGGGAAATTTCTGCCTTTTTGCCCCAAAATAAGAACAAATTCTGCAATTTTGTACAAAAATAAAAGAAATTTCTGACTCTTTCCCAAAAAGAAAATTTCTGCTTTTTTTTCTGAAATAAGTGAAATTTCTGCAATTTTGCCCCAAAATATGTAAAATTTCTGCAATTTTGCCCCAAAATAAGGGAAATTTCTGAGTTTTGCCCCAAAATAAGAGGAATTTCTGTTTTTACCCCAACATATAGGGAATTTCTGACTTTTTGCCCCACAATTAAAGGAATTTCTGCAATTTTGCTCCAAAACACGGGGATTTTCTGCATTTTTGATCAAAAATAAGAAGAATGCATACCTTTTTGCCAGAAAAAATGGAAATTTCTTCATTTTTGCTCCAAAATAAGGGGAATTTCTGCTTTTTTGCCTGTAAATAAGTGGAATTTCTGTTTTTTTCCCCCAAAACAAAGGGAACTTCTGTCTTTTTTGCCCCAAAATAAGGAAAATTTCTGACTTATTACCCTGAAATAAGTGAAATTTCTGCAATTTTGCCCCAAAATAATTGAAATTTCTGAGTTTTGTCCTAAAATAAGGGGAATTTCTGCCTTTTTGCCCTCAAATAAGGAGAATTTCAGCATTTTTACCTCAAAATAAGGATAATTTCAGCATTTTGCCCCCAAATATGGGAAATTTCTGCCTTTTTGCCCAAAATAAGAAAAATTTCTGCAATTTTGTACCAAAATAAAAGAAATTTCTGCCTTTTTATCCCAAAATAAGAAAATTTCTGCTTTTTTTTCTGAAATAAGTGAAATTTCTGCAATTTTGCCCCAAAATAAGTGAAATTTCTGAGTTTTGCCCCAAAATAAGGAGAATTTCTGTCTTTTTGCCCCAACATATAGGGAATTTCTGCCTTTTTGCCCCACAATTAGAAGAATTTCTGCAAATTGCTCCAAAATACGGGGAATTTCTGCCTTTTTGCCCGAAAATAAGAAGAATGCATACCTTTTTGCCATAAAAAAGTGAAATTTCTTCATTTTTGCTCCAAAATAAGGGGAATTTCTGCTTTTTTGCTTGTAAATAAGTGGAATTTCTGTTTTTTTACCCCAAAGCAAAGGGAATTTCTGTCTTTTTTGCCCCAAAATAAGGAAAGTTTTTGACTTATTACCCTGAAATAAGTGAAATTTCTGCAATTTTGCCCCTAAATAAGGGAAATTTCTGCCTTTTTGCCCCCAAATAAAGGGAATTTCAGACTTTATACCTCAAAATAAGGGGAATTTCTGCATTTTTGCCCCAAAATATGGGAAATTTCTGCCTTTTTGCCCCAAAATAAGAAAAATTTCTGCAATTTTGTACCAAATTAAAAGAAATTTCTGACTTTTTGCCCCAAAAAAGAAAAGTTCTGCTTTTTTTTACTGACATAAGTGAAATTTCTGCAATTTTGCCCCAAAATAAGTGAAATTTCTGCAATTTCGCCCCAAAATAAGTGAAAATTCTGAGTTTTGCCCCAAAATAAGGAGAATTTCTGTATTTTTGCCCTAATAATTGGGAATTTCTGCCTTTTTGTCCCACAATTAAAGGAATTTCTGCAATTTTGCTCCAAATACGGGGAATTTCTGCCTTTTTGCCCGAAAATAAGAAAAATGCATACCTTTTTGCCAGAAAAAAGGGAAATTTCTTCATTTTTGCTCCAAAATAAGGGGAATTTCTGCTTTTTTGCCTCTCAATAAGTGAAATTTCTGTCTCTTTCCCCCAAAACAAAGGGAATTTCTGTCTTTTTTGCCCCAAAATAAGGAAAATTTCTGACTTATTACCCTGAAATAAGTGAAGTTTCTGCAATTTTGCCCCAAAATGAGGAAAATTTCTGCCTTTTTGCCCCCAAATAAGGAGAATTTCAGCCTTTTTACCACAAAATAAGGGGAATTTCTGCATTTTTGCCCCAAAGTATGGGAAATTTCTGCGTTTTTGCCCCAAAATAAGAACAATTTCTGCAATTTTGTACCAAAATAAAAGAAATTTCTGACTTTTTGCCCCAAAAAAGAAAAGTTCTGCTTTTTTTTACTGACATAAGTGAAATTTCTGCAATTTTGCACCAAAATAAGTGGAATTTCTGAGTTTTGCCCCAAAATAAAGAGAATTTCTGCCTTTTTGCCCCAACATATAGGGAATTTCTGCCTTTTTGCCCCACAATTAGGGGAATTTCTGCAATTTTGCTCCAAAAAAACGGGGAATTTCTGCTTTTTTGCCCGAAAACAAGAAGAATGCATACCTTTTTGCCATAAAAAAGGGAAATTTCTTCATTTTTGCTCCAAAATAAGGGGAATTTCTGCTTTTTTGCCTCTTAATAAGTGGAATTTCTGTCTTTTTCCCCCAAAACAAAGGGAATTTCTGTCTTTTTGCCCCAAAATAAGGGGAATTTCTGACTTTTTGCCCTGAAATAAGTTAAATTTCTAAAATTTTTTTCCAAAATAAGGGAAATGTCTGCTTTTTGCCCCAAAATAAGGGGAATTTCTGCCTTTTTGCCACAAAATAAAGGGAATTTCAGAATTTTTACCTCAAAATAAGGGGAATTTCTGCATTTTTGCCCCTAAATATGGGAAATTGCTGCCTTTTTGCCCAAAATAAGAAAAATTTCTGCAATTTTGTACTAAAATAAAAGAAATTTCTGCCTTTTTGCCCCAAAATAAGAAAATTTCTACTTTTTTCCCTGAAATAAGTTAAATTTCTGAGATTTTTCCCCAAAATAAGTGAAATTTCTCCAATTTTGCCCCAAAATAAGGGAAATTTCTGGAATTTTGCCCCAAAATAAGTGGAATTTCTGAGTTTTGCCCCAAAATAAGAAGAATTTCTGTCTTTTTGCCTCAACATATAGGGAATTTCTGACTTTTTGCCCTACAATTAAGGGAATTTCTGCAATTTTTTTCCAAAATACGGGGAATTTCTGCCTTTTTGCCCGAAAATAAGAAGAATGCATAGCTTTTTGCCATAAAAAAGGGAAATTTCTTCATTTTTGCTCCAAAATAAGGGGAATTTCTGCTTTTTTGCCTCTAAATAAGTGGAATTTCTGTCTTTTTCCCCCAAAACAAAGGGAATTTCTGTCTTTGTGCCCCAAAATAAGGAAAATTTCTGACTTATTACCCTGAAATAAGTGAAATTTCTGCAATTTTGCCCCAAAATAAGGGAAATTTCTGTCTTTTTGCCACAAAATTATGAAAATTTCAGTCTTTTTGCCCCAAAATAAGGGAAATTTCAGCCTTTTTACCTCATAATAAGATTAATCTCTGCTTTTTGCCCTAAAATATGGGAAATTTCTGTATTTTGCCCCAAAATAAAGAAAATTTCTGCAATTTTGTACCAAAATAAAAGCAATTTCTGCCTTTTTGCCCCAAAATAAGAGAAATTTCTGCTTTTTTTCCCTGAAATAAGTGAAATTTCTGTAATTTTGCCACAAAATAAGGGAGATTTGTTTAATTTTGCCCCAAAATAAAGAAAATTTCTGGAATTTTACCCCAAAATAAGGAAAATTTCTGCCTTTTTGCCCCCAAATAAAGGGAATTACAGCCTTTTTACCTCAAAATAAGGGAAATTTCTGCATTTTTGCCCCAAAATATGGGAAATTTCTGCCTTTTTGCCCCAAAATAAGAACAATTTCTGCAATTTTGTAACAAAATAAAAGAAATTTCTGACTTTTTGCCCCAAAAAAGAAAAGTTCTGCTTTTTTTTACTGACATAAGTGAAATATCTGCAATTTTGCCCCAAAATAAGTGAAATTTCTGCAATTTTGCCCCAAAATAAGTGAAATTTCTGAGTTTTGCCCCAAAATAAGGAGAATTTCTGTCTTTTTGCCCCAACATAAAGGGAATTTCTGCCTTTTTGCCCCACAATTAGGAAAATTTCTGCAATTTTGCTCCAAAACAGGGGGAATTTTTGCCTTTTTGCCCGAAAACAAGAAGAATGCATAACTTTTGGCCATAAAAAAGGGAAATTTCTTCATTTTTGCTCCAAAATAAGGAGAATTTCTGCTTTTTTGCCTCTTAATAAGTGGAATTTCTGTCTTTTTCCCCCAAAACAAAGGGAATTTCTGTCTTTTTTGCCCCAAAATAAGGAAAATTTCTTACTTATTACCCTGAAATAAGTGAAATTTCTGCAATTTTGCCCCAAAAGGAGGGAAATTTCTGCCTTTTTGCCTCCAAATAAGGAAAATATCAGCCTTTTTACCTCAAAATAAGGAAAATTTCTGCATTTTTGCCCCAAAATATGGGAAATTTCTGCCTTTTTGCCCCAAAATAAGAACAAATTCTGCAATTTTGTACAAAAATAAAAGAAATTTCTGACTTTTTTCCCAAAAAGAAAATTTCTGCTTTTTTTTTCTGAAATAAGTGAAATTTCTGCAATTTTGCCCCAAAATATGTGAAATTTCTGCAATTTTGCCCCAAAATAAGGGAAATTTCTGAATTTGCCCCAAAATAAGAGGAATTTCTGTTTTTACCCCAACATATAGGGAATTTCTGCCTTTTTGCTTCACAATTAAAGGAATTTCTGCAATTTTGCTCCAAAACACGGGGATTTTCTGCCTTTTTGACCAAAAATAAGAAGAATGCATACCGTTTTGCCATAAAAAATGGAAATTTCTTCATTTTTGCTCCAAAATAAGGGGAATTTCTGCTTTTTTGCCTCTAAATAAGTGGATTTTCTGTCTTTTTCTCCCAAAACAAAGGGAATTTCTGTCTTTTTTGCCCCAAAATAAGGAAAATTTCTGACTTATTACCCTGAAATAAGTGAAATTTCTGCAATTTTGCCCCAAAATAATTGAAATTTCTGAGTTTTGCCCTAAAATAAGGGGAATTTCTGCCTTTTTGCCCTCAAATAAGGAGAATTTCAGCATTTTTACCTCAAAATAAGGATAATTTATGCATTTTTGCCCCCAAATATGGGAAATTTCTGCCTTTTTGCCCAAAATAAGAAAAATTTCTGCAATTTTGTACAAAAATAAAAGAAATTTCTGCCTTTTTGCCCCAAAATAAGAAAATTTCTGCTTTTTTTTCTGAAATAAGTAAATTTCTGCAATTTTGCCCCAAAATAAGGGAAATTTCTGAGTTTTGCCCCAAAATAAGGAGAATTTCTATCTTTTTGCCACAACATATAGGGAATTTCTGCCTTTTTGCCCCACAATTAGAAGAATTTCTGCAAATTGCTCCAAAATACGAGGAATTTCTGCCTTTTTGCTTGAAAATAAGAAGAATGCATACATTTTTGCCATAAAAAAGTGAAATTTCTTCATTTTTGCTCCAAAATAAGGGGAATTTCTGCTTTTTTGCTTGTAAATAAGTGGAATTTCTGTTTTTTTACCCTAAAGCAAAGGGAATTTCTGTCTTCTTTGCCCCAAAATAAGGAAAATTTTTGACTTATTACCCTGAAATAAGTGAAATTTCTGCAATTTTGCCCCTAAATAAGGGAAATTTCTGCCTTTTTGCCTCCAAAAAAAGGGAATTTCAGCCTTTATACCTCAAAATAAGGGAATTTCTGCATTTTTGCCCCAAATATGGGAAATTTTTGCCTTTTTGCCCCAAAATAAGAAAAATTTCTGCAATTTTGTACCAAAATAAAAGAAATTTCTGCCTTTTTGCCCCAAAATAAGTGAAATTTCTGCTTTTTTTCTGAAATAAGAGAAATTTCTGCAATTTTGCCCCAAAATAAGTGAAAATTCTGAGTTTTGCCCCAAGATAAGGAGAATTTCTGTATTTTTGCCCTAATATATAGAGAATTTCTGCCTTTTTGTCCCACAATTAAAGGAATTTCTGCAATTTTGCTCCAAATACGGGGAATTTCTGCCTTTTTGCCCGAAAATAAGAAAAATGCATAACTTTTTGCCAGAAAAAAGGGAAATTTCTTCATTTTTGCTCCAAAATAAGGGGAATTTCTGCTTTTTTGCCTCTAAATAAGTGGAATTTCTGTCTTTTTCCCCCAAAACAAAGGGAATTTCTGTCTTTTTTGCCCCAAAATAAGGAAAATTTTTGACTTATTACACTGAAATACGTGAAATTTCTGAAATTTTGCCCCAAAATGAGGAAAATTTCTGCCTTTTTGCCCCCAAATAAGGGGAATTTCAGCCTTTTTACCACAAAATAAGGGGAATTTCTACATTTTTGCCCTAAAGTATGGGAAATTTCCACGTTTTTGCCCCAAAATAAGAACAATTTCTGCAATTTTGTACCAAAATAAAAGAAATTTCTGACTTTTTGCCCCAAAAAAGAAAAGTTCTGCTTTTTTTTACTGACATAAGTGAAATTTCTGCAATTTTGCCCCAAAATAAGTTAAATTTCTGCAATTTTGCCCCAAAATAAAAGAAATTTCTGGAATTTTGCACCAAAATAAGTGGAATTTCTGAGTTTTGCCCCAAAATAAGGAGAATTTCTGCCTTTTTGCCCCAACATATAGGGAATTTCTGCCTTTTTGCCCCACAATTAGGGGAATTTCTGCAATTTTGCTCCAAAAAACGAGGAATTTCTGCCTTTTTGCCCGAAAACAAGAAGAAGGCATACCTTTTTGCCATAAAAAAGGGAAATTTCTTCATTTTTGCTTTAAAATAAGGGGAATTTCTGCTTTTTTGCCTCTTAATAAGTGGAATTTCTGTCTTTTTCCCCCAAAACAAAGGAAATTTCTGTCTTTTTGCCCCAAAATAAGGGGAATTTCTGACTTTTTGCCCTGAAATAAGTTAAATTTCTAAAATTTTTTTCCAAAATAAGGGAAATGTCTGCTTTTTGCCCCAAAATAAGGGGAATTTCTGCCTTTTTGCCACAAAATAAAGGGAATTTCAGAATTTTCACCTCAAAATAAGGGGAATTTCTGCATTTTTGCCCCTAAATATGGGAAATTTCTGCCTTTTTGCCCAAAATAAAAAAATTTCTGCAATTTTGTACTAAAATAAAAAAAATTTCTGCCTTTTTGCCCCAAAATAAGAAAATTTCTACTTTTTTCCCTGAAATAAGTTAAATTTCTGCAATTTTGCCCCAAAATAAGTGAAATTTCTGCAATTTTGCCCTAAATAAGGGAAATTTCTGGAATTTTGCCCCAAAATAAGTGGAATTTCTGAGTTTTGCCCCAAAATAAGAAGAATTTCTGTCTTTTTGCCCCAACATATAGGGAATTTCTGAGTTTTTGCCCCACAATTAAGGGAATTTCTGCAATTTTTCTCCAAAATACGGGGAATTTCTGCCTTTTTGCCCGAAAATAAGAAGAATGCATAGCTTTTTGCCATAAAAAAGAGAAATTTCTTCATTTTTGCTCCAAAATAAGGGGAATTTCTGCTTTTTTGCCTCTAAATCAGTGGAATTTCTGTCTGTTTCCCCCAAAACAAAGGGAATTTCTATCTTTTTGCCCCAAAATAAGGAAAATTTCTGACTTATTACCCTGAAATAGGTGAAAAATCTGCAATTTTGCCCCAAAATGAGGGAAATTTCTGCCTTTTTGCCACAAAATTAGGGAAATTTCTGTCTTTTTGCCCCCAAATAAGGGAAATTTCAGCATTTTTACCTCATAATAAGGGTAATCTCTGCTTTTTGCCCTAAAATATGGGAAATTTCTGTATTTTGCCCCAAAATAAAGAAAATTTCTGCAATTTTGTACCAAAATAAAAGCAATTTCTGCCTTATTGCCCCAAAATAAGAGAAATTTCTGCGTTTTTTCCCTGAAATAAGTGAAATTTCTGTAATTTTGCCACAAAATAAGGGAGATTTGTTCAATTTTGCCCCAAAATAAAGAAATTTTCTGGAATTTTGCCCCAAAATAAGGAAAATTTCTGCCTTTTTGCCCCCAAATAAAGGGAATTACAGACTTTTTACCTCAAAATAAGGAAAATTTCTGCATTTTTGCCCCAAAATATGGGAAATTTCTGCCTTTTTGCCCCAAAATAAGCACAATTTCTGCAATTTTGTAACAAAATAAAAGAAATTCCTGACTTTTTGCCCCAAAAGAGAAAAGTTCTGCCTTTTTTTACTTACATAAGTGAAATTTCTGCAATTTTGCCCCAAAATAAGTGAAATTTCTGCAATTTTGCCCCAAAATAAGGGAAATTTCTGAAATTTTGCCCCAAAATAAGTGGAATTTCTGAGTTTTGCCCCAAAATAAGGAGAATTTCTGTCTTTTTGCCCCAACATATAGGGTATTTCTGCCTTTTTGCCCCACAATTAGGGGAATTTCTGCAATTTTGCTCCAAAAATGGGGAATTTCTGCCTTTTTGCCCAAAAACAAGAAGAATGCATACGTTTTTGCCATAAAAAAAGAAATTTCTTCATTTTTTCTCCAAAATCAGGGGAATTTCTGCTTTTTTGCCTCTAAATAAGTGGAATTTCTGTCTTTTCCCCCCAAAACAAAGGGAATTTCTGTTTTTTTTGCCCCAAAATAAGGAAAATTTGTGACTTATTACCCTGAAATAAGTGAAATTTCTGCAATTTTGCACCAAAATAAGGGAAATTTCTGCCTTTTTGCCCCCAAATTAGGGGAATTTCAGCCTTTATACCTCAAAATAAGGGGAATTTCTGCATTTTTGCCCCAAAATATGGGAAATTTCTGTATTTTTGCCCCAAAATAAGAAAAATTTCTGGAATTTTGTACCAAAATAAAAGAAATTTCTGCCTTTTTTGCCCAAAAATAAGTGAAATTTCTCCTTTTTTTCTGAAATAAGTGAAATTTCTGCAATTTTGCCCCAAAATAAGTGAAAATTCTGAGTTTTGCCCCAAAATAAGGAGAATTTCTGTATTTTTGCCCTAATATATAGGGAATTTCTGCCTTTTTGTCCCACAATTAAAGGAATTTCTGCAATTTTGCTCCAAATACGGGGAATTTCTGCCTCTTTGCCCCAAAATAAGAAAAATGCATACCTTTTTGCCATAAAAAAGGGAAATTTCTTCATTTTTGCTCCAAAATAAGGAGAATTTCTGCATTTTTGCCTCTAAATAAGTGGAATTTCTGTCTTTTTCCCCCTAAACAAAGGGAATTTCTGTCTTTTTTGCCCCAAAATAAGGAAAATTTCTGACTTATTACCCTTAAATACGTGAAATTTCTGCAATTTTGCCACAAAATGAGGAAAATTTCTGCCTATTTGCCCCCAAATAAGGGGAATTTCAGCCTTTTTACCATAAAATAAGGGGAATTTCTGCATTTTTGCCCCAAAGTATGGGAAATTCCGCGTTTTTGCCCCAAAATAAGAACAATTTCTGCAATTTTGTACCAAAATAAAAGAAATTTCTGACTTTTTGCCCCAAAAAATAAAAGTTCTGCTTTTTTTTACTGACATAAGTGAAATTTCTGCAATTTTGCCCCAAAATAAGTGAAATTTCTGCAATTTCGCCCCAAAATAAAAGAAATTTCTGGAATTTTGCTCCAAAATAAGTGGAATTTCTGAGTTTTGCCCTAAAATAAGGAGAATTTCTGCCTTTTTGCCCCAACATATAGGAAATTTCTACCTATTGCCCCACAATTAGGGGAATTTCTGCAATTTTGCTCCAAAAAACGGGGAATTTCTGCCTTTTTGCCCGAAAACAAGAAGAATGCATACCTTTTTGCCATAAAAAAGGGAAATTTCTTCATTTTTGCTCCAAAATAAGGGGAATTTCTGATTTTTGCCTCTTAGTAAGTGGAATTTCTGTCTTTTTCCCCCAAAACAAAGGAAATTTCTGTCTTTTTGCCCCAAAATAAGGGGAATTTCTGACTTTTTGCCCTGAAATAAGTTAAATTTCTAAAATTTTTTTCCAAAATAAGGGAAATGTCTGCTTTTTGCCCCAAAATAAGGGGAATTTCTGCCTTTTTGCCACAAAATAAAAGGAATTTCAGAATTTTTACCTCAAAATAAGGGGAATTTCTGCATTTTTGCCCCTAAATATGGGAAATTTCTGCCTTTTTGACCAAAATAAGAAAAATTTCTGCAATTTTGTACTAAAATAAAAGAAATTTCTGCCTTTTTGCCCAAAAATAAGAAAATTTCTGACTTATTACTCTGAAATAAGTGAAATTTCTGCAATTTTGCCCCAAAATAAAAGAAAATTCTGTAATTTGGCCCAAAAATAAGTGGAATTTCTGAGTTTTGCCCCAAAATAAGGGAAATTTCTGGAATTTTGCCCCAAAATAATTGGAATTTCTGAGTTTTGCCCCAAAATAAGGAGAATTTCTGTCTTTTTGCCCCAACATATAGGGAATTTCTGACTTTTTGCCCCACAATTAAGGGAATTTCTGCAATTGTGCTCCAAAATACGGGGAATTTTCGCCTTTTTGCCCGAAAATAAGAAGAATGCATAGCTTTTTGCCATAAAAAAGGGAAATTTCTTCATTTTTGCTCCAAAATAAGGGAAATTTCTGCTTTTTTGCCTCTAAATAAGTGGAATTTCTGTCTCTTTCCCCCATAACAAAGGAAATTTCTGTCTTTTTGCCCCAAAATAAGGAAAATTTCTGACTTATTACCCTGAAATAAGTGAAATTTCTGCAATTTTGCACCAAAATAAGAGAAATTTCTGCATTTTTGCCTCCAAATAAAGGGAATTTCAGCCTTTTTACCTCAAAATAAGGGGAATTTCTGCACTTTTGCCCCAAAATATGGGAAATTTCTGCCTTTTTGTCCCAAAATAAGAAAAATTTCTGCAATTTTGTATCAAAATAAAAAAATTTCTGCCTTTTTGCCCTAAAATAAGTGAAATTTCTGCTTTTTTTCTGAAATAAGTGAAATTTCTGCAATTTTGCCCCAAAATAAGTGAAAATTCTGAGTTTTGCCCCAAAATAAGGGAAATTTCTGGAATTTTGCCCAAAAATAAGTGGAATTTCTGAGTTTTGCCCCAAAAAAAGGAAATTTTCTGTCTTTTTGCCCCAACATATAGGGAATTTCTGCCTTTTTGCCCCACAATTAGGGGAATTTCTGCAATTGTGCTCCAAAATACGGGGAATTTCTGCCTTTTTGCCCGAAAACAAGAAGAATGCATATCTTTTTGCCATAAAAAAGGAAAATTTCTTCATTTTTGCTCCAAAATAAGGGGAATTTCTGCATTTTTGCCTCTTAATAAGTGGAATTTCTGTCTTTTTCCCCCAAAACAAAGGGAATTTCCGTCTTTTTTGCCCAAAAATAAGGAAAATTTCTGACTTATTACCCTGAAGTAAGTGAAATTTTTGCAGTTTTGCCCCAAAATAAGGGAAATTTATGCCTTTTTGCTCCCAAATAAGGGGAATTTCAGCATTTTTACCTAAAAATAAGGGGAATTTCTGCGTTTTTGCCACAAAATATTTGGAATTTCTGCCTTTTTGCTCCAAAATAAGGAAAACTTCTGCCTTTTTTCCTGAAATAAGTGAAATTTCTGCAATTTTGCCCCAAAATAAGTGAAATTTCTGCAATTTTGTCCCAAAATAAGTGAAATTTCTGAAATTTGGCCCAAAATAAGGGAAATTTCTGAAATTTTTCCCCAAAATAATTGAAATTTCTGAGTTTTGCCCCAAAATAAAAGGAATTTCTGCCTTTTTGCCCCCAAATAATAGGAATTTCAGCATTTTTACCTCAAAATAAGGGGAATTTCTGCATTTTTGCCCCAAAATATGGGAAATTTCAGCCTTTTTGCCCAAAATAAGAAAAATTTCTGCAATTTTGTACCAAAATAAAAAAAATTTCTGCCTTTTTGCCCCAAAATAAGAAAATTTCTGCTTTTTTTCTGAAATGAGTGAAATTTCTGCAATTTTACCCCAAAATAAGTGAAATTTCTGAGTTTTGCCCCAAATAAGGAGAATTTTTGTATTTTGCCCCAATATATAGGGAATTTTTGCCTTTTTGCCCCACAATTAGGGGAATTTCTGCAATTTTGCTCCAAAATACGGGGAATTTCTGCCTTTTTGTTCGAAAATCAGAAGAATGCATAACTTTTTGCCATAAAAAAGGGAAATTTCTTCATTTGTGCTCCAAAATAAGGGTAATTTCTGCTTTTTTGCTTCTAAATAAGTGGAATTTCTGTTTTTTCCCCCAAAACAAAGAAAATTTCTGTCTTTTTTGCCCCAAAATAAGAAAAATTTCTGACTTATTATCCTGAAATAAGTGAAATTTCTGCAATTTTGCCCCTAAATAGGGGAAATTTCTGCCTTTTTGCCCCCAAATAAAGGGAATTTCAGCCTTTTTACCTCAAAATAAGGGGAATTTCTTCATTTTTGCCCCAAAATATGGGAAATTTTTGCCTTTTTGCCGCAAAATAATAAAAATTTCTGCAATTTTGTACCAAAATAAAAGAAATTTCTGCCTTTTTGCCCCCAAATAAGTGAAATTTCTGCTTTTTTTCTGAAATAAGTGAAATTTCTGCAATTTTGCCCCAAAATAAGTGAAAATTCTGAGTTTTGCCCCAAAATAAGGAGAATTTCTGTATTTTTGCCATAATATATAGGGAATTTCTGCCTTTTTGTGCTACAATTAAAGAATTTCTGCAATTTTGATCCAAAATACGGGGAATTTCTGCCTTTTTGCCCAAAAATAAAAAAAATGCATACCTTTTTGCCAAAAAAGGGAAATTTCTTCATTTTTGCTCCAAAATAAGGGGAATTTCTGCTTTTTTGCCTCTAAATAAATGTAATTTCTGTCTTTTTTCCCCAAAACAAAGGGAATTTCTGTCTTTTTTGCCCCAAAATAAGGAAAATTTCTGGCTTATCACCCTGAAATAAGTGAAATATCTGCAATTTTCCCCCAAAATGAGAAAAATTTCTGCTTTTTGCCCCCAAATAAAAGGAATTTCAGCCTTTTTCCACAAAATAAGGGGAATTTCTGCATTTTTGCCCCAAAATATGGGAAATTTCTGCGTTTTTGCCCCAAAATAAGAACAATTTCTGCAATTTTGTACCAAAATAAAAAAAATTTCTGACTTTTTGCCCCAAAAAAGAAAAGTTCTGCTTTTTTTTACTGACATAAGTGAAATTTCTGCAATTTTGCCCCAAAATAAGTGAAATTTCTGCAATTTTGCCCCAAAATAAAGGAAATTTCTGGAATTTTGCCTTAAAACAAGTGGAATTTCTGAGTTTTGCCCCAAAATAAGGAGAATTTCTGTTTTTTGCCCCACCATATAGGGAATTTCTGCCTTTTTGCCCCACAATTAGGGGAATTTCTGCAATTTTGCTCCAAAATACGGGGAATTTCTGTTTTTTTGCCTTAAAACAAGAAGAATGCATACTTTTTTGCCATAAAAAAGGGAAATTTCTTCATTTTTGCTCCAAAATAAGGGGAATTTCTGCTTTTTTGCCTCTTAATAAGTGGAATTTCTGTCTTTTCCCACCAAAACAAAGGGAATTTCTGTCTTTTTTGCCCCAAAATAAGGAAAATTTCTGACTTATTACCCTGAAGTAAGTGAAATTTCTGCAATTTTGCCCCAAAATAAGGGAAATTTCTGCCTTTTTACCCCCAAATAAGGGGAATTTCAGCCTTTTTACCTCAAAATAAGGGGATCTTCTGCATTTTTGCCACAAAATATTTGGAATTTCTGCCTTTTTGCCCCAAAATAAGGAAAACTTCTGCCCTTTTTCCTGAAATAAGTAAAATTTCTGCAATTTTGCCTTAAAATAAGTAAAATTTTTGCAACTTTGCCCCAAAATAAGTGAAATTTCTGCAATTTTGCCCCAAAATAAGGGAAATTTCTGGAATTTTGCCCCAAAACAAGTTGAATTTCTGAGTTTTGCCCCAAAATAAGGAGAATTTCTGTCTTTTTGCCCTAACATACATGGTATTTCTGTTTTTTTGCCCCACAATTAGGGGAATTTCTGCAATTTTGCTTCAAAATACAGGGAATTTCTGCCTTTTTGCCCGAAAATAAGAAGATGAATACCTTTTTGCCATAAAAAAGGGAAATTTCTTCATTTTTCTCCAAAATAAGGGGAATTTCTGATTTTTTGCCTCTAAATAAGTGGAATTTCTGTCTTTTTCCCCCAAAACAAAGAGAATTTCTGTCTTTTTTGCCCCAAAATAAGGAAAATTTCAGACTTATTACCCTGAAATAAGTGAAATTTCTGCAATTTTGCTCCAAAATATTTGAAATTTCTGAGTTTTGTTCCAAAATAAGGGGAATTTCTGCATTTTTGCCCCCAAATAAGGGGAATTTCAGCATTTTTACCTCAAAATAAGCGGAATTTCTGCAATTTTGCCCCAAAATATGGGAAATTGCTGCCTTTTTGCCCCAAAATAAGAACAAATTCTGCAATTTTGTACCTAAAAAAAAAATTTCTGACTTTTTGCCCCCAAAAAGAAAATTTCTCCTTTTTTTTCTGAAATAAGTGAAATTTCTGCAATTTTGCCCCAAAATATGTGAAATTTCTGCAATTTTGCCCCAAAATAAGAAAAATTTCTGCAATTTTGCCCCAAAATAAGTGAAATTTCTTAGTTTTGCCCCTAAATAAGGAGAATTTCTGTTTTTGCCCCAACATATAGGGAATTTCTGCCTTTTTGCTCCACAATTAGGGGAATTTCTTCAATTTTGCTCCAAAATACAGGGAATTTCTGCCTTTTTGCCCGAAAATAAGAAGAATGCATACCTTTTTGCCATAAAAAAGAGAAATTTCTTCATTTTTGCTCCAAAATAAGGGGAATTTCTGCTTTTTTGCCTCTAAATAAGTAGAATTTCTGTCTTTTTCCCCCAAAACAAAGGGAATTCCTGTCTTTTTTGTCCCAAAATAAGAAAAATTTCTGACTTATTACCCTGAAATAAGTGAAATTTCTGCAATTTTGCCCCAAAATGAGGGAAATTTCTGCCTTTTTGCCCCCAAATAAGAAAATATCAGCATTTTTACCTCAAAATAAGGGAAATTTCTGCATTTTTGCCGCAAAATATGGGAAATTTCTGCCCTTTTGCCCCAAAATAAGAACAAATTCTGAAATTTTGTACCTAAATAAAAGAAATTTCTGACTTTTTGCCCCAAAAAAGAAAATTTCTGCTTTTTTTTCTGAAATAAGTGAAATTTCTGCAATTTTGCCCCAAAATATGTGAAATTTCTGCAATTTTGCCCCAAAATATGTGAAATTTCTGCAATTTTGCCCCAAAATAAGGGAAATTTCTGAGTTTTGCCCCAAAATAAGGAGAATTTCTGTCTTTTTGCTTCAACATATAGGGAATTTCGGCTTTTTTGCCCCACAAGTAGGGGAATTTCTTCAATTTTGCTCCAAAATTCGGGGAATTTCTGCCTTTTTGCCCGAAAACAAGAAGAATGCATACCTTTTTGCCATAAAAATGAGGAATTTCTTCATTTTTGCTCCAAAATAAGGGGAATTTCTGCTTTTTTGCCTCTAAATAAGTGGAATTTCTGTTTTTTTCCCCCAAAACAAATGTAATTTCTGTCTTTTTTGTTTCAAAATACGGAAAATTTCTGACTTATTACCCTGAAATAAGTGAAATTTCTGCAATTTTGCCCCAAAATGAGGGAAATTTCTGCCTTTTTGCCCCCAAATAAGAAAATATCAGCCTTTTTACCTCAAAATAAGGGAAATTTCTGCATTTTTGCCCCAAAATATGGGAAATTTCTGCCCTTTTGCCCCAAAATAAGAACAAATTCTGCAATTTTGTACCTAAATAAAAGAAATTTCTGACTTTTTGCCCCAAATAGATAATTTCTGCTTTTTTTTCTGAAATAAGTGAAATTTTTGTAATTTTGCCCCAAAATATGTGAATTTTCTGCAATTTTGCCCCAAAATAAGGGAAATATCTAAGTTTTGCCCCAAAATAAGGAGAATTTCTGTCTTTTTGCCCCAACATATAGGGAATTTCGGCCTTTTTGCCCCACAATTAAGGGAATTTCTTCAATATTGCTCCAAAATTTGGGGAATTTCTGCCTTTTTGCCCGAAAACAATAAGAATGCATACCTTTTGCCATAAAAGAGGGAAATTTCTTCATTTTTTGCTCCAAAATAAGGGGAATTTCTTTTTTTTTGCCTCTAAATAAGTGGAATTTCTGTTTTTTCCCCCAAACAAAGGGAATTTCTGTCTTTTTGCCCCAAAATAAGGAAAATTTCTGACTTATTACCCTGAATAAGTAAAATTTCTGCAATTTTGCCCCTAAATAAGGGAAATTTCTGCCTTTTTGCCCCCAAATAAAGGGAATTTCAGCCTTTTTACCTCAAAATAAGGGGAATTTCTGCATTTTTGCCCCAAAATATGGGAAATTTCTGCCTTTTTGCGCCAAAATAAGAAAATTTCTGCTTTTTTTCTGAAATAAGTGAAATTTCTGCAATTTTGCCCCAAAATAAGTGAAAATTCTGAGTTTTGCCCCCAAATAAGAGGAATTTCTGTATTTTTGCCCCAATATATAGGGAATTTTTGCCTTTTTGCCCCACAATTAAAGGAATTTCTGCAATTTTGCTCCAAAATACGGGGATTTTCTGCCTTTTTGCCCAAAAATAATAAGAATGCATATCTTTTTGCCATAAAAAAGGGAAATTTCTTCATTTTTGCTCCAAAATAAGGGGAATTTCTGCTTTTTTTGCTCTAAATAAGTGTAATTTCTGTTTTTTTCCTTCAAAACAAAGGAAATTTCTGTATTTTTTGCCCCAGAAGAAGGAAAATTTCTGACTTATTACCCTGAAATAAGTGAAATTTCTGCAATTTTGCCCCAAAATGAGGAAATTTTCTGCCTTTTTGCCCCCAAATAAGGGGAATTTCAGCCTTTTTAACTCAAAATAATAGGAATTTCTGCATTTTTGTCCCAAAATATGGGAAATTTCTACCTTTTTGCCCCAAAATAAGAACAATTTCTGCAATTTTGTACCAAAATAAAAGAAATTTCTGCCTTTTTGCCCCAAAATAAGAAAATTTCTGCTTTTATTCTGAAATAAGTGAAATTTCTGCAATTTTGCCGTAAAATAAGTGAAATTTCTGAGTTTTGCCCCAAAATAAGGAGAATTTCTGTCTTTTCGCCCCAACATATAGGGAATTTCTGCCTTTTTGGCCCACAATTAAAGGGATTTCTGCAATTTTGCTCCAAGAAACGGGGAATTTCTGTCTTTTTGCCCGAAAATATGAAGAATGCATACCTTTTTGCCATAGAAAAGGGAAATTTCTTCATTTTTGCTCCAAAATAAGGGGAATTTCTGCTTTTTGGCCTCTAAATAAGTGGAATATCTCTCTTTTTCCCCCAAAACAAGGGAATTACTGTCTTTTTTGACCCAAAATAAGGAAAATTTCTGACTTATTACCCTGAAATAAGTGAAATTTCTGCAATTTTGCCCCAAAATGAGGAAAATTTCTGCCTTTTTGCCCCCAAATGAAAGGAATTTCAGCTTTTATACCACAAAATAAGTGGAATTTCTGCATTTTTGCCCCAAAATATGGGAAATTTCGGCGTTTTTGCCCCAAAATAAGAACAATTTCTGCAATTTTGTACCAAAATAAAAGAAATTTCTGACTTTTTGCCCCAAAAAAGAAAAGTTCTGCTTTTTTTACTGACATAAGTGAAATTTCTGCAATTTTGCCCCAAAATAAGTTAAATTTCTGCAATTTTGCCCCAAAATAAGGGAAATTTCTGGAATTTTGCCTTAAAACAAGTGGAATTTCTGAGTTTTGCCCCAAAATAAGCAGAATTTCTGTCTTTTTGCCCTAACATACAGGGAATTTCTGCCTTTTTGCCCCACAATTCGGGGAATTTCTGCAATTTTGCTTCAAAATTTAGGGAATTTCTGCCTTTTTGACCAAAAATAAGAAGATGAATACCTTTTTGCCATAAAAAAGAGAAATTTCTTCATTTTTCTCCAAAATAAGGGGAATTTCTGATTTTTTGCCTCTAAATAAGTGGAATTTTTGTCTTTTTCCCCCAAAACAAAGGGAATTTCTGTCTTTTTTGCCCCAAAATAAGGAAAATTTCAGACTTATTACAATGAAATAAGTGAAATTTCTGCAATTTTGCACCAAAATAATTGAAATTTCTGAGTTTTGCCCCAAAATAAGAGGAATTTCTGGATTTTTGTCCCCAAATAAGGGGAATTTCAGCATTTTTACCTCAAAATAAGGGGAATTTCTGCAATTTTGCCCCAAAATATGGGAAATTTCTGCCTTTTTGCCCCAAAATAAGAACAAAGTCTGCAATTTTGTACAAAAATAAAAGAAATTTCTGACTTTTTGCCCCAAAAAGAAAATTTCTTCTTTTTTTTCTGAAATAAGTGAAATTTCTGCAATTTTGCCCCAAAATAAGTGAAATTTCTGAGTTTTGCCCCAAAATAAAGAGAATTTCTGTCTTTTTGCCCCAACATATAGGGAATTTCTGTCTTTTTGCCCCACAATTAGGGGAATTTCTGCAATTTTGCTCCAAAACAGGGGGAATTTCTGCCTTTTTGCCCGAAAACAAGAAGAATGCATAACTTTTTGCCATAAAAAGGGGAAATTTCTTAATTTTTGCTCCAAAATAAGGGAAATTACTGCTTTTTTTGCCTCTTAATAAGTGGAATTTCTGTCTTTTTCCCCCAAAACAAAGGGAATTTCTGTCTTTTTTGCCCCAAAATACGGAAAATTTCTGACTTATTACCCTGAAGTAAGTGAAATTTCTTCAATTTTGCCACAAAATGAGGGTAATTTCTGCCTTTTTGCCCCCAAATAAGGAAAATATCAGCCTTTTTACCTCAAAATAAGGGAAATTTCTGCATTTTTGCCCCAAAATATGGGAAATTTCTGCCTTTTTGCCCCAAAATAAGAACAAATTCTGCAATTTTGTACAAAAATAAAAGAAATTTCTGACTTTTTGCCCCCAAAAGCAAATTTCTGCTTTTTTTTCCTGAAATAAGTGAAATTTCTGCAATTTTGCCCCAAAATATGTGAAATTTCTGCAATTTTGCCCCAAAATAATGGAAATTTTTGCAATTTTGCCACAAAATAAGTGAAATGTCTGAGTTTTGCCCCAAAATAAGAGGAATTTCTGTTTTTGCCCCAAAATATAGGGAATTTCTGCCTTTTTGCCCCACAATTAGGAAAATATCTGCAATTTTGCTCCAAAATACGGGGATTTTCTGCCTTATTGCCCGAAAATAAGAAGAATGCATATCTTTTTGCCATAAAAAAGGGAAATTTCTTCATTTTTGCTCCAAAATAAGGGGAATTTCTGCTTTTTTGGCTCTAAATATGTGGAATTTCTGTTTTTTTCCCCCAAAACAAAAGGAATTTCTGTGTTTTTTGCCCCAAAATAAAAAAAATTTCTGACTTATTACCCTGAAATAAGTGATATTTCTGCAATTTTGCCCCAAAATGAGAAAAATTTCTACCTTTTTGCCCCCAAATAAGGGGAATTTCAGCCTTTTTATCTCAAAATAATAGGAATTTCCGCATTTTAGCCCCAAAATATGGGAAATTTCTGCCTTTTTGCCCCAAAATAAGAACAATTTCTGCAATTTTGTACCAAAATAAAAGAAATTTCTGCCTTTTTGCCCCAAAATAAGAAAATATCTGCTTTTTTCAGAAATAAGTGAAATTTCTGCAATTTTGCCCTAAAATAAGTGAAATTTCTGAGTTTTGCCCCAAAATAAGGAGAATTTCTGTCTTTTTGCCCCAACATATAGGGAATTTCTGCCTTTTTGGCCCACAATTAGGGGGATTTCTGCAATTTTGCTCCAAAAAACGGTGAATTTCTGTCTTTTTGCCCGAAAATAAGAAGAATGCATACCTTTTTGCCATAGAAAAGGGAAATTTCTTCATTTTTGCTCCGAAATAAGGTGAATTTCTGCTTTTTGCCTCTAAATAAGTGGAATTTCTGTCTTTTTTCCCAAAACAAAGGGAATTTCGGTCTTTTTGCACCAAAATAAAGATAATTTCTGACTTATTATTCTGAAATAAGTGAAATTTCTGCAATTTTGCCCCAAAATAAGGGAAATTTCTGCATTCTTTGCACCCAAATAAGGGGAATTTCAGCCTTTTTACCTCAAAATAAGGGGAATTTCTGCATTTTTGCCCCAAAATATGGGAAATGTCTGCCTTTTTGACCCAAAATAAGGAAAATTTCTGCAATTTTGTACCAAAATAAAAGAAATATCTGCCCTTTTGCCCCAAAATTAGAAAATTTCTGCTTTTTTTTCGGAAATAAGTGAAATTTCTGCAATTTTGCCCCAAAATAATTGAAATTTCTAAGTTTTGCCCCAAAATAAGGGAAATTTCTGCCTTTTTGCCCCCAAATAAGAGGAAGTTCAGCATTTTTACCTGAAAATAAGGGGAATTTCTGCATTTTTGTCCCAAAATATGAGAAATTCCTGCCTTTTCCCAAAATAAGAAAAATTTCTGCAATTTTGTACCAAAAGAAAAGAAAATTCTGCCTTTTTGCCCCAAAATAAGAAAATTTCTGCTTTTTTTCTGAAATAAGTGAAATTTCTGCAATTTTACCCCAAAATAAGTAAAATTTCTGAGTTTTGTTCCAAAATAAAGAGAATTTCTGTCTTTTTGCCCCAACATATAGGGAATTTCTGTCTTTTTGCCCCACAATTAGGGACATTTCTGCAATTTTGCTTTAAAACAGGGGGAATTTCTGCCTTTTTGCCCGAAAACAAAAGAATGCATACCTTTTTGCCATAAAAAAAGGAAATTTCTTAATTTTTGCTCCAAAATAAGAGGAATTTCTGCTTTTTTGCCTCTTAATAAGTGGAATTTCTGTCTTTTTTCCCCAAAACAAAGGGAATTTCTGTATTTTTTGCCCCAAAATACGGAAAATTTCTGACTTATTACCCTGACGTAAATGAAATTTCTGTAATTTTGCCCCAAAATGAGGGAAATTTCTGCCTTTTTGCCCCCAAATAAGGAAAATATCAGCCTTTTTACCTCAAAATAAGGGAAATTTCTGCATTTTTGCCCCAAAATATGGGAAATTTCTGCCTTTTTGCTCCAAAATAAGAACAAATTCTGCAATTTTCTACAAAAATAAAAGAAATTTCTGACTTTTTGCCCCAAAAAGAAAATTTTTGCTTTTTTTCTGAAATAAGTGAAATTTCTGCAGTTTTGCCCCAAAATAAGGGAAATTTCTGCATTTTTTGCCCCCAAATAAGGGAAATTTCAGATTTTACCTCAAAATAAGGGGAATTTCTGCATTTTTGCCCCAAAATATGGGAAATGTCTGCTTTTTTGCCCCAAAATAAAGAAAATTTCTGCAATTTTGTACCAAAATAAAAGAAATATCTGCCTTTTTGCCCCAAAATTAGAAAATTTCTGCTTTTTTTTGGAAATAAGTGAAATTTCTGCAATTTTGCCCCAAAATAATTGAAATTTCTAAGTTTTGCCCCAAAATAAGGGAAATTTCTGCTTTTTTGCCCCCAAATAAGGGGAAGTTCAGCATTTTTACCTTAAAAGAAAGGGAATTTCTGCATTTTTGCCCCAAATTATGAGAAATTTCTGCCTTTTTCCCAAAATAAGAAAAATTTCTGCAATTTTGCACCAAAATAAGGGAAATTTCTGCCTTTTTGCCCCAAAATAAATGAAATTTCTGCTTTTTTTCTGAAATAAGTGAAATTTCTGCAATTTTGCCCCAAAATAAGTCAAAATTCTGAGTTTTCCCCCAAAATAAGAAGAATTTCTGTCTTTTTGCCCCACAATTAGGGGAATTTCTGCAATTGTGCTCCAAAATACGAGGAATTTCTGCCTTTTTGCCCGAAAACAAGAAGAATGCATACCTTTTTGCCATAAAAAAGGAAAATTTCTTCATTTTTGCTCCAAAATAAGGGGACTTTCTGCTCTTTTGCCTCTTAAGTGGAATTTCTGTCTTTTTCCCCCAAAACAAAGAGAATTTCCATCTTTTTTGCCCCAAAATTAAGAAAATTTCTGACTTATTACCCTGAAGTAAGTGAAATTTCTGCAATTTTGCCCCAAAATAAGGGAAATTTATGCCTTTTTGCCCCCAAATAAGGGGAATTTCAGCATTTTTACCTCAAAATAAGGGGAATTTCTGCATTCTTGCCACAAATTATTTGGTATTTCTGCCTTTTTGCTCCAAAATAAGGAAAACTTCTGCTTTTTTTCCTGAAATAAGTGAAATTTCTGCAATTTTGCCCCAAAATAAGTGAAATTTCTGCAATTTTGTCCCAAAATAAGTGAAATATCTGAAATTTGGCCCAAAATAAGGGAAATTTCTGGAATTTTGCCCCAAAATAATTGAAATTTCTGAGTTTTGCCCCAAAATAAGGGGAATTTCTGCCTTTTTGCCCCCAAATAATAGGAATTTCAGCATTTTTACCTCAAAATAAGGGGAATTTCTGCATTTTTGCCCCAAAATATGGGAAATGTCTGCCTTTTTGCCCCAAAATAAGAAAAATTTCTGCAATTTTGTACCAAAATAAAAGAAAGTTCTGCCTTTTTGCCCCAAAATAAGAAAATTTCTGCTTTTTTTCTAAAATAAGTGAAATTTCTGCAATTTTACCCCAAAATAAGTGAAATTTCTGAGTTTTGCCCCAAATAAGGAGAATTTTTGTATTTTGCCCCAACATATAGTGAATTTTTGCCTTTTTGCCCCACAATTAGGGGAATTTCTGCAATTTTGCTCCAAAATACGGGGAATTTCTGCCTTTTTGTCCGAAAATAAGAAGAATGCATACCTTTTTGCCATAAAAAAGGGAAATTTCTTCATTTGTGCTCCAAAATAAGGGGAATTTCTGCTTTTTTGCTTCTAAAGAAGTGGAATTTCTGTTTTTTCCCCCAAAACAAAGAAAATTTCTGTCTTTTTTGCCCCACAATAAGGAAAATTTCTGACTTATTACCCTGAAATAAGTGAAATTTCTGCAATTTTGCCCCTAAATAGGGGAAATTTCTGCCTTTTTGCCCCCAAATAAAGGGAATTTCAGCCTTTTTACCTCAAAATAAAGGGAATTTCTTCATTTTTGCCCCAAAATAAGGGAAATTTCTGCCTTTTTGCCCCAAAATAAAAAAATTTTCTGCAATTTTCTACCAAAATAAAAGAAATTTCTGCCTTTTTGCCCCAAAATAAGTGAAATTTCTGCTTTTTTTCTGAAATAAGTGAAATTTCTGCAATTTTGCTCCAAAATAAGTGAACATTCTGAGTTTTGTCCCAAAATAAGGAGAATTTCTGTATTTTTGCCTTAATATATAGGGAATTTCTGCCTTTTTGTCCTACAATTAAAGGAATTTCTGCAGTTTTGATCCAAAATACAGGGAATTTCTGCCTTTTTGCCCGAAAATAATCAAAATGCATACCTTTTTGCCATAAAAAGGGAAATTTTTTTATTTTTGCTCCAAAATAATGGGAATTTCTGCTTTTTTGCCTCTAAATAAGTGTAATTTCTGTCTTTTTCCCCCAAAACAATGGGAATTTCTTTCTTTTTTGCCCCAAAATAAGGAATATTTCTGGCTTATTATCCTGAAATAAGTGAAATTTCTGCAATTTTGCCCCAAAATGAAGAAAATTTCTGCCTTTTTGCCCCCAAATAAGGGGAATTTCAGCCTTTTTACCACAAAATAAAAGGGAATTTCTGCATTTTTGCCCTAAAATATGGGAAATTTCTGCGTTTTTGCCCCAAAATAAGAACAATTTCTGCAATTTTGTAACAAAATAAAAGAAATTTCTGACTTTTTGCCCCAAAAAAGAAAAGTTCTGCTTTTTTTTACTGACATAAGTGAAATTTCTGCAATTTTGCCCCAAAATAAGTGGAATTTCTGAGTTTTGCCCCAAAATAAGGAGAATTTCTGTCTTTTTGCTCTAACATATAGGGAATTTCTGCCTTTTTGCCCCACAATTAGGGGAATTTCTGCAATTTTGCTCCAAAAACGGGGAATTTCTGCCTTTTTGCCCGAAAACAAAAAGAATGTATACCTTTTTGCCATAAAAAAGGGAAATTTCTTCATTTTTGCTCCAAAATAAGGGGAATTTCTGCTTTTTTGCCTCTAATAAGTGGAATTTCTGTCTTTTCCCCACAAAACAAAGTGAATTTCTGTCTTTTTTGCCCCAAAATAAGGAAAATTTCTGACTTATTACCCTGAAGTAAGTGAAATTTCTGCAATTTTGCCCCAAAATAAGGGAAATTTCTGCCTTTTTGCCCCCAAATAAGGGGAATTTCAGCCTTTTTACCTCAAAATAAAAGGAATTTATGCATTTTTGCCCCAAAATATGGGAAATTTCTGCCTTTTTGCCCCACAATAAGAACAATTTCTGCAATTTTGTACCAAAATAAAAGAAATTTTTGCCTTTTTGCCCCGAAATAAGAAAATTTCTGCTTTTTTTCTGAAATAAGTTAAATTTCTGCAATTTTGCCCTAAAATAACTGAAATTTCTGAGTTTTGCTCCAAAATAAAGAGAATTTCTGTCTTTTTGCCCCAACATATAGGGAATTTCTGCCTTTTTGCACCACAATTAGAGGAATTTCTGCAATTTTGCTCCAAAATACGGGGAATTTCTGCCTTTTTGCCCGAAAATAAGAAGAATGCATACTTTTTTGCTATAAAAAAGGAAAATTTGTTCATTTTTGCTCCAAAATAAGAGGAATTTCTGCTTTTTTGCCTCTAAATAAGTGGAATTTCTATATTTTTCCCCCAAAACAAAGGAAATTTCTGTCTTTTTTGCCCCAAAATAAGAAAAATTTCTGACTTATTACCCTGAAATAAGTGAAATTTCTGCAATTTTGCACCAAAATAAGGGAAATTTCTGTCTTTTTGCCCCCAAATAAGGGGAATTTCAGCCATTTTACCTCAAAATAAGGGGAATTTCTGCATTTTTGCCCCAAAATATGGGAAATGTCTGCCTTTTTGCCCCAAAATAAGAAAAATTTCTGCAATTTTGTACCAAAATAAAAGAAATATCTGCCTTTTTGCCCCAAAATTAGAAAATTTCTACTTTTTTTTTCGGAAATAAGTGAAATTTCTGCAATTTTGCCCCAAAATAATTGAAATTTCTAAGTTTTGCCCCAAAATAAGGGAAATTTCTGCCTTTTTGCCCCCAAATGAGGGGACGTTCAGCATTTTTACCTTAAAATAAGGGGAATTTCTGCATTTTTGCCACAAAATATGAGAAATTCCTTCCTTTTTCCCAAAATAAGAAAAATTTCTGCAATTTTGTACCAAAATAAAAGAAATTTCTTTTTTTTTGTCTCAAAATAAGTGAAATTTCTGCTTTTTTTTTCTGAAATAAGTGAAATTTCTGCAATTTTGACCCAAAATAATTGAAGATTCTGAGTTTTGCCCCAAAATAAGGGAAATTTCTGGAATTTTGCCCCAAAATAAGTGGAATTTCTTAGTTTTGCCCAAATTAAGGAGAATTTCTGTCTTTTTGAACCAACATATAGGGAATTTCTGTCTTTTTGCCCCACAATTAGGGGAATTTCTGCAATTGTGCTCCAAAATACCGGGAATTTCTGCCTTTTTGCCCGAAAACAAGAAGAATGCATACCTTTTTGCCATAAAAAAGGAAAATTTCTTCATTTTTGCTCCAAAATAAGGGGAATTTCTGCATTTTTGCCTCTTAATAAGTGGAATTTCTGTATTTTCCCCAAAACAAAGGGAATTTCCGTCTTTTTTGCCCAAAAATAAGGAAAATTTCTGACTTATTACCCTGAAGTAAGTGAAATTTCTGCAGTTTTGCCCCAAAATAAGGGAAATTTATGCCTTTTTGCTCCAAAATAAGGGGAATTTCAGCATTTTTACCTCAAAATGAGGGGAATTTCTGCATTTTTGCCACAAAATATTTGGTATTTCTGCCTTTTTGCTCCAAAATAAGGAATACTTCTGCCTTTTTTCCTGAAATAAGTGAAATTTCTGCTATTTTGCTCCAAAATAAGTGAAATTTCTGCAATTTTGTCTCAAAATAATTGAAATTTCTGCAATTTTGCCCAAAAATAAAGAAAATTTGTGGAATTTTGCCCCAAAACAAGTGGAATTTCTGAGTTTTGCCCCAAAATAAGGAGAATTACTGTCTTTTTGCCCTAACATACAGGGTATTTCTGTTTTTTTGCCCCACAATTAGGGAAATTTCTGCAATTTTGCTTCAAAATACAGGGAATTTCTGCCTTTTTGCCCGAAAATAAGAAGAATGCATACCTTTTTGCCATAAAAAAGGGAAATTTCTTCATTTTTGCTCCAAAATAAGGGGAATTTCTTTTTTTTGCCTCTAAATAAGTGGAATTTCTGTTTTTTCCCCCAAAACAAAGGGAATTTCTGTCTTTTTTGCCCCAAAATAAGGAAAATTTCTAACTAATTACCCTGAATAAGTAAAATTTCTGCAATTTTGCCCCTAAATAAGGGAAATTTCTGCCTTTTTGCCCCCAAATAAAGTGAATTTCAGCCTTTTTACCTCAAAATAAGGAAAATTTCTGCATTTTTGCCCCAAAATATGGGAAATTTCTGCCTTTTTGCGCCAAAATAAGAAAATTTCTGCTTTTTTTCTGAAATAAGTGAAATTTCTGCAATTTTGCCCCAAAATAAGTGAAAATTCTGAGTTTTGCCCCCACATAAGAGGAATTTCTGTATTTTTGCCCCAATATATAGGGAATTTCTGCCTTTTTGCCCCACAATTGAAGGAATTTCTGCAATTTTGCTCCAAAATACGGGGATATTCTGCCTTTTTGCCCAAAAATAATAAGAGTGCATATCTTTTTGCCATAAAAAAGGGAAATTTTTTCATTTTTGCTCCAAAATAAGGGGAATTTCTGCTTTTTTGGCTCTAAATAAGTGGAATTTCTGTTTTTTTCCCCCAAAACAAAGGGAATTTCTGTCTTTTTTGCCCCAGAATAAGGAAAATTTCTGACTTATTACCCTGTAATAAGTGAAATTTCTGCAATTTTGCCCCAAAATGAGGAAATTTTCTGCCTTTTTGCTTCCAAATAAGGGGAATTTCAGCCTTTTTAACTCAAAATAATAGGAATTTCTGCATTTTTGTCCCAAAATATGGGAAATTTCTGCCTTTTTGCCCCAAAATAAGAATAATTTCTGCAATTTTGTACCAAAATAAAAGAAATTTCTGCCTTTTTGCCCCAAAATAAGAAAATTTCTGCTTTTATTCTGAAATAAGTGAAATTTCTGCCATTTTGCTGTAAAATAAGTGAAATTTCTGAGTTTTGCCCCAAAATAAGGAGAATTTCTGTATTTTCGCCACAACATATAGGGAATTTCAGCCTTTTTGGCCCACAATTAAAGGGATTTCTGCAATTTTGCTCTAAGAAACGGGGAATTTCTGTCTTTTTGCCCGAAAATATGAAGAATGCATACCTTTTTGCCATAGAAAAGGGAAATTTCTTCATTTTTGCTCCAAAATAAGGGGAATTTCTGCTTTTTTGCCTCTAAATAAGTGGAATTTCTGTCTTTTTCCTCCAATACAAAAGGAATTCCTGTCTTTTTTGTCCCAAAATAAGAAAAATTTCTGACTTATTACCCTGAAATAAGTGAAATTTCTGCAATTTTGCCCCAAAATGAGGGAAATTTCTGCCTTTTTGCCCCCAAATAAGGAAAATATCAGCCTTTTTACCTCAAAATAAGGGAAATTTCTGCATTTTTGCCGCAAAATATGGGAAATTTCTGCCCTTTTGCCTCAAAATAAGAACAAATTCTGCAATTTTGTACCTAAATAAAAGAAATTTCTGACTTTTTGCCCCAAAAAAGTAAATTTCTGCTTTTTTTTCTGAAATAAGTGAAATTTCTGCAATTTTGCCCCAAAATATGTGAAATTTCTGCAATTTTGCCCCAAAATAAGGGAAATTTCTGAGTTTTGCCCCAAAATAAGGAGAATTTCTGTCTTTATGCCTCAACAAATAGGGAATTTCGGCCTTTTTGCCCCACAAGTAGGGGAATTTCTTCAATTTTGCTCCAAAATTCGGGGAATTTCTGCCATTTTGCCCGAAAACAAGAAGAATGCATACCTTTTTGCCATAAAAAAGAGAAATTTCTTCATTTTTGCTCCAAAATAAGGGGAATTTCTGCTTTTTTGCCTCTAAATAAGTGGAATTTCTGTTTTTTTCCCCCAAAACAAAGGGAATTTCTGTCTTTTTTGTCCCAAAATACGGAAAATTTCTGACTTATTACCCTGAAATAAGTGAAATTTCTGCAATTTTGCCCCAAAATGAGGGAAATTTCTGCCTTTTTGCCCCCAAATAAGAAAATATCAGCCTTTTTACCTCAAAATAAGGGAAATTTCTGCATTTTTGCCCCAAAATATGGGAAATTTCTGCCCTTTTGCCCCAAAATAAGAACAAATTCTGCAATTTTGTACCTAAATAAAAGAAATTTCTGAATTTTTGCCCCAAAAAAGATAATTTCTGTTTTTTTTCTGAAATACGTGAAATTTTTGTAATTTTGCCCCAAAATATGTGAAATTTCTGCAATTTTGCCCCAAAATAAGGGAAATTTCTGAGTTTTGCCCCATAATAAGGAGAATTTCTGTCTTTTTGCCCCAACATATAGGGAATTTCGGCCTTTTTGCCCCACAATTAAGGGAATTTCTTCAATATTGCTCCAAAATTCGGGGAATTTCTGCCTTTTTACCCGAAAACAAGAAGAATGCATACCTTTTTGCCATAAAAAAGGGAAATTTCTTTATTTTTGCTCCAAAATAAGGGGAATTTCTTTTTTTTGCCTGTAAATAAGTGGAATTTCTGTTTTTCCCCCAAAACAAAGGGAATTTCTGTTTTTTTTGTCCCAAAATAAGGAAAATTTCTGACTTATTACCCTGAATAAGTAAAATTTCTGCAATTTTGCCCCTAAATAATGGAAATTTCTGCCTTTTTGCCCCCAAATAAAGGGAATTTCAGCTTTTTTACCTCAAAATAAAGGGAATTTCTGCATTTTTGCCCCAAAATATGGGAAATTTCTGCCTTTTTGCACCAAAATAAGAAAATTTCTGCTTTTTTTCCGAAATAAGTGAAATTTCTGCAATTTTGCCCCAAAATAAGTGAAAATTCTGAGTTTTGCCCCCACATAAGAGGAATTTCTGTATTTTTGCCCCAATATATAGGGAATTTCTGCCTTTTTACCCCACAATTAAAGGAATTTCTGCAATTTTGCTCCAAAATACGCGGATTTTCTGCCTTTTTGCCCAAAAATAATAAGAATGCATATCTTTTTGACATAAAAAAGGGAAATTTCTTCATTTTTGCTCCAAAATAAGGGGAATTTCTGCCTTTTTGGCTCTAAATAAGTGGAATTTCTGTTTTTTTCCCCCAAAACAAAGGGAATTTCTGTCTTTTTTGCCCCAGAATAAGGAAAATTTCTGACTTATTACCCTGAAATAAGTGAAATTTCTGCAATTTTGCCCCAAAATGAGGAAATTTTCTGCCTTTTTGCCCCCAAATAAGGGGAATTTCAGCCTTTTTAACTCAAAATAATAGGAATTTCTGCATTTTTGTCCCAAAATATGGGAAATGTCTGCCTTTTTGCCCCAAAATAAGAACAATTTCTGCAATTTTGTACCAAAATAAAAGAAATTTCTGCCTTTTTGCCCCAAAATAAGAAAATTTCTGCTTTTATTCTTAAATAAGTGAAATTTCTGCAATTTTGCCGTAAAATAAGTGAAATTTCTGAGTTTTGCCCCAAAATAAGGAGAATTTCTGTCTTTTCGCCCCAACATATAGGGAATTTCTGCCTTTTTGGACCACAATTAGGGGGATTTCTGCAATTTTGCTCGAAGAAACGGGGAATTTCTGTCTTTTTGCCCGAAAATATGAAGAATGCATACCTTTTTGCCATAGAAAAGGGAAATTTCTTCATTTTTGCTCCAAAATAAGGGGAATTTCTGCTTTTTTGCCTCTAAATAAGTGGAATTTCTGTCTTTTTCCCCCAAAACAAAGGGAATTTCTGTCTTTTTGCACCAAAATAAAGATAATTTCTGACTTATTATTCTGAAATAAGTGAAATTTCTGAAATTTTGCCCCAAAATAAGGGAAATTTCTGCATTTTTTGCCCCCAAATAAGGGGAATTTCAGCCTTTTTACCTCAAAATAAGGGGAATTTCTGCATTTTTGCCCCAAAATATGGGAAATGTCTGCCTTTTTGCCCCAAAATAAGGAAAATTTCTGCAATTTTGTACCAAAATAAAAGAAATATCTGCCTTTTTGCCCCAAAATTAGAAAATTTCTTCTTTTTTTTCGGAAATTATTGAAATTTCTGCAATTTTGCCCCAAAATAATTGAAATTTCTAAGTTTTGCCCCAAAATAAGGGAAATTTCTGCCTTTTTGCCCCCAAATAAGAGTAAGTTCAGCATTTTTACCTTAAAATAAGGGGAATTTTTGCATTTTTGTCCCAAAATATGAGAAATTTCTGCCTTTTTCCCAAAATAAGAAAAATTTCTGCAATTTTGTACCAAAAGAAAAGAAATTTCTGCCTTTTTGCCCCAAAATAAGAAAATTTCTGCTTTTTTTCTGAAATAAGTGAAATTTCTGCAATTTTGCCCCAAAATAAGTAAAATTTCTGAGTTTTGTTCCAAAATAAAGAGAATTTCTGTCTTTTTGCCCCAACATATAGGGAATTTCTGTCTTTTTGCCCCACAATTAGGGAAATTTCTGCAATTTTGCTTTAAAACAGGGGGAATTTCTGCCTTTTTGCCCGAAAACAAGAAGAATGCATACCTTTTTGCCTTAAAAAAAGGAAATTTCTTAATTTTTGCTCCAAAATAAGGGGAATTTCTTCTTTTCTGCCTCTTAATAAGTGGAATTTCTGTCTTTTTTTCCCCAAAACAAAGGGAATTTCTGTATAGTTTGCCCCAAAATACGGAAAATTTCTGACTTATTACCCTGACGTAAATGAAATTTCTGCAATTTTGCCCCAAAATGAGGGAAATTTCTGCCTTTTTGCCCCCAAATAAGGAAAATATCAGCCTTTTTACCTCAAAATAAGGGAAATTTCTGCATTTTTGCCCCAAAATATGGGAAATTTCCACCTTTTTGCTCCAAAATAAGAACAAATTCTGCAATTTTCTACAAAAATAAAAGAAATTTCTGACTTTTTGCCCCAAAAAGAAAATTTTTGCTTTTTTTTCTGAAATAACTGAAATTTCTGCAGTTTTGCCCCAAAATAAGGGAAATTTCTGCATTTTTTGCCCCCAAATAAGGGGAATTTCAGACTTTTTACCTCAAATTAAGGGAAATTTCTGCATTTTTGCCCCAAAATATGGGAAATGTCTGCTTTTTTGCCCCAAAATAAGGAAAATTTCTGCAATTTTGTACCAAAATAAAAGAAATATCTGCCTTTTTGCCCCAAAATTAGAAAATTTCTGCTTTTTTTGGAAATAAGTGAAATTTCTGCAATTTTGCCCCAAAATAATTGAAATTTCTAAGTTTTGCCCCAAAATAAGGGAAATTTCTGCTTTTTTGCTCCCAAATAAGGGGAAGTTCAGCATTTTTACCTTAAAAGAAAGGGAATTTCTGCATTTTTTCCCCAAATTATGAGAAATTTCTGCCTTTTTCCCAAAATAAGAAAAATTTCTGCAATTTTGCACCAAAATAAGGGAAATTTCTGCCTTTTTGCCCCAAAATAAGTGAAATTTCTGCTTTTTTTCTGAAATAAGTGAAATTTCTGCAATTTTGCCCCAAAATAAGTGAAAATTCTGAGTTTTGCCCCAAAATAAGGAGAATTTCTGTCTTTTTGCCCCACAATTAGGGGAATTTCTGCAATTGTGCTCCAAAATACGAGGAATTTCTGCCTTTTTGCCCGAAAACAAGAAGAATGCATACCTTTTTGCCATAAAAAAGGAAAATTTCTTCATTTTTGCTCCAAAATAAGGGGACTTTCTGCTCTTTTGCCTCTTAATAAGTGGAATTTCTGTCTTTTTCCCCCAAAACAAAGGGAATTTCCATCTTTTTTGCCTCAAAATAAGGAAAATTTCTGACTTATTACCCTGAAGTAAGTGAAATTTCTGCAATTTTGCCCCAAAATAAGGGAAATTTATGCCTTTTTACCCCCAAATAAGGGGAATTTCAGCATTTTTACCTCAAAATAAAAGGAACTTCTGCATTTTTGCCACAAAATATTTGGAATTTCTGCCTTTTTGCTCCAAAATAAGAAAAACTTCTGCCTTTTTTCCTGAAATAAGTGAGATTTCTGCAATTTTGCCCCAAAATGAGGAAAATTTCTGCCTTTTTGCCCCCAAATAAGGGGAATTTCAGCCTTTTTATCTCAAAATAATAGGAATTTCTGCATTTTTGCCCCAAAATATGGGAAATTTCTGCCTTTTTGCCCCAAAATAAGAACAATTTCTGCAATTTTGTACCAAAATAAAAGAAATTTCTGCCTTTTTGCCCCAAAATAAGAAAATTTCTGCTTTTTTTTCTGAAATAAGTGAAATTTCTGCAATTTTGCCCTAAAATAAGTGAAATTTCTGAGTTTTGCCCCAAAATAAGGAGAATTTCTGTCTTTTTGCCCCAACATATAGGGAATTTCTGCCTTTTTGGCCCACAATTAGGGGGATTTTTGCAATTTTGCTCCAAAAAACGGGGAATTTCTGTCTTTTTGCCCGAAAATAAGAAGAATGCATACCTTTTTGCCATAGAAAAGGGAAATTTCTTCATTTTTGCTCCAAAATAAGGGGAATTTCTGCTTTTTGCTTCTAAATAAGTGGAATTTCTGTCTTTTTTCCCCAAAACAAAGGGAATTTCTGTCTTTTTGCACCAAAATATAGATAATTTCTGACTTATTAATCTGAAATAAGTGAAATTTCTGTAATTTTGCCCCAAAATAAGGGAAATTTCTGCATTTTTTGCCCCCAAATAAGGGGAATTTCAGCCTTTTTACCTCAAAATAAGGGGAATTTCTGCATTTTTGCCCCAAAATATTGGAAATGTCTGCCTTTTTGCCCCAAAATAAGGAAAATTTCTGCAATTTTGTACCAAAATAAAAGAAATATCTGCCTTTTTGCCCCAAAATTAGAAAATTTCTGCTTTTTTTTTGGAAATAAGTGAAATTTCTGCAATTTTGCCCCAAAATAATTGAAATTTCTAAGTTTTGCCCCAAAATAAAAGAAATTTCTGCCTTTTTGCCCCCAAATAAGAGGAATTTCAGCATTTTTACCTTAAAATAAGGGGAATTTTTGCATTTTTGTCCCAAAATATGAGAAATTTCTGCCTATTTCCCAAAATAAGAAAAATTTCTGCAATTTTGTACCAAAAGAAAAGAAATTTCTGCCTTTTTGCCCCAAAATAAGAAAATTTCCGCTTTTTTTTCTGAAATAAGTGAAATTTCTGCAATTTTGCCCCAAAATAAGTAAAATTTCTGAGTTTGGTTCCAAAATAAAGAGAATTTCTGACTTTTTGCCCCAACATATAGGGAATTTCTGTCTTTTTGCCCCAAAATTATAGAAATTTCTGCAATTTTGCTTTAAAACAGGGGGAATTTCTGCCTTTTTGCCCGAAAACAAGTAGAATGTATACCTTTTTGCCATAAAAAAAGGAAATTTCTTAATTTTTGCTTCAAAATAAGGGGAATTTCTGCTTTTTTGCCTCTTAATAAGTGGAATTTCTGTCTTTTTCCCCAAAACAATGGGAATTTCTTTATTTTTTGCCCCAAAATACGGAAAATTTCTGACTTATTACCCTGACGTTAATGAAATTTCTGCAATTTTGCCCCAAAATGAGGGAAATTTCTGCCTTCTTGCTACCAAAGAAGAAAATATCAGCCTTTTTACCTCAAAATAAGGGAAATTTCTGCATTTTTGCCCCAAAATAATGGGACATTTCTGCCCTTTTGCCCCAAAATAAGAACAAATTCTGCAATTTTGTACCTAAATAAAAGAAATTTCTGACTTTTTGACCTAAAAAGAAAATTTCTGCTTTTTTTTCTGAAATAAGTGAAATTTCTGCAATTTTGCCCAAAAATATGTGAAATTTCTGCAATTTTGCCTTAAAATAAGGGAAATTTCTGCATTTTTTGCCCCCAAATAAGGGGAATTTCCGCCTTTTTACCTCAAAATATGGGGAATTTCTGGATTTTTGCTCCAAAATATGGGAAATGTCTGCCTTTTTGCCCCAAAATAAGGAAAATTTCTGCAATTTTGTACCAAAATAAAAGAAATATCTGCCTTTTTGCCCCAAAATTAGAAAATTTCTGCTTTTTTTTCGGAAATAAGTGAAATTTCTGCAATTTTGCCCCAAAATAAATGAAATTTCTAAGTTTTGCCCCAAAATAAGGGAAATTTCTGCTTTTTTGCCCCCAAATAAGAAGAAGTTCAGCATTTTTACCTTAAAATAAGGGGAATTTCTGCATTTTTGCCCCAAAATATGAGAAATTTCTGCCTTTTTCCCATAATAAGAAAAATTTCTGCAATTTTGTACAAAAATAAAAGAAATTTCTGCCTTTTTGCCCCAAAATAAGAAAATTTCTGCTTTTTTTTCTGAAATCAGTGAAATTTCTGCAATTTTGCCCCAAAATAAGTGAAATTTCTGAGTTTTGCCCCAAAATAAGGAGAATTTCTGTCTTTTTGCCCCAACATATAGGGAATTTCTGCCTTTTTGCCCCACAATTAGGGGAATTTCTGCAATTTTGCTCCAAAACAGAAGGAATTTCTGCCTTTTTGCCCGAAAACAAGAAGAATGCATACCTTTTTGCCATAAAAAATAGAAATTTCTTAATTTTTGCTCCAAAATAAGGGGAATTTCTGCTTTTTTGCCTCTTAATAAGTGGAATTTCTGTCTTTTTTCCCCAAAACAAAGGGAATTTCTGTCTTTTTTGCCCCAAAATACGGAAAATTTCTGACTTATTACCCTGAAGTAAATGAAATTTCTGCAATTTTGCCCCAAAATGAGGGAAATTTCTGCCTTTTTGCCCCCAAATAAGAAAAATATCAGCCTTTTTATCTCAAAATAAGGGAAATTTCTGCATTTTTGCCCCAAAATAAGTGAAATTTCTGCTTTTTTTCTGAAATAAGTGAAATTTCTGCAATTTTGCCCCAAAATAAGTGAAAATTCTGAGTTTTGCCCCAAAATAAGGAGAATTTCTGTCTTTTTGCCCCACAATTAGGGGAATTTCTGCAATTGTGCTCCAAAATACGAGGAATTTCTGCCTTTTTGCCCGAAAACAAGAAGAATGCATACCTTTTTGCCATAAAAAAGGAAAATTTCTTCATTTTTGCTCCAAAATAAGGGGACTTTCTGCTCTTTTGCCTCTTAATAAGTGGAATTTCTGTCTTTTTCCCCCAAAACAAAGGGAATTTCCATCTTTTTTGCCTCAAAATAAGGAAAATTTCTGACTTATTACCCTGAAGTAAGTGAAATTTCTGCAATTTTGCCCCAAAATAAGGGAAATTTATGCCTTTTTACCCCCAAATAAGGGGAATTTCAGCATTTTTACCTCAAAATAAAAGGAACTTCTGCATTTTTGCCACAAAATATTTGGAATTTCTGCCTTTTTGCTCCAAAATAAGAAAAACTTCTGCCTTTTTTCCTGAAATAAGTGAGATTTCTGCAATTTTGCCCCAAAATAAGGGAAATTTCTGCATTTTTGCCTCCAAATAAAGGGAATTTCAGCATTTTTACCTCAAAATAAGGGGAATTTCTGCACTTTTGCCCTAAAATATGGGAAATTTCTGCCTTTTTGTCCCAAAATAAGAAAAATTTCTGCAATTTTGTATCAAAATAAAAAATTTCTGCCTTTTTGCCCCAAAATAAGTGAAATTTCTGCTTTTTTTTCTGAAATAAGTGAAATTTCTGCAATTTTGCCCCAAAATAAGTGAAAATTCTGAGTTTTGCCCCAAAATAAGGGAAATTTCTGGAATTTTGCCCCAAAATAAGTGGAATTTCTGAGTTTTGCCCCCAAAAAAGGAAAATTTCTGTCTTTTTGCCCCAACATATAGGGAATTTCTGCCTTTTTGCCCCACAATTAGGGGAATTTCTACAATTGTGCTCCAAAATACGGGGAATTTCTGCCTTTTTGCCCGAAAACAAGAAGAATGCATACCTTTTTGCCATAAAAAAGGAAAATTTCTTCATTTTTGCTCCAAAATATGGGGAATTTCTGCTTTTTTGCCTCTTAATAAGTCGAATTTATGTCTTTTTTCCCCAAAACAAAGAGAATTTCCATCTTTTTTGCCCCAAAATAAAGAAAATTTCTGACTTATTACCCTGAAGTAAGTGGAATTTCTGCAATTTTGCCTCAAAATAAGGGAAATTTATGCCTTTTTGCCTCCAAATAAGGGGAATTTCAGCATTTTTACCTCAAAATAAGGGGAATTTCTGCATTTTTGCCACAAAATATTTGGAATTTCTGCCTTTTTGCTCCAAAATAAGGAAAACTTCTGCCTTTTTTCCTGAAATAAGTGAAATTTCTGCAATTTTGCCCCAAAATAAGTGAAATTTCTGCAATTTTGTCCCAAAATAAGTGAAATTTCTGAAATTTGGCCCAAAATAAGGGAAATTTCTGGAATTTTGCCCCAAAATAATTGAAATTTCTGAGTTTTGCCCCAAAATAAGGGGAATTTCTGCCTTTTTGCCCCCAAATAATAGGAATTTCAGCTTTTATACCACAAAATAAGGGGAATTTCTGCATTTTTGCCCCAAAATATGGGAAATTTCTGCGTTTTTGCCCCAAAATAAGAACAATTTCTGCAATTTTGTACCAAAATAAAAGAAATTTCTGACTTTTTGCCCCAAAAAAGAAAAGTTCTCCTTTTTTTTACTGACATAAGTGAAATTTCTGCAATTTTGCCCCAAAATAAGTGAAATTTCTGCAATTTTGCCCCAAAATAAGGGAAATTTCTGGAATTTTGCCCCATAACAAGTGGAATTTCTGAGTTTTGCCCCAAAATAAAGAAAATTTCTGTCTTTTTGCCCTAACATACAGGGAATTTCTGCCTTTTGCCCCACAATTCGGGGAATTTCTGCAATTTTGCTTCAAAATTCAGGGAATTTCTGCCTTTTTGACCGAAAATAAGAAGATGAATAACTTTTTGCCATAAAAAAGGGAAATTTCTTCATTTTTCTCCAAAATAAGGGGAATTTCTGATTTTTTGCCTCTAAATAAGTGGAATTTTTGTCTTTTTCCCCCAAAACAAAGGGAATTTCTGTCTTTTTTGCCCCAAAATAAGGAAAATTTCAGAATTATTACCATGAAATAAGTGACATTTCTGCAATTTTGCTCCAAAATAATTGAAATTTCTGAGTTTTGCCCCAAAATAAGAGGAATTTCTGGATTTTTGTCCCCAAATAAGGGGAATTTCAGCATTTTTACCTCAAAATAAGGGGAATTTCTGCAATTTTGCCCCAAAATATGGGAAATTTCTGCCTTTTTGCCCCAAAATAAGAACAAATTCTGCAATTTTGTACAAAAATAAAAGAGATTTCTGACTTTTTGCCCCAAAAAGAAAATTTCTGCTTTTTTTTCTGAAATAAGTGAAATTTCTGCAATTTTGCCCCAAAATAAGTGAAATTTCTGAGTTTTGCCCCAAAATAAAGAGAATTTCTGTCTTTTTGCCCCAACATATAGGGAATTTCTGTCTTTTTGCCCCACAATTAGGGTAATTTCTGCAATTTTGCTCCAAAACAGGGGGAATTTCTGCCTTTTTGAACGAAAACAGGAAGAATGCATACCTTTTTGCCATAAAAAAGGGAAATTTCTTAATTTTTGCTCCAAAATAAGGGGAATTACTGCTTTTTTTGCCTCTTAATAAGTGGAATTTCTGTCTTTTTCCCCCAAAACAAAGGGAATTTCTGTTTTTTTTGCCCCAAAATACAGAAAATTTCTGACTTATTACCCTGAAGTAAGTGAAATTTCTGCAATTTTGCCAGAAAATGAGGGAAATTTCTGCCTTTTTGCCCCCAAATAAGGAAAATATCAGCCTTTTAACCTCAAAATAAGGGAAATTTCTGCATTTTTGCCCCAAAATATGGGAAATTTCTGCCTTTTTACCCAAAATAAGAACAAATTCTGCAATTTTGTACAAAAATAAAAGAAATTTCTGCCTTTTTGCCCCAAAAAGAAAATTTCTGCTTTTTTTTCCTGAAATAAGTGAAATTTCTGCAATTTTGCCCCAAAATATGTGAAATTTCTGCTATTTTGCCCCAAAATAATGGAAATTTTTGCAATTTTGCCACAAAATAAGTGAAATGTCTGAGTTTTGCCCCAAAATAAGAGGAATTTCTGTTTTTGCCCCAACATATAGGGAATTTCTGCCTTTTTGCCCCACAATTAGGGGAATATCTGCAATTTTGCTCCAAAATACGGGGATTTTCTGCCTTTTTGCCTGAAAATAAGAAGAATGCATATCTTTTTGCCATAAAAAAGGAAAGTTTCTTCATTTTTGCTCCAAAATAAGGGGAATTTCTGCTTTTTTGGATCTAAATATGTGGAATTTCTGTTTTTTTCCCCCAAAACGAAAGGAATTTCTGTCTTTTTTGCCCCAAAATAAGGAAAATTTCTGACTTATTACCCTGAAATAAGTGAAATTTCTGCAATTTTGCCCCAAAATGAGGAAAATTTCTGCCTTTTTGCCCCCAAATAAGGGGAATTTCAGCCTTTTTATCTCAAAATAATAGGAATTTCTGCATTTTTGCCCCAAAATATGGGAAATTTCTGCCTTTTTGCCCCAAAATAAGAACAATTTCTGCAATTTTGTACCAAAATAAAAGAAATTTCTGCCTTTTTGTCCCAAAATAAGAAAATTTCTGCTTTTTTTTCTGAAATAAGTGAAATTTCTGCAATTTTGCCCTAAAATAAGTGAAATTTCTGAGTTTTGCCCCAAAATAAGGAGAATTTCTGTCTTTTTGCCCCAACATATAGGGAATTTCTGCCTTTTTGGCCCACAATTAGGGGGATTTTTGCAATTTTGCTCCAAAAAACGGGGAATTTCTGTCTTTTTGCCCGAAAATAAGAAGAATGCATACCTTTTTGCCATAGAAAAGGGAAATTTCTTCATTTTTGCTCCAAAATAAGGGGAATTTCTGCTTTTTGCTTCTAAATAAGTGGAATTTCTGTCTTTTTTTCCCAAAACAAAGGGAATTTCTGTCTTTTTGCACCAAAATATAGATAATTTCTGACTTATTAATCTGAAATAAGTGAAATTTCTGCAATTTTGCCCCAAAATAAGGGAAATTTCTGCATTTTTTGCCCCCAAATAAGGGGAATTTCAGCCTTTTTACCTCAAAATAAGGGGAATTTCTGCATTTTTGCCCCAAAATATTGGAAATGTCTGCCTTTTTGCCCCAAAATAAGGAAAATTTCTACAATTTTGTAGCAAAATAAAAGAAATATCTGCCTTTTTGCCCCAAAATTAGAAAATTTCTGCTTTTTTTTCGGAAATAAGTGAAATTTCTGCAATTTTGCCCCAAAATAATTGAAATTTCTAAGTTTTGCCCCAAAATAAGGGAAATTTCTGCCTTTTTGCCCCCAAATAAGAGGAATTTCAGCATTTTTACCTTAAAATAAGGGGAATTTTTGCATTTTTGTCCCAAAATATGAGAAATTTCTGCCTATTTCCCAAAATAAGAAAAATTTCTGCAATTTTGTACCAAAAGAAAAGAAATTTCTGCCTTTTTGCCCCAAAATAAGAAAATTTCTGCTTTTTTTCTGAAATAAGTGAAATTTCTGCAATTTTGCCCCAAAATAAGTAAAATTTCTGAGTTTTGTTCCAAAATAAAGAGAATTTCTGTCTTTTTGCCCCAACCTATAGGGAATTTCTGTCTTTTTGCCCCACAATTATAGAAATTTCTGCAATTTTGCTTTAAAACAGGGGGAATTTCTGCCTTTTTGCCCGAAAACAAGAAGAATGTATACCTTTTTGCCATAAAAAAAGGAAATTTCTTAATTTTTGCTCCAAAATAAGGGGAATTTCTGCTTTTTTGCCTCTTAATAAGTGGAATTTCTGTCTTTTTCCCCAAAACAATGGGAATTTCTTTATTTTTTGCCCCAAAATACGGAAAATTTCTGACTTATTACCCTGACGTTAATGAAATTTCTGCAATTTTGCCCCAAAATGAGGGAAATTTCTGCCTTTTTGCCCCTAAATAAGGAAAATATCAGCCTTTTTACCTCAAAATAAGGGAAATTTCTGCATTTTTGCCCCAAAATATGTGAAATTTCTGCAATTTTGCCTTAAAATAAGGGAAATTTCTGCAATTTTGCCACAAAATAAGTGAAATTTCTGAGTTTTGCCCCAAAATAAGAGGAATTTCTGTTTTTGCCCCAACATATAGGGAATTTCTGCCTTTTTGGCCCACAATTAGGGGATTTTCTGCAATTTTGCTCCAAAATACGGGGATTTTCTGCCTTTTTGCCCGAAAATAACAAGAATGCATATCTTTTTGCCATAAAAAAGAGAATTTACTTCATTTTTGCTCCAAAATAAGGGGAATTTCTGCTTTTTTGGCTCTAAATATGTGGAATTTCTGTTTTTTTCCCCCAAAACAAAGGGAATTTCTGTCTTTTTTGCCCCAAAATAAGGAAAATTTCTGACTCATTACCCTGAAATAAGTGAAATTTCTGCAATTTTGCCAGAAAATGAGGGAAATTTCTGCCTTTTTGCCCCCAATTAAAAAAAATATCAGCCTTTTAACCTCAAAATAAGGGAAATTTCTGCATTTTTGCCCCAAAATATGGGAAATTTCTGCTTTTTTGCCCCAAAATAAGAACAATTTCTGCAATTTTGTACCAAAATAAAAGAAATTTCTGCCTTTTTGCCCCAAAATAAGAAAATTTCTGCTTTTTTTCTGAAATATGTGAAATTTCTGCAATTTTGCCCTAAAATAAGTGAAATTTCTGAGTTTTGCCCCAAAATAAGGAGAATTTCTGTCTTTTTGCCCCAACATATAGGGAATTTCTGCCTTTTTGGCCCACAATTACGGGAATTTCTGCAATTTCGCTCCAAAAAACGGGTAATTTCTGTCCTTTTGCCCGAAAATAAGAAGAATGCATACCTTTTTGCCATAGAAAAGGGAAATTTCTTCATTTTTGCTCTAAAATAATGGAAATTTCTGCTTTTTGCCTCTAAATAAGTGGAATTTCTGTCTTTTTTTTCAAAACAAAGGAAATTTCTGTCTTTTTGCACCAAAATAAAGATAATTTCTGACTTATTATTCTGAAATAAGTGAAATTTCTGCAATTTTGCCCCAAAATAAGAGAAATTTTTGCATTTTTTGCCCCCAAATAAGGGGAATTTCAGACTTTTTACCTCAAAATAAGGGGAATTTCTGCATTTTTGCCACAAAATATTTGGAATTTCTGCCTTTTTGCCCCAAAATAAGGAAAACTTCTGCCTTGTTTCCTGAAATAAGTAAAATTTCTGCAATTTTGCCTTAAAATAAGTGAAATTTCTGCAATTTTGCCCCAAAATAACTGAAATTTCTGCAATTTTGCCCCAAAATAAGGGAAATTTCTGGAATTTTGCCCCATAACAAGTGGAATTTCTGAGTTTTGCCCCAAAATAAAGAGAATTTCTGTCTTTTTACCCTAACATACAGGGAATTTCTGCCTTTTTGCCCCACAATTAGGGGAATTTCTGCAATTTTGCTTCAAAATTCAGGGAATTTCTGCCTTTTTGCCCAAAAATAAGAAGATGAATACCTTTTTGCCATAAAAAAGGGAAATTTCTTCATTTTTCTTCAAAATAAGGGGAATTTCTGATTTTTTGCCTCTAAATAAGTGGAATTTCTGTCTTTTTCCCCCAAAACAAAGGGAATTTCTGTCTTTTTTGCCCCAAAATAAAAAAAAAATTTCAGACTTATTACCCTGAAATAAGTGAAATTTCTGCAATTTCGCTCCAAAATAATTGAAATTTCTGAGTTTTGCCCCAAAATAAGGGGAATTTTTGGATTTTTGTCCCCAAATAAGAAGAATTTCAGCATTTTTACCTCAAAATAAGGGGAATTTCTGCAATTTTGCCCCAAAATATGGGAAATTTCTGCCTTTTTGCCCCAAAATAAGAACAAATTCTGCAATTTTGTACCTAAATAAAAGAAATTTCTGACTTTTTTTCCCAAAAAAGAAAATTTCTGCTATTTTCTTCTGAAATAAGTGAAATTTCTGCAATTTTGCCCCAAAATATGTGAAATTTCTGCAATTTTGCCCCAAAATATGTGAAATTTCTGCAATTTTGCCCCAAAATAAGAAAAATTTCTGCAATTTTGCCCCAAAATAAGTGAAATTTCTGAGTTTTGCCCCTAAATAAGGAGAATTTCTGTTTTTGCTCCAACATATAGGGAATTTCTGCCTTTTTGCCCCACAATTAGGGGAATATCTGCAATTTTGCTCCAAAATACGGGGAATTTCTGCCTTTTTGCCCGAAAATAAGAAGAATGCATACCTTTTTGCCATAAAAAAAAGAAATTTCTTCATTTTTGCTCCAAAATAAAGGGAATTTCTGCTTTTTTCCCTCTACATAAGTGGAATTTCTGTCTTTTTCCCCCAAAACAAAGGGAATTCCTGTCTTTTTGCCCCAAAATAAGAAAAATTTCTGACTTATTACCCTGAAATAAGTGAAATTTCTGCAATTTTGCCCCAAAATGAGGGAAATTTCTGCCTTCTTGCTCCCAAAGAAGAAAATATCAGCCTTTTTACCTCAAAATAAGGGAAATTTCTGCATTTTTGCCCCAAAATAATGGGACATTTCTGCCCTTTTGCCCCAAAATAAGAACAAATTCTGCAATTTTGTACCTAAATAAAAGAAATTTCTGACTTTTTGACCTAAAAAGAAAATTTCTGCTTTTTTTTCTGAAATAAGTGAAATTTCTGCAATTTTGCCCAAAAATATGTGAAATTTCTGCAATTTTGCCTTAAAATAAGGGAAATTTCTGCATTTTTTGCCCCCAAATAAGGGGAATTTCCGCCTTTTTACCTCAAAATATGGGGAATTTCTGGATTTTTGCTCCAAAATATGGGAAATGTCTGCCTTTTTGCCCCAAAATAAGGAAAATTTCTGCAATTTTGTACCAAAATAAAAGAAATATCTGCCTTTTTGCCCCAAAATTAGAAAATTTCTGCTTTTTTTCGGAAATAAGTGAAATTTCTGCAATTTTGCCCCAAAATAAATGAAATTTCTAAGTTTTGCCCCAAAATAAGGGAAATTTCTGCTTTTTTGCCCCCAAATAAGAAGAAGTTCAGCATTTTTACCTTAAAATAAGGGGAATTTCTGCATTTTTGCCCCAAAATATGAGAAATTTCTGCCTTTTTCCCATAATAAGAAAAATTTCTGCAATTTTGTACAAAAATAAAAGAAATTTCTGCCTTTTTGCCCCAAAATAAGAAAATTTCTGCTTTTTTTTCTGAAATCAGTGAAATTTCTGCAATTTTGCCCCAAAATAAGTGAAATTTCTGAGTTTTGCCCCAAAATAAGGAGAATTTCTGTCTTTTTGCCCCAACATATAGGGAATTTCTGCCTTTTTGCCCCACAATTAGGGGAATTTCTGCAATTTTGCTCCAAAACAGAAGGAATTTCTGCCTTTTGGCCCGAAAACAAGAAGAATGCATACCTTTTTGCCATAAAAAATAGAAATTTCTTAATTTTTGCTCCAAAATAAGGGGAATTTCTGCTTTTTTGCCTCTTAATAAGTGGAATTTCTGTCTTTTTTCCCCAAAACAAAGGGAATTTCTGTCTTTTTTGCCCCAAAATACGGAAAATTTCTGACTTATTACCCTGAAGTAAATGAAATTTCTGCAATTTTGCCCCAAAATGAGGGAAATTTCTGCCTTTTTGCCCCCAAATAAGAAAAATATCAGCCTTTTTATCTCAAAATAAGGGAAATTTCTGCATTTTTGCCCCAAAATAAGTGAAATTTCTGCTTTTTTTCTGAAATAAGTGAAATTTCTGCAATTTTGCCCCAAAATAAGTGAAAATTCTGAGTTTTGCCCCAAAATAAGGAGAATTTCTGTCTTTTTGCCCCACAATTAGGGGAATTTCTGCAATTGTGCTCCAAAATACGAGGAATTTCTGCCTTTTTGCCCGAAAACAAGAAGAATGCATACCTTTTTGCCATAAAAAAAGGAAAATTTCTTCATTTTTGCTCCAAAATAAGGGGACTTTCTGCTCTTTTGCCTCTTAATAAGTGGAATTTCTGTCTTTTTCCCCCAAAACAAAGGGAATTTCCACCTTTTTTGCCTCAAAATAAGGAAAATTTCTGACTTATTACCCTGAAGTAAGTGAAATTTCTGCAATTTTGCCCCAAAATAAGGGAAATTTATGCCTTTTTACCCCCAAATAAGGGGAATTTCAGCATTTTTACCTCAAAATAAAAGGAACTTCTGCATTTTTGCCACAAAATATTTGGAATTTCTGCCTTTTTGCTCCAAAATAAGAAAAACTTCTGCCTTTTTTCCTGAAATAAGTGAGATTTCTGCAATTTTGCCCCAAAATAAGGGAAATTTCTGCATTTTTGCCTCCAAATAAAGGGAATTTCAGCATTTTTACCTCAAAATAAGGGGGAATTTCTGCACTTTTGCCCTAAAATATGGGAAATTTCTGCCTTTTTGTCCCAAAATGAGAAAAATTTCTGCAATTTTGTATCAAAATAAAAAAATTTCTGCCTTTTTGCCCCAAAATAAGTGAAATTTCTGCTTTTTTTTCTGAAATAAGTGAAATTTCTGCAATTTTGCCCCAAAATAAGTGAAAATTCTGAGTTTTGCTCCAAAATAAGGGAAATTTCTGGAATTTTGCCCCAAAATAAGTGGAATTTCTGAGGTTTTCCCCAAAAAAAGGAAAATTTCTGTCTTTTTGCCCCAACATATAGGGAATTTCTGCCTTTTTGCCCCACAATTAGGGGAATTTCTGCAATTTTGCTTCAAAATTCAGGGAATTTCTACCTTTTTGCCCAAAAATAAGAAGATGAATACCTTTTTGCCATAAAAAAGGGAAATTTCTTCATTTTTCTTCAAAATAAGGGGAATTTCTGATTTTTTGCCTCTAAATAAGTGGAATTTCTGTCTTTTTCCCCCAAAACAAAGGGAATTTCTGTCTTTTTTGCCCCAAAATAAAAAAAAAATTTCAGACTTATTACCCTGAAATAAGTGAAATTTCTGCAATTTCGCTCCAAAATAATTGAAATTTCTGAGTTTTGCCCCAAAATAAGGGGAATTTTTGGATTTTTGTCCCCAAATAAGGGGAATTTCAGCATTTTTACCTCAAAATAAGGGGAATTTCTGCAATTTTGCCCCAAAATATGGGAAATTTCTGCCTTTTTGCCTCAAAATAAGAACAAATTCTGCAATTTTGTACCTAAATAAAAGAAATTTCTGACTTTTTTTCCCAAAAAAGAAAATTTCTGCTATTTTCTTCTGAAATAAGTGAAATTTCTGCAATTTTGCCCCAAAATATGTGAAATTTCTGCAATTTTGCCCCAAAATATGTGAAATTTCTGCAATTTTGCCCCAAAATAAGAAAAATTTCTGCAATTTTGCCCCAAAATAAGTGAAATTTCTGAGTTTTGCCCCTAAATAAGGAGAATTTCTGTTTTTGCTCCAACATATAGGGAATTTCTGCCTTTTTGCCCCACAATTAGGGGAATATCTGCAATTTTGCTCCAAAATACGGGGAATTTCTGCCTTTTTGCCCGAAAATAAGAAGAATGCATACCTTTTTGCCATAAAAAAAAGAAATTTCTTCATTTTTGCTCCAAAATAAAGGGAATTTCTGCTTTTTTCCCTCTACATAAGTGGAATTTCTGTCTTTTTCCCCCAAAACAAAGGGAATTCCTGTCTTTTTGCCCCAAAATAAGAAAAATTTCTGACTTATTACCCTGAAATAAGTGAAATTTCTGCAATTTTGCCCCAAAATGAGGGAAATTTCTGCCTTCTTGCTCCCAAAGAAGAAAATATCAGCCTTTTTACCTCAAAATAAGGGAAATTTCTGCATTTTTGCCCCAAAATAATGGGACATTTCTGCCCTTTTGCCCCAAAATAAGAACAAATTCTGCAATTTTGTACCTAAATAAAAGAAATTTCTGACTTTTTGACCTAAAAAGAAAATTTCTGCTTTTTTTTCTGAAATAAGTGAAATTTCTGCAATTTTGCCCAAAAATATGTGAAATTTCTGCAATTTTGCCTTAAAATAAGGGAAATTTCTGCATTTTTTGCCCCCAAATAAGGGGAATTTCCGCCTTTTTACCTCAAAATATGGGGAATTTCTGGATTTTTGCTCCAAAATATGGGAAATGTCTGCCTTTTTGCCCCAAAATAAGGAAAATTTCTGCAATTTTGTACCAAAATAAAAGAAATATCTGCCTTTTTGCCCCAAAATTAGAAAATTTCTGCTTTTTTTCGGAAATAAGTGAAATTTCTGCAATTTTGCCCCAAAATAAATGAAATTTCTAAGTTTTGCCCCAAAATAAGGGAAATTTCTGCTTTTTTGCCCCCAAATAAGAAGAAGTTCAGCATTTTTACCTTAAAATAAGGGGAATTTCTGCATTTTTGCCCCAAAATATGAGAAATTTCTGCCTTTTTCCCATAATAAGAAAAATTTCTGCAATTTTGTACAAAAATAAAAGAAATTTCTGCCTTTTTGCCCCAAAATAAGAAAATTTCTGCTTTTTTTTCTGAAATCAGTGAAATTTCTGCAATTTTGCCCCAAAATAAGTGAAATTTCTGAGTTTTGCCCCAAAATAAGGAGAATTTCTGTCTTTTTGCCCCAACATATAGGGAATTTCTGCCTTTTTGCCCCACAATTAGGGGAATTTCTGCAATTTTGCTCCAAAACAGAAGGAATTTCTGCCTTTTTGCCCGAAAACAAGAAGAATGCATACCTTTTTGCCATAAAAAATAGAAATTTCTTAATTTTTGCTCCAAAATAAGGGGAATTTCTGCTTTTTTGCCTCTTAATAAGTGGAATTTCTGTCTTTTTTCCCCAAAACAAAGGGAATTTCTGTCTTTTTTGCCCCAAAATACGGAAAATTTCTGACTTATTACCCTGAAGTAAATGAAATTTCTGCAATTTTGCCCCAAAATGAGGGAAATTTCTGCCTTTTTGCCCCCAAATAAGAAAAATATCAGCCTTTTTATCTCAAAATAAGGGAAATTTCTGCATTTTTGCCCCAAAATAAGTGAAATTTCTGCTTTTTTTCTGAAATAAGTGAAATTTCTGCAATTTTGCCCCAAAATAAGTGAAAATTCTGAGTTTTGCCCCAAAATAAGGAGAATTTCTGTCTTTTTGCCCCACAATTAGGGGAATTTCTGCAATTGTGCTCCAAAATACGAGGAATTTCTGCCTTTTTGCCCGAAAACAAGAAGAATGCATACCTTTTTGCCATAAAAAAAGGAAAATTTCTTCATTTTTGCTCCAAAATAAGGGGACTTTCTGCTCTTTTGCCTCTTAATAAGTGGAATTTCTGTCTTTTTCCCCCAAAACAAAGGGAATTTCCACCTTTTTTGCCTCAAAATAAGGAAAATTTCTGACTTATAACCCTGAAGTAAGTGAAATTTCTGCAATTTTGCCCCAAAATAAGGGAAATTTATGCCTTTTTACCCCCAAATAAGGGGAATTTCAGCATTTTTACCTCAAAATAAAAGGAACTTCTGCATTTTTGCCACAAAATATTTGGAATTTCTGCCTTTTTGCTCCAAAATAAGAAAAACTTCTGCCTTTTTTCCTGAAATAAGTGAGATTTCTGCAATTTTGCCCCAAAATAAGGGAAATTTCTGCATTTTTGCCTCCAAATAAAGGGAATTTCAGCATTTTTACCTCAAAATAAGGGGAATTTCTGCACTTTTGCCCTAAAATATGGGAAATTTCTGCCTTTTTGTCCCAAAATGAGAAAAATTTCTGCAATTTTGTATCAAAATAAAAAAATTTCTGCCTTTTTGCCCCAAAATAAGTGAAATTTCTGCTTTTTTTTCTGAAATAAGTGAAATTTCTGCAATTTTGCCCCAAAATAAGTGAAAATTCTGAGTTTTGCTCCAAAATAAGGGAAATTTCTGGAATTTTGCCCCAAAATAAGTGGAATTTCTGAGTTTTGCCCCAAAAAAAGGAAAATTTCTGTCTTTTTGCCCCAACATATAGGGAATTTCTGCCTTTTTGCCCCACAATTAGGGGAATTTCTGCAATTGTGCTCCAAAATACGGGGAATTTCTGCCTTTTTGCCCGAAAACAAGAAGAATGCATACCTTTTTGCCATAAAAAAGGAAAATTTCTTCATTTTTGCTCCAAAATATGGGGAATTTCTGCTTTTTTGCCTCTTAATAAGTCGAATTTATGTCTTTTTTCCCCAAAACAAAGAGAATTTCCATCTTTTTTGCCCCAAAATAAAGAAAATTTCTGACTTATTACCCTGAAGTAAGTGGAATTTCTGCAATTTTGCCCCAAAATAAGGGAAATTTATGCCTTTTTGCCTCCAAATAAGGGGAATTTCAGCATTTTTACCTCAAAATAAGGGGAATTTCTGCATTTTTGCCACAAAATATTTGGAATTTCTGCCTTTTTGCTCCAAAATAAGGAAAACTTCTGCCTTTTTTCCTGAAATAAGTGAAATTTCTGCAATTTTGCCCCAAAATAAGTGAAATTTCTGCAATTTTGTCCCAAAATAAGTGAAATTTCTGAAATTTGGCCCAAAATAAGGGAAATTTCTGGAATTTTGCCCCAAAATAATTGAAATTTCTGAGTTTTGCCCCAAAATAAGGGGAATTTCTGCCTTTTTGCCCCCAAATAATAGGAATTTCAGCTTTTATACCACAAAATAAGGGGAATTTCTGCATTTTTGCCCCAAAATATGGGAAATTTCTGCGTTTTTGCCCCAAAATAAGAACAATTTCTGCAATTTTGTACCAAAATAAAAGAAATTTCTGACTTTTTGCCCCAAAAAAGAATAGTTCTCCTTTTTTTTACTGACATAAGTGAAATTTCTGCAATTTTGCCCCAAAATAAGTGAAATTTCTGCAATTTTGCCCCAAAATAAGGGAAATTTCTGGAATTTTGCCTTAAAACAAGTGGAATTTCTGAGTTTTGCCCCAAAATAAAGAAAATTTCTGTCTTTTTGCCCTAACATACAGGGAATTTCTGCCTTTTGCCCCACAATTCGGGGAATTTCTGCAATTTTGCTTCAAAATTCAGGGAATTTCTGCCTTTTTGACCGAAAATAAAAAGATGAATAACTTTTTGCCATAAAAAAGGGAAATTTCTTCATTTTTCTCCAAAATAAGGGGAATTTCTGATTTTTTGCCTCTAAATAAGTGGAATTTCTGTCTTTTTCCCCCAAAACAAAGGGAATTTCTGTCTTTTTTGCCCCAAAATAAAAAAAAAAATTTCAGACTTATTACCCTGAAATAAGTGAAATTTCTGCAATTTCGCTCCAAAATAATTGAAATTTCTGAGTTTTGCCCCAAAATAAGGAGAATTTCTGGATTTTTGTCCCCAAATAAGGGGAATTTCAGCATTTTTACCTCAAAATAAGGGGAATTTCTGCAATTTTGCCCCAAAATATGGGAAATTTCTGCCTTTTTGCCCCAAAATAAGAACAAATTCTGCAATTTTGTACCTAAATAAAAGAAATTTCTGACTTTTTGCCCCAAAAAAGAAAATTTCTGCTATTTTCTTCTGAAATAAGTGAAATTTCTGCAATTTTGCCCCAAAATATGTGAAATTTCTGCAATTTTGCCCCAAAATAAGAAAAATTTCTGCAATTTTTCCCCAAAATAAGTGAAATTACTGAGTTTTGCCCCTAAATAAGAATTTCTGTTTTTGCCCCAACATATAGGGAATTTCTGCCTTTTTGCCCCACAATTAGGGGAATATCTGCAATTTTTCTCCAAAATACGGGGAATTTCTGCCTTTTTGCCCAAAAATAAGAAGAATGCATCCCTTTTTGCCATAAAAAAGGGAAATTTCTTCATTTTTGCTCCAAAATAAGGGGAATTTCTGCTTTTTTGCCTCTTAATAAGTGGAATTTCTGTCTTTTTCTCCCAAAACAAAGGGAATTCCTGTGTTTTTGCCCCAAAATAAGAAAAATTTCTGACTTATTACACTGAAATAAGTGAAATTTCTGCAATTTTGCCCCAAAATGAGGGAAATTTCTGCCTTTTTGCCCCCAAATAAGGAAAGTATCAGCCTTTTTACCTCAAAATAAGGAATATTTCTGCATTTTTTCCCCAAAATATGGGAAATTTCTGCAATTTTGCCCCAAAATAAGGGAAATTTCTGCAATTTTGCCAGAAAATAAGTGAAATTTCTGAGTTTTGCCCCAAAATAAGAGGAATTTCTGTTTTTGCCCCAACATATAAGGAATTTCTGCCTTTTTGCCCCACAATTAGGGAAATTTCTGCAATTTTGCTCCAAAATACGGGGATTTTCTGCCTTTTTGCCCGAAAATAAGAAGAATGCATATCTTTTTGTCATAAAAAAGGGAAATTTCTTCATTTTTGCTCCAAAATAAGGGGAATTTCTGCTTTTTTGGCTCTAAATATGTAGAATTTGTTTTTTTCCCCCAAAACAAAGGGAATTTCGGTCTTTTTTGAACCAAAATAAGGAAAATTTCTGACTTATTACCCTTAAATAAGTGAAATTTCTGCAATTTTGCCCCAAAATGAGGAAAATTTCTGCCTTTTTGCCCCCAAATAAGGGGAATTTTAGCCTTTTTATCTCAAAATAATAGGAATTTCTGCATTTTTGCCCCAAAATATGAAAAATTTCTGCCTTTTTGCCCCAAAATAAGAACAATTTCTGCAATTTTGTACCAAAATAAAAGAAATTTCTGCCTTTTTGCCCCAAAATAAGAAAATTTCTGCCTTTTTTTTGAAATAAGTGAAATTTCTGCAATTTTGCCCTAAAATAAGTGAAATTTCTGAGTTTTGCCCCAAAATAAGGAGAATTTCTGTCTTTTTGCCCCAACATATAGGGAATTTCTGCCTTTTTGGCCCACAATTAGGGGGATTTCTGCAATTTTGCTCCAAAAAACGGGGAATTTCTGTCTTTTTGCCCGAAAATAAGAAGAATGCATACCTTTTTGCCATAGAAAAGGGAAATTTCTTCATTTTTGCTCCAAAATAAGGGGAATTTCTGCTTTTTGCCTCTAAATAAGTGGAATTTCTGTCTTTTTTCCCAAAACAAAGGGAATTTCTGTCTTTTTGCACCAAAATAAAGATAATTTCTGACTTATTATTCTGAAATAAGTGAAATTTCTGCAATTTTCCCAAAAATAAGGCAAATTTCTGCATTTTTGCCCCAAAATATGGGAAATGTCTGCCTTTTTGCCCGAAAATAAGGAAAATTTCTGCAATTTTGTACCAAAATAAAAGAAATATCTGCCTTTTTGCCCCAAATTAGAAAATTTCTGCTTTTTTTCGGAAATAAGTGAAATTTCTGCAATTTTGCCCCAAAATAATTGAAATTTCTAAGTTTTGCCCCAAAATAAGGGAAATTTCTGCTTTTTTGCCCCCAAATAAGAAGTTCAGCATTTTTACCTTAAAATAAGGGGAATTTCTGCATTTTTGCCCCAAAATATGAGAAATTTCTGCCTTTTTCCCAAAATAAGAAAAATTTCTGCAATTTTGTACCAAAAGAAAAGAAATTTCTGCCTTTTTGCCCCAAAATAAGAAAATTTCTGCTTCTTTTTCTGATATCAGTTAAATTTCTGCAATTTTGCCCCAAAATAAGTGAAATTTCTGAGTTTTGCCCCAAAATAAGGAGAATTTCTGTCCATTTGCCCCAACATATAGGGAATTTCTGCCTTTTTGCCCCACAATTAGGAGATTTCTGCAATTTTGCTCCAAAACAGAAGGAATTTCTGCCTTTTTGCCCGAAAACAAGAAGAATGCATACCTTTTTGCCATAAAAATAGAAATTTCTTCATTTTTGCTCCAAAATAAGGGGAATTTCTGCTTTTTTGCCTCTAAATAAGTGGAATTTCTGTCTTTTTCCCCCAAAACAAAGGGAATTTCTGTCTTTTTTGCTCCAAAATAAGGAAAATTTCTGACTTATTACCCTGGAATAAGTGAAATTTCTGCAATTTTGCCCCAAAATGAGGGAAATTTCTGCCTTTTTGCCCCCAAATAAGAAAAATATCAGCCTTTTTATCTCAAAATAAGGGAAATTTCTGCATTTTTGCCCCAAAATATGGGAAATTTCTGCCTTTTTGCCCCAAAATAAGAACAAATTCTGCAATTTTGTACCAAAATAAAAGAAATTTCTGACTTTTTGCCCCCAAATAAGGGGAATTTCAGCCTTTTTACCTCAAAATAAAAGGAATTTCTGCATTTTTGCCACAAAATATTTGGAATTTCTGCCTTTTTGCCCCAAAATAAGAAAAACTTCTGCCTTTTTTCCTGAAATAAGTAAAATTTCTGCAATTTTGCCTTAAAATAAGTGAAATTTCTGCAATTTTGCCCCAAAATAAGTGAAATTTCTGAGTTTTGCCCCAAAATAAGGGGAATTTCTGCCTTTTTGCCCCCAAATAATAGGAATTTCAGCTTTTATACCACAAAATAAGGGGAATTTCTGCATTTTTGCCCCAAAATATGGGAAATTTCTGCGTTTTTGCCCCAAAATAAGAACAATTTCTGCAATTTTGTACCAAAATAAAAGAAATTTCTGACTTTTTGCCCCAAAACAGAATAGTTCTCCTTTTTTTTACTGACATAAGTGAAATTTCTGCAATTTTGCCCCAAAATAAGTGAAATTTCTGCAATTTTGCCCCAAAATAAGGGAAATTTCTGGAATTTTGCCTTAAAACAAGTGGAATTTCTGAGTTTTGCCCCAAAATAAAGAAAATTTCTGTCTTTTTGCCCTAACATACAGGGAATTTCTGCCTTTTGCCCCACAATTCGGGGAATTTCTGCAATTTTGCTTCAAAATTCAGGGAATTTCTGCCTTTTTGACCGAAAATAAAAAGATGAATAACTTTTTGCCATAAAAAAGGGAAATTTCTTCATTTTTCTCCAAAATAAGGGGAATTTCTGATTTTTTGCCTCTAAATAAGTGGAATTTCTGTCTTTTTCCCCCAAAACAAAGGGAATTTCTGTCTTTTTTGCCCCAAAAAAAAAAAAAATTTCAGACTTATTACCCTGAAATAAGTGAAATTTCTGCAATTTCGCTCCAAAATAATTGAAATTTCTGAGTTTTGCCCCAAAATAAGGAGAATTTCTGGATTTTTGTCCCCAAATAAGGGGAATTTCAGCATTTTTACCTCAAAATAAGGGGAATTTCTGCAATTTTGCCCCAAAATATGGGAAATTTCTGCCTTTTTGCCCCAAAATAAGAACAAATTCTGCAATTTTGTACCTAAATAAAAGAAATTTCTGACTTTTTGCCCCAAAAAAGAAAATTTCTGCTATTTTCTTCTGAAATAAGTGAAATTTCTGCAATTTTGCCCCAAAATATGTGAAATTTCTGCAATTTTGCCCCAAAATAAGAAAAATTTCTGCAATTTTTCCCCAAAATAAGTGAAATTACTGAGTTTTGCCCCTAAATAAGAATTTCTGTTTTTGCCCCAACATATAGGGAATTTCTGCCTTTTTGCCCCACAATTAGGGGAATATCTGCAATTTTTCTCCAAAATACGGGGAATTTCTGCCTTTTTGCCCAAAAATAAGAAGAATGCATCCCTTTTTGCCATAAAAAAGGGAAATTTCTTCATTTTTGCTCCAAAATAAGGGGAATTTCTGCTTTTTTGCCTCTTAATAAGTGGAATTTCTGTCTTTTTCTCCCAAAACAAAGGGAATTCCTGTGTTTTTGCCCCAAAATAAGAAAAATTTCTGACTTATTACACTGAAATAAGTGAAATTTCTGCAATTTTGCCCCAAAATGAGGGAAATTTCTGCCTTTTTGCCCCCAAATAAGGAAAGTATCAGCCTTTTTACCTCAAAATAAGGAATATTTCTGCATTTTTTCCCCAAAATATGGGAAATTTCTGCAATTTTGCCCCAAAATAAGGGAAATTTCTGCAATTTTGCCAGAAAATAAGTGAAATTTCTGAGTTTTGCCCCAAAATAAGAGGAATTTCTGTTTTTGCCCCAACATATAAGGAATTTCTGCCTTTTTGCCCCACAATTAGGGAAATTTCTGCAATTTTGCTCCAAAATACGGGGATTTTCTGCCTTTTTGCCCGAAAATAAGAAGAATGCATATCTTTTTGTCATAAAAAAGGGAAATTTCTTCATTTTTGCTCCAAAATAAGGGGAATTTCTGCTTTTTTGGCTCTAAATATGTAGAATTTGTTTTTTTCCCCCAAAACAAAGGGAATTTCTGTCTTTTTTGAACCAAAATAAGGAAAATTTCTGACTTATTACCCTTAAATAAGTGAAATTTCTGCAATTTTGCCCCAAAATGAGGAAAATTTCTGCCTTTTTGCCCCCAAATAAGGGGAATTTTAGCCTTTTTATCTCAAAATAATAGGAATTTCTGCATTTTTGCCCCAAAATATGAAAAATTTCTGCCTTTTTGCCCCAAAATAAGAACAATTTCTGCAATTTTGTACCAAAATAAAAGAAATTTCTGCCTTTTTGCCCCAAAATAAGAAAATTTCTGCCTTTTTTTTGAAATAAGTGAAATTTCTGCAATTTTGCCCTAAAATAAGTGAAATTTCTGAGTTTTGCCCCAAAATAAGGAGAATTTCTGTCTTTTTGCCCCAACATATAGGGAATTTCTGCCTTTTTGGCCCACAATTAGGGGGATTTCTGCAATTTTGCTCCAAAAAACGGGGAATTTCTGTCTTTTTGCCCGAAAATAAGAAGAATGCATACCTTTTTGCCATAGAAAAGGGAAATTTCTTCATTTTTGCTCCAAAATAAGGGGAATTTCTGCTTTTTGCCTCTAAATAAGTGGAATTTCTGTCTTTTTTCCCAAAACAAAGGGAATTTCTGTCTTTTTGCACCAAAATAAAGATAATTTCTGACTTATTATTCTGAAATAAGTGAAATTTCTGCAATTTTCCCAAAAATAAGGCAAATTTCTGCATTTTTGCCCCAAAATATGGGAAATGTCTGCCTTTTTGCCCCAAAATAAGGAAAATTTCTGCAATTTTGTACCAAAATAAAAGAAATATCTGCCTTTTTGCCCCAAATTAGAAAATTTCTGCTTTTTTTTCGGAAATAAGTGAAATTTCTGCAATTTTGCCCCAAAATAATTGAAATTTCTAAGTTTTGCCCCAAAATAAGGGAAATTTCTGCTTTTTTGCCCCCAAATAAGAAGTTCAGCATTTTTACCTTAAAATAAGGGGAATTTCTGCATTTTTGCCCCAAAATATGAGAAATTTCTGCCTTTTTCCCAAAATAAGAAAAATTTCTGCAATTTTGTACCAAAAGAAAAGAAATTTCTGCCTTTTTGCCCCAAAATAAGAAAATTTCTGCTTTTTTTTCTGATATCAGTGAAATTTCTGCAATTTTGCCCCAAAATAAGTGAAATTTCTGAGTTTTGCCCCAAAATAAGGAGAATTTCTGTCCATTTGCCCCAACATATAGGGAATTTCTGCCTTTTTGCCCCACAATTAGGAGATTTCTGCAATTTTGCTCCAAAACAGAAGGAATTTCTGCCTTTTTGCCCGAAAACAAGAAGAATGCATACCTTTTTGCCATAAAAATAGAAATTTCTTCATTTTTGCTCCAAAATAAGGGGAATTTCTGCTTTTTTGCCTCTAAATAAGTGGAATTTCTGTCTTTTTCCCCCAAAACAAAGGGAATTTCTGTCTTTTTTGCTCCAAAATAAGGAAAATTTCTGACTTATTACCCTGGAATAAGTGAAATTTCTGCAATTTTGCCCCAAAATGAGGGAAATTTCTGCCTTTTTGCCCCCAAATAAGAAAAATATCAGCCTTTTTATCTCAAAATAAGGGAAATTTCTGCATTTTTGCCCCAAAATATGGGAAATTTCTGCCTTTTTGCCCCAAAATAAGAACAAATTCTGCAATTTTGTACCAAAATAAAAGAAATTTCTGACTTTTTGCCCCCAAATAAGGGGAATTTCAGCCTTTTTACCTCAAAATAAAAGGAATTTCTGCATTTTTGCCACAAAATATTTGGAATTTCTGCCTTTTTGCCCCAAAATAAGAAAAACTTCTGCCTTTTTTCCTGAAATAAGTAAAATTTCTGCAATTTTGCCTTAAAATAAGTGAAATTTCTGCAATTTTGCCCCAAAATAAGTGAAATTTCTGCAATTTTGCCCCAAAATAAGGGAAATTTCTGGAATTTTGCCCCATAACAAGTGGAATTTCTGAGTTTTGCCCCAAAATAAAGAGAATTTCTGTCTTTTTACCCTAACATAAAGGGAATTTCTGCCTTTTTGCCCCACAATTAGGGGAATTTCTGCAATTTTGCTTCAAAATTCAGGGAATTTCTACCTTTTTGCCCGAAAATAAGAAGATGAATACCTTTTTGCCATAAAAAAGGGAAATTTCTTCATTTTTCTCCAAAATAAGGGGAATTTCTGATTTTTTGCCTCTAAATAAGTGGAATTTCTGTCTTTTTCCCCCAAAACAAAGGGAATTTCTGTCTTTTTTGCCCCAAAATAAAAAAAAAAATTTCAGACTTATTACCCTGAAATAAGTGAAATTTCTGCAATTTCGCTCCAAAATAATTAAAATTTCTGAGTTTTGCCCCAAAATAAGGGGAATTTCTGGATTTTTGTCCCCAAATAAGGGGAATTTCAGCATTTTTATCTCAAAATAAGGGGAATTCCTGCAATTTTGCCCCAAAATATGGGAAATTTCTGCCTTTTTGCCCCAAAGTAAGAACAAATTCTACAATTTTGTACCTAAATAAAAGAAATTTCTGACTTTTTGCCCCAAAAAAGAAAATTTCTGCTATTTTCTTCTGAAATAAGTGAAATTTCTGCAATTTTGCCCCAAAATATGTGAAATTTCTGCAATTTTGCCCCAAAATAAGAAAAATTTCTGCAATTTTGCCCCAAAATAAATGAAATTTCTGAGTTTTGCCCCTAAATAAGGAGAATTTCTGTTTTTGCCCCAACATATAGGGAATTTCTGCCTTTTTGCCCCACAAAGAGGGGAATTTCTGCAATTTTGCTCCAAAATACGGGGAATTTCTGCCTTTTTGCCCGAAAATAAGAAGAATGCATACCTTTTTGCCATAAAAAAGGGAAATTTCTTCATTTTTGCTCCAAAATAAGGGGAATTTCTGCTTTTTTGCCTCTTAATAAGTGGAATTTCTGTCTTTTTCCCCCAAAACAAAGGGAATTTCTGTCTTTTTTGCCCCAAAATACGGAAAATTTCTGACTTATTACCCTGAAGTTAGTGAAATTTCTGCAATTTTGCCCAAAATGAGGGAAATTTCTGATTTTTGCCCCCAAATAAGGAAAATATCAGCCTTTTTACCTCAAAATAAAGAATATTTCTGCATTTTTGCCCCAAAATATGGGAAATTTCTGCAATTTTGCCCTTAAATAAGGGAAATTTCTGCAATTTTGCCACAAAATAAGTGAAATTTCTGAGTTTTGCCCCAAAATAAGAGGAATTTCTGTTTTTGCCCCAACATATAGGGAATTTCTGCCTTTTTGCCCAAAATAGGGAAATTTCTGCAATTTTGCTCCAAAATACGTGGATTTTCTGACTTTTTGCCCGAAAATAAGAAGAATGCATATCTTTTTGTCATAAAAAAGGGAAATTTCTTCATTTTTGCTCCAAAATAAGGGGAATTTCTGCTTTTTTGGCTCTAAATATGTAGAATTTGTTTTTTTTCCCCAAAACAAAGGGAATTTCTGTCTTTTTTGCCCCAAAATAATGAAAATTTATGACTTATTACCCTGAAGTATGTGAAATTTCTGCAATTTTGCCCCAAAATGAGGAAAATTTCTGCCTTTTTGCCCCCAAATAAGAAGAATTTCAGCCGTTTTATATCAAAATAATAGGAATTTCTGCATTTTTGCCCCAAAATATGGGAAATTTCTGCCTTTTTGCCCCAAAATAAGAACAATTTCTGCAATTTTGTACCAAAATAAAAGAAATTTCTGCCTTTTTGCCCCAAAATAAGAATATTTCTGCTTTTTTTCTGAAATAAGTGAAATTTCTGCAATTTTGCCCTAAAATAAGTGAAATTTCTGAGTTTTGCCCCAAAATAAGGAGAATTTCTGTCTTTTTGCCCCAACATATAGGGAATTTCTGCCTTTTTGGCCCACAATTAGGGGGATTTCTACAATTTTGCTCCAAAAAACGGGGAATTTCTGTCTTTTTGCCCCACAATTAGGGAAATTTCTGCAATTTTGCTCCAAAATACGGGGATTTTCTGCCTTTTTTACCGAAAATAAGAAGCATGCATATCTTTTTGTCATAAAAAAGGGAAATTTCTTCATTTTTGCTTCAAAATAAGGGGAATTTCTGCTTTTTTGGCTCTAAATATGTAGAATTTGTTTTTTTCCCCCAAAACAAAGGGAATTTCTGTCTTTTTTGCCCCAAAATAAAGAAAATTTATGACTTATTACCCTGAAATAAGAAAATTTCTGCAATTTTGCCCCAAAATGAGAAAAATTTATGCCTTTTTGCCCCCAAATAAGGGGAATTTCAGCCTTTTTATCTCAAAATAATAGGAATTTCTGCATTTTTGCCCCAAAATATGGGAAATTTCTGCCTTTTTGCCCCAAAATAAGAACAATTTCTGCAATTTTGTACCAAAATAAAAGAAATTTCGGCCTTTTTGCCCCAAAATAAGAAAATTTCTGCTTTTTTTCTGAAATAAGTGAAATTTCTGCAATTTTGCCCTAAAATAAGTGAAATTTCTGAGTTTTGCCCCAAAATAAGGAGAATTTCTGTTTTTTTGCCCCAACATATAGGGAATTTCTGCCTTTTTGGCCCACAATTAGGGGGATTTCTGCAATTTTGCTCCAAAAAACGGGGAATTTCTGTCTTTTTGCCCCACAATTAGGGAAATTTCTGCAATTTTGCTCCAAAATACGGGGATTTTCTGCCTTTTTGACCGAAAATAAGAAGCATGCATATCTTTTTGTCATAAAAAAGGGAAATTTCTTCATTTTTGCTCCAAAATAAGGGGAATTTCTGCTTTTTTGGCTCAAAATATGTAGAATTTGTTTTTTTCCCCCAAAACAAAGGGAATTTCTGTCTTTTTTGCCCCAAAATAAAGAAAATTTATGACTTATTACCCTGAAATAAGTGAAATTTCTGCAATTTTGCCCCAAAATGAGGAAAATTTCTGCCTTTTTGCCCCCAAATAAGGGGAATTTCAGCCTTTTTATCTCAAAATAATAGGAATTTCTGCATTTTTGCCCCAAAATATAGGAAATTTCTGCCTTTTTGCCCCAAAATAAGAACAATTTCTGCAATTTTGTTCAAAATAAAAGAAATTTCTGCCTTTTTGCCCCAAAATAAGAAAATTTCTGCTTTTTTTCTGAAATAAGTGAAATTTCTGCAATTTTGCCCTAAAATAAGTGAAATTTCTGAGTTTTGCCCCAAAATAAGGAGAATTTCTGTTTTTTTGCCCCAACATATAGGGAATTTCTGCCTTTTTGGCCCACAATTAGGGGGGTTTCTGCAATTTTGCTCCAAAAAACGGGGAATTTCTGTCTTTTTGCCCGAAAATAAGAAGAATGCATACCTTTTTGCCATAGAAAAGAGAAATTTCTTCATTTTTGCCCCAAAATAAGTGAAATTTCTGAGTTTTGCCCCAAAATAAGAAGAATTTCTGTCCTTTTGCCCCAACATATAGGGAATTTCTGCCTTTTTGCCCCACAATTAGGGGAATTTCTGCAATTTTGCTCCAAAACAGAAGGAATTTCTGCCTTTTTGCCCGAAAACAAGAAGAATGCATACCTTTTAGCCATAAAAAATAGAAATTTCTTAATTTTTGCTCCAAAATAAGGGGAATTTCTGCTTTTTTGCCTCTAAATAAGTGGAATTTCTGTCTTTTTCCCCCCAAAAAAAGGGAATTTCTGTCTTTTTTGCCACATAATAAGGAAAATTTCTGACTTATTACCCTGAAATAAGTGAAATTTCTGCAATTTTGCCCCAAAATGAGGGAAATTTCTGCCTTTTTGCCCCCAAATAAGAAAAATATCAGCCTTTTTATCTCAAAATAAGGGAAATTTCTGCATTTTTGCCCCAAAATATGGGAAATTTCTGCCTTTTTGCCCCAAAATAAAAACAAATTCTGCAATTTTGTACCAAAATAAAAGAAATTTCTGAATTTTTGCCCCCAAATAAGGGGAATTTCAGACCTTTTACCTCAAAATAAGGGGAATTTCTGCATTTTTGCCACAAAATATTTGGAATTTCTGCCTTTTTGCCCCAAAATAAGGAAAACTTCTGCCTTTTTTCCTGAAATAAGTAAAATTTCTGCAATTTTGCCTTAAAATAAGTGAAATTTCTGCAATTTTGCCCCATAATAAGTGAAATTTCTGCAATTTTGCCCCAAAATAAGGGAAATTTCTGGAATTTTGCCCCATAACAAGTGGAATTTCTGAATTTTGCCCCAAAATAAAGAGAATTTCTGTCTTTTTACCCTAACATAAAGGGAATTTCTGCCTTTTTGCCCCACAATTAGGGGAATTTCTGCAATTTTGCTTCAAAATTCAGGGAATTTCTACCTTTTTGCCCGAAAATAAGAAGATGAATACCTTTTTGCCATAAAAAAGAGAAATTTCTTCATTTTTTTCAAAAATAAGGGAAATTTCTGATTTTTTGCCTCTAAATAAGTGGAATTACTGTCTTTTTCCCCCAAAACAAAGTGAATTTCTGTCTTTTTTGCCCCAAAATAAAAAAAATTTCAGACTTATTACCCTGAAATAAGTGAAATTTCTGCAATTTCGCTCCAAAATAATTGAAATTTCTGAGTTTTGCCCCAAAATAAGGGGAATTTCTGGATTTTTGTCCCCAAATAAGGGAAATTTTAGCATTTTTACCTCAAAATAAGGGGAATTTTTGCAATTTTGCCCCAAAATATGGGAAATTTCTGCCTTTTGGCCCCAAAATAAAAACAAATTCTGCAATTTTGTACCTAAATAAAAGAAATTTCTGACTTTTTGACCCAAAAAAAAAAATTTCTGTTATTTTCTTCTGAAATAAGTGATATTTCTGCAATTTTGCCCCAAAATATGTGAAATTTCTGCAATTTTGCCCCAAAATAAGAAAAATTTCTGCAATTTTGCCCCAAAATAAGTGAAATTTCTGAGTTTTGCCCCTAAATAAGAAGAATTTCTGTTTGTGCCCCAACATATAGGGAATTTCTGCCTTTTTGCCCCACAATTAGGGGAATTTCTGCAATTTTGCTCTAAATACGGGGAATTTCTGCCTTTTTGCCCGAAAATAAGAAGAATGCATACCTTTTTGCCATAAAAAAGGGAAATTTCTTCATTTTTGCTCCAAAATAAGGGGAATTTCTGCTTTTTTGCCTCTTAATAAGTGGAATTTCTGTCTTTTTCCCCCCAAACAAAGGGAATTTCTGTCTTTTTTGCCCCAAAATATGGAAAATTTCTGACTTATTACCCTGAAGTTAGTGAAATTTCTGCAATTTTGCCCCAAAATGAGGGAAATTTCTGCCTTTTTGCCCCCAAATAAGGAAAATATCAGCCTTTTTACCTCAAAATAAGAGATATTTCTGCATTTTTGCCCCAAAATATGAGAAATTTCTGCAATTTTGCCCCAAAATAAGGGAAATTTCTGCAATTTTGCCACAAAATAAGTGAAATTTCTGAGTTTTGCCCCAAAATAAGAGGAATTTCTGCTTTTACCCCAACATATATGGAATTTCTGCCTTTTTGCCCCACAATTAGGGGAATTTCTGCAATTTTGCTCCAAAATACGGGGATTTTCTGCCTTTTTGCCCGAAAATAAGAAGAATGCATATCTTTTTGTCATAAAAAAGGGAAATTTCTTCATTTTTGCTCCAAAATAAGGGGAATTTCTGCTTTTTTGGCTCTAAATATGTAGAATTTGTTTTTTTCCCCTAAAACAAAGGGAATTTCTGTCTTTTTTGCCCCAAAATAAGGAAAATTTCTTACTTATTACCCTGAAATAAGTGAAATTTCTGCAATTTTGCCCCAAAATGAGGAAAATTTCTGCCTTTTTGCCCTTAAATAAGGGGAATTTCAGCCTTTTTATCTCAAAATAATAGGAATTGCTGCATTTTTGCCCCAAATATGGGAAATTTCTGCCTTTTTGCCCCAAAATAAGAACAATTTCTGCAATTTTGTACCAAAATAAAAGAAATTTCTGCCTTTTGCCCCAAAATAAGAAAATTTCTGCTTTTTTTCTGAAATAAGTGAAATTTCTGCAATTTTGCCCTAAAATAAGTGAAATTTCTGAGTTTTGCCCCAAAATAAGGAGAATTTCTGTCTTTTTGCCCCAACATATATGGAATTTCTGCCTTTTTGCCCCACAATTAGGGGGATTTCTGCAATTTTGCTCCAAAAAACGGGGAATTCTGTCTTTTTGCCCGAAAATAAGAAGAATGCATACCTTTTTGCCATAGAAAAGGGAAATTTCTTCATTTTTGCTCCAAAATAAGGGGAATTTCTGCTTTTTGCCTCTAAATAAGTGGAATTTCTGTCTTTTTTTCCCAAAACAAAGGGAATTTCTGTCTTTTTGCACCAAAATAAAGATAATTTCTGACTTATTATTCTGAAATAAGTGAAATTTCTGCAATTTTGCCCCAAAATAAGGGAAATTTCTGCATTTTTTGCCCCCAAATAAGGGGAATTTCAGCCTTTTTACCTCAAAATAAGGGGAATTTCTGCATTTTTGCCCCAAAATATGGGAAATGTCTGCCTTTTTGCCCCAAAATAAGGAAAATTTCTGCAATTTTGTACCAAAATAAAAGAAATATCTGCCTTTTTGCCCCAAAATTAGAAAATTTCTGCTTTTTTTTCGGAAATAAGTGAAATTTCTGCAATTTTGCCCCAAAATAATTGAAATTTCTAAGTTTTGCCCCAAAATAAGGGAAATTTCTGCTTTTTTGCCCCCAAATAAGAAGTTCAGCATTTTTAACCTTAAAATAAGGGGAATTTCTGCATTTAAGCCCCAAAATATGAGAAATTTCTGCCTTTTTCCCAAAATAAGAAAAATTTCTGCAATTTTGTACCAAAATAAAAGAAATTTCTGCCTTTTTGCCCCAAAATAAGAAAATTTCTGCTTTTTTTCTGAAATAAGTGAAATTTTTGCAATTTTGCCCCAAAGAAAGTGAAATTTCTGAGTGTTGCCTCAAAATAAGGAGAATTTCTGTCTTTTTCCCCAACATATAGGGAATTTCTGCCTTTTTGTCCCACAATTAGGGGAATTTCTGCAATTTTGCTCCAAAACAGAAGGAATTTCTGCCTTTTTGCCCGAAAACAAGAAGAATGCATACCTTTTTGCCATAAAAAATAGAAATTTCTTTATTTTTGCTCCAAAATAAGGGGAATTTCTGCTTTTTTGCCTCTAAATAAGTGGAATTTCTGTCATTTTCCCCCAAAACAAAGGGAATTTCTTTCTTTTTTGCCCCAAAATAAGGAAAATTTCTGACTTATTACCCTGAAATAAGTGAAATTTCTGCAATTTTGCCCCAAAATGAGGGAAATTTCTGCCTTTTTGCCCCCAAATAAGAAAAATATCAGCCTTTTGACCTCAAAATAAGGGGAATTTCTGCATTTTTGCCCCAAAATATGGGAAATTTCTGCTTTTTTGCCCCAAAATAAGAACAAATTCTGCAATTTTGTACCAAAATAAAAGAAATTTCTGCCTCTTTGCCCCAAAATAAGAAAATTTCTGCTTTTTTTTCTAAAATAAGTGAAATTTCTGCAATTTTGCCCCAAAATATGTGAAATTTCTGCAATTTTGCCCCAAAATAAGGGAAATTTCTGCAATTTTGCCCCAAAATATGTGAAATTTCTGAGTTTTGCCCCAAAATAAGGAGAATTTCTGTCTTTCTGGCCCAACATATATGGAATTTCTGCCTTTTTGCCCCAGAATTAGGGGAATTGCTGCAATTTTGCTCTAAAATACGGGGAATTTCTGCCTTTTTGCCCTAAAATAAGAAGAATGCATACCTTTTGCCATAAAAAAGGGAAATTTTTTCATTTTTGCTCCAAAATAAGGGGAATTTCTGCTTTTTTGACTCTTAATAAGTGGAATTTCTGTCTTTTTCCCCCAATACAAAGGGAATTTCTGTATTTTTTGCCCCAAAATAAGGAAAATTTCTGACTTGTTACCCTGAAGTAAGTGAAATTTCTGCAATTTTGCCCCAAAATAAGGGAAATTTCTGCCTTTTTCCCCCAAATTAGGGGGAATTTCAGCCTTTTTACCTCAAAATAAGGGGAATTTCTGCATTTTTGCCACAAAATATTTGGAATTTCTGCCTTTTTGCTCCAAAATAAGAAAAATTTCTGTGTTTCTTCCCTGAAATAAAGGAAATTTCTGCAATTTTGCCCCAAAATAAGTGAAATTTCTGCAATTTTGCCCCAAAATAAGTGGAATTTCTGAGTTTTTCTCCAAAATTAGAAGAATTTCTGTCTTTTTGCCCCAACAAATAGGGAATTTCTCACTTTTTGCCCCACAACTAGGGGAATTTCTGCAATTTTGCTCCAAAATACAGGGAATTTCTGCTTTTTTTCCCAAAAATAAGGGGAATGTATACCTTTTGCCACAAAAAAGGGAAATTTCTTCATTTTTGCCCCAAAATAATGGGAATTTCTGCCTTTTTACCTCAAAATAAGTGAAATTTCTGACTTTAAACCCAAAAATAAACGGAATTTCTGTCTTTTTGCCCCAAAATAAAAGTAATTTTTGAATTTTGCCCTGAAATAAGGGAAATTTCTGCAATTTTGCCCCAACATAAAAGAAATTTCTGCCTTTTTGACACAAAATAAAGGGAATTTCTGCATTTTTGCCACAAAATATTAGGAATTTCTGACTTTTTGCCCCAAAATAAGAAAATTCCTGCCTTTTTCCCTGAAATAAGTGAAATTTCTGCAATTTTGCCCCAAAATAAGAGAAATTTCTGCCTTTTTGTTCCGAAAAAAGGGGAATTTCAGCCTTTTTACCTCAAAATAGGGGATTTCTGCATTTTTGCCAAAAAATATTGAGAATTTCTGCCATTTTGCTCCAAAATATCAAAAATTTCTGCCTTTTTTCTTTGAAATAAGTGAAATTTATGCAATGTTGCCCCAAAATAAGTGAAATTTCTGCAATTTTGCCCCAAAATAAGGGAAATTTCTGGAATTTTCCCCAAAATAAATGGAATTTCTGAGTTTTGCCCCGAAATAAAAAGAATTTTTGTCTTTTTGCCCAAACATATAGGGAATTTCTGCATTTTTGCCCCACAATTAGAGGAATTTCTGCAATTTTGCTCCAAAATACAGGGAATTTCTTCTTTTTAGCCCGAAAATAAAAATAATGTATACCTTTTGCCACAAAAAAAGAAATTTCTTCATTTTTGCCCCAAAATAAGAGGAATTTCTGCATTTTTACCTCAAAATAAGTGAAATTTCTGCCATTTACCCAAAAATAAACAGAATTTCTGTCTTTTTGTCCCAAAATAATAGGAATTTCTGAATTATGCCCTGAAATAAGTGATATTTCTGCAATTTTTCTCCAAAATAAAAGAAATTTCTGCCTTTTTGCCACAAAATAAGGGCAATTTCTGTCTTTTTGCCCCAAAATAAGGGAAATTTATGCCTTTTTGCCCCCAAATAAGGGGAATTTCAAACTTTTTCCCTCAAAATAAGAGGAATTTCTGCATTTTTGCCACAAAATATTAGGAATTTCTGCCTTTTTGCTCCAAAATAAGGAAAATTTCTGCCTTTTATCCGTGAAATAAGTGAAATTTCTGCAATTTTGCCCTAAAATAAGGGAAATTTCTGCAATTTTGCCCCAAAATAAGGGAAATTTCTGAAATTTTGCCCCAGAATAAGTGGAATTTCTGAGTTTGCCCAAAAATGTGAAGAATTTTTGTCTTTTTGCCTCAACATATAGGGAATTTCTGCCTTTTTTTCCCACAATTAGGGAAATTTCTGCAATTTTGCTCCAAAATATGGGAATTTCTGCTTTTTTGCCCGAAAATGAGGGGAATGTATACCTTTTGCCACAAAAAAATGGAAATTTCTTCATTTTTGCCCCAAAATAAGAGGAATTTCTGCATTTTTACCTCAAAATAAGTGAAATTTCTACCTTTTTACCCAAAATAAAGGGAATTTCTGTCTTTTTGCCCCAAAATAAAAGGAATTTTTAAATTATGCCCTGAAACATGTGAAATTTCTGCAATTTTGCCTCAAAATAAGGGAAATTTCTGCCTTTTTGACACACAATAAAAAAAATTTCTGCATTTTTACCAAAAAATATTAAGAATTTCTGCCTTTTTGCCCCAAAATAAGGAAAATTTCTGCATTTTTTCCCTGAAATAAGTGAAATTTCTGCAATTTTGCCCCAAAATAAGTGAAATTTCTGCAATTTTGCCCCAAAATAAGTAAAATTTCTGCAATTTTGCCCAAAAATAAGGGAAATTTCTGGAATTTGCCCCATAATAAGTGGAATTTCTGAGTTTTGACCCAAAATAAAAAGAATTTCTTTCTTTTTACCCCCACATATATGGAATTTCTCCATTTTTGCCCCACAATTAGGAGAATTTCTGCAATTTTGCTCCAAAATACGGGGAATTTCTGCTTTTTAGCCCGAAAACAAGGGGAATGTATACCTTTTGCCACAAAAAGGGAAATTTCTTCATTTTTGCTCCAAAATAAGAGGAATTTCTGCCTTTTTACCTCAAAATAAGTGAAATTTCTGCCTTTTTTACCCAAAAATAAACGGAATTTCTGTCTTTTTGCCCCAAAATAAAAGGAATTTTTGAATTTGCCCTGAAATAAGTGAAATTTCTTCAATTTTGCCCCAAAATAAAGAAAATTTCTGACTTTTTGATACAAAATAAGGGGAATTTCTGCATTTTTGCCACAAAATATTAGGAATTTCTGCCTTTTTGCCCCAAAATAAGGAAAATTTCTGTCTTTCTTCCCTGAAATATAGGAAATTTCTGCAATTTTGCCCCAAAATAAGTGAAATTTCTGCAATTTTGCCCCAAAATAAGTGGAATTTCTGAGTTTTGTCCCAAAATAAGGAGAATTTCTGTCTTTTTGCCCCAACAAATAGGGAATTTCTCCTTTTTGTCCCACAACTAGGGGAATTTCTGCAATTTTGCTCCAAAATACGGGGAATTTCTGCTTTTTAGCCCGAAAATAAAAATAATGTATACCTTTTGCCACAAAAAAAAGAAATTTCTTCATTTTTGCCTCAATATAAGAGGAATTTCTGCATTTTTACCTCAAAATAAGTGAAATTTCTGCCTTTTTACCCAAAAATAAACAGAATTTTTGTCTTTTTGCCCCAAAATAATAGGAATTTTTGAATTATGCCCTGAAATAAGTGATATTTCTGCAATTTTTCTCCAAAATAAAAGAAATTTCTGCCTTTTTGCCACAAAATAACAAGAATTTCTGTCTTTTTGAAGCAAAATAAGGGAAATTTATATTTTTTTGCCCCCAAATATGGGTAATTTCAGCATTTTTACCTCAAAATAATGGTAATTTCTGCATTTTTGCCACAAAATATTTGGAATTTCTGCCTTTTTGCTCCAAAATAAAGAAAATTTCTGCCTTTTTTCCATGAAATAAGTGAAATTTCTGCAATTTTGCCATAAAATAAGGGAAATTTCTGCAATTTTGCCCCAAAATAAGGGAAATTTCTGGAATTTTGCCCCAGAATAAGTGGAATTTCTGAGTTTTGCCCAAAAATGTGGAGAATTTTTGTCTTTTTGCCTCAACATATGGGGAATTTCTGCCTTGTTGCCCCACAACTAGGGGAATTTCTGCAATTTTGCACCAAAATACGGGAATTTCTGCTTTTTTGCCCGAAAATAAAGGGAATGTATACATTTTGCCACAAAAAATGGAAATTTCTTCATTTTTGCCACAAAATAAGAGGAATTTCTGCATTTTTACCTCAAAATATGTGAAATTTCTGCCTTTTTACCCAAAATAAATGGAATTTCTGTCTTTTTGCCCCAAAATAAAAGGATTTTTTGAATTATTCCCTGAAATAAGTGAAATTTCTGCAATTTTGCCCCAAAATAAGGGAAATTTCTGCCTTTTTGACACAAAATAAGGGAAATTTCTGCATTTTTACCAAAAAATATTAAGAATTTCTGCCTTTTTCCCCCAAAATAAGGAAAATTTCTGCATTTTTTCCCTGAAATAAGTGAAATTTCTGCAATTTTGCCCCAAAATAAGTGAAATTTCTGCAATTTTGCCCCAAAATAAGTAAAATTTCTGCAATTTTGCCCAAAAATAAGGGAAATTTCTGGAATTTTGCCCAAATAAGTGGAATTTCTGAGTTTTGCCCCAAAATAAATAGAATTTCTGTCTTTTTACCCCCACATATAGGGAATTTCTGCATTTTTGCCCTACAATTAGGAGAATTTCTGCAATTTTGCTCCAAAATACGGGAAATTTCTGCTTTTTAGCCCGAAAATAAGGGGAATGTATACCTTATGCCACAAAAAAGGAAAATTTCTTCATTTTTGCCCCAAAATAAGAGGAATTTCTGCCTTTTTACCTCAAAATAAGTGAAATTTCTGCCTTTTTTACCCAAAAATAAACGGAATTTCGGTCTTTTTGCCCCAAAATAAAAGGAATTTTTGAATTATGTCCTGAAATAAGTGAAATTTCTGTTATTTTGCCCCAAAATAAGGAAAATTTCTGACTTTTTGACACAAAATAAGGGGAATTTCTGCATTTTTGCCACAAAATATTAGAAATTTCTGCCTTTTTGCCCCAAAATAAGGAAAATTTCTGTCTTTCTTCCCTGAAATAAAGGAAATTTCTGCAATTTTGCCCCAAAATAAGTGAAATTTCTGCAATTTTGCCCCAAAATAAGTGGAATTTCAGAGTTTTGCCCCAAAATAAGGAGAATTTCTGTCTTTTTGCCCCAACAAATAGGGAATTTCTCCCTTTTTGCCCCACAACTAGGGGAATTTCTGCAATTTTGCTCCAAAATACAGGGAATTTCTGCTTTTTTCCAAAAATAAGGGGAATGTATAATTTTTGCCACAAAAAGGGGAAATTTCTTCATTTTTGCTCCAAAATAAGAGGAATTTTTGCCTTTTTACATCAAAATAAGTGAAATTTCTGCCTTTTTACCCAAAAATAAATGGAATTTCTGTCTTTTTGCCTCAAAATAAAAGGAATTTTTGAATTTTTCCCTGAAATAAGGGAAATTTCTGCAATTTTGCCCCAACATAAAAGAAATTTCTGCCTTTTTGACACAAAATAAAAGGAATTTCTGCATTTTTGCCACAAAATATTAGGAATTTCTGACTTTTTGCCCCAAAATAAGAAAATTTCTGCCTTTTTTCTCTGAAATAAGTGAAATATCTGCAATTTTGCCCCAAAATAAGGGAAATTTCTCCCTTTTTGACACAAAATAAGGGGAATTTCTGCATTTTTGCCACAAAATATTAGGAATTTCTGACTTTTTACCCCAAAATAAGAAAATTTCTGCTTTTTTTCCTTGAAATAAGTGAAATTTCTGCAATTTTGACAGAAAATAAGGGAAATTTTTGGAATTTTGACCCAAAATAAGTTGAATTTCTGAGTTTTTCCCCAAAATAAGGAGAATTTCTGTCTTTTTGCCCCAACATATAGTGAATTTCTCACTTTTTGCCCCACAATTAGGGGATTTTCTGCAATTTTGCTGCAAAATACTAGGAATTTCTGCTTTTTTGCCTGAAAATATGGTTAATGTATACCTTTTGCCACAAAAAAAAGAAATTTCTTCATTTTTGCCCCAAAATAAAAAGAATTTCTTCCTTTTTACATCAAAATAAGTGAAATTTCTGCCTTTTTACCCAAAAATATATGGAATTTCTGTCTTTTTGCCCCAAAATAAAAGAAATTTTTGAATTTTGCCCTGAAATATGTTAAATTTCTGCAATTTTGCCCCAAAATAAGGGAAATTTCTGGAATTTTGCCCCAAAATAAGTGGGATTTCTGAGTTTTTTTTCAAAATAAGGAGAATTTCTGTCTTTTTGCCCCAACATATAGGGAATTTCTGCCTTTTTGCCCCACAATTAGGGGATTTTCTGCAATTTTGCCCCAAAATAAGGGAAATTTCTGCCTTTTTGCCCCCAAATAAGTGGAATTTCAGCCTTTTACCTCAAAATAAGGGGAATTTCTGCATTTTTGCCACAAAATATTAGGAATTTCTGACTTTTTGCCCCAAAATACGAAAATTTCTGCTTTATTTCTTTGAAATAAGTGAAATTTCTGCAATTTTGACAGAAAATAGGGGAAATTTTAGGAATTTTGCCCCAAAATAAGTGGAATTTCTTAGTTTTTCTCCAAAATAAGGAGAATTTCTGCCTTTTTGTCCCAACATATAGAAAATTTCTGCCTCTTTGCCCCACAATTAGGGGATTTTCTGCAATTTTGTTCCAAAATACGAGGAATTTCTGCTTTTTTGCCGGAAAATAAGGGGAATGTATACCTTTTGCCACAAAAAAGAAAAATTTCTTCATTTTTGCCCCAAAATAAGAGGAATTTCTTCCTTTTTACCTCAAAATAAGTGAAATTTCTGACTTTTTACCCAAAAATACATGGAATTTCTGTCTTTTTGCCCCAAAATAAAAGGAATTTTTGAATTTTGCCCTGAAATAAGTGAAATTTCTGCAATTTTGCCCCAAAATAAGGGAAATTTCTGGAATTTTGCCCCAAAATAAGTGGAATTTCTGAGTTTTTCCCCCAAATAAGGAGAATTTCTGTCTTTTTGCCCCAACATATAGGAAATTTCTGCCTTTTTGCCCCACAATTAGGGGATTTTCTGCAATTTTGCTCCAAAATGCGGGCAATTTCTGCTTTTTTGCCCGAAAATAAGGGGTATGAATACCTTTTTCCACAAAAAGGGAAATTTCTTCATTTTTGCCCCAAAATAAGAGGAATTTCTGCCTTTTTACCTCAAATTAAGTGAAATTTCTGCCTTTTTACCCAGAAATAAACGGAATTTCTGTATTTTTGGACCAAAATAAGGGGAATTTTTGAATTTTGCACTGAAATAAGTGAAATTTCTTCAATTTTCCCCCAAAATAAGGAAAATTTCTGACTTTTTGACACAAAATAAAGGGAATTTCTGTATTTTTGGCACAAAATCTTAGGAATTTCTGCCTTTTTGCCCCAAAATAAGGAAAATTTCTGTCTTTCTTTCCTGAAATAATGAAATTTTCTGCAATTTTGCCCCAAAATAAGTGAAATTTCTGCAATTTTGCCCCAAAATACATGGAATTTCTGAATCTTGCCAGAAAATAAGGAGATTTTCTGTCTTTTTGCCCCAACAAATAGGGAATTTCTCCCTTTTTGCCCCACAACTAGGAAAATTTGTTCAATTTTGCTCCAAAATACAGGTAATTTCTGCTTTTTTTCCCAAAAATAAAGGGAATGTATACCTTTTGCCACAAAAAAGGGAAATTTCTTCATTTTTGTCCCAAAATAATAGGAATTTCTTCCTCTTTACTTCAAAATAAGTGAAATTTCTGCCTTTTTACCCAAATATAAACGGAATTTCTGTCTTTTTGCCCCAAAATAAATGGAATTTTTGAATTTTGCCCTGAAATAAGTGAAATTTCTGTAATTTTGCCCCAAAATAAGTGAAATTCTGCCTTTTGACACAAAATAAGTGGAATTTCTGAATTTTTGCCACAAAATATTAGGAATTTCTGACTTTTTGCCCCAAAATACGAAAATTTCTGCCTTTTTTCCCTGAAATAAGTGAAATTTCTGGAATTTTGCCCCAAAAAAGTGGAATTTCCGAGTTTTTCCTCAAAATAAGGAGAATCTGTCTTTTTGACCCAACATATAGGGAATTTCTGCCTTTTTGCCCCACAATTAGGGGATTGTCTGCAATTCTGCTCCAAAATACGGGAAATTTCTGCTTTTTGCCCGAACATAAGTGGAATGTATACCTTTTGCCACAAAAAAGTAAAATTTCTTCATTTTTGCCCCAAAATAAGAGGAATTTCTTCCTTTTTACCTCAAAATAACTGAAATTTCTGCCTTTTTACCCCAAAATAAACGGAATTTCTGTATTTTTGCCCCAAAATAAGGGGAATTTTTGAATTTTGCCCTGAAATAAGTGAAATTTCTGCAATTTTGCCCAAAAAGAAGAGAAATTTATGCCTTTTTGCCACAAAATAAGGGGAATTTCTGTCTTCTTGCCCCAAAATAAGGGGAATTTTAGCATTTTACCTCATAATAAGGGGAATCTCTCCTTTTTCGCCCCCAAGTATAGAGAATTTCTGCATTTTTGCCCCAAAATAAGAGAAATTTCTGCATTTTTTCTTTGAAATAATGAAATTTCTGTAATTTTACCACAAAATAAGGGAGATTTCTACAATTTTGCCCCCAAATAAAGGAAATTTCTGGAATTTTGCCCCAAAATAAGGGGAATTTCTGACTTTTTGCCCTGAAATAAAGAGAATGTCTGTCTTTTTTCCCCAAAATAATGTGAATTTCTGCATTTTCCCTCAAAATTAGGGGAATATGTGCAATTTTGCTTCAAAATACGGAGAATTTCTGCCTTATTGCACCAAAATAAAAAGAATTTCTGCATTTTTGCACCAACATAAGGGGAATTTCTGAAATTTTGCTCCAAAATACGGGGAATTTCTGCCTTATTGCCCGAAATAAAGTGGAATTTCTGCCTTTTTGCCCTGAAATATTTGAAATTTCCACAATTTTACCCCAAAATAAGGGGAATTTCTGTTTTTGGCCCCAAAATTAGGAGAATTTCTGCTTTTTGCCCCAAAATGAGGCAAATTTCTGACTTTTTGCCCTGAAATAAGTGAAATTTCTGCAATTTTGCCCCAAAATAAGGGGAATTTCTGCCTTTTTGCCAAAATAAGGGGAATTTCAGCATTTTACCTCCAAATAAGGGGAATTTCTGCCTTATTGCCTCAAAATAATGGGAATTTCAGCCTTTTTATCTCAAAATAATGAAAATTTTTTCCTTTTGCCCAAAATATGGAGAATTTCTGACTTTTTGTTCCAAAATAAGGAAAATTTCTTCAATTTTGTACCAAAATAAAAGAAATTTCTGCTTTGTACCCCAAAATAAAAGTAATTTCTAACTTTTTGCCCTTAAATAAATGTAATTTCTGCAATTTTGCCCGAAAATAAGGGAAATTTGTGCCTTTTTGCCCCAAAATGTGTGGAATTTCTGCCCTTTTGCCCCAAAATATGGGGAATTTCAGCATTTTACCTCAAAATAAGGGGAATTGCAGCCTTTTTGCACCAAAATATGGAAAATTTCTGCCTTTTTGCCACAAAATAAGAAAAATTTCTGCAATTCTGTACCAAAATAAAATAGATTTCTAAAATTTTGCCCCAAAATAAGGGAAATTTCTGATTTTTGCCCCGAAATAAAGAGAATTTCTGTATTTTTGCCCCAAAATAAAGGGAATTTCTGCTTTTTCCCCCAAAATTAGGGGAGTTTCTGCAAGTTTGCTTCAAAATACAGGGAATTTCTGCCTCTTTTCCCGAAAATAAGGGGAACTTCTGCCGATTTGCCCCAAATAAAGAGAATTTCTGCATTTTTGGCCCAATATTAGGGGAATTTCTGAAATTTTGCTCCAAAATACGGGGAATTTCTGCCTTTTTGCCCTCAAACAAGGGAAATTTCTGCAATTTTATTCCACAATAAGGGGAATTTCTGCCTTTTTGCCCCCAAATAAGAAGAATTTCTGGCTTTTTGCCTTGAAATATGTAAAATGTCTGCAATTTTACCCCAAAATAAGGTGAATTTCTGCCTTTTTGCCCCAAAATCATGGGAATTTCTGTTTTTTTGCCTTGAAATAAGAAAAATTTTTGCTTTTTTTCTCTGACATAAGTGAAATTTCTGCAAATTTGCCTTAAAATAAAAGAAATTTCTGCAATTTTCCCCATAATAAAGGAATTTTCTTCAATTTTGCCCCAAAATAAAGGGAATTTCTGTTTTTTGTCCCCAAATAAGGGAAATTTCTGCAATTTTTCCCTAAAATAAAAAGAATTTCTGCCTTTTGCCCCAAAATAAGGGGAATTTTTGCTTTTTTGCCCCAAAATAAAGAAAATTACTGCATATTTTACCCCAAAATTAGGTGAATTTCTGCAATTTTGCTCCAAAATACGGGGATTTTCTGCCTTTTTCACCGAAAATAAAGGGAATTTCTGCCATTTTGCTGCGAAATAAGTGAAATGTCTGCAGTTTTACCCCCAAATAAGATGAAGTTCTGCATTTTTGTCCCAAAATTAGGGAAATTTCTGCAATTTTGCTCCAAAATACGGGGAATTTCTGCCTTTTTGCCCGAAAATAAAGGGAATGTATGACTTTTTGCCATAAAAAAGGTAAATTTCTTAATTTTTACCCCAAAATAAGGTTATTTTCCGCCTTTTTGACTCAAAATAAATGCGATTTCTGACTTTTCCCGAAAAATAAACGGAATTACTGTCTTTTTGCCCCAAAATAAGGGGAATTTCTGACTTTTTGCTCTGAAATAAGTTAAATTTCTAAAATTTTTTCCCTAAATAAGGGAAATGTCTGTTTTTTGCCCCAAAATAAGGGGAATTTCTGCCTTTTTGCCCCAAAATAAAGAAAATTACTGCATGTTTTACCCCAAAATTAGGTGAATTTCTGCAATTTTGCTCCAAAATACGGGGATTTTCTGCCTTTTTCGCCGAAAATAAAGGGAATTTCTGCCATTTTGCCGCAAAATAAGTGAAATTTCTGCAGTTTTACCACAAAATAAGGGTAAGTTCTGCGTTTTTGCCCCACAACTAGGGGAATTTCTGCAATTTTGCTCCAAAATACGGAGAATTTCTGCTTTTTTTCCCAAAAATAAGGGGAATGTATAACTTTGGCCACAAAAAGGGAAATTTCTTCATTTTTGCCCCAAAATAAAAGGAATTTCAGCCTTTTTACCTCAAAATAAGTGAAATTTCTGCCTTTTTACCCAAAAATAAACGGAATTTCTGTCTTTTTGCACGAAAATAAAAGGAATTTTTGAATTTTGCCCTGAAATAAGTGAAATTTCTGTTATTTTGCCCCAAAATAAAGGAAATTTCTGCTTTTTTGACACAAAATAAGGGGAATTTCTGAATTTTTGCCCCAAAATAAGAAAATTTCTGCCTTTTTTCCCTGAAATAAGTGAAATTTCTTCAATTTTGCTCCCAAATAAGGGAAATTTCTGGAATTTTGCCCCAAAATAATTGGAATTTTTTAGTTTTTCTCCAAAATAAGGAGAATTTCTGTCTTTTTGCCCCAACATATAGGGAATTTCTGCCTTTTTGCCCCACAATTAGGGGATTTTCTGCAATTTTGCTCCAAAATATGGGAATTTCTGCTTTTTTGCCTGAAAATAAGGGGGATGTATACCTTTTGCCACAAAAAAGTGAAATTTTTTCATTTTTGCCCCAAAATAAGAGGAATTTCTTCCTTTTTATTTCAAAATAAGTGAAATTTCTGCCTTTTTGCCCCACAAGTAGGGGAATTTCTTCAATTTTGCTCCAAAATTCGGGGAATTTCTGCCTTTTTGCCCGAAAACAAGAAGAATGCATACCTTTTTGCCATAAAAAAGAGGAATTTCTTCATTTTTGCTCCAAAATAAGGTGAATTTCTGCTTTTTTGCCTCTAAATAAGTGGAATTTCTGTTTTTTTCCCCCAAAACAAATGGAATTTCTGTCTTTTTTGTCCCAAAATATGGAAAATTTCTGACTTATTACCCTGAAATAAGTGAAATTTCTGCAATTTTGCCCCAAAATGAGGAAAATTTCTGCCTTTTTGCCCCCAAATAAGAAAATATCAGCATTTTTACCTCAAAATAAGGGAAATTTCTGCATTTTTGCCCCAAAATATGGGAAATTTCTGCCCTTTTGCCCCAAAATAAGAACAAATTCTGCAATTTTGTACCTAAATAAAAGAAATTTCTGACTCTTTGCCCCAAATAGATAATTTCTGCTTTTTTTCTGAAATAAGTGAAATTTTTGTAATTTTGCCCCAAAATATGTGAATTTTCTGCAATTTTGCCCCAAAATAAGGGAAATATCTAAGTTTTGCCCCAAAATAAGGAGAATTTCTGTCTTTTTGCCCCAACATATAGGGAATTTCGGCCTTTTTGCCCCACAATTAAGGGAATTTCTTCAATATTGCTCCAAAATTTGGGGAATTTCTGCCTTTTTGCCCGAAAACAATAAGAATGCATACCTTTTTGCCATAAAAGAGGGAAATTTCTTTATTTTTGCTCCAAAATAAGGGGAATTTCTTTTTTTTTGCCTCTAAATAAGTGGAATTTCTGTTTTTTCCCCCAAACAAAGGGAATTTCTGTCTTTTTGCCCCAAAATAAGGAAAATTTCTGACTTATTACCCTGAATAAGTAAAATTTCTGCAATTTTGCCCCTAAATAAGGGAAATTTCTGCCTTTTTGCCCCCAAATAAAGGGAATTTCAGCCTTTTTACATCAAAATAAGGGGAATTTCTGCATTTTTGCCCCAAAATATGGGAAATTTCTGCCTTTTTGCGCCAAAATAATTAAATTTCTGCTTTTTTTCTGAAATAAGTGAAATTTCTGCAATTTTGCCCCAAAATAAGTGAAAATTCTGAGTTTTGCCCCCGAATAAGAGGAATTTCTGTATTTTTGCCCCAATATATAGGGAATTTCTGCCTTTTTGCCCCACAATTAAAGGAATTTCTGCAATTTTGCTCCAAAATACGGGGATTTTCTGCCTTTTTGCCCAAAAATAATAAGAATGCATATCTTTTTGCCATAAAAAAGGGAAATTTCTTCATTTTTGCTCCAAAATAAGGGGAATTTCTGCTTTTTTTGCTCTAAATAAGTGTAATTTCTGTTTTTTTCCTTCAAAACAAAGGGAATTTCTGTCTTTTTTGCCCCAGAAGAAGGAAAATTTCTGACTTATTACCCTGAAATAAGTGAAATTTCTGCAATTTTGCCCCAAAATGAGGAAATTTTCTCCCTTTTTGCCCCCAAATAAGGGGAATTTCAGCCTTTTTAACTCAAAATAATAGGAATTTCTGCATTTTTGTCCCAAAATATGGGAAATTTCTACCTTTTTGCCCCAAAATAAGAACAATTTCTGCAATTTTGTACCAAAATAAAAGAAATTTCTGCCTTTTTGCCCCAAAATAAGAAAATTTCTGCTTTTATTCTGAAATAAGTGAAATTTCTGCAATTTTGCCGTAAAATAAGTGAAATTTCTGAGTTTTGCCCCAAAATAAGGAGAATTTCTGTCTTTTCGCCCCAACATATAGGGAATTTCTGCCTTTTTGCCCCACAATTAAAGGGATTTCTGCAATTTTGCTCCAAGAAACGGGGAATTTCTGTCTTTTTGCCCGAAAATATGAAGAATGCATACCTTTTTGCCATAGAAAAGGGAAATTTCTTCATTTTTGCTCCAAAATAAGGGGAATTTCTGCTTTTTTGCCTCTAAATAAGTGGAATTTCTGTCTTTTTCCCCCAAAACAAAGGGAATTTCTGTCTTTTTGCACCAAAATAAAGATAATTTCTGACTTATTATTCTGAAATAAGTGAAATTTCTGCAATTTTGCCCCAAGATAAGGGAAATTTCTGCATTTTTTGCCCCCAAGTAAGGGGAATTTCAGACTTTTTACCTCAAAATAAGGGGAATTTCTGCATTTTTGCCCCAAAATATGGGAAATGTCTGCCTTTTTGCCCCAAAATAAGGAAAATTTCTGCAATTTTGTACCAAAATAAAAGAAATATCTGCCTTTTTGCCCCCAAATTAGAAAATTTCTGTTTTTTTTTTTGGAAATAAGTGAAATTTCTGCAATTTTGCCCCAAAATAATTGAAATTTCTAAGTTTTGCCCCAAAATAAGGGAAATTTCTGCTTTTTTGCCCCCATAAAAGGGGAAGTTCAGCCTTTTTACCTTAAAAGAAAGGGAATTTCTGCATTTTTGCCCCAAAATATGAGAAATTTCTGCCTTTTTCCCAAAATAAGAAAAATTTCTGCAATTTTGCACCAAAATAAGGGAAATTTCTGACTTTTTGCCCCAAAATAAGTGAAATTTCTGCTTTTTTTTCTGAAATAAGTGAAATTTCTGCAATTTTGCCCCACAATAAGTGAAAATTCTGAGTTTTGCCCCAAAATAAGGAGAATTTCTGTCTTTTTGCCCCAACATATAGGGAATTTCTGTCTTTTTGCCCCACAATTAGGGGAATTTCTGCAATTGTGCTCCAAAATACGAGGAATTTCTGCCTTTTTGCCCGAAAACAAGAAGAATGCATACCTTTTTGCCATAAAAAAAGAAAATTTCTTCATTTTTCCTCCAAAATAAGGGGACTTTCTGCTCTTTTGCCTCTTAATAAGTGGAATTTCTGTCTTTTTCCCCCAAAACAAAGGGAATTTCCATCTTTTTTGCCTCAAAATAAGGAAAATTTCTGACTTATTTCCCTGATGTAAGTGAAATTTCTGCAATTTTGCCCCAAAATAAGGAAAATTTATGTCTTTTTACCCCCAAATAAGGGGAATTTCAGCATTTTTACCTCAAAATAAGGGGAATTTCTGCATTTTTGCCACAAAATATTTGGAATTTCTGCCTTTTTGCTCCAAAATAAGAAAAACTTCTGCCTTTTTTCCTGAAATAAGTGAAATTTCTGCAATTTTGCCCCAAAATAAGTGAAATTTCTGCAATTTTGTCCCAAAATAAGTGAAATTTCTGAAATTTGGCCCAAAATAAGGGAAATTTCTGGAATTTTGCCCCAAAATAATTGAAATTTCTGAGTTTTGCCCCAAAATAAGGGGAATTTCTGCCTTTTTGCCCCCAAATAAGGGGAATTTCAGCATTTTTACCTCAAAATAAGGGGAATTTCTGCATTTTTGCCCCAAAATATTGGAAATTTCTGCCTATTTGCCCAAAATAAGAAAAATTTTTGCAATTTTGTACCAAAATAAAAGAAATTTCTGCCTTTTTGCCCCAAAATAAGAAAATTTCTGCTTTTTTTCTGAAATAAGTGAAATTTCTGCAATTTTACCCCAAAATAAGTGAAATTTCTGAGTTTTGCCCCAAAATAAGGAAAATTTCTGTATTTTTGCCACAATATATAGGGAATTTCTGCCTTTTTGTGCTACAATTAAAGGAATTTCTGCAATTTTGATCCAAAATACGGGGAATTTCTGCCTTTTTGCCCGAAAAAAAGAAAAATGCATACCTTTTTGCCATAAAAAAGGAAAATTTCTTCATTTTTGCTCCAAAATAAGGGGAATTTCTGCTTTTTGGCCTCTAAATAAGTGGAATATCTCTCTTTTTCCCCCAAAACAAGGGAATTACTGTCTTTTTTGCCCCAAAATAAGAAAAATTTCTGGCTTATTACCCTGAAATAAGTGAAATTTCTGCAATTTTGCCCCAAAATGAGGAAAATTTCTGCCTTTTTGCCCCCAAATAAAAGGAATTTCAGCTTTTATACCACAAAATAAGAGGAATTTCTGCATTTTTGCCCCAAAATATGGGAAATTTCGGCGTTTTTGCCCCAAAATAAGAACAATTTCTGCAATTTTGTACCAAAATAAAAGAAATTTCTGACTTTTTGCCCCAAAAAAGAAAAGTTCTGCTTTTTTTACTGACATAAGTGAAATTTCTGCAATTTTGCCCCAAAATAAGTGAAATTTCTGCAATTTTGCCCCAAAATAAGGGAAATTTCTGGAATTTTGCCTTAAAACAAGTGGAATTTCTGAGTTTTGCCCCAAAATAAGAAGAATTTCTGTCTTTTTGCCCTAACATACAGGGAATTTCTGCCTTTTTGCCCCACAATTCGGGGAATTTCTGCAATTTTGCTTCAAAATTTAGGGAATTTCTGCCTTTTTTACCGAAAATAAGAAGATGAATACCTTTTTGCCATAAAAAAGGGAAATTTCTTCATTTTTGCTCCAAAATAAGGGGAATTTCTGCTTTTTTGGCTCTAAATATGTAGAATTTGTTTTTTTCCCCCAAAACAAAGGGAATTTCTGTCTTTTTTGCCCCAAAATAAAGAAAATTTATGACTTATTACCCTGAAATAAGTGAAATTTCTGCAATTTTGCCCCAAAATGAGGAAAATTTCTGCCTTTTTGCCCCCAAATAAGGGGAATTTCAGCCTTTTTATCTCAAAATAATAGGAATTTCTGCAATTTTGCCCCAAAATATGGGAAATTTCTGCCTTTTTGCCCCAAAATAAGAACAATTTCTGCAATTTTGTATCAAAATAAAAGAAATTTCGGCCTTTTTGCCCCAAAATAAGAAAATTTCTGCTTTTTTTTTGAAATAAGTGAAATTTCTGCAATTTTGCCCTAAAATAAGTGAAATTTCTGAGTTTTGCCCCAAAATAAGGAGAATTTCTGTTTTTTTGACTTAACATATAGGGAATTTCTGCCTTTTTGGCCCACAATTAGGGGGATTTCTGCAATTTTGCTCCAAAAAACGGGGCATTTCTGTCTTTTTGCCCTACAATTAGGGAAATTTCTGCAATTTTGCTCCAAAATAAGGGGAATTTCTGCTTTTTTGGCTCTAAATATGTAGAATTTGTTTTTTTCCCCCAAAACAAAGGGAATTTCTGTCTTTTTTGCCCCAAAATAAAGAAAATTTATGACTTATTACCCTGAAATAAGTGAAATTTCTGCAATTTTGCCCCAAAATGAGGAAAATTTCTGCCTTTTTGCCCCCAAATAAGGGGAATTTCAGCCTTTTTATCTCAAAATAATAGGAATTTCTGCATTTTTGCCCCAAAATATAGGAAATTTCTGCCTTTTTGCCCCAAAATAAGAACAATTTCTGCAATTTGGTCAAAATAAAAGAAATTTCTGCCTTTTTGCCCCAAAAGAAGAAAATTTCTGCTTTTTTTCTGAAATAAGTGAAATTTCTGCAATTTTGCCCTAAAATAAGTGAAATTTCTGAGTTTTGCCCCAAAATAAGGAGAATTTCTGTTTTTTTGCCCCAACATATAGGGAATTTCTGCCTTTTTGGCCCACAATTAGGGGGATTTCTGCAATTTTGCTCCAAAAAACGGGGAATTTCTGTTTTTTTGCCCGAAAGTAAGGAGAATGCATACCTTTTTGCCATAGAAAAGAGAAATTTCTTCATTTTTGCCCCAAAATAAGTGAAATTTCTGAGTTTTGCCCCAAAATAAGAAGAATTTCTGTCCTTTTGCCCCAACATATAGGGAATTTCTGCCTTTTTGCCCCACAATTAGGGGAATTTCTGCAATTTTGCTCCAAAACAGAAGGAATTTCTGCCTTTTTGCTCGAAAACAAGAAGAATGCATACCTTTTTGCCATAAAAAATAGAAATTTCTTAATTTTTGCTCCAAAATAAGGGGAATTTCTGCTTTTTGGCCTCTAAATAAGTGGAATTTCTGTCTTTTTCCCCCCCAAAAAAGGGAATTTCTGTCTTTTTTGCCACATAATAAGGAAAATTTCTGACTTATTACCCTGAAATAAGTGAAATTTCTGCAATTTTGCCCCAAAATGAGGGAAATTTCGGCCTTTTTGCCCCCAAATAAGAAAAATATCAGCCTTTTTATCTCAAAATAAGGGAAATTTCTGCATTTTTGCCCCAAAATATGGGAAATTTCTGCCTTTTTGCCCCAAAATAAGAACAAATTCTGCAATTTTGTACCAAAATAAAAGAAATTTCTGACTTTTTGCCCCCAAATAAGGGGAATTTCAGACCTTTTACCTCAAAATAAGGGGAATTTCTGCATTTTTGCCACAAAATATTTGGAATTTCTGCCTTTTTGCCCCAAAATAAGGAAAACTTCTGCCTTTTTTCCTGAAATAAGTATAATTTCTGCAATTTTGCCTTAAAATAAGTGAAATTTCTGCAATTTTGCCCCAAAATAAGTGAAATTTCTGCAATTTTGCCCCAAAATAAGGGAAATTTCTGGAATTTTGCCCCATAACATGTGGAATTTCTGAATTTTGCCCCAAAATAAAGAGAATTTCTGTCTTTTTACCCTAACATAAAGGGAATTTCTGCCTTTTTGCCCCACAATTAGGGGAATTTCTGCAATTTTGCTTCAAAATTCAGGGAATTTCTACCTTTTTGCCCGAAAATAAGAAGATGAATACCTTTTTGCCATAAAAAAGAGAAATTTCTTCATTTTTCTCAAAAATAAGGGAAATTTCTGATTTTTTGCCTCTAAATAAGTGGAATTACTGTCTTTTTCCCCCAAAACAAAGTGAATTTCTGTTTTTTTTGCCCCAAAATAAAAAAAATTTCAGACTTATTACCCTGAAATAAGTGAAATTTCTGCAATTTCGCTCCAAAATAATTGAAATTTCTGAGTTTTGCCCCAAAATAAGGGGAATATCTGGATTTTTGTCCCCAAATAAGGGAAATTTTAGCATTTTTACCTCAAAATAAGGGGAATTTTTGCAATTTTGCCCCAAAATATGGGAAATTTCTGCCTTTTTGCCCCAAAATAAAAACAAATTCTGCAATTTTGTACCTAAATAAAAGAAATTTCTGACTTTTTGACCCAAAAAAGAAAATTTCTGTTATTTTCTTCTGAAATAAGTGAAATTTCTGCAATTTTGCCCCAAAATATGTGAAATTTCTGCAATTTTGCCCCAAAATAAGAAAAATTTCTTCAATTTTGCCCCAAAATAAGTGAAATTTCTGAGTTTTGCCCCTAAATAAGAAGAATTTCTGTTTGTGCCCCAACATATAGGGAATTTCTGCCTTTTTGCCCCACAATTAGGGGAATTTCTGCAATTTTGCTCTAAATACGGGGAATTTCTGCCTTTTTGCCCGAAAATAAGAAGAATGCATACCTTTTTGCCATAAAAAAGTGAAATTTCTTCATTTTTGCTCCAAAATAAGGGGAATTTCTGCTTTTTTGCCTCTTAATAAGTGGAATTTCTGTCTTTTTCCCCCCAAACAAAGGGAATTTCTGTCTTTTTTGCCCCAAAATATGGAAAATTTCTGACTTATTACCCTGAAGTTAGTGAAATTTCTGCAATTTTGCCCCAAAATGAGGGAAATTTCTGCCTTTTTGCCCCCAAATAAGGAAAATATCAGCCTTTTTACCTCAAAATAAGAGATATTTCTGCATTTTTGCCCCAAAATATGAGAAATTTCTGCAATTTTGCCCCAAAATAAGGGAAATTTCTGCAATTTTGCCACAAAATAAGTGAAATTTCTGAGTTTTGCCCCAAAATAAGAGGAATTTCTGCTTTTACCCCAACATATAGGGAGTTTCTGCCTTTTTGCCCCACAATTAGGGGAATTTCTGCAATTTTGCTCCAAAATACGGGGATTTTCTGCCTTTTTGCCTGAAAATAAGAAGAATGCATATCTTTTTGTCATAAAAAAGGGAAATTTCTTCATTTTTGCTCCAAAATAAGGGGAATTTCTGCTTTTTTGGCTCTAAATATGTAGAATTTGTTTTTTTCCCCCAAAACAAAGGGAATTTCTGTCTTTTTTGCCCCAAAATAAGGAAAATTTCTTACTTATTACCCTGAAATAAGTGAAATTTCTGCAATTGTGCCCCAAAATGAGGAAAATTTCTGCCTTTTTGCCCTTAAATAAGGGGAATTTCAGCCTTTTTATCTCAAAATAATAGGAATTGCTGCATTTTTGCCCCAAAATATGGGAAATTTCTGCCTTTTTGCCCCAAAATAAGAACAATTTCTGCAATTTTGTACCAAAATAAAAGAAATTTCTGCCTTTTTGCCCCAAAATAAGAAAATTTCTGCTTTTTTTCTGAAATAAGTGAAATTTCTGCAATTTTGCCCTAAAATAAGTGAAATTTCTGAGTTTTGCCCCAAAATAAGGAGAATTTCTGTCTTTTTGCCCCAACATATATGGAATTTCTGCCTTTTTGCCCCACAATTAGGGGGATTTCTGCAATTTTGCTCCAAAAAACGGGGAATTCTGTCTTTTTGCCCGAAAATAAGAAGAATGCATACCTTTTTGCCATAGAAAAGGGAAATTTCTTCATTTTTGCTCCAAAATAAGGGGAATTTCTGCTTTTTGCCTCTAAATAAGTGGAATTTCTGTCTTTTTTTCCCAAAACAAAGGGAATTTCTGTCTTTTTGCACCAAAATAAAGATAATTTCTGACTTATTATTCTGAAATAAGTGAAATTTCTGCAATTTTGCCCCAAAATAAGGGAAATTTCTGCATTTTTTGCCCCCAAATAAGGGGAATTTCAGCCTTTTTACCTCAAAATAAGGGGAATTTCTGCATTTTTGCCCCAAAATATGGGAAATGTCTGCCTTTTTGCCCCAAAATAAGGAAAATTTCTGCAATTTTGTACCAAAATAAAAGAAATATCTGCCTTTTTGCCCCAAAATTAGAAAATTTCTGCTTTTTTTTCGGAAATAAGTGAAATTTCTGCAATTTTGCCCCAAAATAATTGAAATTTCTAAGTTTTGCCCCAAAATAATGGAAATTTCTGCTTTTTTGCCCCCAAATAAGAAGTGCAGCATTTTTAACTTTAAAATAAGGGGAATTTCTGCATTTAAGCCCCAAAATATGAGAAATTTCTGCCTTTTTCCCAAAATAAGAAAAATTTCTGCAATTTTGTACCAAAATAAAAGAAATTTCTGCCTTTTTGCCCCAAAATAAGAAAATTTCTGCTTTTTTTCTGAAATAAGTGAAATTTTTGCAATTTTGCCACAAAGTAAGTGAAATTTCTGAGTGTTGCCTCAAAATAAGGAGAATTTCTGTCTTTTTGCCCCAACATATAGGGAATTTCTGCCTTTTTGTCCCACAATTAGGGGAATTTCTGCAATTTTGCTCCAAAACAGAAGGAATTTCTGCCTTTTTGCCCGAAAACAAGAAGAATGCATACCTTTTTGCCATAAAAAATAGAAATTTCTTTATTTTTGCTCCAAAATAAGGGGAATTTCTGCTTTTTTGCCTCTAAATAAGTGGAATTTCTGTCATTTTCCCCCAAAACAAAGGGAATTTCTGTCTTTTTTGCCCCAAAATAAGGAAAATTTCTGACTTATTACCCTGAAATAAGTAAAATTTCTGCAATTTTGCCCCAAAATGAGGGAAATTTCTGCCTTTTTGCCCCCAAATAAGAAAAATATCAGCCTTTTTACCTCAAAATAAGGGGAATTTCTGCATTTTTGCCCCAAAATATGGGAAATTTCTGCTTTTTTGCCCCAAAATAAGAACAAATTCTGCAATTTTGTACCAAAATAAAAGAAATTTCTGCCTTTTTGCCCCAAAATAAGAAAATTTCTGCTTTTTTTTCTGAAATAAGTGAAATTTCTGCAATTTTGCCCCAAAATATGTGAAATTTCTGCAATTTTGCCCCAAAATAAGGGAAATTTCTGCAATTTTGCCCCAAAATATGTGAAATTTCTGAGTTTTGCCCCAAAATAAGGAGAATTTCTGTCTTTCTGCCCCAACATATAGGGAATTTCTGCCTTTTTGCCCCAGAATTAGGGGAATTGCTGCAATTTTGCTCTAAAATACGGGGAATTTCTGCCTTTTTGCCCAAAAATAAGAAGAATGCATACCTTTTGCCATAAAAAAGGGAAATTTTTTCATTTTTGCTCCAAAATAAGGGGAATTTCTGCTTTTTTGACTCTTAATAAGTGGAATTTCTGTCTTTTTCCCCCAATACAAAGGGAATTTCTGTATTTTTTGCCCCAAAATAAGGAAAATTTCTGACTTGTTACCCTGAAGTAAGTGAAATTTCTGCAATTTTGCCCCAAAATAAGGGAAATTTCTGCCTTTTTCCCCCAAATTAGGGGGAATTTCAGCCTTTTTACCTCAAAATAAGGGGAATTTCTGCATTTTTGCCACAAAATATTTGGAATTTCTGCCTTTTTGCTCCAAAATAAGAAAAATTTCTGTGTTTCTTCTCTGAAATAAAGGAAATTTCTGCAATTTTGCCCCAAAATAAGTGAAATTTCTGCAATTTTGCCCCAAAATAAGTGGAATTTCTGAGTTTTTCTCCAAAATTAGAAGAATTTCTGTCTTTTTGCCCCAACAAATAGGGAATTTCTCACTTTTTGCCCCACAACTAGGGGAATTTCTGCAATTTTGCTCCAAAATACAGGGAATTTCTGCTTTTTTCCCAAAAATAAGGGGAATGTATACCTTTTGCCACAAAAAAGGGAAATTTCTTCATTTTTGCCCCAAAATAATGGGAATTTCTGCCTTTTTACCTCAAAATAAGTGAAATTTCAGACTTTAAACCCAAAAATAAACGGAATTTCTGTCTTTTTGCCCCAAAATAAAAGTAATTTTTGAATTTTGCCCTGAAATAAGGGAAATTTCTGCAATTTTGCCCCAACATAAAAGAAATTTCTGCCTTTTTGACACAAAATAAAGGGAATTTCTGCATTTTTGCCACAAAATATTAGGAATTTCTGACTTTTTGCCCCATAATAAGAAAATTTCTGCCTTTTTCCCTGAAATAAGTGAAATTTCTGCAATTTTGCCCCAAAATAAGGGAAATTTCTGCCTTTTTGTTCCAAATTAAGGGGAATTTCAGCCTTTTTACCTCAAAATAGGGGATTTCTGCATTTTTGCCAAAAAATATTGAGAATTTCTGCCATTTTGCTCTAAAATATCAAAAATTTCTGCCTTTTTTCCCTGAAATAAGTGAAATTTCTGCAATGTTGCCCCAAAATAAGTGAAATTTCTGCAATTTTGCCCCAAAATAATAGAAATTTCTGGAATTTTCCCCAAAATAAATGGAATTTCTGAGTTTTGCCCCGAAATAAAAAGAATTTCTGTCTTTTTGCCCAAACATATAGGGAATTTCTGCATTTTTGCCCCACAATTAGAGGAATTTCTGCAATTTTGCTCCAAAATACTGGGAATTTCTTCTTTTTAGCCCGAAAATAAAAATAATGTATACCTTTTGCCACAAAAAAAGAAATTTCTTCATTTTTGCCCCAAAATAAGAGGAATTTCTGCATTTTTACCTCAAAATAAGTGAAATTTCTGCCATTTACCCAAAAATAAACAGAATTTCTGTCTTTTTGTCCCAAAATAAAAGGAATTTCTGAATTATGCCCTGAAATAAGTGATATTTTTGCAATTTTTCTCCAAAATAAAAGAAATTTCTGCCTTTTTGCCACAAAATAAGGGCAATTTCTGTCTTTTTGCCCCAAAATAAGGGAAATTTATGCCTTTTTGCCCCCAAATAAGGGGAATTTCAAACTTTTTTCCTCAAAATAAGAGGAATTTCTGCATTTTTGCCACAAAATATTAGGAATTTCTGCCTTTTTGCTCCAAAATAAGGAAAATTTCTGCCTTTTATCCGTGAAATAAGTGAAATTTCTGCAATTTTGCCCTAAAATAAGGGAAATTTCTGCAATTTTGCCCCAAAATAAGGGAAATTTCTGAAATTTTGCCCCAGAATAAGTGGAATTTCTGAGTTTGCCCAAAAATGTGAAGAATTTTTGTCTTTTTGCCTCAACATATAGGGAATTTCTGCCTTTTTTTCCCACAATTAGGGAAATTTCTGCAATTTTGCTCCAAAATATGGGAATTTCTGCTTTTTTGCCCGAAAATGAGGGGAATGTATACCTTTTGCCACAAAAAAATGGAAATTTCTTCATTTTTGCCCCAAAATAAGAGGAATTTCTGCATTTTTACCTCAAAATAAGTGAAATTTCTAGCTTTTTACCCAAAATAAAGGGAATTTCTGTCTTTTTCCCCAAAATAAAAGGAATTTTTTAATTATGCTCTGAAACATGTGAAATTTCTGCAATTTTGCCTCAAAATAAGGGAAATTTCTGCCTTTTTGAAACACAATAAAAAAAATTTCTGCATTTTTACCAAAAAATATTAAGAATTTCTGCCTTTTTGCCCCAAAATAAGGAAAATTTCTGCATTTTTTCCCTGAAATAAGTGAAATTTCTGCAATTTTGCCCCAAAATAAGTGAAATTTCTGCAATTTTGCCCCAAAATAAGTAAAATTTCTGCAATTTTGCCCAAAAATAAGGGAAATTTCTGGAATTTGCCCCATAATAAGTGGAATTTCTGAGTTTTGACCCAAAATAAAAAGAATTTCTTTCTTTTTACCCCCACATATATGGAATTTCTCCATTTTTGCCCCACAATTAGGAGAATTTCTGCAATTTTGCTCCAAAATACGGGGAATTTCTGCTTTTTAGCCCGAAAACAAGGGGAATGTATACCTTTTGCCACAAAAAGGGAAATTTCTTCATTTTTGCTCCAAAATAAGAGGAATTTCTGCCTTTTTACCTCAAAATAAGTGAAATTTCTGCCTTTTTTACCCAAAAATAAACGGAATTTCTGTCTTTTTGCCCCAAAATAAAAGGAATTTTTGAATTTGCCCTGAAATAAGTGAAATTTCTTCAATTTTGCCCCAAAATAAAGAAAATTTCTGACTTTTTGATACAAAATAAGGGGAATTTCTGCATTTTTGCCACAAAATATTAGGAATTTCTGCCTTTTTGCCCCAAAATAAGGAAAATTTCTGTCTTTCTTCCCTGAAATAAAGGAAATTTCTGCAATTTTGCCCCAAAATAAGTGAAATTTCTGCAATTTTGCCCCAAAATAAGTGGAATTTCTGAGTTTTGTCCCAAAATAAGGAGAATTTCTGTCTTTTTGCCCCAACAAATAGGGAATTTCTCCTTTTTGTCCCACAACTAGGGGAATTTCTGCAATTTTGCTCCAAAATACGGGGAATTTCTGCTTTTAGCCCGAAAATAAAAATAATGTATACCTTTTGCCACAAAAAAAAGAAATTTCTTCATTTTTGCCCCAAAATAAGAGGAATTTCTGCATTTTTACCTCAAAATAAGTGAAATTTCTGCCTTTTTACCCAAAAATAAACAGAATTTTTGTCTTTTTGCCCCAAAATAAAAGGAATTTTTGAATTATGCCCTGAAATAAGTGATATTTCTGCAATTTTTCTCCAAAATAAAAGAAATTTCTGCCTGTTTGCCACAAAATAACAAGAATTTCTGTCTTTTTGAAGCAAAATAAGGGAAATTTATATTTTTTTGCCCCCAAATAAGGGTAATTTCAGCATTTTTACCTCAAAATAATGGTAATTTCTGCATTTTTGCCACAAAATATTTGGAATTTCTGCCTTTTTGCTCCAAAATAAAGAAAATTTCTGCCTTTTTTCCATGAAATAAGTGAAATTTCTGCAATTTTGCCATAAAATAAGGGAAATTTCTGCAATTTTGCCCCAAAATAAGGGAAATTTCTGGAATTTTGCCCCAGAATAAGTGGAATTTCTGAGTTTTGCCCAAAAATGTGGAGAATTTTTGTCTTTTTGCCTCAACATATGGGGAATTTCTGCCTTGTTGCCCCACAACTAGGGGAATTTCTGCAATTTTGCACCAAAATACGGGAATTTCTGCTTTTTTGCCCGAAAATAAAGGGAATGTATACATTTTGCCACAAAAAATGGAAATTTCTTCATTTTTGCCACAAAATAAGAGGAATTTCTGCATTTTTACCTCAAAATATGTGAAATTTCTGCCTTTTTACCCAAAATAAACGGAATTTCTGTCTTTTTGCCCCAAAATAAAAGGATTTTTTGAATTATTCCCTGAAATAAGTGAAATTTCTGCAATTTTGCCCCAAAATAAGGGAAATTTCTGCCTTTTTGACACAAAATAAGGGAAATTTCTGCATTTTTACCAAAAAATATTAAGAATTTCTGCCTTTTTCCCCCAAAATAAGGAAAATTTCTGCATTTTTTCCCTGAAATAAGTGAAATTTCTGCAATTTTGCCCCAAAATAAGTGAAATTTCTGCAATTTTGCCCCAAAATAAGTAAAATTTCTGCAATTTTGCCCAAAAATAAGGGAAATTTCTGGAATTTTGCCCAAATAAGTGGAATTTCTGAGTTTTGCCCCAAAATAAATAGAATTTCTGTCTTTTTACCCCCACATATAGGGAATTTCTGCATTTTTGCCCTACAATTAGGAGAATTTCTGCAATTTTGCTCCAAAATACGGGAAATTTCTGCTCTTTAGCCCGAAAATAAGGGGAATGTATACCTTATGCCACAAAAAAGGAAAATTTCTTCATTTTTGCCCCAAAATAAGAGGAATTTCTGCCTTTTTACCTCAAAATAAGTGAAATTTCTGCCTTTTTTACCCAAAAATAAACGGAATTTCGGTCTTTTTGCCCCAAAATAAAAGGAATTTTTGAATTATGTCCTGAAATAAGTGAAATTTCTGTTATTTTGCCCCAAAATAAGGAAAATTTCTGACTTTTTGACACAAAATAAGGGGAATTTCTGCATTTTTGCCACAAAATATTAGAAATTTCTGCCTTTTTGCCCCAAAATAAGGAAAATTTCTGTCTTTCTTCCCTGAAATAAAGGAAATTTCTGCAATTTTGCCCCAAAATAAGTGAAATTTCTGCAATTTTGCCCCAAAATAAGTGGAATTTCAGAGTTTTGCCCCAAAATAAGGAGAATTTCTGTCTTTTTGCCCCAACAAATAGGGAATTTCTCCCTTTTTGCCCCACAACTAGGGGAATTTCTGCAATTTTGCTCCAAAATACAGGGAATTTCTGCTTTTTACCAAAAATAAGGGGAATGTATAATTTTTGCCACAAAAAGGGGAAATTTCTTCATTTTTGCTCCAAAATAAGAGGAATTTTTGCCTTTTTACATCACAATAAGTGAAATTTCTGCCTTTTTACCCAAAAATAAATGGAATTTCTGTCTTTTTGCCTCAAAATAAAAGGAATTTTTGAATTTTTCCCTGAAATAAGGGAAATTTCTGCAATTTTGCCCCAACATAAAAGAAATTTCTGCCTTTTTGACACAAAATAAAAGGAATTTCTGCATTTTTGCCACAAAATATTAGGAATTTCTGACTTTTTGCCCCAAAATAAGAAAATTTCTGCCTTTTTTCTCTGAAATAAGTGAAATATCTGCAATTTTGCCCCAAAATAAGGGAAATTTCTCCCTTTTTGACACAAAATAAGGGGAATTTCTGCATTTTTGCCACAAAATATTAGGAATTTCTGACTTTTTACCCCAAAATAAGAAAATTTCTGCTTTTTTTCCTTGAAATAAGTGAAATTTCTGCAATTTTGACAGAAAATAAGGGAAATTTTTGGAATTTTGACCCAAAATAAGTTGAATTTCTGAGTTTTTCCCCAAAATAAGGAGAATTTCTGTCTTTTTGCCCCAACATATAGTGAATTTCTCACTTTTTGCCCCACAATTAGGGGATTTTCTGCAATTTTGCTGCAAAATACTAGGAATTTCTGCTTTTTTGCCTGAAAATATGGTTAATGTATACCTTTTGCCACAAAAAAAAGAAATTTCTTCATTTTTGCCCCAAAATAAAAAGAATTTCTTCCTTTTTACATCAAAATAAGTGAAATTTCTGCCTTTTTACCCAAAAATATATGGAATTTCTGTCTTTTTGCCCCAAAATAAAAGAAATTTTTGAATTTTGCCCTGAAATATGTTAAATTTCTGCAATTTTGCCCCAAAATAAGGGAAATTTCTGGAATTTTGCCCCAAAATAAGTGGGATTTCTGAGTTTTTTTTCAAAATAAGGAGAATTTCTGTCTTTTTGCCCCAACATATAGGGAATTTCTGCCTTTTTGCCCCACAATTAGGGGATTTTCTGCAATTTTGCCCCAAAATAAGGGAAATTTCTGCCTTTTTGCCCCCAAATAAGTGGAATTTCAGCCTTTTACCTCAAAATAAGGGGAATTTCTGCATTTTTGCCACAAAATATTAGGAATTTCTGACTTTTTGCCCCAAAATACGAAAATTTCTGCTTTATTTCTTTGAAATAAGTGAAATTTCTGCAATTTTGACAGAAAATAGGGGAAATTTTAGGAATTTTGCCCCAAAATAAGTGGAATTTCTTAGTTTTTCTCCAAAATAAGGAGAATTTCTGCCTTTTTGTCCCAACATATAGAAAATTTCTGCCTCTTTGCCCCACAATTAGGGGATTTTCTGCAATTTTGTTCCAAAATACGAGGAATTTCTGCTTTTTTGACGGAAAATAAGGGGAATGTATACCTTTTGCCACAAAAAAAAAAATTTCTTCATTTTTGCCCCAAAATAAGAGGAATTTCTTCCTTTTTACCTCAAAATAAGTGAAATTTCTGACTTTTTACCCAAAAATACACAGAATTTCTGTCTTTTTGCCCCAAAATAAAAGGAATTTTTGAATTTTGCCCTGAAATAAGTGAAATTTCTGCAATTTTGCCCGAAAATAAGGGAAATTTCTGGAATTTTGCCCCAAAATAAGTGGAATTTCTGAGTTTTTCCCCCAAATAAGGAGAATTTCTGTCTTTTTGCCCCAACATATAGGAAATTTCTGCCTTTTTGCCCCACAATTAGGGGATTTTCTGCAATTTTGCTCCAAAATGCGGGCAATTTCTGCTTTTTTGCCCGAAAATAAGGGGTATGAATACCTTTTTCCACAAAAAGGGAAATTTCTTCATTTTTGCCCCAAAATAAGAGGAATTTCTGCCTTTTTACCTCAAATTAAGTGAAATTTCTGCCTTTTTACCCAGAAATAAACGGAATTTCTGTATTTTTGGACCAAAATAAGGGGAATTTTTGAATTTTGCACTGAAATAAGTGAAATTTCTTCAATTTTCCCCCAAAATAAGGAAAATTTCTGACTTTTTGACACAAAATAAAGGGAATTTCTGTATTTTTGGCACAAAATATTAGGAATTTCTGCCTTTTTGCCCCAAAATAAGGAAAATTTCTGTCTTTCTTTCCTGAAATAAGGGAATTTTCTGCAATTTTGCCCCAAAATAAGTGAAATTTCTGCAATTTTGCCCCAAAATACATGGAATTTCTGAATCTTGCCAGAAAATAAGGAGATTTTCTGTCTTTTTGCCCCAACAAATAGGGAATTTCTCCCTTTTTGCCCCACAACTAGGAAAATTTGTTCAATTTTGCTCCAAAATACAGGTAATTTCTGCTTTTTTTCCCAAAAATAAAGGGAATGTATACCTTTTGCCACAAAAAAGGGAAATTTCTTCATTTTTGTCCCAAAATAATAGGAATTTCTTCCTCTTTACTTCAAAATAAGTGAAATTTCTGCCTTTTTACCCAAATATAAACGGAATTTCTGTCTTTTTGCCCCAAAATAAATGGAATTTTTGAATTTTGCCCTGAAATAAGTGAAATTTCTGTAATTTTGCCCCAAAATAAGTGAAATTCTGCCTTTTGACACAAAATAAGTGGAATTTCTGAATTTTTGCCACAAAATATTAGGAATTTCTGACTTTTTGCCCCAAAATACGAAAATTTCTGCCTTTTTTCCCTGAAATAAGTGAAATTTCTGGAATTTTGCCCCAAAAAAGTGGAATTTCCGAGTTTTTCCTCAAAATAAGGAGAATCTGTCTTTTTGACCCAACATATAGGGAATTTCTGCCTTTTTGCCCCACAATTAGGGGATTGTCTGCAATTCTGCTCCAAAATACGGGAAATTTCTGCTTTTTGCCCGAACATAAGTGGAATGTATACCTTTTGCCACAAAAAAGTAAAATTTCTTCATTTTTGCCCCAAAATAAGAGGAATTTCTTCCTTTTTACCTCAAAATAACTGAAATTTCTGCCTTTTTACCCCAAAATAAACGGAATTTCTGTATTTTTGCCCCAAAATAAGGGGAATTTTTGAATTTTGCCCTGAAATAAGTGAAATTTCTGCAATTTTGCCCAAAAAGAAGAGAAATTTATGCCTTTTTGCCACAAAATAAGGGGAATTTCTGTCTTCTTGCCCCAAAATAAGGGGAATTTTAGCATTTTACCTCATAATAAGGGGAATCTCTCCTTTTTCGCCCCCAAGTATAGAGAATTTCTGCATTTTTGCCCCAAAATAAGAGAAATTTCTGCATTTTTTCTTTGAAATAATGAAATTTCTGTAATTTTACCACAAAATAAGGGAGATTTCTACAATTTTGCCCCCAAATAAAGGAAATTTCTGGAATTTTGCCCCAAAATAAGGGGAATTTCTGACTTTTTGCCCTGAAATAAAGAGAATGTCTGTCTTTTTGCCCCAAAATAATGTGAATTTCTGCATTTTCCCTCAAAATTAGGGGAATATGTGCAATTTTGCTTCAAAATACGGAGAATTTCTGCCTTATTGCACCAAAATAAAAAGAATTTCTGCATTTTTGCACCAACATAAGGGGAATTTCTGAAATTTTGCTCCAAAATACGGGGAATTTCTGCCTTATTGCCCGAAATAAAGTGGAATTTCTGCCTTTTTGCCCTGAAATATTTGAAATTTCCACAATTTTACCCCAAAATAAGGGGAATTTCTGTTTTTGGCCCCAAAATTAGGAGAATTTCTGCTTTTTGCCCCAAAATGAGGCAAATTTCTGACTTTTTGCCCTGAAATAAGTGAAATTTCTGCAATTTTGCCCCAAAATACGTGGAATTTCTGAATCTTGCCAGAAAATAAGGAGATTTTCTGTCTTTTTGCCCCAACAAATAGGGAATTTCTCCCTTTTTGCCCCACAACTAGGAAAATTTCTTCAATTTTGCTCCAAAATACAGGTAATTTCTGCTTTTTTTCCCAAAAATAAAGGGAATGTATACCTTTTGCCACAAAAAAGGGAAATTTCTTCATTTTTGTCCCAAAATAATAGGAATTTCTTCCTTTTTACTTCAAAATAAGTGAAATTTCTGCCTTTTTACCCAAATATAAAAGGAATTTCTGTCTTTTTGCCCCAAAATAAATGGAATTTTTGAATTTTGCCCTGAAATAAGTGAAATTTCTGTAATTTTGCCCCAAAATAAGTGAAATTCTGCCTTTTGACACAAAATAAGTGGAATTTCTGAATTTTTGCCACAAAATATTAGGAATTTCTGACTTTTTGCCCCAAAATAAGAAAATTTCTGCCTTTTTTCCCTGAAATAAGTGAAATTTCTGGAATTTTGCCCCAAAAAAGTGGAATTTCTGAGTTTTTCCTCAAAATAAGGAGAATCTGTCTTTTTGACCCAACATATAGGGAATTTCTGCCTTTTTGCCCCACAATTAGGGGATTGTCTGCAATTCTGCTCCAAAATACGGGAAATTTCTGCTTTTTGCCCGAACATAAGTGGAATGTATACCTTTTGCCACAAAAAAGTAAAATTTCTTCATTTTTGCCCCAAAATAAGAGGAATTTCTTCCTTTTTACCTCAAAATAACTGAAATTTCTGCCTTTTTACCCCAAAATAAACGGAATTTCTGTATTTTTGCCCCAAAATAAGGGGAATTTTTGAATTTTGCCCTGAAATAAGTGAAATTTCTGCAATTTTGCCCAAAAAGAAGAGAAATTTATGCCTTTTTGCCACAAAATAAGGGGAATTTCTGTCTTCTTGCCCCAAAATAAGGGGAATTTTAGCATTTTACCTCATAATAAGGGGAATCTCTCCTTTTTCGCCCCCAAGTATAGAGAATTTCTGCATTTTTGCCCCAAAATAAGAGAAATTTCTGCATTTTTTCTTTGAAATAAGTGAAATTTCTGTAATTTTACCACAAAATAAGGGAGATTTCTACAATTTTGCCCCCAAATAAAGGAAATTTCTGGAATTTTGCCCCAAAATAAGGGGAATTTCTGAGTTTTTGCCCTGAAATAAAGAGAATGTCTGTCTTTTTTCCCCAAAATAATGTGAATTTCTGCATTTTCCCTCAAAATTAGGGGAATATGTGCAATTTTGCTTCAAAATACGGAGAATTTCTGCCTTATTGCACCAAAATAAAAAGAATTTCTGCATTTTTGCACCAACATAAGGGGAATTTCTGAAATTTTGCTCCAAAATACGGGGAATTTCTGCCTTATTGCCCGAAATAAAGTGGAATTTCTGCCTTTTTGCCCTGAAATATTTGAAATTTCCACAATTTTACCCCAAAATAAGGGGAATTTCTGTTTTTGGCCCCAAAATTAGGAGAATTTCTGCTTTTTGCCCCAAAATGAGGCAAATTTCTGACTTTTTGCCCTGAAATAAGTGAAATTTCTGCAATTTTGCCCCAAAATAAGGGGAATTTCTGCCTTTTTGCCAAAATAAGGGGAATTTCAGCATTTTACCTCCAAATAAGGGGAATTTCTGCCTTATTGCCTCAAAATAATGGGAATTTCAGCATTTTTATCTCAAAATAATGAAAATTTTTTCCTTTTGCCCAAAATATGGAGAATTTCTGACTTTTTGTTCCAAAATAAGGAAAATTTCTTCAATTTTGTACCAAAATAAAAGAAATTTCTGCTTTGTACCCCAAAATAAAAGTAATTTCTAACTTTTTGCCCTTAAATAAATGTAATTTCTGCAATTTTGCCCGAAAATAAGGGAAATTTGTGCCTTTTTGCCCCAAAATGTGGGGAATTTCTGCCCTTTTGCCCCAAAATATGGGGAATTTCAGCATTTTACCTCAAAATAAGGGGAATTGCAGCCTTTTTGCACCAAAATATGGAAAATTTCTGCCTTTTTGCCACAAAATAAGAAAAATTTCTGCAATTCTGTACCAAAATAAAATAGATTTCTAAAATTTTGCCCCAAAATAAAGGAAATTTCTGATTTTTGCCCCGAAATAAAGAGAATTTCTGTATTTTTGCCCCAAAATAAAGGGAATTTCTGCTTTTTCCCCCAAAATTAGGGGAGTTTCTGCAAGTTTGCTTCAAAATACAGGGAATTTCTGCCTCTTTTCCCGAAAATAAGGGGAACTTCTGCCGATTTGCCCCAAATAAAGAGAATTTCTGCATTTTTGGCCCAATATTAGGGGAATTTCTGAAATTTTGCTCCAAAATACGGGGAATTTCTGCCTTTTTGCCCTCAAACAAGGGAAATTTCTGCAATTTTATTCCACAATAAGGGGAATTTCTGCCTTTTTGCCCCCAAATAAGAATTTCTGGCTTTTTGCCTTGAAATATGTAAAATGTCTGCAATTTTACCCCAAAATAATGTGAATTTCTGCCTTTTTGCCCCAAAATCATGGGAATTTCTGTTTTTTTGCCTTGAAATAAGAAAAATTTTTGCTTTTTTTCTCTGACATAAGTGAAATTTCTGCAAATTTGCCTTAAAATAAAAGAAATTTCTGCAATTTTCCCCATAATAAAGGAATTTTCTTCAATTTTGCCCCAAAATAAAGGGAATTTCTGTTTTTTGTCCCCAAATAAGGGAAATTTCTGCAATTTTTCCCTAAAATAAAAAGAATTTCTGCCTTTTGCCCCAAAATAAGGGGAATTTTTGCTTTTTTGCCCCAAAATAAAGAAAATTACTGCATATTTTACCCCAAAATTAGGTGAATTTCTGCAATTTTGCTCCAAAATACGGGGATTTTCTGCCTTTTTCACCGAAAATAAAGGGAATTTCTGCCATTTTGCTGCGAAATAAGTGAAATGTCTGCAGTTTTACCCCCAAATAAGAGGAAGTTCTGCATTTTTGCCCCAAAATTAGGGAAATTTCTGCAATTTTGCTCCAAAATACGGGGAATTTCTGCCTTTTTGCCCGAAAATAAAGGGAATGTATGACTTTTTGCCATAAAAAAGGTAAATTTCTTAATTTTTACCCCAAAATAAGGTTATTTTCCGCCTTTTTGACTCAAAATAAATGCGATTTCTGACTTTTCCCGAAAAATAAACGGAATTACTGTCTTTTTGCCCCAAAATAAGGGGAATTTCTGACTTTTTGCTCTGAAATAAGTTAAATTTCTAAAATTTTTTCCCTAAATAAGGGAAATGTCTGTTTTTTGCCCCAAAATAAGGGGAATTTCTGCCTTTTTGCCCCAAAATAAAGAAAATTACTGCATGTTTTACCCCAAAATTAGGTGAATTTCTGCAATTTTGCTCCAAAATACGGGGATTTTCTGCCTTTTTCGCCGAAAATAAAGGGAATTTCTGCCATTTTGCCGCGAAATAAGTGAAATTTCTGCAGTTTTACCACAAAATAAGGGTAAGTTCTGCGTTTTTGCCCCACAACTAGGGGAATTTCTGCAATTTTGCTCCAAAATACGGAGAATTTCTGCTTTTTTTCCCAAAAATAAGGGGAATGTATAACTTTTGCCACAAAAAGGGAAATTTCTTCATTTTTGCCCAAAAATAAGAGGAATTTCAGCCTTTTTACCTCAAAATAAGTGAAATTTCTGCCTTTTTACCCAAAAATAAACGGAATTTCTGTCTTTTTGCACCAAAATAAAAGGAATTTTTGAATTTTGCCCTGAAATAAGTGAAATTTCTGTTATTTTGCCCCAAAATAAAGGAAATTTCTGCTTTTTTGACACAAAATAAGGGGAATTTCTGAATTTTTGCCCCAAAATAAGAAAATTTCTGCCTTTTTTCCCTGAAATAAGTGAAATTTCTGCAATTTTGCTCCCAAATAAGGGAAATTTCTGGAATTTTGCCCCAAAATAATTGGAATTTTTGAGTTTTTCTCCAAAATAAGGAGAATTTCTGTCTTTTTGCCCCAACATATAGGGAATTTCTGCCTTTTTGCCCCACAATTAGGGGATTTTCTGCAATTTTGCTCCAAAATATGGGAATTTCTGCTTTTTTGCCTGAAAATAAGGGGGATGTATACCTTTTGCCACAAAAAAGTGAAATTTTTTCATTTTTGCCCCAAAATAAGAGGAATTTCTTCCTTTTTATTTCAAAATAAGTGAAATTTCTGTCTTTTTACCCAAAAATAAACGGAATTTCTTTCTTTTTGCCCCAAAATAAAAGGAATTTTTGAATTTTGCCCTGAAATAAGTGAAATTTCTGCAATTTTGCCCTAAAATAAGGGAAATTTCTGGAATTTTGCCCCAAAACAAGTGGAATTTCTGAGTTTTTCCCCAAAATAAGGAGAATTTCTGTCTTTTTGCCCCAACATATAGGGAATTTCTGCCTTTTTGCCCCACAATTAGGGGATTTTCTGCAATTTTGCTCCAAAATATTGGGAATTTCTGCTTTTTTGCCAGAAAATAAGGGAAATGTATACCTTTTGCCACAAAAAAGTAAAATTTCTTCATTTTTGTTCCAAAATAAGAGGAATTTCTTTCTTTTTACCTCAAAATAAGTGAAATTTCTGCCTTTTTACCCAAAAATAAACGGAATTTCTGTATTTTTGCTCCAAAATAAGGGGAATTTTTTAATTTTGCCCTGAAATAAGTGAAATTTCTGCAATTTTGCCACAAAATAAGGGGAATTTCTGTCTTTTTGCCCCAAAATAAGGGGAATTTTAGCATTTTACCTCATAATAAGGGGAATCTCTGCTTTTTTCCCCCCAAATATGGGGAATTTCTGCATTTTTGCCCCAAAATAAGAGAAATTTCTGCATTTTTTCTTTGAAATAAGTGAAATTTCTGTAATTTTATCACAAAATAACGGAGATTTCTGCAATTTTGCCTCCAAATAAAGGAAATTTCTGGAATTTTGCCCCAAAATAAGGGGAATTTCTGACTTTTTGCCCTGAAATAAGGAGAATGTCTGTCTTTTTGCCCCAAAATAATGTGAATTTCTGCACTTTCCCTCAAAATTAGGAGAATATGTGCAATTTTGCTTCAAAATATGGAGAATTTCTGCCTTATTGCACCAAAATAAAAAGAATTTCTGCATTGTTGCACCAACATAAGGGGAATTTCTGAAATTTTGCTCCAAAACACAGCGAATTTCTGCTTTATTGCCCGAAATAAAGTGGAATTTCTACCTTTTTGCCCTGAAATATTTAAAATTTCCACAATTTTACCACAAAATAAGGGGAATTTCTGTTTTTGGCCCCAAAATTAGAAGAATTTCTGCTTTTTGCCCCAAAATGAGGCAAATTTCTGACTTTTTGCCCTGAAATAAGTGAAATTTCTGCAATTTTGCCCCAAAATAAGGGGAATTTCTTCCTTTTTGCCAAAATAAGGAGAATTTCAGCATTTTACCTCCAAATAAGGGGAATTTTTTCCTTATTGCCCCAAAATAACGGGAATTTCAGCCTTTTTATCTCAAAATAAGGGGAATTTATTCCTTTTGCCCAAAATATGGAGAATTTCTGACTTTTTTTTCCAAAATAAGGAAAATTTCTTCAATTTTGTACCAAAATAAAAGAAATTTCTGCTTTATACCCCAAAATAAAAGTAATTTCTGACTTTTTGCCCTGAAATAAATGGAATTTCTGCAATTTTGCCCGAAAATAAGGGAAATTTGTGCCTTTTTGCTCCAAAACGTGGGGAATTTCTGCCTTTTTGCCCTAAAATATGGGGAATTTCAGCATTTTACCTCAAAATAAGGGGAATTGCAGCCTTTTTGCACCAAAATATGGAAAATTTCTGCCTTTTTGCCACAAAATAAGAAAAATTTCTGCAATTCTGTACCAAAATAAAAGAAATTTCTAAAATTTTGTCCCAAAATAAGGGAAATTTCTGATTTTTGCCCAGAAATAAAGAGAATTTCTGTGTTTTTGCCCCAAAATAAAGGGAATTTCTGCTTTTTCCCCCAAAATTAGGGGAGTTTCTGCAAGTTTGCTTCAAAATACAGGGAATTTCTGCCTCTTTTCCCGAAAATAAGGGGAACTTCTGCCGATTTGCCCCAAATAAAGGGAATTTCTGAATTTTTGCCCCAATATTAGGGGAATTTCTGCAATTTTGCTCCAAAATACGGGGAATTTTTGCCTTTTTGCCCGAAATTAAGGATATTTTCTTCCTTTTTGCCCCCAAACAAGGGAAATTTCTGCAATTTTATCCCTCAATAAGGGGAATTTCTGCCTTTTTGTCCCCAAATAAGAAGAATTTCTGGCTTTTTGCCCTGAAAAATGTAAAATGTCTGCAATTTTACCCCAAATTAAGGTGAATTTCTGCCTTTTTGCCCCAAAATAATGGGAATTTCTGCCTTTTTGCCCTGAAATAAGAAAAATTTTTGCTTTTTTTCTCTGAAATAAGTGAAATTTCTGCAATTTTGCCTTAAAATAAAAAAAATTTCTGCAATTTTTCCCCATAATAAAGGAATTTTCTGCAATTTTGCCCCAAAATAAAGGGAATTTCTGTTTTTTGTCCCTAAATAAGGGAAATTTCTGCAATTTTGCCCTAAAATAAAGGGAATTTCTGCCTTTTGCCCAAAAATAAGGGGAATTTCTGCATTTTGCCCCAAAATAAAGAAAATTACTGCATATTTTACCCCAAAATTAGGTGAATTTCTGCAATTTTGCTCCAAAATACGGGGATTTTCTGCCTTTTTCGCCGAAAATAAAGGGAATTTCTGCCATTTTGCCGCGAAATAAATGAAATTTCTGCAGTTTTACCCCAAAATAAAGGGAAGTTTAGCATTTTTGCCACAAAATTAGGGAAATTTCTGCAATTTTGGTCCAAAATACTGAGAATTTCTGCCTTTTTGCCCGAAAATAAAGGGAATGTATGACTTTTTGCCATAAAAAAAGGGAAATTTCTTCATTTTTACCCCAAAATAAGGGGATTTTCCGCCTTTTTGACTCAAAATATGTGCGATTTCTGACTTTTCCCTAAAAATAAACGGAATTTCTGTCTTTTTGCTCCAAAATAAGGGTTATTTCTGACTTTTTGCCCTGAAATAAGATAAATTTCTAAAATTTTTCCCCAAAATAAGGGAAATGTCTGCTTTTTGCCCCAAAAATAAGGGGAATTTCTGCCTTTTTGCCCCAAAATAAAGAAAATTACTGCATGTTTTACCCCAAAATTAAGTGAATTTCTGCAATTTTGCTCCAAAATACGGGGATTTTCTGCCTTTTTCGCCGAAAATAAAGGGAATTTCTGCCATTTTGCCACGAAATAAGTGAAATGTCTGCAGTTTTACCCAAAAATAAGGGGAAGTTCTGCGTTTTTGCCCCAAAATTAGGGAAATTTCTGCAATTTTGCTCCAAAATACGGGGAATTTCTGCCTTTTTGCCCGAAAATAAAGGGAATGTATGACTTTTTGCCATAAAAAAGGGAAATTTCTTCATTTTTACCCCAAAATAAGGGGATTTTCCGCCTTTTTGACTCAAAATTAGTGCGATTTCTGACTTTTCCCGAAAAATAAACTGAATTTCTGACTTTTTGCCCCAAAATAAGGGGAATTTCTGACTTTTGCACTGAAATAAGTTAAATTTCTAAAATTTTTCCCCTAAATAAGGGAAATGTCTCCTTTTTGCCCCAAAATAAAAGAAATTTCTGCCTTTTTGCCCCAAAATAAAGAAAAGTACTGCATGTTTTACCCCAAAATTAGGTGAATTTCTGCAATTTTGCTCCAAAATACGGGGATTTTCTGCCTTTTTCGCCGAAAATAAAGGGAATTTCTGCCATTTTGCCGCGAAATAAGTGAAATTTTTGCAGTTTTACCTCAAAATAAGGGTAAGTTCTGCGTTTTTGCCCCACAACTAGGGGAATTTCTGCAATTTTGCTCCAAAATACGGGGAATTTCTGCTTTTTTTCCCAAAAATAAGAAGAATGTATACCTTTTGCCACAAAAAGGGAAATTTCTTCATTTTTGCCCCAAAATAAGAGGAATTTCTGCCTTTTTACCTCAAAATAAGTGAAATTTCTGCTTTTTTACCCAAAAATAAATGGAATTTCTGTCTTTTTGCCCCAAAATAAAAGGAATTTTTGAATTTTGCCCTGAAATAAGTGAAATTTCTGTTATTTTGCCCCAAAATAAGGGAAATTTCTGCCTTTTTGACACAAAATAAGGGGAATTTCTGAATTTTTGCCACAAAATATTAGGAATTTCTGACTTTTTGCCCCAAAATAAGAAAATTTCCGCCTTTTTTCCCTGAAATAAGTGAAATTTCTGTAATTTTGCCCCAAAATAAGGGAAATTTTTGGAATTTTTCCCCAAAATAAGTGGAATTTCTGAGTTTTCCCCAAAATAAGGAGAATTTCTGTCTTTTTGCCCCAACATATAGGGAATTTCTGCCTTTTTGCCCCACAATTAGGGGATTTTCTGCAATTTTGCTCCAAAATATGGGAATTTCTGCTTTTTTGCCCGAAAATAAGGAGAATGTATACGTTTTGCCACAAAAACGTGAAATTTTTTCATTTTTGCCCCAAATTAAGAGGAATTTCTTCCTTTTTATTTCAAAATAAGTTAAATTTCTGCCTTTTTACCCAAAAATAAACGGAATTTCTGTCTTTTTGCCCCAAAATAAGGGTTATTTCTGAATTTTTGCCCTGAAATAAGTTAAATTTCTAAAATTTTTCCCCTAAATAAGGGAAATGTCTGTTTTTTGCCCCAAAATAAGGGGAATTTCTGCCTTTTTGCCCCATAATAAAGAAAATTACTGCATGTTTTACCCCAAAATTAGGTGAATTTCTGCAATTTTGCTCCAAAATACGGGGATTTTCTGCCTTTTTCGCCGAAAATAAAGGAAATTTCTGCCATTTTGCCGCGAAATAAGTGAAATTTCTGCAGTTTTACCACAAAATAAGGGTAAGTTCTGCGTTTTTGCCCCACAACTAGGGGAATTTCTGCAATTTTGCTCCAAAATACAGGGAATTTCTGCTTTTTTTCCCAAAAATAAGGGGAATGTATAACTTTTGCCACAAAAAGGGAAATTTCTTCATTTTTGCCCCAAAATAAGAGGAATTTCAGCCTTTTTACCTCAAAATAAGTGAAATTTCTGCCTTTTTACCCAAAAATAAATGGAATTTCTGTCTTTTTCCCCAAAATAAAAGGAATTTTTGAATTTTGCCCTGAAATAAGTGAAATTTCTGTTATTTTGCCCCAAAATAAGGGAAATTTCTGCCTTTTTGACACAAAATAAGGGAAATTTCTGAATTTATGCCACAAAATATCTGGAATTTCTGACTTTTTGCCCCAAAATAAGAAAATTTCCACCTTTCGTCCCTGAAATAAGTGAAATTTCTGCAATTTTGCCCCAAAAGAAGGGAAATTTTTGGAATTTTTCCCCAAAATAAGTGGAATTTCTGAGTTTTTCCCCAAAATAAGGAGAATTTCTGTCTTTTTGCCCCAACATATAGGGAATTTCTGCCTTTTTGCCCCACAATTAGGGGATTTTCTGCAATTTTGCTCCAAAATATGGGAATTTCTGCTTTTTTGCCCGAAAATAAGGGGAATGTATACCTTTTGCCACAAAAACGTGAAATTTTTTCATTTTTGCCCCAAAATAAGAGGAATTTTTTCCTTTTTATTTCAAAATAAATTAAATTTCTGCCTTTATACCCAAAAATAAACGGAATTTCTGTCTTTTTGCCCCAAAATAAAAGGAATTTTTGAATTTTGCCCTGAAATCAGTGAAATTTCTGCAATTTTGCCCTAAAATAAGGGAAATTTCTAGAAATTTGCCCCAAAATAAGTGGAATTTCTGAGTTTTTCCCCAAAATAAAGAGAATTCCTGTTTTTTTGCCCCAACAAATAGGGAATTTCTGCCTTTTTGCCCCACAATTAGGGGATTTTCTGCAATTTTGCTCCAAAATACGGGGAATTTCTGCCAGAAAATAAGGGGAATGCATACCTTTTGCCACAAAAAAGTAAAATTTCTTCATTTTTGCCCCCAAAATAAGAGGAATTTCTTCCTTTTTACCTCAAAATAAGTGAAATTTCTGCCTTTTTACCCAAAAATAAACGGAATTTTTGTTTTTTGCCCCAAAATAACTGGAATTTTTGAATTTTGCCCTGAAATAAGTGAAATTTCTGCAATTTTGCCCAAAAATAAGAGAAATTTCTGCCTTTTTGCTACAAAATAAGGGGAATTTCTGTCTTTTTGCCCCAAAATAAGGGGAATTTTAGCATTTTACCTCATAATAAGGGGAATCTCTGCTTTTTGCCCCCAAATATGGGGAATTTCTGCATTTTTGCCCCAAAATAAGAGTAATTTCTGCATTTTTTCTTTGAAATAAGTCTAATTTCTGTAATTTTATCACAAAATAAGGGAGATTTCTCCAATTTTGCCCCAAAATAAAGGAAATTTCTGGAATTTTGCCCCAAAATAAGGGGAATTTCTGACTTTTTGCCCTGAAATAAAGAGAATGTCTGTCTTTTTGCCCCAAAATAATGTGAATTTCTGCATTTTCCCTCAAAATTAGGGGAATATGTGCAATTTTGCTTCAAAATACAAAGAATTTCTGCCTTATTGCACCAAAATAAAAAGAATTTCTGCATTTTTGCACCAACATAAGGGGAATTTCTGAAATTTTGCTCCAAAATACGGGGAATTTCTGCCTTATTGCCCGAAATAAAGTGGAATTTCTGCCTTTTTGCCCTGAAATATTTGAAATTTCCACAATTTTACCCCAAAATAAGGGGAATTTCTGTTTTTGGCCCCAAAATTAGGAGAATTTCTATTTTTGCCCCAAAATGAGGCAAATTTCTGACTTTTTGCCCTGAAATAAGTGAAATTTCTGCAATTTTGCCCCAAAATAAGGGGAATTTCTGCCTTTTTGCCAAAATAAGGGGAATTTCAGCATTTTACCTCCAAATAAGGGGAATTTCTGCCTTTTTGCCACAAAGTAAAGGGAATTTCTGCCTTTTTGCTCCAATATAACGGGAATTTCAGCCTTTTCTTCTCAAAATAAGGGGAATTTATTCCTTTTGCCCAAAATATGGAGAATTTCTGACTTTTTGTTCCAAAATAAGGAAAATTTCTTCAATTTTGTACCAAAATAAAAGAAATTTCTCCTTTTTACCCCAAAATAAAAGTAATTTCTGACTTTTTGCCCTGAAATAAATGTAATTTCTGCAATTTTGCCCAAAAATAAGGGAAATTTGTGCCTTTTTGCCTCAAAATATGGGGAATTTCTGCATTTTACCTCAAAATAAGGGGAATTTCAGCCTTTTTGCACCAAAATATGGAAAATTTCTGCATTTTTGCCCCAAAATAAGAGAAATTTCTGCATTTTTTCTTTGAAATAAGTCTAATTTCTGTAATTTTATCCCACAATAAGGGGAATTTCTGCCTTTTTGCCCCAAAATATGGGGAATTTCAGCATTTTACCTCAAAATAAGGGGAATTTCAAATTGTTGCACCAAAATAAGAAAAATTTCTGCAATTCTGTACCAAAATAAAAGAAATTTCTAAATTTTACCCCTAAATAAGGGAAATTTCTGATTTTTGCCCCGAAATAAGAAGAATTTCTGTAATTTTGCCCCAAAATTAGGGGAGTTTCTGCAAGTTTGCTTCAAAATACAGGGAATTTCTGCCTCTTTTCCCGAAAATAAGGGGAACTTCTGCCGATTTGCCCCAAATAAAGGGAATTTCTGCATTTTTGCCCCAATATTAGGGGAATTTCTGCAATTTTGCTCCAAAATACGGGGAATTTCTGCCTTTTTGCCCGAAATTAAGGGGATTTTCTGCCTTTTTGCCCCCAAACAAGGGAAATTTCTGCAATTTTATCCCACAATAAGGGGAATTTCTGCCTTTTTGCCCGAAATTAAGGGGATTTTCTGCCTTTTTGCCCCCAAACAAGGGAAATTTCTGCAATTTTATCCAAAAATTATGGGAATTTATGCCTTTTTGCCCCCAAATAAGGGAAATTTCTGCCTTTTTGCCATATAATAAAAAAAAATTTATTTTTTTTCTCTGAAATAAGTGAAATTTCTAAAATTTTGCCTTAAAATAAAGAAATTTCTTCAATTTTTCCCAATAATAAAGGAATTTTCTGCAATTTTGCCCAAAATAAAGGGAATTTCTGTTTTTTGTCCCCAAATAAGGGAAATTTGTGCAATTTTGCCCTAAAATAAGGGGAATTTCTGCCTTTTGCCCCAAAATAAGGGGAATTTCTGCCTTTTTGCCCCAAAATAAAGAAAATTACTGCATGTTTTACCCCAAAATTAGGTGAATTTTTGCAATTTTGCTCCAAAATACGGGGATTTTTTGCCTTTTTCGCTGAAAATAAAGGGAATTTCTGCGATTTCGCCGCGAAATAAGTGAAATTTCTTCAGTTTTACCCCAAAATAAAAGGAAGTTCTGTGTTTTTGCCCCAAATTTAGAGGAATTTCTGTAATTTTGCTCCAAAATACGGGGAATTTCTGCCTTTTTGCCCGAAAATAAAGGGAATGTATGCCTTTTTGCCATAAAAAAGGGAAATTTCTTCATTTTTACCCCAAAATAAGGGGATTTTCTGCCTTTTTGACTCAAAATAAGTGCGATATCTGACTTTTCCCCAAAAATAAACGGAATTTCTGTCTTTTTGCCCCAAAATAAGGGTTATTTCTGACTTTTTGCCCTGAAATAAGTTAAATTTCTAAAATTTTTCCCCAAAATAAGGGAAATGTCTGCTTTTTGCCCCCAAATAAGGGGAATTTCTGCCTTTTTGCCCCAAAATAAAGAAAATTACTGCATGTTTTACCACAAAATTAGGTGAATTTCTGCAATTTTGCTCCAAAATACAGGGATTTTCTGCCTTTTTGGCCGAAAATAAAGGGAATTTCTGTCATTTTGCCGCGAAATAAGTGAAATTTCTGCAGTTTTACCCCAAAATAAGAGGAAGTTCTGCGTTTTTTCCCCCAAATTAGGGGAATTTCTGCAATTTTGCTCCAAAATACGGGGAATGTCTGCCTTTTTGCCCGAAAATAGAGGGAATGTATAACTTTTTGCCATAAAAAAATTACTTTATTTTTACCCCAAAATAAGGGGATTTTCCGCCTTTTTGACTCAAAATAAGTGCGATTTCTGACTTTTTCCCAAAAATAAACGGAATTTCTGTCTTTTTGCCCCAAAATAAGGGGAATTTCTGACTTTTTACCCTGAAATAATTTAAATTTCTAAAATTTTTCCCCAAAATAAGGGAAATGTCTGCTTTTTGCCCGAAAATAAGAGGAATTTCTGACTTTTTGCCCCAAAATAAGGGGAATTTCAGCCTTTTTACCTCAAAATAAGGGGAATATCTGAATTTTTGCCCCAAAATATGGGAAATTTCTGCCTTTTTGCCACAAAATAAGAAAAATTTCACAATTTTGTACCAAAATAAAAGAAATTTCTGCCTTTTTGCCTCAAAATAAGAAAATTTCTGCTTTTTTCCCCTGAAATAAGTGAAATTTCTGTAATTTTGCCCCAAAATAAGTGAAATTTCTACAATTTTACCCCAAAATAAGAGAAATTTCTGGAATTTTGCCCCAAAATAAGTGGAATTTCTGAGTTTTGCCCCAAAATAAGGAGAATTTCTGTCTTTTTGCCCCAACATATAGGGATTTTCTGCCTTTTTGCTCCACAATTAGGGGAATTTCTTCATTTTTGCCACAAAATATTAGGAATTTCTGCTTTTTTGCTCCAAAATACGGAAAATTTCTGCATTTTTTCCCTGAAATAAGTGAAATTTCTGCAATTTTGCCCCAAAATAAGTTAAATTTCTGCAATTTTGCAACAAAATAAGGGAAATTTCTGGAATTTTGACCCAAAACAAGTGGAATTTCTGAGTATTGCCCCAAAATAAGAAGAATTTCTGTCTTTTTGCCCCAAGAAATAGGGAATTTCTTCCTTTTTGCCCCACAACCAGGGGAATTTCTGCAATTTTGCTCCAAAATATATGGAATTTCTGCTTTTTTTTCCCAAAAATAAGGGGAATGTATACTTTTTGCCACAAAAAAGGGAAATTTCTTCATTTTTGCCCTAAAATAAGAGGAATTTCTGCCTTTTTACCTCAAAATAAGTGAAATTTCTGCTTTTTTACCCAAAAATAAATGGTATTTCTGTCTTTTTACCCCAAAATAAAAGGAATTTTTGAATTATGCTCTGAAATAAGTGAAATTTCTGCAATTATGCCCCAAAATATGGGAAATTTCCTGAATTTTGCCCCAAAATAATTGGAATTTCTGAGTTTTGCCCCAAAATAAAAAGAATTTCTGTCTTTTTTGCCCCAACATATAGGGAATTTCTGCCTTTTTGCCCCACAAATAGGGGAATTTCTGCAGTTTTGCTCCAAAGTACGGGGAATTTCTGCTTTTTAGCCCGAAAATAAGGGGAATGTATACCTTTTGCCACAAAAAAGGGAAATTTCTTGATTTTTGCCCCAAAATAAAAAGAATTTCTGCCTTTATACCACAAAATAAGTGAAATTTCTGCCTTTTTACCCAAAAATAAATGGAATTTCTGTCTTTTTGCCCCGAAATAAAAGAAATTTTTGAATTTTGCCCTGAAATAAGTGAAATTTCTGCAATTTTGCCCCAAAATAAGAGAAATTTCTGCCTTTTTGCCACAAAATAAGGGGAATTTCTTTTTTTTTTGCCCCAAAATAAGGGGAATTTCAGCCTTTTTACATCATAATAAGGGGAATCTCTTCCTTTTTGCCCTAAAATATGGGGAATTTCTGTATTTTTGCCCCAAAATAAAGAAAATTTCTGCAATTTTGTACCAAAAGAAAAGTAATTTCTTCCTTTTTGCCCCAAAATAAGAGAAATTTCTGTGTTTTTTCCCTGAAATAAGTGAAATTTCTGTAATTTTCCCCCAAAATAAGGGAGATTTCTGCAATTTTGCCCCAAAATAAAAAAAAATTTCTGGAATTTTGCCACAAAATATGGGGAATTTCTGAATTTTTGCCCTGAAATAAGGAGAATTTCTGTCTTTTTGCCCCAAAATAATGTGAATTTGTGCACTTTCCCTCAAAATTAGGGGAGTATGTGCAATTTTGCTTCAAAATACGGGGAATTTCTGCATTATTGCACCAAAATAAAGGGAATTTCTGCCTTTTTGCCCTAAAATATTTGAAATTTCCACAATTTTACCCCAAAATAAGGGGTATTTCTGGTTTTGGCCTCTAAATTAGGAGGATTTCTGCTTTTTGCCACAAAATAAGGCAAATTTCTGACTTTTTGCCCTGAAATAAGTGAAATTTCTACAATTTTGCCCCAAAATAAGGGGAATTTCTGCCTTTTTGCCACTAAGTAAAAGGAATTTCTGCCTTTTTGCCTCAAAATAACAGGAATTTCAGCGTTTTTACCTCAAAATAAGGGGAATTTTTGCCTTTTGCCCAAAATATGGGGAATTTCAGCATTTTACCTCCAAATAAGGGGAATTTCAGCTTTTTTGCACCAAAATATGGAAAATTTCTGTTTTTTTGCCACAAAATAAAAAAAATTTCTGCAACTCTGTACCAAAATAAAAGAAATTTCTAAAATTTTGCCCCAAAATAAGGGAAATTTCTGATTTTTGCCCCAAAATAAGGAGAATTTCTGTATTTTTGCCCGAAAATAAAGGGAATTTCTGCCTTTTTGCCCCAAAATTAGGGGAGTTTCTGCAATTTTGCTTCAAAATACAGGGAATTTCTGCCTCTTTATCCGAAAATAAGGGGAACTTCTGCCGATTTGCCCCAAATAAAGGGAATTTCTGCATTTTTGGCCCAATATTAGGGGAATTTCTGCAATTTTGCTCCAAAATACGGTTAATTTCTGCCTTTTTGCCCGAAATTAAGGGGATTTTCTGCCTTTTTTCCCCCAAACAAGGGAAATTTCTGCAATTTTATCCAAAAATTATGGGAATTTATGCCTTTTTGCCCCCAAATAAGGGAAATTTCTGCCTTTTTGCCATATAATAAAAAAAATTTTATTTTTTTTTCTCTGAAATAAGTGAAATTTCTAAAATTTTGCCTTAAAATAAAGAAATTTCTTCAATTTTTCCCAATAATAAAGGAATTTTCTGCAATTTTGCCCTAAAAGAAGGGAATTTCTGTTTTTTGTCCCCAAATAAGGGAAATTTCTGCAATTTTGCCCTAAAATAAGGGGAATTTCTGCCTTTTGCCCCAAAATAAGGGGAATTTCTGCCTTTTTGCCCCAAATAAAAAACATTACTGCATGTTTTACCCCAAAATTAGGTGAATTTCTGCAATTTTGCTCCAAAATACCGGGATTTTTTGCCTTTTTTACTGAAAATAAAGGCAATTTCTGCCTTTTTGCCGCGAAATAAGTGAAATTTCTGCAGTTTTACCCCAAAATAAGGGGAAGTTCTGCGTTTTTGCCCCAAAATTAGGGGAATTTCTGCAATTTTGCTTCAAAATACGGGGAATTTCTGCCTTTTTGCCCGAAAATAAAGGGAATGTATAACTTTTTGCCATAAAAGAGAGAAATTTCTTCATTTTTACTCTAAAATAAGGGGATTTTTCGTCTTTTTGACTCAAAATAAGTGCGATTTCTGACTTTTTCCCAAAAATAAACGGAATTTCTGTCTTTTTGCCCCAAAATAAGAGGAATTTCTGACTTTTTGCGCTGAAATAAGTTAAATTTCTAAAATTTTTTCCCAAAATAAGGAAAATGTCTGCTTTTTGCCTGAAAATAAGGGGAATTTCTGACTTTTTCCCCAAAATAAGGGGAATTTCAGCCTTTTTACCTCAAAATAAGGGAAATTCAGCATTTTTGCCCCAAAATATGGGAAATTTCTGCCTTTTTGCCCAAAAATAAAAAAAATTTCTGCAATTTTGTACCAAAATAAAAGAAATTTCTGCCTTTTTGCCCCAAAATAAGAAAATTTCTTCTTTTTTCCCTGAAATAAGTAAAATTTCTGCAATTTTGCCCCAAAATAAGTGAAATTTCTCCAATTTTGCCCCAAAATAAGAGAAATTTCTGGAATTTTGCCCCAAAATAAGTGGAATTTCTGAGTTTTACCCCAAAATAGGAAGAATTCCTGTCTTTTGCCCCAACATATAGGGAATTTCTGCCTTTTTGCCCCACAATTAGGGGAATTTCTGCAATTTTGCTCCAAAATATGAGGAATTTCTGCCTTTTTGCCCGAAAATAAGGGGAATGTATACCTTTTGCCACAAAAAAGGAAATTTCTTCATTTTTGACACAAAATAAGAGGAATTTCTGTCCTTTTACCTCAAAATAAGTGAAATTTCTACATTTTTACACAAAAATAAACGAAATTTCTATCTTTTGGCCCCAAAATAAAATGAATTTTTGAATTATGCCCTGAAATAAGTCAAATTTCTGCCTTTTTGACACAAAATAAGGGGAATTTCTGCATTTTTGCCCCAAAAGAAGTGGAATTTCTGCCTTTTTGCTCCAAAATAAGGAAAATTTCTGCCTTTTTTTCCTGAATAAAGTGAAATTTCTGCAATTTTGCCCCAAATAAGTGAAATTTCTGCAATTTTGTCCCAAAATAAGGGAAATTTCTGGAATTTTGCCAAAAATAATTGGAATTTCTGAGTTTTTCCCCAACATAAGGGGAATTTCTGATTTTTGCCCTAAAATAAGTTAAATTTCTAAAATTTTTCCCCAAAATAAGGGAAATGTCTGCTTTTGCCCCAAAATAAGGGGAATTTCTGACTTTTTGCCCCAAATAAGGGGAATTTTAGCCTTTTTACCTCAAAATAAGGGGGAATTTCTGCATTTTTGCCCCAAAATATGGAAAATTTCTGCCTTTTTGCCCCAAAATAAGAAAAAAGTTTTGCAATTTTTTACCAAAATAAAAGAAATTTCTGCCTTTTTGCACCAAAATAAAAAAAATTTCTGCATTTTTTCCCTGAAATAAGTGAAATTTCTGCAATTTTGCACCAAAATAAGTGAAATTTCTGCTATTTTGCCCCAAAATAAAAGAAATTTCTGCCTTTTTGCCACAAAATAAGGGGAATTTCTGTCATTTTGCCCCAAAATAAGGGAAATTTCTGCCTTTTTGACCTCAAATAAGGGGAATTTCAGCCTTTTTACCTCAAAATAAGTGGAATTTCTGAGTTTTGCCCCAAAATAAAAAGAATTTCTGTCTTTTTACCCCAACATTTAGGGAATTTCTGCATTTTTGCCCCACAATTAGAAGAATTTCTGTCTTTTTGCCCCAAAATAAGGGGAATTTCAGCCTTTTTACCTCAAAATAAGAGGAATTTCTTCATTTTTGCCCCAAAATATGAGAAATTTCTGACTTTTTGCCCCAAAATAAGAAAAATTTTTGCAATTTTGTACCAAAATAAAAGAAATTTCTGCTTTTTGCCCCAAAATAAGTGAAATTTCTGCAATTTTGTACCAAAATAGAAGAAATTTCTGCTTTTTTCCCCAAAATAAGAAAATTTCTCCTTTTTTTCCCTGAAATAAGTGAAATTTCTTGAATTTTGCCCCAAAATAAGTGAAATTTCTGCAATTTTGCCCCAAAATAAAAGAAATTTCTGCCTTTTTGCCACAAAATAAGAGGTATTGCTGTCTTTTTGCCCCAAAATAAGGGAAATTTCTGCCTATATGACCAAAAATAAGGGGAATTTCAGCCTTTTTACCTCAAAATAAGTGGAATTTCTGAGTTTTGCCCCAAAATAAAAAGAATTTCTGTCTTTTTACCCCAACATTGAGGGAATTTCTGCATTTTTGCCCCACAATTAGAAGAATTTCTGACTTTTTGCCCCAAAATAAGGGGAATTTCAGCCTTTTTACCTCAAAATAAGAGGAATTTCTTCATTTTTGCCCCAAAATATGAGAAATTTCTGACTTTTTGCCCCAAAATAAGAAAAATTTTTGCAATTTTGTACCAAAATAAAAGAAATTTCTGCTTTTTGCCCCAAAATAAGTGAAATTTCTGCAATTTTGTACCAAAATAGAAGAAATTTCTGCTTTTTTCCCCAAAATAAGAAAATTTCTCCTTTTTTTCCCTGAAATAAGTGAAATTTCTTGAATTTTGCCCCAAAATAAGTGAAATTTCTGCAATTTTGCCCCAAAATAAAAGAAATTTCTGCCTTTTTGCCACAAAATAAGAGGTATTGCTGTCTTTTTGCCCCAAAATAAGGGAAATTTCTGCCTATATGACCAAAAATAAGGGGAATTTCAGCCTTTTTACCTCAAAATAAGTGGAATTTCTGAGTTTTGCCCCAAAATAAAAAGAATTTCTGTCTTTTTACCCCAACATTTAGGGAATTTCTACATTTTTGCCCCACAATTAGAAGAATTTCTGACTTTTTGCCCCAAAATAAGGGGAATTTCAGCCTTTTTACCTCAAAATAAGAGGAATTTCTTCATTTTTGCCCCAAAATATGAGAAATTTCTGACTTTTTGCCCCAAAATAAGAAAAATTTTTGCAATTTTGTACCAAAATAAAAGAAATTTCTGCTTTTTGCCCCAAAATAAGTGAAATTTCTGCAATTTTGTACCAAAATAGAAGAAATTTCTGCTTTTTTCCCCAAAATAAGAAAATTTCTCCTTTTTTTCCCTGAAATAAGTGAAATTTCTTGAATTTTGCCCCAAAATAAGTGAAATTTCTGCAATTTTGCCCCAAAATAAAAGAAATTTCTGCCTTTTTGCCACAAAATAAGAGGTATTGCTGTCTTTTTGCCCCAAAATAAGGGAAATTTCTGCCTATTTGACCAAAAATAAGGGGAATTTCAGCCTTTTTACATCAAAATAAGTGGAATTTTTGAGTTTTGCCCGAAAATAAAAAGAATTTCTGTTTTTTCGCCCCAACATTTAGGGAATTTTTGCATTTTTGCCCAACAATTAGGGGAATTTCTGACTTTTTGCCCCAAAATAAGGGGAATTTCAGCCTTTTTACCTCAAAATAAGGGGAATTTCTTCATTTTTGCCCCAAACATGGGAAATTTTTGCTCTTTTGCCCCAAAATAAGAAAAAATTTTGCAATTTTGTACCAAAATAAAAGAAATTTCTTCCTTTTTGCCACAGAATAAGAAAATTTCTGCTTTTTTCCCTGAAATAAGTGAAATTTCTGCAATTTTGCCCCAAAATAAGTGAAATTTCTGCAATTTTGCCCCAAAATAAAAGAAATTTCTGCCTTTTTGCCACAAAATGAGGGGAGTTTCTGTCTTTTTGCCATAAATAAGGGAAATGTCTGCCTTTTTGCTCCAAAATAAGGCGAATTTAAGCCTTTTTACCTCAAAATAATAGGAATTTCTCCATTTTTGATACAAAATAAGGGGAATTTCTGCATTTTTACCACAAAATATTAGGAATTTCTTCTTTTTTGCCACAAAATAAGGAAAATTTCTGACTTTTTTCTCTGAAATAAGTGAAATTTCTGCAATTTTGCCCCAAAATAAGTGAAATTTCTGCAATTTTGCTCCAAAATACGGGGAATTTCTGCTTTTTTTCCCAAAAATAAGGGGAATGTATACCTTTTGCCCAAAAGAGGGAAATATCTTCATTTTTGCCCCAAAATAAGAGGAATTTCTGCCTTTTTACCTCAAAATAAGTGAAATTTCTGCCTTTTTACTCAAAAATAAACGGAATTTCTGTCTTTTTGCCGCAAAATAAAAGGAATTTTTGAATTATGCCCTGAAATAAGTGAAATTTCTGCAATTTTGCCCCCAAATAAGGGAAATTTCTGCCTTTTTGACACAAAAATAAAAGGAATTTCTGCATTTATGCCACAAAATAATAGGAATTTCTGCTTTTTTGCTTCAAAATAAGGAAAATTTCTTCCTTTTTCCCTGAAATAAGTGTAATTTCTGCAATTCTGCCCGAAAATAAGTAAAATTTCTGCAATTTTGCCCCAAAATAAGTGGAATTTCTGAGTTTTGTTCCAAAATAAGGGAAATTTCTGCAATTTTGCCCCAAAATAATGGAAATTTCTGCCTTTTTGACACAAAATAAGGGGAATTTCTGCTTTTTTGCCACAAAATATTAGGAATTTCTGCCTTTTTGCCCTAAAATAAGGAAAATTTCTGCCTTTTTTCCCTGAAATAAGTGAAATTTCTGGAATTTTGCCCCAAAATAAGTAAAATTCTGCAATTTTGCCCCAAAATAAGGGAAATTTCTGGAATTTTGCCCCAAAATAAGTGGAATTTCTGAGTTTTGCCCCAAAATAAGAAGAATTCCTGTCTTTTTGCCCCAACATATAGGGAATTTCTGCCTTTTTGCCCCACAATTAGAAGATTTTCTGCAATTTTGCTCCAAAATATGGGGAATTTCTGCTTTTTTGCCGAAAATAAGGCGAATGTATACCTTTTGCCACAAAAAAGGGAAATTTCTTCATGTTTGCCACAAAATAAGAGGAATTTCTGCCTTTTTACCTCAAAATAAGTGAAATTTCTGCCTTTTTACCCCAAAATAAACGGAATTTCTGTCTTTTTATCCCAAAAAAAGGAATTTTTGAATTATGCCCTGAAATAAGTGAAATTTCTGCCTTTTTGACACAAAATAAGGGGAATTTCTGCATTTTTGCCCCAAAATAATTGGAATTTCTGCCTTTTTACCCCAAAATAAGGAAAATTTCTGCCTTTTTTTCTTGAATTAAGTGAAATTTCTGCAATTTTGCCCCAAAATAAGTGAAATTTCTGCAATTTTGCCCCAAAATAAGGGAAATTACTGGAATTTTGCCCCTAAATAAGTGGAATTTCTGAGTTTTGCCCCAAAATAATGGGAATTTCTGACTTTTTGCACTGAAATAACTTAAATTTCTAAAATTTTTTCCCAAAATAAGGGAAATGTCTGCTTTTTGCCCCAAAATAAGGGGAATTTCTGACTTTTTGCCCCAAAATAAGGGGAATTTCAGCCTTTTTACCTCAAAATAAGGGGAATTTCTGCATTTTTGCCCCAAAATATGGAAAATTTCTGCCATTTTCCCCCAAAATAAAAAATTTCTGCTTTTTTTCCCTGAAATAAGTGAAATTTCTACAGTTTTGCACCAAAATAAGTGAAATTTCTGCTATTTTGCCCCAAAATAAAAGAAATTTCTGCTTTTGCCTCAAAATAAGGGGAATTTCTATCTTTTTGCTCCAAAATAAGGAAAATTTCTATTTTTGACTCTAAATAAGGTTAATTTCAGCCTTTTTACCTCAAAATAATTGGAATTTCTGAATTTTGACCCAAAATAAAAAGAATTAATGTCTTTTTGCCCCAACATTTAGGGAATTTCTGCATTTTTGCCCAACAATTAGGGGAATTTCTGACTTTTTGCCCCAAAATAAGGGAAATTTCTGCCTTTTTGCCTCCAAATAAGGTGAATTTCAGCCTTTTTACCTCAAAATAAAAGGAATTTCTGCATTTTTGACACAAAATAAGGAAAATTTCTTCATTTTTGCCACGAAATATTAGGAATTTCTGCCTTTTTGCCCCAAAATAAGGAAAATTTTTGCCTTTTTTTCCTTAATTTAGTTAAAAATCTGCAATTTTGCCCCAAAATAAGTGAAATTTCTGCAATTTTGCCCCAAAATAAGTGAAATTTCTCGAATTTTACACCTAAATAAGTGGAATTTCTGATTTTTGCCAGAAAATAAGGGGAATTTCTGACTTTTTGCCCTGAAATAAGTTAAATTTCTAAAATTTTTTCCCAAAATAAGGGAAATGTCTGCTTTTTGCCCGATAATAAGAGGAATTTCTGATTTTTGCCCCAAAATAAGAAGAATTTCAGCCTTTTTTACCTCAAAATAAGATGAATTTCTTCATTTTTGCCCCAAAATATGGGAAATTTCTGCCTTTTTGCCCCAAAATAAAAAAAAAATTTTGCTATTTTGTACCAAAATAAAAGAAAGTTCTGCCATTTTGCCCCAAAATAAAAATATTTATGCTTTTTTTCATTGTAATAAGTGAAATTTCTGCAATTTTGCCCCAAAATAAGTGAAATTTCTGCAATTTTGCTCCAAAATAAAAGAAATTTCTGCGTTTTTGTCACAAAATAAGGGGAATTTCTGTCTTTTCGCCCTAAAATAAGGGAAATTTCTGCCTTTTTGCCTCCAAATAAGGGAAATTTCAGCATTTTTACCTCAAAATAAGGAGAATTTCTGCATTTTTGACACAAAATAAGGGGAATTCCTGAATTTTTGCCACAAAATATTAGGAATTTCGGCCTTTTGGCCCCAAAATAAGGAAAATTTCTGCCTTTATTCTCTGAAATAAGTGAAATTTCTGAAATTTTGCCCCAAAATAAGTGAAATTTCTGCAATTTTGCCACAAAATAAGTGGAATTTATGAGTTTTGCCCCAAAATAAAGAGAATTTCTGTATTTTTGCCCCAACAAATAGGGAATTTCTCCCTTTTTGCCCCACAACTAGGGGAATTTCTGCAATTTTGCTCCAAAATACAAGGAATTTCTGCTTTTTTTTTCAAAAATAAGTGGAATGTATACCTTTTGCCACAAAAAAGAGAAATTTCTTCATTTTTACCCCAAAATAAGAAGAATTTCTGCCTTTTTACCTCAAAATAAGTGAAATTTATGCCTTTTTACCCAAAAATAAACAAAATTTCTGTCTTTTTGCCACAAAATAAAAGAAATTTTTGAAATATGCCCTGAAATAAGTGAAATTTCTGCAATTTTGCCCCCAAATAAGGGAAATTTCTGCTTTTTGACACAAAATAAGGGGAATTTTTGCATTTTTGCCACAAAATATTAGGACTTTCTGCCTTTTTGCCCCAAAATCAGAAAATTTCTGCCTTTTTTCCCTGAAATAAGTGAAATTTCTGCAATTTTGCCCCAAAATAAGTGAAATTTCTGCAATTTTGCCGAAAAATAAAGGAAATTTCTGCAATTTTGCCCCAAAATAAGTGGAATTTCTGAGTTTTGCCCCAAAATAAGAAGAATTTCTGTCTTTTTGCCCCAACATATAGGGAATTTTTGCCTTTTTGCCCCACAATTAGGGGATTTTCTGCAATTTTGCCCAAAATACAAGGAATTTCTGCTTTTTTTCCCGAAAATAAAGGGAATGTATACCTTTTGCCAAAAAAAGGGAAATTTATTCATTTTTGCCTCAAAATAAAAGGAATTTCTGCCTTTTTACCTCAAAATAAGTGAAATTTCTGCCTTTTTACCTAAAAATAAACGGAATTTCTGTCTTTTTGCCCCAAAATAAAAGGAATTTTTGAATTTTGCCCTGAAATAAGTGAAATTTTTACAATTTTGCCCCAAAATAATGAAAATTTCTGCCTTTTTGCCACAAAATAAGGGGAATTTCTGTCTTTTTGCCCCAAAATAAGGGGAATTTCAGCCTTTTTACCTCATAATAAGGGGAATCTCTGCCTTTTTGCCCTAAAATATGGGGAATTTCTGTATTTTTGCCCCAAAATAAAGAAAATTTCTGCAATTTTGTACCAAATTAAAAGTAATTTCTGCCTTTTTGCCCCAAAATAAGAGAAATTTCTTCCTTTTTTCCCTAAAATAAGTGAAATTTCTGTAATTTTTTCCAAAATAAGGGAGATTTCTACAATTTTGCCCCAAAATAATGGAAATTTGTGGAATTTTGCCCAAAAATAAGAGGAATTTCTGACTTTTTGCCCTGAAATAAGGAGAATTTCTGTCTTTTTTCCCCAGAATAATGTGAATTTCTGCATTTTCCCTCAAAATTAGGGGTATATGTGCAATTTTGCTTCAAAATACAGGGATCTTCTGCCTTATTGCACCAAAATAATGGGAATTTCTTCATTTTTGCACCAATATAAGGAGATTTTCTGAAATTTTCCACCAAAATACGGGGAATTTCTGCCTTACTGTCCGAAATAAAGTGGAATTTCTGCCTTTTTGCCCTGAAATATTTGAAATTTCCACAATTTTACCCCAAAATAAGGAGAATTTCTCTTTTTGACCCCAAAATTAGAAGAATTTCTGTTTTTGCCCCAAAATAAGGCAATTTTCTGACTTTTTGCTCTGAAATATGTGAAATTTCTGCAATTTTGCTTCAAAATAAGGGGAATTTATGCCTTTTTGCCAAAATAAGGGGAATTTCAGCATTTTACCTCCAAATAAAAGCAGTTTCTGCCTTTTTTCCACAAAATATGGGAAATTTCTGCCTTATTGCCCCCAAATAAGGAAAATTTTTGCTTTTCTGCCCCAATTAACGGGAATTTCTGCCTTTTTACCACAAAGAAAAAGGAATTTCTGCCTTTTTGCCCCAAAATAACGGGAATTTCAGCCATTTCACCTCAAAATAAGGGGAATTTCTGCCTTTTGCCCAAAATATGGGGAATTTCTGACTTTTTGTTCCAAAATAAGAAAAATTTCTTCAATTTTTTACCAATATAAATAAAATTTCTGCTTTTTGCCCCAAAATAAAAGTAATTTCTGACTTTTTGCCCTGAAATAAATGAAATTTCTGCAATTTGGCCCGAAAATAAGAAAAATTTGTTCCTTTTTGCCCCAAAATGAGGGGAATTTCTGCCTTTTTGCCCCAAAATATGGGGAATTTCAGCATTTTACCTCAAAATAAGAGGAATTTTAGCCTTTTTGCACCAAAATATGGAAAATTTCTGCCTTTTTGCCACAAAATAAGAAAAATTTCTGCAATTCTGTACCAAAATAAAAGAAATTTCTAAAATTTTGTCCCAAAATAAGGGAAATTTCTGATTTTTGACCCGAAATAAAGAGAAATTCTGTATTTTTGCCCCAAAATAAAGGGAATTTCTGCCTTTTTGCCTCAAAATTAGAGGAGTTTCTGCAATTTTGCTTCAAAATACAGGGAATTTCTGCCTCTTTTCAGAAAATAAGGGGAACTTCTGCCGATTTGCCCCAAATAAAGGGAATTTCTGCATTTTTGCCCTAATATTAGGGGAATTTCTGCAATTTTGCTCCAAAATACGGGGAATTTCTGCCTTTTTGCCCGAAATTAAGGGGATTTTCTGTGTTTTTGCCCCCAAACAAGGGAAATTTCTGCAATTTTATCCCAAAATAAGGGGAATTTATGCCTTTTTGCCCACAAATAAGGGTAATATCTGCCTTTTTGCCCTGAAATGTGTGAAATGTCTGCAATTTTATCCCAAAATAAGGTGAATTTCTGCCTTTTTGCCCCAAAATAATGAGAATTTCTGCCTTTTTGCTCAAAAATCAGAAAAATTTTTGCTTTTTTTCTCTGAAATAAGTGAAATTTCTGCACTTTTGCCTTAAAATAAAAGAAATTTCTGCAATTTTTCCCCATAATAAAGGAATTTTCTGCAATTTTGCCCCAAAATAAAGGGAATTTCTGTTTTTGTCCCCAAATAAGGGAAATTTCTGCAATTTTGCCCTAAAATAATGAGAATTTCTGCCTTTTGCCCCAAAATAAGGGGAATTTCTGCCTTTTTGCCCCAAAATAAAGAAAATTACTGCATGTTTTACCCCAAAATTAGGTGAATTTCTGCAATTTTGCTCTAAAATACAGGGATTTTCTGCCTTTTTCGCCGAAAATAAAGAGAATTTCTGCAATTTTGCCGCGAAATAAGTGAAATTTCTCCAGTTTTACCCCAAAATGAGGGGAAGTTCTGCGTTTTGCCCCAAAATAAGGGAATTTCTGCAATTTTGCTCCAAAATACGGTGAATTTCTTCCTTTTTGCCCGAAAATAAAGGGAATGTATAGCTTTTGGCCATAAAAAAGGGAAATTTAATCATTTTTGCTCCAAAATAAAAGAAATTTCTGACTTATTACCCTGAAATAAGTGAAATTTCTGCAATTTGGCCCCAAAATAAGGAAAATTTCTGCCTTTTTGCCACAAAATAAGGGCAATTTCTGTCTTTTTGCCTTCAAAAAAAGGAAATTTCAGCATTTTAACCTCATAATAATGGGAATCTCTTCCTTTTTGCCCTAAAATATGGGGAATTTCTGTATTTTTGCCCCAAAATCAAGAAAATTTCTGCAATTTTGTACCAAAATAAAAGTATTTTCTGCATTTTTGTCCCAAAAAAAGAGAAATTTCTGCGTTTTTTCTTTGAAATAAGTGAAATTTCTGCAATTTTGCCCCAAAATAAGGGAGATTTTTGCAATTTTGCCCCCAAATAAAGGAAATTTTTGAAATTTCGCCGCAAAATAAGGGGAATTTCTGACATTTTGCCACAAAATATGGGGAATTTCTGCCTTATTGCCCCCAAATAAGGAAAATTTTTGCTTTTCTGCCCCAATTAACGGGAATTTCTGCCTTTTTGCCACAAAGTAAAGAGAATTTCTACCTTTTTGCCCCAAAATAACGGGAATTTCAACCTTTTAACCTCAAAATAAGGGGAATTTCTGCAATTTTGCCACAAAATATTAGAAATTTCTGCCTTTTTGCCCCAAAATAATGAAAATTTCTGCCTTTTTTCCTGAATTAAGTTAAATTTCTGCAATTTTGCCCCAAATAAGTGAAATTTCTGCAATTTTGCCCCAAAATAAGGAAAATTTCTGGAATTTTGCCCCAAAATAAGTGGAATTTCTGAGTTTTGCCCCAAAATAAGGGGAATTTCTGACTTTTTGCCCTGAAATAAATTAAATTTCTAAAATTTTTCCCCAAAATAAGGGAAATGTCAGTTTTTGCCCCAAAATAAGTGGAATTTCTGACTTTTTGCCCCAAAAGAGGAGGAATTTCAGCCTTTTTACCTCAAAATAAGGGGAATTTCTGCAATTTTGCCACAAAATATTAGGAATTTCTGCCTTTTTGCCCCAAAATAATGAAAATTTCTGCCTTTTTTCCTGAATTAAGTGAAATTTCTGCAATTTTGCCCCAAATAAGTGAAATTTCTGCAATTTTGCCCCAAAATAAGGGAAATTTCTGGAATTTTGCCCCAAAATAAGTGGAATTTCTGAGTTTTGCCCCAAAATAAGGGGAATTTCTGACTTTTTGCCCTGAAATAAATTAAATTTCTAAAATTTTTCCCCAAAATAAGGGAAATGTCTGTTTTTGCCCCAAAATAAGTGGAATTTCTGACTTTTTGCCCCAAAATAGGAGGAATTTCAGCCTTTTTACCTCAAAATAATGGAAATTTCTTCATTTTTGCCCCAAAATATGAGAAATTTCTGCCTTTTTGCCCCAAAATAAGAAAAATTTTTGCAATTTTGTACCAAAATGAAAGAAATTTCTGCTTTTTGCCCCAAAATAAGAAAATTTCTGCTTTTTTTCCCTGAAATAAGTAATTTCTGCAATTTTGCCCCAATATAAGTGAAATTTCTGCAATTTTGCTCCAAAATAAAAGAAATTTCTGCCTTTTTGCCACAAAATAAGGGGAATTTCTGTCTTTTTGCCCTAAAATAAGGGAAATTTCTGCCTTTTTGCCCCCAAATAAGGCAAATTTCAGCCTTTTTACCTCAAAATATTAGGAATTTCTGCCTTTTTCCCAAAATAAAGAAAATTTCTTCCTTTTTTCTCTGAAATAAGTGAAATTTCTGCAATTTTACCCCAAAATAAGTGAAATTTCTGCAATTTTGCCCCAAAATAAGTGGAATTTCTGAGTTTTGCCCCAAAATAAGGAGAGTTTTTGTCTTTTTGCCCCAACAAATAGGGAATTTCTCCCTTTTTGCCCCACAAGTAGGGAAATTTCTGCAATTTTGCTCCAAAATATGGGGAATTTCTGCTTTTTTTTCCCAAAAATGAGGAGAATGTATACCTTTTGCCACAAAAAAGGGAAATTTCTTCATCTTTGCCCCAAAATAAGAAGAATTTCTGCCCTTTTACCTCAAAATAAGTTAAATTTCTGCCTTTTTACCCCAAAATAAAGAAAATTACTGCATGTTTTATCCCAAAATTAGGTGAATTTCTGCAATTTTGCTCCAAAATACGGGGATTTTCTGCCTTTTTCGCCGAAAATAAAGGGAATTTCTGCCATTTTGCCGCGAAATAAGTGAAATTTCTGCAGTTTTACCCCAAAATTAAGGGAATTTCTGCAATTTTGCTCCAAAATACGAGGAATTTCTGCCTTTTTGCCCGAAAATAAAGGGAATGTATACCTTTTTGCCATAAAAAAGGGAAATTTCTTCATTTTTACCCCAAAATAAGGGGATTTTTCACCTTTTGGCTCAAAATAAGTGCAATTTCTGACTTTTCCCCAAAAATAAACGGAATTTCTGCCTTTTTGCCCCAAAATAAGGGGAATTTCTGACTTTTTGCCCCAAAATAAGGGGAATTTCAGCCTTTTTACCTCATAATAAGGGGAATCTCTGCCTTTTTGCCCTAAAATATGAAGAATTTCTGTATTTTTGCCCCAAAATAAAGAAAATTACTGCATGTTTTACCCCAAAATTAGGTGAATTTCTGCAATTTTGCTCCAAAATACGGGGATTTTCTGCCTTTTTCGCCGAAAATAAAGGGAATTTCTGCCATTTTGCCGCGAAATAAGTGAAATTTCTGCAGTTTTACCCCAAAATAAGGGGAAGTTCTGCGTTTTGCCCCAAAATTAAGGGAATTTCTGCAATTTTGCTCCAAAATACGGGAAATTTCTGCCTTTTTGCCTGAAAATAAAGGGAATGTATACGTTTTGCCATAAAAAAGAAAAATTTCTTCATTTTTACCCCAAAATAAGGGGATTTTTCGCCTTTTGGCTCAAAATAAGTGCAATTTCTGACTTTTTACGCAAAAATAAACGGAATTTCTGTCTTTTTGCCCCAAAATAAAAGCAATTTTTGAATTATGCCCTGAAATAAATGAAATTTCTGCAATTTTGCTCCAAAATAAGAAAAATTTCTGCCTTTTTTCCACACAATAAGGGGAATTTCTGCATTTTTGCCACAAAATATTAGGAATTTCTGCCTTTTTGCCCCAAAAGAAGGAAAATTTCTGCCTTTTTTCCCTGAAATAAGTGAAATTTCTGCAATTTTGCCCCAAAATAAGGGAAATTTCTGCCTTTTTGACACAACATAAGGGGAATTTCTGTCTTTTTGCTCCAAAATAAGGGGAATTTCCGCCTTTTTGCCTCATAATAACAGGAATCTCTGCCTTTTTTCCCTAAAATATGGGGAAATTCTATATTTTTGCCCCAAAATAAAGAAAATTTCTGCAATTTTGTACCAAATTAAAAGTAATTTCTGCGTTTTTGCCCTAAAATAAGAGAAATTTCTGCGTTTTTTCCCTGAAATAAGTGAAATTTCTGTAATTTTTCCCCAAAATAAGGGAGATTTCTGCAATTTTGCCCCAAAATAAAGGAAATTTATGGAATTTTGCCCCAAAATAATGGGAATTTCTGACTTTTTGCCCTGAAATAAGAAGAATTTCTTTCTTTTTGCCCCAAAATAATGTGAATTTCTGCATTTTCCCTCAAAATTAAGGGAATATGTGCAATTTTGCTTCAAAATACGGGGAATTTCTGCCTTATTGCATCAAAATAATGGGAATTTCTGCATTTTTGCTCCAATATAAGGGGAATTTCTGAAATTTTGCTCCAAAATACGGGGAATTTCTCCCTTATTGCCTGAAATAAAGTGGAACTTCTCCCTTTTTGCCCTGAAATATTTGAAATTACCACAATTTTACCCCAAAATGAGGGGAATTTCTGTTTTTGACCCCAAAATTAGGAGAATTTCTACTTTTTGCCCCAAAATAAGGCAATTTTCTGACTTTTTGCCTTGAAATAAGTGAAATTTCTGCAATTTTGCCCCAAAATAAGGGGAATTTCTGCCTTTTTGCCAAAATAAGGGGAATTTCAGCATTTTACCTCCAAATAAAAGCAGTTTCTGCCTTTTTGCCACAAAATATGGGAAATTTCTGCCTTATTGCCCCCAAATAAGGAAAATTTTTGCTTTTCTGCCCCAATTAACGAGAATTTCTGCCTTTTTGCCACAAAGTAAAGGGAATTTCTGTCTTTTTGAACCAAAATAACGGGAATTTCAGCCTTTTTACCTCAAAATAAGGGGAATTTCTGCCTTTTGCCCAAAATATGGGGAATTTCTGAATTTTTGTTCCAAAATAAGAAAAATTTCTTCAATTTTGTACCAAAATAAAAGAAATTTCTGATTTTTACCCCAAAATAAAAGTAATTCCTGACTTTTTGCCCTGAAATAAATGAAATTTCTGCAATTTGGCCCGAAAATAAGGAAAATTTGTGCCTTTTTGCCCCAAAATATGGGGAATTTCAGCATTTTACCTCAAAAAAGAAAAATTTCAGCCTTTTGCACCAAAGTATGGAAAATTTCTGCCTTTTTGCCACAAAATAAGAAAAATTTCTGCAATTCTGTACCAAAATAAAAGAAATTTCTAAAATTTTGCCCCAAAATAAGGGAAATTTCTGATTTTTGCCCCGAAATAAGGAGAATTTCTGTTTTTTTGCCCCAAAATAAAGGGAATTTCTGCCTTTTTGCCTCAAATTAGGGGAGTTTCTGCAATTTTGCTTCAAAATGCAGGGAATTTCTGCCTCTTTTCCTGAAAATAAGGGGATCTCCTGCCGATTTGCCCCAAATAAAGGGAATTTCTGCATTTTTGCCCCAATATTAGGGGAATTTCTGCAATTTTGCTCCAAAATACGGGGAATTTCTGCCTTTTTGCCTGAAATTAAGGGGATTTTCTGCCTTTTTGCCCCCAAACAAGGGAAATTTCTGCAATTTTATCCCAAAATAAGGGGAATTTCCGCCTTTTTGCCCCCAAATAAGGGGAATTTCTGCCTTTTTGCCATGAAATATGTGAAATGTCTGCAATTTTACACCAAAATAAGGTGAATTTCTGCCATTTTGCCCCAAAATAATGGGAATTTCTGCATTTTGCCCTAAAATAAGAAAAATTTTAGTTTTTTTCTCTGAAATAAGTGAAATTTCTGCAATTTTGCCTTAAAATAAAAGAAATTTCTGCAATTTTTCCCCATAATAAAGGAATTTGCTGCAATTTTGCCCCAAAATAAAAGGAATTTCTGTTTTTTGTCCCAAAATAAGGGAAATTTCTGCAATTTACCATAAATTAAGGGGAATTTCTGACTTTTGCCCCAAATAAAAGGAATTTCTGCCTTTTTACCCCAAAATAAAGAAAATTACTGCATGTTTTACCCCAAAATTAGGTGAATTTCTGCAATTTTGCTCCAAAATACGGGGATTTTCTGCCTTTTTCACCGAAAATAAAGGGAATTTCTGCCATTTTGCCGCCAAATAAGTGAAATTTCTGCAGTTTTACCCCAAAATAAGGGGAAGTTCTGCGATTTTGCCCCAAAATTAGGGGAATTTCTGCAATTTTGCTTCAAAATACGGGGAATTTCTGCCTTTTTGCCCGAAAATAAAGGGAAGGTATACCTTTTTGCCATAAAAAAGGGAAATTTCTTCATTTTTACCCCAAAATAAGGGGATTTTTCGCTTTTTGGCTCAAAAGAAGTGCAATTTCTGACTTTTCCTCAAAAATAAACGGAATTTCTGCCTTTTTGCCCCAAAATAAGGGGAATTTCTGACTTTTTGCCCTGAAATAAGTTAAATTTCTAAAATTTTTCCCCAAAATAAGGGTAATCTCTGCTTTTTGCCCCAAAATAAGGGGAATTTCTGACTTTTTGTCCCAAAATAAGAGGAATTTCAGCCTTTTCACCTCAAAATAAGGGGAATTTCTTCATTTTTGCCCCAAAATATGGGAAATTTCTGCATTTTTGCCCCAAAATAATAAAAATTTTTGCAATTTTGTACCAAAATAAAAGAAATTTTTGCCTTTTTGCCCCAAAATAAGAAAATTTCTGCTTTTTTCCCTAAAATAAATGAAATTTCTGCAATTTTGCCCCAAAATAAGTTAAATTTCTGCAATTTTGCCCCAAAATAACAGAAATTTCTGCCTTTTTGCCACAAAATAAGAGGAATTTCTGTATTTTTGCCCCAAAATAAGTGAAATTTCTGCCTTTCTGTCCCCAAATAAGGCGAATTTCAGCCTTTTTACCTCAAAATAAGAGGAATTTCTCCATTTTTGAAACAAAATAAGGAGAATTTCTGCATTTTTTCCACAAAGTATTAGGAATTTCTGCCTTTTTGCCCCAAAATAAGGAAAATTTCTGCCTTTTTTCCCTGAAATTATTGAAATTTTTGCAATTTTGCCCCAAAATAAGTGAAATTTCTGCAATTTTGCCCCAAAATAAGTGGAATTTCTGAGTTTTGCCCCAATATAAGGAGAATTTCTGTCTTTTTGCCCCAACAAATAGGAAATTTCTCCCTTTTTGCCCCACAACTAGGGGAATTTCTGCAATTTTGCTCCAAAATACGGGGAATTTCTGCTTTTTTTCACAAAAATAAAGGGAATGTATACCTTTTCCCACAAAAAAGGGAAATTTTTTCATTTTTGCCCCAAAATAAGAAGAATTTCTGCCTTTTGACCTCAAAATAAGTGAAATTTCTGCCTTTTTACCCAAAAATAAACGGAATTTCTGTCTTTTTGCCCCAAAATAAAAGCAATTTTTGAATTATGCCCTGAAATAAGTGAAATTTCTGCAATTTTTTCCCCCAGATAAGGGAAATTTCTGCCTTTTTGACACAAAATAAGGGGCATTTCTGCATCTTTGCCACAAAATATTAGGAATTTCTGACTTTTGCCCCAAAATAAGGGAAATTTCTGCCTTTTTTCCCTGAAATAAGTGAAATTTCTGCAATTTTGCCCCAAAATAAGGGAAATTTCTGCCTTTTTGACACAAAATAAGGGGAATTTCTGTCTTTTTGCTCCAAAATAAGGGGAATTTCCGCCTTTTTACCTCATAATAAGGGGAATCTCTGCCTTTTTGCCCTAAAATATGGGGAAATTCTGTATTTTTGCCCCAAAATAGAGAAAATTTCTGCAATTTTGTAGCAAATTAAAAGTAATTTCTGCCTTTTTGCCCCAAAATAAGAGAAATTTTTGCGTTTTTTTCCCTGAAATAAGTGAAATTTCTGTAATTTTTCCCCAAAATAAGGAAGATTTCTGCATTTTTGCCCCAAAATAATAAAAATTTTTGCAATTTTGTACCAAAATAAAAGAAATTTTTGCCTTTTTGCCCCAAAATAAAAAATTTCTGCTTTTTTCCCTGAAATAAATGAAGTTTCTGCAATTTTGCCCCAAAATAAGTTAAATTTCTGCAATTTTGCCCCAAAGTAAAAGAAATTTCTGCCTTTTTGCCACAAAATAAGAGGAATTTCTGGTTTTTTGCCCCAAAATAAGTGAAATTTCTGCCTTTCTCCCCCAAATAAGGCGAATTTCAGCCTTTTTACCTCAAAATAAGAGGAATTTCTCCATTTTTGAAACAAAATAAGGGGAATTTCTGCATTTTTTCCACAAAGTATTAGGAATTTCTGACTTTTTGCCCCAAAATAAGGAAAATTTCTGCCTTTTTTCCCTGAAATTATTGAAATTTTTGCAATTTTGCCCCAAAATAAGTGAAATTTCTGCAATTTTGTCCCAAAATAAGTGGAATTTCTGAGTTTTGCCCCAATATAAGGAGAATTTCTGTCTTTTTGCCCCAACAAATAGTGAATTTCTTTCTTTTTGCCCCACAACTAGGGGAATTTCTGCAATTTTGCTCCAAAATATGGGGTATTTCTGCTTTTTTCCCCAAAAATAAGGGGAATGTATACCTTTTGCCACAAAAAAATAGAAATTTCTTTATTTTTGCCCCAAAATAAGAGGAATTTCTGCCTTTTTACCTCAAAATAAGTGAAATTTCTGCCTTTTTACCAAAAAATAAACGGAATTTCTGTCTTTTTGCCCCAAAATAAAATGAATTTTTGAAATATGCCCTGAAATAAGTGAAATTTCTGCAATTTTGCCCCCAAATAAGGGAAATTTCTGCTTTTTCGACACAAAATAAGGAAAATTTCTGCATTTTTGCCACAAAATATTAGGAATTTCTGCCTTTTTGCCCCAAAATAAGGAAAATTTCTGTCTTTTTTCCCTGAAATAAGTGAAATTTCTGCAATTTTGCCTCAAAATAAGTGAAATTTCTACAATTTTGCCCCAAAATAAAGGAAATTTCTGGAATTTTGCCCCAAAATATGTGGAATTCTGAGTTTTGCCCCAAAATAAGGAGAATTTCGGTGTTTTTGCCCCAACATATAAGGAATTTCTGACTTTTTGCCCCACAATTAGGGGATTTTCTGCAATTTTGCTCCAAAATATGGGGAATTTCTGCAATTTTGCCATAAATAAATGAAATGGATACTTTTTGCCACAAAGAAGGGAAATTTCTTCATTTTTGCCACAAAATAAGAGGAATTTCTGCCTTTTTACCTCAAAATAAGTGAAATTTCTGCCTTTTTACCCCAAAATAAACGGAATTTCTGTCTTTTTGCCCCAAAATAAAAGAAATTTTTGAATTATGCCCTGAAATAAGTGAAATTTCTGCCTTTTTGACACAAAATAAGGGGAATTTCTGCATTTATGCCACAAAATATTAGGAATTTCTGCCTTTTTGCCCCAAAATAATGAAAATTTCTGCCTTTTTTCCTGAATTAAGTGAAATTTCTGCAATTTTGCCCCAAATAAGTGAAATTTCTGCAATTTTGCCCCAAAATAAGGGAAATTTCTGGAATTTAGCCCCAAAATAAGTGGAATTTCTGAGTTTTGCCCCAACATAAGGGGAATTTCTGACTTTTTGCCCTGAAATAAATTAAATTTCTAAAATTTTTCCCCAAAATAAGGGAAATGTCTGTTTTTGCCCCAAAATAAGCGGAATTTCTGACTTTTTGCCCCAAAATAAGAGAAATTTCAGCCTTTTTACCTCAAAATAAGAAAAATTTCTGCCTTTTTGCCCCAAAATAAGAAAAATTTTTGCAATTTTGTACCAAAATGAAAGAAATTTCTGCTTTTTGCCCCAAAATAAGAAAATTTCTGCTTTTTTTCCCTGAAATAAGTGAAATTTCTGCAATTTTGCCCCAAAATAAGTGAAATTTCTGCAATTTTGCTCCAAAATGAAAGAAATTTCTGCCTTTTTGCCACAAAATAAGGGGAATTTCTGTCTTTTTGCCCTAAAATAAGGGAAATTTCTGCCTTTTTGCCACCAAATAAGGCGAATTTCAGCCTTTTTACCTCAAAATATTAGGAATTTCTGCCCTTTTTCCCCAAAATAAAGAAAATTTCTGCCTTTTTTCTCTGAAATAAGTGAAATTTCTGCAATTTTGCCCCAAAATAAGTGAAATTTCTGCAATTTTGCCCCAAAATAAGTGGAATTTCTGAGTTTTGCCCCAAAATAAGGAGAATTTCTGTCTTTTTGCCCCAACAAATAGGGAATTTCTCCCTTTTTGCCCCACAACTAGGGGAATTTCTGCAATTTTGCTCCAAAATACGGGGAATTTCTGCTTTTTTTCCCAAAAATAAGGGGAATGTATACCTTTTGCCACAAAAAGGGAAATTTCTTCATTTTTGCCCCAAAATAAGAAGAATTTCTGCCTTTTTACCTCAAAATATGTGAAATTTCTGCCTTTTTACCCAAAAAGAAATGGAAGTTCTGTCTTTTTGCCCCAAAATAAAAGCAATTTTTGAATTATGCTCTGAAATAATTGAAATTTCTGCAATTGTGCCCCCAGATAAGGGAAATTTCTGCCTTTTTGACACAAAATAAGGGGAATTTCTGCATTTTTGCCACAAAATATTAGGAATTTCTGCCTTTTTGCCCCAAATTAAGAAAAATTTCTGCTTTTTTCCCTGAAATAAGTGAAATTTCTGCAATTTTGCCCCAAAATAAGTGATATTTCTGCAATTTTGCTCCAAAATAAAAGAAATTACTGTTTTTTGGCCACAAAATAAGGGAAATTTCTGTCTTTTTGCCCTAAAATAAGGGAAATTTCTGCCTTTTTGCCCCCAAATAAGGCGAATTTCAGCCTTTTTACCTCAAAATATTAGGAATTTCTGCCTTTTTGCCCCAAAATAAAGAAAATTTCTGCCTTTTTTCTCTGACATAAGTGAAATTTCTGCAATTTTGCCCCAAAATAAGTGAAATTTCTGCAATTTTGCCCCAAAATAAGTGGAATTTCTGAGTTTTGCCCCAAAATAAGGAGAATTTCTGTCTTTTTTCCCCAAAAAATAGGAAATTTCTCCCTTTTTGCCCCACAACTAGGGAAATTTCTGCAATTTTGCTTCAAAATACGGGGAATTTCTGCTTTTTTTCAAAAAAATAAAGGAAATGTATACCTTTTCCCACAAAAAGGGAAATTTTTTCATTTTTGCCCCAAAATAAGAAGAATTTCTGCCTTTTTACCTCAAAATAAGTGAAATTTCTGCCTTATTACCCAAAAATAAACGGAATTTCTGTCTTTTTGCCCCAAAATAAAAGCAATTTTTGAATTATGCCCTGACATAAGTGAAATTTCTGTAATTTTGCCCCCAGATAAGGGAAATTTCTGCCTTTTTGACACAAAATAAGGGGCATTTCTGCATTTTTGCCACAAAATATTAGGAATTTCTGACTTTTGCCCCAAAATAAGGAAAATTTCTGCCTTTTTTCCCTGAAATAAGTGAAATTTCTGCAATTTTGCCCCAAAATAAGGGAAATTTCTGCCTTTTTGACACAAAATAAGGGGAATTTCTGTCTTTTTGCTCCAAAATAAGGGGAATTTCCGCCTTTTTACCTCATAATAAGGGGAATCTCTGCCTTTTTGCCCTAAAATATGGGGAAATTCTGTATTTTTGCCCCAAAATAGAGAAAATTTCTGCAATTTTGTAGCAAATTAAAAGTAATTTCTGCCTTTTTGCCCCAAAATAAGAGAAATTTTTGCGTTTTTTCCCTGAAATAAGTGAAATTTCTGTAATTTTTCCCCAAAATAAGGAAGATTTCTGCATTTTTGCCCCAAAATACTAAAAATTTTTGCAATTTTGTACCAAAATAAAAGAAATTTTTGCCTTTTTGCCCCAAAATAAGAAAATTTCTGCTTTTTTCCCTGAAATAAATGAAGTTTCTGCAATTTTGCCCCAAAATAAGTGAAATTTCCGCAATTTTGTCCCAAAATAAGTGGAATTTCTGAGTTTTGCCCCAATATAAGGAGAATTTCTGTCTTTTTGCCCCAACAAATAGTGAATTTCTCCCTTTTTGCCCCACAACTAGGGGAATTTCAGCAATTTTGCTCCAAAATATGGGGTATTTCTGCTTTTTTCCCCAAAAATAAGGGGAATGTATACCTTTTGCCACAAAAAAATAGAAATTTCTTTATTTTTGCCCCAAAATAAGAGGAATTTCTGCCTTTTTACCTCAAAATAAGTGAAATTTCTGCCTTTTTACCAAAAAATAAACGGAATTTCTGTCTTTTTGCCCCAAAATAAAATGAATTTTTGAAATATGCCCTGAAATAAGTGAAATTTCTGCAATTTTGCCCCCAAATAAGGGAAATTTCTGCTTTTTCGACACAAAATAAGGAAAATTTCTGCATTTTTGCCACAAAATATTAGGAATTTCTGCCTTTTTGCCCCAAAATAAGGAAAATTTCTGTCTTTTTTCCCTGAAATAAGTGAAATTTCTGCAATTTTGCCTCAAAATAAGTGAAATTTCTACAATTTTGCCCCAAAATAAAGGAAATTTCTGGAATTTTGCCCCAAAATATGTGGAATTCTGAGTTTTGCCCCAAAATAAGGAGAATTTCGGTGTTTTTGCCCCAACATATAAGGAATTTCTGACTTTTTGCCCCACAATTAGGGGATTTTCTGCAATTTTGCTCCAAAATATGGGGAATTTCTGCAATTTTGCCATAAATAAATGAAATGGATACTTTTTGCCACAAAGAAGGGAAATTTCTTCATTTTTGCCACAAAATAAGAGGAATTTCTGTCTTTTTACCTCAAAATAAGTGAAATTTCTGCCTTTTTACCCCAAAATAAACAGAATTTCTGTCTTTTTGCCCCAAAATAAAAGAAATTTTTGAATTATGCCCTGAAATAAGTGAAATTTCTGCCTTTTTGACACAAAATAAGGGGAATTTCTGCATTTATGCCACAAAATATTAGGAATTTCTGCCTTTTTGCCCCAAAATAATGAAAATTTCTGCCTTTTTTCCTGAATTAAGTGAAATTTCTGCAATTTTGCCCCAAATAAGTGAAATTTCTGCAATTTTGCCCCAAAATAAGGGAAATTTCTGAAATTTAGCCCCAAAATAAGTGGAATTTCTAAGTTTTGCCCCAACATAAGGGGAATTTCTGACTTTTTGCCCTGAAATAAATTAAATTTCTAAAATTTTTCCCCAAAATAAGGGAAATGTCTGTTTTTGCCCCAAAATAAGCGGAATTTCTGACTTTTTCCCCCAAAATAAGAGAAATTTCAGCCTTTTTACCTCAAAATAAGAAAAATTTCTGCCTTTTTGCCCCAAAATAAGAAAAATTTTTGCAATTTTGTACCAAAATGAAAGAAATTTCTGCTTTTTGCCCCAAAATAAGAAAATTTCTGCTTTTTTCCCTGAAATAAGTGAAATTTCTGCAATTTTGCCCCAAAATAAGTGAAATTTCTGCAATTTTGCTCCAAAATGAAAGAAATTTCTGCCTTTTTGCCACAAAATAAGGGGAATTTCTGTCTTTTTGCCCTAAAATAAGGGAAATTTATGCCTTTTTGCCACCAAATAAGGCGAATTTCAGCCTTTTTACCTCAAAATATTAGGAATTTCTGCCCTTTTTCCCCAAAATAAAGAAAATTTCTGCCTTTTTTCTCTGAAATAAGTGAAATTTCTGCAATTTTGCCCCAAAATAAGTGAAATTTCTGCAATTTTGCCCCAAAATAAGTGGAATTTCTGAGTTTTGCCCCAAAATAAGGAGAATTTCTGTCTTTTTGCCCCAACAAATAGGGAATTTCTCCCTTTTTGCCCCACAACTAGGGGAATTTCTGCAATTTTGCTACAAAATACGGGGAATTTCTGCTTTTTTTCCCAAAAATAAGGGGAATGTATACCTTTTGCCACAAAAAGGGAAATTTCTTCATTTTTGCCCCAAAATAAGAAGAATTTCTGCCTTTTTACCTCAAAATATGTGAAATTTCTGCCTTTTTACCCAAAAAGAAATGGAAGTTCTGTATTTTTGCCCCAAAATAAAAGCAATTTTTGAATTATGCTCTGAAATAATTGAAATTTCTGCAATTGTGCCCCCAGATAAGGGAAATTTCTGCCTTTTTGACACAAAATAAGGGGAATTTCTGCATTTTTGCCACAAAATATTAGGAATTTCTGCCTTTTTGCCCCAAATTAAGAAAAATTTCTGTTTTTTTCCCTGAAATAAGTGAAATTTCTGCAATTTTGCCCCAAAATAAGTGATATTTCTGCAATTTTGCTCCAAAATAAAAGAAATTACTGTTTTTTTGCCACAAAATAAGGGAAATTTTTGTCTTTTTGCCCTAAAATAAGGGAAATTTCTGCCTTTTTGCCCCCAAATAAGGCGAATTTCAGCCTTTTTACCTCAAAATATTAGGAATTTCTGCCTTTTTGCCCCAAAATAAAGAAAATTTCTGCCTTTTTTCTCTGACATAAGTGAAATTTCTGCAATTTTGCCCCAAAATAAGTGAAATTTCTGCAATTTTGCCCCAAAATAAGTGGAATTTCTGAGTTTTGCCCCAAAATAAGGAGAATTTCTGTCTTTTTGCCCCAAAAAATAGGAAATTTCTCCCTTTTTGCCCCACAACTAGGGAAATTTCTGCAATTTTGCTCCAAAATACGGGGAATTTCTGCTTTTTTTCACAAAAATAAAGGGAATGTATACCTTTTCCCACAAAAAAGGGAAATTTTTTCATTTTTGCCCCAAAATAAGAAGAATTTCTGCCTTTTTACCACAAAATAAGTGAAATTTCTGCCTTTTTACCCAAAAATAAACGGAATTTCTGTCTTTTTGCCCCAAAATAAAAGCAATTTTTTAATTATGCCCTGAAATAAGTGAAATTTCTGCAATTTTGCCCCCAGATAAGGGAAATTTCTGCCTTTTTGACACAAAATAAGGAGCATTTCTGCATTTTTGCCACAAAATATTAGGAATTTCTGACTTTTGCCCCAAAATAAAGAAAATTTCTGCCTTTTTTCCCTGAAATAAGTGAAATTTCTGCAATTTTGCCCCAAAATAAGGGAAATTTCTGCCTTTTTGACACAAAATAAGGGGAATTTCTGTCTTTTTGCTCCAAAATAAGGGGAATTTCCGCCTTTTTACCTCATAATAAGGGGAATCTCTGCCTTTTTGCCCTAAAATATGGGGAAATAATGTATTTTTGCCCCAAAATAGAGAAAATTTCTGTCTTTTTTCCCTGAAATAAGTGAAATTTCTGCAATTTTGCCTCAAAATAAGTGAAATTTCTACAATTTTGCCCCAAAATAAAGGAAATTTCTGGAATTTTGCCCCAAAATATGTGGAATTCTGAGTTTTGCCCCAAAATAAGGAGAATTTCGGTGTTTTTGCCCCAACATATAAGGAATTTCTGACTTTTTGCCCCACAATTAGGGGATTTTCTGCAATTTTGCTCCAAAATATGGGGAATTTCTGCAATTTTGCCATAAATAAATGAAATGGATACTTTTTGCCACAAAGAAGGGAAATTTCTTCATTTTTGCCACAAAATAAGAGGAATTTCTGCCTTTTTACCTCAAAATAAGTGAAATTTCTGCCTTTTTACCCCAAAATAAACGGAATTTCTGTCTTTTTGCCCCAAAATAAAAGAAATTTTTGAATTATGCCCTGAAATAAGTGAAATTTCTGCCTTTTTGACACAAAATAAGGGGAATTTCTGCATTTATGCCACAAAATATTAGGAATTTCTGCCTTTTTGCCCCAAAATAATGAAAATTTCTGCCTTTTTTCCTGAATTAAGTGAAATTTCTGCAATTTTGCCCCAAATAAGTGAAATTTCTGCAATTTTGCCCCAAAATAAGGGAAATTTCTGGAATTTAGCCCCAAAATAAGTGGAATTTCTGAGTTTTGCCCCAACATAAGGGGAATTTCTGACTTTTTGCCCTGAAATAAATTAAATTTCTAAAATTTTTCCCCAAAATAAGGGAAATGTCTGTTTTTGCCCCAAAATAAGCGGAATTTCTGACTTTTTGCCCCAAAATAAGAGAAATTTCAGCCTTTTTACCTCAAAATAAGAAAAATTTCTGCCTTTTTGCCCCAAAATAAGAAAAATTTTTGCAATTTTGTACCAAAATGAAAGAAATTTCTGCTTTTTGCCCCAAAATAAGAAAATTTCTGCTTTTTTTCCCTGAAATAAGTGAAATTTCTGCAATTTTGCCCCAAAATAAGTGAAATTTCTGCAATTTTGCTCCAAAATGAAAGAAATTTCTGCCTTTTTGCCACAAAAGAAGGGGAATTTCTGTCTTTTTGCCCTAAAATAAGGGAAATTTCTGCCTTTTTGCCACCAAATAAGGCGAATTTCAGCCTTTTTACCTCAAAATATTAGGAATTTCTGCCCTTTTTCCCCAAAATAAAGAAAATTTCTGCCTTTTTTCTCTGAAATAAGTGAAATTTCTGCAATTTTGCCCCAAAATAAGTGAAATTTCTGCAATTTTGCCCCAAAATAAGTGGAATTTCTGAGTTTTGCCCCAAAATAAGGAGAATTTCTGTCTTTTTGCCCCAACAAATAGGGAATTTCTCCCTTTTTGCCCCACAACTAGGGGAATTTCTGCAATTTTGCTCCAAAATACGGGGAATTTCTGCTTTTTTTCCCAAAAATAAGGGGAATGTATACCTTTTGCCACAAAAAGGGAAATTTCTTCATTTTTGCCCCAAAATAAGAAGAATTTCTGCCTTTTTACCTCAAAATATGTGAAATTTCTGCCTTTTTACCCAAAAAGAAATGGAAGTTCTGTATTTTTGCCCCAAAATAAAAGCAATTTTTGAATTATGCTCTGAAATAATTGAAATTTCTGCAATTGTGCCCCCAGATAAGGGAAATTTCTGCCTTTTTGACACAAAATAAGGGGAATTTCTGCATTTTTGCCACAAAATATTAGGAATTTCTGCCTTTTTACCCCAAATTAAGAAAAATTTCTGCTTTTTTCCCTGAAATAAGTGAAATTTCTGCAATTTTGCCCCAAAATAAGTGATATTTCTGCAATTTTGCTCCAAAATAAAAGAAATTACTGTTTTTTGGCCACAAAATAAGGGAAATTTCTGTCTTTTTGCCCTAAAATAAGGGAAATTTATGCCTTTTTGCCCCCAAATAAGGCGAATTTCAGCCTTTTTAACCTCAAAATATTAGGAATTTCTGCCTTTTTGCCCCAAAATAAAGAAAATTTCTGCCTTTTTTCTCTGACATAAGTGAAATTTCTGCAATTTTGCCCCAAAATAAGTGAAATTTCTGCAATTTTGCCCCAAAATAAGTGGAATTTCTGAGTTTTGCCCCAAAATAAGGAGAATTTCTGTCTTTTTGCCCCAAAAAATAGGAAATTTCTCCCTTTTTGCCCCACAACTAGGGAAATTTCTGCAATTTTGCTTCAAAATACGGGGAATTTCTGCTTTTTTTCAAAAAAATAAAGGAAATGTATACCTTTTCCCACAAAAAAGGGAAATTTTTTCATTTTTGCCCCAAAATAAGAAGAATTTCTGCCTTTTTACCTCAAAATAAGTGAAATTTCTGCCTTATTACCCAAAAATAAACGGAATTTCTGTCTTTTTGCCCCAAAATAAAAGCAATTTTTGAATTATGCCCTGAAATAAGTGAAATTTCTGTAATTTTGCCCCCAGATAAGGGAAATTTCTGCCTTTTTGACACAAAATAAGGGGCATTTCTGCATTTTTGCCACAAAATATTAGGAATTTCTGACTTTTGCCCCAAAATAAGGAAAATTTCTGCCTTTTTTCCCTGAAATAAGTGAAATTTCTGCAATTTTGCCCCAAAATAAGGGAAATTTCTGCCTTTTTGACACAAAATAAGGGGAATTTCTGTCTTTTTGCTCCAAAATAAGGGGAATTTCCGCCTTTTTACCTCATAATAAGGGGAATCTCTGCCTTTTTGCCCTAAAATATGGGGAAATTCTGTATTTTTGCCCCAAAATAGAGAAAATTTCTGCAATTTTGTAGCAAATTAAAAGTAATTTCTGCCTTTTTGCCCCAAAATAAGAGAAATTTTTGCGTTTTTTCCCTGAAATAAGTGAAATTTCTGTAATTTTTCCCCAAAACAAGGAAGATTTCTGCATTTTTGCCCCAAAATAATAAAAATTTTTGCAATTTTGTACCAAAATAAAAGAAATTTTTGCCTTTTTGCCCCAAAATAAGAAAATTTCTGCTTTTTTCCCTGAAATAAATGAAGTTTCTGCAATTTTGCCCCAAAATAAGTGAAATTTCCGCAATTTTGTCCCAAAATAAGTGGAATTTCTGAGTTTTGCCCCAATATAAGGAGAATTTCTGTCTTTTTGCCCCAACAAATAGTGAATTTCTCCCTTTTTGCCCCACAACTAGGGGAATTTCTGCAATTTTGCTCCAAAATATGGGGTATTTCTGCTTTTTTCCCCAAAAATAAGGGGAATGTATACCTTTTGCCACAAAAAAATAGAAATTTCTTTATTTTTGCCCCAAAATAAGAGGAATTTCTGCCTTTTTACCTCAAAATAAGTGAAATTTCTGCCTTTTTACCAAAAAATAAACGGAATTTCTGTCTTTTTGCCCCAAAATAAAATGAATTTTTGAAATATGCCCTGAAATAAGTGAAATTTCTGCAATTTTGCCCCCAAATAAGGGAAATTTCTGCTTTTTCGACACAAAATAAGGAAAATTTCTGCATTTTTGCCACAAAATATTAGGAATTTCTGCCTTTTTGCCCCAAAATAAGGAAAATTTCTGTCTTTTTTCCCTGAAATAAGTGAAATTTCTGCAATTTTGCCTCAAAATAAGTGAAATTTCTACAATTTTGCCCCAAAATAAAGGAAATTTCTGGAATTTTGCCCCAAAATATGTGGAATTCTGAGTTTTGCCCCAAAATAAGGAGAATTTCGGTGTTTTTGCCCCAACATATAAGGAATTTCTGACTTTTTGCCCCACAATTAGGGGATTTTCTGCAATTTTGCTCCAAAATATGGGGAATTTCTGCAATTTTGCCATAAATAAATGAAATGGATACTTTTTGCCACAAAGAAGGGAAATTTCTTCATTTTTGCCACAAAATAAGAGGAATTTCTGTCTTTTTACCTCAAAATAAGTGAAATTTCTGCCTTTTTACCCCAAAATAAACAGAATTTCTGTCTTTTTGCCCCAAAATAAAAGAAATTTTTGAATTATGCCCTGAAATAAGTGAAATTTCTGCCTTTTTGACACAAAATAAGGGGAATTTCTGCATTTATGCCACAAAATATTAGGAATTTCTGCCTTTTTGCCCCAAAATAATGAAAATTTCTGCCTTTTTTCCTGAATTAAGTGAAATTTCTGCAATTTTGCCCCAAATAAGTGAAATTTCTGCAATTTTGCCCCAAAATAAGGGAAATTTCTGGAATTTAGCCCCAAAATAAGTGGAATTTCTGAGTTTTGCCCCAACATAAGGGGAATTTCTGACTTTTTGCCCTGAAATAAATTAAATTTCTAAAATTTTTCCCCAAAATAAGGGAAATGTCTGTTTTTGCCCCAAAATAAGCGGAATTTCTGACTTTTTCCCCCAAAATAAGAGAAATTTCAGCCTTTTTACCTCAAAATAAGAAAAATTTCTGCCTTTTTGCCCCAAAATAATAAAAATTTTTGCAATTTTGTACCAAAATGAAAGAAATTTCTGCTTTTTGCCCCAAAATAAGAAAATTTCTGCTTTTTTTCCCTGAAATAAGTGAAATTTCTGCAATTTTGCCCCAAAATAAGTGAAATTTCTGCAATTTTGCTCCAAAATGAAAGAAATTTCTGCCTTTTTGCCACAAAATAAGGGGAATTTCTGTCTTTTTGCCCTAAAATAAGGGAAATTTCTGCCTTTTTGCCACCAAATAAGGCGAATTTCAGCCTTTTTACCTCAAAATATTAGGAATTTCTGCCCTTTTTCCCCAAAATAAAGAAAATTTCTGCCTTTTTTCTCTGAAATAAGTGAAATTTCTGCAATTTTGCCCCAAAATAAGTGAAATTTCTGCAATTTTGCCCCAAAATAAGTGGAATTTCTGAGTTTTGCCCCAAAATAAGGAGAATTTCTTTCTTTTTGCCCCAACAAATAGGGAATTTCTCCCTTTTTGCCCCACAACTAGGGGAATTTCTGCAATTTTGCTACAAAATACGGGGAATTTCTGCTTTTTTTCCCAAAAATAAGGGGAATGTATACCTTTTGCCACAAAAAGGGAAATTTCTTCATTTTTGCCCCAAAATAAGAAGAATTTCTGCCTTTTTACCTCAAAATATGTGAAATTTCTGCCTTTTTACCCAAAAAGAAATGGAAGTTCTGTCTTTTTGCCCCAAAATAAAAGCAATTTTTGAATTATGCTCTGAAATAATTGAAATTTCTGCAATTGTGCCCCCAGATAAGGGAAATTTCTGCCTTTTTGACACAAAATAAGGGGAATTTCTGCATTTTTGCCACAAAATATTAGGAATTTCTGCCTTTTTGCCCCAAATTAAGAAAAATTTCTGTTTTTTTCCCTGAAATAAGTGAAATTTCTGCAATTTTGCCCCAAAATAAGTGATATTTCTGCAATTTTGCTCCAAAATAAAAGAAATTACTGTTTTTTGGCCACAAAATAAGGGAAATTTTTGTCTTTTTGCCCTAAAATAAGGGAAATTTCTGCCTTTTTGCCCCCAAATAAGGCGAATTTCAGCCTTTTTACCTCAAAATATTAGGAATTTCTGCCTTTTTGCCCCAAAATAAAGAAAATTTCTGCCTTTTTTCTCTGACATAAGTGAAATTTCTGCAATTTTGCCCCAAAATAAGTGAAATTTCTGCAATTTTGCCCCAAAATAAGTGGAATTTCTGAGTTTTGCCCCAAAATAAGGAGAATTTCTGTCTTTTTGCCCCAAAAAATAGGAAATTTCTCCCTTTTTGCCCCACAACTAGGGAAATTTCTGCAATTTTGCTCCAAAATACGGGGAATTTCTGCTTTTTTTCACAAAAATAAAGGGAATGTATACCTTTTCCCACAAAAAAGGGAAATTTTTTCATTTTTGCCCCAAAATAAGAAGAATTTCTGCCTTTTTACCACAAAATAAGTGAAATTTCTGCCTTTTTACCCAAAAATAAACGGAATTTCTGTCTTTTTGCCCCAAAATAAAAGCAATTTTTTAATTATGCCCTGAAATAAGTGAAATTTCTGCAATTTTGCCCCCAGATAAGGGAAATTTCTGCCTTTTTGACACAAAATAAGGAGCATTTCTGCATTTTTGCCACAAAATATTAGGAATTTCTGACTTTTGCCCCAAAATAAAGAAAATTTCTGCCTTTTTTCCCTGAAATAAGTGAAATTTCTGCAATTTTGCCCCAAAATAAGGGAAATTTCTGCCTTTTTGACACAAAATAAGGGGAATTTCTGTCTTTTTGCTCCAAAATAAGGGGAATTTCCGCCTTTTTACCTCATAATAAGGGGAATCTCTGCCTTTTTGCCCTAAAATATGGGGAAATAATGTATTTTTGCCCCAAAATAGAGAAAATTTCTGTCTTTTTTCCCTGAAATAAGTGAAATTTCTGCAATTTTGCCTCAAAATAAGTGAAATTTCTACAATTTTGCCCCAAAATAAAGGAAATTTCTGGAATTTTGCCCCAAAATATGTGGAATTCTGAGTTTTGCCCCAAAATAAGGAGAATTTCGGTGTTTTTGCCCCAACATATAAGGAATTTCTGACTTTTTGCCCCACAATTAGGGGATTTTCTGCAATTTTGCTCCAAAATATGGGGAATTTCTGCAATTTTGCCATAAATAAATGAAATGGATACTTTTTGCCACAAAGAAGGGAAATTTCTTCATTTTTGCCACAAAATAAGAGGAATTTCTGCCTTTTTACCTCAAAATAAGTGAAATTTCTGCCTTTTTACCCCAAAATAAACGGAATTTCTGTCTTTTTGCCCCAAAATAAAAGAAATTTTTGAATTATGCCCTGAAATAAGTGAAATTTCTGCCTTTTTGACACAAAATAAGGGGAATTTCTGCATTTATGCCACAAAATATTAGGAATTTCTGCCTTTTTGCCCCAAAATAATGAAAATTTCTGCCTTTTTTCCTGAATTAAGTGAAATTTCTGCAATTTTGCCCCAAATAAGTGAAATTTCTGCAATTTTGCCCCAAAATAAGGGAAATTTCTGGAATTTAGCCCCAAAATAAGTGGAATTTCTGAGTTTTGCCCCAACATAAGGGGAATTTCTGACTTTTTGCCCTGAAATAAATTAAATTTCTAAAATTTTTCCCCAAAATAAGGGAAATGTCTGTTTTTGCCCCAAAATAAGCGGAATTTCTGACTTTTTGCCCCAAAATAAGAGAAATTTCAGCCTTTTTACCTCAAAATAAGAAAAATTTCTGCCTTTTTGCCCCAAAATAAGAAAAATTTTTGCAATTTTGTACCAAAATGAAAGAAATTTCTGCTTTTTGCCCCAAAATAAGAAAATTTCTGCTTTTTTTCCCTGAAATAAGTGAAATTTCTGCAATTTTGCCCCAAAATAAGTGAAATTTCTGCAATTTTGCTCCAAAATGAAAGAAATTTCTGCCTTTTTGCCACAAAATAAGGGGAATTTCTGTCTTTTTGCCCTAAAATAAGGGAAATTTCTGCCTTTTTGCCACCAAATAAGGCGAATTTCAGCCTTTTTACCTCAAAATATTAGGAATTTCTGCCCTTTTTCCCCAAAATAAAGAAAATTTCTGCCTTTTTTCTCTGAAATAAGTGAAATTTCTGCAATTTTGCCCCAAAATAAGTGAAATTTCTGCAATTTTGCCCCAAAATAAGTGGAATTTCTGAGTTTTGCCCCAAAATAAGGAGAATTTCTGTCTTTTTGCCCCAACAAATAGGGAATTTCTCCCTTTTTGCCCCACAACTAGGGGAATTTCTGCAATTTTGCTCCAAAATACGGGGAATTTCTGCTTTTTTTCCCAAAAATAAGGGGAATGTATACCTTTTGCCACAAAAAGGGAAATTTCTTCATTTTTGCCCCAAAATAAGAAGAATTTCTGCCTTTTTACCTCAAAATATGTGAAATTTCTGCCTTTTTACCCAAAAAGAAATGGAAGTTCTGTATTTTTGCCCCAAAATAAAAGCAATTTTTGAATTATGCTCTGAAATAATTGAAATTTCTGCAATTGTGCCCCCAGATAAGGGAAATTTCTGCCTTTTTGACACAAAATAAGGGGAATTTCTGCATTTTTGCCACAAAATATTAGGAATTTCTGCCTTTTTACCCCAAATTAAGAAAAATTTCTGCTTTTTTCCCTGAAATAAGTGAAATTTCTGCAATTTTGCCCCAAAATAAGTGATATTTCTGCAATTTTGCTCCAAAATAAAAGAAATTACTGTTTTTTGGCCACAAAATAAGGGAAATTTCTGTCTTTTTGCCCTAAAATAAGGGAAATTTATGCCTTTTTGCCCCCAAATAAGGCGAATTTCAGCCTTTTTAACCTCAAAATATTAGGAATTTCTGCCTTTTTGCCCCAAAATAAAGAAAATTTCTGCCTTTTTTCTCTGACATAAGTGAAATTTCTGCAATTTTGCCCCAAAATAAGTGAAATTTCTGCAATTTTGCCCCAAAATAAGTGGAATTTCTGAGTTTTGCCCCAAAATAAGGAGAATTTCTGTCTTTTTGCCCCAAAAAATAGGAAATTTCTCCCTTTTTGCCCCACAACTAGGGAAATTTCTGCAATTTTGCTTCAAAATACGGGGAATTTCTGCTTTTTTTCAAAAAAATAAAGGAAATGTATACCTTTTCCCACAAAAAAGGGAAATTTTTTCATTTTTGCCCCAAAATAAGAAGAATTTCTGCCTTTTTACCTCAAAATAAGTGAAATTTCTGCCTTATTACCCAAAAATAAACGGAATTTCTGTCTTTTTGCCCCAAAATAAAAGCAATTTTTGAATTATGCCCTGAAATAAGTGAAATTTCTGTAATTTTGCCCCCAGATAAGGGAAATTTCTGCCTTTTTGACACAAAATAAGGGGCATTTCTGCATTTTTGCCACAAAATATTAGGAATTTCTGACTTTTGCCCCAAAATAAGGAAAATTTCTGCCTTTTTTCCCTGAAATAAGTGAAATTTCTGCAATTTTGCCCCAAAATAAGGGAAATTTCTGCCTTTTTGACACAAAATAAGGGGAATTTCTGTCTTTTTGCTCCAAAATAAGGGGAATTTCCGCCTTTTTACCTCATAATAAGGGGAATCTCTGCCTTTTTGCCCTAAAATATGGGGAAATTCTGTATTTTTGCCCCAAAATAGAGAAAATTTCTGCAATTTTGTAGCAAATTAAAAGTAATTTCTGCCTTTTTGCCCCAAAATAAGAGAAATTTTTGCGTTTTTTCCCTGAAATAAGTGAAATTTCTGTAATTTTTCCCCAAAACAAGGAAGATTTCTGCATTTTTGCCCCAAAATAATAAAAATTTTTGCAATTTTGTACCAAAATAAAAGAAATTTTTGCCTTTTTGCCCCAAAATAAGAAAATTTCTGCTTTTTTCCCTGAAATAAATGAAGTTTCTGCAATTTTGCCCCAAAATAAGTGAAATTTCCGCAATTTTGTCCCAAAATAAGTGGAATTTCTGAGTTTTGCCCCAATATAAGGAGAATTTCTGTCTTTTTGCCCCAACAAATAGTGAATTTCTCCCTTTTTGCCCCACAACTAGGGGAATTTCTGCAATTTTGCTCCAAAATATGGGGTATTTCTGCTTTTTTCCCCAAAAATAAGGGGAATGTATACCTTTTGCCACAAAAAAATAGAAATTTCTTTATTTTTGCCCCAAAATAAGAGGAATTTCTGCCTTTTTACCTCAAAATAAGTGAAATTTCTGCCTTTTTACCAAAAAATAAACGGAATTTCTGTCTTTTTGCCCCAAAATAAAATGAATTTTTGAAATATGCCCTGAAATAAGTGAAATTTCTGCAATTTTGCCCCCAAATAAGGGAAATTTCTGCTTTTTCGACACAAAATAAGGAAAATTTCTGCATTTTTGCCACAAAATATTAGGAATTTCTGCCTTTTTGCCCCAAAATAAGGAAAATTTCTGTCTTTTTTCCCTGAAATAAGTGAAATTTCTGCAATTTTGCCTCAAAATAAGTGAAATTTCTACAATTTTGCCCCAAAATAAAGGAAATTTCTGGAATTTTGCCCCAAAATATGTGGAATTCTGAGTTTTGCCCCAAAATAAGGAGAATTTCGGTGTTTTTGCCCCAACATATAAGGAATTTCTGACTTTTTGCCCCACAATTAGGGGATTTTCTGCAATTTTGCTCCAAAATATGGGGAATTTCTGCAATTTTGCCATAAATAAATGAAATGGATACTTTTTGCCACAAAGAAGGGAAATTTCTTCATTTTTGCCACAAAATAAGAGGAATTTCTGTCTTTTTACCTCAAAATAAGTGAAATTTCTGCCTTTTTACCCCAAAATAAACAGAATTTCTGTCTTTTTGCCCCAAAATAAAAGAAATTTTTGAATTATGCCCTGAAATAAGTGAAATTTCTGCCTTTTTGACACAAAATAAGGGGAATTTCTGCATTTATGCCACAAAATATTAGGAATTTCTGCCTTTTTGCCCCAAAATAATGAAAATTTCTGCCTTTTTTCCTGAATTAAGTGAAATTTCTGCAATTTTGCCCCAAATAAGTGAAATTTCTGCAATTTTGCCCCAAAATAAGGGAAATTTCTGGAATTTAGCCCCAAAATAAGTGGAATTTCTGAGTTTTGCCCCAACATAAGGGGAATTTCTGACTTTTTGCCCTGAAATAAATTAAATTTCTAAAATTTTTCCCCAAAATAAGGGAAATGTCTGTTTTTGCCCCAAAATAAGCGGAATTTCTGACTTTTTCCCCCAAAATAAGAGAAATTTCAGCCTTTTTACCTCAAAATAAGAAAAATTTCTGCCTTTTTGCCCCAAAATAATAAAAATTTTTGCAATTTTGTACCAAAATGAAAGAAATTTCTGCTTTTTGCCCCAAAATAAGAAAATTTCTGCTTTTTTTCCCTGAAATAAGTGAAATTTCTGCAATTTTGCCCCAAAATAAGTGAAATTTCTGCAATTTTGCTCCAAAATGAAAGAAATTTCTGCCTTTTTGCCACAAAATAAGGGGAATTTCTGTCTTTTTGCCCTAAAATAAGGGAAATTTCTGCCTTTTTGCCACCAAATAAGGCGAATTTCAGCCTTTTTACCTCAAAATATTAGGAATTTCTGCCCTTTTTCCCCAAAATAAAGAAAATTTCTGCCTTTTTTCTCTGAAATAAGTGAAATTTCTGCAATTTTGCCCCAAAATAAGTGAAATTTCTGCAATTTTGCCCCAAAATAAGTGGAATTTCTGAGTTTTGCCCCAAAATAAGGAGAATTTCTTTCTTTTTGCCCCAACAAATAGGGAATTTCTCCCTTTTTGCCCCACAACTAGGGGAATTTCTGCAATTTTGCTACAAAATACGGGGAATTTCTGCTTTTTTTCCCAAAAATAAGGGGAATGTATACCTTTTGCCACAAAAAGGGAAATTTCTTCATTTTTGCCCCAAAATAAGAAGAATTTCTGCCTTTTTACCTCAAAATATGTGAAATTTCTGCCTTTTTACCCAAAAAGAAATGGAAGTTCTGTCTTTTTGCCCCAAAATAAAAGCAATTTTTGAATTATGCTCTGAAATAATTGAAATTTCTGCAATTGTGCCCCCAGATAAGGGAAATTTCTGCCTTTTTGACACAAAATAAGGGGAATTTCTGCATTTTTGCCACAAAATATTAGGAATTTCTGCCTTTTTGCCCCAAATTAAGAAAAATTTCTGTTTTTTCCCTGAAATAAGTGAAATTTCTGCAATTTTGCCCCAAAATAAGTGATATTTCTGCAATTTTGCTCCAAAATAAAAGAAATTACTGTTTTTTTGCCACAAAATAAGGGAAATTTCTGTCTTTTTGCCCTAAAATAAGGGAAATTTCTGCCTTTTTGCCCCCAAATAAGGCGAATTTCAGCCTTTTTACCTCAAAATATTAGGAATTTCTGCCTTTTTGCCCCAAAATAAAGAAAATTTCTGCCTTTTTTCTCTGACATAAGTGAAATTTCTGCAATTTTGCCCCAAAATAAGTGAAATTTCTGCAATTTTGCCCCAAAATAAGTGGAATTTCTGAGTTTTGCCCCAAAATAAGGAGAATTTCTGTCTTTTTGCCCCCAAAAATAGGAAATTTCTCCCTTTTTGCCCCACAACTAGGGAAATTTCTGCAATTTTGCTCCAAAATACGGGGAATTTCTGCTTTTTTTCACAAAAATAAAGGGAATGTATACCTTTTCCCACAAAAAAGGGAAATTTTTTCATTTTTGCCCCAAAATAAGAAGAATTTCTGCCTTTTTACCTCAAAATAAGTGAAATTTCTGCCTTTTTACCCAAAAATAAACGGAATTTCTGTCTTTTTGCCCCAAAATAAAAGCAATTTTTGAATTATGCCCTGAAATAAGTGAAATTTCTGCAATTTTGCCCCCAGATAAGGGAAATTTCTGCCTTTTTGACACAAAATAAGGGGCATTTCTGCATTTTTGCCACAAAATAAGGGAAATTTCTGCCTTTTTGACACAAAATAAGGGGAATTTCTGTCTTTTTGCTCCAAAATAAGGGGAATTTCCGCCTTTTTACCTCATAATAAGGGGAATCTCTGCCTTTTTGCCCTAAAATATGGGGAAATTCTGTCTTTTTGCTCCAAAATAAGGGGAATTTCCGCCTTTTTACCTCATAATAAGGGGAATCTCTGCCTTTTTGCCCTAAAATATGGGGAAATTCTGTATTTTTGCCCCAAAATAGAGAAAATTTCTGCAATTTTGTAGCAAATTAAAAGTAATTTCTGCCTTTTTGCCCCAAAATAAGAGAAATTTTTGCGTTTTTTCCCTGAAATAAGTGAAATTTCTGTAATTTTTCCCCAAAATAAGGAAGATTTCTGCATTTTTGCCCCAAAATAATAAAAGTTTTTGCAATTTTGTACCAAAATAAAAGAAATTTTTGCCTTTTTGCCCCAAAATAAGAAAATTTCTTTTTTCCCTGAAATAAATGAAGTTTCTGCAATTTTGCCCCAAAATAAGTTAAATTTCTGCAATTCTGCCCCAAAATAAAAGAAATTTCTGCCTTTTTGCCACAAAATAAGAGGAATTTCTGGTTTTTTGCCCCAAAATAAGTGAAATTTCTGCCTTTCTGCCCCCAAATAAGGCGAATTTCAGCCTTTTTACTTCAAAATAAGAGGAATTTCTCCATTTTTGAAACAAAATAAGGGGAATTTCTGCATTTTTTCCACAAAGTATTAGGAATTTCTGCCTTTTGCCCCAAAATAAAAAAAATTTCTGCCTTTTTTCCCTGAAATTATTGAAATTTTTGCAATTTTGCCCCAAAATAAGTGAAATTTCTGCAATTTTGTCCCAAAATAAGTGGAATTTCTGAGTTTTGCCCCAATATAAGGAGAATTTCTGTCTTTTTGCCCCAACAAATAGTGAATTTCTCCCTTTTTGCCTTACAACTAGGGGAATTTCTGCAATTTTGCTCCAAAATATGGGGTATTTCTGCTTTTTTCCCCCAAAATAAGGGGAATGTATACCTTTTGCCACAAAAAAATAGAAATTTCTTTATTTTTGCCCCAAAATAAGAGGAATTTCTGCCTTTTTACCTCAAAATAAGTGAAATTTCTGCCTTTTTACCAAAAAATAAACGGAATTTCTGTCTTTTTGCCCCAAAATAAAATGAATTTTTGAAATATGCCCTGAAATAAGTTAAATTTCTGCAATTTTGCCCCCAAATAAGGGAAATTTCTGCTTTTTCGACACAAAATAAGGAAAATTTCTGCATTTTTGCCACAAAATATTAGGAATTTCTGCCTTTTTGCCCCAAAATAAGGAAAATTTCTGTCTTTTTTCCCTGAAATAAGTGAAATTTCTGCAATTTTGCCTCAAAATAAGTGAAATTTCTACAATTTTGCCCCAAAATAAAGGAAATTTCTGGAATTTTGCCCCAAAATATGTGGAATTCTGAGTTTTGCCCCAAAATAAGGAGAATTTCCGTGTTTTTGCCCCAACATATAAGGAATTTCTGACTTTTTGCCCCACAATTAGGGGATTTTCTGCAATTTTGCTCCAAAATATGGGGAATTTCTGCAATTTTGCCATAAATAAATGAAATGGATACTTTTTGCCACAAAGAAGGGAAATTTCTTCATTTTTGCCACAAAATAAGAGGAATTTCTGCCTTTTTACCTCAAAATAAGTGAAATTTCTGCCTTTTTACCCCAAAATAAACGGAATTTCTGTCTTTTTGCCCCAAAATAAAGAAATTTTTGAATTATGCCCTGAAATAAGTGAAATTTCTGCCTTTTTGACACAAAATAAGGGGAATTTCTGCATTTATGCCACAAAATATTAGGAATTTCTGCCTTTTTGCCCCAAAATAATGAAAATTTCTGCCTTTTTTCCTGAATTAAGTGAAATTTCTGCAATTTTGCCCCAAATAAGTGAAATTTCTGCAATTTTGCCCCAAAATAAGGGAAATTTCTGGAATTTAGCCCCAAAATAAGTGGAATTACTGAGTTTTGATAAGGGGAATTTCTGACTTTTTGCCCTGAAATAAATTAAATTTCTAAAATTTTTCCCCAAAATAAGGGAAATGTCTGGTTTTGCCCCAAAATAAGCAGAATTTCTGACTCTTTGCCCCAAAATAAGAGGAATTTCAGCCTTTTTACCTCAAAATAATGGAAATTTCTTCATTTTTGCCCCAAAATATGAGAAATTTCTGCCTTTTTGCCCCAAAATAAGAAAAATTTTTGCAATTTTGTACCAAAATGAAAGAAATTTCTGCTCTTTGCCCCAAAATAAGAAAATTTCTGCTTTTTTTCCCTGAAATAAGTGAAATATCTGCAATTTTGCCCCAAAATAAGTGAAATTTCTGCAATTTTGCTTCAAAATGAAAGAAATTTCTGCGTTTTTGCCACAAAATAAGGGGAATTTCTGTATTTTTGCCCTAAAATAAGGGAAATTTCTGCCTTTTTGCCACCAAATAAGGCGAATTTCAGCCTTTTTACCTCAAAATATTAGGAATTTCTGCCCTTTTTCCCCAAAATAAAGAAAATTTCTGGCTTTTTTCTCTGAAATAAGTGAAATTTCTGCAATTTTGCCCCAAAATAAGTGAAATTTCTGCAATTTTGTCCCAAAATAAGTGGAATTTCTGAGTTTTGCCCCAAAATAAGGAGAATTTCTGTCTTTTTGCCCCAACAAATAGGGAATTTCTCCCTTTTTGCCCCACAACTAGGGGAATTTCTGCAATTTTGTTCCAAAATACGGGGAATTTCTGCTTTTTTTCCCAAAAATAAGGGGAATGTATACCTTTTATCACAAAAAGGGAAATTTCTTCATTTTTGCCCCAAAATAAGAAGAATTTCTGCCTTTTTACCTCAAAATATGTGAAATTTCTGCCTTTTTACCCAAAAAGTAATGGAAGTTCTGTCTTTTGCCCCAAAATAAAAGCAATTTTTGAATTATGCTCTGAAATAATTGAAATTTCTGCAATTGTGCCCCCAGATAAGGGAAATTTCTGCCTTTTTGACACAAAATAAGGGGAATTTCTGCATTTTTGCCACAAACTATTAGGAATTTCTGCCTTTTTGCCTCAAATTAAGAAAAATTTCTGGCTTTTTCCCTGAAATAAGTGAAATTTCTGCAATTTTGCCCCAAAATAAGTGATATTTCTGCAATTTTGCTCCAAAATAAAAGAAATTTCTGTTTTTTTGCCACAAAATAAGGGAAATTTCTATCTTTTTGCCCTAAAATAAGGGAAATTTCTGCCTTTTTGCCCCCAAATAAGGCGAATTTCAGCCTTTTTACTTCAAAATATTAGGAATTTCTGCCTTTTTGCCCCAAAATAATAAAAATTTCTGCCTTTTTTCTCTGACATAAGTGAAATTTCTGCAATTTTGCCCCAAAATAAGTGAAATTTCTGCAATTTTGCCCCAAAATAAGTGGAATTTCTGAGTTTTGCCCCAAAATAAGGAGAATTTCTGTCTTTTTGCCCCAACAAATAGGAAATTTCTCCCTTTTTGCCCCACAACTAGGGGAATTTCTGCAATTTTGCTCCAAAATACGGGGAATTTCTGCTTTTTTTCACAAAAATAAAGGGAATGTATACCTTTTCTCACAAAAAAGGGAAATTTTTTCATTTTTGCCCCAAAATAAGAAGAATTTCTGCCTTTTTACCTCAAAATAAGTGAAATTTCTGCCTTTTTACCCAAAAATAAACGGAATTTCTGTCTTTTTGCCCCAAAATAAAAGCAATTTTTTAATTATGCCCTGAAATAAGTGAAATTTCTGCAATTTTGCCCCCAGATAAGGGAAATTTCTGCCTTTTTGACAAAAATAAGGGGCATTTCTGCATTTTTGCCACAAAATATTAGGAATTTCTGACTTTTGCCCCAAAATAAGGAAAATTTCTGCCTTTTTCCCTGAAATAAGTGAAATTTCTGCAATTTTGCCCCAAAATAAGGGAAATTTCTGCCTTTTTGACACAAAATAAGGGGAATTTCTGTCTTTTTGCTCCAAAATAAGGGGAATTTCCGCCTTTTTACCTCATAATAAGGGGATTCTCTGCCTTTTTGCCCGAAAATATGGGGAAATTCTGTATTTTTGCCCCAAAATAGAGAAAATTTCTGCAATTTTGTAGCAAATTAAAAGTAATTTCTGCCTTTTTGCCCCAAAATAAGAGAAATTTTTGCGTTTTTTCCCTGAAATAAGTGAAATTTCTGTAATTTTTCCCCAAAATAAGGAAGATTTCTGCATTTTTGCCCCAAAATAATAAAAATTTTTGCCTTTTTGCCCCAAAATAAGAAAATTTCTGCTTTTTTCCCTGAAATAAAAGAAATTTCTGCAATTTTGCCCCAAAATAAGTTAAATTTCTGCAATTTTGCCCCAAAATAAAAGAAATTTCTGCCTTTTTGCCACAAAATAAGAGGAATTTCTGTTTTTTTGCCCCAAAATAAGTGAAATTTCTGCCTTTCTGCCCCCAAATGAGGCGAATTTCAGCCTTTTTACCTCAAAATAAGAGGAATTTCTCCATATTGAAACAAAATAAGGGGAATTTCTGCATTTTTTCCACAAAGTATTAGGAATTTCTGCATTTTTGCCCCAAAATAAGGAAAATTTCTGCCTTTTTTCCCTGAAATTATTGAAATTTTTGCAATTTTGCCCCAAAATAAGTGAAATTTCTGCAATTTTGTCCCAAAATAAGTGGAATTTCTGAGTTTTGCCCTAATATAAGGAGAATTTCTGTCTTTTTGCCCCAACAAATAGTGAATTTCTCCCTTTTTGCCCCACAACTAGGGGAATTTCTGCAATTTTGCTCCAAAATATGGGGTATTTCTGCTTTTTTCCCCAAAATAAGGGGAATGTATACCTTTTGCCACAAAAAATAGAAATTTCTTTATTTTTGCCCCAAAATAAGAGGAATTTCTGCCTTTTTACCTCAAAATAAGTGAAATTTCTGCCTTTTTACCAAAAAATAAACGGAATTTTTGTCTTTTTGCCCCAAAATAAAATGAATTTTTGAAATATGCCCTGAAATAAGTGAAATTTCTGCAATTTTGCCCCCAAATAAGGGAAATTTCTGCTTTTTCGACACAAAATAAGGAAAATTTCTGCATTTTTGCCACAAAATATTAGGAATTTCTGCCTTTTTGCCCCAAAATAAGGAAAATTTCTGTCTTTTTTCCCTGAAATAAGTGAAATTTCTGCAATTTTGCCTCAAAATAAGTGAAATTTCTACAATTTTGCCCCAAAATAAAGGAAATTTCTGGAATTTTGCCCCAAAATATGTGGAATTCTGAGTTTTGCCCCAAAATAAGGAGAATTTCGGTGTTTTTGCCCCAACATATAAGGAATTTCTGACTTTTTGCCCCACAATTAGGGGATTTTCTGCAATTTTGCTCCAAAATATGGGGAATTTCTGCAATTTTGCCATAAATAAATGAAATGGATACTTTTTGCCACAAAGAAGGGAAATTTCTTCATTTTTGCCACAAAATAAGAGGAATTTCTGCCTTTTTACCTCAAAATAAGTGAAATTTCTGCCTTTTTACCCCAAAATAAACGGAATTTCTGTCTTTTTGCCCCAAAATAAAAGAAATTTTTGAATTATGCCCTGAAATAAGTGAAATTTCTGCCTTTTTGACACAAAATAAGGGGAATTTCTGCATTTATGCCACAAAATATTAGGAATTTCTGCTTTTTTGCCCCAAAATAATGAAAATTTCTGCCCTTTTTCCTGAATTAAGTGAAATTCCTGCAATTTTGCCCCAAATAAGTGAAATTTCTGGAATTTTGCCCAAAATAAGGAAAATTTCTGGAATTTAGCCCCAAAATAAGTGGAATTTCTGAGTTTTGCCCCAAAATAAGAAGAATTTCTGACTTTTTGCCCTGAAATAAATTAAATTTCTAAAATTTTTCCCCAAAATAAGGGAAATGTCTGTTTTTGCCCCAAAATAAGCGGAATTTCTGACTTTTTGCCCCAAAATAAGAGGAATTTCAGCCTTTTTACCTCAAAATAAGGGAAATTTCTTCATTTTTGCCCCAAAATATGAGAAATTTCTGCCTTTTTGCCCCAAAATAAGAAAAATTTTTGCAATTTTGTACCAAAATGAAAGAAATTTCTGCTTTTTGCCACAAAATATTAAGAATTTCTGCCTTTTTGCCCCAAAATAAAAAAAATTTCTGCCTTTTTAACCTGAAATAAGTGAAATTTCTGCAATTTTGCCCATAAATAAGTGATATTTCTGCAATTTTGCTCCAAAATAAAAGAAATTTCTGTTTTTTTGCCACAAAATAAGGGAAATTTCTGCCTTTTTGCCCCCAATTCAGGCGAATTTCAGCCTTTTTACCTCAAAATATTAGGAATTTCTGCCTTTTTGCCCCAAAATAAAGAAAATTTCTGCCTTTTTTCTCTGACATAAGTGAAATTTCTGCAATTTTGCCCAGAATAAGTGAAATTTCTGCAATTTTGCCCCAAAATAAGTGGAATTTCTGAGTTTTGCCCCAAAATAAGGAGAATTTCTGTCTTTTTGCCCCAACAAATAGGAAATTTCTCCCTTTTTGCCCCACAACTAGGGGAATTTCTGCAATTTTGCTCCAAAATACGGGGAATTTCTGCTTTTTTTTCACAAAAATAAAGGGAATGTATACCTTTTCCCACAAAAAAGGGAAATTTCTTTATTTTTGCCCCAAAATAAGAGGAATTTCTTCCTTTTTACCTCAAAATAAGTGAAATTTCTGCCTTTTTACCCAAAAATAAACGGAATTTCTGTCTTTTTGCCCCAAAATAAAAGCAATTTTTTAATTATGCCCTGAAATAAGTGAAATTTCTGCAATTTTGCCCCCAGATAAGGGAAATTTTTACCTTTTTGACACAAAATAAGGGGCATTTCTGCATTTTTGCCACAAAATATTAGGAATTTCTGACTTTTGCCCCAAAATAAGGAAAATTTCTGCCTTTTTTCCCTGAAATAAGTGAAATTTCTGCAATTTTGCCCCAAAATAAGTGAAATTTCTGCCTTTTTGACACAAAATAAGGGGAATTTCTGTCTTTTTGCTCCAAAATAAGGGGAATTTCCGCCTTTTTACCTCATAATAAGGGGAATCTCTGCCTTTTTGCCCTAAAATATGGGGAAATTCTGTATTTTTGCCCCAAAATAGAGAAAATTTCTGCAATTTTGTAGCAAATTAAAAGTAATTTGCCTTTTTGCCCCAAAATAAGAGAAATTTTTGCGTTTTTCCCTGAAATAAGTGAAATTTCTGTAATTTTTCCCCAAAATAAGGAAGATTTCTGCATTTTTGCCCCAAAATAATAAAAATTTTTGCAATTTTGTACAAAAATAAAAGAAATTTTTGCCTTTTTGCCCCAAAATAAGAAAATTTCTGCTTTTTTCCCTGAAATAAATGAAATTTCTGCAATTTTGCCCCAAAATAAGTTAAATTTCTGCAATTTTGCCCCAAAATAAAAGAAATTTCTGCCTTTTTGCCACAAAATAAGAGGAATTTCTGTTTTTTTGCCCCAAAATAAGTGAAATTTCTGCCTTTCTGCCCCCAAATAAGGTGAATTTCAGCCTTTTTACCTCAAAATAAGAGGAATTTCTCCATTTTTGAAACAAAATAAGGGGAATTTCTGCATTTTTTCCACAAAGTATTAGGAATTTCTGCCTTTTTGCCCCAAAATAAGGAAAATTTCTGCCTTTTTTCCCTGAAATTATTGAAATTTTTGCAATTTTGCCCCAAAATAAGTGAAATTTCTGCAATTTTGTCCCAAAATAAGTGGAATTTCTGAGTTTTGCCCCAATATAAGGAGAATTTCTGTCTTTTTGCCCCAACAAATAGTGAATTTCTTTCTTTTTGCCCCACAACTAGGGGAATTTCTGCAATTTTGCTCCAAAATATGGGGTATTTCTGCTTTTTTCCCCAAAAATAAGGGGAATATATACCTTTTGCCACAAAAAAATAGAAATTTCTTTATTTTTGCCCCAAAATAAGAGGAATTTCTGCCTTTTTACCTCAAAATAAGTGAAATTTCTGCCTTTTTACCAAAAAATAAACGGAATTTTTGTCTTTTTGCCCCAAAATAAAATGAATTTTTGAAATATGCCCTGAAATAAGTGAAATTTCTGCAATTTTGCCCCCAAATAAGGGAAATTTCTGCTTTTTCGACACAAAATAAAGAAAATTTCTGCATTTTTGCCACAAAATATTAGGAATTTCTGCCTTTTTGCCCCAAAATAAGGAAAATTTCTGTCTTTTTTCCCTGAAATAAGTGAAATGTCTGCAATTTTGCCTCAAAATAAGTGAAATTTCTACAATTTTGCCCCAAAATAAAGGAAATTTCTGGAATTTTTCCCCAAAATATGTGGAATTCTGAATTTTGCCCCAAAATAAGGAGAATTTTTGTGTTTTTGCCCCAACATATAAGGAATTTCTGACTTTTTGCCCCACAATTAGGGGATTTTCTGCAATTTTGCTCCAAAATATGGGGAATTTCTGCAATTTTGCCATAAATAAATGAAATGGATACTTTTTGCCACAAAGAAGGGAAATTTCTTCATTTTTGCCACAAAATAAGAGGAATTTCTGCCTTTTTACCTCAAAATAAGTGAAATTTCTGCCTTTTTACCCCAAAATAAATGGAATTTCTGTCTTTTTGCCCCAAAATAAAAGAAATTTTTGAATTATGCCCTGAAATAAGTGAAATTTCTGTCTTTTTGACACAAAATAAGGGGAATTTCTGCATTTATGCCACAAAATATTAGGAATTTCTGCCTTTTTGCCCCAAAATAATGAAAATTTCTGCCTTTTTTCCTGAATTAAGTGAAATTTCTGCAATTTTGCCCCAAATAAGTGAAATTTCTGCAATTTTTCCCCAAAATAAGGGAAATTTCTGGAATTTAGCCCCAAAATAAGTGGAATTTCTGAGTTTTGCCTCAAGATAAGGGGAATTTCTGACTTTTTGCCCTGAAATAAATTAAATTTCTAAAATTTTTCCCCAAAATAAGGGAAATGTCTGTTTTTGCCCCAAAATAAGCGGAATTTCTGACTTTTTGCCCCAAAATAAGAGGAATTTCAGCCTTTTTACCTCAAAATAAGGGAAATTTCTTCATTTTTGCCCCAAAATATGAGAAATTTCTGCCTTTTTGCCCCAAAATAAGAAAAATTTTTGCAATTTTGTACCAAAATGAAAGAAATTTCTGCTTTTTGCCCCAAAATAAGAAAATTTCTGCTTTTTTTCCCTGAAATAAGTGAAATTTCTGCAATTTTGCCCCAAAATAAGTGAAATTTCTGCAATTTTGCTCCAAAATGAAAGAAATTTCTGCCTTTTTGCCACAAAATAAGGGGAATTTCTGTCTTTTTGCCCTAAAATAAGGTAAATTTCTGCCTTTTTCCACCAAATAAGGCGAATTTCAGCCTTTTTACCTCAAAATATTAGGAATTTCTGCCCTTTTTCCCCAAAATAAAGAAAATTTCTGCATTTTTTCTCTGAAATAAGTGAAATTTCTGCAATTTTGCCCCAAATTAAGTGAAATTTCTTCAATTTTGCCCCAAAATAAGTGGAATTTTTGAGTTTTGCCCAAAAATAAGGAGAATTTCTGTCTTTTTGCCCCAACAAATAGGGAATTTCTCCCTTTTTGTCCCACAACTAGGGGAATTTCTGCAATTTTGCTCCAAAATACGGGGAATTTCTGCTTTTTTTTCCCAAAAATAAGGGGAATGTATACCTTTTGCCACAAAAAGGGAAATTTCTTCATTTTTGCCCCAAAATAAGAAGAATTTCTGCCTTTTTACCTCAAAATATGTGAAATTTCTGCCTTTTTACCCAAAAAGAAATGGAAGTTCTGTCTTTTTGCCCCAAAATAAAAGCAATTTTTGAATTATGCTCTGAAATAATTGAAATTTCTGCAATTGTGCCCCCAGATAAGAAAAATTTCTGCCTTTTTCACACAAAATAAGGGGAATTTCTGCATTTTTGCCACAAAATATTAGGAATTTCTGCCTTTTTGCCCCAAAATAAGAAAAATTTCTGCCTTTTTTCCCTGAAATAAGTGAAATTTCTGCAATTTTGCCCCCAAATAAGTTATATTTCTGCAATTTTGCTCCAAAATAAAAGAAATTTCTGTTTTTTTGCCACAAAATAAGGGAAATTTCTGTCTTTTTGCCCTAAAATAAGGGAAATTTCTGCCTTTTTGCCCCCAAATAAGGCGAATTTCAGCCTTTTAACCTCAAAATATTAGGAATTTCTGCCTTTTTGCCCCAAATAAAGAAAATTTCTGCCTTTTTTCTCTGACATAAGTGAAATTTCTGCAATTTTGCCCCAAAATAAGTGAAATTTCTGCAATTTTGCCCCAAAATAAGTGGAATTTCTGAGTTTTGCCCCAAAATAAGGAGAATTTCTGTCTTTTTGCCCCAACAAATAGGAAATTTCTCCCTTTTTGCCCCACAACTAGGGGAATTTCTGCAATTTTGCTCCAAAATACGGGGAATTTCTGCTTTTTTTCACAAAAATAAAGGGAATGTATACCTTTTCCCACAAAAAAAGGGAAATTTTTTTCATTTTTGCCCCAAAATAAGAAGAATTTCTGCCTTTTTACCTCAAAATAAGTGAAATTTCTGCCTTTTTACCCAAAAATAAACGGAATTTCTGTCTTTTTGCCCCAAAATAAAAGCAATTTTTTAATTATGCCCTGAAATAAGTGAAATTTCTGCAATTTTGCCCCCAGATAAGGGAAATTTCTGCCTTTTTGACACAAAATAAGGGGCATTTCTGCATTTTTGCCACAAAATATTAGGAATTTCTGACTTTTGCCCCAAAATAAGGAAAATTTCTGCCTTTTTTCCCTGAAATAAGTGAAATTTCTGCAATTTTGCCCCAAAATAAGTGAAATTTCTGCCTTTTTGACACAAAATAAGGGGAATTTCTGTCTTTTTGCTCCAAAATAAGGGGAATTTCCGCCTTTTTACCTCATAATAAAAGGAATCTCTGCCTTTTTGCCCGAAAATATGGGGAAATTCTGTATTTTTGCCCCAAAATAGAAAAAATTTCTGCAATTTTGTAGCAAATTAAAAGTAATTTCTGCCTTTTTGCCCCAAAATAAGAGAAATTTTTGCGTTTTTTCCCTGAAATAAGTGAAATTTCTGTAATTTTTCCCCAAAATAAGGAAGATTTCTGCATTTTTGCCCCAAAATAATAAAAATTTTTGCAATTTTGTACCAAAATAAAAGAAATTTTTGCCTTTTTGCCCCAAAATAAGAAAATTTCTGCTTTTTTCCCTGAAATAAAAGAAATTTCTGCAATTTTGCCCCAAAATAAGTTAAATTTCTGCAATTTTGCCCCAAAATAAAAGAAATTTCTGCCTTTTTGCCACAAAATAAGAGGAATTTCTGTTTTTTTGCCCCAAAATAATTGAAATTTCTGCCTTTCTGCCCCCAAATAAGGCGAATTTCAGCCTTTTTACCTCAAAATAACAGGAATTTCTCCATTTTTGAAACAAAATAAGGGGAATTTCTGCATTTTTTCCACAAAGTATTAGGAATTTCTGCCTTTTTGCCCCAAAATAAGGAAAATTTCTGCCTTTTTTCCCTGAAATTATTGATATTTTTGCAATTTTGCCCCAAAATAAGTGAAATTTCTGCAATTTTGTCCCAAAATAAGTGGAATTTCTGAGTTTTGCCCCAATATAAGGAGAATTTCTGTCTTTTTGCCCCAACAAATAGTGAATTTCTTTCTTTTTGCCCCACAACTAGGGGAATTTCTGCAATTTTGCTCCAAAATATGGGGTATTTCTGCTTTTTTCCCCAAAAATAAGGGGAATGTATACCTTTTGCCACAAAAAAATAGAAATTTCTTTATTTTTGCCCCAAAATAAGAGGAATTTCTGCCTTTTTACCTCAAAATAAGTGAAATTTCTGCCTTTTTACTAAATAATAAACGGAATTTCTGTCTTTTTGCCCCAAAATAAAATGAATTTTTGAAATATGCCCTGAAATACGTGAAATTTCTGCAATTTTGCCCCCAAATAAGGGAAATTTCTGCTTTTTCGACACAAAATAAGGAAAATTTCTGCATTTTTGCCACAAAATATTAGGAATTTCTGCCTTTTTGCCCCAAAATAAGGAAAATTTCTGTCTTTTTTCCCTGAAATAAGTGAAATTTCTGCAATTTTGCCTCAAAATAAGTGAAATTTCTACAATTTTGCCCCAAAATAAAGAAAATTTCTGGAATTTTGCCCCAAAATATGTGGAATTCTGAGTTTTGCCCCAAAATAAGGAGAATTTCGGTGTTTTTGCCCCAACATATAAGGAATTTCTGACTTTTTGCCCCACAATTAGGGGATTTTCTGCAATTTTGCTCCAAAATATGGGGAATTTCTGCAATTTTGCCATAAATAAATGAAATGGATACTTTTTGCCACAAAGAAGGGAAATTTCTTCATTTTTGCCACAAATAAGAGGAATTTCTGCCTTTTTACCTCAACATAAGTGAAATTTCTGCCTTTTTACCCCAAAATAAACGGAATTTCTGTCTTTTTGCCCCAAAATAAAAGAAATTTTTGAATTAGGCCCTGAAATAAGTGAAATTTCTGCATTTTTGACACAAAATAAGGGTAATTTCTGCATTTATGCCTCAAAATATTAGGAATTTCTGCTTTTTTGTTCCAAAATAATGAAAATTTCTGCCTTTTTTCCTGAATTAAGTGAAATTTCTGCAATTTTGCCCCAAATAAGTGAAATTTCTGCAATTTTGCCCCAAAATAAGGGAAATTTCTGGAATTTAGCCCCAAAATAAGTGGAATTTCTGAGTTTTGCCCCAAAATAAGGGGAATTTCTGACTTTTTGCCCTGAAATAAATTAAATTTCTAAAATTTTTCCCCAAAATAAGGAAAATGTCTGTTTTTGCCCCAAAATAAGCGGAATTTCTGACTTTTTGCCCCAAAATAAGAGGAATTTCAGCCTTTTTACCTCAAAATAAGGGAAATTTCTTCATTTTTGCCCCAAAATATGAGAAATTTCTGCCTTTTTGCCCCAAAATAAGAAAAATTTTTGCAATTTTGTACCAAAATGAAAGAAATTTCTGCTTTTTGCCCCAAAATAAGAAAATTTCTGCTTTTTTTCCCAGAAATAAGTGAAATTTCTGCAATTTTGCCCCAAAATAAGTGAAATTTCTGCAATTTTGCTCCAAAATAAACGAAATTTCTGCCTTTTTGCCACAAAATAAGGGGAATTTCTGTCTTTTTGCCCTAAAATAAGGGAAATTTCTGCCTTTTTGCCCCCAAATAAGGCGAATTTCAGCCTTTTTACCTCAAAATATTAGGAATTTCTGCCTTTTTGCCCAAAATAAAGAAAATTTCTTCCTTTTTTCTCTGAAATAAGTGAAATTTCTGCAATTTTGCCTCAAAATAAGTGAAATTTCTGCAATTTTGCCCCAAAATAAGTGGAATTTCTGAGTTTTGCCCCAAAATAAAAAGAATTTCTGTCTTTTTGCCCCAACCAATAGGGAATTTCTCCCTTTTTGCCCCACAACTAGGGGAATTTCTGCAATTTTGCTTCAAAATACGGGGAATTTCTGCTTTTTTTTCCAAAAATAAGAGGAATGTATACCTTTAGCCACAAAAAAGTGAAATTTTTCATTTTTGCCCCAAAATAAGAATTTCTGCCTTTTTACCTCAAAATATGTGAAATTTCTGCCTTTTTACCAAAAAGAAATGGAAGTTCTGTCTTTTTGCCCCAAAATAAAAGCAATTTTTGAATTATGCTCTGAAATAATTGAAATTTCTGCAATTGTGCCCCCAGATAAGGGAAATTTCTGCCTTTTTGACACAAAATAAGGGGAATTTCTGCATTTTTGCCACAAAATATTAGGAATTTCTGCCTTTTTGCCCCAAAATAAGAAAAATTTCTGCCTTTTTTCCCTGAAATAAGTGAAATTTCTGCAATTTTGCCCCCAAATAAGTGATATTTCTGCAATTTTGCTCCAAAATAAAAGAAATTTCTGTTTTTTTGCCACAAAATAAGGGAAATTTCTGTCTTTTTGCCCTAAAATAAGGGAAATTTCTGCCTTTTTGCCCCCAAATAAGGCGAATTTCAGCCTTTTTACCTCAAAATATTAGGAATTTCTGCCTTTTTGCCCCAAAATAAAGAAAATTTCTGCCTTTTTTCTCTGACATAAGTGAAATTTCTGCAATTTTGCCCCAAAATAAGTGAAATTTCTGCAATTTTGCCCCAAAATAAGTGGAATTTCTGAGTTTTGCCCCAAAATAAGGAGAATTTCTGTCTTTTTGCCCCAACAAATAGGAAATTTCTCCCTTTTTGCCCCACAACTAGGGGAATTTCTGCATTTTTGCTCCAAAATACGGGGAACTTCTGCTTCTTTTCACAAAAATAAAGGGAATGTATACCTTTTTCCACAAAGAAGGGAAATTTCTTCATTTTTGCCCCAAAATAAGAAGAATTTCTGCCTTTTTACCAAAAAATAAGTGAAATTTCTGCCATTTTACCAAAAAATAAACGGAATTTCTGTCTTTTTGCCCCAAAATAAAAGCAATTTTTGAATTATGCCTTGAAATAAGTGAAATTTCTGCAATTTTGCCCCCAGATAAGGGGAATTTCTGCCTTTTTGACACAAAATAAGGGGCATTTCTGCATTTTTGCCACAAAATATTAGGAATTTTTGACTTTTGTCCCAAAATAAGGAAAATTTCTGCCTTTTTTCCCTGAAATAAGTGAAATTTCTGCAATTTTGCCCCAAAATAAGGGAAATTTCTGCCTTTTTGACACAAAATAAGGGGAATTTTTGTCTTTTTGCTCCAAAATAAGGGGAATTTCCGCCTTTTTACCTCATAATAAGGGGAATCTCTGCCTTTTTCCCCAAAATATGGGGAAATTCTGTATTTTTGCCCTAAAATAGAGAAAATTTCTGCAATTTTGTAGCAAATTAAAAGTAATTTCTGCCTTTTGCCCCAAAATAAGAGAAATTTTTGCGTTTTTTCTCTGAAATAAGTGAAATTTCTGTAATTTTTCCCCAAAAGAAGGAAGATTTCTGCAATTTTGCCCCAAAATAAAGGAAATTTCTGGAATTTTTTCCCAAAATAAGGGGAATTTCTGACTTTTTGCCCTGAATAAGGAGAATTTCTGTCTTTTTGCCCCAAAATAATGTGAATTTCTGCATTTTCCCTCAAAATTAGAAGAATATGTGCAATTGTGCTTCAAAATACAAAAAATTTCTGCCTTATTGCACCAAAATAATAGGAATTTCTGCATTTTTGCTTCAATATAAGGGGAATTTCTGAAATTTTTCTCCAAAATACGGTGAATTTCTGCCTTATTGCCCGAAATAAAGTGGAACTTCTGCATTTTTGCCCTGAAATATTTGAAATTTCCACAATTTTACCCCAAAATAAGGGGAATTTCTGTTTTTGACCCCAAAATTAGGAGAATTTCTAATTTTTGCTCCAAAATAAGGCAATTTTCTGACTTTTTGCCCAGAAATAAGTGAAATTTCTGCAATTTTGCCACAAAATAAGGGGAATTTCTGCCTTTTTGCCAAAATAAGGGGAATTTCATCATTTTACCTCCAAATAAGGAGAATTTCTGCCTTTTTGCCACAAAATATGGGGAATTTCTGCCTTATTGCCCCCAAATAAGGAAAAATTTTGCTTTTCTGCCCCAAATAACGGGAATTTCTGCCTTTTTGCCACAAAGTAAAGGGAATTTCTGCCTTTTTGCCCCAAAATAACGGGAATTTCAGCCTTTTTACCTCAAAATAAGGGGAATTTCTGCCTTTTGCCCAAAATATGGGGAATTTCTGACTTTTTGTTCCAAAATAAGAAAAATTTCTTCAATTTTGTACCAAAATAAAAGAAATTTCTGCTTTTTACCCCAAAATAAAAGTAATTTCTGACTTTTTGCCCTGAAATAAATGAAATTTCTGCAATTTGGCCCGAAAATAAGGGAAATTTGTGCATTTTGCCCCAAAATGAGGGGATTTTCTGCCTCTTTGCCCCAAAATATGGGGAATTTCAGCATTTTACCTGAAAAAAAGGGGAATTTCAGCCTTTTTGTACCAAAATATGGAAAATTTCTGCCTTTTTGCCACGAAATAAGAAAAATTTCTGCAATTCTGTACCAAAATAAAAGAAATTTCTAAAATTTTGCCCCCAAATAAAAGAAATTTCTGATTTTTGCCCCGAAATAATGAGAATTTCTGTATTTTTGCCCCAAAATAAAGGGAATTTCTGCCTTTTGCCCCAAAATTAGGGGAGTTTCTGCAATTTTGCTTTGAAATACAGGGAATTTCTGCCTCTTTTCCCGAAAATAAGGGGAACTTCTGCCGATTTGCCCCAAATAAAGGGAATTTCTGCATTTTTGCCCCAATATTAGGGGAATTTCTGCAATTTTGCTCTAAAATATGGAAAATTTCTGCCTTTTTGCCTGAAATCAAGGGGATTTTCTGCCTTTTTGCCCCCAAACAAGGGAAATTTCTGCAATTTTATCCCAAAATAAGGGGATTTTCTGCCTTTTTGCCCCCAAATAAGGGAAATTTCTGCCTTTTTACCCTGAAATATGTGAAATGTCTGCAATTTTACCCCAAAATAAGGTGAATTTCTGCCTTTTTGCCCCAAAATAATGGGAATTTCTGCATTTTGCCCTAAAATAAGAAAAATTTTTGCTTTTTTTCTCTGAAATAAGTGAAATTTCTGCAATTTTGCCTTAAAAAAAATTTCTGCAATTTTTCCCCAAAATAAAGGAATTTTCCGCAATTTTGCCCCCAAAATAAAGGGAATTTCTGTTTTTTGTCCCCAAATAAGGGAAATTTCTGCAATTTTGCCCTAAAACATGAGGAATTTCTGCCTTTTGCCCCAAAGAAAGGGGAATTTCTGCCTTTTTTCCCCAAATATAAAATATTACTGCATGTTTTACCCCAAAATTAGGTGAATTTCTGCAATTTTGCTCCAAAATACGGAGATTTTCTTCCTTTTTCGCCGAAAATAAAGGGAATTTCTGCCATTTTGCCACGAAATAAGTGAAATTTCTGCAGTTTTACCCCAAAATAAGGGGAAGTTCTGCGTTTTTGCCCCAAAATTAGGGGAATTTCTGCAATTTTGCTCCAAAATACGGGGAATTTCTGCCTTTTTGCCCGAAAATAAGGGGAATGTACAAATTTTGCCATAAAAAAGGAAAATTTCTTCATTTTTACCCCAAAATAAGGGGATTTTCCGCCTTTTTGACTCAAAATAAGTGCAATTTCTGACTTTTCCCCAAAAATAAACGGAATTTCTGTCTTTTTGCCCCAAAATAAGACTAATTTCTGACTTTTTGCCCTGAAATAAGTTAAATTTCTCAAACTATTTCCAAAATAAGGGAAATGTCTGCTTTTTGCCCCAAAATAAGTGGAATTTCTGCTTTTTTGCCCCAAAATAAAGGTAATTTCAGCTTTTTTACCTCAAAATAAAAGGAATTTCTGCATTTTTGCACCAAAATATGGGAAATTTCTGCCTTTTTACCCAAAATAAGAAAAATTTCTGCAATTTTGTACCAAATAAAAGAAATTTCTGCCTTTTTGCCCCAAAATAAGAAAGTTTCTGCTTTTTTTCCCTGAAATAAGTGATATTTCTGCAATTTTGCCCCAAAATAAGTGAAATTTCTGCAATTTTGTACCAAATAAAAGAAATTTCTGCCTTTTTGCCCCAAAATCAGAAAATTTCTGCTTTTTTTCCATAAAATAAGTGAAATTTCTGCAATTTTGCCCCAAAATAAGTGAAATTTCTGCAATTTTGTTCCAAAATAAGGGAAATTTCTGGAATTTTGCCCCAAATTAAGTGGAATTTTTGAGTTTTGCCCCAAAATAAGGAGAATTTCTGTTTTTTTGCCCCAACCTATAGGGAATTTTTGCCTTTTTGCCCCACAATTAGGGGAATTTCTGCAATTGTGCTCCAAAATACAGGGAATTTCTGCTTTTTTGCCCGAAAATAAAAAGAATGCATACCTTTTTGCCATAAAAAAGAGAAATTTCTTAATTTTTGCTCCAAGATAAGGGGAATTTCTGCTTTTTTGCCTCTAAATAAGTGAAATTTTTGTCTTTTTCCCCCAAAACAAGGGGAATTTCTGTCTTTTTTGCCCCAAAATAAGGAAAATTTCTGACTTTTTACCCTGAAGTATGTGAAATTTCTGCAATTTTGCCCCAAAATAAAGAAAATTTCTGCCTCTTTGGCCCCAAATATGGGGAATTTCAGCCTTTTTACCTAAAAGTAAAGGGAATTTCTTCATTTTTGCCCCAAAATATGGGAAATTTCTGCCTTTTTGCCCCAAAATAAGAAAAATTTTTGAAATTTTGTATCAAAATAAAAGAAATTTCTGACTTTTTGCTTCAAAATATGAAAATTTCTGCTTTTTTTCTGAAATAAGTGAAATTTCTGCAATTTTGCCCCAAATAAGTGAAATTTCTGCAAATTTGCCCCAAAATAAGGGAAATTTCTGGAATTTTGCCGCAAATTAAGTGGAATTTCTGAGTTTTGCCCCAAAATAAGGAGAATTTCTGTTTTTTTGCCCGAAAATAATGTGAATTTCTGCATTTTCCCTCAAAATTAGGGGAATATGTGGAATTTTGCTTCAAAATACGGGGAATTTCTGCCTTATTGAACCAAAATAAAGGGAATTTCTGCATTTTTGCACCAATATAAGGGAAATTTCTGAAATTTTGCTCCAAAATACAGGGAATTTCTGCCTTATTGCCCGAAATAAAGTGGAATTTCTGCCTTTTTGCCCTGAAATATTTGAAATTTCCACAATTTTACCCCAAAATTAGGGGAATTTCTGTTTTTGGCCCCTAAATTAGGAGAATTTTTGCTTTTTGCCCCAAAATAAGGCAATTTTCTGACTTTTTGTACTGAAATAAGTGAAATTTCTGCAATTTTGCCCCAAAATAAGGGAAATTTCTGCCTTTTTGCCAAAATAAGGGGAATTTCATCATTTTACCTCCAAATAAGGGGAATTTCTGCCTTTTTGCCACAAAATATGGGGAATTTCTGCCTTATTGCCCCACAATTATAGGAATTTCTGCAATTTTGCTCCAAAATAAGGGGAATTTCTTTTTTTGCCTCTAAATAAGTGGAATTTCTGTCTTTTTCCCCCAAAACAAAGGGGATTTCTGTCTTTTTTGCCCCAAAATAAGGAAAATTTCTGACTTATTACCCTGAAATAAGTGAAATTTCTGCAATTGTGCCCCAAAATAAGGTAAAATTCTGCATTTTTGCCTGCAAATAAGGAGAATTTCAGCCTTTTTACCTCAAAATAAGGGAAATTTCTGCATTTTTGCCACAAAATATTAGGAATTTCTGCCTTTTTGCCACAAAATAAGGAAAATTTGTGCCTTTTTTCCCTGAAATATGTGAAAGTTCTGCATTTTTACCCCAAAATAAGGGAAAATTCTGCCTTTTTGCCCCCAAATAAGGGGAATTTCAGCCTTTTTCCCTCAAAAGAAAGGGAATTTCTGCATTTTTGCCCCCAAATATGAGAATTTCTGCCTTTTGCCCCAAAATAATAAAAATTTCTGCAATTTTGTACCAAAATAAAAGAAATTTCGGCCTTGTTGCCTCCAATTAAGAAAATTTCTGCTTTTTTTTCTGAAATAAGTGAAATTTCTGCAATTTTGCCCCAAAATAAGGAAAATTTCTGGAATTTTGCCACAAAATAAGTGGAGTTTATGAATTTTGCCCCAAAATAAGGAGAATTTCTGTCTTTTTGCCCCAACATATAGGGAATTTCTGCCTTTTTGCCACACAATTAGGGGAATTTCTGCAATTTTGCTCTAAAATACGGGGAATTTCTGCTTTTTAGCCCGAAAATAAGGGGAATGTATAACTTTTGCCACAAAAAAGAAAAATTTCTTCATTTTTGACCCAAAATAAGAGGAATTTCTGCCTTTTTACCTCAAAATAAGTAAAATTTCTGCCTTTTTACCCAAAAATAAACAGAATTTCTGTCTTTTTGCCCCAAAATAAAAGGAATTTTTGAATTATGCTATGAAATAAGTGAAATTTCTGCAATTTTGCCCCAAAATAAAAGAAATTTCTGCCTTTTGCCACAAAATAAGTGGAATTTCTGTCTTTTTGCCCCAAAATAAGGAAAATTTCTGCCTTTTTCGCCCAAATAAGGGGAATTTCAGCCTTTTTACCTCAAAATAATGAAAATTTCTGCATTTTTGCCAAAAAATATTAAGAATTTCTGACATTGTGCTCCAAAATTATGAAAATTTCTGCCTTTTTTTGGAATAAGTGAAATTTCTGCAATTTTGCCCCAAAATAAGTGAAATTTCTGCAATTTTGCCCCAAAATAAGGGAAATTTCTGGAATTTTGCCCCAAATTAAGTGGAATTTCTGAGTTTTGCCTTAAAATAAGGAGAATTTCTGTCTTTTTGCCACAACATATAGGGAATTTCTTCCTTTTTGCCCCACAATTAGGGAAATTTCTGCAATTTTGCTCCAAAATACGAGAAATTTCTGCCTTTTTGCCCGAAAATAAGAAGAATGCATAACTTTTTGCCATAAAAAAGGGAAATTTCTTCATTTTTGCTCCAAAATAAGGGGAATTTCTTCTTTTTTGCCTCTAAATATGTGGAATATCTGTCTTATTCCCCAAAAACAAAGGGAATTTCTGTCTTTTTGGCCCAAAAATAAGGAAAATTTCTGACTTATTACCCTGAAATAAGTGAAATTTCTGCAATTTTGCCCCAAAATAAGAGAAATTTCTGCCTTTTTGCTCCCAAATAAGTGGAATTTCAGCCTTTTTACCTCAAAATAAGGGGAATTTCTGCATTTTTGCCCCAAAATATGGGAAATTTCTGCCTTTTTGCCCCAAAATAAGAAAAATTTCTGCAATTTTGTACCAAAATAAAAGAAATTTCTGCCTTTTGCCCCAAAATAAGAAAATTTCTGCTTTTTTTTTAATAAGTGAAATTTCTCCAATTTTGAACCAAAATAAGTGAAATTTCTGAAATTTTGCCCCAAAATAAGGGAAATTTCTTGAATTTTGCCCCAAAATAAGTGGAATTTCTGAGTTTTACCCCAAAATAAGGAGAATTTCTGTCTTTTTGGCCCAACATATAGGGAATTTCTTCCTTTTTGCCCCACAATTAGGGGAATTTCTGCAATTTTGCTCCAAAATACGTGGATTTTCTGCCTTTTTGCCCGAAAATAAGAAGAATGCATACCTTTTTGCCATAAAAAAGGGAAATTTCTTAGTTTTTGCTCCAAAATAAGGGGAATTTCTGATTTTTTGCCCCTAATAAGTGGAATTCCCGTCTTTTTCCCCCAAAACAAAGGGAATTTCTGTCTTTTTTGCCCCAAAATAAGGAAAATTTCTGACTTATTACCCTGAAGTATGTGAAATTTCTGCAATTTTGCCCCAAAATAAAGAAAATTTCTGCCTTTTTGCCCCCAAATATGGGGAATTTCAGCCTTTTTACCTCAACGTAAGGGGAATTTCTGCATTTCTGCCCCAAAATATGGGAAATTTCTGCTTTTTTGCCCCAAAATAAGAAAAATTTTTGAAATTTTGTATCAAAATAAAAGAAATTTCTGACTTTTTGCTTCAAAATAAGAAAATTTCTGCTTTTTTTTCTGAAATAAGTGAAATTTCTGCAATTTTGCCCCAAAATAAGTGAAATTTCTGCTAATTTGCCCCAAAATAAGGGAAATTTCTGGAATTTTGCCCCAAAATAAGTGGAATTTCTGAGTTTTGCCCCAAAATAAGGACAATTTCTGTCTTATTGCCCAAAAATAATGTGAATTTCTGCATTTTCCCTTAAAATTAGGGGAATATGTGCAATTTTGCTTCAAAATACGGGGAATTTCTGCCTTATTGAACCAAAATAAAGGGAATTAATGCATTTTTGCACCCATATAAGGAGAATTTCTGAAATTTTGCTCCAAAATACAGGGAACTTCTGCCTTATTGCCTGAAATAATGTGGAATTTCTGCCTTTTTGCCCTGAAATATTTGAAATTTCAACAATTTTACCCCAAAATAAATGGAATTTCTGTTTTTGGCCCAAAATTAGGAGAATTTATGCTTTTTTCCCCAAAATAAGGCAACTTTCTGACTTTTTGCCCAGAAATAAGTGAAATTTCTCCAATTTTGCCCCAAAATAAGGGAAATTTCTGCCTTTTTGCCAAAATAAGGGGAATTTCAGCATTTTACCTCCAAATATGGGGAATTTCTGCCTTTTTGCCACAAAATATTAGAAAATTCTGCCTTTTTGCCCCAAAATCAGAAAATTTCTGCCTATTTTCCCTGAAATAAGTGAAATTTCTGCAATTTTGCCCTAAAATAAGTGAAATTTCTGCAGTTTTGCGTCAAAATAAGGGAAATTTCTGGAATTTTTCCCCAAAATAAGTTTAATTTCTGAGTTCTGCCCCAAAATAAGGAGAATTTCTGTCTTTATGCCCCAACATATAGGGATTTCTGCCTTTTTGCCCCACAATTAGGGGAATTTCTGGAATTTTGCTTCAAAATACGGGGAATATCTGATTTTTGCCTCAAAATAAGGAAAATTTCTGACTTTTTGCCCTGAAATATGTTAAATTTCTAAAATTTTTCCCAATATAAGGGAAATGTCTGCTTTTTGCCCCAAATTAAGGGAAATTTCTGCCTTTTTGCAACAAAATAAGGGGAATTTCTGTCTTTTTGCCACAAAATAAGGGAAATTTCTGCCTTTTTCCCCCATATAAGGGGAATTTCAGCCTTTTTACCTCAAAATAATAAAAATTTCTGCATTTTTGCCAAAAAAATATTAAGAATTTCTGACATTGTGCTCCAAAATTACGAAAATTTCTGCCTTTTTTTCTGAAATAAGTGAAATTTCTGCAATTTTGCCCCAAAATAAGGGAAATTTCTGGAATTTTGCCCCAAAATAAGTGGAATTTCTGAGTTTTGCCCGAAAATAAGGTGAATTTCTGTCTTTTTGCCACAACATATAGGGAATTTCTGCCTTTTTCCCAACAATTAGGGGAATTTCTGGAATTTTGCTCCAAAATACAGGGAATTTCTGCCTTTTTGCACGAAAATAAGAAGAATGCATACCTTTTTGCCATAAAAAAGGGAAATTTCTTCATTTTTGCTCCAAAATAATAGGAATTTCTTCTTTTTTGCCTCTAAATAAGTGGAATTTCTGTCTTTTTCCCCCAAAACAAGGGGAATTTCTGTCTTTTTTGCCCAAAAATAAGGAAAATTTCTGACTTATTATCCTGAAATAAGTGAAATTTCTGCAATTTTGCCCCAAAATAAGGGAAATTTCTGCCTTTTTGACCCCAAATAAGGGGAATTTCAGCCTTTTTACCTCAAAATAATGGGAATTTCTGCATTTTTGCCTCAAAATATGGGAAATTTCCTTTTTTTTCCCCAAAATAAGAAAAATTTTTGCAATTTTGTAGCAAAATAAAAGAAATTTCTGCCTTTTTGCCCCAAAATAAGAAAATTTCTGCTTTTTTCTCTGAAATAAGTGAAATTTCTGCAATTTTGAATGAAAATAAGTGAAATTTCTGCAATTTTGCCCCCAAATAAGAGAAATTTCTGGAATTTTGCCCCAAAATATGTGGAATTTCTGAGTTTTACCCCAAAATAAGGAGAATTTCTGTCTTTTTGCCCCAACATATAGGGAATTTCTGCCTTTTTGCCCCACAATTAGAGGAATTTCTGCAATTTTGCTCCAAAATACAGGGAATTTCTGCCTTTCTGCCGGAAAATAAGAAGAATGCATACCTTTTTGCCATAAAAAAGGGAAATTTCTTCATTTTTGCTCCAAAATAAGGGGAATTTCTGCTTTTTTGCCTCTAAATAAGTGGAATTTCTGTTTTCCCCCCAAACAAAGAGAATTTCTGTCTTTTTTGCCCCAAAATAAGGAAAATTTCTGACTTATTACCCTGAAATAAGTGAAATTTCTGCAATTCTGTCCCAAAATAAGGGAAATTTCTGCCTTTTTGCTCCCAAATAAAGGGATTTCAGCCTTTTTACCTCAAAATAAGGGGAATTTCTGCATTTTTGCCCCAAAATATGAAAAATTTCCGCCTTTTTGCCCAAAATTAAGAAAAATTTCTTCAATTTTGTACCAGAATAAAGAAATTTCTGCCTTTTTGCCTTAAAATAAGTAAAATTTCTGCAATTTTGCCCCAAAATAAGTGAAATTTCTGCAATTTTGCCCCATAATAAGGGAAATTTCTGCAATTTTGCCCCAAAATAAGAGAAATTTCTGCCTTTTTGCTCCCAAATAAGGGGAATTTCAGCCTTTTTACCTCAAAATAAGGGGAATTTCTGCATTTTTGCCCCAAAATATGGGAAATTTCTGCCTTTTTGCCCCAAAATAAGAAAAATTTCTGCAATTTTGTACCAAAATAAAAGAAATTTCTGCCTTTTGCCCCAAAATAAGAAAATTTCTGCTTTTTTTTTAATAAGTGAAATTTCTCCAATTTTGAACCAAAATAAGTGAAATTTCTGAAATTTTGCCCCAAAATAAGTGAAATTTCTGCAATTTTGTCCCAAAATAAGTGGAATTTCTGAGTTTTGCCCCAATATAAGGAGAATTTCTGTCTTTTTGCCCCAACAAATAGTGAATTTCTTTCTTTTTGCCCCACAACTAGGGGAATTTCTGCAATTTTGCTCCAAAATATGGGGTATTTCTGCTTTTTTCCCCAAAAATAAGGGGAATGTATACCTTTTGCCACAAAAAAATAGAAATTTCTTTATTTTTGCCCCAAAATAAGAGGAATTTCTGCCTTTTTACCTCAAAATAAGTGAAATTTCTGCCTTTTTACTAAATAATAAACGGAATTTCTGTCTTTTTGCCCCAAAATAAAATGAATTTTTGAAATATGCCCTGAAATACGTGAAATTTCTGCAATTTTGCCCCCAAATAAGGGAAATTTCTGCTTTTTCGACACAAAATAAGGAAAATTTCTGCATTTTTGCCACAAAATATTAGGAATTTCTGCCTTTTTGCCCCAAAATAAGGAAAATTTCTGTCTTTTTTCCCTGAAATAAGTGAAATTTCTGCAATTTTGCCTCAAAATAAGTGAAATTTCTACAATTTTGCCCCAAAATAAAGAAAATTTCTGGAATTTTGCCCCAAAATATGTGGAATTCTGAGTTTTGCCCCAAAATAAGGAGAATTTCGGTGTTTTTGCCCCAACATATAAGGAATTTCTGACTTTTTGCCCCACAATTAGGGGATTTTCTGCAATTTTGCTCCAAAATATGGGGAATTTCTGCAATTTTGCCATAAATAAATGAAATGGATACTTTTTGCCACAAAGAAGGGAAATTTCTTCATTTTTGCCACAAATAAGAGGAATTTCTGCCTTTTTACCTCAACATAAGTGAAATTTCTGCCTTTTTACCCCAAAATAAACGGAATTTCTGTCTTTTTGCCCCAAAATAAAAGAAATTTTTGAATTAGGCCCTGAAATAAGTGAAATTTCTGCATTTTTGACACAAAATAAGGGGAATTTCTGCATTTATGCCTCAAAATATTAGGAATTTCTGCTTTTTTGTTCCAAAATAATGAAAATTTCTGCCTTTTTTCCTGAATTAAGTGAAATTTCTGCAATTTTGCCCCAAATAAGTGAAATTTCTGCAATTTTGCCCCAAAATAAGGGAAATTTCTGGAATTTAGCCCCAAAATAAGTGGAATTTCTGAGTTTTGCCCCAAAATAAGGGGAATTTCTGACTTTTTGCCCTGAAATAAATTAAATTTCTAAAATTTTTCCCCAAAATAAGGAAAATGTCTGTTTTTGCCCCAAAATAAGCGGAATTTCTGACTTTTTGCCCCAAAATAAGAGGAATTTCAGCCTTTTTACCTCAAAATAAGGGAAATTTCTTCATTTTTGCCCCAAAATATGAGAAATTTCTGCCTTTTTGCCCCAAAATAAGAAAAATTTTTGCAATTTTGTACCAAAATGAAAGAAATTTCTGCTTTTTGCCCCAAAATAAGAAAATTTCTGCTTTTTTTCCCAGAAATAAGTGAAATTTCTGCAATTTTGCCCCAAAATAAGTGAAATTTCTGCAATTTTGCTCCAAAATAAACGAAATTTCTGCCTTTTTGCCACAAAATAAGGGGAATTTCTGTCTTTTTGCCCTAAAATAAGGGAAATTTCTGCCTTTTTGCCCCCAAATAAGGCGAATTTCAGCCTTTTTACCTCAAAATATTAGGAATTTCTGCCTTTTTGCCCAAAATAAAGAAAATTTCTTCCTTTTTTCTCTGAAATAAGTGAAATTTCTGCAATTTTGCCTCAAAATAAGTGAAATTTCTGCAATTTTGCCCCAAAATAAGTGGAATTTCTGAGTTTTGCCCCAAAATAAAAAGAATTTCTGTCTTTTTGCCCCAACCAATAGGGAATTTCTCCCTTTTTGCCCCACAACTAGGGGAATTTCTGCAATTTTGCTTCAAAATACGGGGAATTTCTGCTTTTTTTTCCAAAAATAAGAGGAATGTATACCTTTAGCCACAAAAAAGTGAAATTTTTCATTTTTGCCCCAAAATAAGAATTTCTGCCTTTTTACCTCAAAATATGTGAAATTTCTGACTTTTTACCAAAAAGAAATGGAAGTTCTGTCTTTTTGCCCCAAAATAAAAGCAATTTTTGAATTATGCTCTGAAATAATTGAAATTTCTGCAATTGTGCCCCCAGATAAGGGAAATTTCTGCCTTTTTGACACAAAATAAGGGGAATTTCTGCATTTTTGCCACAAAATATTAGGAATTTCTGCCTTTTTGCCCCAAAATAAGAAAAATTTCTGCCTTTTTTCCCTGAAATAAGTGAAATTTCTGCAATTTTGCCCCCAAATAAGTGATATTTCTGCAATTTTGCTCCAAAATAAAAGAAATTTCTGTTTTTTTGCCACAAAATAAGGGAAATTTCTGTCTTTTTGCCCTAAAATAAGGGAAATTTCTGCCTTTTTGCCCCCAAATAAGGCGAATTTCAGCCTTTTTACCTCAAAATATTAGGAATTTCTGCCTTTTTGCCCCAAAATAAAGAAAATTTCTGCCTTTTTTCTCTGACATAAGTGAAATTTCTGCAATTTTGCCCCAAAATAAGTGAAATTTCTGCAATTTTGCCCCAAAATAAGTGGAATTTCTGAGTTTTGCCCCAAAATAAGGAGAATTTCTGTCTTTTTGCCCCAACAAATAGGAAATTTCTCCCTTTTTGCCCCACAACTAGGGGAATTTCTGCATTTTTGCTCCAAAATACGGGGAACTTCTGCTTCTTTTCACAAAAATAAAGGGAATGTATACCTTTTTCCACAAAGAAGGGAAATTTCTTCATTTTTGCCCCAAAATAAGAAGAATTTCTGCCTTTTTACCAAAAAATAAGTGAAATTTCTGCCATTTTACCAAAAAATAAACGGAATTTCTGTCTTTTTGCCCCAAAATAAAAGCAATTTTTGAATTATGCCTTGAAATAAGTGAAATTTCTGCAATTTTGCCCCCAGATAAGGGGAATTTCTGCCTTTTTGACACAAAATAAGGGGCATTTCTGCATTTTTGCCACAAAATATTAGGAATTTCTGACTTTTGTCCCAATATAAGGAAAATTTCTGCCTTTTTTCCCTGAAATAAGTGAAATTTCTGCAATTTTGCCCCAAAATAAGGGAAATTTCTGCCTTTTTGACACAAAATAAGGGGAATTTTTGTCTTTTTGCTCCAAAATAAGGGGAATTTCCGCCTTTTTACCTCATAATAAGGGGAATCTCTGCCTTTTTCCCCAAAATATGGGGAAATTCTGTATTTTTGCCCTAAAATAGAGAAAATTTCTGCAATTTTGTAGCAAATTAAAAGTAATTTCTGCCTTTTGCCCCAAAATAAGAGAAATTTTTGCGTTTTTTCTCTGAAATAAGTGAAATTTCTGTAATTTTTCCCCAAAAGAAGGAAGATTTCTGCAATTTTGCCCCAAAATAAAGGAAATTTCTGGAATTTTTTCCCAAAATAAGGGGAATTTCTGACTTTTTGCCCTGAATAAGGAGAATTTCTGTCTTTTTGCCCCAAAATAATGTGAATTTCTGCATTTTCCCTCAAAATTAGAAGAATATGTGCAATTGTGCTTCAAAATACAAAAAATTTCTGCCTTATTGCACCAAAATAATAGGAATTTCTGCATTTTTGCTTCAATATAAGGGGAATTTCTGAAATTTTTCTCCAAAATACGGTGAATTTCTGCCTTATTGCCCGAAATAAAGTGGAACTTCTGCATTTTTGCCCTGAAATATTTGAAATTTCCACAATTTTACCCCAAAATAAGGGGAATTTCTGTTTTTGACCCCAAAATTAGGAGAATTTCTAATTTTTGCTCCAAAATAAGGCAATTTTCTGACTTTTTGCCCAGAAATAAGTGAAATTTCTGCAATTTTGCCACAAAATAAGGGGAATTTCTGCCTTTTTGCCAAAATAAGGGGAATTTCATCATTTTACCTCCAAATAAGGAGAATTTCTGCCTTTTTGCCACAAAATATGGGGAATTTCTGCCTTATTGCCCCCAAATAAGGAAAAATTTTGCTTTTCTGCCCCAAATAACGGGAATTTCTGCCTTTTTGCCACAAAGTAAAGGGAATTTCTGCCTTTTTGCCCCAAAATAACGGGAATTTCAGCCTTTTTACCTCAAAATAAGGGGAATTTCTGCCTTTTGCCCAAAATATGGGGAATTTCTGACTTTTTGTTCCAAAATAAGAAAAATTTCTTCAATTTTGTACCAAAATAAAAGAAATTTCTGCTTTTTACCCCAAAATAAAAGTAATTTCTGACTTTTTGCCCTGAAATAAATGAAATTTCTGCAATTTGGCCCGAAAATAAGGGAAATTTGTGCATTTTGCCCCAAAATGAGGGGATTTTCTGCCTCTTTGCCCCAAAATATGGGGAATTTCAGCATTTTACCTGAAAAAAAGGGGAATTTCAGCCTTTTTGCACCAAAATATGGAAAATTTCTGCCTTTTTGCCACGAAATAAGAAAAATTTCTGCAATTCTGTACCAAAATAAAAGAAATTTCTAAAATTTTGCCCCCAAATAAAAGAAATTTCTGATTTTTGCCCCGAAATAATGAGAATTTCTGTATTTTTGCCCCAAAATAAAGGGAATTTCTGCCTTTTGCCCCAAAATTAGGGGAGTTTCTGCAATTTTGCTTTGAAATACAGGGAATTTCTGCCTCTTTTCCCGAAAATAAGGGGAACTTCTGCCGATTTGCCCCAAATAAAGGGAATTTCTGCATTTTTGCCCCAATATTAGGGGAATTTCTGCAATTTTGCTCTAAAATATGGAAAATTTCTGCCTTTTTGCCTGAAATCAAGGGGATTTTCTGCCTTTTTGCCCCCAAACAAGGGAAATTTCTGCAATTTTATCCCAAAATAAGGGGATTTTCTGCCTTTTTGCCCCCAAATAAGGGAAATTTCTGCCTTTTTACCCTGAAATATGTGAAATGTCTGCAATTTTACCCCAAAATAAGGTGAATTTCTGCCTTTTTGCCCCAAAATAATGGGAATTTCTGCATTTTGCCCTAAAATAAGAAAAATTTTTGCTTTTTTTCTCTGAAATAAGTGAAATTTCTGCAATTTTGCCTTAAAAAAAAATTTCTGCAATTTTTCCCCAAAATAAAGGAATTTTCCGCAATTTTGCCCCCAAAATAAAGGGAATTTCTGTTTTTTGTCCCCAAATAAGGGAAATTTCTGCAATTTTGCCCTAAAACATGAGGAATTTCTGCCTTTTGCCCCAAAGAAAGGGGAATTTCTGCCTTTTTTCCCCAAATATAAAATATTACTGCATGTTTTACCCCAAAATTAGGTGAATTTCTGCAATTTTGCTCCAAAATACGGAGATTTTCTTCCTTTTTCGCCGAAAATAAAGGGAATTTCTGCCATTTTGCCACGAAATAAGTGAAATTTCTGCAGTTTTACCCCAAAATAAGGGGAAGTTCTGCGTTTTTGCCCCAAAATTAGGGGAATTTCTGCAATTTTGCTCCAAAATACGGGGAATTTCTGCCTTTTTGCCCGAAAATAAGGGGAATGTACAAATTTTGCCATAAAAAAGGAAAATTTCTTCATTTTTACCCCAAAATAAGGGGATTTTCCGCCTTTTTGACTCAAAATAAGTGCAATTTCTGACTTTTCCCCAAAAATAAACGGAATTTCTGTCTTTTTGCCCCAAAATAAGACTAATTTCTGACTTTTTGCCCTGAAATAAGTTAAATTTCTCAAACTATTTCCAAAATAAGGGAAATGTCTGCTTTTTGCCCCAAAATAAGTGGAATTTCTGCTTTTTTGCCCCAAAATAAAGGTAATTTCAGCTTTTTTACCTCAAAATAAAAGGAATTTCTGCATTTTTGCACCAAAATATGGGAAATTTCTGCCTTTTTACCCAAAATAAGAAAAATTTCTGCAATTTTGTACCAAATAAAAGAAATTTCTGCCTTTTTGCCCCAAAATAAGAAAGTTTCTGCTTTTTTTCCCTGAAATAAGTGATATTTCTGCAATTTTGCCCCAAAATAAGTGAAATTTCTGCAATTTTGTACCAAATAAAAGAAATTTCTGCCTTTTTGCCCCAAAATCAGAAAATTTCTGCTTTTTTTCCATAAAATAAGTGAAATTTCTGCAATTTTGCCCCAAAATAAGTGAAATTTCTGCAATTTTGTTCCAAAATAAGGGAAATTTCTGGAATTTTGCCCCAAATTAAGTGGAATTTTTGAGTTTTGCCCCAAAATAAGGAGAATTTCTGTTTTTTTGCCCCAACCTATAGGGAATTTTTGCCTTTTTGCCCCACAATTAGGGGAATTTCTGCAATTGTGCTCCAAAATACAGGGAATTTCTGCTTTTTTGCCCGAAAATAAAAAGAATGCATACCTTTTTGCCATAAAAAAGAGAAATTTCTTAATTTTTGCTCCAAGATAAGGGGAATTTCTGCTTTTTTGCCTCTAAATAAGTGAAATTTTTGTCTTTTTCCCCCAAAACAAGGGGAATTTCTGTCTTTTTTGCCCCAAAATAAGGAAAATTTCTGACTTTTTACCCTGAAGTATGTGAAATTTCTGCAATTTTGCCCCAAAATAAAGAAAATTTCTGCCTCTTTGGCCCCAAATATGGGGAATTTCAGCCTTTTTACCTAAAAGTAAAGGGAATTTCTTCATTTTTGCCCCAAAATATGGGAAATTTCTGCCTTTTTGCCCCAAAATAAGAAAAATTTTTGAAATTTTGTATCAAAATAAAAGAAATTTCTGACTTTTTGCTTCAAAATATGAAAATTTCTGCTTTTTTTCTGAAATAAGTGAAATTTCTGCAATTTTGCCCCAAATAAGTGAAATTTCTGCAAATTTGCCCCAAAATAAGGGAAATTTCTGGAATTTTGCCGCAAATTAAGTGGAATTTCTGAGTTTTGCCCCAAAATAAGGAGAATTTCTGTTTTTTTGCCCGAAAATAATGTGAATTTCTGCATTTTCCCTCAAAATTAGGGGAATATGTGGAATTTTGCTTCAAAATACGGGGAATTTCTGCCTTATTGAACCAAAATAAAGGGAATTTCTGCATTTTTGCACCAATATAAGGGAAATTTCTGAAATTTTGCTCCAAAATACAGGGAATTTCTGCCTTATTGCCCGAAATAAAGTGGAATTTCTGCCTTTTTGCCCTGAAATATTTGAAATTTCCACAATTTTACCCCAAAATTAGGGGAATTTCTGTTTTTGGCCCCTAAATTAGGAGAATTTTTGCTTTTTGCCCCAAAATAAGGCAATTTTCTGACTTTTTGTACTGAAATAAGTGAAATTTCTGCAATTTTGCCCCAAAATAAGGGAAATTTCTGCCTTTTTGCCAAAATAAGGGGAATTTCATCATTTTACCTCCAAATAAGGGGAATTTCTGCCTTTTTGCCACAAAATATGGGGAATTTCTGCCTTATTGCCCCACAATTATAGGAATTTCTGCAATTTTGCTCCAAAATAAGGGGAATTTCTTTTTTTGCCTCTAAATAAGTGGAATTTCTGTCTTTTTCCCCCAAAACAAAGGGGATTTCTGTCTTTTTTGCCCCAAAATAAGGAAAATTTCTGACTTATTACCCTGAAATAAGTGAAATTTCTGCAATTGTGCCCCAAAATAAGGTAAAATTCTGCATTTTTGCCTGCAAATAAGGAGAATTTCAGCCTTTTTACCTCAAAATAAGGGAAATTTCTGCATTTTTGCCACAAAATATTAGGAATTTCTGCCTTTTTGCCACAAAATAAGGAAAATTTGTGCCTTTTTTCCCTGAAATATGTGAAAGTTCTGCATTTTTACCCCAAAATAAGGGAAAATTCTGCCTTTTTGCCCCCAAATAAGGGGAATTTCAGCCTTTTTCCCTCAAAAGAAAGGGAATTTCTGCATTTTTGCCCCCAAATATGAGAATTTCTGCCTTTTGCCCCAAAATAATAAAAATTTCTGCAATTTTGTACCAAAATAAAAGAAATTTCGGCCTTGTTGCCTCCAATTAAGAAAATTTCTGCTTTTTTTTCTGAAATAAGTGAAATTTCTGCAATTTTGCCCCAAAATAAGGAAAATTTCTGGAATTTTGCCACAAAATAAGTGGAGTTTATGAATTTTGCCCCAAAATAAGGAGAATTTCTGTCTTTTTGCCCCAACATATAGGGAATTTCTGCCTTTTTGCCACACAATTAGGGGAATTTCTGCAATTTTGCTCTAAAATACGGGGAATTTCTGCTTTTTAGCCCGAAAATAAGGGGAATGTATAACTTTTGCCACAAAAAAGAAAAATTTCTTCATTTTTGACCCAAAATAAGAGGAATTTCTGCCTTTTTACCTCAAAATAAGTAAAATTTCTGCCTTTTTACCCAAAAATAAACAGAATTTCTGTCTTTTTGCCCCAAAATAAAAGGAATTTTTGAATTATGCTATGAAATAAGTGAAATTTCTGCAATTTTGCCCCAAAATAAAAGAAATTTCTGCCTTTTGCCACAAAATAAGTGGAATTTCTGTCTTTTTGCCCCAAAATAAGGAAAATTTCTGCCTTTTTCGCCCAAATAAGGGGAATTTCAGCCTTTTTACCTCAAAATAATGAAAATTTCTGCATTTTTGCCAAAAAATATTAAGAATTTCTGACATTGTGCTCCAAAATTATGAAAATTTCTGCCTTTTTTTGGAATAAGTGAAATTTCTGCAATTTTGCCCCAAAATAAGTGAAATTTCTGCAATTTTGCCCCAAAATAAGGGAAATTTCTGGAATTTTGCCCCAAATTAAGTGGAATTTCTGAGTTTTGCCTTAAAATAAGGAGAATTTCTGTCTTTTTGCCACAACATATAGGGAATTTCTTCCTTTTTGCCCCACAATTAGGGAAATTTCTGCAATTTTGCTCCAAAATACGAGAAATTTCTGCCTTTTTGCCCGAAAATAAGAAGAATGCATAACTTTTTGCCATAAAAAAGGGAAATTTCTTCATTTTTGCTCCAAAATAAGGGGAATTTCTTCTTTTTTGCCTCTAAATATGTGGAATATCTGTCTTATTCCCCAAAAACAAAGGGAATTTCTGTCTTTTTGGCCCAAAAATAAGGAAAATTTCTGACTTATTACCCTGAAATAAGTGAAATTTCTGCAATTTTGCCCCAAAATAAGAGAAATTTCTGCCTTTTTGCTCCCAAATAAGTGGAATTTCAGCCTTTTTACCTCAAAATAAGGGGAATTTCTGCATTTTTGCCCCAAAATATGGGAAATTTCTGCCTTTTTGCCCCAAAATAAGAAAAATTTCTGCAATTTTGTACCAAAATAAAAGAAATTTCTGCCTTTTGCCCCAAAATAAGAAAATTTCTGCTTTTTTTTTAATAAGTGAAATTTCTCCAATTTTGAACCAAAATAAGTGAAATTTCTGAAATTTTGCCCCAAAATAAGGGAAATTTCTTGAATTTTGCCCCAAAATAAGTGGAATTTCTGAGTTTTACCCCAAAATAAGGAGAATTTCTGTCTTTTTGGCCCAACATATAGGGAATTTCTTCCTTTTTGCCCCACAATTAGGGGAATTTCTGCAATTTTGCTCCAAAATACGTGGATTTTCTGCCTTTTTGCCCGAAAATAAGAAGAATGCATACCTTTTTGCCATAAAAAAGGGAAATTTCTTAGTTTTTGCTCCAAAATAAGGGGAATTTCTGATTTTTTGCCCCTAATAAGTGGAATTCCCGTCTTTTTCCCCCAAAACAAAGGGAATTTCTGTCTTTTTTGCCCCAAAATAAGGAAAATTTCTGACTTATTACCCTGAAGTATGTGAAATTTCTGCAATTTTGCCCCAAAATAAAGAAAATTTCTGCCTTTTTGCCCCCAAATATGGGGAATTTCAGCCTTTTTACCTCAACGTAAGGGGAATTTCTGCATTTCTGCCCCAAAATATGGGAAATTTCTGCCTTTTTGCCCCAAAATAAGAAAAATTTTTGAAATTTTGTATCAAAATAAAAGAAATTTCTGACTTTTTGCTTCAAAATAAGAAAATTTCTGCTTTTTTTTCTGAAATAAGTGAAATTTCTGCAATTTTGCCCCAAAATAAGTGAAATTTCTGCTAATTTGCCCCAAAATAAGGGAAATTTCTGGAATTTTGCCCCAAAATAAGTGGAATTTCTGAGTTTTGCCCCAAAATAAGGACAATTTCTGTCTTATTGCCCAAAAATAATGTGAATTTCTGCATTTTCCCTTAAAATTAGGGGAATATGTGCAATTTTGCTTCAAAATACGGGGAATTTCTGCCTTATTGAACCAAAATAAAGGGAATTAATGCATTTTTGCACCCATATAAGGAGAATTTCTGAAATTTTGCTCCAAAATACAGGGAACTTCTGCCTTATTGCCTGAAATAATGTGGAATTTCTGCCTTTTTGCCCTGAAATATTTGAAATTTCAACAATTTTACCCCAAAATAAATGGAATTTCTGTTTTTGGCCCAAAATTAGGAGAATTTATGCTTTTTTCCCCAAAATAAGGCAACTTTCTGACTTTTTGCCCAGAAATAAGTGAAATTTCTCCAATTTTGCCCCAAAATAAGGGAAATTTCTGCCTTTTTGCCAAAATAAGGGGAATTTCAGCATTTTACCTCCAAATATGGGGAATTTCTGCCTTTTTGCCACAAAATATTAGAAAATTCTGCCTTTTTGCCCCAAAATCAGAAAATTTCTGCCTATTTTCCCTGAAATAAGTGAAATTTCTGCAATTTTGCCCTAAAATAAGTGAAATTTCTGCAGTTTTGCGTCAAAATAAGGGAAATTTCTGGAATTTTTCCCCAAAATAAGTTTAATTTCTGAGTTCTGCCCCAAAATAAGGAGAATTTCTGTCTTTATGCCCCAACATATAGGGATTTCTGCCTTTTTGCCCCACAATTAGGGGAATTTCTGGAATTTTGCTTCAAAATACGGGGAATATCTGATTTTTGCCTCAAAATAAGGAAAATTTCTGACTTTTTGCCCTGAAATATGTTAAATTTCTAAAATTTTTCCCAATATAAGGGAAATGTCTGCTTTTTGCCCCAAATTAAGGGAAATTTCTGCCTTTTTGCAACAAAATAAGGGGAATTTCTGTCTTTTTGCCACAAAATAAGGGAAATTTCTGCCTTTTTCCCCCATATAAGGGGAATTTCAGCCTTTTTACCTCAAAATAATAAAAATTTCTGCATTTTTGCCAAAAAAATATTAAGAATTTCTGACATTGTGCTCCAAAATTACGAAAATTTCTGCCTTTTTTTCTGAAATAAGTGAAATTTCTGCAATTTTGCCCCAAAATAAGGGAAATTTCTGGAATTTTGCCCCAAAATAAGTGGAATTTCTGAGTTTTGCCCGAAAATAAGGTGAATTTCTGTCTTTTTGCCACAACATATAGGGAATTTCTGCCTTTTTCCCAACAATTAGGGGAATTTCTGGAATTTTGCTCCAAAATACAGGGAATTTCTGCCTTTTTGCACGAAAATAAGAAGAATGCATACCTTTTTGCCATAAAAAAGGGAAATTTCTTCATTTTTGCTCCAAAATAATAGGAATTTCTTCTTTTTTGCCTCTAAATAAGTGGAATTTCTGTCTTTTTCCCCCAAAACAAGGGGAATTTCTGTCTTTTTTGCCCAAAAATAAGGAAAATTTCTGACTTATTATCCTGAAATAAGTGAAATTTCTGCAATTTTGCCCCAAAATAAGGGAAATTTCTGCCTTTTTGACCCCAAATAAGGGGAATTTCAGCCTTTTTACCTCAAAATAATGGGAATTTCTGCATTTTTGCCTCAAAATATGGGAAATTTCCTTTTTTTTCCCCAAAATAAGAAAAATTTTTGCAATTTTGTAGCAAAATAAAAGAAATTTCTGCCTTTTTGCCCCAAAATAAGAAAATTTCTGCTTTTTTCTCTGAAATAAGTGAAATTTCTGCAATTTTGAATGAAAATAAGTGAAATTTCTGCAATTTTGCCCCCAAATAAGAGAAATTTCTGGAATTTTGCCCCAAAATATGTGGAATTTCTGAGTTTTACCCCAAAATAAGGAGAATTTCTGTCTTTTTGCCCCAACATATAGGGAATTTCTGCCTTTTTGCCCCACAATTAGAGGAATTTCTGCAATTTTGCTCCAAAATACAGGGAATTTCTGCCTTTCTGCCGGAAAATAAGAAGAATGCATACCTTTTTGCCATAAAAAAGGGAAATTTCTTCATTTTTGCTCCAAAATAAGGGGAATTTCTGCTTTTTTGCCTCTAAATAAGTGGAATTTCTGTTTTCCCCCCAAACAAAGAGAATTTCTGTCTTTTTTGCCCCAAAATAAGGAAAATTTCTGACTTATTACCCTGAAATAAGTGAAATTTCTGCAATTCTGTCCCAAAATAAGGGAAATTTCTGCCTTTTTGCTCCCAAATAAAGGGATTTCAGCCTTTTTACCTCAAAATAAGGGGAATTTCTGCATTTTTGCCCCAAAATATGAAAAATTTCCGCCTTTTTGCCCAAAATTAAGAAAAATTTCTTCAATTTTGTACCAGAATAAAGAAATTTCTGCCTTTTTGCCTTAAAATAAGTAAAATTTCTGCAATTTTGCCCCAAAATAAGTGAAATTTCTGCAATTTTGCCCCATAATAAGGGAAATTTCTGCAATTTTGCCCCAAAATAAGAGAAATTTCTGCCTTTTTGCTCCCAAATAAGGGGAATTTCAGCCTTTTTACCTCAAAATAAGGGGAATTTCTGCATTTTTGCCCCAAAATATGGGAAATTTCTGCCTTTTTGCCCCAAAATAAGAAAAATTTCTGCAATTTTGTACCAAAATAAAAGAAATTTCTGCCTTTTGCCCCAAAATAAGAAAATTTCTGCTTTTTTTTTAATAAGTGAAATTTCTCCAATTTTGAACCAAAATAAGTGAAATTTCTGAAATTTTGCCCCAAAATAAGTGAAATTTCTGCAATTTTGTCCCAAAATAAGTGGAATTTCTGAGTTTTGCCCCAATATAAGGAGAATTTCTGTCTTTTTGCCCCAACAAATAGTGAATTTCTTTCTTTTTGCCCCACAACTAGGGGAATTTCTGCAATTTTGCTCCAAAATATGGGGTATTTCTGCTTTTTTCCCCAAAAATAAGGGGAATGTATACCTTTTGCCACAAAAAAATAGAAATTTCTTTATTTTTGCCCCAAAATAAGAGGAATTTCTGCCTTTTTACCTCAAAATAAGTGAAATTTCTGCCTTTTTACTAAATAATAAACGGAATTTCTGTCTTTTTGCCCCAAAATAAAATGAATTTTTGAAATATGCCCTGAAATACGTGAAATTTCTGCAATTTTGCCCCCAAATAAGGGAAATTTCTGCTTTTTCGACACAAAATAAGGAAAATTTCTGCATTTTTGCCACAAAATATTAGGAATTTCTGCCTTTTTGCCCCAAAATAAGGAAAATTTCTGTCTTTTTTCCCTGAAATAAGTGAAATTTCTGCAATTTTGCCTCAAAATAAGTGAAATTTCTACAATTTTGCCCCAAAATAAAGAAAATTTCTGGAATTTTGCCCCAAAATATGTGGAATTCTGAGTTTTGCCCCAAAATAAGGAGAATTTCGGTGTTTTTGCCCCAACATATAAGGAATTTCTGACTTTTTGCCCCACAATTAGGGGATTTTCTGCAATTTTGCTCCAAAATATGGGGAATTTCTGCAATTTTGCCATAAATAAATGAAATGGATACTTTTTGCCACAAAGAAGGGAAATTTCTTCATTTTTGCCACAAATAAGAGGAATTTCTGCCTTTTTACCTCAACATAAGTGAAATTTCTGCCTTTTTACCCCAAAATAAACGGAATTTCTGTCTTTTTGCCCCAAAATAAAAGAAATTTTTGAATTAGGCCCTGAAATAAGTGAAATTTCTGCATTTTTGACACAAAATAAGGGGAATTTCTGCATTTATGCCTCAAAATATTAGGAATTTCTGCTTTTTTGTTCCAAAATAATGAAAATTTCTGCCTTTTTTCCTGAATTAAGTGAAATTTCTGCAATTTTGCCCCAAATAAGTGAAATTTCTGCAATTTTGCCCCAAAATAAGGGAAATTTCTGGAATTTAGCCCCAAAATAAGTGGAATTTCTGAGTTTTGCCCCAAAATAAGGGGAATTTCTGACTTTTTGCCCTGAAATAAATTAAATTTCTAAAATTTTTCCCCAAAATAAGGAAAATGTCTGTTTTTGCCCCAAAATAAGCGGAATTTCTGACTTTTTGCCCCAAAATAAGAGGAATTTCAGCCTTTTTACCTCAAAATAAGGGAAATTTCTTCATTTTTGCCCCAAAATATGAGAAATTTCTGCCTTTTTGCCCCAAAATAAGAAAAATTTTTGCAATTTTGTACCAAAATGAAAGAAATTTCTGCTTTTTGCCCCAAAATAAGAAAATTTCTGCTTTTTTTCCCAGAAATAAGTGAAATTTCTGCAATTTTGCCCCAAAATAAGTGAAATTTCTGCAATTTTGCTCCAAAATAAACGAAATTTCTGCCTTTTTGCCACAAAATAAGGGGAATTTCTGTCTTTTTGCCCTAAAATAAGGGAAATTTCTGCCTTTTTGCCCCCAAATAAGGCGAATTTCAGCCTTTTTACCTCAAAATATTAGGAATTTCTGCCTTTTTGCCCAAAATAAAGAAAATTTCTTCCTTTTTTCTCTGAAATAAGTGAAATTTCTGCAATTTTGCCTCAAAATAAGTGAAATTTCTGCAATTTTGCCCCAAAATAAGTGGAATTTCTGAGTTTTGCCCCAAAATAAAAAGAATTTCTGTCTTTTTGCCCCAACCAATAGGGAATTTCTCCCTTTTTGCCCCACAACTAGGGGAATTTCTGCAATTTTGCTTCAAAATACGGGGAATTTCTGCTTTTTTTTCCAAAAATAAGAGGAATGTATACCTTTAGCCACAAAAAAGTGAAATTTTTCATTTTTGCCCCAAAATAAGAATTTCTGCCTTTTTACCTCAAAATATGTGAAATTTCTGACTTTTTACCAAAAAGAAATGGAAGTTCTGTCTTTTTGCCCCAAAATAAAAGCAATTTTTGAATTATGCTCTGAAATAATTGAAATTTCTGCAATTGTGCCCCCAGATAAGGGAAATTTCTGCCTTTTTGACACAAAATAAGGGGAATTTCTGCATTTTTGCCACAAAATATTAGGAATTTCTGCCTTTTTGCCCCAAAATAAGAAAAATTTCTGCCTTTTTTCCCTGAAATAAGTGAAATTTCTGCAATTTTGCCCCCAAATAAGTGATATTTCTGCAATTTTGCTCCAAAATAAAAGAAATTTCTGTTTTTTTGCCACAAAATAAGGGAAATTTCTGTCTTTTTGCCCTAAAATAAGGGAAATTTCTGCCTTTTTGCCCCCAAATAAGGCGAATTTCAGCCTTTTTACCTCAAAATATTAGGAATTTCTGCCTTTTTGCCCCAAAATAAAGAAAATTTCTGCCTTTTTTCTCTGACATAAGTGAAATTTCTGCAATTTTGCCCCAAAATAAGTGAAATTTCTGCAATTTTGCCCCAAAATAAGTGGAATTTCTGAGTTTTGCCCCAAAATAAGGAGAATTTCTGTCTTTTTGCCCCAACAAATAGGAAATTTCTCCCTTTTTGCCCCACAACTAGGGGAATTTCTGCATTTTTGCTCCAAAATACGGGGAACTTCTGCTTCTTTTCACAAAAATAAAGGGAATGTATACCTTTTTCCACAAAGAAGGGAAATTTCTTCATTTTTGCCCCAAAATAAGAAGAATTTCTGCCTTTTTACCAAAAAATAAGTGAAATTTCTGCCATTTTACCAAAAAATAAACGGAATTTCTGTCTTTTTGCCCCAAAATAAAAGCAATTTTTGAATTATGCCTTGAAATAAGTGAAATTTCTGCAATTTTGCCCCCAGATAAGGGGAATTTCTGCCTTTTTGACACAAAATAAGGGGCATTTCTGCATTTTTGCCACAAAATATTAGGAATTTCTGACTTTTGTCCCAATATAAGGAAAATTTCTGCCTTTTTTCCCTGAAATAAGTGAAATTTCTGCAATTTTGCCCCAAAATAAGGGAAATTTCTGCCTTTTTGACACAAAATAAGGGGAATTTTTGTCTTTTTGCTCCAAAATAAGGGGAATTTCCGCCTTTTTACCTCATAATAAGGGGAATCTCTGCCTTTTTCCCCAAAATATGGGGAAATTCTGTATTTTTGCCCTAAAATAGAGAAAATTTCTGCAATTTTGTAGCAAATTAAAAGTAATTTCTGCCTTTTGCCCCAAAATAAGAGAAATTTTTGCGTTTTTTCTCTGAAATAAGTGAAATTTCTGTAATTTTTCCCCAAAAGAAGGAAGATTTCTGCAATTTTGCCCCAAAATAAAGGAAATTTCTGGAATTTTTTCCCAAAATAAGGGGAATTTCTGACTTTTTGCCCTGAATAAGGAGAATTTCTGTCTTTTTGCCCCAAAATAATGTGAATTTCTGCATTTTCCCTCAAAATTAGAAGAATATGTGCAATTGTGCTTCAAAATACAAAAAATTTCTGCCTTATTGCACCAAAATAATAGGAATTTCTGCATTTTTGCTTCAATATAAGGGGAATTTCTGAAATTTTTCTCCAAAATACGGTGAATTTCTGCCTTATTGCCCGAAATAAAGTGGAACTTCTGCATTTTTGCCCTGAAATATTTGAAATTTCCACAATTTTACCCCAAAATAAGGGGAATTTCTGTTTTTGACCCCAAAATTAGGAGAATTTCTAATTTTTGCTCCAAAATAAGGCAATTTTCTGACTTTTTGCCCAGAAATAAGTGAAATTTCTGCAATTTTGCCACAAAATAAGGGGAATTTCTGCCTTTTTGCCAAAATAAGGGGAATTTCATCATTTTACCTCCAAATAAGGAGAATTTCTGCCTTTTTGCCACAAAATATGGGGAATTTCTGCCTTATTGCCCCCAAATAAGGAAAAATTTTGCTTTTCTGCCCCAAATAACGGGAATTTCTGCCTTTTTGCCACAAAGTAAAGGGAATTTCTGCCTTTTTGCCCCAAAATAACGGGAATTTCAGCCTTTTTACCTCAAAATAAGGGGAATTTCTGCCTTTTGCCCAAAATATGGGGAATTTCTGACTTTTTGTTCCAAAATAAGAAAAATTTCTTCAATTTTGTACCAAAATAAAAGAAATTTCTGCTTTTTACCCCAAAATAAAAGTAATTTCTGACTTTTTGCCCTGAAATAAATGAAATTTCTGCAATTTGGCCCGAAAATAAGGGAAATTTGTGCATTTTGCCCCAAAATGAGGGGATTTTCTGCCTCTTTGCCCCAAAATATGGGGAATTTCAGCATTTTACCTGAAAAAAAGGGGAATTTCAGCCTTTTTGCACCAAAATATGGAAAATTTCTGCCTTTTTGCCACGAAATAAGAAAAATTTCTGCAATTCTGTACCAAAATAAAAGAAATTTCTAAAATTTTGCCCCCAAATAAAAGAAATTTCTGATTTTTGCCCCGAAATAATGAGAATTTCTGTATTTTTGCCCCAAAATAAAGGGAATTTCTGCCTTTTGCCCCAAAATTAGGGGAGTTTCTGCAATTTTGCTTTGAAATACAGGGAATTTCTGCCTCTTTTCCCGAAAATAAGGGGAACTTCTGCCGATTTGCCCCAAATAAAGGGAATTTCTGCATTTTTGCCCCAATATTAGGGGAATTTCTGCAATTTTGCTCTAAAATATGGAAAATTTCTGCCTTTTTGCCTGAAATCAAGGGGATTTTCTGCCTTTTTGCCCCCAAACAAGGGAAATTTCTGCAATTTTATCCCAAAATAAGGGGATTTTCTGCCTTTTTGCCCCCAAATAAGGGAAATTTCTGCCTTTTTACCCTGAAATATGTGAAATGTCTGCAATTTTACCCCAAAATAAGGTGAATTTCTGCCTTTTTGCCCCAAAATAATGGGAATTTCTGCATTTTGCCCTAAAATAAGAAAAATTTTTGCTTTTTTTCTCTGAAATAAGTGAAATTTCTGCAATTTTGCCTTAAAAAAAAATTTCTGCAATTTTTCCCCAAAATAAAGGAATTTTCCGCAATTTTGCCCCCAAAATAAAGGGAATTTCTGTTTTTTGTCCCCAAATAAGGGAAATTTCTGCAATTTTGCCCTAAAACATGAGGAATTTCTGCCTTTTGCCCCAAAGAAAGGGGAATTTCTGCCTTTTTTCCCCAAATATAAAATATTACTGCATGTTTTACCCCAAAATTAGGTGAATTTCTGCAATTTTGCTCCAAAATACGGAGATTTTCTTCCTTTTTCGCCGAAAATAAAGGGAATTTCTGCCATTTTGCCACGAAATAAGTGAAATTTCTGCAGTTTTACCCCAAAATAAGGGGAAGTTCTGCGTTTTTGCCCCAAAATTAGGGGAATTTCTGCAATTTTGCTCCAAAATACGGGGAATTTCTGCCTTTTTGCCCGAAAATAAGGGGAATGTACAAATTTTGCCATAAAAAAGGAAAATTTCTTCATTTTTACCCCAAAATAAGGGGATTTTCCGCCTTTTTGACTCAAAATAAGTGCAATTTCTGACTTTTCCCCAAAAATAAACGGAATTTCTGTCTTTTTGCCCCAAAATAAGACTAATTTCTGACTTTTTGCCCTGAAATAAGTTAAATTTCTCAAACTATTTCCAAAATAAGGGAAATGTCTGCTTTTTGCCCCAAAATAAGTGGAATTTCTGCTTTTTTGCCCCAAAATAAAGGTAATTTCAGCTTTTTTACCTCAAAATAAAAGGAATTTCTGCATTTTTGCACCAAAATATGGGAAATTTCTGCCTTTTTACCCAAAATAAGAAAAATTTCTGCAATTTTGTACCAAATAAAAGAAATTTCTGCCTTTTTGCCCCAAAATAAGAAAGTTTCTGCTTTTTTTCCCTGAAATAAGTGATATTTCTGCAATTTTGCCCCAAAATAAGTGAAATTTCTGCAATTTTGTACCAAATAAAAGAAATTTCTGCCTTTTTGCCCCAAAATCAGAAAATTTCTGCTTTTTTTCCATAAAATAAGTGAAATTTCTGCAATTTTGCCCCAAAATAAGTGAAATTTCTGCAATTTTGTTCCAAAATAAGGGAAATTTCTGGAATTTTGCCCCAAATTAAGTGGAATTTTTGAGTTTTGCCCCAAAATAAGGAGAATTTCTGTTTTTTTGCCCCAACCTATAGGGAATTTTTGCCTTTTTGCCCCACAATTAGGGGAATTTCTGCAATTGTGCTCCAAAATACAGGGAATTTCTGCTTTTTTGCCCGAAAATAAAAAGAATGCATACCTTTTTGCCATAAAAAAGAGAAATTTCTTAATTTTTGCTCCAAGATAAGGGGAATTTCTGCTTTTTTGCCTCTAAATAAGTGAAATTTTTGTCTTTTTCCCCCAAAACAAGGGGAATTTCTGTCTTTTTTGCCCCAAAATAAGGAAAATTTCTGACTTTTTACCCTGAAGTATGTGAAATTTCTGCAATTTTGCCCCAAAATAAAGAAAATTTCTGCCTCTTTGGCCCCAAATATGGGGAATTTCAGCCTTTTTACCTAAAAGTAAAGGGAATTTCTTCATTTTTGCCCCAAAATATGGGAAATTTCTGCCTTTTTGCCCCAAAATAAGAAAAATTTTTGAAATTTTGTATCAAAATAAAAGAAATTTCTGACTTTTTGCTTCAAAATATGAAAATTTCTGCTTTTTTTCTGAAATAAGTGAAATTTCTGCAATTTTGCCCCAAATAAGTGAAATTTCTGCAAATTTGCCCCAAAATAAGGGAAATTTCTGGAATTTTGCCGCAAATTAAGTGGAATTTCTGAGTTTTGCCCCAAAATAAGGAGAATTTCTGTTTTTTTGCCCGAAAATAATGTGAATTTCTGCATTTTCCCTCAAAATTAGGGGAATATGTGGAATTTTGCTTCAAAATACGGGGAATTTCTGCCTTATTGAACCAAAATAAAGGGAATTTCTGCATTTTTGCACCAATATAAGGGAAATTTCTGAAATTTTGCTCCAAAATACAGGGAATTTCTGCCTTATTGCCCGAAATAAAGTGGAATTTCTGCCTTTTTGCCCTGAAATATTTGAAATTTCCACAATTTTACCCCAAAATTAGGGGAATTTCTGTTTTTGGCCCCTAAATTAGGAGAATTTTTGCTTTTTGCCCCAAAATAAGGCAATTTTCTGACTTTTTGTACTGAAATAAGTGAAATTTCTGCAATTTTGCCCCAAAATAAGGGAAATTTCTGCCTTTTTGCCAAAATAAGGGGAATTTCATCATTTTACCTCCAAATAAGGGGAATTTCTGCCTTTTTGCCACAAAATATGGGGAATTTCTGCCTTATTGCCCCACAATTATAGGAATTTCTGCAATTTTGCTCCAAAATAAGGGGAATTTCTTTTTTTGCCTCTAAATAAGTGGAATTTCTGTCTTTTTCCCCCAAAACAAAGGGGATTTCTGTCTTTTTTGCCCCAAAATAAGGAAAATTTCTGACTTATTACCCTGAAATAAGTGAAATTTCTGCAATTGTGCCCCAAAATAAGGTAAAATTCTGCATTTTTGCCTGCAAATAAGGAGAATTTCAGCCTTTTTACCTCAAAATAAGGGAAATTTCTGCATTTTTGCCACAAAATATTAGGAATTTCTGCCTTTTTGCCACAAAATAAGGAAAATTTGTGCCTTTTTTCCCTGAAATATGTGAAAGTTCTGCATTTTTACCCCAAAATAAGGGAAAATTCTGCCTTTTTGCCCCCAAATAAGGGGAATTTCAGCCTTTTTCCCTCAAAAGAAAGGGAATTTCTGCATTTTTGCCCCCAAATATGAGAATTTCTGCCTTTTGCCCCAAAATAATAAAAATTTCTGCAATTTTGTACCAAAATAAAAGAAATTTCGGCCTTGTTGCCTCCAATTAAGAAAATTTCTGCTTTTTTTTCTGAAATAAGTGAAATTTCTGCAATTTTGCCCCAAAATAAGGAAAATTTCTGGAATTTTGCCACAAAATAAGTGGAGTTTATGAATTTTGCCCCAAAATAAGGAGAATTTCTGTCTTTTTGCCCCAACATATAGGGAATTTCTGCCTTTTTGCCACACAATTAGGGGAATTTCTGCAATTTTGCTCTAAAATACGGGGAATTTCTGCTTTTTAGCCCGAAAATAAGGGGAATGTATAACTTTTGCCACAAAAAAGAAAAATTTCTTCATTTTTGACCCAAAATAAGAGGAATTTCTGCCTTTTTACCTCAAAATAAGTAAAATTTCTGCCTTTTTACCCAAAAATAAACAGAATTTCTGTCTTTTTGCCCCAAAATAAAAGGAATTTTTGAATTATGCTATGAAATAAGTGAAATTTCTGCAATTTTGCCCCAAAATAAAAGAAATTTCTGCCTTTTGCCACAAAATAAGTGGAATTTCTGTCTTTTTGCCCCAAAATAAGGAAAATTTCTGCCTTTTTCGCCCAAATAAGGGGAATTTCAGCCTTTTTACCTCAAAATAATGAAAATTTCTGCATTTTTGCCAAAAAATATTAAGAATTTCTGACATTGTGCTCCAAAATTATGAAAATTTCTGCCTTTTTTTGGAATAAGTGAAATTTCTGCAATTTTGCCCCAAAATAAGTGAAATTTCTGCAATTTTGCCCCAAAATAAGGGAAATTTCTGGAATTTTGCCCCAAATTAAGTGGAATTTCTGAGTTTTGCCTTAAAATAAGGAGAATTTCTGTCTTTTTGCCACAACATATAGGGAATTTCTTCCTTTTTGCCCCACAATTAGGGAAATTTCTGCAATTTTGCTCCAAAATACGAGAAATTTCTGCCTTTTTGCCCGAAAATAAGAAGAATGCATAACTTTTTGCCATAAAAAAGGGAAATTTCTTCATTTTTGCTCCAAAATAAGGGGAATTTCTTCTTTTTTGCCTCTAAATATGTGGAATATCTGTCTTATTCCCCAAAAACAAAGGGAATTTCTGTCTTTTTGGCCCAAAAATAAGGAAAATTTCTGACTTATTACCCTGAAATAAGTGAAATTTCTGCAATTTTGCCCCAAAATAAGAGAAATTTCTGCCTTTTTGCCCGAAAATAAGAAGAATGCATAACTTTTTGCCATAAAAAAGGGAAATTTCTTCATTTTTGCTCCAAAATAAGGGGAATTTCTTCTTTTTTGCCTCTAAATATGTGGAATATCTGTCTTATTCCCCAAAAACAAAGGGAATTTCTGTCTTTTTGGCCCAAAAATAAGGAAAATTTCTGACTTATTACCCTGAAATAAGTGAAATTTCTGCAATTTTGCCCCAAAATAAGAGAAATTTCTGCCTTTTTGCTCCCAAATAAGTGGAATTTCAGCCTTTTTACCTCAAAATAAGGGGAATTTCTGGAATTTTGCCCCAAATTAAGTGGAATTTCTGAGTTTTGCCTTAAAATAAGGAGAATTTCTGTCTTTTTGCCACAACATATAGGGAATTTCTTCCTTTTTGCCCCACAATTAGGGAAATTTCTGCAATTTTGCTCCAAAATACGAGAAATTTCTGCCTTTTTGCCCGAAAATAAGAAGAATGCATAACTTTTTGCCATAAAAAAGGGAAATTTCTTCATTTTTGCTCCAAAATAAGGGGAATTTCTTCTTTTTTGCCTCTAAATATGTGGAATATCTGTCTTATTCCCCAAAAACAAAGGGAATTTCTGTCTTTTTGGCCCAAAAATAAGGAAAATTTCTGACTTATTACCCTGAAATAAGTGAAATTTCTGCAATTTTGCCCCAAAATAAGAGAAATTTCTGCCTTTTTGCCCGAAAATAAGAAGAATGCATAACTTTTTGCCATAAAAAAGGGAAATTTCTTCATTTTTGCTCCAAAATAAGGGGAATTTCTTCTTTTTTGCCTCTAAATATGTGGAATATCTGTCTTATTCCCCAAAAACAAAGGGAATTTCTGTCTTTTTGGCCCAAAAATAAGGAAAATTTCTGACTTATTACCCTGAAATAAGTGAAATTTCTGCAATTTTGCCCCAAAATAAGAGAAATTTCTGCCTTTTTGCTCCCAAATAAGTGGAATTTCAGCCTTTTTACCTCAAAATAAGGGGAATTTCTGCATTTTTGCCCCAAAATATGGGAAATTTCTGCCTTTTTGCCCCAAAATAAGAAAAATTTCTGCAATTTTGTACCAAAATAAAAGAAATTTCTGCCTTTTGCCCCAAAATAAGAAAATTTCTGCTTTTTTTTTAATAAGTGAAATTTCTCCAATTTTGAACCAAAATAAGTGAAATTTCTGAAATTTTGCCCCAAAATAAGGGAAATTTCTTGAATTTTGCCCCAAAATAAGTGGAATTTCTGAGTTTTACCCCAAAATAAGGAGAATTTCTGTCTTTTTGGCCCAACATATAGGGAATTTCTTCCTTTTTGCCCCACAATTAGGGGAATTTCTGCAATTTTGCTCCAAAATACGTGGATTTTCTGCCTTTTTGCCCGAAAATAAGAAGAATGCATACCTTTTTGCCATAAAAAAGGGAAATTTCTTAGTTTTTGCTCCAAAATAAGGGGAATTTCTGATTTTTTGCCCCTAATAAGTGGAATTCCCGTCTTTTTCCCCCAAAACAAAGGGAATTTCTGTCTTTTTTGCCCCAAAATAAGGAAAATTTCTGACTTATTACCCTGAAGTATGTGAAATTTCTGCAATTTTGCCCCAAAATAAAGAAAATTTCTGCCTATTTTCCCTGAAATAAGTGAAATTTCTGCAATTTTGCCCTAAAATAAGTGAAATTTCTGCAGTTTTGCGTCAAAATAAGGGAAATTTCTGGAATTTTTCCCCAAAATAAGTTTAATTTCTGAGTTCTGCCCCAAAATAAGGAGAATTTCTGTCTTTATGCCCCAACATATAGGGATTTCTGCCTTTTTGCCCCACAATTAGGGGAATTTCTGGAATTTTGCTTCAAAATACGGGGAATATCTGATTTTTGCCTCAAAATAAGGAAAATTTCTGACTTTTTGCCCTGAAATATGTTAAATTTCTAAAATTTTTCCCAATATAAGGGAAATGTCTGCTTTTTGCCCCAAATTAAGGGAAATTTCTGCCTTTTTGCAACAAAATAAGGGGAATTTCTGTCTTTTTGCCACAAAATAAGGGAAATTTCTGCCTTTTTCCCCCATATAAGGGGAATTTCAGCCTTTTTACCTCAAAATAATAAAAATTTCTGCATTTTTGCCAAAAAAATATTAAGAATTTCTGACATTGTGCTCCAAAATTACGAAAATTTCTGCCTTTTTTTCTGAAATAAGTGAAATTTCTGCAATTTTGCCCCAAAATAAGGGAAATTTCTGGAATTTTGCCCCAAAATAAGTGGAATTTCTGAGTTTTGCCCGAAAATAAGGTGAATTTCTGTCTTTTTGCCACAACATATAGGGAATTTCTGCCTTTTTCCCAACAATTAGGGGAATTTCTGGAATTTTGCTCCAAAATACAGGGAATTTCTGCCTTTTTGCACGAAAATAAGAAGAATGCATACCTTTTTGCCATAAAAAAGGGAAATTTCTTCATTTTTGCTCCAAAATAATAGGAATTTCTTCTTTTTTGCCTCTAAATAAGTGGAATTTCTGTCTTTTTCCCCCAAAACAAGGGGAATTTCTGTCTTTTTTGCCCAAAAATAAGGAAAATTTCTGACTTATTATCCTGAAATAAGTGAAATTTCTGCAATTTTGCCCCAAAATAAGGGAAATTTCTGCCTTTTTGACCCCAAATAAGGGGAATTTCAGCCTTTTTACCTCAAAATAATGGGAATTTCTGCATTTTTGCCTCAAAATATGGGAAATTTCCTTTTTTTTCCCCAAAATAAGAAAAATTTTTGCAATTTTGTAGCAAAATAAAAGAAATTTCTGCCTTTTTGCCCCAAAATAAGAAAATTTCTGCTTTTTTCTCTGAAATAAGTGAAATTTCTGCAATTTTGAATGAAAATAAGTGAAATTTCTGCAATTTTGCCCCCAAATAAGAGAAATTTCTGGAATTTTGCCCCAAAATATGTGGAATTTCTGAGTTTTACCCCAAAATAAGGAGAATTTCTGTCTTTTTGCCCCAACATATAGGGAATTTCTGCCTTTTTGCCCCACAATTAGAGGAATTTCTGCAATTTTGCTCCAAAATACGGGGAATTTCTGCCTTTCTGCCGGAAAATAAGAAGAATGCATACCTTTTTGCCATAAAAAAGGGAAATTTCTTCATTTTTGCTCCAAAATAAGGGGAATTTCTGCTTTTTTGCCTCTAAATAAGTGGAATTTCTGTTTTCGCCCCAAAAAAAGAGAATTTCTGTCTTTTTTGCCCCAAAATAAGGAAAATTTCTGACTTATTACCCTGAAATAAGTGAAATTTCTGCAATTCTGTCCCAAAATAAGGGAAATTTCTGCCTTTTTGCTCCCAAATAAAGGGATTTCAGCCTTTTTACCTCAAAATACAGGGAATTTCTGCATTTTTGCCCCAAAATATGGGAAATTTTCACCTTTTTGCCCAAAAATAAGAAAAATTTCTGCAATTTTGTACCAAAATAAAAGAAATTCCTGCCTTTTTGCCTCAAAATAAGAAAATTTCTGCTATTCTTTCTGAAATAAGTGAAATTTCTGCAATTTTGCCCCAAAATAAAAGAAATTTCTGCAATTTTGCCCCAAAATAAGGGAAATTTCTGCTATTTTGCCCCCAAATAATGGGAATTTTAACATTTTTTCCTCAAAATATGGGGAATTTCTGCTTTTTCGGTACAAAATATTAGGAATTTCTGCTTTTTTGCCCCAAAATAAGAAAATTTCTGCTTTTTTCTCTGAAATAAGTGAAATTTCTGCAATTTTGCCCCAAAATAAGTGAAATTTCTGCAATTTTGGTTCAAAATTAGGGAAATTTCTGGAATTTTGCCCCAAAATAAGTGGAATTTCTGAGGTTTGCCACAAAATAAGGAGAATTTCTGTGTTTTTACCCCAACATATAGGGAATTTCTGCATTTTTGCCCCACAATTAGGGGAATTTCTGCAATTTTGCTCCAAAATACATGGAATTTCTGCCTTTTTGCCCGAAAATAAGAAGAATGCATACCTTTTTGCCATAAAAAAGGGAAATTTCTTCATTTTTGCTCCAAAATAAGGGGAATTTCTGCTTTTTTGCCTCTAAATAAGTGGAATTTCTGTTTTCCCCCAAAACAAAGAGAATTTCTGTCTTTTTTGCCCCAAAATAAGGAAAATTTCTGACTTATTACCCTGAAATAAGTGAAATTTCTGCAATTCTGTCCCAAAATAAGGGAAATTTCTGCCTTTTTGCTCCCAAATAAAGGGATTTCAGCCTTTTTACCTCAAAATAAGGGGAATTTCTGCATTTTTGCCCCAAAATATGAAAAATTTCCGCCTTTTTGCCCAAAATTAAGAAAAATTTCTTCAATTTTGTACCAAAATAAAGAAATTTCTGCCTTTTTGCCTTAAAATAAGTAAAATTTCTGCAATTTTGCCCCAAAATAAGTGAAATTTCTGCAATTTTGCCCCATAATAAGGGAAATTTCTGCAATTTTGACCCAAAATAAGTGGAATTTCTGAGTTTTGCCCCAAAAGAAGGAGAATTTCTGTCTTTTTGCCCCCAAAAAAGGGAATTTCTCACTTTTTGCCCCACAACTAGGGGAATTTCTGCAATTTTGCTTCAAAATACAAGGAATTTCTACTTTTCAGCCCGAAAATAAAAGGAATGTATACCTTTTGCAACAAAAAATGAAAATTTCTTCATTTTTGCCCCAAAAGAAAAGGAATTTCTGCCTTTTTACCACAAAATAAGTGAAATTTCTGCCTTTTTACCCAAAAATAAAAGGAATTTCTGTCTTTTTGCCCTAAAATAAAAGGAATTTTTGAATTATTCCCTGAAATAAGTGAAATTTCTGCAATTTTGCCCCAAAATAAAAGAAATATCTGCCATTTTGCCACAAAATAAGGGGAATTTCTGTCTTTTTGCCACAAAATAAGGGAAATTTCTGCATTTTTGCCCCAAAATAAGGGGAATTTCACCCTTTTTACCTCAAAATAAGGAAAATTTTTGCATTTTTCTACAAAATATTAAGAATTTCTGCCATTTTGCTCAAAAATATGGTAAATTTCTGCCTTTTTTCCCTGAAATAAGTAAAATTTCTGCAATTTTGCCCCAAAATAAGTGAAATTTCTGCAATTTTGCCCCATAATAAGGGAAATTTCTGCAATTTTAACACAAAATAAGTGGAATTTCTGAGTTTTGCCCCAAAAGAAGGAGAATTTCTGTCTTTTTGCCCCCAAAAAATGGAATTTCTCACTTTTTGCCCCACAATTAGGGAAATTTCTGCAATTTTGCTCCAAAATACGGGGGATTTCTGCTTTTTTCCCCGAAATTAAGGGGAATGTATACATTTTGCCACAAAAAAGTGAAATTTCTTCATTTTTGCCCCAAAATGAGAGGAATTTCTCCCTTTTTACCTAAAAATAAGTGAAATTTCTGCCCTTTTACCCAAAAATAAATGGAATTTCTGTCTTTTTGCCCCAAATTAAAAGGAATTTTTGAATTTTGCCCTGAAATAAATGAAATTTCTGCAATTTTGCCCCAAAATAAGGGAATTTTCTGCATTTTTGCCACAAAATAAGGGGAATTTTTGTCTTTTTGCCCCAAAATAAGGGGAATTTCAGCCTTTTTACCTCATAATAAGGGGAATCTCTGCCTTTTTGCCCTAAAATATGAAGAATTTCTGTATTTTTGCCCCACAATAAAAAATATTTCTGCAATTTTGTACCAAAATAAAAGTAATTTCTGCTTTTTTCCCCAAAATAAGAGAAATTTCTGCGTTTTTTTCCCTGAAATAAGTGAAATTTCTGTATTTTTGCTCCAAAATAAGTGAGATTTCTGCAATTTTGCCCCAAAATAAAGGAAATTTCTGGAATTTTTCCCCAAAATAAGGGGAATTTCTGACTTTTTGCCCTGAAATAAGGAGAATTTCTGTCTTTTTGCCTTAAAATAATGTGAATTTCTGCATTTTCTATCAAAATTAGGGGAAAATGTGCAATTTTGCTTCAAAATACGGGGAATTTCTGCCTTATTGAACCAAAATAAAGGGAATTTCTGCATTTTTGCACAAATATAAGGGGAATTTCTGAAATTTTGCTCCAAAATATGGGGAATTTCTGCCTTATTGCCCAAAATAAAGTGGAATTTCTGCCTTTTTGCCCTGAAATATTTGAAATTTCCACAATTTTACCCCAAAATAAGAGGAATTTCTGTTTTTGGCCTAAAAATTAGGAGAATTTCGGCTTTTTGCCCCAAAATAAGGCAATTTTCTGACTTTTTGCCCTGAAATAAGTAAATTTCTTCAATTTTGCCCCAAAATAAGGAGAATTTCTGCTTTTTGCCAAAATAAGGGGAATTTCAGCATTTTACCTCCAAATAAGGGGAATTTGTGCCTTTTTGCCACAAAATACGGGGAATTTCTGCCTTATTGCCCCCAAATAAGGAAAATTTTTGCTTTTCTGCCCCAATTAACGGGAATTTCTGCCTTTTTTCTACAAAGTAAAGGGAATTTCTGCCTTTTTGCCCCATAATAACGGGAATTTCAGCCTTTTTACCTCAAAATAAGGGGAATTTTTGATTTTGCCCAAAATATGGGGAATTTCTGATTTTTGTTCCAAAATAAGGAAAATTTCTTCAATTTTGTACCAAAATAAATGAAATTTCTGCTTTTTGCCCCAAAATAAAAGTAATTTCTGACTTTTTGCCCTGAAATAAATGAAATTTCTGCAATTTTGCCCGAAAATAAGGGAAATTTGTGCCTTTTTACCCCAAAATGAGGGGAATTTCTGCCTTTTTGCCCCAAATTATGAGGAATTTCAGCATTTTTCCTCAAAATAAGGGGAATTTCAGCCTTTTTGCACCAAAATATGGAAAATTTCTGCCTTTTTGCAACAAAATAAGAAAAATTTCTGCAATTCTGTACCAAAATAAAAAATTTCTAAAATTTTGCCCCAAAATAAGGGAAATTTCTGATTTTTTCCCCAAAATAAGGAGAATTTCTCTATTTTTGCCCCAAAATATAGGGAATTTCTGCCTTTTTGCCCCAAAATTAGGGGAGTTTCTGCAATTTTGCTTCAAAATACAGGGAATTTCTGTCTCTTTTTCCAAAATTAAGGGGAACTTCTGCCGATTTGCGCCAAATAAAGGGAATTTCTGAAATTTTGTTCCAAAATACTGGGAATTTCTGCCTTTTTGCCCAAAATTAAGGGGATTTTCTGCCTTTTTGCCCCCAAAAAGGGAAATTTCTGCAATTTTATCCCAAAATAAGGGGAATTTCTGCCTTTCGCCCAAAATATGGGGAATATCTGATTTTTGTTCCAAAATAAGTAAAATTTCTTCAATTTTGTACCAAAATAAAAGAAATTTCTGCTTTTTGCCCCAAAATAAAAGTAATTTCTGACTTTTTGCCCTGAAATAAATGAAATTTCTGCAATTTTGCCCGAAAATAAGGGAAATTTGTGCCTTTTTACCCCAAAATGAGGGGAATTTCTGCCTTTTTGCCCCAAAATATGGGGAATTTCAGCATTTTTCCTCAAAATAAGGGGAATTTCAGCCTTTTTGCACCAAAATATGGAAAATTTCTGCCTTTTTGCAACAAAATAAGAAAAATTTCTGCAATTCTGTACCAAAATAAAAAATTTCTAAAATTTTGCCCCCAAATAAAAGAAATTTCTGATTTTTGCCCCGAAATAATGAGAATTTCTGTATTTTTGCCCCAAAATAAAGGGAATTTCTGCCTTTTGCCCCAAAATTAGGGGAGTTTCTGCAATTTTGCTTTGAAATACAGGGAATTTCTGCCTCTTTTCCCGAAAATAAGGGGAACTTCTGCCGATTTGCCCCAAATAAAGGGAATTTCTGCATTTTTGCCCCAATATTAGGGGAATTTCTGCAATTTTGCTCTAAAATATGGAAAATTTCTGCCTTTTTGCCTGAAATCAAGGGGATTTTCTGCCTTTTTGCCCCCAAACAAGGGAAATTTCTGCAATTTTATCCCAAAATAAGGGGATTTTCTGCCTTTTTGCCCCCAAATAAGGGAAATTTCTGCCTTTTTACCCTGAAATATGTGAAATGTCTGCAATTTTACCCCAAAATAAGGTGAATTTCTGCCTTTTTGCCCCAAAATAATGGGAATTTCTGCATTTTGCCCTAAAATAAGAAAAATTTTTGCTTTTTTTCTCTGAAATAAGTGAAATTTCTGCAATTTTGCCTTAAAAAAAAATTTCTGCAATTTTTCCCCAAAATAAAGGAATTTTCCGCAATTTTGCCCCCAAAATAAAGGGAATTTCTGTTTTTTGTCCCCAAATAAGGGAAATTTCTGCAATTTTGCCCTAAAACATGAGGAATTTCTGCCTTTTGCCCCAAAGAAAGGGGAATTTCTGCCTTTTTTCCCCAAATATAAAATATTACTGCATGTTTTACCCCAAAATTAGGTGAATTTCTGCAATTTTGCTCCAAAATACGGAGATTTTCTTCCTTTTTCGCCGAAAATAAAGGGAATTTCTGCCATTTTGCCACGAAATAAGTGAAATTTCTGCAGTTTTACCCCAAAATAAGGGGAAGTTCTGCGTTTTTGCCCCAAAATTAGGGGAATTTCTGCAATTTTGCTCCAAAATACGGGGAATTTCTGCCTTTTTGCCCGAAAATAAGGGGAATGTACAAATTTTGCCATAAAAAAGGAAAATTTCTTCATTTTTACCCCAAAATAAGGGGATTTTCCGCCTTTTTGACTCAAAATAAGTGCAATTTCTGACTTTTCCCCAAAAATAAACGGAATTTCTGTCTTTTTGCCCCAAAATAAGACTAATTTCTGACTTTTTGCCCTGAAATAAGTTAAATTTCTCAAACTATTTCCAAAATAAGGGAAATGTCTGCTTTTTGCCCCAAAATAAGTGGAATTTCTGCTTTTTTGCCCCAAAATAAAGGTAATTTCAGCTTTTTTACCTCAAAATAAAAGGAATTTCTGCATTTTTGCACCAAAATATGGGAAATTTCTGCCTTTTTACCCAAAATAAGAAAAATTTCTGCAATTTTGTACCAAATAAAAGAAATTTCTGCCTTTTTGCCCCAAAATAAGAAAGTTTCTGCTTTTTTTCCCTGAAATAAGTGATATTTCTGCAATTTTGCCCCAAAATAAGTGAAATTTCTGCAATTTTGTACCAAATAAAAGAAATTTCTGCCTTTTTGCCCCAAAATCAGAAAATTTCTGCTTTTTTTCCATAAAATAAGTGAAATTTCTGCAATTTTGCCCCAAAATAAGTGAAATTTCTGCAATTTTGTTCCAAAATAAGGGAAATTTCTGGAATTTTGCCCCAAATTAAGTGGAATTTTTGAGTTTTGCCCCAAAATAAGGAGAATTTCTGTTTTTTTGCCCCAACCTATAGGGAATTTTTGCCTTTTTGCCCCACAATTAGGGGAATTTCTGCAATTGTGCTCCAAAATACAGGGAATTTCTGCTTTTTTGCCCGAAAATAAAAAGAATGCATACCTTTTTGCCATAAAAAAGAGAAATTTCTTAATTTTTGCTCCAAGATAAGGGGAATTTCTGCTTTTTTGCCTCTAAATAAGTGAAATTTTTGTCTTTTTCCCCCAAAACAAGGGGAATTTCTGTCTTTTTTGCCCCAAAATAAGGAAAATTTCTGACTTTTTACCCTGAAGTATGTGAAATTTCTGCAATTTTGCCCCAAAATAAAGAAAATTTCTGCCTCTTTGGCCCCAAATATGGGGAATTTCAGCCTTTTTACCTAAAAGTAAAGGGAATTTCTTCATTTTTGCCCCAAAATATGGGAAATTTCTGCCTTTTTGCCCCAAAATAAGAAAAATTTTTGAAATTTTGTATCAAAATAAAAGAAATTTCTGACTTTTTGCTTCAAAATATGAAAATTTCTGCTTTTTTTCTGAAATAAGTGAAATTTCTGCAATTTTGCCCCAAATAAGTGAAATTTCTGCAAATTTGCCCCAAAATAAGGGAAATTTCTGGAATTTTGCCGCAAATTAAGTGGAATTTCTGAGTTTTGCCCCAAAATAAGGAGAATTTCTGTTTTTTTGCCCGAAAATAATGTGAATTTCTGCATTTTCCCTCAAAATTAGGGGAATATGTGGAATTTTGCTTCAAAATACGGGGAATTTCTGCCTTATTGAACCAAAATAAAGGGAATTTCTGCATTTTTGCACCAATATAAGGGAAATTTCTGAAATTTTGCTCCAAAATACAGGAAATTTCTGCCTTATTGCCCGAAATAAAGTGGAATTTCTGCCTTTTTGCCCTGAAATATTTGAAATTTCCACAATTTTACCCCAAAATTAGGGGAATTTCTGTTTTTGGCCCCTAAATTAGGAGAATTTTTGCTTTTTGCCCCAAAATAAGGCAATTTTCTGACTTTTTGTACTGAAATAAGTGAAATTTCTGCAATTTTGCCCCAAAATAAGGGAAATTTCTGCCTTTTTGCCAAAATAAGGGGAATTTCATCATTTTACCTCCAAATAAGGGGAATTTCTGCCTTTTTGCCACAAAATATGGGGAATTTCTGCCTTATTGCCCCACAATTATAGGAATTTCTGCAATTTTGCTCCAAAATAAGGGGAATTTCTTTTTTTGCCTCTAAATAAGTGGAATTTCTGTCTTTTTCCCCCAAAACAAAGGGGATTTCTGTCTTTTTTGCCCCAAAATAAGGAAAATTTCTGACTTATTACCCTGAAATAAGTGAAATTTCTGCAATTGTGCCCCAAAATAAGGTAAAATTCTGCATTTTTGCCTGCAAATAAGGAGAATTTCAGCCATTTTACCTCAAAATAAGGGAAATTTCTGCATTTTTGCCACAAAATATTAGGAATTTCTGCCTTTTTGCCACAAAATAAGGAAAATTTGTGCCTTTTTTCCCTGAAATATGTGAAAGTTCTGCATTTTTACCCCAAAATAAGGGAAAATTCTGCCTTTTTGCCCCCAAATAAGGGGAATTTCAGCCTTTTTCCCTCAAAAGAAAGGGAATTTCTGCATTTTTGCCCCCAAATATGAGAATTTCTGCCTTTTGCCCCAAAATAATAAAAATTTCTGCAATTTTGTACCAAAATAAAAGAAATTTCGGCCTTGTTGCCTCCAATTAAGAAAATTTCTGCTTTTTTTTCTGAAATAAGTGAAATTTCTGCAATTTTGCCCCAAAATAAGGAAAATTTCTGGAATTTTGCCACAAAATAAGTGGAGTTTATGAATTTTGCCCCAAAATAAGGAGAATTTCTGTCTTTTTGCCCCAACATATAGGGAATTTCTGCCTTTTTGCCACACAATTAGGGGAATTTCTGCAATTTTGCTCTAAAATACGGGGAATTTCTGCTTTTTAGCCCGAAAATAAGGGGAATGTATAACTTTTGCCACAAAAAAGAAAAATTTCTTCATTTTTGACCCAAAATAAGAGGAATTTCTGCCTTTTTACCTCAAAATAAGTAAAATTTCTGCCTTTTTACCCAAAAATAAACAGAATTTCTGTCTTTTTGCCCCAAAATAAAAGGAATTTTTGAATTATGCTATGAAATAAGTGAAATTTCTGCAATTTTGCCCCAAAATAAAAGAAATTTCTGCCTTTTGCCACAAAATAAGTGGAATTTCTGTCTTTTTGCCCCAAAATAAGGAAAATTTCTGCCTTTTTCGCCCAAATAAGGGGAATTTCAGCCTTTTTACCTCAAAATAATGAAAATTTCTGCATTTTTGCCAAAAAATATTAAGAATTTCTGACATTGTGCTCCAAAATTATGAAAATTTCTGCCTTTTTTTGGAATAAGTGAAATTTCTGCAATTTTGCCCCAAAATAAGTGAAATTTCTGCAATTTTGCCCCAAAATAAGGGAAATTTCTGGAATTTTGCCCCAAATTAAGTGGAATTTCTGAGTTTTGCCTTAAAATAAGGAGAATTTCTGTCTTTTTGCCACAACATATAGGGAATTTCTTCCTTTTTGCCCCACAATTAGGGAAATTTCTGCAATTTTGCTCCAAAATACGAGAAATTTCTGCCTTTTTGCCCGAAAATAAGAAGAATGCATAACTTTTTGCCATAAAAAAGGGAAATTTCTTCATTTTTGCTCCAAAATAAGGGGAATTTCTTCTTTTTTGCCTCTAAATATGTGGAATATCTGTCTTATTCCCCAAAAACAAAGGGAATTTCTGTCTTTTTGGCCCAAAAATAAGGAAAATTTCTGACTTATTACCCTGAAATAAGTGAAATTTCTGCAATTTTGCCCCAAAATAAGAGAAATTTCTGCCTTTTTGCTCCCAAATAAGTGGAATTTCAGCCTTTTTACCTCAAAATAAGGGGAATTTCTGGAATTTTGCCCCAAATTAAGTGGAATTTCTGAGTTTTGCCTTAAAATAAGGAGAATTTCTGTCTTTTTGCCACAACATATAGGGAATTTCTTCCTTTTTGCCCCACAATTAGGGAAATTTCTGCAATTTTGCTCCAAAATACGAGAAATTTCTGCCTTTTTGCCCGAAAATAAGAAGAATGCATAACTTTTTGCCATAAAAAAGGGAAATTTCTTCATTTTTGCTCCAAAATAAGGGGAATTTCTTCTTTTTTGCCTCTAAATATGTGGAATATCTGTCTTATTCCCCAAAAACAAAGGGAATTTCTGTCTTTTTGGCCCAAAAATAAGGAAAATTTCTGACTTATTACCCTGAAATAAGTGAAATTTCTGCAATTTTGCCCCAAAATAAGAGAAATTTCTGCCTTTTTGCCCGAAAATAAGAAGAATGCATAACTTTTTGCCATAAAAAAGGGAAATTTCTTCATTTTTGCTCCAAAATAAGGGGAATTTCTTCTTTTTTGCCTCTAAATATGTGGAATATCTGTCTTATTCCCCAAAAACAAAGGGAATTTCTGTCTTTTTGGCCCAAAAATAAGGAAAATTTCTGACTTATTACCCTGAAATAAGTGAAATTTCTGCAATTTTGCCCCAAAATAAGAGAAATTTCTGCCTTTTTGCTCCCAAATAAGTGGAATTTCAGCCTTTTTACCTCAAAATAAGGGGAATTTCTGCATTTTTGCCCCAAAATATGGGAAATTTCTGCCTTTTTGCCCCAAAATAAGAAAAATTTCTGCAATTTTGTACCAAAATAAAAGAAATTTCTGCCTTTTGCCCCAAAATAAGAAAATTTCTGCTTTTTTTTTAATAAGTGAAATTTCTCCAATTTTGAACCAAAATAAGTGAAATTTCTGAAATTTTGCCCCAAAATAAGGGAAATTTCTTGAATTTTGCCCCAAAATAAGTGGAATTTCTGAGTTTTACCCCAAAATAAGGAGAATTTCTGTCTTTTTGGCCCAACATATAGGGAATATCTTCCTTTTTGCCCCACAATTAGGGGAATTTCTGCAATTTTGCTCCAAAATACGTGGATTTTCTGCCTTTTTGCCCGAAAATAAGAAGAATGCATACCTTTTTGCCATAAAAAAGGGAAATTTCTTAGTTTTTGCTCCAAAATAAGGGGAATTTCTGATTTTTTGCCCCTAATAAGTGGAATTCCCGTCTTTTTCCCCCAAAACAAAGGGAATTTCTGTCTTTTTTGCCCCAAAATAAGGAAAATTTCTGACTTATTACCCTGAAGTATGTGAAATTTCTGCAATTTTGCCCCAAAATAAAGAAAATTTCTGCCTATTTTCCCTGAAATAAGTGAAATTTCTGCAATTTTGCCCTAAAATAAGTGAAATTTCTGCAGTTTTGCGTCAAAATAAGGGAAATTTCTGGAATTTTTCCCCAAAATAAGTTTAATTTCTGAGTTCTGCCCCAAAATAAGGAGAATTTCTGTCTTTATGCCCCAACATATAGGGATTTCTGCCTTTTTGCCCCACAATTAGGGGAATTTCTGGAATTTTGCTTCAAAATACGGGGAATATCTGATTTTTGCCTCAAAATAAGGAAAATTTCTGACTTTTTGCCCTGAAATATGTTAAATTTCTAAAATTTTTCCCAATATAAGGGAAATGTCTGCTTTTTGCCCCAAATTAAGGGAAATTTCTGCCTTTTTGCAACAAAATAAGGGGAATTTCTGTCTTTTTGCCACAAAATAAGGGAAATTTCTGCCTTTTTCCCCCATATAAGGGGAATTTCAGCCTTTTTACCTCAAAATAATAAAAATTTCTGCATTTTTGCCAAAAAAATATTAAGAATTTCTGACATTGTGCTCCAAAATTACGAAAATTTCTGCCTTTTTTTCTGAAATAAGTGAAATTTCTGCAATTTTGCCCCAAAATAAGGGAAATTTCTGGAATTTTGCCCCAAAATAAGTGGAATTTCTGAGTTTTGCCCGAAAATAAGGTGAATTTCTGTCTTTTTGCCACAACATATAGGGAATTTCTGCCTTTTTCCCAACAATTAGGGGAATTTCTGGAATTTTGCTCCAAAATACAGGGAATTTCTGCCTTTTTGCACGAAAATAAGAAGAATGCATACCTTTTTGCCATAAAAAAGGGAAATTTCTTCATTTTTGCTCCAAAATAATAGGAATTTCTTCTTTTTTGCCTCTAAATAAGTGGAATTTCTGTCTTTTTCCCCCAAAACAAGGGGAATTTCTGTCTTTTTTGCCCAAAAATAAGGAAAATTTCTGACTTATTATCCTGAAATAAGTGAAATTTCTGCAATTTTGCCCCAAAATAAGGGAAATTTCTGCCTTTTTGACCCCAAATAAGGGGAATTTCAGCCTTTTTACCTCAAAATAATGGGAATTTCTGCATTTTTGCCTCAAAATATGGGAAATTTCCTTTTTTTTCCCCAAAATAAGAAAAATTTTTGCAATTTTGTAGCAAAATAAAAGAAATTTCTGCCTTTTTGCCCCAAAATAAGAAAATTTCTGCTTTTTTCTCTGAAATAAGTGAAATTTCTGCAATTTTGAATGAAAATAAGTGAAATTTCTGCAATTTTGCCCCCAAATAAGAAAAATTTCTGGAATTTTGCCCCAAAATATGTGGAATTTCTGAGTTTTACCCCAAAATAAGGAGAATTTCTGTCTTTTTGCCCCAACATATAGGGAATTTCTGCCTTTTTGCCCCACAATTAGAGGAATTTCTGCAATTTTGCTCCAAAATACGGGGAATTTCTGCCTTTCTGCCGGAAAATAAGAAGAATGCATACCTTTTTGCCATAAAAAAGGGAAATTTCTTCATTTTTGCTCCAAAATAAGGGGAATTTCTGCTTTTTTGCCTCTAAATAAGTGGAATTTCTGTTTTCCCCCCAAACAAAGAGAATTTCTGTCTTTTTTGCCCCAAAATAAGGAAAATTTCTGACTTATTACCCTGAAATAAGTGAAATTTCTGCAATTCTGTCCCAAAATAAGGGAAATTTCTGCCTTTTTGCTCCCAAATAAAGGGATTTCAGCCTTTTTACCTCAAAATAAGGGGAATTTCTGCATTTTTGCCCCAAAATATGAAAAATTTCCGCCTTTTTGCCCAAAATTAAGAAAAATTTCTTCAATTTTGTACCAGAATAAAGAAATTTCTGCCTTTTTGCCTTAAAATAAGTAAAATTTCTGCAATTTTGCCCCAAAATAAGTGAAATTTCTGCAATTTTGCCCCATAATAAGGGAAATTTCTGCAATTTTGCCCCAAAATAAGAGAAATTTCTGCCTTTTTGCTCCCAAATAAGGGGAATTTCAGCCTTTTTACCTCAAAATAAGGGGAATTTCTGCATTTTTGCCCCAAAATATGGGAAATTTCTGCCTTTTTGCCCCAAAATAAGAAAAATTTCTGCAATTTTGTACCAAAATAAAAGAAATTTCTGCCTTTTGCCCCAAAATAAGAAAATTTCTGCTTTTTTTTTAATAAGTGAAATTTCTCCAATTTTGAACCAAAATAAGTGAAATTTCTGAAATTTTGCCCCAAAATAAGGGAAATTTCTTGAATTTTGCCCCAAAATAAGTGGAATTTCTGAGTTTTACCCCAAAATAAGGAGAATTTCTGTCTTTTTAGCCCAACATATAGGGAATTTCTTCCTTTTTGCCCCACAATTAGGAGAATTTCTGCAATTTTGCTCCAAAATACGTGGATTTTCTGCCTTTTTGCCCGAAAATAAGAAGAATGCATACCTTTTTGCCATAAAAAAGGGAAATTTCTTAGTTTTTGCTCCAAAATAAGGGGAATTTCTGATTTTTTGCCCCTAATAAGTGGAATTCCCGTCTTTTTCCCCCAAAACAAAGGGAATTTCTGTCTTTTTTGCCCCAAAATAAGGAAAATTTCTGACTTATTACCCTGAAGTATGTGAAATTTCTGCAATTTTGCCCCAAAATAAAGAAAATTTCTGCCTTTTTGCCCCCAAATATGGGGAATTTCAGCCTTTTTACCTCAAAGTAAGGGGAATTTCTGCATTTCTGCCCCAAAATATGGGAAATTTCTGCCTTTTTGCCCCAAAATAAGAAAAATTTTTGAAATTTTGTATCAAAATAAAAGAAATTTCTGACTTTTTGCTTCAAAATAAGAAAATTTCTGCTTTTTTTTCTGAAATAAGTGAAATTTCTGCAATTTTGCCCCAAAATAAGTGAAATTTCTGCTAATTTGCCCCAAAATAAGGGAAATTTCTGGAATTTTGCCCCAAAATAAGTGGAATTTCTGAGTTTTGCCCCAAAATAAGGACAATTTCTGTCTTATTGCCCAAAAATAATGTGAATTTCTGCATTTTCCCTTAAAATTAGGGGAATATGTGCAATTTTGCTTCAAAATACGGGGAATTTCTGCCTTATTGAACCAAAATAAAGGGAATTAATGCATTTTTGCACCCATATAAGGAGAATTTCTGAAATTTTGCTCCAAAATACAGGGAACTTCTGCCTTATTGCCTGAAATAATGTGGAATTTCTGCCTTTTTGCCCTGAAATATTTGAAATTTCAACAATTTTACCCCAAAATAAATGGAATTTCTGTTTTTGGCCCAAAATTAGGAGAATTTATGCTTTTTTCCCCAAAATAAGGCAACTTTCTGACTTTTTGCCCAGAAATAAGTGAAATTTCTCCAATTTTGCCCCAAAATAAGGGAAATTTCTGCCTTTTTGCCAAAATAAGGGGAATTTCAGCATTTTACCTCCAAATATGGGGAATTTCTGCCTTTTTGCCACAAAATATTAGAAAATTCTGCCTTTTTGCCCCAAAATCAGAAAATTTCTGCCTATTTTCCCTGAAATAAGTGAAATTTCTGCAATTTTGCCCTAAAATAAGTGAAATTTCTGCAGTTTTGCGTCAAAATAAGGGAAATTTCTGGAATTTTTCCCCAAAATAAGTTTAATTTCTGAGTTCTGCCCCAAAATAAGGAGAATTTCTGTCTTTATGCCCCAACATATAGGGATTTCTGCCTTTTTGCCCCACAATTAGGGGAATTTCTGGAATTTTGCTTCAAAATACGGGGAATATCTGATTTTTGCCTCAAAATAAGGAAAATTTCTGACTTTTTGCCCTGAAATATGTTAAATTTCTAAAATTTTTCCCAATATAAGGGAAATGTCTGCTTTTTGCCCCAAATTAAGGGAAATTTCTGCCTTTTTGCAACAAAATAAGGGGAATTTCTGTCTTTTTGCCACAAAATAAGGGAAATTTCTGCCTTTTTCCCCCATATAAGGGGAATTTCAGCCTTTTTACCTCAAAATAATAAAAATTTCTGCATTTTTGCCAAAAAAATATTAAGAATTTCTGACATTGTGCTCCAAAATTACGAAAATTTCTGCCTTTTTTTCTGAAATAAGTGAAATTTCTGCAATTTTGCCCCAAAATAAGGGAAATTTCTGGAATTTTGCCCCAAAATAAGTGGAATTTCTGAGTTTTGCCCGAAAATAAGGTGAATTTCTGTCTTTTTGCCACAACATATAGGGAATTTCTGCCTTTTTCCCAACAATTAGGGGAATTTCTGGAATTTTGCTCCAAAATACAGGGAATTTCTGCCTTTTTGCACGAAAATAAGAAGAATGCATACCTTTTTGCCATAAAAAAGGGAAATTTCTTCATTTTTGCTCCAAAATAATAGGAATTTCTTCTTTTTTGCCTCTAAATAAGTGGAATTTCTGTCTTTTTCCCCCAAAACAAGGGGAATTTCTGTCTTTTTTGCCCAAAAATAAGGAAAATTTCTGACTTATTATCCTGAAATAAGTGAAATTTCTGCAATTTTGCCCCAAAATAAGGGAAATTTCTGCCTTTTTGACCCCAAATAAGGGGAATTTCAGCCTTTTTACCTCAAAATAATGGGAATTTCTGCATTTTTGCCTCAAAATATGGGAAATTTCCTTTTTTTTCCCCAAAATAAGAAAAATTTTTGCAATTTTGTAGCAAAATAAAAGAAATTTCTGCCTTTTTGCCCCAAAATAAGAAAATTTCTGCTTTTTTCTCTGAAATAAGTGAAATTTCTGCAATTTTGAATGAAAATAAGTGAAATTTCTGCAATTTTGCCCCCAAATAAGAGAAATTTCTGGAATTTTGCCCCAAAATATGTGGAATTTCTGAGTTTTACCCCAAAATAAGGAGAATTTCTGTCTTTTTGCCCCAACATATAGGGAATTTCTGCCTTTTTGCCCCACAATTAGAGGAATTTCTGCAATTTTGCTCCAAAATACGGGGAATTTCTGCCTTTCTGCCGGAAAATAAGAAGAATGCATACCTTTTTGCCATAAAAAAGGGAAATTTCTTCATTTTTGCTCCAAAATAAGGGGAATTTCTGCTTTTTTGCCTCTAAATAAGTGGAATTTCTGTTTTCCCCCCAAACAAAGAGAATTTCTGTCTTTTTTGCCCCAAAATAAGGAAAATTTCTGACTTATTACCCTGAAATAAGTGAAATTTCTGCAATTCTGTCCCAAAATAAGGGAAATTTCTGCCTTTTTGCTCCCAAATAAAGGGATTTCAGCCTTTTTACCTCAAAATACAGGGAATTTCTGCATTTTTGCCCCAAAATATGGGAAATTTTCACCTTTTTGCCCAAAAATAAGAAAAATTTCTGCAATTTTGTACCAAAATAAAAGAAATTCCTGCCTTTTTGCCTCAAAATAAGAAAATTTCTGCTATTCTTTCTGAAATAAGTGAAATTTCTGCAATTTTGCCACAAAATAAAAGAAATTTCTGCAATTTTGCCCCAAAATAAGGGAAATTTCTGCTATTTTGCCCCCAAATAATGGGAATTTTAACATTTTTTCCTCAAAATATGGGGAATTTCTGCTTTTTTGGTACAAAATATTAGGAATTTCTGCTTTTTTGCCCCAAAATAAGAAAATTTCTGCTTTTTTCTCTGAAATAAGTGAAATTTCTGCAATTTTGCCCCAAAATAAGTGAAATTTCTGCAATTTTGGTTCAAAATTAGGGAAATTTCTGGAATTTTGCCCCAAAATAAGTGGAATTTCTGAGGTTTGCCACAAAATAAGGAGAATTTCTGTGTTTTTACCCCAACATATAGGGAATTTCTGCATTTTTGCCCCACAATTAGGGGAATTTCTGCAATTTTGCTCCAAAATACATGGAATTTCTGCCTTTTTGCCCGAAAATAAGAAGAATGCATACCTTTTTGCCATAAAAAAGGGAAATTTCTTCATTTTTGCTCCAAAATAAGGGGAATTTCTGCTTTTTTGCCTCTAAATAAGTGGAATTTCTGTTTTCCCCCAAAACAAAGAGAATTTCTGTCTTTTTTGCCCCAAAATAAGGAAAATTTCTGACTTATTACCCTGAAATAAGTGAAATTTCTGCAATTCTGTCCCAAAATAAGGGAAATTTCTGCCTTTTTGCTCCCAAATAAAGGGATTTCAGCCTTTTTACCTCAAAATAAGGGGAATTTCTGCATTTTTGCCCCAAAATATGAAAAATTTCCGCCTTTTTGCCCAAAATTAAGAAAAATTTCTTCAATTTTGTACCAAAATAAAGAAATTTCTGCCTTTTTGCCTTAAAATAAGTAAAATTTCTGCAATTTTGCCCCAAAATAAGTGAAATTTCTGCAATTTTGCCCCATAATAAGGGAAATTTCTGCAATTTTGACCCAAAATAAGTGGAATTTCTGAGTTTTGCCCCAAAAGAAGGAGAATTTCTGTCTTTATGCCCCCAAAAAAGGGAATTTCTCACTTTTTGCCCCACAACTAGGGGAATTTCTGCAATTTTGCTTCAAAATACAAGGAATTTCTACTTTTCAGCCCGAAAATAAAAGGAATGTATACCTTTTGCAACAAAAAATGAAAATTTCTTCATTTTTGCCCCAAAAGAAAAGGAATTTCTGCCTTTTTACCACAAAATAAGTGAAATTTCTGCCTTTTTACCCAAAAATAAAAGGAATTTCTGTCTTTTTGCCCTAAAATAAAAGGAATTTTTGAATTATTCCCTGAAATAAGTGAAATTTCTGCAATTTTGCCCCAAAATAAAAGAAATATCTGCCATTTTGCCACAAAATAAGGGGAATTTCTGTCTTTTTGCCACAAAATAAGGGAAATTTCTGCATTTTTGCCCCAAAATAAGGGGAATTTCACCCTTTTTACCTCAAAATAAGGAAAATTTTTGCATTTTTCTACAAAATATTAAGAATTTCTGCCATTTTGCTCAAAAATATGGTAAATTTCTGCCTTTTTTCCCTGAAATAAGTAAAATTTCTGCAATTTTGCCCCAAAATAAGTGAAATTTCTGCAATTTTGCCCCATAATAAGGGAAATTTCTGCAATTTTAACACAAAATAAGTGGAATTTCTGAGTTTTGCCCCAAAAGAAGGAGAATTTCTGTCTTTTTGCCCCCAAAAAATGGAATTTCTCACTTTTTGCCCCACAATTAGGGAAATTTCTGCAATTTTGCTCCAAAATACGGGGGATTTCTGCTTTTTTCCCCGAAATTAAGGGGAATGTATACATTTTGCCACAAAAAAGTGAAATTTCTTCATTTTTGCCCCAAAATGAGAGGAATTTCTCCCTTTTTACCTAAAAATAAGTGAAATTTCTGCCCTTTTACCCAAAAATAAATGGAATTTCTGTCTTTTTGCCCCAAATTAAAAGGAATTTTTGAATTTTGCCCTGAAATAAATGAAATTTCTGCAATTTTGCCCCAAAATAAGGGAATTTTCTGCATTTTTGCCACAAAATAAGGGGAATTTTTGTCTTTTTGCCCCAAAATAAGGGGAATTTCAGCCTTTTTACCTCATAATAAGGGGAATCTCTGCCTTTTTGCCCTAAAATATGAAGAATTTCTGTATTTTTGCCCCACAATAAAAAATATTTCTGCAATTTTGTACCAAAATAAAAGTAATTTCTGCTTTTTTCCCCAAAATAAGAGAAATTTCTGCGTTTTTTTCCCTGAAATAAGTGAAATTTCTGTATTTTTGCTCCAAAATAAGTGAGATTTCTGCAATTTTGCCCCAAAATAAAGGAAATTTCTGGAATTTTTCCCCAAAATAAGGGGAATTTCTGACTTTTTGCCCTGAAATAAGGAGAATTTCTGTCTTTTTGCCTTAAAATAATGTGAATTTCTGCATTTTCTATCAAAATTAGGGGAAAATGTGCAATTTTGCTTCAAAATACGGGGAATTTCTGCCTTATTGAACCAAAATAAAGGGAATTTCTGCATTTTTGCACAAATATAAGGGGAATTTCTGAAATTTTGCTCCAAAATATGGGGAATTTCTGCCTTATTGCCCAAAATAAAGTGGAATTTCTGCCTTTTTGCCCTGAAATATTTGAAATTTCCACAATTTTACCCCAAAATAAGAGGAATTTCTGTTTTTGGCCTAAAAATTAGGAGAATTTCGGCTTTTTGCCCCAAAATAAGGCAATTTTCTGACTTTTTGCCCTGAAATAAGTAAATTTCTTCAATTTTGCCCCAAAATAAGGAGAATTTCTGCTTTTTGCCAAAATAAGGGGAATTTCAGCATTTTACCTCCAAATAAGGGGAATTTGTGCCTTTTTGCCACAAAATACGGGGAATTTCTGCCTTATTGCCCCCAAATAAGGAAAATTTTTGCTTTTCTGCCCCAATTAACGGGAATTTCTGCCTTTTTTCTACAAAGTAAAGGGAATTTCTGCCTTTTTGCCCCATAATAACGGGAATTTCAGCCTTTTTACCTCAAAATAAGGGGAATTTTTGATTTTGCCCAAAATATGGGGAATTTCTGATTTTTGTTCCAAAATAAGGAAAATTTCTTCAATTTTGTACCAAAATAAATGAAATTTCTGCTTTTTGCCCCAAAATAAAAGTAATTTCTGACTTTTTGCCCTGAAATAAATGAAATTTCTGCAATTTTGCCCGAAAATAAGGGAAATTTGTGCCTTTTTACCCCAAAATGAGGGGAATTTCTGCCTTTTTGCCCCAAATTATGAGGAATTTCAGCATTTTTCCTCAAAATAAGGGGAATTTCAGCCTTTTTGCACCAAAATATGGAAAATTTCTGCCTTTTTGCAACAAAATAAGAAAAATTTCTGCAATTCTGTACCAAAATAAAAAATTTCTAAAATTTTGCCCCAAAATAAGGGAAATTTCTGATTTTTTCCCCAAAATAAGGAGAATTTCTCTATTTTTGCCCCAAAATATAGGGAATTTCTGCCTTTTTGCCCCAAAATTAGGGGAGTTTCTGCAATTTTGCTTCAAAATACAGGGAATTTCTGTCTCTTTTTCCAAAATTAAGGGGAACTTCTGCCGATTTGCGCCAAATAAAGGGAATTTCTGAAATTTTGTTCCAAAATACTGGGAATTTCTGCCTTTTTGCCCAAAATTAAGGGGATTTTCTGCCTTTTTGCCCCCAAAAAGGGAAATTTCTGCAATTTTATCCCAAAATAAGGGGAATTTCTGCCTTTCGCCCAAAATATGGGGAATATCTGATTTTTGTTCCAAAATAAGTAAAATTTCTTCAATTTTGTACCAAAATAAAAGAAATTTCTGCTTTTTGCCCCAAAATAAAAGTAATTTCTGACTTTTTGCCCTGAAATAAATGAAATTTCTGCAATTTTGCCCGAAAATAAGGGAAATTTGTGCCTTTTTACCCCAAAATGAGGGGAATTTCTGCCTTTTTGCCCCAAAATATGGGGAATTTCAGCATTTTTCCTCAAAATAAGGGGAATTTCAGCCTTTTTGCACCAAAATATGGAAAATTTCTGCCTTTTTGCAACAAAATAAGAAAAATTTCTGCAATTCTGTACCAAAATAAAAAATTTCTAAAATTTTGCCCCAAAATAAGGGAAATTTCTGATTTTTTCCCCAAAATAAGGAGAATTTCTCTATTTTTGCCCCAAAATAAAGGGAATTTCTGCCTTTTTGCCCCAAAATTAGGGGAGTTTCTGCAATTTTGCTTCAAAATACAGGGAATTTCTGTCTCTTTTTCCAAAATTAAGGGGAACTTCTGCCGATTTGCGCCAAATAAAGGGAATTTCTGCAATTTTGTTCCAAAATACGGGGAATTTCTGCCTTTTTGCGCGAAATTAAGGGGATTTTCTGCCTTTTTGCCCCCAAAAAAGGGAAATTTCTGCAATTTTATCCCAAAATAAGGGGAATTTCTGCCTTTTTGCCCCCAAAAAAGGGAAATTTCTGCAATTTTATCCCAAAATAAGGGGAATTTCTACCTTTTTGCCCCCAAATAAGGGAAATTTATGCCTTTTTGGCCTGAAATATGTGAAATGTCTGCAATTTTACCCCAAAATAAGGTGAATTTCTGCCGTTTTGCCCCAAAATAATGGGAATTTCTGAATTTTGCCCCCTAAAATAAGAAAAATTTTTGCATTTTTTCTCTGAAATAAGTGAAATTTCTGCAATTTTGCCTTAAAATAAAAGAAATTTCTGCAATTTTCCCCCATAATAAAGGAATTTTCTGCAATTTTGCCCTAAAATAAGGTGAATTTCTGCTTTTTGCCCCAAAATAAGAGGAATTTCTACCTTTTTGCCCCAAAATAAAGAAAATTACTGCATGTTTTACCCCAAAATTAGGTGAATTTCTGAAATTTTGATCCAAAATTACGGGGATTTTCTGCCTTTATCGCTGAAAATAAAGGGAATTTCTGCCATTTTGCCACGAAATAAGTGAAATTTCTGCAATTTTACCCCAAAATAAAGGGAAGTTCTGAGTTTTTGCCCCAAAATTAGGGGAATTTCTGCAATTTTGCTCCAAAATACGGGGAATTTCTGCCTTTTTGCCCGAAAATAAAGGGAATGTATACCTTTTTGCCATAAAAAAGGGAAATTTCTTCATTTTTACACCAAAATAAGGGATTTTCCGCCTTATTGACTCAAAATAAGTGCAATTTCTGACTTTTCCCCAAAAATAAACGGAATTTCTGTCTTTTTGCCCCAAAATAAGACTAATTTCTGACTTTTTGCCCTTAAATAAGTTAAATTTCTAAAATTTTTCCCCAAAATAAGGGAAATGTCTGCTTTTTGCCCCAAAATAAGGGGAATTTCAGAATTTTTGCCCCAAAATAAGGGGAATTTCAGCCTTTTTACCTCAAAATATGGGGAATTTCTGCATTTTTGCCCCAAAATATGGGAAATTTCTGCCTTTTTGCTCAAAATAAGAAAAATCTCTGCAATTTTGTACAAAAATAAAACAAATTTCTGCATTTTTGCCCCAAAATAAGAAAATTTCTCCTTTTTTTCCCTGAAATAAGTAAAATTTCTGCAATTTTGCCCCAAAATAAGTGAAAATTCTGCAATTTTGCCCCAAAATAAGGGAAATTTCTGAAATTTTGGCCAAAAATAAGTGGAATTTCTGAGTTTTGCCCCAAAATAAGGAGAATTTCTGTCTTTTTGCCCCAACATATAGGGAATTTCTGCCTTTTTGCCCCACAATTAGGGGAATTTCTGCAATTTTGCTCCAAAATACGGGGAATTTCTGCCTTTTTGCTGAAAAATAAGAAGAATGCATACCTTTTTGCCATAAAAAAGAGAAAGTTCTTCATTTTTGCTCCAAAATAAGGGGAATTTCTGCTTTTTTGCCTCTAAATAAGTGGAATTTCTGCCTTTCTCTCCCCAAACAAAGGGAATTTCTGTCTTTTTTGCCCCAAAATAAGGAAAATTTCTGACTTATTACCCTGAAATAAGTGAAATTTCTGCAATTTTGCCCCAAAATTAGGGAAATTTCTGCTTTTTTTGCCCCCAAATAAAGGGAATTTCAGCCTTTTTAACTCAAAAAAAGGGGAATTTCTGAATTTTGGCACAAAATATTATGAATTTCTGCCTTTTTGTCCCAAAATAAGGAAAATTTCTGCCTTTTTTCCCTGAAATAAGTGAAATTTCTGCAATTTTTCCCCAAAATAAGTGAAATTTCTGCAATTTTGCCCCAAAATAAAAGAAATTTCTGGAATTTTGCCCCAAAATAAGTGGAATTTCTCAGTTTTGCCCCAAAATAAAGAGAATTTCTGACTTCTTGCCCTACAATTATTAAAATTTCTGCAATTTTGCGCTAAAATAAGGGAAATTTCTGCAATTTTTCCCCATAATAAGGGAAATTTCTGCAACTTTGCCCCAAAATAAGGGGAATATCTGTTTTTTGCCCCACAATTAGGGAAATTTCTGTTTTTTGCCCCACAATTAGGGAAATTTCTGCAATTTTGCCCTAAATAAGGGGAATTTCTGCCTTTTGCCCCAAAATATGTGGAATTTCTGCCTTTTTGTCCGAAAATAAGAAGAATGCCTACCTTTTTGCCATAAAAAAGGGAAATTTCTTAATTTTTGCTCCAGAATAAGGGGAATTTCTGCTTTTTTGCCTCTAAATAAGTGGAATTTCTTTTTCCCCCAAAACAAAGGGAATTTCTGCTTTTTTGCCCCAAAATAGGAAAAATTTCTGACTTATTACCCTGAAATAAGTGAAATTTCTGCAAATTGCCCCAAAATAAGGGAAATTTCTGCATTTTTGCCCCCAAATAAGGGGAATTTCAGCCTTTTTACCTCAAAATAAAAGAAATTTCTGCATTTTTGCCACAAAATATTAGGAATTTCTTCATTTTTGCCACAAAATATTAGGAATTTCTGCCTTTTTGTCCGAAAATAAGAATGCCTACCTTTTTGCCATAAAGAAGGGAAATTTCTTCATTTTTGCTCCAAAATAAGTGGAATTTCTGCTTTTTTGCCTCTAAATAAGTGTAATTTCTGTCTTTTTCCCCCCAAAAAAAGGGAATTCCTGTTTTTTGCCCCAAAATAAGGAAAATTTCTGACTTATTACCCTGAAATAAGTGAAATTTCTGCAATTTTGCTCCAAAATAAGGAAAATTTCTGCCTTTTTGCCCCCAAATAAGGGGAATTTCAGCCTTTTTACCTCAAAATAAGGGGAATTTCTGCATTTTTGCCACAAAATATTAGGAATTTCTGCCTTTTTGCCCTAAAATAAGTCAAATTTCTGCCTTTTTTCCCTGAAATGAGTGAAATTTCTGCAATTTTGCCCCAAAATAAGTGAAATTTCTTGCTTTTTGCCCCCAAATAAGGGGAATTTCAGCATTTTTACCTCAAAATAAGGGGAATTTCTGCATTTTTGCCTGAAAATATGGGAAATTTCTGCCTTTTTTCCTCAAAATAAGAAAAATTTGTGCAATTTTGTACCAAAATAATACAAATTTCTGCCTTTTTGCACGCAAATAAGAAAATTTCTGCTTTTGTTCTGAAATAAGTGAAATTTCTGCAATTTTGTTCCAAAATAATTGAAATTTCTGCAATTTTGCCCCAAAATAAGTGAAATTTCTGGAATTTTGACCCAAAATAAGTGGAATTTCTGAGTTTTGCCCCCAAAATAAGGAGAATTTCTGTTATTTTGTCCCAACATATAGGGAATTTCTGCCTTTTTGCCCCACAATTATGTGAATTTCTGAAATTTTGATCCAAAATAAGGGGAATTTCTGCTTTTTTGCCTCTAAATAAGTGGAATTTCTGCCTTTCTCTCCCCAAACAAAGGGAATTTCTGTCATTTTTGCCCCAAAATAAGAAAAATTTCTGACTTATTACCATGAAATAAGTGAAATTTCTGCAATTTTGCCCCTTAATTAGGGAAATTTCTGCTTTTTTGTGCCCAAATAAAGGGAATTTCAGCCTTTTAACTCAAAAAAAAGGGGAATTTCTGAATTTTGGCACAAAATATTATGAATTTCTGCCTTTTTGTCCCAAAATAAGGAAAATTTCTGCCTTTTTTCCCTGAAATAAGTGAAATTTCTGCAATTTTTCCCCAAAATAAGTGAAATTTCTGCAATTTTGCCCCAAAATAAAAGAAATTTCTGGAATTTTGCCACAAAATAAGTGGAATTTCTCAGCTTTGCCCCAAAATAAAGAGAATTTCTGCCTTTGCCCTACAATTATTAAAATTTCTGCAATTTTGCGCTAAAATAAGGGAAATTTCTGCAATTTTTCCCCATAATAAGGGAAATTTCTGCAACTTTGCCCCAAAATAATGGGAATATCTGTTTTTTGCCCCACAATTAGGGAAATTTCTGCAAATTGCCCCAAAATAAGGGAAATTTCTGCATTTTTGCCCCCAAATAAGGGGAATTTCAGCCTTTTTACCTCAAAATAAAAGAAATTTCTGCATTTTTGCCACAAAATATTAGGAATTTCTTCATTTTTGCCACAAAATATTAGGAATTTCTGCCTTTTTGTCCGAAAATAAGAAGAATGCCTACCTTTTTGCCATAAAGAAGGGAAATTTCTTCATTTTTGCTCCAAAATAAGTGGAATTTCTGCTTTTTTGCCTCTAAATAAGTGTAATTTCTGTCTTTTTCCCCCAAAACAAAGGGAATTCCTGTTTTTTGCCCCAAAATAAGGAAAATTTCTGACTTATTACCCTGAAATAAGTGAAATTTCTGCAATTTTGCTCCAAAATAAGGAAAATTTCTGCCTTTTTGCCCCCAAATAAGGGGAATTTCAGCATTTTACCTCAAAATAAGGGGAATTTCTGCATTTTTGCCACAAAATATTAGGAATTTCTGCATTTTTCCCCTAAAATAAGTCAAATTTCTGCCTTTTTTCCCTGAAATGAGTGAAATTTCTGCAATTTTGCCCCAAAATAAGTGAAATTTCTTGCTTTTTGCCCCCAAATAAGGGGAATTTCAGCATTTTTACCTCAAAATAAGGGGAATTTCTGCATTTTTGCCCTAAAATATGGGAAATTTCTGCCTTTTTTCCTCAAAATAAGAAAAATTTGTGCAATTTTGTACCAAAATAATACAAATTTCTGCCTTTTTGCACGCAAATAAGAAAATTTCTGCTTTTCTTCTGTAATAAGTGAAATTTCTGCAATTTTGCCCCAAAATAATTGAAATTTCTGCAATTTTGCCCAAAATAAGTGAAATTTCTGGAATTTTGACCCAAAATAAGTGGAATTTCTGAGTTTTGCCCCCAAAATAAGGAGAATTTCTGTTATTTTGTCCCAACATATAGGGAATTTCTGCCTTTTTGCCCCACAATTAGGGGAATTTCTGAAATTTTGCTCCAAAATAAGGGGAATTTCTACTTTTGCATCTAAATAAGTGGAATTTCTGCCTTTTTCTCCCAAAACAAAGGGAATTTCTGTCTTTTTTGCCCCAAAATAAGGAAAATTTCTGACTTATTACCCTTAAATAAGTGAAATTTCTGCAATTTTTCCCCAAAATAAAGGAAATTTCTGCTTTTTGCCCCCAAATAAAGGGAATTTCAGCCTTTTTACCTCAAAATATGGGGAATTTCTGAATTTTGGTACAAAATATTATGAATTTCTTTCTTTTTGCCCCAAAATAAGGAAAATTTCTGCCTTTTTTCCCTGAAATAAGTGAAATTTCTGCAATTTTGCCCCAAAAATATAAGAAATTTCTGGAATTTTGCCCCAAAATAAGTGGAATTTCTCAGTTTTGCCCCAAAATAAAGAGAATTTCTGCCTTTTTGCTCCACAATTATTAAAATTTCTGCAATTTTGCCCTAAAATAAGAAATTTCTGCAATTTTTCCCCATAATAAGAGAAATTTCTGCAACTTTGCCCCACAATAAGGGGAATTTCTGTTTTTTGCCCCACAATTAGGAAAATTTCTGTTTTTTGCCCCACAATTAGGGAAATTTCTGCAATTTTGCCCTAAATAAGGGGAATTTCTGCCTTTTGCCCCAAAATATGGGGAATTTCTGCCTTTTTGTCCGAAAATAATAAGAATGCCTACCTTTTTGCCATAAAAAAGGGAAATTTCTTCATTTTTGCTCCAAAATAAGGGGAATTTCTGCTTTTTTGACTCTAAATAAGTGGAATTTCTGTCTTTTTCCCCCAAAACAAAGGGAATTTCTGTCTTCTTTGCTTCAAATTAAGGAAAATTTCTGACTTTTTACCCTGAAATAAGTGAAATTTCTGCAATTTTGCCCCAAAAATAAGGGAAATTTCTGCCATTTTTGTCCCCAAATAAGGGAAATTTCAGCCTTTTTACCTCAAAATAAAAGAAATTTCTGCATTTTTGCAACAAAATATTAGGAATTTCTGCATTTTTGCCACAAAATATTAGGAATTTCTGCCTTTTTGTCTGAAAATAAGAAGAATGCCTACCTTTTTGCCATAAAGAAGGGAAATTTCCTCATTTTTGCTCCAAAATAAAGGGAATTTCTGCTTTTTTGCCTCTAAATAAGTGTAATTTCTGTCTTTTTCTCCCAAAACAAAGGGAATATCTGTTTTTTGCCCCAAAATAAGGAAAATTTCTGACTTATTACCCTGAAATAAGTGAAATTTCTGCAATTTTGCTCCAAAATAAGGAAAATTTCTGCCTTTTTGCCCCCAAATAAGGGGAATTTCAGCCTTTTTACGTCAAAATAAGGGAAATTTCTGCATATTTGCCACAAAATATTAGGAATTTCTGCCTTTTAGCCCCAAATTAAGAAAAATTTCTGCCTATTTTCCCTGAAATAAGTGAAATTTCTGCAATTTTGCTCCAAAATAAGGAAAATTTCTGCCTTTTTGCCCCCAAATAAGGGGAATTTCAGCCTTTTTACCTCAAAATAAGGGAAATTTCTGCATTTTTGCCACAAAATATTAGGAATTTCTGCCTTTTTGCCCCAAAATAAGAAAAATTTCTGCCTATTTTCCCTGAAATAAGTGAAATTTCTGCAATTTTGCCCCAAAATAAGTGAAATTTCTGCAATTTTGCCCCAAAATAAGGGAAATTTCTGGAATTTTGCCCAAAAATAAGTGGAATTTCTGAGTTTTGCCCCAAAATAAAGAGAATTTCTGTCTTTATGCCCCAACATTTAGGGAATTTCTGCCTTTTTGTTTCACAATTAGGGGAATTTCTGCAATTTTGCTCCAAAATACGGGGAATTTATGCCTTTTTGCCCGAAAATAAGAAGAATGCATACCTTTTTGCCATAAAAAAGGGAAATTTCTTCATTTTTGCTCCAAAATAAGGGGAATTTCAGCCTTTTTACCTCTAAATAAGTGGAATTTCTGTCTTTTTCCCCCAATTAAAGAGAATTTCTGTCTTACTTGCCCCAAAATAAGGAAAATTTCTGACTTATTTCCTTGAAATAAGTGAAATTTCTGCAATTTTGCTCCAAAATAAGGGAAATTTCTGCCTTTTTGCCCCCAAATAAGGGGAATTTCAGCATTTTACCTCAAAATAAGGGGAATATCTGCATTTTTGCCACAAAATATTAGGAATTTCTGCATTTTTCTCCTAAAATAAGTCAAATTTCTGCCTTTTTTCCCTGAAATGAGTGAAATTTCTGCAATTTTGCCCCAAAATAAGTGAAATTTCTTGCTTTTTGCCCCCAAATAAGGGGAATTTCAGCATTTTTACCTCAATATAAGGGGAATTTCTGCATTTTTGCCCCAAAATATGGGAAATTTCTGCCTTTTTTCCTCAAAATAAGAAAAATTTGTGCAATTTTGTACCAAAATAATACAAATTTCTGCCTTTTTGCACGCAAATAAGAAAATTTCTGCTTTTCTTCTGTAATAAGTGAAATTTCTGCAATTTTACCCCAAAATAATTGAAATTTCTGCAATTTTGCCCCAAAATAAGTGAAATTTCTGGAATTTTGACCCAAAATAAGTGGAATTTCTGAGTTTTGCCCCCAAAATAAGGAGAATTTCTGTTATTTTGTCCCAACATATAGGGAATTTCTGCCTTTTTGCCCCACAATTAGGGGAATTTCTGAAATTTTGCTCCAAAATAAGGGGAATTTCTACTTTTGCATCTAAATAAGTGGAATTTCTGCCTATTTCTCCCAAAACAAAGGGAATTTCTGTCTTTTTTGCCCCAAAATAAGGAAAATTTCTGACTTATTACCCTTAAATAAGTGAAATTTCTGCAATTTTTCCCCAAAATAAAGGAAATTTCTGCTTTTTGCCCCCAAATAAAGGGAATTTCAGCCTTTTTACCTCAAAATATGGGGAATTTCTGAATTTTGGTACAAAATATTATGAATTTCTTTCTTTTTGCCCCAAAATAAGGAAAATTTCTGCCTTTTTTTCCTGAAATAAGTGAAATTTCTGCAATTTTGCCCCAAAAATATAAGAAATTTCTGGAATTTTGCCCCAAAATAAGTGGAATTTCTCAGTTTTGCCCCAAAATAAAGAGAATTTCTGCCTTTTTGCTCCACAATTATTAAAATTTCTGCAATTTTGCCCTAAAATAAGAAATTTCTGCAATTTTTCCCCATAATAAGGGAAATTTCTGCAACTTTGCCCCACAATAAGGGGAATTTCTGTTTTTTGCCCCACAATTAGGAAAATTTCTGTTTTTTGCCCCACAATTAGGGAAATTTCTGCAATTTTGCCCTATATAAGGGGAATTTCTGCCTTTTGCCCCAAAATATGGGGAATTTCTGCCTTTTTGTCCGAAAATAATAAGAATGCCTACCTTTTTGCCATAAAAAAGGGAAATTTCTTCATTTTTGCTCCAAAATAAGGGGAATTTCTGCTTTTTTGCCTCTAAATAAGTGGAATTTCTGTCTTTTTCTCCCAAAACAAAGGGAATTTCTGTCTTTTTTGCTTCAAATTAAGGAAAATTTCTGACTTTTTACCCTGAAATAAGTGAAATTTCTGCAATTTTGCCCCAAAAATAAGGGAAATTTCTGCCATTTTTGTCCCCAAATAAGGGAAATTTCAGCCTTTTTACCTCAAAATAAAAGAAATTTCTGCATTTTTGCAACAAAATATTAGGAATTTCTGCATTTTTGCCACAAAATATTAGGAATTTCTGCCTTTTTGTCCGAAAATAAGAAGAATGCCTACCTTTTTGCCATAAAGAAGGGAAATTTCCTCATTTTTGCTCCAAAATAAAGGGAATTTCTGCTTTTTTGCCTCTAAATAAGTGTAATTTCTGTCTTTTTCTCCCAAAACAAAGGGAATTCCTGTTTTTTGCCCCAAAATAAGGAAAATTTCTGACTTATTACCCTGAAATAAGTGAAATTTCTGCAATTTTGCTCCAAAATAAGGAAAATTTCTGCCTTTTTGCCCCCAAATAAGGGGAATTTCAGCCTTTTTACGTCAAAATAAGGGAAATTTCTGCATATTTGCCACAAAATATTAGGAATTTCTGCCTTTTTGCCCCAAAATAAGAAAAATTTCTGCCTATTTTCCCTGAAATAAGTGAAATTTCTGCAATTTTGCTCCAAAATAAGGAAAATTTCTGCCTTTTTGCCCCCAAATAAGGGGAATTTCAGCCTTTTTACCTCAAAATAAGGGAAATTTCTGCATTTTTGCCACAAAATATTAGGAATTTCTGCCTTTTTGCCCCAAAATAAGAAAAATTTCTGCCTATTTTCCCTGAAATAAGTGAAATTTCTGCAATTTTGCCCCAAAATAAGTGAAATTTCTGCAATTTTGCCCCAAAATAAGGGAAATTTCTGGAATTTTGCCCAAAAATAAGTGGAATTTCTGAGTTTTGCCCCAAAATAAAGAGAATTTCTGTCTTTATGCCCCAACATTTAGGGAATTTCTGCCTTTTTGTTTCACAATTAGGGGAATTTCTGCAATTTTGCTCCAAAATACGGGGAATTTATGCCTTTTTGCCCGAAAATAAGAAGAATGCATACCTTTTTGCCATAAAAAAGGGAAATTTCTTCATTTTTGCTCCAAAATAAGGGGAATTTCAGCCTTTTTACCTCTAAATAAGTGGAATTTCTGTCTTTTTCCCCCAATTAAAGAGAATTTCTGTCTTACTTGCCCCAAAATAAGGAAAATTTCTGACTTATTTCCTTGAAATAAGTGAAATTTCTGCAATTTTGCCTCAAAATAAGGGAAATTTCTGTCTTTTTGCCCCCAAATAAAGGGAATTTCAGCTTTTTACCTCAAAAAAAGGGGAATTTCTGAATTTTGGCACAAAATATGAATTTCTGCCTTTTTTTTCAAAATAAGGAAAATTTCTGCCTTTTTTTCCTGAAATAAGTGAAATTTCTGCAATTTTGCCCGAAAATAAGTGAAATTTCTGCAATTTTGCCCCAAAATAAAAGAAATTTCTGGAATTTTGCCCCAAAATAAGTGGAATTTCTGAGTTTGGCCCCAAAATAAAGAGAATTTCTGACTTTTTGCCCCACAATTAGTAAAATTTCTGCAATTTTGCCCTAAAATAAGGGAAATTTCTGCAATTTTTCCCTATAATAAGGTAAATTTCTGCAACTTTGCCCCAAAATAAGAGGAATTTCTGTTTTTTGCCCCACAATTAGGGAAATTTCTGTTTTTTGATCCACAATTAGGGAAATTTCTGCAATTTTGCCCTAAATAAGGGGAATTTCTGCCTTTTGCCCAAAATATGGGGAATTTCTGCCTTTTTGTCCGAAAATAAGAAGAATGCCTACCTTTTTGCCATAAAAAGGGAAATTTCTTCATTTTTGCTCCAAAATAAGGGGAACTTTTGCCTTTTTGCCTCTAAATAAGTGCAATTTCTGTCTTTTTCCCCCAAAACAATGGGAATTTCTGTATTTTTGCCCCAAAATAAGAAAAATTTCTGACTTTTTACCCTGAATTAAGTGAAATTTCTGCAAATTGCCCCAAAATAAGGAAAATTTCTGCATTTTTGCCCCCAAATAAGGGGAATTTCAGCCTTTTTACTTCAAAATAAAAGAAATTTCTGCATTTTTGCAACAAAATATTAGGAATTTCTGCATTTTTGCCACAAAATATTAGGAATTTCTGCCTTTTTGTCCGAAAATAAGAAGACTGCCTACCTTTTTGCCATAAAGAAGGGAAATTTCTTCATTTTTGCTCCAAAATAAGGGGAATTTCTGCTTTTTTGCCTCTAAATAAGTGGAAATTCTGTCTTTTTCCCCCAAAACAAAGGGAATTTCTGTTTTTTGCCCCAAAATAAAGAAAATTTCTGACTTAGTACCCTGAAATAATTGAAATTTCTGCAATTTTGCTCCAAAATAAGGGAAATTTCTGCCTTTTTGCCCCCAAATAAGGGGAATTTTAGCCTTTTTACCTCAAAATTAGTGAAATTTCTGCATTTTTGCCACAAAATATTAGGAATTTCTGCCTTTTTGCCCCAAAATAAGAAAAATTTCTGCCTATTTTCCCTGAAATAAGTGAAATTTCTGCAATTTTGCCCCAAAATAAGTGAAATTTCTGCAATTTTGCCCCAAAATAAGGGAAATTTCTGGAATTTTGCCCAAAAATAAGTGGAATTTCTGAGTTTTGCCCCAAAATAAAGAGAATTTCTGTCTTTATGCCCCAATATATAGGGAATTTCTGCCTTTTTGCTTCACAATGAAAGGAATTTCTGCAATTTTGCTCCAAAATACGGGGAATTTCTGCCTTTCTGCCCGAAAATAAGAAGAATGCATACCTTTTTGCCATAAAAAAGAGAAATTTCTTAATTTTTGCTCCAAAATAAGGTGAATTTCTGCTTTTTTGCCTCAAAATAAGTGGAATTTCTGTCTTTTTCCCCCAAAAACAAAGGGAATTTCTGTCTTTTTTGACCCAAAATAAGGAAAATTTCTGACTTATTACCGTGAAATAAGTGAATTTTCAGCAATTTTGCCCCAAAATAAAAGAAATTTCTGCCTTTTTGCCCCAAATAAGGGGAATTTCAGCCTTTTTACCTAAAAATAAGGGGAATTTCTGCATTTTTTCCACAAAATATTAGGAATTTCTGCTTTTTGCCCCAAAATAAGAAAAATTTCTGCCTATTCTCCCTGAAATAAGTGAAATTTCTGCAATTTTGCAACAAAATAAGTGAAATTTCTTTTTTTTTGCCCCTAAATAAGGGGAATTTCAGCCTTTTTACCTCAAAATAAGGAGAATTTCTGCATTTTTGCCCCAAAATATGGGAAATTTCTGCCTTTTTTCCCCAAAATAGGAAAAATTTCTGCAATTTTGTACCAAAATAATACAAATTTCTGCCTTTTTGCCTCCAAATAAGAAAATTTCTGCTTTTTTTCTGAAATAAGTGAAATTTGGGCAATTTTGCCCCAAAATAATTGAAATTTCTGCAATTTTGCCCCAAAATAAGTGAAATTTCTGGAATTTTGCTCCAAAATAAATGGAATTTCTGAGTTTTGCCCCCAAAAAAGGAGAATTTCTGTTATTTTGCTCCAACAGATAGGGAATTTCTGCTTTTTTGCCCCACAATTAGGTGAATTTCTGAAATTTTGATCCAAAATAAGGGGAATTTCTGCTTTTTTGCCTCTAAATAAGTGGAATTTCTGCCTTTCTCTCCCCAAACAAAGGGAATTTCTGTCTTTTTTGCCCCAAAATAAGGAAAATTTCTGACTTATTACCCTGAAATAAGTGAAATTTCTGCAATTTTGCCCCAAAATTAGGGAAATTTCTGCATTTTTGCCCCCAAATAAAGGGAATTTCAGCCTTTTTAACTCAAAAAAAGGGGAATTTCTGAATTTTGGCACAAAATATTATGAATTTCTGCCTTTTTGTCCCAAAATAAGGAAAATTTCTGCATTTTTTCCCTGAACTAAGTGAAATTTCTGCAATTTTTCCCCAAAATAAGTGAAATTTCTGCAATTTTGCCCCAAAATAAAAGAAATTTCTGGAATTTTGCCCCAAAATAAGTGGAATTTCTCAGTTTTGCCCCAAAATAAAGAGAAATTCTGCCTTCTTGCCCTGCAATTATTAAAATTTCTGCAATTTTGCGCTAAAATAAGGGAAATTTCTGAAATTTTTCCCCATAATAAGGGAAATTTCTGCAACTTTGCCCCAAAATAAGGGGAATATCTGTTTTTTGCCCCACAATTAGGGAAATTTCTGTTTTTTGCCCCACAATTAGGGAAATTTCTGCAATTTTGCCCTAAATGAGGGGAATTTCTGCCTTTTGCCCCAAAATATGTGGAATTTCTGCCTTTTTGTCCGAAAATAAGAAGAATGCCTACCTTTTTGCCATAAAAAAGGGAAATTTCTTCATTTTTGCTCCAGAATAAGGGGAATTTCTGCTTTTTTGCCTCTAAATAAGTAGAATTTCTGTCTTTTTCCCCCAAAACAAAGGGAATTCCTGTTTTTTGCCCCAAAAGAAGGAAAATTTCTGACTTATTAACCTGAAATAAGTGAAATTTCTGCAATTTTGCTCCAAAATAAGGAAAATTTCTGCCTTTTTGCCCCCAAATAAGGGGAATTTCAGCCTTTTTACCTCAAAATAAGGGAAATTTCTGCATTTTTGCCACAAAATATTGAGAATTTCTGCCTTTTTGCCCTAAAATAAGTCAAATTTCTGCCTTTTTTCCCTGAAATGAGTGAAATTTCTGCAATTTTGCCACAAAATAAGTGAAATTTCTTGCTTTTTGCCCCCAAATAAGGGGAATTTCAGCATTTTTACCTCAAAATAAGGGGAATTTCTGCATTTTTGGCCCAAAATATGGGAAATTTCTGCCTTTTTTTCTCAAAATAAGAAAAATTTGTGCAATTTTGTACCAAAATAATACAAATTTCTGCCTTTTTGCACGCAAATAAGAAAATTTCTGCTTTTGTTCTGAAATAAGTGAAATTTCTGCAATTTTGCCCCAAAATAAGGGGAATTTCTGTTTTTTGCCCCACAATTAGGAAAATTTCTGTTTTTTGCCCCACAATTAGGGAAATTTCTGCAATTTTGCCCTAAATAAGGGGAATTTCTGCCTTTTGCCCCAAAATATGGGAAATTTCTGCCTTTTTGTCCGAAAATAAGAAGAATGCATACCTTTTTGCCATAAAAAAGGGAAATTTCTTCATTTTTGCTCCATAATAAGGGGAATTTCTGCTTTTTTGCCTCTAAATAAGTGGAATTTCTGTCTTTTTCCCCCAAAACAAAGGGAATTTCTGTCTTTTTTGCTTCAAATTAAGGAAAATTTCTGACTTATTACCCTGAAATAAGTGAAATTTCTGCAATTTTGCCCCAAAAATAAGGGAAATTTCTGCCATTTTTGTCCCCAAATAAGGGAAATTTCAGCCTTTTTACCTCAAAATAAAAGAAATTTCTGCATTTTTGCAACAAAATATTAGGAATTTCTGCATTTTTGCCACAAAATATTAGGAATTTCTGCCTTTTTGTCCGAAAATAAAAGAATGCCTACCTTTTTGCCATAAAGAAGGGAAATTTCCTCATTTTTGCTCCAAAATAAAGGGAATTTCTGCTTTTTTGCCTCTAAATAAGTGTAATTTCTGTCTTTTTCTCCCAAAACAAAGGGAATATCTGTTTTTTGCCCCAAAATAAGGAAAATTTCTGACTTATTACCCTGAAATAAGTGAAATTTCTGCAATTTTGCTCCAAAATAAGGAAAATTTCTGCCTTTTTGCCCCCAAATAAGGGGAATTTCAGCCTTTTTACCTCAAAATAAGGGGAATTTCTGCATTTTTGCCACAAAATATTAGGAATTTCTGCCTTTTTGCCCCAAAAGAAGAAAAATTTCTGCCTATTTTCCCTGAAATAAGTGAAATTTCTGCAATTTTGCCCCAAAATAAGTGAAATTTCTGCATTTTGCCCCAAAATAAGGGAAATTTCTGGAATTTTGCCCAAAATTAAGTGGAATTTCTGAGTTTTGCCCCAAAATAAAGAGAATTTCTGTCTTTATGCCCCAACATTTAGGGAATTTCTGCCTTTTTGTTTCACAATTAGGGGAATTTCTGCAATTTTGCTCCAAAATACGGGGAATTTATGCCTTTTTGCCCGAAAATATGAAGAATGCATACCTTTTTGCCATAAAAAAGGGAAATTTCTTCATTTTTGCTCCAAAATAAGGGGAATTTTAGCCTTTTTACCACTAAATAAGTGGAATTTCTGTCTTTTTCCCCCAATTAAAGAGAATTTCTGTCTTTCTTGGCCCAAAATAAAGAAAATTTCTGACTTCTTTCCTTGAAATAAGTGAAATTTCTGCAATTTTGCCTCAAAATAAGGGAAATTTCTGCCTTTTTGCCCCCAAATAAAGGGAATTTCAGCTTTTTACCTCAAAAAAAGGGGAATTTCTGAATTTTGGCACAAAATATGAATTTCTGCCTTTTTTTTTTCAAAATAAGGAAAATTTCTGCCTTTTTTCCCTGAAATAAGTGAAATTTCTGCAATTTTGCCCGAAAATAAGTGAAATTTCTGCAATTTTGCCCCAAAATAAAAGAAATTTCTGGAATTTTGCCCCAAAATAAGTGGAATTTCTGAGTTTGGCCCCAAAATAAAGAGAATTTCTGACTCTTTGCCCCACAATTAGTAAAATTTCTGCAATTTTGCCCTAAAATAAGGGAAATTTCTGCAATTTTTCCCCATTATAAGGTAAATTTCTGCAACTTTGCCCCAAAATAAGAGGAATTTCTGTTTTATGCCCCACAATTAGGGAAATTTCTGTTTTTTGATCCACAATTAGGGAAATTTCTGCAATTTTGCCCTAAATAAGGGAAATTTCTGCCTTTTGCCCAAAATATGGGGAATTTCTGCCTTTTTGTCCGAAAATAAGAAGAATGCCTACCTTTTTGCCATAAAAAAAGGGAAATTTCTTCATTTTTGCTCCAAAATAAGGGGAACTTTTGCCTTTTTGCCTCTAAATAAGTGGAATTTCTGTCTTTTTCCCCCAAAACAAAGGGAATTTCTGTATTTTTGCCCCAAAATAAGAAAAATTTCTGACTTTTTACCCTGAATTAAGTGAAATTTCTGCAAATTGCCCCAAAATAAGGGAAATTTCTGCATTTTTGCCCCCAAATAAGGGGAATTTCAGCCTTTTTACTTCAAAATAAAAGAAATTTCTGCATTTTTGCAACAAAATATTAGGAATTTCTGCATTTTTGCCACAAAATATTAGGAATTTCTGCCTTTTTGTCCGAAAATAAGAAGACTGCCTACCTTTTTGCCATAAAGAAGGGAAATTTCTTCATTTTTGCTCCAAAATAAGGGGAATTTCTGCTTTTTTGCCTCTAAATAAGTGGAATTTCTGTCTTTTTCCCCCAAAACAAAGGGAATTTCTGTTTTTTGCCCCAAAATAAAGAAAATTTCTGACTTAGTACCCTGAAATAATTGAAATTTCTGCAATTTTGCTCCAAAATAAGGGAAAATTCTGCCTTTTTGCTTCCAAGTAAGGGGAATTTTAGCCTTTTTACCTCAAAATTAGTGAAATTTCTGCATTTTTGCCACAAAATATTAGGAATTTCTGCCTTTTTGCCCCAAAATAAGAAAAATTTCTCCCTATTTTCCCTGAAATAAGTGAAATTTCTGCAATTTTGCCCCAAAATAAGTGAAATTTCTGCAATTTTGCCCCAAAATAAGGGAAATTTCTGGAATTTTGCCCAAAAATAAGTGGAATTTCTGAGTTTTGCCCCAAAATAAAGAGAATTTCTGTCTTTATGCCCCAACATATAGGGAATTTCTGCCTTTTTACTTCACAATGAAAGGAATTTCTGCAATTTTGCTCCAAAATACGGGGAATTTCTGCCTTTCTGCCCGAAAATAAGAAGAATGCATACCTTTTTGCCATAAAAAAGAGAAATTTCTTAATTTTTGCTCCAAAATAAGGTGAATTTCTGCTTTTTTGCCTCTAAATAAGTGGAATTTCTGTCTTTTTCCCCCAAAAACAAAGGGAATTTCTGTCTTTTTTGACCCAAAATAAGGAAAATTTCTGACTTATTACCGTGAAATAAGTGAATTTTCAGCAATTTTGCCCCAAAATAAAAGAAATTTCTGCCTTTTTGCCCCTAAATAAGGGGAATTTCAGCCTTTTTACCTCAAAATAAGGGAAATTTCTGCATTTTTGCCACAAAATATTAGAAATTTCTGCCTTTTTGCCCCAAAATAAGAAAAATTTCTGCCTCTTTTCCCTGAAATAAGTGAAATTTCTGCAATTTTGCAACAAAATAAGTGAAATTTCTTTTTTTTGCCCCTATATAAGGGGAATTACAGCCTTTTACCTCAAAATAAGGGGAATTTCTGCATTTTTGCCCCAAAATATGGGAAATTTCTGCCTTTTTTCCCCAAAATAGGAAAAATTTCTGCAATTTTGTACCAAAATAATACAAATTTCTGCCTTTTTGCCTCAAATAAGAAAATTTCTGCTTTTTTTCTGAAATAAGTGGAATTTGGGCAATTTTGCTCCAAAATAATTGAAATTTCTGCAATTTTGCCCCAAAATAAGTGAAATTTCTGGAATTTTGCCCCAAAATAAATGGAATTTATGAGTTTTGCCCCCAAAAAAGGAGAATTTCTGTTATTTTGCTCCAACAGATAGGGAATTTCTGCCTTTTTGCCCCACAATTAGGTGAATATCTGAAATTTTGATCCAAAATAAGGGGAATTTCTGCTTTTTTGCCTCTAAATAAGTGGAATTTCTTCCTTTCTCTTTCCAAACAAAGGGAATTTCTGTCTTTTTTGCCCCAAAATAAGGAAAATTTCTGACTTATTACCCTGAAATAAGTGAAATTTCCGCAATTTTGCCCCAAAATTAGGGAAATTTCTGCTTTTTTGCCCCCAAATAAAGGGAATTTCAGCCTTTTTATCTCAAAAAAAGGGGAATTTCTGAATTTTGGCACAAAATATTATGAATTTCTGCCTTTTTGTCCCAAAATAAGGAAAATTTCTGCCTTTTTTTCCCTAAAATAAGTGAAATTTCTGCAATTTTTCCCCAAAATAAGTGAAATTTCTGCAATTTTGCCCCAAAATAAAAGAAATTTCTGGAATTTTGCCCCAAAATAAGTGGAATTTCTCAGTTTTGCCCCAAAATAAAGAGAATTTCTGCCTTCTTGCCCTACAATTATTAAAATTTCAGCAATTTTGCGCTAAAATAAGGGAAATTTCTGCAATTTTTCCCCATAATAAGGGAAATTTCTGCAACTTTGCCCCAAAATAAGGGGAATATCTGTTTTTTGCCCCACAATTAGGGAAATTTCTGTTTTTTGCCCCACAATTAGGGAAATTTCTGCAATTTTGCCCTAAATAAGGGGAATTTCTGCCTTTTGCCCCAAAATATGTGGAATTTCTGCCTTTTTGTCCGAAAATAAGAAGAATGCCTACCTTTTTGCCATAAAAAAGGGAAATTTCTTAATTTTTGCTCCAGAATAAGGGGAATTTCTGCTTTTTTGCCTCTAAATAAGTGGAATTTCTGTCTTTTTCCCCCAAAACAAAGGGAATTTCTGTTTTTTTGCCCCAAAATAAAAAAAATTTCTGACTTATTACCCTGAAATAAGTGAAATTTCTGCAAATTGCCCCAAAATAAGGGAAATTTCTGCATTTTTGCCCCCAAATAAGGGGAATTTCAGCCTTTTTACCTCAAAATAAAAGAAATTTCTGCATTTTTGCCACAAAATATTAGGAATTTCTGCATTTTTGCCACAAAATATTAGGAATTTCTGCCTTTTTGCCCTAAAATAAGTCAAATTTCTGCCTTTTTTCCCTGAAATGAGTGAAATATCTGCAATTTTGCCCCAAAATAAGTGAAATTTCTTGCTTTTTGCCCCCAAATAAGGGGAATTTCAGCATTTTTACCTCAAAATAAGGGGAATTTCTGCATTTTTGCCCCAAAATATGGGAAATTTCTGCCTTTTTTCCTCAAAATAAGAAAAATTTGTGCAATTTTGTACCAAAATAATACAAATTTCTGCCTTTTTGCACGCAAATAAGAAAATTTCTGCTTTTGTTCTGAAATAAGTGAAATTTCTGCAATTTTGCCCCAAAATAATTGAAATTTCTGCAATTTTGCCCCAAAATAAGTGAAATTTCTGGAATTTTGACCCAAAATAAGTGGAATTTCTGAGTTTTGCCTCCAAAATAAGGAGAATTTCTGTTATTTTGTCCCAACATATAGGGAATTTCTGCCTTTTTGCCCCACAATTAGGGGAATTTCTGAAATTTTGCTCCAAAATAAGGGGAATTTCTACTTTTGCCTCTAAATAAGTGGAATTTCTGCCTTTTTCTCCCAAAACAAAGGGAATTTCTGTCTTTTTTGCCCCAAAATAAGGAAAATTTCTGACTTATTACCCTGAAATAAGTGAAATTTCTGCAATTTTGCCCCAAAATAAAGGAAATTTCTGCCTTTTTGCCCCCAAATAAAGGGAATTTCAGCCTTTTTACCTCAAAATATGGGGAATTTCTGAATTTTGGCACAAAATATTATGAATTTCTTTCTTTTTGCCCCAAAATAATGAAAATTTCTGCCTTTTTTCCCTGAATTAATGAAATTTCTGCAATTTTGCCCCAAAATATAAGAAATTTCTGGCATTTTGCCCCCAAATAAGTGGAATTTCTCAGTTTTGCCCCAAAATAAAGGGAATTTCTGCCTTTTTGCCCTACAATTATTAAAATTTCTGCAATTTTGCGCTAAAATAAGGGAAATTTCTGCAATTTTTCCCCATAATAAGGGAAATTTCTGCAACTTTGCCCCAAAATAAGGGGAATATCTGTTTTTTGCCCCACAATTAGGGAAATTTCTGCAAATTGCCCCAAAATAAGGGAAATTTCTGCATTTTTGCCCCCAAATAAGGGGAATTTCAGCCTTTTTACCTCAAAATAAAAGAAATTTCTGCATTTTTGCCACAAAATATTAGGAATTTCTTCATTTTTGCCACAAAATATTAGGAATTTCTGCCTTTTTGTCCGAATATAAGAAGAATGCCTACCTTTTTGCCGTAAAGAAGGGAAATTTCTTCATTTTTGCTCCAAAATAAGTGGAATTTCTGCTTTTTTGCCTCTAAATAAGTGTAATTTCTGTCTTTTTCCCCCAAAACAAAGGGAATTCCTGTTTTTTGCCCCAAAATAAGGAAAATTTCTGACTTATTACCCTGAAATAAGTGAAATTTCTGCAATTTTGCTCCAAAATAAGGAAAATTTCTGCCTTTTTGTTCCCAAATAAGGGGAATTTCAGCCTTTTTACCTCAAAATAAGGGAAATTTCTGCATTTTTGCCACAAAATATTAGGAATTTCTGCCTTTTTTCCCTAAAATAAGTCAAATTTCTGCCTTTTTTCCCTGAAATGAGTGAAATTTCTGCAATTTTGCCCCAAAATAAGTGAAATTTCTTGCTTTTTGCCCCCAAATAAGGGGAATTTTAGCATTTTTACCTCAAAATAAGGGGAATTTCTGCATTTTTGCCCGAAAATATGGGAAATTTCTGCCTTTTTTCCTCAAAATAAGAAAAATTTGTGCAATTTTGTACCAAAATAACACAAATTTCTGCCTTTTTGCACGCAAATAAGAAAATTTCTGCTTTTGTTCTGAAATAAGTGAAATTTCTGCAATTTTGCCCCAAAATAATTGAAATTTCTGCAATTTTGCCCCAAAATAAGTGAAATTTCTGGAATTTTGACCCAAAATAAGTGGAATTTCTGAGTTTTGCCCCCAAAATAAAGAGAATTTCTGTTATTTTGTCCCAACATATAGGGAATTTCTGCCTTTTTGCCCCACAATTAGGGGAATTTCTGAAATTTTGCTCCAAAATAAGGGGAATTTCTACTTTTGCATCTAAATAAGTGGAATTTCTGCCTTTTTCTCCAAAAACAAAGGGAATTTCTGTCTTTTTTGCCCCAAAATAAGGAAAATTTCTGACTTATTACCCTGAAATAAGTGAAATTTCTGCAATTTTGCCCCAAAATAAAGGAAATTTCTGCCTTTATGCCCCCAAATAAAGGGAATTTCAGCCTTTTTACCTCAAAATATGGGGAATTTCTGAATTTTGGCACAAAATATTATGAATTTCTTTCTTTTTGCCCCAAAATAAGGAAAATTTCTGCCTTTTTTCCCTGAAATAAGTAAAATTTCTGCAATTTTGCCCAAAAATATAAGAAATTTCTGGAATTTTGCCCCAAAATAAGTGGAATTTCTCATTTTTGCCCCAAAATAAAGAGAATTTCTGCCTTTTTGCTCCACATTTATTAAAATTTCTGCAATTTTGCCCTAAAATAAGAAATTTCTGCAATTTTTCTCCATAATAAGAGAAATTTCTGCAACTTTGCCCCAAAATAAGGGGAATTTCTGTTTTTTGCCCCACAATTAGGAAAATTTCTGTTTTTTGCCCCACAATTAGGGAAATTTCTGCAATATTGCCCTAAATAAGGGGAATTTCTGCCTTTTGCCCCAAAATATGGGGAATTTCTGCCTTTTTGTCCGAAAATAAGAAGAATGCCTACCTTTTTGCCATAAAAAAGGGAAATTTCTTCATTTTTGCTCCAAAATATGGGGAATTTCTGCTTTTTTGCCTCTAAATAAGTGGAATTTCTGTTTTTTCCCCCAAAACAAAGGGAATTTCTGTCTTTTTTGCTTCAAATTAAGGAAAATTTCTGACTTATTACCCTGAAATAAGTGAAATTTCTGCAATTTTGCCCCAAAAATAAGGGAAATTTCTGCCATTTTTGAACCTAAATAAGGGAAATTTCAGCCTTTTTACCTCAAAATAAAAGAAATTTCTGCATTTTTGCAACAAAATATTAGGAATTTCTGCATTTTTGCCACAAAATATTAGGAATTGCTGCCCTTTTGTCCGAAAATAAGAAGAATGCCTACCTTTTTGCCATAAAGAAGGGAAATTTCCTCATTTTTGCTCCAAAATAAAGGGCATTTCTGCTTTTTTGCCTCTAAATAAGTGTAATTTCTGTCTTTTTCTCCCAAAACAAAGGGAATTCCTGTTTTTTGCCCCAAAATAAGGAAAATTTCTGACTTATTACCCTGAAATAAGTGAAATTTCTGCAATTTTGCTCCAAAATAAGGAAAATTTCTGCCTTTTTGCCCCCAAATAAGGGGAATTTCAGCCTTTTTACCTCAAAATAAGGGGAATTTCTGCATTTTTGCCACAAAATATTAGGAATTTCTGCCTTTTTGCCCCAAAAGAAGAAAAATTTCTGCCTATTTTCCCTGAAATAAGTGAAATTTCTGCAATTTTGCCCAAAAATAAGTGAAATTTCTGCAATTTTGCCCCAAAATAAGGGAAATTTCTGCATTTTTGCCCCCAAATAAGGGGAATTTCAGCCTTTTTACTTCAAAATAAAAGAAATTTCTGCATTTTTGCAACAAAATATTAGGAATTTCTGCATTTTTGCCACAAAATATTAGGAATTTCTGCCTTTTTGTCCGAAAATAAGAAGACTGCCTACATTTTTGCCATTAAGATGGGAAATTTCTTCATTTTTGCTCCAAAATAAGGGGAATTTCTGCTTTTTTGCCTCTAAATAAGTGGAATTTCTGTCTTTTTCCCCCAAAACAAAGGGAATTTCTGTTTTTTGCCCCAAAATAAAGAAAATTTCTGACTTAGTACCCTGAAATAATTGAAATTTCTGCAATTTTGCTCCAAAATAAGGGAAATTTCTGCCTTTTTGCCCCCAAATAAGGGGAATTTTAGCCTTTTTACCTCAAAATTAGTGAAATTTCTGCATTTTTGCCACAAAATATTAGGAATTTCTGCCTTTTTGCCCCAAAATAAGAAAAATTTCTGCCAATTTTCCCTGAAATAAGTGAAATTTCTGCAATTTTGCCCCAAAATTAGTGAAATTTCTGCAATTTTGCCCCAAAATAAGGGAAATTTCTGGAATTTTGCCCAAAAATAAGTGGAATTTCTGAGTTTTGCCCCAAAATAAAGAGAATTTCTGTCTTTATGCCCCAACATATAGGGAATTTCTGCCTTTTTGCTTCACAATGAAAGGAATTTCTGCAATTTTGCTCCAAAATACGGGGAATTTCTGCCTTTCTGCCCGAAAATAAGAAGAATGCATAACTTTTTGCCATAAAAAAGAGAAATTTCTTAATTTTTGCTCCAAAATAAGGGGAATTTCTGCTTTTTTGCCTCTAAATAAGTGGAATTTCTGTCTTTTTCCCCCAAAAACAAAGGGAATTTCTGTCTTTTTTGACCCAAAATAAGGAAAATTACTGACTTATTACCGTGAAATAAGTGAATTTTCAGCAATTTTGCCCCAAAATAAAAGAAATTTCTGCCTTTTTGCCCCTAAATAAGGGGAATTTCAGCCTTTTTACCTCAAAATAAGGGGAATTTCTGCATTTTTGCCACAAAATATTAGGAATTTCTGCCTTTTTGCCCCAAAATAAGAAAAATTTTTGCCTATTTTCCCTGAAATAAGTGAAATTTCTGCAATTTTGCAACAAAATAAGTGAAATTTCTTTTTTTTACCCCTAAATAAGGGGAATTTCAGCCTTTTACCTCAAAATAAGGGGAATTTCTGCATTTTTGCCCCAAAATATGGGAAATTTCTGCCTTTTTTCCCCAAAATAGGAAAAATTTCTGCAATTTTGTACCAAAATAATACAAATTTCTGCCTTTTTGCCTCCAAATAAGAAAATTTCTGCTTTTTTTCTGAAATAAGTGAAATTTGGGCAATTTTGCCCCAAAATAATTGAAATTTCTGCAATTTTGCCCCAAAATAAGTGAAATTTCTGGAATTTTGCCCCAAAATAAATGGAATTTCTGAGTTTTGCCCCCAAAAAAGGAGAATTTCTGTTATTTTGCTCCAACAGATAGGGAATTTCTGCCTTTTTGCCCCACAATTAGGTGAATTTCTGAAATTTTGATCCAAAATAAGGGGAATTTCTGCTTTTTTGCCTCTAAATAAGTGGAATTTCTGCCTTTCTCTCCCCAAACAAAGGGAATTTCTGTCTTTTTTGCCCCAAAATAAGGAAAATTTCTGACTTATTACCCTGAAATAAGTGAAATTTCTGCAATTTTGCCCCAAAATTAGGGAAATTTCTGCTTTTTTGCCCCCAAATAAAGGGAATTTCAGCCTTTTTAACTCAAAAAAAGGGGAATTTCTGAATTTTGGCACAAAATATTATGAATTTCTGCCTTTTTGTCCCAAAATAAGGAAAATTTCTGCCTTTTTTCCCTGAACTAAGTGAAATTTCTGCAATTTTTCCCCAAAATAAGTGAAATTTCTGCAATTTTGCCCCAAAATAAAAGAAATTTCTGGAATTTTGCCCCAAAATAAGTGGAATTTCTCAGTTTTGCCCCAAAATAAAGAGAATTTCTGCCTTCTTGCCCTACAATTATTAAAATTTCTGCAATTTTGCGCTAAAATAAGGGAAATTTCTGCAATTTTTCCCCATAATAAGGGAAATTTCTGCAACTTATATCAAAATAAGGGGAATATCTGTTTTTTGCCCCACAATTAGGGAAATTTCTGTTTTTTGCCCCACAATTAGGGAAATTTCTGCAATTTTGCCCTAAATAAGGGGAATTTCTGCCTTTTGCCCCAAAATATGTGGAATTTCTGCCTTTTTGTCCGAAAATAAGGAGAATGCCTACCTTTTTGCCATAAAAAAGGGAAATTTCTTCATTTTTGCTCCAGAATAAGGGGAATTTCTGCTTTTTTGCCTCTAAATAAGTGGAATTTCTGTCTTTTTCCCCCAAAACAAAGGGAATTTCTGTTTTTTTGCCCCAAAATAGGAAAAATTTCTGACTTATTACCCTGAAATAAGTGAAATTTCTGCAAATTGCCCCAAAATAAGGGAAATTTCTGCATTTTTGCCCCCAAATAAGGGGAATTTCAGCCTTTTTACCTCAAAATAAAAGAAATTTCTGCATTTTTGCCACAAAATATTAGGAATTTCTGCATTTTTGCCACAAAATATTAGGAATTTCTGCCTTTTTGTCCGAAAATAAGAAGAATGCCTACCTTTTTGCCGTAAAGAAGAGAAATTTCTTCATTTTTGCTCCAAAATAAGTGGAATTTCTGCTTTTTTGCCTCTAAATAAGTGTAATTTCTGTCTTTTTCCCCCAAAACAAAGGGAATTCCTGTTTTTTGCCCCAAAATAAGGAAAATTTCTGACTTATTACCCTGAAATAAGTGAAATTTCTGCAATTTTGCTCCAAAATAAGGAAAATTTCTGCCTTTTTGCTCCCAAATAAGGGGAATTTCAGCCTTTTTACCTCAAAATAAGGGAAATTTCTGCATTTTTGCCACAAAATATTAGGAATTTCTGCCTTTTTGCCCTAAAATAAGTCAAATTTCTGCCTTTTTTCCCTGAAATGAGTGAAATTTCTGCAATTTTGCCCCAAAATAAGTGAAATTTCTTGCTTTTTGCCCCCAAATAAGGGGAATTTTAGCATTTTTACCTCAAAATAAGGGGAATTTCTGCATTTTTGCCCGAAAATATGGGAAATTTCTGCCTTTTTTCCTCAAAATAAGAAAAATTTGTGCAATTTTGTACCAAAATAACACAAATTTCTGCCTTTTTGCACGCAAATAAGAAAATTTCTGCTTTTGTTCTGAAATAAGTGAAATTTCTGCAATTTTGCCCCAAAATAATTGAAATTTCTGCAATTTTGCCCCAAAATAAGTGAAATTTCTGGAATTTTGACCCAAAATAAGTGGAATTTCTGAGTTTTGCCCCCAAAATAAAGAGAATTTCTGTTATTTTGTCCCAACATATAGGGAATTTCTGCCTTTTTGCCCCACAATTAGGGGAATTTCTGAAATTTTGCTCCAAAATAAGGGGAATTTCTACTTTTGCATCTAAATAAGTGGAATTTCTGCCTTTTTCTCCAAAAACAAAGGGAATTTCTGTCTTTTTTGCCCCAAAATAAGGAAAATTTCTGACTTATTACCCTGAAATAAGTGAAATTTCTGCAATTTTGCCCCAAAATAAAGGAAATTTCTGCCTTTATGCCCCCAAATAAAGGGAATTTCAGCCTTTTTACCTCAAAATATGGGGAATTTCTGAATTTTGGCACAAAATATTATGAATTTCTTTCTTTTTGCCCCAAAATAATGAAAATTTCTGCCTTTTTTCCCTGAAATAAGTGAAATTTCTGCAATTTTGCCCCAAAATATAAGAAATTTCTGGAATTTTGCCCCAAAATAAGTGGAATTTCTCATTTTTGCCCCAAAATAAAGAGAATTTCTGCCTTTTTGCTTCACAATTATTAAAATTTCTGCAATTTTGCCCTAAAATAAGAAATTTCTGCAATTTTTCCCCATAATAAGAGAAATTTCTGCAACTTTGCCCCACAATAAGGGGAATTTCTGTTTTTTGCCCCACAATTAGGAAAATTTCTGTTTTTTGCCCCACAATTAGGGAAATTTCTGCAATTTTGCCCTAAATAAGGGGAATTTCTGCCTTTTGCCCCAAAATATGGGGAATTTCTGCCTTTTTGTCCGAAAATAAAAAGAATGCATACCTTTTTGCCATAAAAAAGGGAAATTTCTTCATTTTTGCTCCAAAATAAGGGGAATTTCTGCTTTTTTGCCTCTAAATAAGTGGAATTTCTGTCTTTTTCCTCCAAAACAAAGGGAATTTCTGTCTTTTTTGCTTCAAATTAAGGAAAATTTCTGACTTATTACCCTGAAATAAGTGAAATTTCTGCAATTTTGCCCCAAAAATAAGGGAAATTTCTGCCATTTTTGTCCCCAAATAAGGGAAATTTCAGCCTTTTTACCACAAAATAAAAGAAATTTCTGCATTTTTGCTTCACAATTATTAAAATTTCTGCAATTTTGCCCTAAAATAAGAAATTTCTGCAATTTTTCCCCATAATAAGAGAAATTTCTGCAACTTTGCCCCACAATAAGGGGAATTTCTGTTTTTTGCCCCACAATTAGGAAAATTTCTGTTTTTTGCCCCACAATTAGGGAAATTTCTGCAATTTTGCCCTAAATAAGGGGAATTTCTGCCTTTTGCCCCAAAATATGGGGAATTTCTGCCTTTTTCTCCGAAAATAAAAAGAATGCATACCTTTTTGCCATAAAAAAGGGAAATTTCTTCATTTTTGCTCCAAAATAAGGGGAATTTCTGCTTTTTTGCCTCTAAATAAGTGGAATTTCTGTCTTTTTCCTCCAAAACAAAGGGAATTTCTGTCTTTTTTGCTTCAAATTAAGGAAAATTTCTGACTTATTACCCTGAAATAAGTGAAATTTCTGCAATTTTGCCCCAAAAATAAGGGAAATTTCTGCCATTTTTGTCCCCAAATAAGGGAAATTTCAGCCTTTTTACCACAAAATAAAAGAAATTTCTGCATTTTTGCAACAAAATATTAGGAATTTCTGCATTTTTGCCACAAAATATTAGGAATTTCTGCCTTTTTGTCCGAAAATAAGAAGAATGCCTACCTTTTTGCCATAAAGAAGGTAAATTTCCTCATTTTTGCTCCAAAATAAAGGGAATTTCTGCTTTTTTGCCTCTAAATAAGTGTAATTTCTGTCTTTTTCTCCCAAAACAAAGGGAATTCCTGTTTTTTGCCCCAAAATAAGGAAAATTTCTGACTTATTACCCTGAAATAAGTGAAATTTCTGCAATTTTGCTCCAAAATAAGGAAAATTTCTGCCTTTTTGCCCCCAAATAAGGGGAATTTCAGCCTTTTTACCTCAAAATAAGGGAAATTTCTGCATTTTTGCCACAAAATATTAGGAATTTCTGCCTTTTTGCCCCAAAAGAAGAAAAATTTCTGCCTATTTTCCCTGAAATAAGTGAAATTTCTGCAATTTTGCCCCAAAATAAGTGAAATTTCTGCAATTTTGCCCCAAAATAAGGGAAATATCTGGAATTTTGCCCAAAAATAAGTGGAATTTCTGAGTTTTGCCCCAAAATAAAGAGAATTTCTGTCTTTATGCCCCAACATTTAGGGAATTTCTGCCTTTTTGTTTCACAATTAGGGGAATTTCTGCAATTTTGCTCCAAAATACGGGGAATTTATGCCTTTTTGCCCGAAAATAAGAAGAATGCATACCTTTTTGCCATAAAAATGCGAAATTTCTTCATTTTTGCTCCAAAATAAGGGGAATTTCAGCCTTTTTACCTCTAAATAAGTGGAATTTCTGTCTTTTTCCCCCAATTAAAGAGAATTTCTGTCTTTCTTGCCCCAAAATAAGGAAAATTTCTGACTTATTTCCTTGAAATAAGTGAAATTTCTGCAATTTTGCCCGAAAATAAGGGAAATTTCTACCTTTTTGCCCCCAAATAAAGGGAATTTCAGCTTTTTACCTCAAAAAAAGGGGAATTTCTGAATTTTGGCACAAAATATGAATTTCTGCCTTTTTTTTTCAAAATAAGGAAAATTTCTGCCTTTTTTCCCTGAAATAAGTGAAATTTCTGCAATTTTGCCCCAAAATAAAAGAAATTTCTGGAATTTTGCCCCAAAATAAGTGGAATTTCTCATTTTTGCCCCAAAATAAAGAGAATTTCTGCCTTTTTGCTCCACATTTATTAAAATTTCTGCAATTTGCCCTAAAATAAGAAATTTCTGCAATTTTTCTCCATAATAAGAGAAATTTCTGCAACTTTGCCCCAAAATAAGGGGAATTTCTGTTTTTTGCCCCACAATTAGGAAAATTTCTGTTTTTTGCCCCACAATTAGGGAAATTTCTGCAATATTGCCCTAAATAAGGGGAATTTCTGCCTTTTGCCCCAAAATATGGGGAATTTCTGACTTTTTGTCCGAAAATAAGAAGAATGCCTACCTTTTTGCCATAAAAAAGGGAAATTTCTTCATTTTTGCTCCAAAATATGGGGAATTTCTGCTTTTTTGCCTCTAAATAAGTGGAATTTCTGTCTTTTTACCCCAAAACAAAGGGAATTTCTGTCTTTTTTTCTTCAAATTAAGGAAAATTTCTGACTTATTACCCTGAAATAAGTGAAATTTCTGCAATTTTGCCCCAAAAATAAGGGAAATTTCTGCCATTTTTGAACCTAAATAAGGGAAATTTCAGCCTTTTTACCTCAAAATAAAAGAAATTTCTGCATTTTTGCAACAAAATATTAGGAATTTCTGCATTTTTGCCACAAAATATTAGGAATTGCTGCCTTTTTGTCCGAAAATAAGAAGAATGCCTACCTTTTTGCCATAAAGAAGGGAAATTTCCTCATTTTTGCTCCAAAATAAAGGGAATTTCTGCTTTTTTGCCTCTAAATAAGTGTAATTTCTGTCTTTTTCTCCCAAAACAAAGGGAATTCCTGTTTTTTGCCCCAAAATAAGGAAAATTTCTGACTTATTACCCTGAAATAAGTGAAATTTCTGCAATTTTGCTCCAAAATAAGGAAAATTTCTGCCTTTTTGCCCCCAAATAAGGGGAATTTCAGCCTTTTTACCTCAAAATAAGGGAAATTTCTGCATTTTTGCCACAAAATATTAGGAATTTCTGCCTTTTTGCCCCAAAAGAAGAAAAATTTCTGCCTATTTTCCCTGAAATAAGTGAAATTTCTGCAATTTTGCCCAAAAATAAGTGAAATTTCTGCAATTTTGCCCCAAAATAAGGGAAATTTCTGCATTTTTGCCCCCAAATAAGGGGAATTTCAGCCTTTTTACTTCAAAATAAAAGAAATTTCTGCATTTTTTCAACAAAATATTAGGAATTTCTGCATTTTTGCCACAAAATATTAGGAATTTCTGCCTTTTTGTCCGAAAATAAGAAGACTGCCTATATTTTTGCCATAAAGAAAGGAAATTTCTTCATTTTTGCTCCAAAATAAGGGGAATTTCTGCTTTTTTGCCTCTAAATAAGTGGAATTTCTGTCTTTTTCCCCCAAAACAAAGGGAATTTCTGTTTTTTGCCCCAAAATAAAGAAAATTTCTGACTTAGTACCCTGAAATAATTGAAATTTCTGCAATTTTGCTCCAAAATAAGAGAAATTTCTGCCTTTTTGCCCCCAAATATGGGGAATTTTAGCCTTTTTACCTCAAAATTAGTGAAATTTCTGCATTTTTGCCACAAAATATTAGGAATTTCTGCCTTTTTGCCCCAAAATAAGAAAAATTTCTGCCTATTTTCCCTGAAATAAGTGAAATTTCTGCAATTTTGCCCCAAAATAAGTGAAATTTCTGCAATTTTGCCCCAAAATAAGGGAAATTTCTGGAATTTTGCCCAAAAATAAGTGGAATTTCTGAGTTTTGCCCCAAAATAAAGAGAATTTCTGTCTTTATGCCCCAACATATAGGGAATTTCTGCCTTTTTGCTTCACAATGAAAGGAATTTCTGCAATTTTGCTCCAAAATACGGGGAATTTCTGCCTTTCTGCCCGAAAATAAGAAGAATGCATAACTTTTTGCCATAAAAAAGAGAAATTTTTTAATTTTTGCTCCAAAATAAGGTGAATTTCTGCTTTTTTGCCTCTAAATAAGTGGAATTTCTGTCTTTTTCCCCCAAAAACAAAGGGAATTTCTGTCTTTTTTGACCCAAAATAAGGAAAATTTCTGACTTATTACCGTGAAATAAGTGAATTTTCAGCAATTTTGCCCCAAAATAAAAGAAATTTCTGCCTTTTTGCCTCAAATAAGGGGAATTTCAGCCTTTTTACCTCAAAATAAAGGAAATTTCTGCATTTTTGCCACAAAATATTAGGAATTTCTTCTTTTTGCCCCATAATAAGAAAAATTTCTGCCTATTTTCCCTGAAATAAGTGAAATTTCTGCAATTTTGCAACAAAATAAGTGAAATTTCTTTTTTTTTTTGCCCCTAAATAAGGGGAATTTCAGCCTTTTTACCTCAAAATAAGGGGAATTTCTGCATTTTTGCCCCAAAATATGGGAAATTTCTGCCTTTTTTCTTCAAAATAGGAAAAATTTCTGCAATTTTGTACTAAAATAATACAAATTTCTGCCTTTTTTCCTCCAAATAAGAAAATTTCTGCTTTTTTTCTGAAATAAGTGAAATTTGGGCAATTTTGCCCCAAAATAATTGAAATTTCTGCAATTTTGCCCCAAAATAAGTGAAATTTCTGGAATTTTGCCCCAAAATAAATGGAATTTCTGAGTTTTGCCCCCAAAAAAGGAGAATTTCTGTTATTTTGCTCCAACAGATAGGGAATTTCTGCCTTTTTGCCCCACAATTAGGTGAATTTCTGAAATTTTGATCCAAAATAAGGGGAATTTCTGCTTTTTTGCCTCTAAATAAGTGGAATTTCTGCCTTTCTCTCCCCAAACAAAGGGAATTTCTGTCTTTTTTGCCCCAAAATAAGGAAAATTTCTGACTTATTACCCTGAAATAAGTGAAATTTCTGCAATTTTGCCCCAAAATTAGGGAAATTTCTGCAATTTTGCCCCAAAATAAGTGAAATTTCTGGAATTTTGACCCAAAATAAGTGGAATTTCTGAGTTTTGCCCCCAAAATAAGGAGAATTTCTGTTATTTTGTCCCAACATATAGGGAATTTCTGATTTTTGCCCCACAATTAGGGGAATTTCTGAAATTTTGCTCCAAAATAAGGGGAATTTCTACTTTTGCATCTAAATAAGTGGAATTTCTGCCTTTTTCTCCAAAAACAAAGGGAATTTCTGTCTTTTTTGCCCCAAAATAAGGAAAATTTCTGACTTATTACCCTGAAATAAGTGAAATTTCTGCAATTTTGCCCCAAAATAAAGGAAATTTCTGCCTTTTTGCCCCCAAATAAAGGGAATTTCAGCCTTTTTACCTCAAAATATGGGGAATTTCTGAATTTTGGCACAAAATATTATGAATTTCTTTCTTTTTACCCCAAAATAAGGAAAATTTCTGCCTTTTTTCCCTGAAATAAGTAAAATTTCTGCAATTTTGCCCCAAAATATAAGAAATTTCTGGAATTTTGCCCCAAAATAAGTGGAATTTCTCATTTTTGCCCCAAAATAAAGAGAATTTCTGCCTTTTTGCTCCACATTTATTAAAATTTCTGCAATTTGCCCTAAAATAAGAAATTTCTGCAATTTTTCTCCATAATAAGAGAAATTTCTGCAACTTTGCCCCAAAATAAGGGGAATTTCTGTTTTTTGCCCCACAATTAGGAAAATTTCTGTTTTTAGCCCCACAATTAGGGAAATTTCTGCAATATTGCCCTAAATAAGGGGAATTTCTGCCTTTTGCCCCAAAATATGGGGAATTTCTGCCTTTTTGTCCGAAAATAAGAAGAATGCCTACCTTTTTGCCATAAAAAAGGGAAATTTCTTCATTTTTGCTCCAAAATATGGGGAATTTCTGCTTTTTTGCCTCTAAATAAGTGGAATTTCTGTTTTTTCCCCCAAAACAAAGGGAATTTCTGTCTTTTTTGCTTCAAATTAAGGAAAATTTCTGACTTATTACCCTGAAATAAGTGAAATTTCTGCAATTTTGCCCCAAAAATAAGGGAAATTTCTGCCATTTTTGAACCTAAATAAGGGAAATTTCAGCCTTTTTACCTCAAAATAAAAGAAATTTCTGCATTTTTGCAACAAAATATTAGGAATTTCTGCATTTTTGCCCCAAAAGAAGAAAAATTTCTGCCTATTTTCCCTGAAATAAGTGAAATTTCTGCAATTTTGCCCAAAAATAAGTGAAATTTCTGCAATTTTGCCCCAAAATAAGGGAAATTTCTGCAATTTTGCCCCAAAATTAGTGAAATTTCTGCAATTTTGCTTCAAAATAAGGGAAATTTCTGGAATTTTGCCCAAAAATAAGTGGAATTTCTGAGTTTTGCCCCAAAATAAAGAGAATTTCTGTCTTTATGCCCCAACATATAGGGAATTTCTGCCTTTTTGCTTCACAGTGAAAGGAATTTCTGCAATTTTGCTCCAAAATACGGGGAATTTCTGCCTTTCTTCCCGAAAATAAGAAGAATGCATAACTTTTTGCCATAAAAAAGAGAAATTTCTTAATTTTTGCTCCAAAATAAGGGGAATTTCTGCTTTTTTGCCTCTAAATAAGTGGAATTTCTGTCTTTTTCCCCCCAAAACAAAGGGAATTTCTGTCTTTTTTGACCCAAAATAAGGAAAATTACTGACTTATTACCGTGAAATAAGTGAATTTTCAGCAATTTTGCCCCAAAATAAAAGAAATTTCTGCCTTTTTGCCCCTAAATAAGGGGAATTTCAGCCTTTTTACCTCAAAATAAGGGGAATTTCTGCATTTTTGCCACAAAATATTAGGAATTTCTGCCTTTTTGCCCCAAAATAAGAAAAATTTTTGCCTATTTTCCCTGAAATAAGTGAAATTTCTGCAATTTTGCAACAAAATAAGTGAAATTTCTTTTTTTTGCCCCTAAATAAGGGGAATTTCAGCCTTTTACCTCAAAATAAGGGGAATTTCTGCATTTTTGCCCCAAAATATGGGAAATTTCTGCCTTTTTTCCCCAAAATAGGAAAAATTTCTGCAATTTTGTACCAAAATAATACAAATTTCTGCCTTTTTGCCTCCAAATAAGAAAATTTCTGCTTTTTTTCTGAAATAAGTGAAATTTGGGCAATTTTGCCCCAAAATAATTGAAATTTCTGCAATTTTGCCCCAAAATAAGTGAAATTTCTGGAATTTTGCCCCAAAATAAATGGAATTTCTGAGTTTTGCCCCCAAAAAAGGAGAATTTCTGTAATTTTGCTCCAACAGATAGGGAATTTCTGCCTTTTTGCCCCACAATTAGGTGAATTTCTGAAATTTTGATCCAAAATAAGGGGAATTTCTGCTTTTTTGCCTCTAAATAAGTGGAATTTCTGCCTTTCTCTCCCCAAACAAAGGGAATTTCTGTCTTTTTTGCCCCAAAATAAGGAAAATTTCTGACTTATTACCCTGAAATAAGTGAAATTTCTGCAATTTTGCCCCAAAATTAGGGAAATTTCTGCTTTTTTGCCCCCAAATAAAGGGAATTTCAGCCTTTTTAACTCAAAAAAAGGGGAATTTCTGAATTTTGGCACAAAATATTATGAATTTCTGCCTTTTTGTCCCAAAATAAGGAAAATTTCTGCCTTTTTTCCCTGAACTAAGTGAAATTTCTGCAATTTTTCCCCAAAATAAGTGAAATTTCTGCAATTTTGCCCCAAAATAAAAGAAATTTCTGGAATTTTGCCCCAAAATAAGTGGAATTTCTCAGTTTTGCCCCAAAATAAAGAGAATTTCTGCCTTCTTGCCCTACAATTATTAAAATTTCTGCAATTTTGCGCTAAAATAAGGGAAATTTCTGCAATTTTTCCATATAATAAGGGAAATTTCTGCAACTTATATCAAAATAAGGGGAATATCTGTTTTTTGCCCCACAATTAGGGAAATTTCTGTTTTTTGCCCCACAATTAGGGAAATTTCTGCAATTTTGCCCTAAATAAGGGGAATTTCTGCCTTTTGCCCCAAAATATGTGGAAAATCTGCCTTTTTGTCCGAAAATAAGGAGAATGCCTACCTTTTTGCCATAAAGAAGGGAAATTTCTTCATTTTTGCTCCAGAATAAGGGGAATTTCTGCTTTTTTGCCTCTAAATAAGTGGAATTTCTGTCTTTTTCCCCCAAAACAAAGGGAATTTCTGTTTTTTTGCCCCAAAATAGGAAAAATTTCTGACTTATTACCCTGAAATAAGTGAAATTTCTGCAAATTGCCCCAAAATAAGGGAAATTTCTGCATTTTTGCCCCCAAATAAGGGGAATTTCAGCCTTTTTACCTCAAAATAAAAGAAATTTCTGCATTTTTGCCACAAAATATTAGGAATTTCTGCATTTTTGCCACAAAATATTAGGAATTTCTGCCTTTTTGTCCGAAAATAAGAAGAATGCCTACCTTTTTGCCGTAAAGAAGAGAAATTTCTTCATTTTTGCTCCAAAATAAGTGGAATTTCTGCTTTTTTGCCTCTAAATAAGTGTAATTTCTGTCTTTTTCCCCCAAAACAAAGGGAATTCCTGTTTTTTGCCCCAAAATAAGGAAAATTTCTGACTTATTACCCTGAAATAAGTGAAATTTCTGCAATTTTGCTCCAAAATAAGGAAAATTTCTGCCTTTTTGCTCCCAAATAAGGGGAATTTCAGCCTTTTTACCTCAAAATAAGGGAAATTTCTGCATTTTTGCCACAAAATATTAGGAATTTCTGCCTTTTTGCCCTAAAATAAGTCAAATTTCTGCCTTTTTTCCCTGAAATGAGTGAAATTTCTGCAATTATGCCCCAAAATAAGTGAAATTTCTTGCTTTTTGCCCCCAAATAAGGGGAATTTCAGCATTTTTACCTCAAAATAAGGGGAATTTCTGCATTTTTGCCCCAAAATATGGGAAATTTCTGCCTTTTTTCCTCAAAATAAGAAAAATTTGTGCAATTTTGTACCAAAATAATACAAATTTCTGCCTTTTTGCACGCAAATAAGAAAATTTCTGCTTTTGTTCTGAAATAAGTGAAATTTCTGCAATTTTGCCCCAAAATAATTGAAATTTCTGCAATTTTGCCCCAAAATAAGTGAAATTTCTGGAATTTTGACCCAAAATAAGTGGAATTTCTGAGTTTTGCCCCCAAAATAAGGAGAATTTCTGTTATTTTGTCCCAACATATAGGGAATTTCTGCCTTTTTGCCCCACAATTAGGGGAATTTCTGAAATTTTGCTCCAAAATAAGGGGAATTTCTACTTTTGCCTCTAAATAAGTGGAATTTCTGCCTTTTTCTCCCAAAACAAAGGGAATTTCTGTCTTTTTTGCCCCAAAATAAGGAAAATTTCTGACTTATTACCCTGAAATAAGTGAAATTTCTGCAATTTTGCCCCAAAATAAAGGAAATTTCTGCCTTTTTGCCCCCAAATAAAGGGAATTTCAGCCTTTTTACCTCAAAATATGGGGAATTTCTGAATTTTGGCACAAAATATTATGAATTTCTTTCTTTTTGCCCCAAAATAATGAAAATTTCTGCCTTTTTTCCCTGAAATAAGTGAAATTTCTGCAATTTTGCCCCAAAATATAAGAAATTTCTGGAATTTTGCCCCAAAATAAGTGGAATTTCTCATTTTTGCCCCAAAATAAAGAGAATTTCTGCCTTTTTGCTTCACAATTATTAAAATTTCTGCAATTTTGCCCTAAAATAAGAAATTTCTGCAATTTTTCCCCATAATAAGAGAAATTTCTGCAACTTTGCCCCACAATAAGGGGAATTTCTGTTTTTTGCCCCACAATTAGGAAAATTTCTGTTTTTTGCCCCACAATTAGGGAAATTTCTGCAATTTTGCCCTAAATAAGGGGAATTTCTGCCTTTTGCCCCAAAATATGGGGAATTTCTGCCTTTTTGTCCGAAAATAAGAAGAATGCATACCTTTTTGCCATAAAAAAGGGAAATTTCTTCATTTTTGCTCCAAAATAAGGGGAATTTCTGCTTTTTTGCCTCTAAATAAGTGGAATTTCTGTCTTTTTCCTCCAAAACAAAGGGAATTTCTGTCTTTTTTGCTTCAAATTAAGGAAAATTTCTGACTTATTACCCTGAAATAAGTGAAATTTCTGCAATTTTGCCCCAAAAATAAGGGAAATTTCTGCCATTTTTGTCCCCAAATAAGGGAAATTTCAGCCTTTTTACCACAAAATAAAAGAAATTTCTGCATTTTTGCAACAAAATATTAGGAATTTCTGCATTTTTGCCACAAAATATTAGGAATTGCTGCCTTTTTGTCCGAAAATAAGAAGAATGCCTACCTTTTTGCCATAAAGAAGGTAAATTTCCTCATTTTTGCTCCAAAATAAAGGGAATTTCTGCTTTTTTGCCTCTAAATAAGTGTAATTTCTGTCTTTTTCTCCCAAAACAAAGGGAATTCCTGTTTTTTGCCCCAAAATAAGGAAAATTTCTGACTTATTACCCTGAAATAAGTGAAATTTCTGCAATTTTGCTCCAAAATAAGGAAAATTTCTGCCTTTTTGCCCCCAAATAAGGGGAATTTCAGCCTTTTTACCTCAAAATAAGGGAAATTTCTGCATTTTTGCCACAAAATATTAGGAATTTCTGCCTTTTTGCCCCAAAAGAAGAAAAATTTCTGCCTATTTTCCCTGAAATAAGTGAAATTTCTGCAATTTTGCCCCAAAATAAGTGAAATTTCTGCAATTTTGCCCCAAAATAAGGGAAATATCTGGAATTTTGCCCAAAAATAAGTGGAATTTCTGAGTTTTGCCCCAAAATAAAGAGAATTTCTGTCTTTATGCCCCAACATTTAGGGAATTTCTGCCTTTTTGTTTCACAATTAGGGGAATTTCTGCAATTTTGCTCCAAAATACGGGGAATTTATGCCTTTTTGCCCGAAAATAAGAAGAATGCATACCTTTTTGCCATAAAAATGCGAAATTTCTTCATTTTTGCTCCAAAATAAGGGGAATTTCAGCCTTTTTACCTCTAAATAAGTGGAATTTCTGTCTTTTTCCCCCAATTAAAGAGAATTTCTGTCTTTCTTGCCCCAAAATAAGGAAAATTTCTGACTTATTTCCTTGAAATAAGTGAAATTTCTGCAATTTTGCCCGAAAATAAGGGAAATTTCTACCTTTTTGCCCCCAAATAAAGGGAATTTCAGCTTTTTACCTCAAAAAAAGGGGAATTTCTGAATTTTGGCACAAAATATGAATTTCTGCCTTTTTTTTCAAAATAAGGAAAATTTCTGCCTTTTTTCCCTGAAATAAGTGAAATTTCTGCAATTTTGCCCGAAAATAAGTGAAATTTCTGCAATTTTGCCCCAAAATATAAGAAATTTCTGGAATTTTGCCCCAAAATAAGTGGAATTTCTCATTTTTGCCCCAAAATAAAGAGAATTTCTGCCTTTTTGCTCCACATTTATTAAAATTTCTGCAATTTGCCCTAAAATAAGAAATTTCTGCAATTTTTCTCCATAATAAGAGAAATTTCTGCAACTTTGCCCCACAATAAGGGGAATTTCTGTTTTTTGCCCCACAATTAGGAAAATTTCTGTTTTTTGCCCCACAATTAGGGAAATTTCTGCAATTTTGCCCTAAATAAGGGGAATTTCTGCCTTTTGCCCAAAAATATGGGGAATTTCTGCCTTTTTGTCCGAAAATAAGAAGAATGCATACCTTTTTGCCATAAAAAAGGGAAATTTCTTCATTTTTGCTCCAAAATAAGGGGAATTTCTGCTTTTTTGCCTCTAAATAAGTGGAATTTCTGTCTTTTTCCTCCAAAACAAAGGGAATTTCTGTCTTTTTTGCTTCAAATTAAGGAAAATTTCTGACTTATTACCCTGAAATAAGTGAAATTTCTGCAATTTTGCCCCAAAAATAAGGGAAATTTCTGCCATTTTTGTCCCCAAATAAGGGAAATTTCAGCCTTTTTACCACAAAATAAAAGAAATTTCTGCATTTTTGCAACAAAATATTAGGAATTTCTGCATTTTTGCCACAAAATATTAGGAATTTCTGCCTTTTTGTCCGAAAATAAGAAGAATGCCTACCTTTTTGCCATAAAGAAGGTAAATTTCCTCATTTTTGCTCCAAAATAAAGGGAATTTCTGCTTTTTTGCCTCTAAATAAGTGTAATTTCTGTCTTTTTCTCCCAAAACAAAGGGAATTCCTGTTTTTTGCCCCAAAATAAGGAAAATTTCTGACTTATTACCCTGAAATAAGTGAAATTTCTGCAATTTTGCTCCAAAATAAGGAAAATTTCTGCCTTTTTGCCCCCAAATAAGGGGAATTTCAGCCTTTTTACCTCAAAATAAGGGAAATTTCTGCATTTTTGCCACAAAATATTAGGAATTTCTGCCTTTTTGCCCCAAAAGAAGAAAAATTTCTGCCTATTTTCCCTGAAATAAGTGAAATTTCTGCAATTTTGCCCCAAAATAAGTGAAATTTCTGCAATTTTGCCCCAAAATAAGGGAAATATCTGGAATTTTGCCCAAAAATAAGTGGAATTTCTGAGTTTTGCCCCAAAATAAAGAGAATTTCTGTCTTTATGCCCCAACATTTAGGGAATTTCTGCCTTTTTGTTTCACAATTAGGGGAATTTCTGCAATTTTGCTCCAAAATACGGGGAATTTATGCCTTTTTGCCCGAAAATAAGAAGAATGCATACCTTTTTGCCATAAAAATGCGAAATTTCTTCATTTTTGCTCCAAAATAAGGGGAATTTCAGCCTTTTTACCTCTAAATAAGTGGAATTTCTGTCTTTTTCCCCCAATTAAAGAGAATTTCTGTCTTTCTTGCCCCAAAATAAGGAAAATTTCTGACTTATTTCCTTGAAATAAGTGAAATTTCTGCAATTTTGCCCGAAAATAAGGGAAATTTCTACCTTTTTGCCCCCAAATAAAGGGAATTTCAGCTTTTTACCTCAAAAAAAGGGGAATTTCTGAATTTTGGCACAAAATATGAATTTCTGCCTTTTTTTTTCAAAATAAGGAAAATTTCTGCCTTTTTTCCCTGAAATAAGTGAAATTTCTGCAATTTTGCCCGAAAATAAGTGAAATTTCTGCAATTTTGCCCCAAAATAAAAGAAATTTCTGGAATTTTGCCCCAAAATAAGTGGAATTTCTCATTTTTGCCCCAAAATAAAGAGAATTTCTGCCTTTTTGCTCCACATTTATTAAAATTTCTGCAATTTGCCCTAAAATAAGAAATTTCTGCAATTTTTCTCCATAATAAGAGAAATTTCTGCAACTTTGCCCCAAAATAAGGGGAATTTCTGTTTTTTGCCCCACAATTAGGAAAATTTCTGTTTTTAGCCCCACAATTAGGGAAATTTCTGCAATATTGCCCTAAATAAGGGGAATTTCTGTCTTTTGCCCCAAAATATGGGGAATTTCTGACTTTTTGTCCGAAAATAAGAAGAATGCCTACCTTTTTGCCATAAAAAAGGGAAATTTCTTCATTTTTGCTCCAAAATATGGGGAATTTCTGCTTTTTTGCCTCTAAATAAGTGGAATTTCTGTCTTTTTCCCCCAAAACAAAGGGAATTTCTGTCTTTTTTGCTTCAAATTAAGGAAAATTTCTGACTTATTACACTGAAATAAGTGATATTTCTGCAATTTTGCCCCAAAAATAAGGGAAATTTCTGCCATTTTTGAACCTAAATAAGGGAAATTTCAGCCTTTTTACCTCAAAATAAAAGAAATTTCTGCATTTTTGCAACAAAATATTAGGAATTTCTGCATTTTTGCCACAAAATATTAGGAATTGCTGCCTTTTTGTCCGAAAATAAGAAGAATGCCTACCTTTTTGCCATAAAGAAGGGAAATTTCCTCATTTTTGCTCCAAAATAAAGGGAATTTCTGCTTTTTTGCCTCTAAATAAGTGTAATTTCTGTCTTTTTCTCCCAAAACAAAGGGAATTCCTGTTTTTTGCCCCAAAATAAGGAAAATTTCTGACTTATTACCCTGAAATAAGTGAAATTTCTGCAATTTTGCTCCAAAATAAGGAAAATTTCTGCCTTTTTGCCCCCAAATAAGGGGAATTTCAGCCTTTTTACCTCAAAATAAGGGAAATTTCTGCATTTTTGCCACAAAATATTAGGAATTTCTGACTTTTTGCCCCAAAATAAGAAAAATTTCTGCCTATTTTCCCTGAAATAAGTGAAATTTCTGCAATTTTGCCCCAAAATAAGTGAAATTTCTGCAATTTTGCCCCAAAATAAGGGAAATTTCTGGAATTTTGCCCAAAAATAAGTGGAATTTCTGAGTTTTGCCCCAAAATAAAGAGAATTTCTGTCTTTATGCCCCAACATATAGGGAATTTCTGCCTTTTTGCTTCACAATGAAAGGAATTTCTGCAATTTTGCTCCAAAATACGGGGAATTTCTGCCTTTCTGCCCGAAAATAAGAAGAATGCATAACTTTTTGCCATAAAAAAGAGAAATTTCTTAATTTTTGCTCCAAAATAATGTGAATTTCTGCTTTTTTGCCTCTAAATAAGTGGAATTTCTGTCTTTTTCCCCCAAAAACAAAGGGAATTTCTGTCTTTTTTGACCCAAAATAAGGAAAATTTCTGACTTATTACCGTGAAATAAGTGAATTTTCAGCAATTTTGCCCCAAAATAAAAGAAATTTCTGCCTTTTTGCCTCAAATAAGGGGAATTTCAGCCTTTTTACCTCAAAATAAAGGAAATTTCTGCATTTTTGCCACAAAATATTAGGAATTTCTTCTTTTTGCCCCATAATAAGAAAAATTTCTGCCTATTTTCCCTGAAATAAGTGAAATTTCTGCAATTTTGCAACAAAATAAGTGAAATTTCTTTTTTTTTTGCCCCTAAATAAGGGGAATTTCAGCCTTTTTACCTCAAAATAAGGGGAATTTCTGCATTTGTGCCCCAAAATATGGGAAATTTCTGCCTTTTTTCCCCAAAATAGGAAAAATTTCTGCAATTTTGTACCAAAATAATACAAATTTCTGCCTTTTTGCCTCCAAATAAGAAAATTTCTGCTTTTTTTCTGAAATAAGTGAAATTTGGGCAATTTTGCCCCAAAATAAGTGAAATTTCTGCAATTTTGCCCCAAAATAAGTGAAATTTCTGGAATTTTGCCCCAAAATAAATGGAATTTCTGAGTTTTGCCCCCAAAAAAGGAGAATTTCTGTTATTTTGCTCCAACAGATAGGGAATTTCTGCCTTTTTGCCCCACAATTAGGTGAATTTCTGAAATTTTGATCCAAAATAAGGGGAATTTCTGCTTTTTTGCCTCTAAATAAGTGGAATTTCTGCCTTTCTCTCCCCAAACAAAGGGAATTTCTGTCTTTTTTGCCCCAAAATAAGGAAAATTTCTGACTTATTACCCTGAAATAAGTGAAATTTCTGCAATTTTGCCCCAAAATTAGGGAAATTTCTGCTTTTTTGCCCCCAAATAAAGGGAATTTCAGCCTTTTTAACTCAAAAAAAGGGGAATTTCTGAATTTTGGCACAAAATATTATGAATTTCTGCCTTTTTGTCCCAAAATAAGGAAAATTTCTGCCTTTTTTCCCTGAACTAAGTGAAATTTCTGCAATTTTTCCCCAAAATAAGTGAAATTTCTGCAATTTTGCCCCAAAATAAAAGAAATTTCTGGAATTTTGCCCCAAAATAAGTGGAATTTCTCAGTTTTGCCCCAAAATAAAGAGAATTTCTGCCTTCTTGCCCTACAATTATTAAAATTTCTGCAATTTTGCGCTAAAATAAGGGAAATTTCTGCAATTTTTCCCCATAATAAGGGAAATTTCTGCAACTTATATCAAAATAAGGGGAATATCTGTTTTTTGCCCCACAATTAGGGAAATTTCTGTTTTTTGCCCCACAATTAGGGAAATTTCTGCAATTTTGCCCTAAATAAGGGGAATTTCTGCCTTTTGCCCCAAAATATGTGGAATTTCTGCCTTTTTGTCCGAAAATAAGGAGAATGCCTACCTTTTTGCCATAAAGAAGGGAAATTTCTTCATTTTTGCTCCAGAATAAGGGGAATTTCTGCTTTTTTGCCTCTAAATAAGTGGAATTTCTGTCTTTTTCCCCCAAAACAAAGGGAATTTCTGTTTTTTTGCCCCAAAATTTGAAAAATTTCTGACTTATTACCCTGAAATAAGTGAAATTTCTGCAAATTGCCCCAAAATAAGGGAAATTTCTGCATTTTTGCCCCCAAATAAGGGGAATTTCAGCCTTTTTACCTCAAAATAAAAGAAATTTCTGCATTTTTGCCACAAAATATTAGGAATTTCTGCATTTTTGCCACAAAATATTAGGAATTTCTGCCTTTTTGTCCGAAAATAAGAAGAATGCCTACCTTTTTGCCGTAAAGAAGGGAAATTTCTTCATTTTTGCTCCAAAATAAGTGGAATTTCTGCTTTTTTGCCTCTAAATAAGTGTAATTTCTGTCTTTTTCCCCCAAAACAAAGGGAATTCCTGTTTTTTGCCCCAAAATAAGGAAAATTTCTGACTTATTACCCTGAAATAAGTGAAATTTCTGCAATTTTGCTCCAAAATAAGGAAAATTTCTGCCTTTTTGCTCCCAAATAAGGGGAATTTCAGCCTTTTTACCTCAAAATAAGGGAAATTTCTGCATTTTTGCCACAAAATATTAGGAATTTCTGCCTTTTTGCCCTAAAATAAGTCAAATTTCTGCCTTTTTTCCCTGAAATGAGTGAAATTTCTGCAATTTTGCCCCAAAATAAGTGAAATTTCTTGCTTTTTGCCCCCAAATAAGGGGAATTTCAGCATTTTTACCTCAAAATAAGGGGAATTTCTGCATTTTTGTCCCAAAATATGGGAAATTTCTGCCTTTTTTCCTTAAAATAAGAAAAATTTGTGCAATTTTGTACCAAAATAATACAAATTTCTGCCTTTTTGCACGCAAATAAGAAAATTTCTGCTTTTGTTCTGAAATAAGTGAAATTTCTGCAATTTTGCCCCAAAATAATTGAAATTTCTGCAATTTTGCCCCAAAATAAGTGAAATTTCTGGAATTTTGACCCAAAATAAGTGGAATTTCTGAGTTTTGCCCCCAAAATAAGGAGAATTTCTGTTATTTTGTCCCAACATATAGGGAATTTCTGCCTTTTTGCCCCACAATTAGGGGAATTTCTGAAATTTTGCTCCAAAATAAGGGGAATTTCTACTTTTGCCTCTAAATAAGTGGAATTTCTGCCTTTTTCTCCCAAAACAAAGGGAATTTCTGTCTTTTTTGCCCCAAAATAAGGAAAATTTCTGACTTATTACCCTGAAATAAGTGAAATTTCTGCAATTTTGCCCCAAAATAAAGGAAATTTCTGCCTTTTTGCCCCCAAATAAAGGGAATTTCAGCCTTTTTACCTCAAAATATGGGGAATTTCGGAATTTTGGCACAAAATATTATGAATTTCTTTCTTTATGCCCCAAAATAATGAAAATTTCTGCCTTTTTTCCCTGAAATAAGTGAAATTTCTGCAATTTTGCCCCAAAATATAAGAAATTTCTGGAATTTTGCCCCAAAATAAGTGGAATTTCTCATTTTTGCCCCAAAATAAAGAGAATTTCTGCCTTTTTGCTTCACAATTATTAAAATTTCTGCAATTTTGCCCTAAAATAAGAAATTTCTGCAATTTTTCCCCATAATAAGAGAAATTTCTGCAACTTTGCCCCACAATAATGGGAATTTCTGTTTTTTGCCCCACAATTAGGAAAATTTCTGTTTTTTGCCCCACAATTAGGGAAATTTCTGCAATTTTGCCCTAAATAAGGGGAATTTCTGCCTTTTGCCCCAAAATATGGGGAATTTCTGCCTTTTTGTCCGAAAATAAGAAGAATGCATACCTTTTTGCCATAAAAAAGGGAAATTTCTTCATTTTTGCTCCAAAATAAGGGGAATTTCTGCTTTTTTGCCTCTAAATAAGTGGAATTTCTGTCTTTTTCCCCCAAAACACAGGGAATTTCTGTCTTTTTTGCTTCAAATTAAGGAAAATTTCTGACTTATTACCCTGAAATAAGTGAAATTTCTGCAATTTTGCTCCAAAATAAGGAAAATTTCTGCCTTTTTGCCCCCAAATAAGGGGAATTTCAGCCTTTTTACCTCAAAATAAGGGAAATTTCTGCATTTTTGCCACAAAATATTAGGAATTTCTGCCTTTTTGCCCCAAAAGAAGAAAAATTTCTGCCTATTTTCCCTGAAATAAGTGAAATTTCTGCAATTTTGCCCCAAAATAAGTGAAATTTCTGCAATTTTGCCCCAAAATAAGGGAAATTTCTGGAATTTTGCCCAAAAATAAGTGGAATTTCTGAGTTTTGCCCCAAAATAAAGAGAATTTCTGTCTTTATGCCCCAACATTTAGGGAATTTCTGCCTTTTTGTTTCACAATTAGGGGAATTTCTGCAATTTTGCTCCAAAATACGGGGAATTTATGCCTTTTTGCCCGAAAATAAGAAGAATGCATACCTTTTTGCCATAAAAATGCGAAATTTCTTCATTTTTGCTCCAAAATAAGGGGAATTTCAGCCTTTTTACCTCTAAATAAGTGGAATTTCTGTCTTTTTCCCCCAATTAAAGAGAATTTCTGTCTTTCTTGCCCCAAAATAAGGAAAATTTCTGACTTATTTCCTTGAAATAAGTGAAATTTCTGCAATTTTGCCCCAAAATAAGGGAAATTTCTACCTTTTTGCCCCCAAATAAAGGGAATTTCAGCTTTTTACCTCAAAAAAAGGGGAATTTCTGAATTTTGGCACAAAATATGAATTTCTGCCTTTTTTTTTCAAAATAAGGAAAATTTCTGCCTTTTTTCCCTGAAATAAGTGAAATTTCTGCAATTTTGCCCGAAAATAAGTGAAATTTCTGCAATTTTGACCCAAAATAAAAGAAATTTCTGGAATTTTGCCCCAAAATAAGTGGAATTTCTGAGTTTGGCCCCAAAATAAAGAGAATTTCTGACTTTTTGCCCCACAATTAGTAAAATTTCTGCAATTTTGCCCTAAAATAAGAGAAATTTCTGCAATTTTTCCCCATAATAAGGTAAATTTCTGCAACCTTGCCCCAAAATAAGAGGAATTTCTGTTTTTTGCCCCACAATTAGGGAAATTTCTGTTTTTTGATCCACAATTAGGGAAATTTCTGCAATTTTGCCCTAAATAAGGGGAATTTCTGCCTTTTGCCCAAAATATGGGGAATTTCTGCCTTTTTGTCCGAAAATAAGAAGAATGCCTACCTTTTTGCCATAAAAAAGGGAAATTTCTTCATTTTTGCTCCAAAATAAGGGGAACTTTTGCCTTTTTGCCTCTAAATAAGTGGAATTTCTGTCTTTTTCCCCCAAAACAAAGGGAATTTCTGTATTTTTGCCCCAAAATAAGAAAAATTTCTGACTTTTTACCCTGAATTAAGTGAAATTTCTGCAAATTGCCCCAAAATAAGGGAAATTTCTGCATTTTTGCCCCCAAAATAAGGGAAATTTCTGCATTTTTACTTCAAAATAAAAGAAATTTCTGCATTTTTGCAACAAAATATTAGGAATTTCTGCATTTTTGCCACAAAATATTAGGAATTTCTGCCTTTTTGTCCGAAAATAAGAAGACTGCCTACCTTTTTGCCATAAAGAAGGAAAATTTCTTCATTTTTGCTCCAAAATAAGGGGAATTTCTGCTTTTTTGCCTCTAAATAAGTGGAATTTCTGTCTTTTTCCCCCAAAACAAAGGGAATTTCTGGTTTTTGCCCCAAAATAAAGAAAATTTCTGACTTAGTACCCTGAAATAATTGAAATTTCTGCAATTTTGCTCCAAAATAAGGGAAATTTCTGCCTTTTTGCCCCCAAATAAGGGGAATTTTAGCCTTTTTACCTCAAAATTAGTGAAATTTCTGCATTTTTGCCACAAAATATTAGGAATTTCTGCCTTTTTGCCCCAAAATAAGAAAAATTTCTCCCTATTTTCCCTGAAATAAGTGAAATTTCTGCAATTTTGCCCCAAAATAAGTGAAATTTCTGCAATTTTGCCCCAAAATAAGGGAAATTTCTGGAATTTTGCCCAAAAATAAGTGGAATTTCTTAGTTTTGCCCCAAAATAAAGAGAATTTCTGTCTTTATGCCCCAACATATAGGGAATTTCTGCCTTTTTACTTCACAATGAAAGGAATTTCTGCAATTTTGCTCCAAAATACGGGGAATTTCTGCCTTTTTGCCCGAAAATAAGAAGAATGCATACCTTTTTGCCATAAAAAAGAGAAATTTCTTAATTTTTGCTCCAAAATAAGGTGAATTTCTGCTTTTTTGCCTCTAAATAAGTGGAATTTCTGTCTTTTTCCCCCAAAAACAAAGGGAATTTCTGTCTTTTTTGACCCAAAATAAGGAAAATTACTGACTTATTACCGTGAAATAAGTGAAATTCAGAAATTTTGCCCCAAAATAAAAGAAATTTCTGCCTTTTTGCCCCTAAATAAGGGGAATTTCAGCCTTTTTACCTCAAAATAAGGGGAATTTCTGCATTTTTGCCACAAAATATTAGGAATTTCTGCCTTTTTGCCCCAAAATAAGAAAAATTTCTGCCTATTTTCCATGAAATAATTGAAATTTCTGCAATTTTGCAACAAAATAAGTGAAATTTCTTTTTTTTGCCCCTAAATAAGGGGAATTCAGCCTTTTACCTCAAAATAAGGGGAATTTCTGCATTTTTGCCCCAAAATATGGGAAATTTCTGCCTTTTTTCTTCAAAATAGGAAAAATTTCTGCAATTTTGTACCAAAATAATACAAATTTCTGCCTTTTTGCCTCCAAATAAGAAAATTTCTGCTTTTTTTCTGAAATAAGTGAAATTTGGGCAATTTTGCCCCAAAATAATTGAAATTTCTGCAATTTTGCCCCAAAATAAGTGAAATTTCTGGAATTTTGCCCCAAAATAAATGGAATTTCTGAGTTTTGCCCCCAAAAAAGGAGAATTTCTGTTATTTTGCTCCAACAGATAGGGAATTTCTGCCTTTTTGCCCCACAATTAGGTGAATTTCTGAAATTTTGATCCAAAATAAGGGGAATTTCTGCATTTGTGCCTCTAAATAAGTGGAATTTCTGCCTTTCTCTCCCCAAACAAAGGGAATTTCTGTCTTTTTTGCCCCAAAATAAGGAAAATTTCTGACTTATTACCCTGAAATAAGTGAAATTTCCACAATTTTGCCCCAAAATTAGGGAAATTTCTGCTTTTTTGCCCCCAAATAAAGGGAATTTCAGCCTTTTTAACTCAAAAAAAGGGGAATTTCTGAATTTTGGCACAAAATATTATGAATTTCTGCCTTTTTGTCCCAAAATAAGGAAAATTTCTGCCTTTTTTCCCCTAAAATAAGTGAAATTTCTGCAATTTTGCCCCAAAATAAAAGAAATTTCTGGAATTTTGCCCCAAAATAAGTGGAATTTCTCAGTTTTGCCCCAAAATAAAGAGAATTTCTGCCTTCTTGCCCTACAATTATTAAAATTTCTGCAATTTTGCGCTAAAATAAGGGAAATTTCTGCAATTTTTCCACATAATAAGGGAAATTTCTGCAACTTTGCCCCAAAATAAGGGGAATATCTGTTTTTTCCCCACAATTAGGGAAATATCTGTTTTTTGCCCCACAATTAGGGAAATTTCTGCAATTTTGCCCTAAATAAGGGGAATTTCTGCCTTTTTTCCCTAAAATAAGTGAAATTTCTGCAATTTTGCCCCAAAATAAAAGAAATTTCTGGAATTTTGCCCCAAAATAAGTGGAATTTCTCAGTTTTGCCCCAAAATAAAGAGAATTTCTGCCTTCTTGCCCTACAATTATTAAAATTTCTGCAATTTTGCGCTAAAATAAGGGAAATTTCTGCAATTTTTCCCCATAATAAGGGAAATTTCTGCAACTTTGCCCCAAAATAAGGGGAAAATCTGTTTTTTGCCCCACAATTAGGGAAATATCTGTTTTTTGCCCCACAATTAGGGAAATTTCTGCAATTTTGCCCTAAATAAGGGGAATTTCTGCCTTTTGCCCCAAAATATGTGGAATTTCTGCCTTTTTGTCCGAAAATAAGAAGAATGCCTACCTTTTTGCCATAAAAAAGGGAAATTTCTTAATTTTTGCTCCAGAATAAGGAGAATTTCTGCTTTTTTGCCTCTAAATAAGTGGAATTTCTGCCTTTTTCCCCCAAAACAAAGGGAATTTCTGTTTTTTTGCCCCAAAATAGAAAAAATTTCTGACTTATTACCCTGAAATAAGTGAAATTTCTGCAAATTGCCCCAAAATAAGGGAAATTTCTGCATTTTTGCCCCCAAATAAGGGGAATTTCAGCCTTTTTACCTCAAAATAAAAGAAATTTCTGCATTTTTGCCACAAAATATTAGGAATTTCTGCATTTTTGCCACAAAATATTAGGAATTTCTGCCTTTTTGCCCTAAAATAAGTCAAATTTCTGCCTTTTTTTCCTGAAATGAGTGAAATTTCTGCAATTTTGCCCCAAAATAAGTGAAATTTCTTGCTTTTTGCCCCCAAATAAGGGGAATTTCAGCATTTTTACCTCAAAATAAGGGGAATTTCTGCATTTTTGCCCCAAAATATGGGAAATTTCTGCCTTTTTTCATCAAAATAAGAAAAATTTGTGCAATTTTGTACCAAAATAATACAAATTTCTGCCTTTTTGCACGCAAATAAGAAAATTTCTGCTTTTGTTCTGAAATAAGTGAAATTTCTGCAATTTTGCCCCAAAATAATTGAAATTTCTGCAATTTTGCCCCAAAATAAGTGAAATTTCTGGAATTTTGACCCAAAATAAGTGGAATTTCTGAGTTTTGCCCCCAAAATAAGGAGAATTTCTGTTATTTTGTCCCAACATATAGGGAATTTCTGCCTTTTTGCCCCACAATTAGGGGAATTTCTGAAATTTTGCTCCAAAATAAGGGGAATTTCTTCTTTTGCCTCTAAATAAGTGGAATTTCTGCCTTTTTCTCCCAAAACAAAGGGAATTTCTGTCTTTTTTGCCCCAAAATAAGGAAAATTTCTGACTTATTACCCTGAAATAAGTGAAATTTCTGCAATTTTGCCCCAAAATAAAGGAAATTTCTGCCTTTTTGCCCCCAAATAAAGGGAATTTCAGCCTTTTTACCTCAAAATATGGGGAATTTCTGAATTTTGGCACAAAATATTATGAATTTCTTTCTTTTTGCCCCAAAATAATGAAAATTTCTGCCTTTTTTCCCTGAAATAAGTGAAATTTCTGCAATTTTGCCCCAAAATATAAGAAATTTCTGGAATTTTGCCCCAAAATAAGTGGAATTTCTCAGTTTTTCCCCAAAATATAGGGAATTTCTGCCTTTTTGCCCTACAATTATTAAAATTTCTGCAATTTTGCGCTAAAATAAGGGAAATTTCTGCAATTTTTCCCCATAATAAGGGAAATTTCTGCAACTTTGCCCCAAAATAAGGGGAATATCTGTTTTTTGCCCCACAATTAGGGAAATTTCTGCAAATTGCCCCAAAATAAGGGAAATTTCTGCATTTTTGCCCCCAAATAAGGGGAATTTCAGCCTTTTTACCTCAAAATAAAAGAAATTTCTGCATTTTTGCCACAAAATATTAGGAATTTCTTCATTTTTGCCACAAAATATTAGGAATTTCTGCCTTTTTGTCCGAAAATAAGAAGAATGCCTACCTTTTTGCCGTAAAGAAGGGAAATTTCTTCATTTTTGCTCCAAAATAAGTGGAATTTCTGCTTTTTTGCCTCTAAATAAGTGTAATTTCTGTCTTTTTCCCCCAAAACAAAGGGAATTCCTGTTTTTTGCCCCAAAATAAGAAAAATTTCTGACTTATTACCCTGAAATAAGTGAAATTTCTGCAATTTTGCTCCAAAATAAGGAAAATTTCTGCCTTTTTGCCCCTAAATAAGGGGAATTTCAGCCTTTTTACCTCAAAATAAGGGAAATTTCTGCATTTTTGCAACAAAATATTAGGAATTTCTGCCTTTTTGCCCTAAAATAAGTCAAATTTCTGCCTTTTTTCCCTGAAATGAGTGAAATTTCTGCAATTTTGCCCCAAAATAAGTGAAATTTCTTGCTTTTTGCCCCCAAATAAGGGGAATTTCAGCATTTTTACCTCAAAATAAGGGGAATTTCTGCATTTTTGCCCCAAAATATGGGAAATTTCTGCCTTTTTTCCTCAAAATAAGAAAAATTTGTGCAATTTTGTACCAAAATAATACAAATTTCTGCCTTTTTGCACGCAAATAAGAAAATTTCTGCTTTTGTTCTGAAATAAGTGAAATTTCTGCAATTTTGCCCCAAAATAATTGAAATTTCTGCAATTTTGCCCCAAAATAAGTGAAATTTCTGGAATTTTGACCCAAAATAAGTGGAATTTCTGAGTTTTGCCCCCAAAATAAGGAGAATTTCTGTTATTTTGTCCCAACATATAGGGAATTTCTGCCTTTTTGCCCCACAATTAGGGGAATTACTGAAATTTTGCTCCAAAATAAGGGGAATTTCTACTTTTGCATCTAAATAAGTGGAATTTCTGCCTTTTTCTCCCAAAACAAAGGGAATTTCTGTCTTTTTTGCCCCAAAATAAGGAAAATTTCTGACTTATTACCCTGAAATAAGTGAAATTTCTGCAATTTTGCCCCAAAATAAAGGAAATTTCTGCCTTTTTGCCCCCAAATAAAGGGAATTTCAGCCTTTTTACCTCAAAATATGGGGAATTTCTGAATTTTGGCACAAAATATTATGAATTTCTTTCTTTTTGCCCCAAAATAAGGAAAATTTCTGCCTTTTTTCCCTGAAATAAGTGAAATTTCTGCAATTTTGCCCCAAAATATAAGAAATTTCTGGAATTTTGCCCCAAAATAAGTGGAATTTCTCATTTTTGCCCCAAAATAAAGAGAATTTCTGCCTTTTTGCTCCACATTTATTAAAATTTCTGCAATTTTGCCCTAAAATAAGAAATTTCTGCAATTTTTCTCCATAATAAGAGAAATTTCTGCAACTTTGCCCCAAAATAAGGGGAATTTCTGTTTTTTGCCCCACAATTAGGAAAATTTCTGTTTTTTGCCCCACAATTAGGGAAATTTCTGCAATATTGCCCTAAATAAGGGGAATTTCTGCCTTTTGCCCCAAAATATGGGGAATTTCTGCCTTTTTTCCGAAAATAAGAAGAATGCCTACCTTTTTGCCATAAAAAAGGGAAATTTCTTCATTTTTGCTCCAAAATAAGGGGAATTTCTGCTTTTTTGCCTCTAAATAAGTGGAATTTCTGTCTTTTTCCGCCAAAACAAAGGGAATTTCTGTCTTTTTTGCTTCAAATTAAGGAAAATTTCTGACTTATTACCCTGAAATAAGTGAAATTTCTGCAATTTTGCCCCAAAAATAAGGGAAATTTCTGCCATTTTTGAACCTAAATAAGGGAAATTTCAGCCTTTTTACCTCAAAATAAAAGAAATTTCTGCATTTTTGCAACAAAATATTAGGAATTTCTGCATTTTTGCCACAAAATATTAGGAATTGCTGCCTTTTTGTCCGAAAATAAGAATAATGCCTACCTTTTTGCCATAAAGAAGGGAAATTTCCTCATTTTTGCTCCAAAATAAAGGGAATTTCTGCTTTTTTGCCTCTAAATAAGTGTAATTTCTGTCTTTTTCTTCCATAACAAAGGGAATTCCTGTTTTTTGCCTTAAAATAAGGAAAATTTCTGACTTATTACCCTGAAATAAGGGAAATTTCTGCAATTTTGCTCCAAAATAAGGAAAATTTCTGCCTTTTTGCCCCCAAATAAGGGGAATTTCAGCCTTTTTACCTCAAAATAAGGGAAATTTCTGCATTTTTGCCACAAAATATTAGGAATTTCTGCCTTTTTGCCCCAAAAGAAGAAAAATTTCTGCCTATTTTCCCTGAAATAAGTGAAATTTCTGCAATTTTGCCCCAAAATAAGTGAAATTTCTGCAATTTTGCCCCAAAATAAGGGAAATTTCTGCATTTTTGCCCCCAAATAAGGGGAATTTCAGCCTTTTTACTTCAAAATAAAAGAAATTTCTGCATTTTTGCAACAAAATATTAGGAATTTCTGCATTTTTGCCACAAAATATTAGGAATTTCTGCCTTTTTGTCCGAAAATAAGAAGACTGCCTACATTTTTGCCATAAAGAAGGGAAATTTCTTCATTTTTGCTCCAAAATAAAGGGAATTTCTGCATTTTTGCCACAAAATATTAGGAATTTCTGCCTTTTTGCCCCAAAATAAGAAAAATTTCTGCCTATTTTCCCTGAAATAAGTGAAATTTCTGCAATTTTGCCCCAAAATAAGTGAAATTTCTGCAATTTTGCCCCAAAATAAGGGAAATTTCTGGAATTTTGCCCAAAAATAAGTGGAATTTCTGAGTTTTGCCCCAAAATAAAGAGAATTTCTGTCTTTATGCCCCAACATATAGGGAATTTCTGGCTTTTTACTTCACAATGAAAGGAATTTCTGCAATTTTGCTCCAAAATACGGGGAATTTCTGCCTTTCTGCCCGAAAATAAGAAGAATGCATACCTTTTTGCCATAAAAAAGAGAAATTTCTTAATTTTTGCTCCAAAATAAGGTGAATTTCTGCTGTTTTGCCTCTAAATAAGTGGAATTTCTGTCTTTTTCCCCCAAAAACAAAGGGAATTTCTGTCTTTTTTGACCCAAAATAAGGAAAATTACTGACTTATTACCGTGAAATAAGTGAATTTTCAGCAATTTTGCCCCAAAATAAAAGAAATTTCTGCCTTTTTGCCCCTAAATAAGGGGAATTTCAGCCTTTTTACCTCAAAATAAGGGGAATTTCTGCATTTTTGCCACAAAATATTAGGAATTTCTGCCTTTTTGCCCCAAAATAAGAAAAATTTCTGCCTATTTTTCCTGAAATAAGTGAAATTTCTGCAATTTTGCAACAAAATAAGTGAAATTTCTGTTTTTTGCCCCTAAATAAGGGGAATTTCAGCCTTTTACCTCAAAATAAGGGGAATTTCTGCATTTGTGCCCCAAAATATGGGAAATTTCTGCCTTTTTTCCCCAAAATAGGAAAAATTTCTGCAATTTTGTACCAAAATAATACAAATTTCTGCCTTTATGCCTCCAAATAAGAAAATTTCTGCTTTTTTTCTGAAATAAGTGAAATTTGGGCAATTTTGCCCCAAAATAATTGAAATTTCTGCAATTTTGCCCCAAAATAAGTGAAATTTCTGGAATTTTGCCCCAAAATAAATGGAATTTCTGAGTTTTGCCCCCAAAAAAGGAGAATTTCTGTTATTTTGCTCCAACAGATAGGGAATTTCTGCCTTTTTGCCCCACAATTAGGTGAATTTCTGAAATTTTGATCCAAAATAAGGGGAATTTCTGCTTTTTTGCCTCTAAATAAGTGGAATTTCTGCCTTTCTCTCCCCAAACAAAGGGAATTTCTGTCTTTTTTGCCCCAAAATAAGGAAAATTTCTGACTTATTACCCTGAAATAAGTGAAATTTCTGCAATTTTGCCCCAAAATTAGGGAAATTTCTGCTTTTTTGCCCCCAAATAAAGGGAATTTCAGACTTTTTAACTCAAAAAAAGGGGAATTTCTGAATTTTGGCACAAAATATTATGAATTTCTGCCTTTTTGTCCCAAAATAAGGAAAATTTCTGCCTTTTTTCCCTGAACTAAGTGAAATTTCTGCAATTTTTCCCCAAAATAAGTGAAATTTCTGCAATTTTGCCCCAAAATAAAAGAAATTTCTGGAATTTTGCCCCAAAATAAGTGGAATTTCTCAGTTTTGCCCCAAAATAAAGAGAATTTCTGCCTTCTTGCCCTACAATTATTAAAATTTCTGCAATTTTGCGCTAAAATAAGGGAAATTTCTGCAATTTTTCCATATAATAAGGGAAATTTCTGCAACTTATATCAAAATAAGGGGAATATCTGTTTTTTGCCCCACAATTAGGGAAATTTCTGTTTTTTGCCCCACAATTAGGGAAATTTCTGCAATTTTGCCCTAAATAAGGGGAATTTCTGCCTTTTGCCCCAAAATATGTGGAATTTCTGCCTTTTTGTCCGAAAATAAGGAGAATGCCTACCTTTTTGCCATAAAGAAGGGAAATTTCTTCATTTTTGCTCCAGAATAAGGGGAATTTCTGCTTTTTTGCCTCTAAATAAGTGGAATTTCTGTCTTTTTCCCCCAAAACAAAGGGAATTTCTGTTTTTTTGCCCCAAAATAGGAAAAATTTCTGACTTATTACCCTGAAATAAGTGAAATTTCTGCAAATTGCCCCAAAATAAGGGAAATTTCTGCATTTTTGCCCCCAAATAAGGGGAATTTCAGCCTTTTTACCTCAAAATAAGGGGAATTTCTGCATTTTTGCCACAAAATATTAGGAATTTCTGCCTTTTTGCCCCAAAATAAGAAAAAATTTCTGCCTATTTTCCCTGAAATAAGTGAAATTTCTGCAATTTTGCAACAAAATAAGTGAAATTTCTTTTTTTTGCCCCTAAATAAGGGGAATTTCAGCCTTTTACCTCAAAATAAGGGGAATTTCTGCATTTTTGCCCCAAAATATGGGAAATTTCTGCCTTTTTTCCCCAAAATAGGAAAAATTTCTGCAATTTTGTACCAAAATAATACAAATTTCTGCCTTTTTGCCTCCAAATAAGAAAATTTCTGCTTTTTTTCTGAAATAAGTGAAATTTGGGTAATGTTGCCCCAAAATAATTGAAATTTCTGCAATTTTGCCCCAAAATAAGTGAAATTTCTGGAATTTTGCCCCAAAATAAATGGAATTTCTGAGTTTTGCCCCCAAAAAAGGAGAATTTCTGTTATTTTGCTCCAACAGATAGGGAATTTCTGCCTTTTTGCCCCACAATTAGGTGAATTTCTGAAATTTTGATCCAAAATAAGGGGAATTTCTGCATTTTTGCCTCTAAATAAGTGGAATTTCTGCCTTTCTCTCCCCAAACAAAGGGAATTTCTGTCTTTTTTGCCCCAAAATAAGGAAAATTTCTGACTTATTACCCTGAAATAAGTGAAATTTCCGCAATTTTGCCCCAAAATTAGTGAAATTTCTGCTTTTTTGCCCCCAAATAAAGGGAATTTCAGCCTTTTTAACTCAAAAAAAGGGGAATTTCTGAATTTTGGCACAAAATATTATGAATTTCTGCCTTTTTGTCCCAAAATAAGGAAAATTTCTGCCTTTTTTCCCCTAAAATAAGTGAAATTTCTGCAATTTTGCCCCAAAATAAAAGAAATTTCTGGAATTTTGCCCCAAAATAAGTGGAATTTCTCAGTTTTGCCCCAAAATAAAGAGAATTTCTGCCTTCTTGCCCTACTATTATTAAAATTTCTGCAATTTTGCGCTAAAATAAGGGAAATTTCTGCAATTTTTCCCCATAATAAGGGAAATTTCTGTAACTTTGCCCCAAAATAAGGGGAATATCTGTTTTTTGCCCCACAATTAGGGAAATATCTGTTTTTTGCCCCACAATTAGGGAAATTTCTGCAATTTTGCCCTAAATAAGGGGAATTTCTGCCTTTTTTCCCTAAAATAAGTGAAATTTCTGCAATTTTGCCCCAAAATAAAAGAAATTTCTGGAATTTTGCCCCAAAATAAGTGGAATTTCTCAGTTTTGCCCCAAAATAAAGAGAATTTCTGCCTTCTTGCCCTACAATTATTAAAATTTCTGCAATTTTGCGCTAAAATAAGGGAAATTTCTGCAATTTTTCCCCATAATAAGGGAAATTTCTGCAACTTTGCCCCAAAATAAGGGGAATATCTGTTTTTTGCCCCACAATTAGGGAAATATCTGTTTTTTGCCCCACAATTAGGGAAATTTCTGCAATTTTGCCCTAAATAAGGGGAATTTCTGCCTTTTGCCCCAAAATATGTGGAATTTCTGCCTTTTTGTCCGAAAATAAGAAGAATGCCTACCTTTTTGCCATAAAAAAGGGAAATTTCTTAATTTTTGCTCCAGAATAAGGGGAATTTCTGCTTTTTTGCCTCTAAATAAGTGGAATTTCTGTCTTTTTCCCCCAAAACAAAGGGAATTTCTGTTTTTTTGCCCCAAAATAGGAAAAATTTCTGACTTATTACCCTGAAATAAGTGAAATTTCTGCAAATTGCCCCAAAATAAGGGAAATTTCTGCATTTTTGCCCCCAAATAAGGGGAATTTCAGCCTTTTTACCTCAAAATAAAAGAAATTTCTGCATTTTTGCCACAAAATATTAGGAATTTCTGCATTTTTGCCACAAAATATTAGGAATTTCTGCCTTTTTGCCCTAAAATAAGTCAAATTTCTGCCTTTTTTCCCTGAAATGAGTGAAATTTCTGCAATTTTGCCCCAAAATAAGTGAAATTTCTTGCTTTTTGCCCCCAAATAAGGGGAATTTCAGCATTTTTACCTCAAAATAAGGGGAATTTCTGCATTTTTGCCCCAAAATATGGGAAATTTCTGCCTTTTTTCCTCAAAATAAGAAAAATTTGTGCAATTTTGTACCAAAATAATACAAATTTCTGCCTTTTTGCACGCAAATAAGAAAATTTCTGCTTTTGTTCTGAAATAAGTGAAATTTCTGCAATTTTGCCCCAAAATAATTGAAATTTCTGCAATTTTGCCCCAAAATAAGTGAAATTTCTGGAATTTTGACCCAAAATAAGTGGAATTTCTGAGTTTTGCCCCCAAAATAAGGAGAATTTCTGTTATTTTGTCCCAACATATAGGGAATTTCTGCCTTTTTGCCCCACAATTAGGGGAATTTCTGAAATTTTGCTCCAAAATAAGGGGAATTTCTACTTTTGCCTCTAAATAAGTGGAATTTCTGCCTTTTTCTCCCAAAACAAAGGGAATTTCTGTCTTTTTTGCCCAAAAATAAGGAAAATTTCTGACTTATTACCCTGAAATAAGTGAAATTTCTGCAATTTTGCCCCAAAATAAAGGAAATTTCTGCCTTTTTGCCAACAAATAAAGGGAATTTCAGCCTTTTTACCTCAAAATATGGGGAATTTCTGAATTTTGGCACAAAATATTATGAATTTCTTTCTTTTTGCCCCAAAATAATGAAAATTTCTGCCTTTTTTCCCTGAAATAAGTGAAATTTCTGCAATTTTGCCCCAAAATATAAGAAATTTCTGGAATTTTGCCCCAAAATAAGTGGAATTTCTCAGTTTTGCACCAAAATAAAGGGAATTTCTGCCTTTTTGCCCTACAATTATTAAAATTTCTGCAATTTTGCGCTAAAATAAGGGAAATTTCTGCAATTTTTCCCCATAATAAGGGAAATTTCTGCAACTTTGCCCCAAAATAAGGGGAATATCTGTTTTTTGCCCCACAATTAGGGAAATTTCTGCAAATTGCCCCAAAATAAGGGAAATTTCTGCATTTTTGCCCCCAAATAAGGGGAATTTCAGCCTTTTTACCTCAAAATAAAAGAAATTTCTGCATTTTTGCCACAAAATATTAGGAATTTCTTCATTTTTGCCACAAAATATTAGGAATTTCTGCCTTTTTGTCCGAAAATAAGAAGAATGCCTACCTTTTTGCCGTAAAGAAGGGAAATTTCTTCATTTTTGCTCCAAAATAAGTAGAATTTCTGCTTTTTTGCCTCTAAATAAGTGTAATTTCTGTCTTTTTCCCCCAAAACAAAGGGAATTCCTGTTTTTTGCCCCAAAATAAGGAAAATTTCTGACTTATTACCCTGAAATAAGTGAAATTTCTGCAATTTTGCTCCAAAATAAGGAAAATTTCTGCCTTTTTGCTCCCAAATAAGGGGAATTTCAGCCTTTTTACCTCAAAATAAGGGAAATTTCTGCATTTTTGCCACAAAATATTAGGAATTTCTGCCTTTTTGCCCTAAAATAAGTCAAATTTCTGCCTTTTTTCCCTGAAATGAGTGAAATTTCTGCAATTTTGCCCCAAAATAAGTGAAATTTCTTGCTTTTTGCCCCCAAATAAGGGGAATTTCAGCATTTTTACCTCAAAATAAGGGGAATTTCTGCATTTTTGCCCCAAAATATGGGAAATTTCTGCCTTTTTTCCTCAAAATAAGAAAAATTTGTGCAATTTTGTACCAAAATAATACAAATTTCTGCCTTTTTGCACGCAAATAAGAAAATTTCTGCTTTTGTTCTGAAATAAGTGAAATTTCTGCAATTTTGCCCCAAAATAATTGAAATTTCTGCAATTTTGCCCCAAAATAAGTGAAATTTCTGGAATTTTGACCCAAAATAAGTGGAATTTCTGAGTTTTGCCCCCAAAATAAGGAGAATTTCTGTTATTTTGTCCCAACATATAGGGAATTTCTGCCTTTTTGCCCCACAATTAGGGGAATTTCTGAAATTTTGCTCCAAAATAAGGGGAATTTCTACTTTTGCATCTAAATAAGTGGAATTTCTGCCTTTTTCTCCCAAAACAAAGGGAATTTCTGTCTTTTTTGCCCCAAAATAAGGAAAATTTCTGACTTATTACCCTGAAATAAGTGAAATTTCTGCAATTTTGCCCCAAAATAAAGGAAATTTCTGCCTTTTTGCCCCCAAATAAAGGGAATTTCAGCCTTTTTACCTCAAAATATGGGGAATTTCTGAATTTTGGCACAAAATATTATGAATTTCTTTCTTTTTGCCCCAAAATAAGGAAAATTTCTGCCTTTTTTCCCTGAAATAAGTGAAATTTCTGCAATTTTGCCCCAAAATATAAGAAATTTCTGGAATTTTGCCCCAAAATAAGTGGAATTTCTCATTTTTGCCCCAAAATAAAGAGAATTTCTGCCTTTTTGCTCCACATTTATTAAAATTTCTGCAATTTTGCCCTAAAATAAGAAATTTCTGCAATTTTTCTCCATAATAAGAGAAATTTCTGCAACTTTGCCCCAAAATAAGGGGAATTTCTGTTTTTTGCCCCACAATTAGGAAAATTTCTGTTTTTTGCCCCACAATTAGGGAAATTTCTGCAATATTGCCCTAAATAAGGGGAATTTCTGCCTTTTGCCCCAAAATATGGGGAATTTCTGCCTTTTTTCCGAAAATAAGAAGAATGCCTACCTTTTTGCCATAAAAAAGGGAAATTTCTTCATTTTTGCTCCAAAATATGGGGAATTTCTGCTTTTTTGCCTCTAAATAAGTGGAATTTCTGTCTTTTTCCCCCAAAACAAAGGGAATTTCTGTCTTTTTTGCTTCAAATTAAGGAAAATTTCTGACTTATTACCCTGAAATAAGTGAAATTTCTGCAATTTTGCCCCAAATATAAGGGAAATTTCTGCCATTTTTGAACCTAAATAAGGGAAATTTCAGCCTTTTTACCTCAAAATAAAAGAAATTTCTGCATTTTTGCAACAAAATATTAGGAATTTCTGCATTTTTGCCACAAAATATTAGGAATTGCTGCCTTTTTGTCCGAAAATAAGAAGAATGCCTACCTTTTTGCCGTAAAGAAGGGAAATTTCTTCATTTTTGCTCCAAAATAAGTGGAATTTCTGCTTTTTTGCCTCTAAATAAGTGTAATTTCTGTCTTTTTCCCCCAAAACAAAGGGAATTCCTGTTTTTTGCCCCAAAATAAGGAAAATTTCTGACTTATTACCCTGAAATAAGTGAAATTTCTGCAATTTTGCTCCAAAATAAGGAAAATTTCTGCCTTTTTGCTCCCAAATAAGGGGAATTTCAGCCTTTTTACCTCAAAATAAGGGAAATTTCTGCATTTTTGCAACAAAATATTAGGAATTTCTGCATTTTTGCCCTAAAATAAGTCAAATTTCTGCCTTTTTTCCCTGAAATGAGTGAAATTTCTGCAATTTTGCCCCAAAATAAGTGAAATTTCTTGCTTTTTGCCCCCAAATAAGGGGAATTTCAGCATTTTTACCTCAAAATAAGGGGAATTTCTGCATTTTTGCCCCAAAATATGGGAAATTTCTGCCTTTTTTCCTCAAAATAAGAAAAATTTGTGCAATTTTGTACCAAAATAATACAAATTTCTGCCTTTTTGCACGCAAATAAGAAAATTTCTGCTTTTGTTCTGAAATAAGTGAAATTTCTGCAATTTTGCCCCAAAATAATTGAAATTTCTGCAATTTTGCCCCAAAATAAGTGAAATTTCTGGAATTTTGACCCAAAATAAGTGGAATTTCTGAGTTTTGCCCCCAAAATAAGGAGAATTTCTGTTATTTTGTCCCAACATATAGGGAATTTCTGCCTTTTTGCCCCACAATTAGGGGAATTTCTGAAATTTTGCTCCAAAATAAGGGGAATTTCTACTTTTGCCTCTAAATAAGTGGAATTTCTGCCTTTTTCTCCCAAAACAAAGGGAATTTCTGTCTTTTTTGCCCCAAAATAAGGAAAATTTCTGACTTATTACCCTGAAATAAGTGAAATTTCTGCAATTTTGCCCCAAAATAAAGGAAATTTCTGCCTTTTTGCCCCCAAATAAAGGGAATTTCGGCCTTTTTACCTCAAAATATGGGGAATTTCTGAATTTTGGCACAAAATATTATGAATTTCTTTCTTTTTGCCCCAAAATAATGAAAATTTCTGCCTTTTTTCCCTGAAATAAGTGAAATTTCTTCAATTTTGCCCCAAAATAAAAGAAATTTCTGGAATTTTGCCCCAAAATAAGTGGAATTTCTCATTTTTGCCCCAAAATAAAGAGAATTTCTGCCTTTTTGCACCACATTTATTAAAATTTCTGCAATTTTGGCCTAAAATAAAAAATTTCTGCAATTTTTCTCCATAATAAGAGAAATTTCTGCAACTTTGCCCCAAAATAAGGGGAATTTCTGTTTTTGGCCCCACAATTAGGAAAATTTCTGTTTTTTGCCCCACAATTAGGGAAATTTCTGCAATATTGCCCTAAATAAGGGGAATTTCTGCCTTTTGCCCCAAAATATGGGGAATTTCTGCCTTTTTTCCGAAAATAAGAAGAATGCCTACCTTTTTGCCATAAAAAAGGGAAATTTCTTCATTTTTGCTCCAAAATAAGGGGAATTTCTGCTTTTTTGCCTCTAAATAAGTGGAATTTCTGTCTTTTTCCCCCAAAACAAAGGGAATTTCTGTCTTTTTTGCTTCAAATTAAGGAAAATTTCTGACTTATTACCCTGAAATAAGTAAAATTTCTGCAATTTTGCCCCAAAAATAAGGGAAATTTCTGCCATTTTTGAACCTAAATAAGGGAAATTTCAGCCTTTTTACCTCAAAATTAAAGAAATTTCTGCATTTTTGCAACAAAATATTAGGAATTTCTGCATTTTTGCCACAAAATATTAGGAATTGCTGCCTTTTTGTCCGAAAATAAGAAGAATGCCTACCTTTTTGCCATAAAGAAGGGAAATTTCCTCATTTTTGCTCCAAAATAAAGGGAATTTCTGCTTTTTTGCCTCTAAATAAGTGTAATTTCTGTCTTTTTCTCCCATAACAAAGGGAATTCCTGTTTTTTGCCCCAAAATAAGGAAAATTTCTGACTTATTACCCTGAAATAAGGGAAATTTCTGCAATTTTGCTCCAAAATAAGGAAAATTTCTGCCTTTTTGCCCCCAAATAAGGGGAATTTCAGCCTTTTTACCTCAAAATAAGGGAAATTTCTGCATTTTTGCCACAAAATATTAGGAATTTCTGCCTTTTTGCCCCAAAAGAAGAAAAATTTCTGCCTATTTTCCCTGAAATAAGTGAAATTTCTGCAATTTTGCCCCAAAATAAGTGAAATTTCTGCAATTTTGCCCCAAAATAAGGGAAATTTCTGCATTTTTGCCCCCAAATAAGGGGAATTTCAGCCTTTTTACTTCAAAATAAAAGAAATTTCTGCATTTTTGCAACAAAATATTAGGAATTTCTGCATTTTTGCCACAAAATATTAGGAATTTCTGCTTTTTTGTCCGAAAATAAGAAGACTGCCTACATTTTTGCCATAAAGAAGGGAAATTTCTTCATTTTTGCTCCAAAATAAGGGGAATTTCTACTTTTTTGCCTCTAAATAAGTGGAATTTCTGTCTTTTCCCCCAAAACAAAGGGAATTTCTGTTTTTTGCCCCAAAATAAAGAAAATTTCTGACTTAGTACCCTGAAATAATTGAAATTTCTGCAATTTTGCTCCAAAATAAGGGAAATTTCTGCCTTTTTGCCCTCAAATAAGGGGAATTTTAGCCTTTTTACCTCAAAATTAGTGAAATTTCTGCATTTTTGCCACAAAATATTTGGAATTTCTGCCTTTTTGCCCCAAAATAAGAAAAATTTCTGCCTATTTTCCCTGAAATAAGTGAAATTTCTGCAATTTTGCCCCAAAATAAGTGAAATTTCTGCAATTTTGCCCCAAAATAAGGGAAATTTCTGGAATTTTGCCCAAAAATAAGTGGAATTTCTGAGTTTTGCCCCAAAATAAAGAGAATTTCTGTCTTTATGCCCCAACATATAGGGAATTTCTGCCTTTTTACTTCACAATGAAAGGAATTTCTGCAATTTTGCTCCAAAATACGGGGAATTTCTGCCTTTCTGCCCGAAAATAAGAAGAATGCATACCTTTTTGCCATAAAAAAGAGAAATTTCTTAATTTTTGCTCCCAAATAAGGTGAATTTCTGCTTTTTTGCCTCTAAATAAGTGGAATTTCTGTCTTTTTCCCCCAAAAACAAAGGGAATTTCTGTCTTTTTTGACCCAAAATAAGGAAAATTACTGACTTATTACCGTGAAATAAGTGAATTTTCAGCAATTTTGCCCCAAAATAAAAGAAATTTCTGCCTTTTTGCCCCTAAATAAGGGGAATTTCAGCCTTTTTACCTCAAAATAAGGGGAATTTCTGCATTTTTGCCACAAAATATTAGGAATTTCTGCCTTTTTGCCCCAAAATAAGAAAAATTTCTGCCTATTTTCCCTGAAATAAGTGAAATTTCTGCAATTTTGCAACAAAATAAGTGAAATTTCCTTTTTTTGCCCCTAAATAAGGGGAATTTCAGCCTTTTACCTCAAAATAAGGGGAATTTCTGCATTTTTGCCCCAAAATATGGGAAATTTCTGCCTTTTTTCCCCAAAATAGGAAAAATTTCTGATATTTTGTACCAAAATAATACAAATTTCTGCCTTTTTGCCTCAAAATAAGAAAATTTCTGCTTTTTTTCTGAAATAAGTGAAATTTGGGCAATTTTGCCCCAAAATAATTGAAATTTCTGCAATTTTGCCCCAAAATAAGTGAAATTTCTGGAATTTTGCCCCAAATTAAATGGAATTTCTGAGTTTTGCCCCCAAAAAAGGAGAATTTCTGTTATTTTGCTCCAACAGATAGGGAATTTCTGCCTTTTTGCCCCACAATTAGGTGAATTTCTGAAATTTTGATCCAAAATAAGGGGAATTTCTGCATTTTTGCCTCTAAATAAGTGGAATTTCTGCCTTTCTCTCCCCAAACAAAGGGAATTTCTGTCTTTTTTGCCCCAAAATAAGGAAAATTTCTGACTTATTACCCTGAAATAAGTGAAATTTCCGCAATTTAGCCCCAAAATTAGGGAAATTTCTGCTTTTTTGCCCCCAAATAAAGGGAATTTCAGCCTTTTTAACTCAAAAAAAGGGGAATTTCTGAATTTTGGCACAAAATATTATGAATTTCTGCCTTTTTGTCCCAAAATAAGGAAAATTTCTGCCTTTTTTCCCTAAAATAAGTGAAATTTCTGCAATTTTTCCCCAAAATAAATGAAATTTCTGCAATTTTGCCCCAAAATAAAAGAAATTTCTGGAATTTTGCCCCAAAATAAGTGGAATTTCTCAGTTTTGCCCCAAAATAAAGAGAATTTCTGCCTTCTTGCCCTACAATTATTAAAATTTCTGCAATTTTGCGCTAAAATAAGGGAAATTTCTGCAATTTTTCCCCATAATAAGGGAAATTTCTGCAACTTTGCCCCAAAATAAGGGGAATATCTGTTTTTTGCCCCACAATTAGGGAAATATCTGTTTTTTGCCCCACAATTAGGGAAATTTCTGCAATTTTGCCCTAAATAAGGGGAATTTCTGCCTTTTGCCCCAAAATATGTGGAATTTCTGCCTTTTTGTCCGAAAATAAGAAGAATGCCTACCTTTTTGCCATAAAAAAGGGAAATTTCTTAATTTTTGCTCCAGAATAAGGGGAATTTCTGCTTTTTTGCCTCTAAATAAGTGGAATTTCTGTCTTTTTCCCCCAAAACAAAGGGAATTTCTGTTTTTTTGCCCCAAAATAAAAAAAATTTCTGACTTATTACCCTGAAATAAGTGAAATTTCTGCAAATTGCCCCAAAATAAGGGAAATTTCTGCATTTTTGCCCCCAAATAAGGGAAATTTCAGCCTTTTTACCTCAAAATAAAAGAAATTTCTGCATTTTTGCCACAAAATATTAGGAATTTCTGCATTTTTGCCACAAAATATTAGGAATTTCTGCCTTTTTGCCCTAAAATAAGTCAAATTTCTGCCTTTTTTCCCTGAAATGAGTGAAATTTCTGCAATTTTGCCCCAAAATAAGTGAAATTTCTTGCTTTTTGCCCCCAAATAAGGGGAATTTCAGCATTTTTACCTCAAAATAAGGGGAATTTCTGCATTTTTGCCCCAAAATATGGGAAATTTCTGCCTTTTTTCCTCAAAATAAGAAAAATTTGTGCAATTTTGTACCAAAATAATACAAATTTCTGCCTTTTTGCACGCAAATAAGAAAATTTCTGCTTTTGTTCTGAAATAAGTGAAATTTCTGCAATTTTGCCCCAAAATAATTGAAATTTCTGCAATTTTGCCCCAAAATAAGTGAAATTTCTGGAATTTTGACCCAAAATAAGTGGAATTTCTGAGTTTTGCCCCCAAAATAAGGAGAATTTCTGTTATTTTGTCCCAACATATAGGGAATTTCTGCCTTTTTGCCCCACAATTAGGGGAATTTCTGAAATTTTGCTCCAAAATAAGGGGAATTTCTACTTTTGCCTCTAAATAAGTGGAATTTCTGCCTTTCTCTCCCCAAACAAAGGGAATTTCTGTCTTTTTTGCCCCAAAATAAGGAAAATTTCTGACTTATTACCCTGAAATAAGTGAAATTTCTGCAATTTTGCCCCAAAATAAAGGAAATTTCTGCCTTTTTGCCCCCAAATAAAGGGAATTTCAGCCTTTTTACCTCAAAATATGGGGAATTTCTGAATTTTGGCACAAAATATTATGAATTTCTTTCTTTTTGCCCCAAAATAATGAAAATTTCTGCCTTTTTTCCCTGAAATAAGTGAAATTTCTGCAATTTTGCCCCAAAATAAAAGAAATTTCTGTAATTTTGCCCCAAAATAAGTGGAATTTCTCAGTTTTGCCCCAAAATAAAGGGAATTTCTGCCTTTTTGCCCTACAATTATTAAAATTTCTGCAATTTTGCGCTAAAATAAGGGAAATTTCTGCAATTTTTCCCCATAATAAGGGAAATTTCTGCAACTTTGCCCCAAAATAAGGGGAATATCTGTTTTTTGCCCCACAATTAGGGAAATTTCTGCAAATTGCCCCAAAATAAGGGAAATTTCTGCATTTTTGCCCCCAAATAAGGGGAATTTCAGCCTTTTTACCTCAAAATAAAAGAAATTTCTGCATTTTTGCCACAAAATATTAGGAATTTCTTCATTTTTGCCACAAAATATTAGGAATTTCTGCCTTTTTGTCCGAAAATAAGAAGAATGCCTAACTTTTTGCCGTAAAGAAGGGAAATTTCTTCATTTTTGCTCCAAAATAAGTGGAATTTCTGCTTTTTTGCCTCTAAATAAGTGTAATTTCTGTCTTTTTCCCCCAAAACAAAGGGAATTCCTGTTTTTTGCCCCAAAATAAGGAAAATTTCTGACTTATTACCCTGAAATAAGTGAAATTTCTGCAATTTTGCTCCAAAATAAGGAAAATTTCTGCCTTTTTGCTCCCAAATAAGGGGAATTTCAGCCTTTTTACCTCAAAATAAGGGAAATTTCTGCATTTTTGCCACAAAATATTAGGAATTTCTGCCTTTTTGCCCTAAAATAAGTCAAATTTCTGCCTTTTTTCCCTGAAATGAGTGAAATTTCTGCAATTTTGCCCCAAAATAAGTGAAATTTTTTGCTTTTTGCCCCCAAATAAGGGGAATTTCAGCATTTTTACCTCAAAATAAGGGGAATTTCTGCATTTTTGCCCCAAAATATGGGAAATTTCTGCCTTTTTTCCTCAAAATAAGAAAAATTTGTGCAATTTTGTACCAAAATAATACAAATTTATGCCTTTTTGCACGCAAATAAGAAAATTTCTGCTTTTGTTCTGAAATAAGTGAAATTTCTGCAATTTTGCCCCAAAATAATTGAAATTTCTGCAATTTTGCCCCAAAATAAGTGAAATTTCTGGAATTTTGACCCAAAATAAGTGGAATTTCTGAGTTTTGCCCCCAAAATAAGGAGAATTTCTGTTATTTTGTCCCAACATATAGGGAATTTCTGCCTTTTTGCCCCACAATTAGGGGAATTTCTGAAATTTTGCTCCAAAATAAGGGGAATTTCTACTTTTGCCTCTAAATAAGTGGAATTTCTGCCTTTTTCTCCCAAAACAAAGGGAATTTCTGTCTTTTTTGCCCCAAAATAAGGAAAATTTCTGACTTATTACCCTGAAATAAGTGAAATTTCTGCAATTTTGCCCCAAAATAAAGGAAATTTCTGCCTTTTTGCCCCCAAATAAAGGGAATTTCAGCCTTTTTACCTCAAAATATGGGGAATTTCTGAATTTTGGCACAAAATATTATGAATTTCTTTCTTTTTGCCCCAAAATAAGGAAAATTTTTCCCTTTTTTCCCTGAAATAAGTGAAATTTCTGCAATTTTGCCCCAAAATATAAGAAATTTCTGGAATTTTGCCCCAAAATAAGTGGAATTTCTCATTTTTGCCCCAAAATAAAGAGAATTTCTGCCTTTTTGCTCCACATTTATTAAAATTTCTGCAATTTTGCCCTAAAATAAGAAATTTCTGCAATTTTTCTCCATAATAAGAGAAATTTCTGCAACTTTGCCCCAAAATAAGGGTAATTTCTGTTTTTTGCCCCACAATTAGGAAAATTTCTGTTTTTTGCCCCACAATTAGGGAAATTTCTGCAATATTGCCCTAAATGAGGGGAATTTCTGCCTTTTGCCCCAAAATATGGGGAATTTCTTCCTTTTTGTCCGAAAATAAGAAGAATGCCTAACTTTTTGCCATAAAAAAGGGAAATTTCTTCATTTTTGCTCCAAAATAAGGGGAATTTCTGCTTTTTTGCCTCTAAATAAGTGGAATTTCTGTCTTTTTCCCCCAAAACAAAGGGAATTTCTGTCTTTTTTGCTTCAAATTAAGGAAAATTTCTGACTTATTACCCTGAAATAAGTGAAATTTCTGCAATTTTGCCCCAAAAATAAGGGAAATTTCTGCCATTTTTGAACCTAAATAAGGGAAATTTCAGCCTTTTTACCTCAAAATAAAAGAAATTTCTGCATTTTTGCAACAAAATATTAGGAATTTCTGCATTTTTGCCACAAAATATTAGGAATTGCTGCCTTTTTGTCCGAAAATAAGAAGAATGCCTACCTTTTTGCCATAAAGAAGGGAAATTTCCTCATTTTTGCTCCAAAATAAAGGGAATTTCTGCTTTTTTGCCTCTAAATAAGTGTAATTTCTGTCTTTTTCTCCCAAAACAAAGGGAATTCCTGTTTTTTGCCCCAAAATAAGGAAAATTTCTGACTTATTACTCTGAAATAAGTGAAATTTCTGCAATTTTGCTCCAAAATAAGGAAAATTTCTGCCTTTTTGCCCCCAAATAAGGGGAATTTCAGCCTTTTTACCTCAAAATAAGGGAAATTTCTGCATTTTTGCCACAAAATATTAGGAATTTCTGCCTTTTTGCCCCAAAAGAAGAAAAATTTCTGCCTCTTTTCCCTGAAATAAGTGAAATTTCTGCAATTTTGCCCCAAAATAAGTGAAATTTCTGCAATTTTGCCCCAAAATAAGGGAAATTTCTGGAATTTTGCCCAAAAATAAGTGGAATTTCTGAGTTTTGCCCCAAAATAAAGAGAATTTCTGTCTTTATGCCCCAACATTTAGGGAATTTCTGCCTTTTGGTTTCACAATTAGGGGAATTTCTGCAATTTTGCTCCAAAATACGGGGAATTTATGCCTTTTTGCCCGAAAATAAGAAGAATGCATACCTTTTTGCCATAAAAAAGCGAAATTTCTTCATTTTTGCTCCAAAATAAGGGGAATTTCAGCCTTTTTACCTCTAAATAAGTGGAATTTCTGTCTTTTTCCCCCAATTAAAGAGAATTTCTGTCTTTCTTGCCCCAAAATAAGGAAAATTTCTGACTTATTTCCTTGAAATAAGTGAAATTTCTGCAATTTTGCCCCAAAATAAGGGAAATTTCTGCCTTTTTGCCCCCAAATAAAGGGAATTTCAGCTTTTTACCTCAAAAAAAGGGGAATTTCTGAATTTTGGCACAAAATATGAATTTCTGCCTTTTTTTTCAAAATAAGGAAAATTTCTGCCTTTTTTCCCTGAAATAAGTGAAATTTCTGCAATTTTGCCCGAAAATAAATGAAATTTCTGCAATTTTGCCCCAAAATAAAAGAAATTTCTGGAATTTTGCCCCAAAATAAGTGGAATTTCTGAGTTTGGCCCCAAAATAAAGAGAATTTCTGACTTTTTGCACCACAATTAGTAAAATTTCTGCAATTTTGCCCGAAAATAAGGGAAATTTCTGCAATTTTTCCCCATAATAAGGTAAATTTCTGCAACTTTGCCCCAAAATAAGAGGAATTTCTGTTTTTTGCCCCACAATTAGGAAAATTTCTGTTTTTTGATCCACAATTAGGGAAATTTCTGCAATTTTGCTCTAAATAAGGGGCATTTCTGCCTTTTGCCCAAAATATGGGGAATTTCTGCCTTTTTGTCCAAAAATAAGAAGAATGCCTACCTTTTTGCCATAAAAAAGGGAAATTTCTTCATTTTTGCTCCAAAATAAGGGGAACTTTTGCCTTTTTGCCTCTAAATAAGTGGAATTTCTGTCTTTTTCCCACAAAACAAAGGGAATTTCTGTATTTTTGCCCCAAAATAAGAAAAATTTCTGACTTTTTACCCTGAATTTAAATGAAATTTCTGCAAATTGCCCCAAAATAAGGGAAATTTCTGCATTTTTGCCCCCAAATAAGGGGAATTTCAGCCTTTTTACTTCAAAATAAAAGAAATTTCTGCATTTTTGCAACAAAATATTAGGAATTTCTGCATTTTTGCCACAAAATATTAGGAATTTCTGCCTTTTTGTCCGAAAATAAAAGACTGCCTACATTTTTGCCATAAAGAAGGGAAATTTCTTCATTTTTGCTCCAAAATAAGGGGAATTTCTGCTTTTTTGCCTCTAAATAAGTGGAATTTCTGTCTTTTTCCCCCAAAACAAAGGGAATTTCTGGTTTTTGCCCCAAAATAAAGAAAATTTCTGACTTAGTACCCTGAAATAATTGAAATTTCTGCAATTTTGCTCCAAAATAAGGGAAATTTCTGCCTTTTTGCCCCCAAATAAGGGGAATTTTAGCCTTTTTACCTCAAAATTAGTGAAATTTCTGCATTTTTGCCACAAAATATTAAGAATTTCTGCCTTTTTGCCCCAAAATAAGAAAAATTTCTGCCTATTTTCCTTGAAATAAGTGAAATTTCTGCAATTTTGCCCCAAAATAAGGGAAATTTCTGGAATTTTGCCCAAAAATAAGTGGAATTTCTGAGTTTTGCCCCAAAATAAAGAGAATTTCTGTCTTTATGCCCCAACATATAGGGAATTTCTGCCTTTTTGCTTCACAATGAAAGGAATTTCTGCAATTTTGCTCCAAAATACGGGGAATTTCTGCCTTTCTGCCCGAAAATAAGAAGAATGCATACCTTTTTGCCATAAAAAAAAGAAATTTCTTAATTTTTGCTCCAAAATAAGGTGAATTTCTGCTTTTTTGCCTCTAAATAAGTGGAATTTCTGTCTTTTTCCCCCAAAAACAAAGGGAATTTCTGTCTTTTTTGACCCAAAATAAGGAAAATTTCTGACTTATTACCGTGAAATAAGTGAATTTTCAGCAATTTTGCCCCAAAATAAAAGAAATTTCTGCCTTTTTGCCCCCAAATAAGGGGAATTTCAGCCTTTTTACCTCAAAATAAGGGGAATTTCTGCATTTTTGCCACAAAATATTAGGAATTTCTGCCTTTTTGCCCCAAAATAAGAAAAATTTCTGCCTATTTTCCCTGAAATAAGTGAAATTTCTGCAATTTTGCAACAAAATAAGTGAAATTTCTTTTTTTTGCCCCTAAATAAGGGGAATTTCAGCCTTTTTACCTCAAAATAAGGGGAATTTCTGCATTTTTGCCCCAAAATATGGGAAATTTCTGCCTTTTTTCCCCAAAATAGGAAAAATTTCTGCAATTTTGTACCAAAATAATACAAATTTCTGCCTTTTTGCCTCCAAATAAGAAAATTTCTGCTCTTTTTCTGAAATAAGTGAAATTTGGGCAATTTTGCCCCAAAATAATTGAAATTTCTGCAATTTTGCCCCAAAATAAGTGAAATTTCTGGAATTTTGCCCCAAAATAAATGGAATTTCTGAGTTTTGCCCCCAAAAAAGGAGAATTTCTGTTATTTTGCTCCAACAGATAGGGAATTTCTGCCTTTTTGCCCCACAATTAGGTGAATTTCTGAAATTTTGATCCAAAATAAGGGGAATTTCTGCTTTTTTGCCTCTAAATAAGTGGCATTTCTGCCTTTCTCTCCCCAAACAAAGGGAATTTCTGTCTTTTTTGCCCCGAAATAAAGAAAATTTCTGACTTATTACCCTGAAATAAGTGAAATTTCTGCAATTTGGCCCAAAATAAAGGAAATTTCTGCATTTTTGCCCTACAATTTGTGAAATTTCTGCAATTTTGCCCTAAAATAAGGGAAATTTCTGCAATTTTTCTTCATAATAAGGGAAATTTCTGCAACTTTGCCCTAAAATAAGGGGGATTTCTGTTTTTTGCCCCACAATTAGGGAAATTTCTGCAATTTTGCCCTAAATAAGAGAAATTTCTGCCTTTTGCCCCAAAATATGGGGAATTTCTGCCTTTTTGTCTGAAAATAAGAAGAAAGCCTACCTTTATGCCATAAAAAAGGGAAATTTCTTCATTTTTGCTCCAATATAAGGGGAACTTTTGCCTTTTTGCCTCTAAATAATTGGAATTTCTGTCTTTTTCCCCCAAAACAAAGGGAATTTCTGGTTTTTTTGCCCCCAAGTAAAGAAAATTTCTGACTTATTACCCTGAAATAAGTGATATTTCTGCAAATTGCCCCAAAATAATGGAAATTTCTGCATTTTTGCCCCCAAATAACGGGAATTTCAGCCTTTTTACCTCAAAATAAGGAAAATTTCTGCATTTTTGCAACAAAATATTAGGAATTTCTGCATTTTTACCACAAAATATTAGGAATTTCTGCGTTTTTGCCCCAAAATAAGAAAATTTCTCCTTTTTTTTGAAATAAGTGAAATTTCTTCAATTTTGCCCCAAAATAAGTGAAATTTCTGCAATTTTGCCCCAAAATAAGGGAAATTTCTGGAATTTTGCCCCAAAGTAAGTGGAATTTATGAGTTTTACCCCAAAATAAGGAGAATTTCTGTCTTTCTGCCCCAACATATAGGGAATTTCTGACTTTTTGCCCCACAATTAGGGGAATTTCTGCAATTTTGCTCCAAAATACGGGGAATTTCTGCCTTTTTGCCCAAAAATAAGAAGAATGCATACCTTTTTGCCATAAGAAAGGGAAATTTCTTCATTTTTGCTCCAAAATAAGGTGAATTTCTGCTTTTTTGCCTCTAAATAAGTGGAATTTCTGTGTTTTTCCCCCTAAACAAAGGGAATTTTTTTTTGCCCCAAAATAAGGAAAATTTCTGACTTATTACCCTGAAATAAGTGAAATTTCTGCAATTTTGCCCCAAAATAAGGGAAATTTCTGCCTTTTTGCTCTTAAATAAGGAGAATTTCAGCCTTTTTACCTCAAAATAAGAGGAATTTCTTCATTTTTGCCCCAAAATATGGGAAATTTCTGCCTTTATTTAGTGAAATAAGTGAAATTTCTGCAATTTTGCCCCAAAATAAGTGAAATTTCTGCAATTTTGCCCACATATAAAAGAAATTTCTGGAATTTTGCCCCAAAATAAGTGGAATTTCTGAGTTTTGCCCCAAAATAAAGAGAATTTCTGCCTTTTTGCCCCACAATTAGTAAAATTTCTGCAATTTTGCCCTAAAATAATAGAAATTTCTGCAATTTTTCCCCATAATAAGGGAAATTTCTGATACTTTGCCCCAAAATAAGGGGAATTTCTGTTTTTTGCCCCACAATTAGGGAAATTTCTGTTTTTTGCCCCAGAATTAGGGAAATTTCTGTTTTTTGCCCCACAATTAGGGAAATTTCTGCAATTTTGCCCTAAATAAGGGGAATTTCTGCCTTTTGCCCCAAAATATGGGTAATTTCTGCCTTTTTGTCTGAAAATAATAAGAATGCCTACCTTCTTGCCATAAAAAAGAAAAATTTCTTTATTTTTGCTCCAATATAAGGGGAATTTCTGCTTTTTTGCCTCTAAATAAGTGGAATTTCTGTCTTTTTCCCCCAAAACAAAAGGAATTTCTGTTTTTTGCCCCAAAATAAAGAAAATTTCTGACTTATTACGCTGATATAAGTGAAATTTCTGCAATTTTGCTCCAAAATAAGGGAAATTTCTGCCTTTTTGCCCCCAAATAAGGGGAATTTCAGCCTTTTTACCTCAAAATAAGGTCAATTTCTGCATTTTTGCCACAAAATATTAGGAATTTCTGCATTTTTGCCCCAAAATAAGAAAAATTTCTGCCTATTTTCCCTGAAATAAGTGAAATTTCTGCAATTTTGCCCCAAAATAAGTGAAATTTCTGCAATGTTGCCCCAAAATAAGGGAAATTTCTGGAATTTTGCCCCAAAATAAGTGGAATTTCTGAGTTTTGCCCCAAGTTAAGGAAAATTTCTGTCTTTTTCCCAAACATATAGACAATTTTTGCCTTTTTGTCCCACAATTAGAGGAATTTCTACAATTTTGCTCCAAAATACGAGGAATTTCTGCCTTTTTTCCCGAAAATAAGAAGAATGCATACCTTTTTGCAATAAAAAAGGGAAATTTCTTCATTTTTGCTCCAAAATAAGGGGAATTTCTGCTTTTTTGCCTCTAAATAAGTAAAATTTCTGTCTTTTCCCCCCAAAACAAAGGGAATTTCTGTCTTTTTTGCCCAAAAATAAGGAAAATTTCTGACTTATTACCTTGAAATAAGTGAAATTTCAGCAATTTTACCCAAAATAAAAGAAATTTCTGCATTTTTGCCCCCAAATAAGGGGAATTTCAGCATTTTTACCTCAAGATCAGGGCAATTTCTGCATTTTTGCCACAAAATATTAGGAATTTCTACCTTTTTGCAACAAAATAAGAAAAATTTCTGCCTATTTTCCCTGAAATAAGTGAAATTTCTGCAATTTTGCCACAAAATAAGTGAAATTTCTGCCTTTTTGCCCCCAAATAAGGGGAATTTCAGCCTTTTTACCTCAAAATAAGGGGAATTTCTTCATTTTTGCCCCAAAATATGGGAAATTTCTGCATTTTTTCCCCAAAATAAGAAAAATTTCTGCAATTTTGTACCAAAATAATACAAATTTCTGCTTTTTTGCCCCAAATAAGAAAATTTCTACTTTTTTTCTGAAATAAGTGAAATTTGGGCAATTTTGCCCCAAAATAATTGAAATTTCTGCAATTTTGCCCCAAAATAAGTGAAATTTCTAGAATTTTGTCTCAAAATAAGTGGAATTTCTGAGTTTTGCCCCCAAAATAAGGAGAATTTCTGTTATTTTGCCCCAACATATTAGGAATTTCTGCCTTTTTGCCCCACAATTAGGGGAATTTCTGAAATTTTGCTCCAAATAAGGGGAATTTCTGCTTTTTTGCCTCTAAATAAGTGGAATTTCTGCCTTTTTCTCCAAATCAAAGTGAATTTCTGTCTTTTTTGTCCCAAAATAAGGAAAATTTCTGACTTATTACCCTGAAATAAGTGAAATTTCTGCAATTTTGCCCCAAAATAAGGGAAATTTCTGCCTTTTTGCCCACAAATAAAGGAATTTCAGCCTTTTTACCTCTAAATATGAGGAATTTCTGAATTTTGGCACAAAATATTATGAATTTCTGCCTTTTTGCCCCAAAATAAGGAAAATTTCTGCCTTTTTTCCCTGAAATAAGTGAAATTTCTGCAATTTTGCCCCAAAATAAGTGAAATTTCTGCAATTTTGCCCTAAAATAAAAGAAATTTCTGGAATTTTACCCCAAAATAAGTGGAATTTCTGAGTTTTGCCCAAAAATAAAGAGAATTTCTGCCTTTGTGCCCCACAATTAGTGAAATTTCTGCAATTTTGCCCTAAAATAAGGGAAATTTCTGCAATTTTTCTTCATAATAAGGGAAATTTTTGCACTTTGTCCCAAAATAAGGGGAATTTCTGTTTTTTGCCCCACAATTAGGGAAATTTCTGCAATTTTGCCCTAAATAAGGGGAATTTCTGCCTTTTGCCCCAAAATATGGGGAATTTCCTGCTTTTTTTGTATGAAAATAAGAAGAATGCCTACCTTTATGCCATAAAAAAGGGAAATTTCTTCATTTTTGCTCCAAAATAAGGGGAACTTTTGCATTTTTGCCTCTAAATAAGTGGAATTTCTGTCTTTTTCCTCCTAAACAAAGGGAATTTCTGTTTTTTTGCCCCAAAATAAAGAAAATTTCTGACTTATTACCCTGAAATAAGTGATATTTCTGCAAATTGCCCGAAATAAGGGAAATTTCTGTCTTTTTGCTCCCAAATAATGGGAATTTCAGCCTTTTTACCTCAAAATAAGGGAAATTTCTGCATTTTTGCCACAAAATATTAAAAATTTCTGCATTTTTGCCCCAAAATAAGAAAAATTTCTGCCTATTTTCCCTGAAATATGTGAAATTTCTGCAATTTTGCCCCAAAATAAGTGAAATTTCTGCAATTTTGCCCCAAAATAAGGGAAATTTTTGGAATTTTGCCCAAAAATAAGTGGAATTTCTGAGTTTTGCCCCAAAATAAAGAGAATTTCTGTCTTTATGCCCCAACATATAGGGAATTTCTGCCTTTTTGCTTCACAATTAGGGGAATTTCTGCAATTTTGCTCAAAATACGGGGAATTTCTGCATTTTTGCCCGAAAATAAGAAGATTGCACACCTTTTTGCCATAAAAAGGGAAATTTCTTCATTTTTGCTCCAAAATAAGGGGAATTTCTGCTTTTTTGCCTCTAAATAAGTGGAATTTCTGTCTTTCCCCCCAAAAACAAAGGGAATTTCTGTCGTTTTTGCCCCAAAATAAGGAAAATTTCTGACTTATTACCGTGACATAAGTGAAATTTCAGGAATTTTGCCCCAAAATAAAAGAAATTTCTGCATTTTTGCCCCCAAATAAGGGGAATTTCAGCCTTTTTACCTCAAAATCAGGGGAATTTCTGCATTTTTGCCACAAAATATTAGGAATTTCTGCCTTTTTTCCCCAAAATAAGAAAAATTTCTGCCTATTTTCCCTGAAATAAGTGAAATTTCTGCAATTTTGCTACAAAGTAAATGAAATTTCTCTTTTTTTTGGACGCTAATAAGGGGAATTTCAGCCTTTTTACCTCAAAATAAGGGGAATTTCTGCATTTTTACCCCAAAATATGGCAAATTTCTGTATTTTTACCCCAAAATTAAAAAAATTTCTGCAATTTTGTACCAAAATAATACAAATTTTCGCCTTTTTGCCCCCAAATAAGAAAATTTCTACTTTTTTTTCTGAAATAAGTGAAATTTCTGCAATTTTGACCCAAAATAATTGAAATTTCTGCAATTTTGCCCCAAACTAAGTGAAATTTCTGGAATTTTGTCTCAAAATAAGTGGAATTTCTAGTTTTGCCCCCAAATAAGGACAATTTCTGTTATTTTGCAACAACATATAGGGAATTTCTGCCTTTTTGCCCCACAATTAGAGGAATTTCTGAAATTTTGCTCCAAAATAAGGGGAATTTCTGCTTATTTGCCTCTAAATAAGTAGAATTTCTGCCTTTTTCTCCCAAAACAAAGGGAATTTCTGTATTTTTTGCCTTAAAATAAGGAAAATTTCTGACTTATTACCCTGAAATAAGTGAAATTTCTGCAATTTTGCCCCAAAATAAGGGAAATTTCTGCTTTTTTGCCCCCAAATAAAGGGAATTTCAGCCTTTTTACCTCAAAATATAAGGAATTTCTGAATTTTGGCACAAAATTTTATGAATTTCTGCCTTTTTGCCCCAAAATAAGGAAAATTTCTGCCTTTTTTCCCTTAAATAAGTAAAATTTCTGCAATTTTGCCCCAAAATAAGTGAAATTTCTGCAATTTTGCCCCAAAATAAAAGAAATTTCTGGAATTTTGCCCCAAAATAATTGGAAGTTCTGAATTATGCCCCAAAATAAAGAGAATTTCTGACTTTTTGCCCCACAATTAGTGAAATTTCTGCAATTTTGCCCTAAAATAAGGGAAATTTCTGCAATTTTTCCCCATAATATGGGAAATTTCTGCAACTTTGCCCCAAAATAAGGGGAATTTCTGTTTTTTGCCCCACAATTAGGGAAATTTCTGCAATTTTGCCCTAAATAAGGGGAATTTCTGCCTTTTCCCCCAAAATATGGGGAATTTCTGCATTTTTGTCTGAAAATAAGAAGAATGCCTACCTTTATGCCATAAAAAAAAGAAATTTTTTCATTTTTGCTCCAAAATAAGGGGAACTTTTGACTTTTTGCCTCTAAATAAGTGGAATTTCTGTCTTTTTCCCCCAAAACAAAGGGAATTTCTGGTTTTTTTGCCCCAAAATAAGGAAAATTTCTGACTTATTACCCTGAAATAAGTGATATTTCTGCAAATGCCCGAAATAAGGGAAATTTCTGCATTTTTGCCCCCAAATAAGGGGAATTTCAGCCTTTTTACCTCAAAATAAGGGAAATTTCTGCATTTTTGCCACAAAATATTAGGAATTTCTGCATTTTTGCCACAAAATATTAGGAATTTCTGCGTTTTTGCCCCAAAATAAGAAAATTTCTCCTTTTTTTTGAAATAAGTAAAATTTCTGCAATTTTGCCCCAAAATAAGTGAAATTTCTGCAATTTTGCCCCAAAATAAGGGAAATTTCTGGAATTTTGCCCCAAAGTAAGTGGAATTTATGAGTTATACTTCAAAATAAGGAGAATTTCTGTCTTTCTGCCCCTACATAAAGGGAATTTCTGCCTTTTTGCCCCACAATTAGGGGAATTTCTTCAATTTTGCTCCAAAATACGGGGAATTCCTGCCTTTTTGCCCAAAAATAAGAAGAATGCATACATTTTGCCATAAAAAAGAGAAATTTCTTCATTTTTACTCCAAAATAAGGGGAATTTCTGCTTTTTGCCTCTAAATAAGTGGAATTTCTGACTTTTTCCCCCAAAACAAAAGGAATTTCTGTCTTTTTCCCCCAAAATAAGGGAAATTTCTGCCTTTTTGCCCTTATATAAGGGGAATTTCAGCATTTTTACCTCAAAGTAAAAGGAATTTCTGCATTTTTGCCCCAAAATATGGGAAATTTCTGCCTTTTTGCCCTAAAATAAGAAAATTTTCTGCCATTTTGTAACAAAATAAAAGAATTTTCTGCCTTTTTGCTCCAAAATAAAAAAAATTTCTCCTTTTTTTCTGAATTAAGTGAAATATCTGCAATTTTGCCCCAAAATAAGTGAAATTTCTGCAATTTTGCCCCAAAATAAGGGAAATTTCTGGAATTTTGCCCCAAAGTAAGTGGAATTTATGAGTTTTACCCCAAAATAAGGAGAATTTCTGTCTTTCTGCCTTAACATATAGGGAATTTCTGCTTTTTTGCCCCACAATTAGGGGAATTTCTGCAATTTAGCTCCAAAATACGGGGAATTTCTGCTTTTTTGCCTGAAAATAAGAAGAATGCATACATTTTTGCCATAAAAAAGGGAAATTTCTTCATTTTTGCTCCAAATTAAGGGGAATTTCTGCTTTTTTGCCTCTAAATAAGTGGAATTTCTGTGTTTTTCCCCCAAAACAAAGGGAATTTCTGTATTTTTTGCCCCAAAATAAGGAAAATTTCTGACTTATTACCCTGAAATAAGTGAAATTTCTGCAATTTTGCCCCAAAATAAGTAAAATTTCTGCATTTTTGCCCTTAAATAAGGGGAATTTCAGCCTTTTTACCTCAAAATAAAAGGAATTTCAGCCTTTTTACCTCAAAATAAGGGAAACTTCTACATTTTTGCCACAAATATTAGGAATTTCTGCCTTTTTGCCCAAAAATAAGGAAAATTTCTGCCCTTTTTCCCTGAAATAAGTGAAATTTCTGCAATTTTGCCCCAAAATAAGGGAAATTTCTGCTTTTTGCCCCCAAATAAGGTTAATTTAAGCCTTTTTACCTAAAAATAAGGGGAATTTTTGCATTTTTGCCCCAAAATATGGGAAATTTCTGCCTTTTTGCCCCAAAATAAAAAAAAATTTCTGCCATTTTGTGCCAAAATAAAAGAAATTTCTGCCTTTTTGCTTCAAAATAAAAAAATTTCTCCCTTTTTTCTGGAATAAGTGAAATTTCTGCAATTTTGCCCCAAAATAAGTGAAATTTCTGCAATTTTGCCCCAAAATAAGGGAAATTTCTGGAATTTTGCCTCAAAATAAGTGGAATTTCTGAGTTTTGCCCCAAAATAAGGAGAATTTCTGTCTTTTCCCCCAATATATAGGGAATATCTGCCTTTTTGACCCACAATTAGGGGAATTTCTGCAATTTTGCTCCAAAATACGGGGTATTTCTGCCTTTTTGCCCGAAAATAAGAAGAATGCTTACATTTTGCCATAAAAAAAGGAAATGTCTTCATTTTTGCTCTAAAATAAGGGGAATTTCTGCTGTTTTGCCTCTAAATAAGTGGAATTTCTGTCTTTTTCCCAAAAATCAAAGGGAATTTCCTTCTTCTTTGCCCCAAAATAAGGAAAATTTCTGACTTATTACCCTGAAATAAGTGAAATTTCTGCAATTTTGCCACAAAATAAGGGAAATTTCTGTCTTTTTGCCCCCAAATAAGAGGAATTTCAGCCTTTTAACATCAAAATCAGGGGAATTTCTGCATTTTTGCCCCAAAATATGGGAAATTTCTGCCTTTTTTCCCCAAAATAAGAAAAATTTCTGCAATTTTGTACCAAATAAAAGAAATTTTTGCCTTTTTGCCCCAAAATAAGAAAATTTCTTTTTTTTTCTGAAATAAGTGAAATATCTGCAATTTTGCCCCAAAATAAGTGAAATTTCTGCAATTTTGTCCCAAAATAAGGAAAATTTCTGGAATTTTGCCCCAAAATAAGTGGAATTTATGAGTTTTACCCCAAAATAAGGAGAATTTCTGTCTTTCTGCCCCAACATATAGGTAATTTCTGCCTTTTTGCCCCTCAATTAGGGGAATTTCTGCTATTTTGCTCCAAATACGGGGTATTTCTGCCTTTTTGCCCGAAAATAAGAAGAATGCATAACTTTTTGCCATAAAAAAGGGAAATTTCTTCATTTTTGCTCCAAAATAAAAGGAATTTCTGCTTTTTTGCCTCTAAATAAGTGGAATTTCTGTCTTTTTCCCCCAAAACAAAGCGAATTTGTCTCTTTTTTGCCCCAAAATATGGAAAATTTCTGACTTATTACCCTGAAATAAGTGAAATTTCTGCAATTTTGCCCCAAAATAAGGGAAATTTCTGCATGTGCCCCCAAATAAGGGGAATTTCAGCCTTTTTACCTCAAAATAAGGTGAATTTCTGCATTTTTGCCAAAAAATATTGGAATTTCTGCCTTTTTGCCCCAAAATAAGTGAAATTTCTGCAATTTTTCCAAAAAATATGGGAAATTTCTGGAATTTTGCCCCAAAATAAGTGTAATTACTTAGTTCTGCCCCAAAATAAAGAGAATTTCTTTCTTTATGCCCACATATAGGGAATTTCTGCCTTTTTGCCCCAAAATTAGGGGAATTTCTGCAATTTTGCTCCAAAATACAGGGAATTTCTGCCTTTTTGCCTGAAAATAAGAAGAATGCATACCTTTTTGCCTTAAAAAAGGAAAATTTATTCATTTTTGCTCCAAAATAAGGGGAATTTCTGCTTTTTTGCCTTTAAATAAGTGGAATTTCTGTATTTTTCCCCCCAAACAAAGGGAATTTCTGTCTTTTTGCCCCAAAATAAAAAAAATTTCTGACTTTTTACCCTGAAATAAGTGAAATTTCTTCCATTTTTCCCCAAAATAAGGGAAATTTCTGCCTTTTTGCCCCCAAATAAGGGGAATTTCAGCATTTTTACCTCAAAATAAGGGAAATTTCTGCATTTTTGCAACAAAATATTAGGAATTTCTGCATTTTTGCCACAAAATATTAGGAATTTCTGCCTTTTTGCCCCAAAATATGGGAAATTTCTGCTTTTTTGCCCCATAATAAAAAAAAAATTTCTGCAATTTTGTACCAAAATAAAAGAAATTTCTGCCTTTTTGTTTCAAAATAAGAAAATTTCTTTTTTTTTCTGAAATAAGTGAAATATCTGCCATTTTGCCCCAAAATAAGTGAAATTTCTGCAATTTTGCCCCAAAATAAGTGAAATTTCTGGAATTTTGCCCCAAAGTAAGTGGAATTTATGAGTTTTACCCCAAAATAAGGAGAATTTCTGTCTTTCTGCCTTAACATATAGGGAATTTCTGCCTTTTTGCCCCACAATTAGGGGAATTTCTGCAATTTTGCTCCAAAATACGGGGAATTTCTGCCTTTTTGCCCGAAAATAAGAAGAATGCATACAATTTTGCCATAAAAAAGGGAAATTTCTTCATTTTTGCTCCAAAAAAAAAAGGAATTTCTGCTTTTTTGCCTCTAAATAAGTGGAATTTCTGTTTTTTTCCCCCAAAACAAAGCGAATTTCTCTCTTTTTTGCCCCAAAATAAGGAAAATTTCTGACTTATTACTCTGAAATAAGTGAAATTTCTGCAATTTTGCCCCAAAATAGGGGAAATTTCTGCATTTGCCCACAAATAATGGGAATTTCAGCCTTTTTACCTCAAAATAAGGGGAATTTCTGCATTTTTGCCAAAAAATATTGATATTTCTGCCTTTTTGCCCCAAAATAAGGGAAATTTCTGCCTATTTTCTCTGAAATAAGTGAAATTTCTGCAATTTTGCCCCTAAATAAGTGAAATTTCTGCAATTTTACCGCAAAATATGGGAAACTTCTGGAATTTTGCCCCAAAATAAGTGGAATTTCTGAGTTCTTCCCCAAAATAAAGAGAATTTCTGTCTTTATGCCCCAACATATAAGGAATTTTTGCCTTTTTGCCCCACAATTAGGGGAATTTCTGCAATTTTGCTCCAAAATACGTGGAATTTCTGCCTTTTTGCACGAAAATAAGAAGAATGCATACCTTTTTGCCATAAAAAAGGAAAATTTCTTCATTTTTGCTCCAAAATAAGGGGAATTTCTGCTTTTTTGCCTCTAAATAAGTGGAATTTCTGTTTTTTTTCCCCCAAAACAAAGCGAATTTCTCTCTTTTTTGCCCCAAAATAAGGAAAATTTCTGACTTATTACCCTGAAATAAGTGATATTTCTGCAAATTGCCCGAAATAAGGGAAATTTCTGTCTTTTTGCTCCCAAATAATGGGAATTTCAGCCTTTTTACCTCAAAATAAGGGAAATTTCTGCATTTTTGCCACAAAATATTAAAAATTTCTGCCCTTTTGCCCCAAAATACGAAAAATTTCTGCCTATTTTCCCTGAAATAAGTGAAATTTCTGCAATTTTGCCCCAAAATAAGTGAAATTTCTGCAATTTTGCCCCAAAATAAGGGAAATTTTTGGAATTTTGCCCAAAAATAAGTGGAATTTCTGAGTTTTGCCCCAAAATAAAGAGAATTTCTGTCTTTATGCCCCAACATATAGGGAATTTCTGCCTTTTTGCTTCACAATTAGGAAAATTTCTGCAATTTTGCTCCAAAATACGGGGAATTTCTGCATTTTTGCCCGAAAATAAGAAGAATGCACACCTTTTTGCCATAAAAAGGGAAATTTCTTCATTTTTGCTCCAAAATAAGGGGAATTTCTGCTTTTTTGCCTCTAAATAAGTGGAATTTCTGTCTTTCCCCCCAAAAACAAAGGAAATTTCTGTCGTTTTTGCCCCAAAATAAGGAAAATTTCTGACTTATTACCGTGACATAAGTGAAATTTCAGCAATTTTGCCCCAAAATAAAAGAAATTTCTGCATTTTTGCCCCCAAATAAGGGGAATTTCAGCCTTTTTACCTCAAAATAAGGGGAATTTCTGCATTTTTACCCCAAAATATGGCAAATTTTTGTATTTTTACCCCAAAATTAAAAAAATTTCTGCAATTTTGTACCAAAATAATACAAATTTTCGCCTTTTTGCCCCCAAATAAGAAAATTTCTACTTTTTTTTCTGAAATAAGTGAAATTTCTGCAATTTTGCCCCAAAATAATTGAAATTTCTGCAATTTTGCCCCAAACTAAGTGAAATTTCTGGAATTTTGTCTCAAAATAAGTGGAATTTCTAGTTTTGCCCCCAAATAAGGACAATTTCTGTTATTTTGCAACAACAAATAGGGAATTTCTGCCTTTTTGCCCCACAATTAGAGGAATTTCTGAAATTTTGCTCCAAAATAAGGGGAATTTCTGCTTATTTGCCTCTAAATAAGTAGAATTTCTGCCTTTTTCTCCCAAAACAAAGGGAATTTCTGTATTTTTTGCCCCATAATAAGGAAAATTTCTGACTTATTACCCTGAAATAAGTGAAATTTCTGCAATTTTGCCCCAAAATAAGGGAAATTTCTGCTTTTTTGCCCCCAAATAAAGGGAATTTCAGCCTTTTTACCTCAAAATATAAGGCATTTCTGAATTTTGGCACAAAATTTTATGAATTTCTGCCTTTTTGCCCCAAAATAAGGAAAATTTCTGCCTTTTTTCCCTTAAATAAGTAAAATTTCTGCAATTTTGCCCCAAAATAAGTGAAATTTCTGCAATTTTGCCCCAAAATAAGGGAAATTTCTGGAATTTTGCCCCAAAGTAAGTGGAATTTATGAGTTTTACCCCAAAATAAGGAGAATTTCTGTCTTTCTGCCTTAACATATGGGAATTTCTGCTTTTTTGCCCCACAATTAGGGGAATTTCTGCAATTTAGCTCCAAAATACGGGGAATTTCTGCTTTTTTGCCTGAAAATAAGAAGAATGCATACCTTTTTGCCATAAAAAAGGGAAATTTCTTCATTTTTGCTCCAAATTAAGGGGAATTTCTGCTTTTTTGCCTCTAAATAAGTGGAATTTCTGTGTTTTTCCCCCAAAACAAAGGGAATTTCAGTATTTTTTGCCCCAAAATAAGGAAAATTTCTGACTTATTACCCTGAAATAAGTGAAATTTCTGCAATTTTGCCCTAAAATAAGTAAAATTTCTGCCTTTTTGCCCTTAAATAAGGGGAATTTCAGCCTTTTTACCTCAAAATAAAAGGAATTTCAGCCTTTTTACCTCAAAATAAGGGAAACTTCTACATTTTTGCCACAAAATATTAGGAATTTCTGCCTTTTTGCCCCCAAATAAGGTTAATTTCAGCCTTTTTACCTAAAAATAAGAAGAATTTCTGCATTTTTGCCCCAAAATATGGGAAATTTCTGCCTTTTTGCCCCAAAATAAAAAAAAATTTCTGCCATTTTGTGCCAAAATAAAAGAAATTTCTGCCTTTTTGCTTCAAAATAAAAAAATTTCTCCCTTTTTTCTGAAATAAGTGAAATTTCTGCAATTTTGCCCCAAAATAAGTGAAATTTCTGCAATTATGCCCCAAAATAAGGGAAATTTCTGGAATTTTGCCTCAAAATAAGTGGAATTTCTGAGTTTTGCCCCAAAATAAGGAGAATTTCTGTCTTTTCCCCCAATATATAGGAAATATCTGCCTTTTTGACCCACAATTAGGGGAATTTCTGCAATTTTGCTCCAAAATACGGGGTATTTCTGCCTTTTTGCCCGAAAATAAGAAGAATGCTTACATTTTGCCATAAAAAAAGGAAATTTCTTCATTTTTGCTCTAAAATAAGGGGAATTTCTGCTTTTTTGCCTCTAAATAAGTGGAATTTCTGTCTTTTTCCCCCAAAACAAAGCGAATTTCTCTCTTTTTTGCCCCAAAATAAGGAAAATTTCTGACTTATTACCCTGAAATAAGTGAAATTTCTGCAATTTTGCCCCAAAATAAGGGAAATTTCTGCATTTGCCCCCAAATAAGGGGAATTTCAGCCTTTTTACCTCAAAATAAGGTGAATTTCTGCATTTTTGCCAAAAAATATTGGAATTTCTTCCTTTTTGCCCCAAAATAAGTGAAATTTCTGCAATTTTGCCCCAAAATATGGGAAATTTCTAGAATTTTGCCCCACAATAAGTGTAATTATTTAGTTCTGCCCCAAAATAAAGAGAATTTCTTTCTTTATGCCCACATATAGGGAATTTCTGCCTTTTTGCCCCAAAATTAGGGGAATTTCTGCAATTTTGCTCCAAAATACAGGGAATTTCTGCCTTTTTGCCTGAAAATAAGAAGAATGCATACCTTTTTGCCTTAAAAAAGGAAAATTTATTCATTTTTGCTCCAAAATAAGGGGAATTTCTGCTTTTTGCCTTTAAATAAGTGGAATTTCTGTATTTTTCCCCCCAAACAAAGGGAATTTCTGTCTTTTTGCCCCAAAATAAAAAAAATTTCTGACTTTTTACCCTGAAATAAGTGAAATTTCTTCCATTTTTCCCCAAAATAAGGGAAATTTCTGCCTTTTTGCCCCCAAATAAGGGGAATTTCAGCATTTTTACCTCAAAATAAGGGAAATTTCTGCATTTTTGCAACAAAATATTAGGTATTTCTGCATTTTTGCCACAAAATATTAGGAATTTCTGCCTTTTTGCCCCAAAATATGGGAAATTTCTGCTTTTTTGCCCCATAATAAAAAAAAATTTCTGCAATTTTGTACCAAAATAAAAGAAATTTCTGCCTTTTTGCTTCAAAATAAGAAAATTTCTTTTTTTTTCTGAAATAAGTGAAATATCTGCAATTTTGCCCCAAAATAAGTGAAATTTCTGCAATTTTGCCCCAAAATAAGGGAAATTTCTGGAATTTTGCCCCAAAGTAAGTGGAATTTATGAGTTTTACCCCAAAATAAGGAGAATTTCTGTCTTTCTGCCTTAACATATAGGGAATTTCTGCCTTTTTGCCCCACAATTAGGGGAATTTCTGCAATTTTGCTCCAAAATACGGGGAATTTCTGCCTTTTTGCCCGAAAATAAGAAGAATGCATACATTTTTGCCATAAAAAAGGTAAATTTCTTCATTTTTGCTCCAAAAAAAAGGAATTTCTGCGTTTTTGCCTCTAAATAAGTGGAATTTCTGTTTTTTTCCCCCAAAACAAAGCGAATTTCTCTCTTTTTTGCCCCAAAATAAGGAAAATTTCTGACTTATTACTCTGAAATAAGTGAAATTTCTGCAATTTTGCCCCAAAATAGGGGAAATTTCTGCATTTGCCCACAAATAAGGGGAATTTCAGCCTTTTTACCTCAAAATAAGGGGAATTTCTGCATTTTTGCTAAAAAATATTGGAATTTCTGCCTTTTTGCCCCAAAATAAGGGAAATTTCTGCCTATTTTCTCTGAAATAAGTGAAATTTCTGCAATTTTGCCCCTAAATAAGTGAAATTTCTGCAATTTTACCGCAAAATATGGGAAACTTCTGGAATTTTGCCCCAAAATAAGTGGAATTTCTGAGTTCTGCCCCAAAATAAAGAGAATTTCTGTCTTTATGCCCCAACATATAAGGAATTTTTGCCTTTTTGCCCCACAATTAGGGGAATTTCTGCAATTTTGCTCCAAAATACGTGGAATTTCTGCCTTTTTGCACGAAAATAAGAAGAATGCATACCTTTTTGCCATAAAAAAGGAAAATTTCTTCATTTTTGCTCCAAAATAAGGGGAATTTCTGCTTTTTTGCCTCTAAATAAGTGGAATTTCTGTTTTTTTCCCCCAAAACAAAGCGAATTTCTCTCTTTTTTGCCCCAAAATAAGGAAAATTTCTGACTTATTACCCTGAAATAAGTGATATTTCTGCAAATTGCCCGAAATAAGGGAAATTTCTGTCTTTTTGCTCCCAAATAATGGGAATTTCAGCCTTTTTACCTCAAAATAAGGGAAATTTCTGCATTTTTGCCACAAAATATTAAAAATTTCTGCCCTTTTGCCCCAAAATAAGAAAAATTTCTGCCTATTTTCCCTGAAATAAGTGAAATTTCTGCAATTTTGCCCCAAAATAAGTGAAATTTCTGCAATTTTGCCTCAAAATAAGGGAAATTTTTGGAATTTTGCCCAAAAATAAGTGGAATTTCTGAGTTTTGCCCCAAAATAAAGAGAATTTCTGTCTTTATGCCCCAACATATAGGGAATTTCTGCCTTTTTGCTTCACAATTAGGAAAATTTCTGCAATTTTGCTCCAAAATACGGGGAATTTCTGCATTTTTGCCCGAAAATAAGAAGAATGCACACCTTTTTGCCATAAAAAGGGAAATTTCTTCATTTTTGCTCCAAAATAAGGGGAATTTCTGCTTTTTTGCCTCTAAATAAGTGGAATTTCTGTCTTTCCCCCCAAAAACAAAGGGAATTTCTGTCGTTTTTGCCCCAAAATAAGGAAAATTTCTGACTTATTACCGTGACATAAGTGAAATTTCAGCAATTTTGCCCCAAAATAAAAGAAATTTCTGCATTTTTGCCCCCAAATAAGGGGAATTTCAGCCTTTTTACCTCAAAATCAGGGGAATTTCTGCATTTTTGCCACAAAATATTAGGAATTTCTGCCTTTTTGCCCCAAAATAAGAAAAATTTCTGCCTATTTTCCCTGAAATAAGTGAAATTTCTGCAATTTTGCCACAAAGTAAATGAAATTTCTCTTTTTTTTTTGGACCCTAATAAGGGGAATTTCAGCCTTTTTACCTCAAAATAAGGGGAATTTCTGCATTTTTACCCCAAAATATGGCAAATTTCTGTATTTTTACCCCAAAATTAAAAAAATTTCTGCAATTTTGTACCAAAATAATACAAATTTTCGCCTTTTTGCCCCCAAATAAGAAAATTTCTACTTTTTTTTCTGAAATAAGTGAAATTTCTGCAATTTTGCCCCAAAATAATTGAAATTTCTGCAATTTTGCCCCAAACTAAGTGAAATTTCTGGAATTTTGTCTCAAAATAAGTGGAATTTCTAGTTTTGCCCCCAAATAAGGACAATTTCTGTTATTTTGCAACAACAAATAGGGAATTTCTGCCTTTTTGCCCCACAATTAGAGGAATTTCTGAAATTTTGCTCCAAAATAAGGGGAATTTCTGCTTATTTGCCTCTAAATAAGTAGAATTTCTTCCTTTTTCTCCCAAAACAAAGGGAATTTCTGTATTTTTTGCCCCAAAATAAGGAAAATTTCTGACTTATTACCCTGAAATAAGTGAAATTTCTGCAATTTTGCCCCAAAATAAGGGAAATTTCTGATTTTTGCCCCCAAATAAAGGGAATTTCAGCCTTTTTACCTCAAAATATAAGGAATTTCTGAATTTAGGCACAAAATTTTATGAATTTCTGCATTTTTGCCCCAAAATAAGGAAAATTTCTGCCTTTTTTCCCTTAAATAAGTAAAATTTCTGCAATTTTGCCTTAAAATAAGTGAAATTTCTGCAATTTTGCCCCAAAATAAAAGAAATTTCTGGAATTTTGCCCCAAAATAATTGGAAGTTCTGAGTTATGCCCCAAAATAAAGAGAATTTCTGACTTTTTGCCCCACAATTAGTGAAATTTCGGCAATTTTGCCCTAAAATTAGGGAAATTTCTGCAATTTTTCCCCATAATATGGGAAATTTCTGCAACTTTGCCCCAAAATAAGGGGAATTTCTGTTTTTTGCCCCACAATTAGGGAAATTTCTGCAATTTTGCCCTAAATAAGGGGAATTTCTGCCTTTTTCCCCAAAATATGGGGAATTTCTGCCTTTTTGTCTGAAAATAAGAAGAATGCCTACCTATATGCCATAAAAAAAAAAGAAATTTCTTCATTTTTGCTCCAAAATAAGGAGAACTTTTGACTTTTTGCCTCTAAATAAGTGGAATTTCTGTCTTTTTCCCCCAAAACAAAGGGAATTTCTGGTTTTTTTGCCCCAAAATAAGGAAAATTTCTGACTTATTACCCTGAAATAAGTGATATTTCTGCAAATGTCCGAAATAAGGAAAATTTCTGCATTTTTGCCCCAAAATAAGGGGAATTTCAGCCTTTTTACCTCAAAATAAGGGAAATTTCTGCATTTTTGCCACAAAATATTAGGAATTTCTGCATTTTTGCCACAAAATATTAGGAATTTCTGCGTTTTTGCCCCAAAATAAGAAAATTTCTCCTTTTTTTTGAAATAAGTAAAATTTCTGCAATTTTGCCCCAAAATAAGTGAAATTTCTGCAATTTTGCCCCAAAATAAGGGAAATTTCTGGAATTTTTTCCCAAAGTAAGTGGAATTTATGAGTTTTACCTCAAAATAAGGAGAATTTCTGTCTTTCTGCCCCTACATAAAGGGAATTTCTGCCTTTTTGCCCCACAATTAGGGGAATTTCTTCAATTTTGCTCCAAAATACGGGGAATTTCTGCCTTTTTGCCCGAAAATAAGAAGAATGCATACATTTTGCCATAAAAAAGAGAAATTTCTTCATTTTTGCTCCAAAATAAGGGGAATTTCTGCTTTTTGCCTCTAAATAAGTGGAATTTCTGACTTTTTCCCCCAAAACAAAAGGAATTTCTGTCTTTTTTGCCCCAAAATAAGGGAAATTTCTGCCTTTTTGCCCTTATATAAGGAGAATTTCAGCATTTTTACCTCAAAGTAAAAGGAATTTCTGCATTTTTGCCCCAAAATATGGGAAATTTCTGCCTTTTTGCCCAAAAATAAGAAAATTTTCTGCCATTTTGTAACAAAATAAAAGACATTTCTGCCTTTTTGCTCCAAAATAAAAAAATTTCTCCTTTTTTTCTGAATTAAGTGAAATATCTGCAATTTTGCCCCAAAATAAGTGAAATTTCTGCAATTTTGCCCCAAAATAAGGGAAATTTCTGGAATTTTGCCCCAAAGTAAGTGGAATTTATGAGTTTTACCCCAAAATAAGGAGAATTTCTGTCTTTCTGTCTTAACATATAGGGAATTTCTGCTTTTTTGCCCCACAATTAGGGGAATTTCTGCAATTTAGCTCCAAAATACGGGGAATTTCTGCTTTTTTGCCTGAAAATAAGAAGAATGCATACCTTTTTGCCATAAAAAAGGGAAATTTCTTCATTTTTGCTCCAAATTAAGGGGAATTTCTGCTTTTTTGCCTCTAAATAAGTGGAATTTCTGTGTTTTTCCCCCAAAACAAAGGGAATTTCTGTATTTTTTGCCCCAAAATAAGGAAAATTTCTGACTTATTACCCTGAAATAAGTGAAATTTCTGCAATTTTGCTCCAAAATAAGTAAAATTTCTGCCTTTTTGCCCTTAAATAAGGGGAATTTCAGCCTTTTTACCTCAAAATAAAAGGAATTTCAGCCTTTTTACCTCAAAATAAGGGAAACTTCTACATTTTTGCCACAAAATATTAGGAATTTCTGCCTTTTTGCCCCCAAATAAGGTTAATTTCAGCCTTTTTACCTAAAAATAAGAAGAATTTCTGCATTTTTGCCCCAAAATATGGGAAATTTCTGCCTTTTTGCCCCAAAATAAAAAAAAATTTCTGCCATTTTGTGCCAAAATAAAAGAAATTTCTGCCTTTTTGCTTCAAAATAAAAAAATTTCTCCCTTTTTTCTGAAATAAGTGAAATTTCTGCAATTTTGCCCCAAAATAAGTGAAATTTCTGCAATTATGCCCCAAAATAAGGGAAATTTCTGGAATTTTGCCTCAAAATAAGTGGAATTTCTGAGTTTTGCCCCAAAATAAGGAGAATTTCTGTCTTTTCCCCCAATATATAGGAAATATCTGCCTTTTTGACCCACAATTAGGGGAATTTCTGCAATTTTGCTCCAAAATACGGGGTATTTCTGCCTTTTTGCCCGAAAATAAGAAGAATGCTTACATTTTGCCATAAAAAAAGGAAATTTCTTCATTTTTGCTCTAAAATAAGGGGAATTTCTGCTTTTTTGCCTCTAAATAAGTGGAATTTCTGTCTTTTTCCCCCAAAACAAAGCGAATTTCTCTCTTTTTTGCCCCAAAATAAGGAAAATTTCTGACTTATTACCCTGAAATAAGTGAAATTTCTGCAATTTTGCCCCAAAATAAGGGAAATTTCTGCATTTGCCCCCAAATAAGGGGAATTTCAGCCTTTTTACCTCAAAATAAGGTGAATTTCTGCATTTTTGCCAAAAAATATTGGAATTTCTGCCTTTTTGCCCCAAAATAAGTGAAATTTCTGCAATTTTGCCCCAAAATATGGGAAATTTCTGGAATTTTGCCCCACAATAAGTGTAATTATTTAGTTCTGCCCCAAAATAAAGAGAATTTCTTTCTTTATGCCCACATATAGGGAATTTCTGCCTTTTTGCCCCAAAATTAGGGGAATTTCTGCAATTTTGCTCCAAAATACAGGGAATTTCTGCCTTTTTGCCTGAAAATAAGAAGAATGCATACCTTTTTGCCTTAAAAAAGGAAAATTTATTCATTTTTGCTCCAAAATAAGGGGAATTTCTGCTTTTTTGCCTTTAAATAAGTGGAATTTCTGTATTTTTCCCCCCAAACAAAGGGAATTTCTGTCTTTTTGCCCCAAAATAAAAAAAATTTCTGACTTTTTACCCTGAAATAAGTGAAATTTCTTCCATTTTTCCCAAAAATAAGGGAAATTTCTGCCTTTTTGCCCCCAAATAAGGGGAATTTCAGCATTTTTACCTCAAAATAAGGGAAATTTCTGCATTTTTGCAACAAAATATTAGGAATTTTTGCATTTTTGCCACAAAATATTAGGAATTTCTGCATTTTTGCCTCTAAATAAGTGGAATTTCTGTTTTTTTCCCCCAAAACAAAGGGAATTTCTGTCTTTTTGCCCCAAGATTAAAAAAATTTCTGACTTATTACCCTGAAATAAGTGAAATTTCTTCCATTTTTCTCCAAAATAAAGGAAATTTCTGCCTTTTTGCTCCCATATAAAGGAAATTTCAGCCTTTTTACCTCAAAATAAGGGGAATTTCTACATTTTTGCCACAAAATATTTAGAATTTGTGCCTTTTTGCCCAAAAAAAAGGAAAATTTCTGCCATTTTTCCCTGAAATAAGTGAAATTTCTGCAATTTTGCCCCAAAATAAGGGAAATTTCTTCTTTTTGCCCCCAAATAATGGGAATTTCAGCCTTTTTACCTAAAAATAAGGGGAATTTCTGCATTTTTGCCCCAAAATATGGGAAATTTCGGCCTTTTTGCCCCAAAATAAAAAAAATTTCTGCCATTTTGTACCAAAATAAAAGATATTTCTGCCTTTTTGCTTCAAAATAAGAAAATTTCTCCCTTTTTTCTGAAATAAGTGAAATTTCTGCAATTTTGCCCCAAAATAAGTGAAATTTCTGCAATTTTGCCCCAAAATAAGTGAAATTTCTGGAATTTTGCCCCAAAATAAGTGGAATTTCTGAGTTTTACCCCAAAATAAGGAGAATTTCTGTCTTTATGCCTTAACATATAGGGAATTTCTGCCTTTTTGCCCCACAATTAGGGGAATTTCTGCAATTTTGCTCCAAAATACGGGGAATTTCTGCCTTTTTGCCCGAAAATATGAAAAATGCATACCTTTTTGCCATAAAAAAGGGAAATTTCTTCATTTTTGCTCCAAAATAAAAGGAATTTCTGCTTTTTTGCCTCTAAATAAGTGGAATTTCTGTCTTTTTCCCCCAAAACAAAGCGAATATCTCTCTTTTTTGCCCCAAAATAAGGAAAATTTCTGACTTATTACCCTGAAATAAGTGAAATTTCTGCAATTTTGCCCCAAAATAAGGGAAATTTCTGCATTTGCCCACAAATAAGGGGAATTTCAGCCTTTTTACCTCAAAATAAGGTCAATTTCTGCATTTTTGCCAAAAAATATTGGAATTTCTGCCTTTTTGCTTCAAAATAAGTGAAATTTCTGCAATTTTGCCCCAAAATATGGGAAATTTATGGAATTTTGCCCCAAAATAAGTGGAATTTCTGAGTTCTGCTCCAAAATAAAGAGAATTTCTGGCTTTATGCCCACATATAGGGAATTTCTGCTTTTTTGCCCCAAAATTAGGGGAATTTCTGCAATTTTGCTCCAAAATACGGGGTATTTCTGCCTTATTGCCTGAAAATAAGAAGAATGCATAACTTTTTGCCATAAAAAAGGAAAATTTCTTCATTTTTACTCCAAAATAAGGGGAATTTCTGCTTTTTTGCCTCTAAATAAGTGGAATTTCTGTATTTTCCCCCCAAACAAAGGGAATTTCTGTCTTTTTGCCCCAAAATAAAAAAAATTTCTGACTTATTACCATGAAATAAGTGAAATTTCTTCCATTTTTCTCCAAAATAAGGGAAATTTCTGCCTTTTTGCCCCCAAATAAGAGGAATTTCAGCATTTTTACCTCAAAATAAGGGAAATTTCTGCATTTTTGCAACAAAATATTAGGAATTTCTGCATTTTTGCCACAAAATATTAGGAATTTCTGCCTTTTTGCCCCAAAATATGGGAAATTTCTGCTTTTTTGCCCAAAAATAAAAAAAAATTTCTGCAATTTTGTACCAAAATAAAAGAAATTTCTGCCTTTTTGCCCCAAAATAAGAAAATTTATCCTTTTTTTCTGAAATAAGTGAAATATCTGCAATTTTGCCCCAAAATAAGTGAAATTTCTGCAATTTTGCCCCAAAATAAGGGAAATTTCTGGAATTTTGCCCCAAAGAAAGTTGAATTTATGAGTTTTGCCCCAAAATAAAGAGAATTTCTGTCTTTATGCCCCAACATATAAGGATTTTTTGCCTTTTTGCCCCACATTAGGGGAATATCTGCAATTTTGCTCCAAAATACGTGGATTTTCTGCCTTTTTGCCCGAAAATAAGAAGAATGCATACCTTTTTGCCATAAAAAAGGAAAATTTCTTCATTTTTGCTCCAAAATAAGGGGAACTTCTGCTTTTTTGCCTCTAAATAAGTGGAATTTCTGTCTCTTTCCCCCAAAACAAAGGGAATTTCTGTCTTTTTGCCCCAAAATAAAAAAAATTTCTGACTTATTACCCTGAAATAAGTGAAATTTCTTCCATTTTTCTCCAAAATAAGGAAAATTTCTGCCTTTTTGCCCCCAAATAAAGGAAATTTCAGCCTTTTTACCTCAAAATAAGGGTATTTGTACATTTTTGCCACTAAATATTTAGAATTTCTGCGTTTTTGCCCAAAAATAAGGAAAATTTCTGCCCTTTTTCCCTGAAATAAGTGAAATTTCTGCAATTTTGCACCAAAATAAGGGAAATTTTTCTTTTTTGCCTCCACATTAGGGGAATTTCAGCCTTTTTACCTAAAAATAAGGGGAATTTCTGCATTTTTGCCCCAAAATATGGGAAATTTCTGCCTTTTTGCCCCAAAATAAAAAAAAATTTTGCCATTTTGTACCAAAATAAAAGAAATTTCTGCCTTTTTGCTTCAAAATAAGAAAATTTCTCCCTTTTTTCTGAAATAAGTGAAATTTCTGCAATTTTGCCACAAAATAAGTGAAATTTCTGCAATTTTGCCCTAAAATAAGGGAAATTTCTGGAATTTTGCCTCAAAATAAGTGGAATTTCTGAATTTTGCCCCAAAATAAGGAGAATTTCTGTCTTTTCCCCCAATATATAGGGAATATCTGCCTTTTTGCCCCACAATTAGGGGATTTTCTGCAATTTGGTCCAAAATACGGGGTATTTCTGCCTTTTTGCGCGAAAATAAGAAGAATGCATACCTTTTTGCCATAAAAAAAAGAAATTTCTTCATTTTTGCTCCAAAATAAGGGGAATTTCTACTTTTAAGCCTCTAAATAAGTGGAATTTCTGTTTTTTTCCCAAACAAAGAGAATTGCTGTATTTTTGCCCCAAAATAAGGAAAATTTCTGCCTTTTTGCCCCAAAATAAAAAAATTTCTACTTTTTTTCTGAAATAAGTGAAATTTCTGCAATTTTGCCCCAAAATAAGAAAAATTTCTGGAATTTTGCCCCAAAATAAGTGGAATTTCTGCAATTTTGCCCCAAAATAAGGGAAAATTCTGGAATTTTGCCCCAAAATAAGTGGAATTTCTGAGTTCTGCCCCAAAATAAGGAGAATTTCTGTCTTTATGCCCCAACATATAGGGAATTTCTGCCTTTTTGCCTCAAAATTAGGCGAAATTCTGCAATTTAGCACCAAATAAGAGGAATTTCTGCCTTTTTGCCCGAAAATAAGAAGAATGCATACCTTTTTGCCATAAAAAAAAGAAATTTCTTCATTTTTGCTCCAAAATAAGGGGAATTTCTACTTTTAAGCCTCTAAATAAGTGGAATTTCTGTTTTTTTCCCAAACAAATGGAATTGCTGTATTTTTGCCCCAAAATAAGGAAAATTTCTAACTTATTACCGTGAAATAAGTGAAATTTCAGCAATTTAGCCCCAAAATAAGAGAAATTTTTTCCTTTTGGCCCCCAAATAAGGAGAATTTCAGCCTTTTTACCTCAAAATAAGGGGAATATCTGCATTTTTGCCCCAAAATATGGGAAATTACTGCCCTTTTGCCCCAAAATAAGAAAAATTTCTGCAACTTTGTAACAAAATAAAAGAAATTTTTGCCTTTTTGCCCCAAAATAAAAAAATTTCTTCTTTTTTTCTGAAATAAGTGAAATTTCTGCAATTTTGCCCCAAAATAAGAAAAATTTCTGGAATTTTGCCCCAAAATAATTGGAATTTCTGAGTTTTACCCCAAAATAAGGAGAATTTCTGTTTTTATGCCTTAACATATAGGGAATTTCTTCATTTTGCTTCACAATTAAAGGAATTTCTGTAATTTTGCTCCAAAATACGGGAAATTTCTGCCTTTTTGCCCGAAAATAAGAAGAATGCATAACTTTTTGCCATAAAAAAGGGAAATTTCTTCATTTTTGCTCCAAAATAAAAGGAATTTCTGCTTTTTTGCCTCTAAATAAGTGGAATTTCTGTTTTTTTCCCCCAAAACAAAGAGAATTTCTGTCTTTTTTGCCCCAAAATAAGGAAAATTTCTGACTTATTACTCTGAAATAAGTGAAATTTCTGCAATTTTGCACCAAAAAAAGGGAAATTTCTGCCTTTTTTCCCCCAAATAAGGGGAATTTCATTCTTTTTACCTCAAAATAAGGGAAATTTCTGCATTTTTGCTACAAAATATTAGGAATTTCTGCCTTTTTTCCCCAAAATAAGAAAAATTTCTGCCTATTTTCCCTGAAATAAGTGAAATTTCTGCAATTTTGCCCCAAAATAAGTGAAATTTCTGCAATTTTGCCCCAAAATAAGGGTAATTTCTAGAATTTTGCCCCAAAATAAGTGGAATTTCTGAGTTCTGCCCCAAAATAAGGAGAATTTCTGTCTTTATGCCCCAACATATAGGGAATTTCTGACTTTTTGCCTCAAAATTAGGCGAAATTCTGCAATTTAGCTCCAAAATACGAGGAATTTCTGCCTTTTTGCCCGAAAATAAGAAGAATGCATACCTTTTTGCCATAAAAAAAAGAAATTTCTTCATTTTTGCTCCAAAATAAGGGGAATTTCTACTTTTAAGCCTCTAAATAAGTGGAATTTCTGTTTTTTTCCCAAACAAAGGGAATTTCTGTATTTTTGCCCCAAAATAAGGAAAATTTCTGACTTATTACCGTGAAATAAGTGAAATTTCAGCAATTTTGCCCCAAAGTAAGCGAAATTTTTTCCTTTTTTCCCCCAAATAAGGGGAATTTCAGCCTTTTACATCAAAATAAGGGGAATTTCTGCATTTTTGCCCCAAAATATGAGAAATTTCTGCCCTTTTGCCCCAAAATAAGAAAAATTTAGCAACTTTGTAACAAAATAAAAGAAATTTCTGCCTTTTTGCCTCAAAATAAGAAAATTACTCCTTTTTTTCTGAAATAAGTGAAATTTCTGCAATTTTGCCCCAAAATAAGGGAAATTTCTGGAATTTTGCCCCAAAATAAGTGGAATTTCTGAGTTTTACCCCAAAATAAGGAGAATTTCTGTCTTTATGCCTTAACATATAGGGAATTTCTGCATTTTGCTTCACAATTAGGGGAATTTCTGCAATTTTGCTCCAAAATACGGGGAATTTATGCCTTTTTGCCCGAAAATATGAAAAATGCATACCTTTTTGCCATAAAAAAGGGAAATTTCTTCATTTTTGCTCCAAAATAAAAGGAATTTCTGCTTTTTTGCCTCTAAATAAGTGGAATTTCTGTCTTTTTCCCCCCAAAACAAAGGGAATTTCTGTCTATTTTGCCCCAAAATACGGAAAATTTCTGACTTATTACCCTGAAGTAAGTGAAATTTCTGCAATTTTGCCCCAAAATGAGGGAAATTTCTGCCTTTTTGCCCCCAAATAAAAAAAATATCAGCCTTTTTACCTCAGAATAAGGGAAATTTCTGTATTTTTTCCCCAAAATAAGGTAAATTTCTGCCTTTTTGCCCCCAAATAAGGGGAATTTCAGCATTTTTAACTCAAAATAAGAAAAATTTCTGCATTTTTGCAACAAAATATTAGGAATTTCTGCCTTTTTGCCCCAAAATAAGAAAATTTCTCCTTTTTTTTTGAAATAAGTGAAATTTCTGCAATTTTGCCCCAAAATAAGTGAAATTTCTGCAATTTTGCCCCAAGATAAAGGAAATTTCTGGAATTTTACCCAAAAGTAAGTGGAATTTATGAGTTTTACCCCAAAAGAAAAAGAATTTCTGTCTTTCTGCCCCAACATATAGGGAATTTCTGCCTTTTTGCCCCACAATTAGGAAACTTTCTTCAATTTTGCTCAAAAATACGGGGAATTTCTGCCTTTTTGCCCGAAAATAAGAAGAATGCATACCTTTTTGCCATAAAAAAGGGAAATTTCTTCATTTTTGCTTCAAAATAAGTAGAATTTCTGCTTTTTTTGCCTCTAAATAAGTGGAATTTCTGTCTTTTTCCCAAAAAACAAAAGGAATTTCTGTCTTTTTTGCCCCAAAATAAGGAAAATTTCTTACTTATTACCCTGAAATAAGTGAAATTTCTGCAATTTTGCCACAAAATAAGGGAAATTTCTGCCTTTTTGCCCCCAAATAAAAGGAATTTCAGCCTTTTTACCTCAAAATCAGGGGAATTTCTGCATTTTTGCCCCAAAATATGGGAAATTTCTGCCTTTTTGCCCCAAAATAAGAAAAATTTCTGCAATTTTGTACCAAAATAAAAGAAAATTTTGCCTTTTTGCCCCAAAATAAGAAAATTTCTCCTTTTTTTCTGAAATAAGTGAAATATCTGCAATTTTGCCCCAAATAAGTGAAATTTCTGCAATTTTGCCCCAAAATAAGGGAAATTTTTGGAATTTTGCCCCAAAGTAAGTGGAATTTATGAGTTTTACCACAAAATAAGGAGAATTTCTGTCTTTCTGCCCCAACATATAAGGAATTTCTGCCTTTTTGCCCCACAATTTGGGGAATTTCTGCAATTTTGCTCCAAAATACGGGGAATTTCCGCCTTTTTGCCCGAAAATAAGAAGAATGCATAACTTTTTGCCATAAAAAAGGGAAATTTCTTCATTTTTGCTCCAAAATAAAAGGAATTTCTGCTTTTTTGCCTCTAAATAAGTGGAATTTCTGTGTTTTTCCCCCAAAACAAAGCGAATATCTCTCTTTTTTCCCCCAAAATAAGGAAAATTTCTGACTTATTACCCTGAAATAAGTGAAATTTCTGCAATTTTGCCCGAAAATAAGGGAAATTTCTGCATTTGCCCACAAATAAGGGGACTTTCAGCCTTTTTACCTCAAAATAAGGTGAATTTGTGCATTTTTGCCAAAAAATATTGGAATTTGTGCCTTTTTGCCCCAAAATAAGTGAAATTTCTGCAATTTTGCCCCAAAATATGGGAAATTTCTGGAATTTTGCCCCAAATTAAGTGGAATTTCTGAGTTCTGCCCCAAAATAAAAAGAATTTCTGTCTTTATGCCCCAATATATAGGGAATTTCTGCCTTTTTGCCCCAAAATTAGGGGAATTTCTGCAATTTTGCTCCAAAATACGGGGAATTTCTGCCTTTTTGCCTGAAAATAAGAAGAATGCATAGCTTTTTGCCATAAAAAAAAATTTCTTCATTTTTGCTAAAAATAAGGGGAATTTCTGCTTTTTTGCCACTAAATAAGTGGAATTTCTGTATTTTTCCCCCCAAACAAAGGGAATTTCTGTCTTTTTGCCCCAAAATAAGAAAAATTTCTGACTTATTACCCTCAAATAAGTGAAATTTCTTCCATTTTTCTTCAGAATAAGGGAAATTTCTGCCTTTTTGCCCCCAAAATAAGGGAAATTTCAGCATTTTTACCTCAAAATAAGGGAAATTTCTGCATTTTTGCAACAAAATATTAGGAATTTCTGCATTTTAGCCACAAAATATTAGGAATTTCTGCCTTTTTGCCCCAAAATAAGAAAATTTCTCCTTTTTTTGAAACAAGTGAAATTTCTGCAATTTTGCCCCAAAATAAGTGAAATTTCTGCAATTTTGCCCCAAAATAAGGGAAATTTCTGGAATTTTGCCCAAAAGTAAGTGGAATTTATGAGTTTTACCCCAAAAGAAGAAGAATTTCTGTCTTTCTGCCCCAACATATAGAGAATTTCTGCCTTTTTGCCCCACAATTTTGGGAATTTCTGCAATTTTCATCCAAAATACAGGGAATTTCTGCCTTTTTGCCCGAAAATAAGAAGAATGCATACCTTTTTGCAATAAAAAATGGAAATTTCTTCATTTTTGCTCCAAAATAAGGGGAATTTCTGCTTTTTTGCCTCTAAATAAGTGGAATTTCTGTCTTTTTCCCAAAAAACAAAGGGAATTTTTTTTTTGCCCCAAAATAAGGAAAATTTCTGACTTATTACCCTGAAATAAGTGAAATTTCTGTAATTTTGCCACAAAATAAGGGAAATTTCTGCCTTTTTGTCTTCAAATAAGGGGAATTTCATCCTTTTTAACTCAAAATCAGGGGAATTTCTGCATTTTTGCCCCAAAATATGGGAAATTTCTGCCTTTTTGCCCCAAAATAAATTAAATTTCTGCAATTTTGTACCAAAATAAAAGAAATTTCTGCCTTTTTGCCCCAAAATAAGAAAATTTCTCCTTTTTTTCTGAAATAAGTGAAATTTCTGCAATTTTGCCCCAAAATATGTGAAATTTCTGCAATTTTGCCCCAAAATAAGGGAAATTTCTGGAATTTTGCCCCAAAGTAAGTGGAATTTATGAGTTTTAACTTAAAATAAGGAGAATTTCTGTCTTTCTGCCCCAACATATAGGGAATTTCTGCCTTTTTGCCCCACAATTAGGGGAATTTCTGCAATTTTGCTCCAAAATACAGGGAATTTCTGCCTTTTTGCCCGAAAATGAGAAGAATGCATACCTTTTTGCCATAAAAAAGGGAAATTTCTTCATTTTTGCTCCAAAATAAAAGGAATTTCTGCTTTTTTGCCTCTAAATAAGTGGAATTTCTGTTTTTTTTCCCCAAACAAATCGAATTTCTCTGTTTTTTGCCCCTAAATAAGGAAAATTTTTGACTTATTACCCTGAGATAAGTGAAATTTCTGCAATTTTGCCCGAAAATAAGGGAAATTTCTGCATTTGCCCACAAATAATGGGAATATCAGCCTTTTTACCTCAAAATAAGGGGAATTTCTGCATGTTTGCCAAAAAATATTAGAATTTCTGCATTTTTGCCCCAAAATAAGGGAAATTTCTGCCTATTTTCTCTTAAATAAGTGAAATTTCTGCAATTTTGCCCCAAAATAAGTGAAATTTCTGCAATTTTGCCCCAAAATAAGTGGAATTTCTGAGTTCTGCCCCAAAATAAAGAGAATTTCTGTCTTTATGCCCCAACATAAAAGGAATTTTTGCCTTTTTGCCCCACAATTAGGGGAATTTCTGCAATTTTGCTCCAAAATATGTGGAATTTCTGCCTTTTTGCCCAAAAAATAAGAAGTATGCATACCTTTTTGCCATAAAAAAAGAAAATTTCTTCATTTTTGCTCCAAAATAAGGGGAATTTCTGCTTTTTTGCCTCTAAATAAGTGGAATTTCTGTCTTTTTCCCCCAAAACAAAGGGAATTTCTGTCTTTTTGCCCTAAAATAAAAAAATTTCTGACTTATTACCCTGAAATAAGTGAAATTTCTTCCATTTTTCTCCAAAATAAGGGAAATTTCTGCCTTATTGCCCCCAAATAAAGGAAATTTCAGCCTTTTTACTTCAAAATAAGCGGAATTTCTACATTTTTGCCACAAAATATTTAGAATTTCTGCCTTTTTGCCCAAAAATAAGGAAAATTTCTGCCCTTTTTTCCTGATATAAGTGAAATTTCTGCAATTTTGCCCCAAAATAAGGAAAATTTCTGCTTTTTGCCCCCAAATAAGTGGAATTTCAGCATTTTTACCTAAAAATAAAAAAAAATTTCTGCATTTTTGCCCCAAAATATGGGAAATTTCTGCCTTTTTGCCCCAAAATAAGAAAAATTTCTGCCATTTTGTACCAAAATAAAAGAAATTTCTGCCTTTTTGCTTCAAAATAAGAAAATTTCTTTTTTTTTCTGAAATAAGTGAAATTTCTGCAATTTTGCCCCAAAATAAGGGAAATTTTTGCAATTTTGCCCCAAAATAAGTGGAATTTCTGAGTTTTACCCCAAAATAAGGAGAATTTCTGTCTTTATGCCCCAACATATAGGTAATTTCTGCCTTTTTGCCCCACAATTAGGGGAATTTCTGCAATTTTGCTCCAAAATACGGGGAATTTCTGCCTTGTTGCCCGAAAATAAGAAGAATGCATAACTTTGCCATAAAAAAGGGAAATTTCTTCATTTTTGGTCCAAAATAAGGGGAATTTCTGCTTTTTTGCCCCAAAATAAGGAAAATTTCTGGCTTATTACCCTGAAATAAGTGAAATTTCTGCAATTTTGCACCAAAATAAGGGAAATTTCTGCCATTTTTGTCCCCAAATAAGGGAAATTTCAGCCTTTTTACCTCAAAATAAGAGGAATTTCTGCATTTTTGCCACAAAATATTAGGAATTTCTGCCTTTTTGCCCAAAAATAAGGAAAATTTCTGCCTTTTTTCCCTGAATAAGTGAAATTTCTGCAATTTTGCCCCAAAATAAAAAAAATTTCTGCCTTTTTGCCCCCAAATAAGGGGAATTTCAGCCTTTTTACTTCAGAATAAGGGGAATTTCTGAATTTTGGCACAAAATATTATGAATTTCTGCTTTTTGCCCCAAAATAAGGAAAATTTCTGCCTTTTTTCCCTGAAATAAGTGAAATTTCTGCAATTTTGCCCCAAAATAAGTGAAATTTCTGCAGTTTTGCCTCAAAATAAAATAAATTTCTGGAATTTTGCCCCAAAATAAGTGGAATTTCTGAGTTCTGCCCCAAAATAAAGAGAATTTCTGCCTTTTTGCCCCACAATTAGTGAAATTTCTGCAATTTTGCCCTAAAATAATGGAAATTTCTGCAATTTTTCCCCATAATAAGAAAAATTTCTGCAATTTTGCCCCAAAATAAGGGGAATTTCTGTTTTTTGCCCCACAATTAGGGAAATTTCTGCAATTTTTCTCTAAATAAAGGGAATTTCTTCCTTTTGCCCCAAAATATGGGGAATTTCTGCCTTTTTGTCTGAAAATAAGAAGAATGCCTACCTTTTTGCCATAGAAAAGGGAAATTTCTTCATTTTTGCTCCAAAATAAGGGGAACTTTTGCCTTTTTGCCTCTAAATAAGGGAATTTTTGTCTTTTTCCCCCAAAACAAAGGGAATTTATGGTTTTTTTGCCCCAAAATAAGGAAAATTTCTCACTTATTACCCTGAAATAAGTGAAATTTCTAAAAATTGCCCCAAAATAAGAGAAATTTCTGCATTTTTGCCCACAAATAAAAAGAATTTCCGAGTTTTTACCTAAAAATAAGGGAAATTTCTACATTTTTGCAACAAAATATTAGGAATTTCTGCATTGTTGCCACAAAATAAAAATTTTTTCCTTTTTTTTTTGAAATAAGTGAAATTTCTGCAATTTTGCCCCAAAATAAGTGAAATTTCTGCAATTTTGCCCCAAAATAAGGAAAATTTCTGGAATTTTGCCCCAAAGTAAGTGGAATTTATGAGTTTTACCCCAAAATAAAGAGAATTTTGTCTTTCTGCCCAAACATATAGGGAATTTATGCCTTTTTGCCACACAATTAGGAAAATTTCTACAATTTTGCTCCAAAATACGGGGAATTTCTGCCTTTTTGCCCAAAAATAAGAAGAATGCATACCTTTTTGCCATAAAAAAGGGAAATTTCTTCATTTTTGCGCCAATATGAAAGGAATTTCTGCTTTTTTGCCTCTAAATAAGTGGAGTTTCTCTCTTTTTCCCCCAAAACAAAGGGAATTTCTCTTTTTTTCCCCCAAAATAAGGAAAATTTCTGACTTATTACCCTGAAATAAGTGAAATTTTTTCCATTTTTCCCCATAATAATGGAAATTTCTGCCTTTTTGCCCCCAAATAAGGAGAATTTCAGCCTTTTTACCTCAAAATAAAAGGAATTTCTGCATTTTTGACCCAAAATATAGGAAATTTCTCCCTTTTTGCCCCAAAATAAGAAAATTTCTTTTTTTTTCTAAAATAAGTGAAATTTCTGCAATTTTGCCCCAAAATAAGTGAAATTTCTGCAATTTTGCCCCAAAATAAGGGAAATTTCTGGAATTTTGCCTCAAAATAAGTGGAATTTCTGAGTTTTGCCCCAAAATAAGGAGAATTTCTGTCTTTTTGCACCAACATATATGGAATTTCGGCCTTTTTGCCCCACAATTGAGAATCTCTGCAATTTTGCTCCAAAATACGGGGTATTTCTTCATTTTTGCCCAAAAATAAGAAGAATCCATAACTTTTTGCCATAAAAAAGGGAAATTTCTTCATTTTTGCTCCAAAATAAGGGGAATTTCTGCTTTTTTGCCTCTAAATAAGTGGAATTTCTGTCTTTTCCGCCAAAACAAAGGGAATTTCTGTCTTTTTTGCTTCAAATTAAGGAAAATTTCTGACTTATTACCCTGAAATAAGTGAAATTTCTGCAATTTTGCCCCGAAAATAAGTGAAATTTTTGCCATTTTTGTCCCCAAATAAGGGAAATTTCAGCCTTTTTATTTCAAAATAAGAGGAATTTCTGCATTTTTGCCACAAAATATTAGGAATTTCTGTCTTTTTGCCCAAAAATAAGGAAAATTTCTGCCTTTTTTCCCTGAAATAAGTGAAATTTCTGCAATTTTGCCCCAAAAAAAGGAAATTTCTGCCTTTTTGCCCCCAAATAAGGGGAATTTCAGCCTTTTTACTTCAGAATAAGGGGAATTTCTGAATTTTGGCACAAAATATTATGAATTTCTGCCTTTTGCCCCAAAATAAGGAAAATTTCTGCCTTTTCTCCCTGAAATACGTGAAATTTCTGCAATTTTGCCCCAAAATAAGTGAAATTTCTGCAGTTTTGCCTCAAAATAAAATAAATTTCTGGAATTTTGCCCCAAAATAAGTGGAATTTCTGAGTTTTGCCCCAAAATAAAGAGAATTTCTGCCTTTTTGCCCCACAATTAGTGAAATTTCTGCAATTTTGCCCTAAAATAAGGGAAATTTCTGCAATTTTTCCCCATAATAAAAATTTTCTGCAATTTTGCCCCAAAATAAGGGGAATTTCTGTTTTTTGTCCCACAATTAGAAAAATTTCTGCAATTTTGCCCTAAATAAGGGGAATTTCTGCCTTTTGCCCCAAAATATGGGGAATTTCTGCCTTTTTGTCCGAAAATAAGAAGAATGCCTACCTTTTTGCCATAAAAAAGGGAAATTTCTTCATTTTTGCTCCAAAATAAGGGGAACTTTTGACTTTTTGCCTCTAAATAAGGGAATTTCTGGCTTTTTCCCCCAAAACAAAGGGAATTTATGTTTTTTTTGCCCCAAAATAAAGAAAATTTCTGACTTATTACCGTGAAATAAGTGAAATTTCTGAAAATTGCCCCAAAATAAGGGAAATTTCTGCATTTTTGCCCCCAAATAAAAAGAATTTCCGAGTTTTTACCTCAAACTAAGAGAAATTTCTACATTTTTGCAACAAAATATTAGGAATTTCTGCATTGTTGCCACAAAATATTAGGAATTTCTGCCTTTTTGCCCCAAAATAAGAAAATTTTCCTTTTTTTTTGAAATAAGTGAAATTTCTGCAATTTTGCCCCAAAATAAGTGAAATTTCTGCAATTTTGCCCCAAAATAAGGGAAATTTCTGGAATTTTGCCCCAAAGTAAGTGGAATTTATGAGTTTTACCCCAAAATAAGGAGAATCTTGTCTTTCTGCCCCAACATATAGAGAATTTCTGCCTTTTTGCCCCACAATTAGGAAAATTTCTGCAATTTTGCTCCAAAATACGGGGAATTTCTGCATTTTTGCCCAAAAATAAGAAGAATGCATAACTTTTTGCCATAAAAAGAGAAATTTCTTCATTTTTGCTCCAATATAAAAGGAATTTCTGCTTTTTTACCTCTAAATAAGTGGAATTTCTGTCTTTTTCCCCCAAAAAAAAGGGAATTTCTCTCTTTTTTCCTTAAAATAAGGAAAATTTCTGACTTATTACCCTGAAATAAGTGAAATTTTTTCCATTTTTCCCCAAAATAATATAAATTTCTGCCTTTTTGCCCCCAAATAAGGAGAATTTCAGCCTTTTTACCTCAAAATAAAAGGAATTTCTGCATTTTTGCCCCAAAATATAGGAAATTTCTGCCTTTTTGCCCCAAAATAAGAAAAATTTCTGCCATTTTGTACAAAAATATAAGAAATTTCTGCCTTTTTGCCCCAAAATAAGAAAATTTCTTTTTTTTTTCTAAAATAAGTGAAATTTCTGCAATTTTGCCCCAAAATAAGTGAAATTTCTGCAATTTTGCCCCAAAATAAGGGAAATTTCTGGAATTTTGCCTCAAAATAAGTGGAATTTCTGAGTTTTGCCCCAAAATAAGGAGAATTTCTGCATTTTTGCCCCCAAATAAAAAGAATTTCTGATTTTTTACCTCAAACTAAGAGAAATTTCTACATTTTTGCAACAAAATATTAGGAATTTCTGCATTGTTGCCACAAAATATTAGGAATTTCTGCCTTTTTGCCCCAAAATAAGAAAATTTTCCTTTTTTTTTTTGAAATAAGTGAAATTTCTGCAATTTTGCCCCAAAATAAGTGAAATTTCTGCAATTTTGCCCCAAAATAAGGAAAATTTCTGGAATTTTGCCCCAAAGTAAGTGGAATTTATGAGTTTTACCCCAAAATAAGGAGAATCTTGTCTTTCTGCCCCAACATATAGAGAATTTCTGCCTTTTTGCCCCACAATTAGGAAAATTTCTGCAATTTTGCTCCAAAATACGGGGAATTTCTGCATTTTTGCCCAAAAATAAGAAGAATGCATACCTTTTTGCCATAAAAAGAGAAATTTCTTCATTTTTGCTCCAATATAAAAGGAATTTCTGCTTTTTTACCTCTAAATAAGTGGAATTTCTGTCTTTTTCCCCCAAAACAAAGGGAATTTCTCTCTCTTTTCCCCAAAATAAGGAAAATTTCTGACTTATTACCCTGAAATAAGTGAAATTTTTTCCATTTTTCCCCAAAATAATATAAATTTCTGCCTTTTTGCCCCCAAATAAGGAGAATTTCAGCCTTTTTACCTCAAAATAAAAGGAATTTCTGCATTTTTGCCCCAAAATATAGGAAATTTCTGCCTTTTTGCCCCAAAATAAGAAAAATTTCTGCCATTTTGTACAAAAATATAAGAAATTTCTGCCTTTTTGCCCCAAAATAAGAAAATTTCTTTTTTTTTCTAAAATAAGTGAAATTTCTGCAATTTTGCCCCAAAATAAGTGAAATTTCTGCAATTTTGCCCCAAAATAAGGGAAATTTCTGGAATTTTGCCTCAAAATAAGTGGAATTTCTGAGTTTTGCCCCAAAATAAGGAGAATTTCTGTCTTTTTGCCCCAACATATAGGGAATTTCTGCCTTTTTGCCCCACAATTGGGAATCTCTGCAATTTTGCTCCAAAATACGGGGTATTTCTGCATTTTTCCCAAAATAAGAAGAATGCATAACTTTTTGCCATAAATAAGGGAAATTTCTTCATTTTTGCTCCAAAATAAAAGAATTTCTGCTTTTTTGCCTCTAAATAAGTGGAATTTCTGTCTTTCTCCCCCAAAACAAACGGAATTTCTGTCTTTTTTGCCCCAAAATAAAAAAAAAAATTCTGACTTATTTCCCTGAAATAAGTGAAATTTCTGCAATTTTGCCCTAAAATAAGGGAAATTTTTGCCTTTTTGCCCCCAAAATAGGAGAATTTCAGCCTTTTAACCTCAAATAAGGGGAATTTCTGCATTTTTGCCACAAAAAATTAGGAATTTTTGCCTTTTTGCCTCAAAATAAGGAAAATTTCTGCCTATTTTCCCAGAAATAAGTGAAATTTCTGCAATTTTGCCCCAAAATAAGTGAAATTTCTGCAATTTTGCCCCAAAATAAGGGAAATTTCTGGAATTTTGCCCCAAAATAAGTTTAATTTCTGAGTTCTGCCCCAAAATAAGGAGAATTTCTGTCTTTATGCCCCAACATATAGGGAATTTCTGCCTTTTAGCCCCACAATTATGGGAATTTGTGCAATTTTGCTCCAAAATATGGGGAATTTCTGCTTTTTTGCCCGAAAATAAGAAGAATGCTTACCTTTTTGCCATAAAAAAGGAAAATTTCTTCATTTTTGCTCCAAAATAAGGGGAATTTCTGCTTTTTTGCCTCTAAATAAGTGGAATTTCTGTCTTTTTCCTTCAAAACAAAGGGAATTTCTGTCTTTTTTGCTTCAAAATAAGGAAAATTTCTGACTTATTACCCTGAAATAAGTTAAATTTCTGCAATTTTGCCCCAAAATAAGGGAAATTTCTGCCATTTTGTCACCAAATAAGGGAAATTTCAGCTTTTTACCTCAAAATAAGAGGAATTTCTGCATTTTTGCCTTAAATATTAGGAATTTCTGCCTTTTTGCCCAAAAATAAGGAAAATTTCTGCCTTTTTCCCTGAAATAAGTTAAATTTCTGCAATTTTGCCACAAAATAAGTGAAATTTCTGCCTTTTTGCCCCCAAATAAGGGGAATTTCAGCCTTTTTACTTCAAAATATGGGAAATTTCTGACTTTTTTGCACCAAAATATGAAAAATTTCTGCAATTTTGTACCAAAATAATACAAATTTCTGCCTTTTTGCCCCCAAATAAGAAAATTTCTTTTTTTTTTTCTGAAATAAGTGAAATTTCTGCAATTTTCCTCAAAATAAGTGAAATTTCTGGGATTTTGCCTCAAAATAAGTGAAATTTTTGGAATTTTGCCCCAAAATAAGTGTAATTTCTGAGATTTGCCCCCAAAATAAGAAGAATTTCTGTTATTTTGCCCAACATACAAGGAATTTCTTTTTTCTTGCCCCACAATTAGGAGAATTTCTGAAATTTTGCTCCAAAATAAGGGGAATTTCTGCTTTTTGCCTCTAAATAATTGGAATTTCTGCCTTTTTCTCCAAAAACAAAGGGAATTTCTGTCTTTTTTGCCCCAAAATAAGAAAAATTTCTGACTTATTACCCTGAAATAAGTGAAATTTCTGCAATTTTGACCCAAAATAAGTGAAATTTCTGAAATTTTGGCCCAAAATATGGGAAATTTCATGAATTTTGCCTGAAAATAAGTGGAATTTCTGAGTTTTGACCCAAAATAATGAGAATTTCTGTCTTTTTGCCTCAACATATAGGGAATTTCTGACTTTTTGCCCCACAATTAGGGGAATTTCTGCAATTTTGCTTCAAAATACGGGGTATTTCTGCCTTTTTGCCCGAAAATAAGAAGAATGCATACCTTTTTGCCATAAAAAAGGGAAATTTCTTCATTTTTGCTCCAAAATAAGGGGAATTTCTGCTTTTTTGCCTCTAAATAACTGGAATTTCTGTCTTTTTCCCCTAAACGAAGGAAATTTCTGTCTTTTTTATACCCAAAATAAGGAAAATTTCTGACTTATTACCCTGAAATAAGTGAAATTTCTGCAATTTTGCCCCAAAATAAGGGAAATTTCTGCCTTTTTGCCCCCAAATAAGGGGAATTTCAGCTTTTTTACCTCAAAATAAGGGGAATTTCTGCATTTTTGCCACAAAAATTAGGAATTTCTGCCTTTTTGCCCCAAAATAAGAAAAATTTCTGCCTATTTTCCATGAAATAAGTGAAATTTCTGCAATTTTGACACAAAATAAGTGAAATTTCTTCAATTTTGCCCCAAAATAAGGGAAATTTCTGGAATTTTGCCCCAAAATAACTGGAATTTCTGCCTTTTTTCCCCAAAATAAGGGGAATTTCAGCCTTTTTACCTCAAAATATGGGAAATTTCTGCCTTTTTTGCCCCAAAATAAGAAAAATTTCTGCAATTTTGTACCAAAATAATACAAATTTCTGCCTTTTTGCCCCCAAATAAGAAAATTTCTGTTTTTTTCTGAAATAAGTGAAATTTCTGCAATTTTCCTCAAAATAAGTCAAATTTCTGTGATTTTGCCTCAAAATAAGTGAAATTTTTGGAATTTTGCCCCAAAATAAGTGGAATTTCTGAGATTTGCCCCCAAAATAAGAAGAATTTCTGTTATTTTGCCCAACATACAGGGAATTTCTTTTTTCTTGCCCCAGAATTAGGAGAATTTCTGAAATTTTGCTCCAAAATAAGGGGAATTTCTGCTTTTTTGCCTCTAAATAAGTGGAATTTCTGCCTTTTTCTCCCAAAACAAAGGGAATTTCTGTCTTTTTTGCCCCAAAATAAGAAAAATTTCTGACTTATTACCCTGAAATAAGTGAAATTTCTGCAATTTTGACCCAAAATAAGTGAAATTTCTGCAATTTTGGCCCAAAATATGGGAAATTTCATGAATTTTGCCTGAAAATAAGTGGAATTTCTGAGTTTTGACCCAAAATAAGGAGAATTTCTGTCTTTTTGCCTCAACATATAGGGAATTTCTGACTTTTTGCCCCACAATTAGGGGAATTTCTGCAATTTTTGCTTCAAAATACGGGGTATTTCTGCCTTTTTGCCCGAAAATAAGAAGAATGCATACCTTTTTGCCATAAAAAAGGGAAATTTCTTCATTTTTGCTTCAAAATAAGGGGAATTTCTGCATTTTTGCCTCTAAATAACTGGAATTTCTGTCTTTTTCCCCCTAAACAAAGGAAATTTCTGTCTTTTTTATACCCAAAATAAGGAAAATTTCTGACTTATTACCCTGAAATAAGTGAAATTTCTGCAATTTTGCCCCAAAATAAGGGAAATTTCTGCCTTTTTGCCCCCAAATAAGGGGAATTTCAGCTTTTTTACCTCAAAATAAGGGGAATTTCTGCATTTTTGCCACAAAAATTAGGAATTTCTGCCTTTTTGCCCCAAAATAAGGAAAATTTCTGCCTATTTTCCATGAAATAAGTGAAATTTCTGCAATTTTGACCCAAATTAGTGAAATTTCTTCAATTTTGCCCCAAAATAAGGGAAATTTCTGGAATTTTGCCCCAAAATAAGTAGAATTTCTGCATTTTGCCCCCAAATAAGGGGAATTTCAGCCTTTTTACCTCAAAATATGGGAAATTTCTGCCTTTTTTGCCCCAAAATAAGAAAAATTTCTGCAATTTTGTACCAAAATAATACAAATTTCTGCCTTTTTGCCCCCAAAAAAGAAAATTTATTTTTTTTTCTGAAATAAGTGAAATTTCTGCAATTTTCCTCAAAATAAGTGAAATTTCTGCGATTTTGCCTCAAAATAAGTGAAATTTTTGGAATTTTGCCACAAAATAAGTGAAATTTCTGAGATTTGCCCCCAAAATAAGAAGAATTTCTGTTATTTTGCCCAACATACAGGGAATTTCTTTTTTCTTGCCCCAGAATTAGGAGAATTTCTGAAATTTTGCTCCAAAATAAGGGAAATTTCTGCTTTTTTGCCTCTAAATAAGTGGAATTTCTGCCTTTTTCTCCCAAAACAAAGGGAATTTCTGTCTTTTTTGCCCCAAAATAAGAAAAATTTCTGACTTATTACCCTGAAATAAGTGAAATTTCTGCAATTTTGACCCAAAATAAGTGAAATTTCTGCAATTTTGGCCCAAAATATGGGAAATTTCATGAATTTTGCCTGAAAATAAGTGGAATTTCTGAGTTTTGACCCAAAATAAGGAGAATTTCTGTCTTTTTGCCTCAACATATAGGGAATTTCTGACTTTTTGCCCCACAATTAGGGGAATTTCTGCAATTTTGCTTCAAAATACGGGGTATTTCTGCCTTTTTGCCCGAAAATAAGAAGAATGCATACCTTTTTGCCATAAAAAAGGGAAATTTCTTCATTTTTGCTCCAAAATAAGGGGAATTTCTGCTTTTTTGCCTCTAAATAACTGGAATTTGTGTCTTTTTCACCCTAAACAAAGGAAATTTCTGTCTTTTTTATACCCAAAATAAGGAAAATTTCTGACTTATTACCCTGAAATAAGTGAAATTTCTGCAATTTTGCCCCAAAATAAGGGAAATTTCTGCCTTTTTGCCCCCAAATAAGGGTAATTTCAGCTTTTTTACCTCAAAATAAGGGGAATTTCTGCATTTTTGCCACAAAAATTAGGAATTTCTTTCTTTTTGCCCCAAAATAAGAAAAATTTCTGCCTATTTTCCATGAAATAAGTGAAATTTCTGCAATTTTGAAACAAAATAAGTGAAATTTTTTCAATTTTGCCCCAAAATAAGGGAAATTTCTGGAATTTTGCCCCAAAATAAGTGGAATTTCTGAGTTCTGCCCCAAAATAAGGAGAATTTCTGTCTTTATACCCCAACATATAGGGAATTTCTGCCTTTTTGCCTCACAATTAGGTAAAATTCTGCAGTTTTCCTCCAAAATACGAGGAATTTCTGCCTTTTTTGTCCGAAAATAAGAAGAATGCATACCTTTTTGCCACAAAAAAAGGAAATTTCTTCATTTTTGCTCCAAAATAATAGGAATTTCTGCCTTTTTGCCTCTAAATAAGTAAAATTTCTGTTTTTTCCCAAACAAAGGGAATTCCTGTCTTTTTTGCCCCAAAATAAGGAAAATTTTGACTTATTACCGTGAAATAAGTGAAATTTCAGCAATTTTGACTCAAAATAAGGGAAATTTCTGCCTTTTTGCCCCAAAATAAGGGGAATTTCTTCTTTTTTTCTGAAATAAGTTAAATTTCTGCAATTTTGCCCCAAAATAAGTGAAATTTCTGCAATTTTACCCCAAAATAAAAAAATTTCTGGAATTTTGCCCAAAAATGAGTGGAATTTCTGAGTTTTGCCCCCAAAATAAGGAGAATTTCTGTTATTTTGTCTCAACATATAGGGAATTTCTGCCTTTTTGCCCCAAAATTAGGGGAATTTCTGAAATTTTGCTCCAAAATAAGGGGAATTTCTGCTTTTTTGCCTCTAAATAACTGGAATTTCTGCCTTTTTCTCACAAAACAAAGGGAATTTCTGTCTTTTTTGCCCCAAAATAAGGAAAATTTCTGACTTATTACTCTGAAATAAGTGAAATTTCTGCAATTTTGCCCCAAAATAAGGGAAATTTCTGCATTTTTGCTTCCAAATAAGGGGAATTACAGCCTTTTTACCTCAAAATAAGGCGAATTTCTGAATTTTGGCACAAAATATTCTGAATGTCTGCGGTTTTGCCCCAAAATAAGGAAAATTTCTGCCTTTTTTCCCTGAAATAAGTGAAATTTCTGCAATTTTGCCCCAAAATAAGTGAAATTTCTACAATTCTGCCCCAAAATAAAAGAAATTTCTGGAATTTTGCCCCAAAATAAGTGGAATTTCTGAGTTTTGCCCCAAAATAAAGAGAATTTCTGCCTTTTTGCCCCACAATTAGTGAAATTTCTGCAATTTTGCCCTAAAATAAGAGAAATTTCTGCATTTTTTCCCCATAATAAGGGAAATTTCTGCAATTTTGCCCCAAAATAAGGGGAATTTCTGTTTTTTGCCCCACAATTAGTGAAATTTCTGCAATTTTGCCCTAAAATAAGAGAAATTTCTGCAATTTTGCCGCAAAATAAGGGGAATTTCTGTTTTTTGCCCCACAATTAGTGAAATTTCTGTAATTTTGACCTAAGTAAGGGGAATTTCTGCCTTTTGCCCCAAATTATGGGGAATTTCTGCCTTTTTTCCAAAAATAAAAAAATGCTTACCTTTTGCCATATAAAAGGGAAATTTCTCATTTTTGCTTCAAAATAAGGGGAACTTTTCCCTTTTTGCTTCTAAATATTTGGAATTTCTGTTTTTTTCCCCCAAAACAAAGGAAATTTCTGTTTTTTTTGCCCCAAAATAAGGAAAATTTCTGACTTATTACCCTGAAATAAGTGAAATTTCTGAAAATTGCCCCAAAATAAGGAAATTTCTGCATTTCTGCCCCCAAATAAGGGGAATTTCAGCCTTTTTACCTCAAAATAAGGGGAATTTCTGCATTTTTGAAACAAAATATTAGGAATTTCTGCATTTTTGCCATAAAATATTAGGAATTTCGGTCTTTTTGCCCCAAAATAAGAAAATTTCTCCTTTTTATTTTGAAATAAGTGAAATTTCTGCAATTTTGCCCCAAAGTAAGTGAAATTTCTGCAATTTTGCCCCAAAATAAGGGAAATTTCTGGAATTTTGCCCCAAAGTAAGTGGAATATATGAGTTTTACACCAAAATAAGGAGAATTTCTGTCTTTCTGCCCCAACATATAGGGAATTTCTGCCTTTTTGCCCCACAATTAGGGGAATTTCTGCAATTTTGCTCCAAAATACGGGGAATTTCTGCCTTTTTGCCCGAAAATAAGGAGAATGCATACCTTTTTGCCATAAAAAAGCGAAATTTCTTCATTTTTGCTCCGAAATAAGGGGAATTTCTGCTTTTTTGCCTCTAAATAAGTGGAATTTCTGTCTTTTTCCCCCAAAACAAAAGGAATTTCTGTCTTTTTTGCCCCAAAATAAGGAAAATTTCTGACTTATTACCCTGAAATAAGTGAAATTTCTTCAATTTTGCCCCGAAATAAGGGAAATTTCTGCATTTTTGCCCCCAAATAAGGGGAATTTCAGGATTTTTACCTCAAAATAAAAGGAATTTCTGCATTTTTGCTCCAAAATATAGGAAATTTCTGCCTTTTTTCCCCAAAATAAGAAAAATTTCTCCCATTTTGTACCAAAATATAAGAAATTTCTGCCTTTTTGCTTCAAAATAAAAAAATTTCTCGTTTTTTTCTGAAATAAGTTAAATTTCTGCAATTTTGCCCAAAATAAGTAAAATTTCTGCAATTTTGCCCCAAAATAAGGGAAATTTCTGGAATTTTGCCTCAAAATAAGTGGAATTTCTGAGTTTTGCCCCAAAATATGGAGATTTTCTGTCTTTTTGCCCCAACATATAGGGAATATCTGCCTTTTTGCCCCACATTTAGGGGAATTTCTGCAATTTTGCTCCAAAATATGGGGAATTTCTGCCTTTTTGCCCGAAAATAAGGAGAATGCATACCTTTTTGCTATAAAAAAGCAAAATTTCTTCATTTTTGCCCTAAAATAAGGGGAATTTCTGCTTTTTTGCCTCTAAATAAGTGGAATTTCTGTCTTTTTCTCCCAATACAAAAGGAATTTCTGTCTTTTTTGCCCCAAAATAAAGAAAATTTCTGACTTATTACCCTGAAATAAGTGAAATTTCTGCAATTTTGCCCCAAAATAAAGGAAATTTCTGCATTTTTGCCCCCAAATAAGGGGAATTTCAGACTTTTTACCTCAAAATAAAAGGAATTTCTGCATTTTTGCCCCAAAATATAGGAAATTTCTTCCTTTTTGCCCCAAAATAAGAAAAATTTCTGCCATTTTGTACCAAAATATAAGAAATTTCTGCCTTTTTGCTTCAAAATAAAAAAAATTCTCCCTTTTTTCTGAAATAAGTTAAATTTCTGCAATTTTGCCCCAAAATAAGTGAAATTTCTGCAATTTTGCCCCAAAATAAGGGAAATTTCTGGAATTTTGCCTCAAAATAAGTGGAATTTCTGAGTTTTGCCCCAAAACAAGGAGATTTTCTGTCTTTTTGCCCCAACATATAGGGAATATCTGCCTTTTTGCCCCACAATTAGGGGAATTTCTGCAATTATGCTCCAAAATACGGGGAATTTCTGCCTTTTTGCCCGAAAATAAGGAGAATGCATAACTTTATGCCATAAAAAATTGAAATTTCTTTATTTTGCCCCAAAATAAGGGGAATTTCTGCTTTTTTGCCTCTAAATAAGTGGAATTTCTATCTTTTTCCCCCAAAACAAAAGGAATTTCTGTCTTTTTTGCCCCAAAATAAAGAAAATTTCTGACTTATTACCCTGAAATAATTGAAATTTCTGCAATTTTGCCCCAAAATAAGGGAAATTTCTGCATTTTTGCCCCCAAATATGGGGAATTTCAGACTTTTTACCTCAAAATAAAAGGAATTTCTGCATTTTTGCCCCAAAATATAGGAAATTTCTGCAATTTTGCCCCAAAATAAGAAAAATTTCTGCCATTTTGTACCAAAATATAAGAAATTTCTGCCTTTTTGCTTCAAAATAAAAAACTTTCTCCCTTTTTTCTGAAATAAGTTAAATTTCTGCAATTTTGCCCCAAAATAAGTGAAATTTCTGCAATTTTGCCCCAAAATAAGGGAAATTTCTGGAATTTTGCCTCAAAATAAGTGGAATTTCTGAGTTTTGCCCCAAAATAAGGAGATTTTCTGTCTTTTTGCCCCAACATATAGGGAATATCTGCCTTTTTGCCCCACAATTAGGGGAATTTCTGCAATTTTGCTCCAAAATACGGGGTATTTCTGATTTTTTCCCAGAAAATAAGGAGAAGGCAAACCTTTTTGCCATAAAAAAGGGAAATTTCTTCATTTTTGCTCCAAAATAAGGGGAATTTCTGCTTTTTTGCCTCTAAATAAGTGGTATTTCGGTCTTTTCCCCCAAAACAAAGGGAATTTCTGTCTATTTTGCCCCAAAATAAAAAAAATTTCTGACTTATTTCCCTGAAGTAAGTGAAATTTCTGCAATTTTGCCCCAAAATAAGGGAAATTTCTGCCTTTTTGCCCCCAAATAAGGGGAATTTCAGCTTTTTTACCTCAAAATAAGGGGAATTTCTGCATTTTTGCCACAAAAATTAGGAATTTCTGCCTTTTTGCCCCAAAATAAGAAAAATTTCTGCCTATTTTCCATGAAATAAGTGAAATTTCTGCAATTTTGACACAAAATAAGTGAAATTTCTTCAATTTTGCCCCAAAATAAGGGAAATTTCTGGAATTTTGCCTCAAAATAAGTGGAATTTCTGAGTTCTGCCCCAAAATAAGGAGAATTTCTGTCTTTATACCCCAACATATAAGGAATTTCTGCCTTTTTGCCTCACAATTAGGCAAAATTCTGCAATTTTGCTCCAAAATACGAGGAATTTCTGTCTTTTTTGTCCGAAAATAAGAAGAATACATACCTTTTTGCCATAAAAAAGGGAAATTTCTTCATTTTTGCTCCAAAATAAGGGGAATTTCTGCCTTTTTACCTCTAAATAAGTGGAATTTCTGTCTTTTTCCCCCAATTAAAGAGAATTTCTGTCTTACTTGCCCCAAAATAAGGAAAATTTCTGACTTATTACCCTGAAATAAGTGAAATTTCTGAAAATTGCCCCAAAATAAGGAAATTTCTGCATTTCTGCCCCCAAATAAGGGGAATTTCAACTTTTTTACCTCAAAATAAGGGAAATTTCTGCATTTTTGCAACAAAATATTAGGAATTTCTGCATTTTTGCCACAAAATATTAAGAATTTCCGCCTTTTTGCCCCAAAATAAAAAAATTTCTCCTTTTTTTTTTTTTTTGAAATAAGTGAAATTTCTGCAATTTTGCCCCAAAGTAAGTGAAATTTCTGCAATTTTACCCCAAAATAAGGGAAATTTCTGGAATTTTGCCCCAAAGTAAGTGGAATTTATGAGTTTTACCCCAAAATAAGGAGAATTTCTGTCTTTCTGCCCATACATATAGGGAATTTCTGCCTTTTTGCCCCACAATTAGGGGAATTTCTGCAATTTTGCTCCAAAATACGGGGAATTTCTGCCTTTTTGCCCGAAAATAAGGAGAATGCATACCTTTTTGCCATAAAAAAGCGAAATTTCTTCATTTTTGCTCCAAAATAAGGGGAATTTCTGCTTTTTTGCCTCTAAATAAGTGGATTTTCTGTCTTTTTCCCCCAAAACAAAAGGAATTTCTGTCTTTTTTGCCCCAAAATAAGGAAAATTTCTGACTTATTACCCTGAAATAAGTAAAATTTCTGCAATTTTGCCCCAAAATAAGGGAAATTTCTGCATTTTTGCCCCCAAATAAGGGGAATTTCAGGCTTTTTACCTCAAAATAAAAGGAATTTCTGCATTTTTGCCCCAAAATATAGGAAATTTCTGCCTTTTTTCCCCAAAATAAGAAAAATTTCTGCCATTTTGTATCAAAATATAAGAAATTTCTGCCTTTTTGCTTCAAAATAAAAAAAATTCTCCCTTTTTTCTGAAATAAGTTAAATTTCTGCAATTTTGCCCCAAAATAAGCGAAATTTCTGCAATTTTGCCACAAAATAAGCGAAATTTCTGCAATTTTGCCCCAAAATAAGGGAAATTTCTGGAATTTTGCCTCAAAATAAGTGGAATTTCTGAGTTTTGCCCCAAAATAAGGAGATTTTCTGTCTTTTTGCCCCAACATATAGGGAATATCTGCCTTTTTGCCCCACAATTAGGGGAATTTCTGCAATTTTGCTCCAAAATACGGGGAATTTCTGCCTTTTTGCCCGAAAATAAGGAGAATGCATACCTTTTTGCCATAAAAAAGCGAAATTTCTTCATTTTTGCCCCAAAATAAGGGGAATTTCTGCTTTTTTGCCTCTAAATAATTGAAATTTCTGTCTTTTTCCCCCAAAACAAAAGGAATTTTTGTCTTTTTTGCCCCAAAATAAAGAAAATTTCTGACTTATTACCCTGAAATAAGTGCAATTTCTGCAATTTTGCCCCAAAATAAGGGAAATTTCTGCATTTTTGCCCCCAAATAAGGGGAATTTCAGACTTTTTATCTCAAAATAAAATGAATTTCTGCATTTTTGCCCCAAAATATAGGAAATTTCTGCCTTTTTGCCCCAAAATAAGAAAAATTTCTGCCATTTTGTACCAAAATATAAGAAATTTCTGCCTTTTTGCTTCAAAATAAAAAAATTTCTCCCTTTTTTTCTGAAATAAGTTAAATTTCTGCAATTTTGCCCCAAAATAAGTGAAATTTCTGCAATTTTGCCCCAAAATAAGGGAAATTTCTGGAATTTTGCCTCAAAATAAGTGGAATTTCTGAGTTTTGCCCCAAAATAAGGAGATTTTCTGTCTTTTTGCCCCAACATATAGGGAATATCTGCCTTTTTACCCCACAATTAGGGGAATTTCTGCAATTTTGCTTCAATATACGGGGAATTTCTGCCTTTTTGCCCGAAAATAAGGAGAATGCATACCTTTTTGCCATAAAAAAGTGAAATTTCTTCATTTTTGCTCCAAAATAAGGGGAATTTCTGCTTTTTTTGCCTCTAAATAAGTGGTATTTCTGTCTTTTCCCCCAAAACAAAGGGAATTTCTGTCTATTTTGCCCCAAAATAAAGAAAATTTCTGACTTATTTCCCTGAAGTAAGTGAAATTTCTGCAATTTTGCCCCAAAATAAGGGAAATTTCTGCCTTTTTGCCCCCAAATAAGGGCAATTTCAGCTTTTTTTACCTCAAAATAAGGGGAATTTCTGCATTTTTGCCACAAAAATTAGGAATTTCTGCCTTTTTGCCCCAAAATAAGAAAAATTTCTGCCTATTTTCTATGAAATAATTGAAATTTCTGCAATTTTGACACAAAATAAGTGAAATTTCTTCAATTTTGCCCCAGAATAAGGGAAATTTCTGGAATTTTGCCCGAAAATAAGTGGAATTTCTGAGTTCTGCCCCAAAATAAGGAGAATTTCTGTCTTTATACCCCAACATATAGGGAATTTCTGCCTTTTTGCCTCACAATTAGGCAAAATTCTGCAATTTTGCTCCAAAATACGAGGAATTTCTGTCTTTTTTGTCCGAAAATAAGAAGAATGCATACCTTTTTGCCATAAAAAAGGGAAATTTCTTCATTTTTGCTCCAAAATAAGGAAAATTTCTGCCTTTTTGCCTCTAAATAAGTAAAATTTCTGTTTTTTCCCAAAGGGAATTCCTGTCTTTTTTGCCCCAAAATAAGGAAAATTTTGACTTATTACCGTGAAATAAGTGAAATTTCAGCAATTTTGACTCAAAATAAGGGAAATATCTGCCTTTTTGCCCCCAAATAAGGGGAATTTCAGCTTTTTTACCTCAAAATAAGGGGAATTTCTGCATTTTTGCCCCAAAATATGGGAAATTTCTGCAATTTTACCCCAAAATAAAAAAAATTTCTGGAATTTTGCCCAAAAATGAGTGGAATTTCTGAGTTTTGCCCCCAAAATAAGGAGAATTTCTGTTATTTTGTCTCAACATATAGGGAATTTCTGCCTTTTTGCCCCACAATTAGGGGAATTTCTGAAATTTTGCTCCAAAATAAGGGGAATTTCTGCTTTTTTGCCTCTAAATAAGTGGAATTTCTGCCTTTTTCTCACAAAACAAAGGGAATTTCTGTTATTTTTGCCCCAAAATAAGGAAAATTTCTGACTTATTACTCTGAAATAAGTGAAATTTCTGCAATTTTGCCCCAAAATAAGGGAAATTTCTGCATTTTAGCCCCCAAATAAGGGGAATTACAGCCTTTTTACCTCAAAATACGGCGAATTTCTGAATTTTGGCACAAAATATTATGAATGTCTGCGGTTTTGCCCCAAAATAAGGAAAATTTCTGCTTTTTTTCCCTGATAAGTGAAATTTCTGCAATTTTGCCCCAAAATAAGTGAAATTTCTACAATTCTGCCCCAAAATAAAAGAAATTTCTGGAATTTTGCCCCAAAATAAGTGGAATTTCTGAGTTTTGCCCCAAAATAAAGAGAATTTCTGCCTTTTTGCCCCACAATTAGTGAAATTTCTTCAATTTTGCCCTAAAATAAGAGAAATTTCTACATTTTTTCCCCATAATAAGGGAAATTTCTGCAATTTTGCCCCAAAATAAGGGGAATTTCTGTTTTTTGCCCCACAATTAGTGAAATTTCTGTAATTTTGACCTAAGTAAGGGGAATTTCTGCCTTTTGCCGCAAAATATGGGGAATTTCTGCCTTTTTTCCAAAAATAAAAGGAATGCCTACCTTTTGCCATAAAAAAGGGAAATTTCTCATTTTTGCTTCAAAATAAGGGGAACTTTTTCATTTTTGCTTCTAAATAAGTGGAATTTCTGTTTTTTTCCCCCAAAACAAAGGGAATTTCTGTTTTTTTGCCCCAAGATAAGGAAAATTTCTGACTTATTACCCTGAAATAAGTGAAATTTCTGAAAATTGCCCCAAAATAAGGAAATTTCTGCATTTCTGCCCCCAAATAAGGGGAATATCAACCTTTTTACCTCAAAATAAGGGAAATTTCTGCATTTTTGCAACAAAATATTAGGAATTTCTGCATTTTTGCCACAAAATATTAGGAATTTCTGCCTTTTTGCCCCAAAATAAGAAAATTTCTCCTTTTTTTTGAAATAAGTGAAATTTTTGCAATTTTGCCCCAAAGTAAGTGAAATTTCTGCAATTTTGCCCCAAAATAAGGGAAATTTCTGGAATTTTGCCCCAAAATAAGTGGAATTTATGAGTTTTACCCCAAAATAAGGAGAATTTCTGTCTTTCTGCCCCAACATATAGGGAATTTCTGCCTTTTTGCCCTACAATTAGGGGAATTTCTGCAATTTTGCTCCAAAATACGGGGAATTTCTGCCTTTTTGCCCGAAAATAAGGAGAATGCATACCTTTTTGCCATAAAAAAGCGAAATTTCTTCATTTTTGCTCCAAAATAAGGGTAATTTCTGCTTTTTTGCCTCTAAATAAGTGGAATTTCTGTCTTTTTCCCCCAAAACAAAAGGAATTTCTGTCTTTTTTGCCCCAAAATTAGGAAAATTTCTGACTTAATTCCCTGAAATAAGTGAAATTTCTGCAATTTTGCCCCAAAATAAGGGAAATTTCTGCATTTTTGCCCCCAAATAAGGGGAATTTCAGACTTTTTACCTCAAAATAAAAGGAATTTCTGCATTTTTGCCCCAAAATATAGGAAATTTCTGCCCTTTTTCCCCAAAATAAGAAAAATTTCTGCCATTTTGTACCAAAATATAAGAAATTTCTGCGTTTTTGCTTCAAAATAAAAAAATTTCTCCCTTTTTTCTGAAATAAGTTAAATTTCTGCAATTTTGCCCCAAAATAAGTGAAATTTCTGCAATTTTGCCCCAAAATAAGGGAAATTTCTGGAATTTTGCCTCAAAATAAGTGGAATTTCTGAGTTTTGCCCCAAAATAAGGAGATTTTCTGTCTTTTGCCCCAACATATAGGGAATATCTGCCTTTTTGCCCTACAATTAGGGGAATTTCTGCAATTTTGCTCCAAAATACGGGGAATTTCTGCCTTTTTGCCCGAAAATAAGGAGAATGCATACCTTTTTGCCATAAAAAATTGAAATTTCTTCATTTTTGCCTTAAAATAAAAGGAATTTCTGCTTTTTTGCCTCTAAATAAGTGGAATTTCTGTCTTTTTCCCCAAAACAAAGGGAATTTCTGTCTATTTTGCCCCAAAATAAAGAAAATTTCTGACTTATTTCCCTGAAGTAAGTGAAATTTCTGCAATTTTGCTCCAAAATAAGGGAAATTTCTGCCTTTTTGCCCCCAAATAAGGGGAATTTCAGCTTTTTTTACCTCAAAATAAGGGGAATTTCTGCATTTTTGCCACAAAAATTAGGAATTTCTGCCTTTTTGCCCCAAAATATGAAAAATTTCTGCCATTTTGTACCAAAATATAAGAAATTTCTGCCTTTTTGCTTCAAAATAAAAAAATTTCTCCTTTTTTCCTGAAATAAGTTAAATTTCTGCAATTTTGCCCCAAAATAAGTGAAATTTCTGCAATTTTGCCCCAAAATAAGTGAAATTTCTGCAATTCTGCCCCAAAATAAAAGAAATTTCTGGAATTTTGCCCCAAAATAAGTGGAATTTCTGAGTTTTGCCCCAAAATAAAGAGAATTTCTGCCTTTTTGCCCCACAATTAGTGAAATTTCTGCAATTTTGCCCTAAAATAAGAGAAATTTCTGCATTTTTTCCCCATAATAAGGGAAATTTCTGCAATTTTGCCCCAAAATAAGGGGAATTTCTGTTTTTTGCCCCACAATTAGTGAAATTTCTGTAATTTTAACCTAAGTAAGGGGAATTTCTGCCTTTTGCCGCAAAATATGGGGAATTTCTGCCTTTTTTCCAAAAATAAAAAGAATGCCTACCTTTTGCCATAAAAAAGGGAAATTTCTCATTTTTGCTTCAAAATAAGGGGAACTTTTTCATTTTTGCTTCTAAATAAGTGGAATTTCTGTTTTTTCCCCCAAAACAAAGGGAATTTCTGTTTTTTGCCCCAAGATAAGGAAAATTTCTGACTTATTACCCTGAAATAAGTGAAATTTCTGAAAATTGCCCCAAAATAAGGAAATTTCTGCATTTCTGCCCCCAAATAAGGGGAATATCAACCTTTTTACCTCAAAATAAGGGAAATTTCTGCATTTTTGCAACAAAATATTAGGAATTTCTGCATTTTTGCCACAAAATATTAGGAATTTCTGCCTTTTTGCCCCAAAATAAGAAAATTTCTCCTTTTTTTTGAAATAAGTGAAATTTTTGCAATTTTGCCCCAAAGTAAGTGAAATTTCTGCAATTTTGCCCCAAAATAAGGGAAATTTCTGGAATTTTGCCCCAAAATAAGTGGAATTTATGAGTTTTACCCCAAAATAAGGAGAATTTCTGTCTTTCTGCCCCAACATATAGGGAATTTCTGCCTTTTTGCCCTACAATTAGGGGAATTTCTGCAATTTTGCTCCAAAATACGGGGAATTTCTGCCTTTTTGCCCGAAAATAAGGAGAATGCATACCTTTTTGCCATAAAAAAGCGAAATTTCTTCATTTTTGCTCCAAAATAAGGGTAATTTCTGCTTTTTTGCCTCTAAATAAGTGGAATTTCTGTCTTTTTCCCCCAAAACAAAAGGAATTTCTGTCTTTTTTGCCCCAAAATTAGGAAAATTTCTGACTTAATTCCCTGAAATAAGTGAAATTTCTGCAATTTTGCCCCAAAATAAGGGAAATTTCTGCATTTTTGCCCCCAAATAAGGGGAATTTCAGACTTTTTACCTCAAAATAAAAGGAATTTCTGCATTTTTGCCCCAAAATATAGGAAATTTCTGCCCTTTTTCCCCAAAATAAGAAAAATTTCTGCCATTTTGTACCAAAATATAAGAAATTTCTGCGTTTTTGCTTCAAAATAAAAAAATTTCTCCCTTTTTTCTGAAATAAGTTAAATTTCTGCAATTTTGCCCCAAAATAAGTGAAATTTCTGCAATTTTGCCCCAAAATAAGGGAAATTTCTGGAATTTTGCCTCAAAATAAGTGGAATTTCTGAGTTTTGCCCCAAAATAAGGAGATTTTCTGTCTTTTGCCCCAACATATAGGGAATATCTGCCTTTTTGCCCTACAATTAGGGGAATTTCTGCAATTTTGCTCCAAAATACGGGGAATTTCTGCCTTTTTGCCCGAAAATAAGGAGAATGCATACCTTTTTGCCATAAAAAATTGAAATTTCTTCATTTTTGCCTTAAAATAAAAGGAATTTCTGCTTTTTTGCCTCTAAATAAGTGGAATTTCTGTCTTTTTCCCCAAAACAAAGGGAATTTCTGTCTATTTTGCCCCAAAATAAAGAAAATTTCTGACTTATTTCCCTGAAGTAAGTGAAATTTCTGCAATTTTGCTCCAAAATAAGGGAAATTTCTGCCTTTTTGCCCCCAAATAAGGGGAATTTCAGCTTTTTTTACCTCAAAATAAGGGGAATTTCTGCATTTTTGCCACAAAAATTAGGAATTTCTGCCTTTTTGCCCCAAAATATGAAAAATTTCTGCCATTTTGTACCAAAATATAAGAAATTTCTGCCTTTTTGCTTCAAAATAAAAAAATTTCTCCTTTTTTCCTGAAATAAGTTAAATTTCTGCAATTTTGCCCCAAAATAAGTGAAATTTCTGCAATTTTGCCCCAAAATAAGTGAAATTTCTGCAATTCTGCCCCAAAATAAAAGAAATTTCTGGAATTTTGCCCCAAAATAAGTGGAATTTCTGAGTTTTGCCCCAAAATAAAGAGAATTTCTGCCTTTTTGCCCCACAATTAGTGAAATTTCTGCAATTTTGCCCTAAAATAAGAGAAATTTCTGCATTTTTTCCCCATAATAAGGGAAATTTCTGCAATTTTGCCCCAAAATAAGGGGAATTTCTGTTTTTTGCCCCACAATTAGTGAAATTTCTGTAATTTTGACCTAAGTAAGGGGAATTTCTGCCTTTTGCCGCAAAATATGGGGAATTTCTGCCTTTTTTCCAAAAATAAAAAGAATGCCTACCTTTTGCCATAAAAAAGGGAAATTTCTCATTTTTGCTTCAAAATAAGGGGAACTTTTTCATTTTTGCTTCTAAATAAGTGGAATTTCTGTTTTTTCCCCCAAAACAAAGGGAATTTCTGTTTTTTTGCCCCAAGATAAGGAAAATTTCTGACTTATTACCCTGAAATAAGTGAAATTTCTGAAAATTGCCCCAAAATAAGGAAATTTCTGCATTTCTGCCCCCAAATAAGGGGAATATCAACCTTTTTACCTCAAAATAAGGGAAATTTCTGCATTTTTGCAACAAAATATTAGGAATTTCTGCATTTTTGCCACAAAATATTAGGAATTTCTGCCTTTTTGCCCCAAAATAAGAAAATTTCTCCTTTTTTTTTTGAAATAAGTGAAATTTTTGCAATTTTGCCCCAAAGTAAGTGAAATTTCTGCAATTTTGCCCCAAAATAAGGGAAATTTCTGGAATTTTGCCCCAAAATAAGTGGAATTTATGAGTTTTACCCCAAAATAAGGAGAATTTCTGTCTTTCTGCCCCAACATATAGGGAATTTCTGCCTTTTTGCCCCACAATTAGGGGAATTTCTGCAATTTTGCTCCAAAATACGGGGAATTTCTGCCTTTTTGCCCGAAAATAAGGAGAATGCATACCTTTTTGCCATAAAAAAGCGAAATTTCTTCATTTTTGCTCCAAAATAAGGGGAATTTCTGCTTTTTTGCCTCTAAATAAGTGGATTTTCTGTCTTTTTCCCCCAAAACAAAAGGAATTTCTGTCTTTTTTGCCCCAAAATAAGGAAAATTTCTGACTTATTACCCTGAAATAAGTGAAATTTCTGCAATTTTGCCCCAAAATAAGGGAAATTTCTGCATTTTTGCCCCCAAATAAGGGGAATTTCAGGCTTTTTACCTCAAAATAAAAGGAATTTCTGCATTTTTGCCCCAAAATATAGGAAATTTCTGCCTTTTTTCCCCAAAATAAGAAAAATTTCTGCCATTTTGTATCAAAATATAAGAAATTTCTGCCTTTTTGCTTCAAAATAAAAAAAATTCTCCCTTTTTTCTGCAATAAGTTAAAATTCTGCAATTTTGCCCCAAAATAAGCGAAATTTCTGCAATTTTGCCACAAAATAAGCGAAATTTCTGCAATTTTGCCCCAAAATAAGGGAAATTTCTGGAATTTTGCCTCAAAATAAGTGGAATTTCTGAGTTTTGCCCCAAAATAAGGAGATTTTCTGTCTTTTTGCCCCAACATATAGGGAATATCTGCCTTTTTGCCCCACAATTAGGGGAATTTCTGCAATTTTGCTCCAAAATACGGGGAATTTCTGCCTTTTTGCCCGAAAATAAGGAGAATGCATACCTTTTTGCCATAAAAAAGCGAAATTTCTTCATTTTTGCCCCAAAATAAGGGGAATTTCTGCTTTTTTGCCTCTAAATAATTGGAATTTCTGTCTTTTTCCCCCAAAACAAAAGGAATTTTTGTCTTTTTTGCCCCAAAATAAAGAAAATTTCTGACTTATTACCCTGAAATAAGTGCAATTTCTGCAATTTTGCCCCAAAATAAGGGAAATTTCTGCATTTTTGCCCCCAAATAAGGGGAATTTCAGACTTTTTATCTCAAAATAAAATGAATTTCTGCATTTTTGCCCCAAAATATAGGAAATTTCTGCCTTTTTGCCCCAAAATAAGAAAAATTTCTGCCATTTTGTACCAAAATATAAGAAATTTCTGCCTTTTTGCTTCAAAATAAAAAAATTTCTCCCTTTTTTCTGAAATAAGTTAAATTTCTGCAATTTTGCCCCAAAATAAGTGAAATTTCTGCAATTTTGCCCCAAAATAAGGGAAATTTCTGGAATTTTGCCTCAAAATAAGTGGAATTTCTGAGTTTTGCCCCAAAATAAGGAGATTTTCTGTCTTTTTGCCCCAACATATAGGGAATATCTGCCTTTTTACCCCACAATTAGGGGAATTTCTGCAATTTTGCTCCAAAATACGGGGAATTTCTGCCTTTTTGCCCGAAAATAAGGAGAATGCATACCTTTTTGCCATAAAAAAGTGAAATTTCTTCATTTTTGCTCCAAAATAAGGGGAATTTCTGCTTTTTTTGCCTCTAAATAAGTGGTATTTCTGTCTTTTCCCCCAAAACAAAGGGAATTTCTGTCTATTTTGCCCCAAAATAAAGAAAATTTCTGACTTATTTCCCTGAAGTAAGTGAAATTTCTGCAGTTTTGACCCAAAATAAGGGAAATTTCTGCCTTTTTGCCCCCAAATAAGGGCAATTTCAGCTTTTTTTACCTCAAAATAAGGGGAATTTCTGCATTTTTGCCACAAAAATTAGGAATTTCTGCCTTTTTGCCCCAAAATAAGAAAAATTTCTGCCTATTTTCCATGAAATAAATGAAATTTCTGCAATTTTGACACAAAATAAGTGAAATTTCTTCAATTTTGCCCCAAAATAAGGGAAATTTCTGGAATTTTGCCCGAAAATAAGTGGAATTTCTGAGTTCTGCCCCAAAATAAGGAGAATTTCTGTCTTTATACCCCAACATATAGGGAATTTCTGTTTTTTTGCCTCACAATTAGGCAAAATTCTGCAATTTTGCTCCAAAATACGAGGAATTTCTGTCTTTTTTGTCCGAAAATAAGAAGAATGCATATCTTTTTGCCATAAAAAAGGGAAATTTCTTCATTTTTGCTCCAAAATAAGGAAAATTTCTGCCTTTTTGCCTCTAAATAAGTAAAATTTCTGTTTTTTCCCAAAGGGAATTCCTGTCTTTTTTGCCCCAAAATAAGGAAAATTTTGACTTATTTCCGTGAAATAAGTGAAATTTCAGCAATTTTGACTCATAATAAGGGAAATTTCTGCCTTTTTGCCCCCAAATAAGGGGAATTTCAGCTTTTTTACCTCAAAATAAGGGGAATTTCTGCATTTTTGCCCCAAAATATGGGAAATTTCTGCAATTTTACCCCAAAATAAAAAAAATTTCTGGAATTTTGCCCAAAAATGAGTGGAATTTCTGAGTTTTGCCCCCAAAATAAGGAGAATTTCTGTTATTTTGTCTCAACATATAGGGAATTTCTGCCTTTTTGCCCCACAATTAGGGGAATTTCTGAAATTTTGCTCCAAAATAAGGGGAATTTCTGCTTTTTTGCCTCTAAATAAGTGGAATTTCTGCCTTTTTGTCACAAAACAAAGGGAATTTCTGTTATTTTTGCCCCAAAATAAGGAAAATTTCTGACTTATTACTCTGAAATAAGTGAAATTTCTGCAATTTTGCCCCAAAATAAGGGAAATTTCTGCATTTTAGCCCCCAAATAAGGGGAATTACAGCCTTTTTACCTCAAAATACGGCGAATTTCTGAATTTTGGCACAAAATATTATGAATGTCTGCGGTTTTGCCCCATAATAAGGAAAATTTCTGCCTTTTTTCCCTGATAAGTGAAATTTCTGCAATTTTGCCCCAAAATAAGTGAAATTTCTACAATTCTGCCCCAAAATAAAAGAAATTTCTGGAATTTTGCCCCAAAATAAGTGGAATTTCTGAGTTTTGCCCCAAAATAAAGAGAATTTCTGCCTTTTTGCCCCACAATTAGTGAAATTTCTTCAATTTTGCCCTAAAATAAGAGAAATTTCTACATTTTTTCCCCATAATAAGGGAAATTTCTGCAATTTTGCCCCAAAATAAGGGGAATTTCTGTTTTTTGCCCCACAATTAGTGAAATTTCTGTAATTTTGACCTAAGTAAGGGGAATTTCTGCCTTTTGCCGCAAAATATGGGGAATTTCTGCCTTTTTTCCAAAAATAAAAAGAATGCCTACCTTTTGCCATAAAAAAGGGAAATTTCTCATTTTTGCTTCAAAATAAGGGGAACTTTTTCATTTTTGCTTCTAAATAAGTGGAATTTCTGTTTTTTCCCCCAAAACAAAGGGAATTTCTGTTTTTTTGCCCCAAGATAAGAAAAATTTCTGACTTATTACCCTGAAATAAGTGAAATTTCTGAAAATTGCCCCAAAATAAGGAAATTTCTGCATTTCTGCCCCCAAATAAGGGGAATATCAACCTTTTTACCTCAAAATAAGGGAAATTTCTGCATTTTTGCAACAAAATATTAGGAATTTCTGCATTTTTGCCACAAAATATTAGGAATTTCTGCCTTTTTGCCCCAAAATAAGAAAATTTCTCCTTTTTTTTGAAATAAGTGAAATTTTTGCAATTTTGCCCCAAAGTAAGTGAAATTTCTGCAATTTTGCCCCAAAATAAGGGAAATTTCTGGAATTTTGCCCCAAAATAAGTGGAATTTATGAGTTTTACCCCAAAATAAGGAGAATTTCTGTCTTTCTGCCCCAACATAAAGGGAATTTCTGCCTTTTTGCCCTACAATTAGGGGAATTTCTGCAATTTTGCTCCAAAATACGGGGAATTTCTGCCTTTTTGCCCGAAAATAAGGAGAATGCATACCTTTTTGCCATAAAAAAGCGAAATTTCTTCATTTTTGCTCCAAAATAAGGGTAATTTCTGCTTTTTTGCCTCTAAATAAGTGGAATTTCTGTCTTTTTCCCCCAAAACAAAAGGAATTTCTGTCTTTTTTGCCCCAAAATTAGGAAAATTTCTGACTTATTACCCTGAAATAAGTGAAATTTCTGCAATTTTGCCCCAAAATAAGGGAAATTTCTGCATTTTTGCCCCCAAATAAGGGGAATTTCAGACTTTTTACCTCAAAATAAAAGGAATTTCTGCATTTTTGCCCCAAAATATAGGAAATTTCTGCCCTTTTTCCCCAAAATAAGAAAAATTTCTGCCATTGTGTACCAAAACATAAGAAATTTCTGCGTTTTTGCTTCAAAATAAAAAAATTTCTTCCTTTTTTCTGAAATAACTTAAATTTCTGCAATTTTGCCCCAAAATAAGTGAAATTTCTGCAATTTTGCCCCAAAATAAGGGAAATTTCTGGAATTTTGCCTCAAAATAAGTGGAATTTCTGAGTTTTGCCCCAAAATAAGGAGATTTTCTGTCTTTTGCCCCAACATATAGGGAATATCTGCCTTTTTGCCCTACAATTAGGGGAATTTCTGCAATTTTGCTCCAAAATATGGGGAATTTCTGCCTTTTTGCCCGAAAATAAGGAGAATGCATACCTTTTTGCCATAAAAAATTGAAATTTCTTCATTTTTGCCTTAAAATAAAAGGAATTTCTGCTTTTTTGCCTCTAAATAAGTGGAATTTCTGTCTTTTTCCCCAAAACAAAGGGAATTTCTGTCTATTTTGCCCCAAAATAAAGAAAATTTCTGACTTATTTCCCTGAAGTAAGTGAAATTTCTGCAATTTTGCTCCAAAATAAGGGAAATTTCTGCCTTTTTGCCCCCAAATAAGGGGAATTTCAGCTTTTTTTACCTCAAAATAAGGGGAATTTCTGCATTTTTGCCACAAAAATTAGGAATTTCTGCCTTTTTGCCCCAAAATATGAAAAATTTCTGCCATTTTGTACCAAAATATAAGAAATTTCTGCCTTTTTGCTTCAAAATAAAAAAATTTCTCCTTTTTCCTGATATAAGTTAAATTTCTGCAATTTTGCCCCAAAATAAGTGAAATTTCTGCAATTTTGCCCCAAAATAAGTGAAATTTCTGCAATTCTGCCCCAAAATAAAAGAAATTTCTGGAATTTTGCCCCAAAATAAGTGGAATTTCTGAGTTTTGCCCCAAAATAAAGAGAATTTCTGCCTTTTTGCCCCACAATTAGTGAAATTTCTGCAATTTTGCCCTAAAATAAGAGAAATTTCTGCATTTTTTCCCCATAATAAGGGAAATTTCTGCAATTTTGCCCCAAAATAAGGGGAATTTTTGTTTTTTGCCCCACAATTAGTGAAATTTCTGTAATTTTGACCTAAGTAAGGGGAATTTCTGCCTTTTGCCGCAAAATATGGGGAATTTCTGCCTTTTTTCCAAAAATAAAAAGAATGCCTACCTTTTGCCATAAAAAAGGGAAATTTCTCATTTTTGCTTCAAAATAAGGGGAACTTTTCCATTTTTGCTTCTAAATAAGTGGAATTTCTGTTTTTTCCTCCAAAAAAGAAAATTTCTGTTTTTTTTTGCCCCAAAATAAGGAAAATTTCTGACTTATTACCCTGAAATAAGTGAAATTTCTGAAAATTGCCCCAAAATAAGGAAATTTCTGAATTTCTGCCCCCAAATAAGGGGAATTTCAACCTTTTTACCTCAAAATAAGGGAAATTTCTGCATTTTTGCAACAAAATATTAGGAATTTCTGCATTTTTGCCACAAAATATTAGGAATTTCTGCCTTTTTGCCCAAAATAAGAAAATTTCTCCTTTTTTTTTGAAATAAGTGAAATTTTTGCAATTTTGCCCCAAAGTAAGTGAAATTTCTGCAATTTTGCCCCAAAATAAGGGAAATTTCTGGAATTTTGCCCCAAAGTAAGTGGAATTTATGAGTTTTACCCCAAAATAAGGAGAATTTCTGTCTTTTTGCCCCAACATATAGAGAATTTCTGCCTTTTTGCCCCACAATTAGGGGAATTTCTGCAATTTTGCTCCAAAATACGGGGAATTTCTGCCTTTTTGCCCGAAAATAAGGAGAATGCATACCTTTTTGCCATAAAAAAGCGAAATTTCTTCATTTTTGCTCCAAAATAAGGGGAATTTCTGCTTTTTTGCCTCTAAATAAGTGGAATTTCTGTCTTTTTCCCCCAAAACAAAAGGAATTTCTGTCTTTTTTGCCCCAAAATAAGGAAAATTTCTGACTTATTATCCCTGAAATAAGTGAAATTTCTTCAATTTTGCCCCAAAATAAGGGAAATTTCTGCATTTTTGCCCCCAAATGAGGGGAATTTCAGGCTTTTTACCTCAAAATAAAAGGAATTTCTGCATTTTTGCCCCAAAATGTAGGAAATTTCTGCCTTTTTCCCCAAAATAAGAAAAATTTCTGCCATTTTGTACCAAAATATAAGAAATTTCTGCCTTTTTGCTTCAAAATAAAAAAATTTCTCCCTTTTTTCTGAAATAAGTTAAATTTCTGCAATTTTGCCCCAAAATAAGGGAAATTTCTGGAATTTTGCCTCAAAATAAGTGGAATTTCTGAGTTTGGCCCCAAAATAATTAGATTTTCTGTCTTTTTGCCCCAACATATAGGGAATATCTGCCTTTTTGCCCCACAATTAGGGGAATTTCTGCAATTTTGCTCCAAAATACGGGGAATTTCTGCCTTTTTGCCCGAAAATAAGGAGAATGCATACCTTTTTGCCATAAAAAAGCGAAATTTCTTCATTTTTGCCCCAAAATAAAAGGAATTTCTGTTTTTATGCCTCTAAATAAGTGGTATTTCTGTCTTTTCCCCCAAAACAAAGGGAATTTCTGTCTATTTTGCCCCAAAATAAAGAAAATTTCTGACTTATTTCCCTGAAGTAAGTGAAATTTCTGCAATTTTGCCCCAAAATAAGGGAAATTTCTGCCTTTTTGCAACAAAATAAGGGGAATTTCAGCTTTTTTTTACCTCAAAATAAGGGGAATTTCTGCATTTTTGCCACAAAAATTAGGAATTTCTGTCTTTTTTCCCCAAAATAAGAAAAATTTCTGCCATTTTGTACCAAAATATAAGAAATTTCTGCCTTTTTGCTTCAAAATAAAAAATTTCTCCTTTTTTTCTGAAATAAGTTAAATTTCTGCAATTTTGCCCCAAAATAAGGGGAATTTCTGTTTTTTGCCCCACAATTAGTGAAATTTCTGTAATTTTGACCTAAGTAAGGGGAATTTCTTCCTTTTGCCGCAAAATATGGAGAATTTCTGGCTTTTTTCCAAAAATAAAAAGAATGCCTACCTTTTGCCATAAAAAAGAGAAATTTCTCATTTTTGCTTCAAAATAAGGGGAACTTTTCCCTTTTTGCTTCTAAATAAGTGGAATTTCTGTTTTTTTCCCCCAAAACAAAGGGAATTTCTGTTTTTTTGCCCCAAAATAAAGAAAATTTCTGACTTATTACTCTGAAATAAGTGAAATTTCTGAAAATTGCCCTAAAATAAGGAAATTTCTGCATTTCTGCCCCCAAATAAGGGGAATTTCAACCTTTTTACCTCAAAATAAGGGAAATTTCTGCATTTTTGCAACAAAATATTAGGAATTTCTGCATTTTTGCCACAAAATATTAGGAATTTCTGCCTTTTTGCCCCAAAATAAGAAAATTTCTCCTTTTTTTTGAAATAAGTGAAATTTCTGCAATTTTGCACCAAAGTAAGTGAAATTTCTGCAATTTTGCCCCAAAATAAGGAAAATTTCTGGAATTTTGCCACAAAGTAAGTGGAATATATGAGTTTTACCCCAAAATAAGGAGAATTTCTGTCTTTCTGCCCCAACATATAGGGAATTTCTGCCTTTTTGCCCCAAAATTAGGGGAATTTCTGCAATTTTGCTCCAAAATACGGGGAATTTCTGCCTTTTTGCCCGAAAATAAGGAGAATGCATACCTTTTTGCCATAAAAAAGCGAAATTTCTTCATTTTTGCTCAAAAATAAGGGGAATTTCTGCTTTTTTGCCTCTAAATAAGTGGAATTTCTGTCTTTTTCCCCCAAAACAAAAGGAATTTCTGTCCTTTTTGCCCCAAAATTAGGAAAATTTCTGACTTATTTTCCTGAAATAAGTGAAATTTCTGCAATTTTGCCCCAAAATAAGTGAAATTTCTGCATTTTTGCCCCCAAATAAGGGGAATTTCAGGCTTTTTACCTCAAAATAAAAGGAATTTCTGCATTTTTTCCACAAAATATAGGAAATTTCTGCCTTTTTCCCTAAAATAAGAAAAATTTCTGCCATTTTGTACCAAAATATAAGAAATTTCTGCCTTTTTGCTTCAAAATAAAAAAATTTCTCCCTTTTTTCTGAAATAAGTTAAATTTCTGCAATTTTGCCCCAAAATAAGTGAAATTTCTGCAATTTTGCCCCAAAATAAGGGAAATTTCTGGAATTTTGCCTCAAAATAAGTGGAATTTCTGAGTTTTGCCCCAAAATAAGGAGATTTTCTGTCTTTTTGCCCCAACATAGAGGGAATATCTGCCTTTTTGCCCCACAATTATGGGAATTTCTGCAATTTTGCTCCAAAATACGGGGTATTTCTGCCTTTTTGCCAGAAAATAAGAAGAATGCATACCTTTTTGCCATAAAAAAGGGAAATTTCTTCATTTTTGCTCCAAAATAAGGGGAATTTCTGCCTTTTGCCTCTAAATAATTAAAATTTCTGTTTTTTCCCAAACAAAAGGAATTCCTGTCTTTTTTGCCCCAAAATAAGAAAAATTTTGACTTATTACCGTGAAATAAGTGAAATTTCAGCACTTTTGACTCAAAATAAGGGAAATTTCTGCCTTTTTGCCCCCAAATAAGGGGAATTTCAGCTTTTTTACGTCAAAATAAGGGGAATTTCTGCATTTTTGCCCCAAAATATGGGAAATTTCTGCTTTTTTGCCCCAAAATAAGAAAATTTCTCCTTTTTTTTTGTAATAAGTTAAATTTCTGCAATTTTGCCCCAAAATAAGTGAAATTTCTGCAATTTTACCCTAAAATAAAAAAAATTTCTGGAATTTTGCCCAAAAATGAGTGGAAATCTGAGTTTTGCCCCCAAAATAAGGAGAATTTCTGTTATTTTGTCTCAACATATAGGGAATTTCTGCCTTTTTGCCCCACAATTAGGGGAATTTCTGAAATTTTGCTCCAAAATAAGGGGAATTTCTGCTTTTTTGCCTCTAAATAAGTGGAATTTCTGCCTTTTTCTCACAAAACAAAGGGAATTTCTGTCTTTTTTGCCCCAAAATAAGAAAAATTTCTGACTTATTACTCTGAAATAAGTAAAATTTCTGCAATTTTGCCCCAAAATAAGGGAAATTTCTGCATTTTTGCCCCCAAATAAGGGGAATTACAGCCTTTTTACCTCAAAATAAGGCGAATTTCTGAATTTTGGCACAAAATATTATGAATGTCTGCGGTTTTGCCCCAAAATAAGGAAAATTTCTGCCTTTTTTCCCTGAAATAAGTGAAATTTCCGCAATTTTGCCCCAAAATAAGTGAAATTTCTGCAATTCTGCCCCAAAATAAAAGAAATTTCTGGAATTTTGCCCCAAAATAAGTGGAATTTCTGAGTTTTGCCCCAAAATAAAGAGAATTTCTGCCTTTTTGCCCCACAATTAGTGAAATTTCTGCAATTTTGCCCTAAAATAAGAGAAATGTCTGCATTTTTTCCCCATAATAATGGTAATTTCTGCAATTTTGCCCCAAAATAAGGGGAATTTCTGTTTTTTGCCCCACAATTAGTGAAATTTCTGTAATTTTGACCTAAGTAAGGGGAATTTCTTCCTTTTGCCACAAAATATGGAGAATTTCTGCCTTTTTTCCAAAAATAAAAAGAATGCCTACCTTTTGCCATAAAAAAGGGAAATTTCTCATTTTTGCTTCAAAATAAGGTTAACTTTTCCCTTTTTGCTTCTAAATAAGTGGAATTTCTGTTTTTTTCCCCCAAAGCAAAGGGAATTTCTGATTTTTGCCCCAAAATAAAGAAAATTTCTGACTTAATACTCTGAAATAAGTGAAATTTCTGAAAATTGCCCCAAAATAAGGAAATTTCTGCATTTCTGCCCCCAAATAAGGGGAATTTCAACCTTTTTACCTCAAAATAAGGGAAATTTCTGCATTTTTGCAACAAAATATTAGGAATTTCTGCATTTTTGCCACAAAATATTAGGAATTTCTGCCTTTTTGCCCCAAAATAAAAAATTTCTCCTTTTTTTTGAAATATTGAAATTTCTGCAATTTTGCACCAAAGTAAGTGAAATTTCAGCAATTTTGCCCCAAAATAAGGAAAATTTCTGGAATTTTGCCCCAAAGTAAGTGGAATATATGAGTTTTACCCCAAAATAAGGAGAATTTCTGTCTTTCTGCCCCAACATATAGGGAATTTCTGCCTTTTTGCCCCAAAATTAGGGGAATTTCTGCAATTTTGCTCCAAAATACGGGGAATTTCTGCCTTTTTGCCCGAAAATAAGGAGAATGCATACCTTTTTGCCATAAAAAAGCGAAATTTCTTCATTTTTGCTCCAAAATAAGGGGAATTTCTGCTTTTTTGCCTCTAAATAAGTGGAATTTCTGTCTTTTTCCCCCAAAACAAAAGGAATTTCTGTCTTTTTTGCCCCAAAATAAGGAAAATTTCTGACTTATTATCCCTGAAATAAGTGAAATTTCTTCAATTTTGCCCCAAAATAAGGGAAATTTCTGCATTTTTGCCCCCAAATGAGGGGAATTTCAGGCTTTTTACCTCAAAATAAAAGGAATTTCTGCATTTTTGCCCCAAAATGTAGGAAATTTCTGCCTTTTTCCCCAAAATAAGAAAAATTTCTGCCATTTTGTACCAAAATATAAGAAATTTCTGCCTTTTTGCTTCAAAATAAAAAAATTTCTCCCTTTTTTCTGAAATAAGTTAAATTTCTGCAATTTTGCCCCAAAATAAGGGAAATTTCTGGAATTTTGCCTCAAAATAAGTGGAATTTCTGAGTTTGGCCCCAAAATAATTAGATTTTCTGTCTTTTTGCCCCAACATATAGGGAATATCTGCCTTTTTGCCCCACAATTAGGGGAATTTCTGCAATTTTGCTCCAAAATACGGGGAATTTCTGCCTTTTTGCCCGAAAATAAGGAGAATGCATACCTTTTTGCCATAAAAAAGCGAAATTTCTTCATTTTTGCCCCAAAATAAAAGGAATTTCTGTTTTTATGCCTCTAAATAAGTGGTATTTCTGTCTTTTCCCCCAAAACAAAGGGAATTTCTGTCTATTTTGCCCCAAAATAAAGAAAATTTCTGACTTATTTCCCTGAAGTAAGTGAAATTTCTGCAATTTTGCCCCAAAATAAGGGAAATTTCTGCCTTTTTGCAACAAAATAAGGGGAATTTCAGCTTTTTTTTACCTCAAAATAAGGGGAATTTCTGCATTTTTGCCACAAAAATTAGGAATTTCTGTCTTTTTTCCCCAAAATAAGAAAAATTTCTGCCATTTTGTACCAAAATATAAGAAATTTCTGCCTTTTTGCTTCAAAATAAAAAATTTCTCCTTTTTTTCTGAAATAAGTTAAATTTCTGCAATTTTGCCCCAAAATAAGGGGAATTTCTGTTTTTTGCCCCACAATTAGTGAAATTTCTGTAATTTTGACCTAAGTAAGGGGAATTTCTTCCTTTTGCCGCAAAATATGGAGAATTTCTGGCTTTTTTCCAAAAATAAAAAGAATGCCTACCTTTTGCCATAAAAAAGAGAAATTTCTCATTTTTGCTTCAAAATAAGGGGAACTTTTCCCTTTTTGCTTCTAAATAAGTGGAATTTCTGTTTTTTTCCCCCAAAACAAAGGGAATTTCTGTTTTTTTGCCCCAAAATAAAGAAAATTTCTGACTTATTACTCTGAAATAAGTGAAATTTCTGAAAATTGCCCTAAAATAAGGAAATTTCTGCATTTCTGCCCCCAAATAAGGGGAATTTCAACCTTTTTACCTCAAAATAAGGGAAATTTCTGCATTTTTGCAACAAAATATTAGGAATTTCTGCATTTTTGCCACAAAATATTAGGAATTTCTGCCTTTTTGCCCCAAAATAAGAAAATTTCTCCTTTTTTTTGAAATAAGTGAAATTTCTGCAATTTTGCACCAAAGTAAGTGAAATTTCTGCAATTTTGCCCCAAAATAAGGAAAATTTCTGGAATTTTGCCACAAAGTAAGTGGAATATATGAGTTTTACCCCAAAATAAGGAGAATTTCTGTCTTTCTGCCCCAACATATAGGGAATTTCTGCCTTTTTGCCCCAAAATTAGGGGAATTTCTGCAATTTTGCTCCAAAATACGGGGAATTTCTGCCTTTTTGCCCGAAAATAAGGAGAATGCATACCTTTTTGCCATAAAAAAGCGAAATTTCTTCATTTTTGCTCAAAAATAAGGGGAATTTCTGCTTTTTTGCCTCTAAATAAGTGGAATTTCTGTCTTTTTCCCCCAAAACAAAAGGAATTTCTGTCCTTTTTGCCCCAAAATTAGGAAAATTTCTGACTTATTTTCCTGAAATAAGTGAAATTTCTGCAATTTTGCCCCAAAATAAGTGAAATTTCTGCATTTTTGCCCCCAAATAAGGGGAATTTCAGGCTTTTTACCTCAAAATAAAAGGAATTTCTGCATTTTTTCCACAAAATATAGGAAATTTCTGCCTTTTTCCCTAAAATAAGAAAAATTTCTGCCATTTTGTACCAAAATATAAGAAATTTCTGCCTTTTTGCTTCAAAATAAAAAAATTTCTCCCTTTTTTCTGAAATAAGTTAAATTTCTGCAATTTTGCCCCAAAATAAGTGAAATTTCTGCAATTTTGCCCCAAAATAAGGGAAATTTCTGGAATTTTGCCTCAAAATAAGTGGAATTTCTGAGTTTTGCCCCAAAATAAGGAGATTTTCTGTCTTTTTGCCCCAACATAGAGGGAATATCTGCCTTTTTGCCCCACAATTATGGGAATTTCTGCAATTTTGCTCCAAAATACGGGGTATTTCTGCCTTTTTGCCAGAAAATAAGAAGAATGCATACCTTTTTGCCATAAAAAAGGGAAATTTCTTCATTTTTGCTCCAAAATAAGGGGAATTTCTGCCTTTTGCCTCTAAATAATTAAAATTTCTGTTTTTTCCCAAACAAAAGGAATTCCTGTCTTTTTTGCCCCAAAATAAGAAAAATTTTGACTTATTACCGTGAAATAAGTGAAATTTCAGCACTTTTGACTCAAAATAAGGGAAATTTCTGCCTTTTTGCCCCCAAATAAGGGGAATTTCAGCTTTTTTACGTCAAAATAAGGGGAATTTCTGCATTTTTGCCCCAAAATATGGGAAATTTCTGCTTTTTTGCCCCAAAATAAGAAAATTTCTCCTTTTTTTTTGTAATAAGTTAAATTTCTGCAATTTTGCCCCAAAATAAGTGAAATTTCTGCAATTTTACCCTAAAATAAAAAAAATTTCTGGAATTTTGCCCAAAAATGAGTGGAAATCTGAGTTTTGCCCCCAAAATAAGGAGAATTTCTGTTATTTTGTCTCAACATATAGGGAATTTCTGCCTTTTTGCCCCACAATTAGGGGAATTTCTGAAATTTTGCTCCAAAATAAGGGGAATTTCTGCTTTTTTGCCTCTAAATAAGTGGAATTTCTGCCTTTTTCTCACAAAACAAAGGGAATTTCTGTCTTTTTTGCCCCAAAATAAGAAAAATTTCTGACTTATTACTCTGAAATAAGTAAAATTTCTGCAATTTTGCCCCAAAATAAGGGAAATTTCTGCATTTTTGCCCCCAAATAAGGGGAATTACAGCCTTTTTACCTCAAAATAAGGCGAATTTCTGAATTTTGGCACAAAATATTATGAATGTCTGCGGTTTTGCCCCAAAATAAGGAAAATTTCTGCCTTTTTTCCCTGAAATAAGTGAAATTTCCGCAATTTTGCCCCAAAATAAGTGAAATTTCTGCAATTCTGCCCCAAAATAAAAGAAATTTCTGGAATTTTGCCCCAAAATAAGTGGAATTTCTGAGTTTTGCCCCAAAATAAAGAGAATTTCTGCCTTTTTGCCCCACAATTAGTGAAATTTCTGCAATTTTGCCCTAAAATAAGAGAAATGTCTGCATTTTTTCCCCATAATAATGGTAATTTCTGCAATTTTGCCCCAAAATAAGGGGAATTTCTGTTTTTTGCCCCACAATTAGTGAAATTTCTGTAATTTTGACCTAAGTAAGGGGAATTTCTTCCTTTTGCCACAAAATATGGAGAATTTCTGCCTTTTTTCCAAAAATAAAAAGAATGCCTACCTTTTGCCATAAAAAAGGGAAATTTCTCATTTTTGCTTCAAAATAAGGTTAACTTTTCCCTTTTTGCTTCTAAATAAGTGGAATTTCTGTTTTTTTCCCCCAAAGCAAAGGGAATTTCTGATTTTTGCCCCAAAATAAAGAAAATTTCTGACTTAATACTCTGAAATAAGTGAAATTTCTGAAAATTGCCCCAAAATAAGGAAATTTCTGCATTTCTGCCCCCAAATAAGGGGAATTTCAACCTTTTTACCTCAAAATAAGGGAAATTTCTGCATTTTTGCAACAAAATATTAGGAATTTCTGCATTTTTGCCACAAAATATTAGGAATTTCTGCCTTTTTGCCCCAAAATAAAAAATTTCTCCTTTTTTTTGAAATATTGAAATTTCTGCAATTTTGCACCAAAGTAAGTGAAATTTCAGCAATTTTGCCCCAAAATAAGGAAAATTTCTGGAATTTTGCCCCAAAGTAAGTGGAATATATGAGTTTTACCCCAAAATAAGGAGAATTTCTGTCTTTCTGCCCCAACATATAGGGAATTTCTGCCTTTTTGCCCCAAAATTAGGGGAATTTCTGCAATTTTGCTCCAAAATACGGGGAATTTCTGCCTTTTTGCCCGAAAATAAGGAGAATGCATACCTTTTTGCCATAAAAAAGCGAAATTTCTTCATTTTTGCTCAAAAATAAGGGGAATTTCTGCTTTTTTGCCTCTAAATAAGTGGAATTTCTGTCTTTTTCTTCCAAAACAAAAGGAATTTCTGTCTTTTTTGCCCCAAAATTAGGAAAATTTATGACTTATAACCTTGAAATAAGTGAAATTTCTGCAATTTTGCCCCAAAATAAGGGAAATTTCTGCATTTTTGCCCCCAAATAAGGGGAATTTCAGGCTTTTTACCTCAAAATAAAAGGAATTTCTTCATTTTTTCCCCAAAATATAGGAAATTTCTGCCTTTTTCCCTAAAATAAGAAAAATTTCTGCCATTTTGTACCAAAATATAAGAAATTTCTGCCTTTTTGCTTCAAAATAAAAAAATTTCTCTCTTATTTCTGAAATAAGTTAAATTTCTGCAATTTTGCCCCAAAATAAGTGAAATTTCTGCAATTTTGCCCCAAAATAAGGGAAATTTCTGGAATTTTGCCTCAAAATAAGTGGAATTTCTGAGTTTTGCCCCAAAATAAGGAGATTTTCTGTCTTTTTGCCCCAACATATAGGGAATATCTGCTTTTTGCCCCACAATTAGGGGAATTTCTGCAATTTTGCTCCAAAATACGGGGTATTTCTGCCTTTTTGCCAGAAAATAAGAAGAATGCATACCTTTTTGCCATAAAAAAGGGAAATTTCTTCATTTTTGCTCCAAAATAAGGGGAATTTCTGCTTTTTTGCCTCTAAATAAGTGGTATTTCTGTCTTTTCCCCCAAAACAAAGGGAATTTCTGTCTATTTTGCCCCAAAATAAGGAAAATTTCTGACTTATTTCCCTGAAGTAAGTGAAATTTCTGCAATTTTGCCCCAAAATAAGGGAAATTTCTGCCTTTTTGCCCCCAAATAAGGGGAATTTCAGCTTTTTTTACCTCAAAATAAGGGAAATTTCTGCATTTATCCACAAAATATTAGGAATTTCTGCCTTTTTGCCCCAAAATAAGAAAAATTTTTGCCTATTTTCCCTGAAATAAGTGAAATTTCTGCAATTTTGCCCCAAAATAAGTGAAATTTCTGCAATTTTGCCCCAAAATAAGGAAAATTTCTGCCTTTTTGCCACCAAATAATGGGAATTTCAGCCTTTTTACCTCAAAATAAGGGGAATTTCTGCATTTTTGCCACAAAATATTAGGAATTTCTGCCTTTTTGCCCAAAAATGAGGAAAATTTCTGCCTATTTTCCCTGAAATAAGTGAAATTACTGCAATTTGCCCCAAAATAAGTGAAATTTCATCAATTTTGCCCCAAAATAAGGGAAATTTCTGGAATTTTGCCCCAAAATAAGTTTAATTTCTGAGTTCTGACCCAAAACAAGAAGAATTTCTGTCTTTATGCCCCAACATATAGGGAATTTCTGCCTTTTTGCCCCACAATTTGGGGAATTTCTGCAGTTTTGCTCCAAAATACAGGGAATTTCTGCCTTGTTGCCCGAAAATAAGAAGAATGCATACCTTTTTGCCATAAAAAAGTGAAATTTCTTCATTTTTGCTCCAAAATAAGGAAAATTTCTGCTTTTTTGCCTCTAAATAAGTGGAATTTCTGTCTTTTTCCCCCAAAACAAAGGAAATTTCTGTCTTTTTTGCTTCAAAATACGGAAAATTTCTGACTTATTACTCTGAAATAAGTTAAATTTCTGCAATTTTGCCCCAAAATAAGTGAAATTTCTGCAATTTTGCCCCAAAATAAGGGAAATTTCTGGAATTTTGCCTCAAAATAAGTGGAATTTCTGAGTTTTGCCCCAAAATAAGGAGATTTTCTGTCTTTTTGCCCCAACATATAGGGAATATCTGCCTTTTTGCCCCACAATTAGGGGAATTTCTGCAATTTTGCTCCAAAATACGGGGTATTTCTGCCTTTTTGCCAGAAAATAAGAAGAATGCATACCTTTTTGCCATAAAAAAGGGAAATTTCTTCATTTTTGCTCCAAAATAAGGGGAATTTCTGCCTTTTGCCTCTAAATAAGTAAAATTTCTGTTTTTTCCCAAACAAAAGGAATTCCTGTCTTTTTTGCCCCAAAATAAGGAAAATTTTGACTTATTACCGTGAAATAAGTGAAATTTCAGCACTTTTGACTCAAAATAAGGGAAATTTCTGCCTTTTTGCCCCAAAATAAGGGGAATTTCAGCTTTTTTACGTCAAAATAAGGGGAATTTCTGCATTTTTGCCCCAAAATATGGGAAATTTCTGCTTTTTTGCCCCAAAATAAGAAAATTTCTCTTTTTTTTTGTAATAAGTTAAATTTCTGCAATTTTGCCCCAAAATAAGTGAAATTTCTGCAATTTTACCCTAAAATAAAAAAAATTTCTGGAATTTTGCCCAAAAATGAGTGGAAATCTGAGTTTTGTCCCCAAAATAAGGAGAATTTCTGTTATTTTGTCTCAACATATAGGGAATTTCTGCCTTTTTGCCCCACAATTAGGGGAATTTCTGAAATTTTGCTCCAAAATAAGGGGAATTTCTGCATTTTGCCTCTAAATAAGTGGAATTTCTGCCTTTTTCTCACAAAACAAAGGGAATTTCTGTCTTTTTTGCCCCAAAATAAGAAAAATTTCTGACTTATTACTCTGAAATAAGTAAAATTTCTGCAATTTTGCCCCAAAATAAGGGAAATTTCTGCATTTTTGCCCCCAAATAAGGGGAATTACAGCCTTTTTACCTCAAAATAAGGCGAATTTCTGAATTTTGGCACAAAATATTATGAATGTCTGCGGTTTTGCCCCAAAATAAGAAAAATTTCTGCCTTTTTTCCCTGAAATAAGTGAAATTTCCGCAATTTTGCCCCAAAATAAGTGAAATTTCTGCAATTCTGCCCCAAAATAAAAGAAATTTCTGGAATTTTGCCCCAAAATAAGTGGAATTTCTGAGTTTTGCCCCAAAATAAAGAGATTTTCTGCCTTTTTGCCCCACAATTAGTGAAATTTCTGCAATTTTGCCCTAAAATAAGAGAAATGTCTGCATTTTTTCCCCATAATAATGGTAATTTCTGCAATTTTGCCCCAAAATAAGGGGAATTTTTGTTTTTTGCCCCACAATTAGTGAAATTTCTGTAATTTTGACCTAAGTAAGGGGAATTTCTTCCTTTTGCGGCAAAATATGGAGAATTTCTGCCTTTTTTCCAAAAATAAAAAGAATGCCTACCTTTTGCCATAAAAAAGGGAAATTTCTCATTTTTGCTTCAAAATAAGGGGAACTTTTCCCTTTTTGCTTCTAAATAAGTGGAATTTCTGTTTTTTTCCCCCAAAACAAAGGGAATTTCTGTTTTTTTTTGCCCCATAATAAAGAAAATTTCTGACTTATTACTCTGAAAAAAGTGAAATTTCTGAAAATTGCCCAAAAATAAGGAAATTTCTGCATTTCTGCCCCCAAATAAGGGGAATTTCAACCTTTTTACCTCAAAATAAGGGAAATTTCTGCATTTTTGCAACAAAATATTAGGAATTTCTGCATTTTTGCCACAAAATATTAGGAATTTCTGCCTTTTTGCCCCAAAATAAGAAAATTTCTCCTTTTTTTTGAAATAAGTGAAATTTCTGCAATTTTGCACCAAAGTAAGTGAAATTTCTGCAATTTTGCCCCAAAATAAGGAAAATTTCTGGAATTTTGCCCCAAAGTAAGTGGAATATATGAGTTTTACCCAAAAATAAGGAGAATTTCTGTCTTTCTGCCCCAACATATAGGGAATTTCTGCCTTTTTGCCCCAAAATTTGGAGAATTTCTGCAATTTTGCTCCAAAATACGGGGAATTTCTGCCTTTTTGCCCGAAAATAAGGAGAATGCATACCTTTTTGCCATAAAAAAGCGAAATTTCTTCATTTTTGCCCCAAAATAAGGGGAATTTCTGCTTTTTTGCCTCTAAATAAGTGGAATTTCTGTCTTTTTCCCCCAAAACAAAAGGAATTTCTGTCTTTTTTGCCCCAAAATAAAGAAAATTTCTGACTTATTACCCTGAAATAAGTGAAATTTCTGCAATTTTGCCCCAAAATAAGGGAAATTTCTGCATTTTTGCCCCCAAATAAGGCGAATTTCAGGCTTTTTACCTCAAAATAAAAGGAATTTCTGCATTTTTTCCCCAAAATATAGGAAATTTCTGCCTTTTTCCCTAAAATAAGAAAAATTTCTACCATTTTGTACCAAAATATTAGAAATTTCTGCCTTTTTGCTTCAAAATAAAAAAATTTCTCCCTTTTTTCTGAAATAAGTTAAATTTCTGCAATTTTGCCCCAAAATAAGTGAAATTTCTGCAATTTTGCCCCAAAATAAGGGAAATTTCTGGAATTTTGCCTCAAAATAAGTGGAATTTCTGAGTTTTGCCCCAAAATAAGGAGATTTTCTGTCTTTTTGCCCCAACATATAGGGAATATCTGCCTTTTTGCCCCACAATTAGGGGAATTTCTGCAATTTTGCTCCAAAATACGGGGTATTTCTGCCTTTTTGCCAGAAAATAAGAAGAATGCATACCTTTTTGCCATAAAAAAAAGAAATTTCTTCATTTTTGCTCCAAAATAAGAAGAATTTCTGCTTTTTTGCCTCTAAATAAGTGGTATTTCTGTCTTTTCCCCCAAAACAAAGGGAATTTCTGTCTATTTTGCCCCAAAATAAGGAAAATTTCTGACTTATTTCCCTGAAGTAAGTGAAATTTCTGCAATTTTGCCCCAAAATAAGGGAAATTTCTGCCTTTTTGCCCCCAAATAAGGGGAATTTCAGCATTTTTTACCTCAAAATAAGGGGAATTTCTGCATTTTTCCACAAAATATTAGGAATTTCTGCCTTTTTGCCCCAAAATAAGAAAAATTTCTGCCTATTTTCCCTGAAATAAGTGAAATTTCTGCAATTTTGCCCCAAAATAAGGGAAATTTCTTGAATTTTGCCCCAAAATAAGTGGAATTTCTGAGTTCTGCCCCAAAATAATGAGAATTTCTGTCTTTATGCCCCAACATGTAGGGAGTTTCTGCCTTTTTGCCCCACAATTAGGCGAAATTCTGCAATTTAGATCTAAAATACGAGGAATTTCTCCCTTTTTGCCCGAAAATAAGAAGAATGCATGCCTTTTTGCCATAAAAAATAAATTTCTTCATTTTCTCTCCAAAATAAGGGGAATTTCTACTTATAAGCCTCTAAATAAGTTGAATTTCTGTTTTTTTTTTTTTTTGCAAACAAAGGGAATTTCTGTATTTTTGCCCCAAAATAAGGAAAATTTCTGACTTATTGTCGTGAAATAGGTGAAATTTCAGCAATTTTGCCCCAAAATAAGAGAAATTTCTTCCTTTTTGCCCCCAAATAAGGGGAATTTCAGCCTTTTTACCTCAAAATAAAAGGAATTCCTACATTTTTGCCCCAAAATATGGGAAATTTCTGCCCTTTTGCCCCAAAATAAGAAAAATTTCTACAACTTTGTAACAAAATAAAGGAAATTTCTGCCTTTTTGCTTCAAAATAAGAAAATTTCTCCTTTTTTTCTGAAATAAGTGAAATTTCTGCAATTTTGACACATAAAAAGTGAAATTACTGCAATTTTGCCCCAAAAGAAGGAAAATTTCTGGAATTTTGCCCCAAAATAAGTGGAATTTCTGAGTTTTGCCCCAAAATAAGGAGAATTTCTGTCTTTATGCCCCAACATATAGGGAATTTCTGCATTTTGCTTCACAATTAGGGGAATTTCTGCAATTTTGCTCCAAAATATGGTGAATTTCTGCCTTTTTGCCCGAAAATAAGAAGAATGCATACCTTTTTGCCATAAAAAAGAGAAATTTTTTCATTTTTGCTCCAAAATAAGGGGAATTTCTGCTTTTTTGCCTCTAAATAAGTGGAATTTCTGTCTTTTTCCCCCAAAAACAAAGGAAATTTCTATATTTTTTACCCCAAAATAAGGAGAATTTCTGTCTTTATGCCCCAACATATAGGGAATTTCTGCATTTTGCTTCACAATTAGGGAAATTTCTGCAATTTTGCTCCAAAATATGGTGAATTTCTGCCTTTTTGCCCGAAAATAAGAAGAATGCATACCTTTTTGCCATAAAAAAGAGAAATTTCTTCATTTTTGCTCCAAAATAAGGGGAATTTCTGCTTTTTTACCTCTAAATAAGTGGAATTTCTGTCTTTTTCCCCAAAAAACAAAGGGAATTTCTGTATTTTTTGCCCCAAAATAAGGAAAATTTCTGACTTATTACCCTGAAATAAGTGAAATTTCTGCAATTTTGCCCCAAAATAAAAGAAATTTCTGCATTTTTGGCCTTAAATAAGGGGAATTTCAGCCTTTTTACCTCAAAATAAGGGGAATTTCTGCATTTTTGCCACAAAATATTAGGAATTTCTGCCTTTTTGCCCAAAAATGAGGAAAATTTCTGCCTATTTTCCCTGAAATAAGTGAAATTGCTGCAATTTTGCCCCAAAATAAGTGAAATTTCTGCAATTTTGCCCCAAAATAAGGGAAATTTCTGGAATTTTGCCCCAAAATAAGTTTAATTTCTGAGTTCTGACCCAAAACAAAAAGAATTTCTGTCTTTATGCCCCAACATATAGGGAATTTCTGCCTTTTTGCCACACAATAAGGGGAATTTCTGCAGTTTTGCTCCAAAATACGGGGAATTTCTGCCTTGTTGCCCGAAAATAAGAAGAATGCATACCTTTTTGCCATAAAAAGCGAAATTTCTTCATTTTTGCTCCAAAATAAGGGGAATTTTTGCTTTTTTGCCTCTAAATAAGTGAATTTTCTGTCCTTTTCCCCCAAAACAAAGGAAATTTCTGTCTTTTTTGCTTCAAAATACGGAAAATTTTTGACTTATTACTCTGAAATAAGTGAAATTTCTGTTATTTTGCCCCAAAATAAGTGAAATTTCTGCAATTTTGCCCCAAAATAAGGGAAATTTCTGGAATTTTGCCTCAAAATAAGTGGAATTTCTGAGTTTTGCCCCAAAATAAGGAGATTTTCTGTCTTTTTGCCCCAACATATAGGGAATATCTGCCTTTTTGCACCACAATTAGGGGAATGTCTGCAATTTTGCTCCAAAATACGGGGTATTTCTGCCTTTTTGCCAGAAAATAAGAAGAATGCATACCTTTTTGCCATAAAAAAGGGAAATTTCTTCATTTTTGCTCCAAAATAAGGGGAATTTCTGCTTTTTTGCCTCTAAATAAGTGGTATTTCTGTCTTTTCCCCCAAAACAAAGGGAATTTCTGTCTATTTTGCCCCAAAATAAGGAAAATTTCTGACTTATTTCCCTGAAGTAAGTGAAATTTCTGCCTTTTTGCCCCCAAATAAGGGGAATTTCAGCTTTTTTACCTCAAAATAAGGGGAATTTCTGCATTTTTCCACAAAATATTAGGAATTTCTGCCTTTTTGCCCCAAAATAAGAAAAATTTCTGCCTATTTTCCCTGAAATAAGTGAAATTTCTGCAATTTTGCCCCAAAATAAGTGAAATTTCTGCAATTTTGCCCCAAAATAAGGGAAATTTCTGGAATTTTGCCCCAAAATAAGTGGAATTTCTGAGTTCTGCCCCAAAATAATGAGAATTTCTGTCTTTATGCCCCAACATATAGGGAGTTTCTGCCTTTTTGCCCCACAATTAGGCGAAATTCTGCAATTTAGATCCAAAATATGAGGAATTTCTGCCTTTTTGCCCGAAAATAAGAAGAATGCATACCTTTTTGCCATAAAAAATAAATTTCTTCATTTTTGCTCCAAAATAAGGGGAATTTCTACTTATAAGCCTCTAAATAAGTTGAATTTCTGTTTTTTTTTTTTTTGCAAACAAAGGGAATTTCTGTATTTTTGCCCCAAAATAAGGAAAATTTCTGACTTATTGTCGTGAAATAAGTGAAATTTCAGCAATTTTGCTCCAAAATAAGAGAAATTTCTTCCTTTTTGCCCCCAAATAAGGGGAATTTCAGCCTTTTTACCTCAAAATAAGAGGAATTCCCACATTTTTGCCCCAAAATATGGGAAATTTCTGCCCTTTTGCCCCAAAATAAGAAAAATTTCTACAACTTTGTAACAAAATAAAGGAAATTTCTGCCTTTTTGCTTCAAAATAAGAAAATTTCTCCTTTTTTTCTGAAATAAGTGAAATTTCTGCAATTTTGACACATAAAAAGTGAAATTTCTGCAATTTTGCCCCAAAAGAAGGAAAATTTCTGGAATTTTGCCCCAAAATAAGTGGAATTTCTGAGTTTTGCCCCAAAATAAAGAGAATTTCTGTCTTTATGCCCCAACATATAGGGAATTTCTGCATTTTGCTTCACAATTAGGGGAATTTCTGCAATTTTGCTCCAAAATATGGTGAATTTCTGCCTTTTTGCCCGAAAATAAGAAGAATGCATACCTTTTTGCCATAAAAAAGAGAAATTTCTTCATTTTTGCTCCAAAATAAGGGGAATTTCTGCTATTTTGCCTCTAAATTAGTGGAATTTCTGTCTTTTTCCCCCAAAAACAAAGGGAATTTCTGTATTTTTTGCCCCAAAGTAAGGAAAATTTCTAACTTATTACCCTGAAATAAGTGAAATTTCTGCAATTTTGCCCCAAAATAAAAGAAATTTCTGCATTTTTGGCCTTAAATAAGGGGAATTTCAGCATTTTTACCTCAAAATAAGAGGAATTTCTGCATTTTTGCCACAAAATATTAGGAATTTCTGCCTTTTTGCCCAAAAATGAGGAAAATTTCTGCCTATTTTCCCTGAAATAAGTGAAATTGCTGCAATTTTGCCCCAAAATAAGTGAAATTTCTGCAATTTTGCCCCAAAATAAGGGAAATTTCTGGAATTTTGCCCCAAAATAAGTTTAATTTCTGAGTTCTGACCCAAAACAAGAAGAATTTCTGTCTTTATGCCCCAAAATATAGGGAATTTCTGCCTTTTTGCCCCACAATTAGGGGAATTTCTGCAGTTTTGCTCCAAAATACGGGGAATTTCTGCCTTGTTGACCGAAAATAAGAAGAATGCATACCTTTTTGCCATAAAAAAGCGAAATTTCTTCATTTTTGCTCCAAAATAAGGGGAATTTCTGCTTTTTTGCCTCTAAATAAGTGGAATTTCTGTCTTTTTCCCCCAAAACAAAGGAAATTTCTGTCTTTTTTGCTTCAAAATACAGAAAATTTCTGACTTATTACTCTGAAATAAGTGAAATTTCTGCAATTTTGCCCGAAAATAAGTGAAATTTCTGCAGTTTTGCCCCAAAATAAAATAAATATCTGGAATTTTGCTCCAAAATAAGTGGAATTTCTGAGTTTTGCTCCAAAATAAAGAGAATTTCTGCCTTTTTGCCCCACAATTATTGAAATTTCTGCAATTTTGCCCTAAAATAAGGGAAGTTTCTGCAATTTTCCCCCATAATAAGAAAAAGTTCTGCAATTTTGCCTTAAAATAAGGGGAATTTTTGTTTTTTCCCCACAATTAAGGAAATTTCTGCAATTTTGCCCTAAATATGGGGAATTTCTGCCTTTTGCCCCAAAACATGGGGAATTTCTGCCTTTTTGTCCGAAAATAAGAAGAATGCCTACCTTTTTGCCATAAAAAAAGGAAATTTCTTCATTTTTGCTCCAAAATAAGGGGAACTTTTGCCTTTTTGCCTCTAAATAAGGGAATTTCTGTCTTTTTCCCCCAAAACAAAGGGAATTTCTGTTTTTTTGCCCCAAAATAAGGAAAATTTCTGACTTATTACCCTGAAATAAGTGTAATTTCTGAAAATTGCCCCAAAATAAGGGAAATTTCTGCATTTTTGCCCCCAAATAAAGAGAATTTCAGAGTTTTTACCTCAAAATAAGGGAAATTTCTACATTTTTGCAACAAAATATTAGGAATTTCTGCATTGTTGCCACAAAATATTAAGAATTTCTGACATTTTGCCCCCAAATAAAAAAGTTTCTCCTTCTTTTTTTTGAAATAAGTGAAATTTCTGCAATTTTGCCCCAAAATAAGGGAAATTTCTGGAATTTTGCCCCAAAGTAGGTGGAATTTATGAGTTTTACCCCAAATTAAGGAGAATTTCTGTCTTTCTGCCCCAACATATAGGGAATTTCTGCCTTTTTGCCCCACAATTAGGGGAATTTCTGCAATTTTGCTCCAAAATACGGGGAATTTCTGCCTTTTTGCCCGAAAATAAGAAGAATGTATACTTTTTTGCCATAAAAAAGGGAAATTTCTTCATTTTGGCTCCAAAATAAAAGGAATTTCTGCTTTTTTGCCTCTAAATAAGTGGAATTTCTGTCTTTTTCCCCTAAAACAAAGGGAATTTCTCACTTTTTTCCCCAAAATAAGGAAAATTTCTGACTTATTTCCCTGAAATAAGAGAAATTTTTTCCATTTTTCCCCAAAATAAGGGAAATTTCTGTTTTTTTGCCCCCAAATAAGGGGAATTTCAGCCTTTTTACCTCAAAATAAGGGGAATTTCTGCATTTTTGCCCCAAAATAAGAAAAATTTCTGCCATTTTGTACCAAAATATAAGAAATCTCTGCCTTTTTGCCCCAAAATAAGAAAATTTCTTTTTTTTCTAAAATAAGTGAAATTTCTGCAATTTTGCCCCAAAATAAGGGAAATTTCTGATATTTTGCCTCAAAATAAGTGGAATTTCTGAGTTTTGCCCCAAAATAATGAGAATTTTTGTCTTATTGCCCCAACATATAGGGAATTTCTGCCTTTTTGCCCCACAATTGGGAATCTCTGCAATTTTGCTCCAAAATACGGTGTATTTCTGCCTTTTTGCCCGAAAATAAAAGAATGCATACCTTTTTGCCATAAAAAAGGGAAATTTCTTTATTCTTGCTCCAAAATAAGGGGAATTTCTGCTTTTTTGCCTCTAAATATGTGGAATTTCTGTCTTTTTCCCCCAAAACAAAGAATTTCTGTCTTTTGTGCACCAAAATAAGGAAAATTTCTGACTTATTTTCCTGAAATAATTGAAATTTCTGCAATTTTGCCCAAAATAAAGGAAATTTTTGCCTTTTGCCCCCAAATAATGGGAATTTCAGCCTTTTAACCTCAAAATAAGGGGAATTTCTGCATTTTTGCCACAAAATATTAGGAATTTCTGCATTTTTGCCTCAAAATAATAAAAATTTCTGCCTATTTTTTCTGAAATAAGTGAAATTTCTGCAATTTTGCCCCAAAATAAGTGAAATTTCTGCAATTTTGCCCCAAAATAAGGGAAATTTCTGGAATTTTGCCCCAAAATAAGTTTAATTTCTGAGTTCTGCCCCCAAATAAAGAGAATTTCTGTCTTTATGCCCCATCATATAGGGAATTTCTGCTTTTTTGCCCCACAATTATGGGAATTTGTGCAATTTTGCTCCAAAGTACGGGGAATTTCTGCCTTTTTGCCCGAAAATAAGAAGAATGCATAACTTTTTGCCATAAAAAAGGGAAATTTCTTCATTTTTGCTCCAAAATAAGGGGAATTTCTGCTTTTTTGCCTCAAAATAAGTGGAATTTCTGTCTTTTTCCCCCAAAACAAAGAGAATTTCTGAATTTTTTGTCCCAAAATAAGGAAAATTTCTGACTTATTACCCTGAAATAAGTGAAATTTCTGCAATTTTGCACCAAAATAAGAGAAATTTTTGCCATTTTGTCGCCAAATAAGGGAAATTTCAGCTTTTTACCTCAAAATAAGAGGAATTTCTGCATTTTTGCCACAAAATATTAGGAATTTCTGCCTTTTTGACCAAAAATAAGGAAAATTTCTGCCTTTTTCCCTGACATAAGTGAAATTTCTGCAATTTTGCCACAAAATAAGTGAAATTTCTTTTTTTTTGCCCCCAAATAATAGGAATTTCAGCCTTTTTACCTCTAAATAAGAAGAATTTCTGCATTTTTGCCTCAAAATATGGAAAATTTCTGCCTTTTTGCCCCAAAATAAGAAAAATTTCTGCAATTTTGTACCAAAATAATACAAATTTCTGCCTATTTGCCCCCAAATAAGAAAATTTCTTCTTTTTTTTCTGAAATAAGTGAAATTTCTGCAATTTTCATCAAAATAAGTGAAATTTCTGCAATTTTGCCCCAAAATAAGTGAAATTTCTGGAATTTTGCCCCAAAATAAGTGGAATTTCTGAGTTTTGACCCCAAAACAAGGAGAATTTCTGTTATTTTGCCCCAACATATAGGGAATTTCTGTCTTCTTGCCTCACAATTAGGAGAATTTCTGAAATTTTGCTCCAAAATAAGGGGAATTTCTGCTTTTTTGCCTCTAAATAAGTGGAATTTTTGCTTTTTTCTCCCAAAACAAAGGGAATTTCTGTCTTTTTTGCCCCAAAATAAGGAAAATTTCTGACTTATTACCCTGAAATAAGTGAAATTTCTGCAATTTTGACCCAAAATAAGTGAAATTTCTGCAATTTTAACCTAAAATATAGGAAATTTCTGGAATTTTGCCTCAAAATAAGTGGAATTTCTGAGTTTTGCCTCAAAATAAGGAGAATTTGTCTTTTTGCCTCAACATATAGGGAATTTCTGCCTTTTTGCCCCAAAATTAAGGGAATTTCTGCAATTTTGCTCCAAAATACGGGGTATTTCTGCCTTTTTGCCAGAAAATAAGAAGAATGCATACCTTTTGCCATAAAAAAGCTAAATTTCTTCATTTTTGCTCCAAAATAAGGGGAATTTCTGCTTTTTTGCCTCAAAATAACTGGATTTTCTGTCTTTTTCCCCCTAAACAAAGGAAATTTCTGTCTTTTTTGCCCCAAAATAAAGAAAATTTCTGACTTATTACCCTGAAATAAGTGAAATTTCTGCAATTTTGCCCCAAAATAAGGGAAATTTCTGCATTTTTGCCCCCAAATATGGGGAATTTCAGCTTTTTTACCTCAAAATAAGGGGAATTTCTGCATTTTTGCCACAAAATATTAGCAATTTCTGCCTTTTTGCCCCAAAATAAGAAAAAATTCTGCCTATTTTCCCTGAAATAAGTGAAATTTCTGCAATTTTGCCCCAAAATAAGTAAAATTTCTTCAATTTTGACCCAAAATAAGGAAAATTTCTGTAATTTTGCCCAAAAATAAGTGGAATTTCTGAGTTCTGCCACAAAATAATGAGAATTTCTGTCTTTATACCCCAACATATAGGGAATTTCTGCCTTTTTGCCTCACAATTAGGCGAAATTCTGCAATTTTGCTCCAAAATACGAGGAATTTCTGCCTTTTTGCCCGAAAATAAGAAGAATGTATACCTTTTTGCCATAAAAAAGGGAAATTTCTTCATTTTTGCTCCAAAATAAAGGGAATTTCTGCTTTTTTGCCTCTAAATAAGTAAAATTTCTGTTTTTTCCCAAACAAAGGGAATTTGTGTCTTTTTTGCCCCAAAATAAGGAAAATTTTTACTTATTACCGTGAAATAAGTGAAATTTCAGCAATTTTGCCCCAAAATAAGGGAAATTTCTGCCTTTTTGTCCCCAAATAAGGGGAATTTCAGCTTTTTTACCTCAAAATAAGGGGAATTTCTGCATTTTTGCCCCAAACTATGGGAAATTTCTGCCCTTTTGCCCCAAAATAAGAAAATTTCTCCTTTTTTTCTGAAATAAGTGAAATTTCTGCAATTTTGCCCCAAAATAAGTGAAATTTCTGCTATTTTGCCCCAAAATAAAAGAAATTTCTGGAATTTTTCCCAAAAATAAGTGGAATTTCTGAGTTTTGCCCCCAAAATAAGGAGAATTTCTGTTATTTTGACCCAACATATAGGGAATTTCTGCCTTTTTGCCCCACAATTAGGGGAATTTCTGAAATTTTGCTCCAAAATAAGGGGAATATCTGCTATTTTACCTCTAAATAAGTGGAATTTCTGCCTTTTTCTCCCAAAACAAAAGGAATTTCTGGCTTTTTTGCCCCAAAATAAGAAAAATTTCTGACTTATTACTCTGAAATAAGGAAATTTCTGCAATTTTGCCCCAAAATAAGGAAAATTTCTGCCTTTTTGCCCCCAAATAAGGGGAATTACAGCCTTTTTACCTCAAAATAATGGGAATTTCTGAATTTTGGCATAAAATATTATGAATTTCTGTGTTTTTGCCCCAAAATAAGGAAAATTTCTGCCTTTTTTCCCTGAAATAAGTGAAATTTCTGCAATTTTGCCCCAAAATAAGTGAAATTTCTGCAATTCTGCCCCAAAATAAAAGAAATTTCTGGAATTTTGCCCCAAAATAAGTGGAATTTCTGAGTTTTGCCCCAAAATAAAGAGAATTTCTGCCTTTTTGCCACACAAATAGTGAAATTTCTGCAATTTTGCCCTAAAATAAGGGAAATTTCTGCAATTTTTCCCCATAATAAGGGAAATTTCTGCAATTTTGCCCCAAAATAAGTGGAATTTCTGAGTTTTGCCCCAAAATAAAAAGAATTTCTCACTTTTACCCCATCATATAGGGAATTTCTGCCTTTTTGCACCACAATTAGGGGAATTTCTGCAATTTTGCTCAAAAATACGGGGAATTTCTGCCTTTTTGCCTATAAAATAAGAAGAATGCATACCTTTTTGCCATAAAATGGGAAATTTCTTCATTTTTGCTCCAAAATAAGGGGAATTTCTGCTTTTTTGCCTCTAAAAAGTGCAATTTCTGTCTGTTTCCCCAAAAAGAAATAAAATTTCTGTCTTTTTTGCCCCAAAATAAGGAAAATTTCTGACTTATTACCCTGAAATGAGTGAAATTTCTGCAATTTTGCCCCAAAATAAGGGAAATTTCTGCATTTTTGCCCCCAAATAAGGGAAATTTCAGCCTTTTTACCTCAAAATAAAAGGAATTTCTGCATTTTTGCCCCAAAAATATGGGAAATTTCTGCCTTTTTGCCCCAAAATAAGAAAAATTTCTGCAATTTTGTACCAAAATAAAAGAAATTTCTGCCTTTTTGCCCCAAAATACGAAAATTTCTGCAATTTTGCTCCAAAATAAGGGAAATTTCTGCCTTTTTGCCCTCAAATAAAAGGAATTTCAGCCTATTTACCTCAAAATAAGGGGAATTTCTGCATTTTTGCTTCAAAATATGTGAAATTTCTGCAATTTTGCCCCAAATTAAGGGAAATTTCTGGTATTTTGCCCCAAAATAAGTGAATTTTCTGAGTTTTGCCCCAAAATAAGGAGATTTCTGTCTTTTTGCCCCAACATATAGGGAATTTCTGCTTTTTTGCCCCACAATTAGGGGAATTTCTGCAATTTTGCTCCAAAATACGGGGAATTTCTGCCTTTTTGCCGGAAAATAAGAAGAATGTATACCTTTTTGCCATAAAAAAGGGAAATTTCTTCATTTTTGCTCCAAAATAAGAAGAAATTCTGCTTTTTTGCCTCTAAATAAGTGGAATTTCTGTTTTTTACCCCAAAACAAAAGGAATTCCTGTCTTTTTTCCCCTAAAGTAAGGAAAATTTGTGACTTATTACCCTGAAATATGTGAAATTTCTGCAATTTTGCCCCAAAATAAGGGAAATTTATGCCTTTTTGCCCCCAAATAAGGGGAATTTCAGCCTTTTTACCTCAAAATAAGGGGAATTTCTGCATTTTTGCCACAAAATATTAGGAATTTTTGCCATTTTGCCCCAAAATTAGAAAATTTCTGCTTATTTTCCCGGAAATAAGTGAAATTTCTGCACTTTTGCCCCAAAATAATTGAAATTTCTGCAATTTTGCCTCAAAATAATGGAATTTTCTGGAATTTTGCCCCAAAATATGTTGAATTTCTGAGTTTTGCCCCAAAATAAGGAGAATTTCTGTCTTTTTTGCCCCCAAAATAAAGAAAATTTCAGCATTTTTTCTCTGAAATAAGTGAATTTTCCACAATTTTGCCCCAAAATAAGTGAAATTTCTGCAATTTTGACCCAAAATAAGGGAAATTTCTGGAATTTTGCCCCAAAATAAGTGGAATTTCTGAGTTTTGCCCCAAAATAAGAAGAATTTCTGTCTTTTTGCCCTAACGTATAGGGAATTTCTTTCTTTTTGCCCCACAATTAGGGAAATTTCTGCAATTTTGCTCCAAAATACGGGGAATTTCTACATTTTTGCCCGAAAATAAGAGAATGCATACCTTTTTGCCATTAAAAAGGGAAATTTCTTCATTTTGCTCCAAAATAAGGGGAATTTCTGCTTTTTTGCCTCTAAATAAGTAGAATTTCTGTTCTTTTCCCCCAAAACAAAGGGAATTCCTGTATTTTTGCCCCAAAATAAGAAAAATTTCTTACTTATTACCCTGAAATAAGTAAAATTTCTGCAATTTTGCCCCAAAATAAGAGAAATTTCTGGAATTTTGCACCAGAATAAGTGGATTTTCTGAGTTTTGCCCCAAAATAAAGAAAATTTCTGTCTTTTTGCCCCAACATATAGGGAATTTCAGGCTTTTTGCCCCACAATTAGGGGAATTTCTGCAATTTTGCTCCTAAATACGGGGAATTTCTGCCTTTTATCTGAAAATAAGAAGAATGCATACCTTTTTGCCATAAAAAAGGAAAATTTCTTCATTTTTGCTTCAAAATAAGGGGAATTTCTGCTTTTTTGCCCCTAAATAAGTGGAACTTCTGTCTTTTTCCCCCAAAACAAAAAAAATTTCTGTCTTTTTTGCTGCAAAATAAGGAAAAATTCTGACTTATTACCCTGAAATAAGTGAAATTTCTGCAATTTTTTTCCCCAAAATAAGGGAAATTTCTGCCTTTTTGCCCCCAAATAATGGGAATTTCAGCCTTTTTACCTCAAAATAAGAGGAATTTCTGCATTTTTGCCAGAAAATATTAGGAATTTCTGCCTTTTTGCCCCAAAATAAGAAAAATTTCTGTCTTTTTTCCCTGAAATAAGTGAAATTTCTGCAATTTTGCCCCAAAGTAAGTAAAATTTCTGCAATTTTGCCCCAAAATAAGTGAAATTTCTTCAATTTTGCCCCCAAAAAAGAAAAATTTCTGGAATTTTGCCACAAAATAAGTGGAATTTCTGAGTTTTGCCCCTAAATAAGGAGAATCTCTGTCTTTTTGCCCCAACATATAGAAAATTTCTGCCTTTTTGCCCCACAATTAGGGGAATTTCTGCTATTTTGCTCCAAAATAGGGGGAATTTCTGCCTTTTTGCCCGAAATTAAAAAGAATGCATATCTTTTTGCCATAAAAATGGTAAATTTCTTCATTTTTGCTCCAAAATAATGGGAATTTCTGCTTTTTGCCTCTAAATTAGTGGAATTTCTGTATTTTTCCCTCAAAACAAAGGGAATTACTGTCTTTTTTGCCCCAAAATAAAAAAAAATTCTGAATTATTTCCCTGAAATTAGTGAAATATCTGCAATTTTGCCCCAAAAAAAGGGAAATTTCTGACTTTTTGCCCCCAAATAAGGGGAATTTCAGCCTTTTTACCACAAAATAAGGGTAATTTCTGCATTTTTGTCACAAAATAATAGGAATTTCTGCCTTTTTGCTTCAAAATAAAGAAAATTTCTGCCTTTTTTTCCCTGAAATAAGTGAAATTTCTGCAATTTTGCCCCAAAAGAAGTGAAATTTCTGCAATTTTGCCCCAAAATAAGGGAAATTTCTGGAATTTTGCCTCAAAGTAAGTGGAATTTCTGAGTTTTGCCTCAAAATAAGAAGAATTTCTGTCTTTTTTGCCCTAACATATAGGGAATTTCTGCCTTTTTGCAACACAATTAGGGGAATTTCTGCAATTTTGCTCCAAAATACGGGGAATTTCTGACTTTTTGCCGGAAAATAAGAAGAATGCATACCTTTTTGCCATAAAAAAGGGAAATTTCTTCATTTTTGCTGCAAAATAAGAAGAATTTCTGCTTTTTTGCCTCTAAATAAGTGGAATTTCTGTTTCTTACCCCAAAACAAAAGGAATTCCTGTATTTTTTGCCTCAAAATAAGGAAAATTTCTGACTTATTACCCTGAAATATGTGAAATTTCTGCAATTTTGCCCCAAAATAAGGGAAATTTCTGCTTTTTTGCCCCCAAATAAGGGGAATTTCAGCCTTTTTACCTTAAAATAAGGGGAATTTCTGCATTTTTGCCACAAAATATTAGGAATTTTTGCTATTTTGCCCCAAAATAAGAAAATTTCTGCTTATTTTCCCTGAAATAAGTGAAATTTCTGCAATTTTGCCCCAAAATTAATGAAATTTCGGCAATTTTGCTCCAAAGTAAGGGAAATTTCTGGAATTTTGCACCAAAATAAGTGGAATTTCTGAGTTTTGCCCCAAATAAGGAGAATTTCTGTCTTTTTGCCCCAACATATAGGAAAATTTTGCCTTTTTGCCCCACAATTAGGGGAATTTCTGCAATTTTGCTACAAAATACGGGGAATTTCTGCCTTTTTGCCCGAAAATAAGAAGAATGCATACCTTTTTGCCATTAAAAAGGGAAATGTCTTCATTTTGCTCCAAAATAAGGGGTATTTCTGCTTTTTTGCCTCTAAATAAGTGGAATTTCTGTCTTTTTCTCCCAAAACAATGGGAATTTCTGTCTTTTTTGCCCTAAAAATAATGAAAATTTCTGACTTATTACCCTGAAATAAGTGAAATTTCTGCAAATTTGCCCCAAAATAAGGGAAATTTCTGCCTTTTGCCCCAAAATATGGGGAATTTAAGCATTTTACATCAAAATAAGGGAAATTTCTGATTTTTGCACCAAAATATTGAGAATTTCTGCCTTTTTGCCCCAAAATAAGGAAATTTTCTGTCTTTTTCCCTGAAATAAGTGAAATTTCTGCAATTTTGCCCCAAAATAAGTGAAATTTCTGCAATTTTGCCCCAAAATAAGGGAAATTTCTGGAATTTTGCCCCAAAATAAGTGGAATTTCTGAGTTTTGCCCCAAAATAAAGAAAATTTCTGTCTTTTTGCCCTAACATATAGGGAATTTCTCCCTTTTTGCCCCACAATTAGGGGAATTTCTGCAATTTTGCTCCTAAATACGGGGAATTTTTGCCTTTTGCCCGAAAATAAGAAGAATGCATACATTTTTGCCATAAAAAAGGAAAATTTCTTCATTTTTGCTCCAAAATAAGGGGAATTTCTGCTTTTTTGCCTCTAAATAAGTGGAATTTCTGTCTTTTTCCCCCAAAACAAAGGAAATTTCTGTCTTTTTTGCCGCAAAATAAGGAAAAATTCTGACTTATTACCCTGAAGTAAGTGAAATTTCTGCAATTTTTTCCTCAAAATAAGGGAAATTTCTGCCTTTTTGCCCCCAAATAAGGGGAATTTCAGCCTTTTTACCTCAAAATAAGGGGAATTTCTGCATTTTTGCCACAAAATATCAAAAATTTCTGCCTTTTTGCCCCAAAATAAGGAAAATAACTGCTTTTTTTCCTTTAATAAGTGAAATTTCTGCAACTTTGCCCCAAAATAAGTGAAATTTCTGCAATTTTGCCCCAAAATAAAGGAAATTTCTGGAATTTTGCCCCAAAATAAGTGGATTTTCTGAGTTTTGCCCCAAAATAAAGAAAATTTCTGTCTTTTTGCCCCAACATATAGGGAATATCTGCCTTATTGCCCCACAATTAGAGGAATTTCTGCAATTTTTCTCCCTAATACGGGGAATTTCTGCCTTTTTGCCCGAAAATAAGTAGAATGCATACCTTTTTGCCATCAAAAAAAAAAATTTCTTCATTTTTGCTCCAAAATAAGGGGAATTTCTGCTTTTTTGCCTCTAAATAAGTGGAATTTCTGTCTTCTTCCCCCAAAACAAAGAGAATTCCTGCATTTTTGCCCCAAAATAAGAAAAATTTCTGACTTATTACCATGAAATAAGTAAAATTTCTGCAATTTTCCCCAAAATAAGGGAAATTTCTGCCTTTTTTCCACAAAATAAGGGGAATTTCAAACTTTTTACTTCAAAATAAGGGGAATTTCTGCATTTTTGCCACAAAATATTAGTAATTTCTGCTTTTTGCCCCAAAATAAGAAAATTTCTGCTTTTTTTCCCTGAAATAAGTGAAATTTCTGCAATTTTGCCCCAAAATAAGTGAAATTTCTGCAATTTTACCCCAAAATAAAAAAAATTTCTGGAATTTTGCCCCCAAATAAGTGGATTTTCTGAGTTTAGCCCCAAAATAAGGAGAATTTCTGTCTTTTTGCCCTAACATATAGGGAATTTCTCCCTTTTTGACCCACAATTAGAGGAATTTCTGCAATTTTTCTCCTAAATACGGGGAATTTCTGCCTTTTGGCCCGAAAATAAGTAGAATGCATACCTTTTTGCCATCAAATGGAAATTTCTTCATTTTTGCTCCAAAATAAGGGGAATTTCTGCTTTTTTGCCTCTAAATAAGTGGAATTTCTGTCTTTTTCCCCCAAAACAAGGGAATTTTTCTATTTTTGCCCCAAAATTAGAAAAATTTCTGACTTATTACCCTGAAATAAGTGAAATTTCTGCAATTTTGCCCCAAAATAAGGGAAATTTCTGCATTTTTGCCCCCAAATAAGAAGAATTTCAACCTTTTTACTTCAAAATAAGGGGAATTTCTGCATTTTTGCCACAAAATATTAGAAATTTCTGCCTCTTTGCCCCAAAATAAGAAAATTTCTGCTTTTTTTCCTGAAATAATTGAAATTTCTGCAATTTTGCCCCAAAATAAGTGAAATTTCTGCAATTTTGCCCCAAAATAAGGGAAATTTCAGAAATTTTGCTCCAAAATATGTGGATTTTCTGAGTTTTGCCCCAAAATAAAGAAAATTTCTGTCTTTTTGCCCCAACATATAGGGAATTTCTGCATTTTTGCCCCACAAATAGGGGAATTTCTGCAATTTTGCTCCTAAATACAGGGATTTTCTGCCTTTTTGCCCGAAAATAAGAAGAATGCATACGTTTTTGCCATAAAAAAGGAAAATTTCTTCATTTTTGCTCCAAAATAAGGGGAATTTCTTCTTTTTTGCCTCTAAATAAGTGGAATTTCTGTTTTTTTCCCCCAAAACAAAGGAAATTTCTTTCTTTTTTGCCGCAAAATAAGGAAAAATTCTGACTTATTACCCTGAAGTAAGTAAAATTTCTGCATTTTTTCCCCAAAATAAGGGAAATTACTGACTTTTGGCCCCCAAATACGGGGAATTTCAGCCTTTTTACCTCAAAATAAAGGGAATATCTGCATTTTTGCCACAAAATATTAGGAATTTCTGCCTTTTTGCCCCAAAATAAGGAAAATTTCTGCCTTTTTTCCCTGAAATAAGTGAAATTTCTGCAATTTTGCCCCAAAATAAGTGAAATTTGTGCAATTTTGCCCCAAAATAAGTGAAATTTCTTCAATTTTGCCCAAAAAAAGGGAAATTTCTGGAATTTTGCCTCAAAATAAGTGGAATATCTGAGTTTTGCCCCAAAATAAGGAGAATTTCCGTCTTTTTGCCCCAACATATAGAGATTTTCTGCCTTTTTGCCCCACAATTATGGGAATTTCGGAAATTTTGCTCCAAAATACGGGGAATTTCTGCCTTTTTGCCCGAAATTAAGAAGAATGCATATCTTTTTGCCATAAAAAAGGGAAATTTCTTAATTTTTGCTCCAAAATAATGGGAATTTCTGCTTTTTTGCCTCTAAATAAGTGGAATTTCTGTCTTTTTCCCCCAAAACAAAGAGAAGTACTGTCTTTTTTGCCCCAAAATAAAAAAAATTTCTGACTTATTACCCTGAAATAAGTGAAATTTCTGCAATTTTGCTGCAAAATAAGGGAAATTTCTGCCTTTTTGCCCCCAAATAAGGGGAAATTCAGCCTTTTTACCTCAAAATAAGGGGAATTTCTGCATTTTTGCCACAAAATATTAGGAATTTCTGCTTTTTTGCCCCAAAATACGAAAATTTCTGCCTTTTTTTTTCTCTGAAATAAGTGAAATTTCTGCAATTTTGCCCCAAAATAAGTGAAATTTCTGCAATTTTGCCCCAAAGTAAGGGAAATTTCTGGAATTTTTCCCCCAAATAAGTGGAATTTCTGAGTTTTGCCCCAAAATAAGGAGAATTTCTGTATTTTTGACCCAACGTATAGTGAATTTTTCCCTTTTTGCCCCACAATTAGGGGAATTTCTGCAATTTTGCCCAAAATACGGGGAATTTTTGCCTTTTGCCCGAAAATAAGAATAATGCATACCTTTTTGCCATAAAAAAGAGAAATTACTTCATTTTTGCTCCAAAATAAGGGGAATTTCTGCTTTTTTGCCTCTAAATAAGTGGAATTTCTGTCTTTTTCTTCCAAAATAAACAGAATTTCTGTCTTTTTTGCCCCAAAATAAGGAAAAATTCTGACTTATTACCCTAAAGTAAGTGAAATTTCTGCAATTTTGCCCCAAAAAATAGCAATTTCTGCCTTTTTGCCCCCAAATAAGGGGAATTTCAGCCTTTTTACCTCAAAATAAGAGGAATTTTTGCATTTTTGCCACAAAATATTAGGAATTTCTGCCTTTTTGCCCCAAAATATGGAAAATTTCTGCCTTTTTCCCTGAAATAAGTGAAATTTCTGCAATTTTGCCCCAAAATAAGTGAAATTTCTGGAATTTTGCCCCAAAATAAGGGAAATTTCTGCCTTTTTGCCCCCAAATAAGGGGAAATTCAGCCTTTTTTTCCTCAAAATAAGGGGAATTTCTGCATTTTTGCCACAAAATATTAGGAATTTCTTCCTATTTGCCACAAAATAAGAAAATTTCTGCTTTTTTTCTGAAATAAATGAAATTTCTGCAATTTTGCCCCAAAATAATTGAAATTTCTGCAATTTTGCCTCAAAATAATGGAATTTTCTGGAATTTTGCTCCAAAATAAGGTGAATTTCTGAGTTTTGCCCCAAAATAAGGAGAATTTCTGTTTTTTTGAACCACAATTAGGAGAATTTTTGCAATTTTGCTTTAAAAATCGAGGAATTTCTGCCTTTTTGCCCGAAAATAAGAAGAATGCATACCTTTTTGCCATTAAAAAGGGAAATTTCTTCATTTTTGCTCCAAAATAAGGGGAAATTCTGCATTTTTGCCTCTAAATAAGTGGAATTTCTGTCTTTTTCCCCAAAAACAAAGGGAATTTCTGTCTTTTTTGCCCCAAAAATAAAGAAAATTTCTGACTTATTACCCTGAAGTAAGTGAAATTTCTGCAATTTTGCCCCAAAATAAGGGAAATTTCTGTCTTTTTGTCCCCAAATAAGGGTAATTTCAGCCTTTTTACTTCAAAATAAGGGGAATTTCTGCATTTTTGCTACAAAATATTTGGAATTTCTGCCTTTTTGCCTCAAAATAAGAAAATTTCTGCTTTTTTTCCCTGAAATAAGTGAAATTTCTGCAATTTTGCCCCAAAATAAGTGAAATTTCTGCAATTTTGCCCCAAAATAAGGGAAATTTCTGGAATTTTGCCCCAAAATAAGTGGATTTTCTGTGTTTTGCGCCAAAATAAAGAAAATTTCTGTCTTTTTGCCCCACAATTAGGGGAATGTCTGCAATTTTGCTCCTAAATACGGGGAATTTCTGCCTTTTTGCCCGAAAATAAGAAGAATGCATACCTTTTTGCCATCAAAAAAGGAAAATTTCTTCTTTTTTGCTTCAAAATAAGGGGAATTTCTGCTTTTTTGCCTCTAAATAAGTGGAATATCTGTCTTTTTCCCCCAAAACAAAGGAAATTTCTGTCTTTTTGCCGCAAAATAAGGAAAAATTCTGACTTATTACCCTGAAGTAAGTGAAATTTCTGCAATTTTTTCCCCAAAATAAGGGAAATTTCTGCCTTTTTGCCCCCAAATAAGGGGAATTTCAGCCTTTTTACCTCAAAATAAGGGGAATTTCTGCATTTTTGCCACAAAATATCAAAAATTTCTGCCTTTTTGCCCCAAAATAAGGAAAATAACTGCTTTTTTTCCTTTAATAAGTGAAATTTCTGCAACTTTGCCCCAAAATAAGTGAAATTTCTGCAATTTTGCCCCAAAAGAAGGGAAATTCCTGGAATCTTGCCCCAAAATAAGTGGAATTTCTGAGTTTTGCCCCAAAATAAGGAGAATTTCTGTCTTTTTGCCCCAACATATAAAGAATTTCTGCCTTTTTCTCCACAATTAGGGGAATTTCTGCAATTTTGCTCCAAAATACAAGGAATTTCTGCCTTTTTGCCCGATAATAAGAAGAATGCATAACTTTTTGCCATAAAAAAGGGAAATTTCTTCATTTTTGCTCCAAAATAAGGGAATTTCTCCTTTTTTGCATCAAAATAAGTGGAATTTCTGTCTTTTTCCCACATAACAAAGGGAATTTCTGTATTTTTTCTTCCAAAATAAAAAATATTTCTGACTTATTACCCTGAAATAAGTGAAATTTCTGCCTTTTTGCCCCAAAATAAGTGAAATTTCTTCAATTTTGCCCAAAAAAAGGGAAATTTCTGGAATTTTGCCTCAAAATAAGTGGAATATCTGAGTTTTGCCCCAAAATAAGGAGAATTTCCGTCTTTTTGCCCCAACATATAGAGATTTTCTGCCTTTTTGCCCCACAATTATGGGAATTTCGGAAATTTTGCTCCAAAATACGGGGAATTTCTGCCTTTTTGCCCGAAATTAAGAAGAATGCATATCTTTTTGCCATAAAAAAGGGAAATTTCTTAATTTTTGCTCCAAAATAATGGGAATTTCTGCTTTTTTGCCTCTAAATAAGTGGAATTTCTGTCTTTTTCCCCCAAAACAAAGAGAAGTACTGTCTTTTTTGCCCCAAAATAAAAAAAATTTCTGACTTATTACCCTGAAATAAGTGAAATTTCTGCAATTTTGCTGCAAAATAATGGAAATTTCTGCCTTTTTGCCCCCAAATAAGGGGAAATTCAGCCTTTTTACCTCAAAATAAGGGGAATTTCTGCATTTTTGCCACAAAATATTAGGAATTTCTGCTTTTTTGCCCCAAAATACGAAAATTTCTGCCTTTTTTCTCTGAAATAAGTGAAATTTCTGCAATTTTGCCCCAAAATAAGTGAAATTTCTGCAATTTTGCCCCAAAGTAAGGGAAATTTCTGGAATTTTTCCCCCTAATAAGTGGAATTTCTGAGTTTTGCCCCAAAATAAGGAGAATTTCTGTCTTTTTGACCCAACGTATAGTGAATTTTTCCCTTTTTGCCCCACAATTAGGGGAATTTCTGCAATTTTGCCCAAAATACGGGGAATTTTTGCCTTTTGCCCGAAAATAAGAAGAATGCATACCTTTTTGCCATAAAAAAGAGAAATTACTTCATTTTTGCTCCAAAATAAGGGGAATTTCTGCTTTTTTGCCTCTAAATAAGTGGAATTTCTGTCTTTTTCTTCCAAAATAAACAGAATTTCTGTCTTTTTTGCCCCAAAATAAGGAAAAATTCTGACTTATTACCCTAAAGTAAGTGAAATTTCTGCAATTTTGCCCCAAAAAATAGCAATTTCTGCCTTTTTGCCCCCAAATAAGGGGAATTTCAGCCTTTTTACCTCAAAATAAGAGGAATTTTTGCATTTTTGCAACAAAATATTAGGAATTTCTGCCTTTTTGCCCCAAAATATGGAAAATTTCTGCCTTTTTCCCTGAAATAAGTGAAATTTCTGCAATTTTGCCCCAAAATAAGTGAAATTTCTGGAATTTTGCCCCAAAATAAGGGAAATTTCTGCCTTTTTGCCCCCAAATAAGGGGAATTTCAGCCTTTTTTACCTCAAAATAAGGGGAATTTCTGCATTTTTGCCACAAAATATTAGGAATTTCTTCCTATTTGCCACAAAATAAGAAAATTTCTGCTTTTTTTCTGAAATAAATGAAATTTCTGCAATTTTGCCCCAAAATAATTGAAATTTCTGCAATTTTGCCTCAAAATAATGGAAATTTCTGGAATTTTGCTCCAAAATAAGGTGAATTTCTGAGTTTTGCCCCAAAATAAGGAGAATTTCTGTTTTTTTGAACCACAATTAGGAGAATTTTTGCAATTTTGCTTTAAAAATCGAGGAATTTCTGCCTTTTTGCCCGAAAATAAGAAGAATGCATACCTTTTTGCCATTAAAAAGGGAAATTTCTTCATTTTTGCTCCAAAATAAGGGGAAATTCTGCATTTTTGCCTCTAAATAAGTGGAATTTCTGTCTTTTTCCCCAAAAACAAAGGGAATTTCTGTCTTTTTTGCCCCAAAAATAAAGAAAATTTCTGACTTATTACCCTGAAGTAAGTGAAATTTCTGCAATTTTGCCCCAAAATAAGGGAAATTTCTGCCTTTTTGCCCTCAAATAAGGGTAATTTCAGCCTTTTTACTTCAAAATAAGGGGAATTTCTGCATTTTTGCCACAAAATATTAGGAATTTCTGCCTTTTTGCCTCAAAATAAGAAAATTTCTGCTTTTTTTCCCTGAAATAAATGAAATTTCTGCAATTTTGCCCCAAAATAAGTGAAATTTCTGCAATTTTGCCCCAAAATAAGGGAAATTTCTGGAATTTTGCCCCAAAATAAGTGGATTTTCTGTGTTTTGCGCCAAAATAAAGAAAATTTCTGTCTTTTTGCCCCACAATTAGGGGAATGTCTGCAATTTTGCTCCTAAATACGGGGAATTTCTGCCTTTTTGCCCGAAAATAAGAAGAATGCATACCTTTTTGCCATCAAAAAAGGAAAATTTCTTCTTTTTTGCTTCAAAATAAGGGGAATTTCTGCTTTTTTGCCTCTAAATAAGTGGAATATCTGTCTTTTTCCCCCAAAACAAAGGAAATTTCTGTCTTTTTGCCGCAAAATAAGGAAAAATTCTGACTTATTACCCTGAAGTAAGTGAAATTTCTGCAATTTTTTCCCCAAAATAAGGGAAATTTCTGCCTTTTTGCCCCCAAATAAGGGGAATTTCAGCCTTTTTACCTCAAAATAAGGGGAATTTCTGCATTTTTGCCACAAAATATCAAAAATTTCTGCCTTTTTGCCCCAAAATAAGGAAAATAACTGCTTTTTTTCCTTTAATAAGTGAAATTTCTGAAACTTTGCCCCCAAAATAAGTGAAATTTCTGCAATTTTGCCCCAAAAGAAGGGAAATTCCTGGAATCTTGCCCCAAAATAAGTGGAATTTCTGAGTTTTGCCCCAAAATAAGGAGAATTTCTGTCTTTTTGCCCCAACATATAAAGAATTTCTGCCTTTTTCTCCACAATTAGGGGAATTTCTGCAATTTTGCTCCAAAATACAAGGAATTTCTGCCTTTTTGCCCGATAATAAGAAGAATGCATAACTTTTTGCCATAAAAAAGGGAAATTTCTTCATTTTTGCTCCAAAATAAGGGAATTTCTGCTTTTTTGCATCAAAATAAGTGGAATTTCTGTCTTTTTCCCACATAACAAAGGGAATTTCTGTATTTTTTCTTCCAAAATAAAAAATATTTCTGACTTATTACCCTGAAATAAGTGAAATTTCTGCCTTTTTGCCCCAAAATAAGTGAAATTTCTTCAATTTTGCCCAAAAAAAGGGAAATTTCTGAAATTTTGCCTCAAAATAAGTGGAATATCTGAGTTTTGCCCCAAAATAAGGAGAATTTCCGTCTTCTTGCCCCAACATATAGAGATTTTCTGCCTTTTTGCCCCACAATTATGGGAATTTCGGGAATTTTGCTCCAAAATACGGGGAATTTCTGCCTTTTTGCCCGAAATTAAGAAGAATGCATATCTTTTTGCCATAAAAAAGGGAAATTTCTTAATTTTTGCTCCAAAATAATGGGAATTTCTGCTTTTTTGCCTCTAAATAAGTGGAATTTCTGTCTTTTTCCCCCAAAACAAAGAGAAGTACTGTCTTTTTTGCCCCAAAATAAAAAAAATTTCTGACTTATTACCCTGAAATAAGTGAAATTTCTGCAATTTTGCTGCAAAATAATGGAAATTTCTGCCTTTTTGCCCCCAAATAAGGGGAAATTCAGCCTTTTTACCTCAAAATAAGGGGAATTTCTGCATTTTTGCCACAAAATATTAGGAATTTCTGCTTTTTTGCCCCAAAATACGAAAATTTCTGCCTTTTTTCTCTGAAATAAGTGAAATTTCTGCAATTTTGCCCCAAAATAAGTGAAATTTCTGCAATTTTGCCCCAAAGTAAGGGAAATTTCTGGAATTTTTCCCCCTAATAAGTGGAATTTCTGAGTTTTGCCCCAAAATAAGGAGAATTTCTGTCTTTTTGACCCAACGTATAGTGAATTTTTCCCTTTTTGCCCCACAATTAGGGGAATTTCTGCAATTTTGCCCAAAATACGGGGAATTTTTGCCTTTTGCCCGAAAATAAGAAGAATGCATACCTTTTTGCCATAAAAAAGAGAAATTACTTCATTTTTGCTCCAAAATAAGGGGAATTTCTGCTTTTTTGCCTCTAAATAAGTGGAATTTCTGTCTTTTTCTTCCAAAATAAACAGAATTTCTGTCTTTTTTGCCCCAAAATAAGGAAAAATTGTGACTTATTACCCTAAAGTAAGTGAAATTTCTGCAATTTTGCCCCAAAAAATAGCAATTTCTGCCTTTTTGCCCCCAAATAAGGGGAATTTCAGCCTTTTTACCTCAAAATAAGAGGAATTTTTGCATTTTTGCCACAAAATATTAGGAATTTCTGCCTTTTTGCCCCAAAATATGGAAAATTTCTGCCTTTATCCCTGAAATAAGTGAAATTTCTGCAATTTTGCCCCAAAATAAGTGAAATTTCTGGAATTTTGCCCCAAAATAAGGGAAATTTCTGCCTTTTTGCCCCCAAATAAGGGGAATTTCAGCCTTTTTTACCTCAAAATAAGGGGAATTTCTGCATTTTTGCCACAAAATATTAGGAATTTCTTCCTATTTGCCACAAAATAAGAAAATTTCTGCTTTTTTTCTGAAATAAATGAAATTTCTGCAATTTTGCCCCAAAATAATTGAAATTTCTGCAATTTTGCCTCAAAGTAATGGAAATTTCTGGAATTTTGCTCCAAAATAAGGTGAATTTCTGAGTTTTGCCCCAAAATAAGGAGAATTTCTGTTTTTCTGAACCACAATTAGGAGAATTTTTGCAATTTTGCTTTAAAAATCGAGGAATTTCTGCCTTTTTGCCCGAAAATAAGAAGAATGCATACCTTTTTGCCATTAAAAAGGGAAATTTCTTCATTTTTGCTCCAAAATAAAGGGAAATTCTGCATTTTTGCCTCTAAATAAGTGGAATTTCTGTCTTTTTCCCCAAAAACAAAGGGAATTTCTGTCTTTTTTGCCCCAAAAATAAAGAAAATTTCTGACTTATTACCCTGAAATAAGTGAAATTTCTGCAATTTTGCCCCAAAATAAGGGAAATTTCTGCCTTTTTGCCCCCAAATAAGGGTAATTTCAGCCTTTTTACTTCAAAATAAGGGGAATTTCTGCATTTTTGCCACAAAATATTAGGAATTTCTGCCTTTTTGCCTCAAAATAAGAAAATTTTTGCTTTTTTTCCCTGAAATAAGTGAAATTTCTGCAATTTTGCCCCAAAATAAGTGAAATTTCTGCAATTTTGCCCCAAAATAAGGGAAATTTCTGGAATTTTGCCCCAAAATAAGTGGATTTTCTGTGTTTTGCGCCAAAATAAAGAAAATTTCTGTCTTTTTGCCCCACAATTAGGGGAATGTCTGCAATTTTGCTCCTAAATACGGGGAATTTCTGCCTTTTTGCCCGAAAATAAGAAGAATGCATACCTTTTTGCCATAAAAAAGGAAAATTTCTTCTTTTTTGCTTCAAAATAAGGGGAATTTCTGCTTTTTTGCCTCTAAATAAGTGGAATATCTGTCTTTTTCCCCCAAAACAAAGGAAATTTCTGTCTTTTTGCCGCAAAATAAGGAAAAATTCTGACTTATTACCCTGAAGTAAGTGAAATTTCTGCAATTTTTTCCCCAAAATAAGGGAAATTTCTGCCTTTTTGCCCCCAAATAAGGGGAATTTCAGCCTTTTTACCTCAAAATAAGGGGAATTTCTGCATTTTTGCCACAAAATATCAAAAATTTCTGCCTTTTTGCCCCAAAATAAGGAAAATAACTGCTTTTTTTCCTTTAATAAGTGAAATTTCTGCAACTTTGCCCCAAAATAAGTGAAATTTTTGCAATTTTGCCCCAAAATAAAGGAAATTTCTGGAATTTTGCCCCAAAATAAGTGGATTTTCTGAGTTTTGCCCCAAAATAAAGAAAATTTCTGTCTTTTTGCCCCAACATATAGGGAATATCTGCCTTATTGCCCCACAATTAGAGGAATTTCTGCAATTTTTCTCCCTAATACGGGGAATTTCTGCCTTTTTGCCCGAAAATAAGTAGAATGCATACCTTTTTGCCATAAAAAAAAAAATTTCTTCATTTTTGCTCGAAAATAAGGGGAATTTCTGCTTTTTTGCCTCTAAATAAGTGGAATTTCTGTCTTCTTCCCCCAAAACAAAGAGAATTCCTGTATTTTTGCCCCAAAATAAGAAAAATTTCTGACTTATTACCATGAAATAAGTAAAATTTCTGCAATTTTCCCCAAAATAAGGGAAATTTCTGCCTTTTTTCCACAAAATAAGGGGAATTTCAAACTTTTTACTTCAAAATAAGGGGAATTTCTGCATTTTTGCCACAAAATATTAGTAATTTCTGCTTTTTGCCCCAAAATAAGAAAATTTCTGCTTTTTTTCCCTGAAATAAGTGAAATTTCTGCAATTTTGCCCCAAAGTAAGTGAAATTTCTGCAATTTTACCCCAAAATAAAAAAAATTTCTGGAATTTTGCCCCCAAATAAGTGGATTTTCTGAGTTTAGCCCCAAAATAAGGAGAATTTCTGTCTTTTTGCCCTAACATATAGGGAATTTCTCCCTTTTTGCCCCACAATTAGAGGAATTTCTGCAATTTTTCTCCTAAATACGGGGAATTTCTGCCTTTTGGCCCGAAAATAAGTAGAATGCATACCTTTTTGCCATCAAAAAAGGAAATTTCTTCATTTTTGCTCCAAAATAAGGGGAATTTCTGCTTTTTTGCCTCTAAATAAGTGGAATTTCTGTCTTTTTCCCCCAAAACAAGGGAATTTTTGTATTTTTGCCCCAAAATAAGAAAAATTTCTGACTTATTACCCTGAAATAAGTGAAATTTCTGCAATTTTGCCCCAAAATAAGGGAAATTTCTGCCTTTTTGCCCCCAAATAAGAAGAATTTCAACCTTTTTACTTCAAAATAAGGGGAATTTCTGCATTTTTGCCACAAAATATTAGAAATTTCTGCCTTTTTGCCCCAAAATAAGAAAATTTCTGCTTTTTTTCCTGAAATAATTGAAATTTCTGCAATTTTGCCCCAAAATAAGTGAAATTTCTGCAATTTTGCCCCAAAATAAGGGAAATTTCAGAAATTTTGCTCCAAAATATGTGGATTTTCTGAGTTTTGCCCCAAAATAAAGAAAATTTCTGTCTTTTTGCCCCAACATATAGGGAATTTCTGCATTTTTGCCCCACAAATAGGGGAATTTCTGCAATTTTGCTCCTAAATACAGGGATTTTCTGCCTTTTTGCCCGAAAATAAGAAGAATGCATACGTTTTTGCCATAAAAAAGGAAAATTTCTTCATTTTTGCTCCAAAATAAGGGGAATTTCTTCTTTTTTGCCTCTAAATAAGTGGAATTTCTGTCTTTTTCCCCCAAAACAAAGGAAATTTCTTTCTTTTTTGCCGCAAAATAAGGAAAAATTCTGACTTATTACCCTGAAGTAAGTAAAATTTCTGCAATTTTTTCCCCAAAATAAGGGAAATTACTTACTTTTGGCCCCCAAATACGGGGAATTTCAGCCTTTTTACCTCAAAATAAAGGGAATATCTGCATTTTTGCCACAAAATATTAGGAATTTCTGCCTTTTTGCCCCAAAATAAGGAAAATTTCTGCCTTTTTTCCCTGAAATAAGTGAAATTTCTGCAATTTTGCCCCAAAATAAGTGAAATTTGTGCAATTTTGCCCCAAAATAAGTGAAATTTCTTCAATTTTGCCCAAAAAAAGGGAAATTTCTGGAATTTTGCCTCAAAATAAGTGGAATATCTGAGTTTTGCCCCAAAATAAGGAGAATTTCCGTCTTTTTGCCCCAACATATAGAGATTTTCTGCCTTTTTGCCCCACAATTATGGGAATTTCGGAAATTTTGCTCCAAAATACGGGGAATTTCTGCCTTTTTGCCCGAAATTAAGAAGAATGCATATCTTTTTGCCATAAAAAAGGGAAATTTCTTAATTTTTGCTCCAAAATAATGGGAATTTCTGCTTTTTTGCCTCTAAATAAGTGGAATTTCTGTCTTTTTCCCCCAAAACAAAGAGAAGTACTGTCTTTTTTGCCCCAAAATAAAAAAAATTTCTGACTTATTACCCTGAAATAAGTGAAATTTCTGCAATTTTGCTGCAAAATAATGGAAATTTCTGCCTTTTTGCCCCCAAATAAGGGGAAATTCAGCCTTTTTACCTCAAAATAAGGGGAATTTCTGCATTTTTGCCACAAAATATTAGGAATTTCTGCTTTTTTGCCCCAAAATACGAAAATTTCTGCCTTTTTTCTCTGAAATAAGTGAAATTTCTGCAATTTTGCCCCAAAATAAGTGAAATTTCTGCAATTTTGCCCCAAAGTAAGGGAAATTTCTGGAATTTTTCCCCCTAATAAGTGGAATTTCTGAGTTTTGCCCCAAAATAAGGAGAATTTCTGTCTTTTTGACCCAACGTATAGTGAATTTTTCCCTTTTTGCCCCAAAATTAGGAGAATTTCTGCAATTTTGCCCAAAATACGGGGAATTTTTGCCTTTTGCCCGAAAATAAGAAGAATGCATACCTTTTTGCCATAAAAAAGAGAAATTCCTTCATTTTTGCTCCAAAATAAGGGGAATTTCTGCTTTTTTGCCTCTAAATAAGTGGAATTTCTGTCTTTTTCTTCCAAAATAAACAGAATTTCTGTCTTTTTTGCCCCAAAATAAGGAAAAATTGTGACTTATTACCCTAAAGTAAGTGAAATTTCTGCAATTTTGCCCCAAAAAATAGCAATTTCTGCTTTTTTGCCCCCAAATAAGGGGAATTTCAGCCTTTTTACCTCAAAATAAGAGGAATTTTTGCATTTTTGCCACAAAATATTAGGAATTTCTGCCTTTTTGCCCCAAAATATGGAAAATTTCTGCCTTTTTCCCTGAAATAAGTGAAATTTCTGCAATTTTGCCCCAAAATAAGTGAAATTTCTGGAATTTTGCCCCAAAATAAGGGAAATTTCTGCCTTTTTGCCCCCAAATAAGGGGAATTTCAGCCTTTTTTACCTCAAAATAAGGGGAATTTCTGCATTTTTGCCACAAAATATTAGGAATTTCTTCCTATTTGCCACAAAATAAGAAAATTTCTGCTTTTTTTCTGAAATAAATGAAATTTCTGCAATTTTGCCCCAAAATAATTGAAATTTCTGCAATTTTGCCTCAAAATAATGGAAATTTCTGGAATTTTGCTCCAAAATAAGGTGAATTTCTGAGTTTTGCCCCAAAATAAGGAGAATTTCTGTTTTTTTGAACCACAATTAGGAGAATTTTTGCAATTTTGCTTTAAAAATCGAGGAATTTCTGCCTTTTTGCCCGAAAATAAGAAGAATGCATACCTTTTTGCCATTAAAAAGGGAAATTTCTTCATTTTTGCTCCAAAATAAGGGGAAATTCTGCATTTTTGCCTCTAAATAAGTGGAATTTCTGTCTTTTTCCCCAAAAACAAAGGGAATTTCTGTCTTTTTTGCCCCAAAAATAAAGAAAATTTCTGACTTATTACCCTGAAGTAAGTGAAATTTCTGCAATTTTGCCCCAAAATAAGGGAAATTTCTGCCTTTTTGCCCCCAAATAAGGGTAATTTCAGCCTTTTTACTTCAAAATAAGGGGAATTTCTGCATTTTTGCCACAAAATATTAGGAATTTCTGCCTTTTTGCCTCAAAATAAGAAAATTTCTGCTTTTTTTCCCTGAAATAAGTGAAATTTCTGCAATTTTGCCCCAAAATAAGTGAAATTTCTGCAATTTTGCCCCAAAATAAGGGAAATTTCTGGAATTTTGCCCCAAAATAAGTGGATTTTCTGTGTTTTGCGCCAAAATAAAGAAAATTTCTGTCTTTTTGCCCCACAATTAGGGGAATGTCTGCAATTTTGCTCCTAAATACGGGGAATTTCTGCCTTTTTGCCCGAAAATAAGAAGAATGCATACCTTTTTGCCATCAAAAAAGGAAAATTTCTTCTTTTTTGCTTCAAAATAAGGGGAATTTCTGCTTTTTTGCCTCTAAATAAGTGGAATATCTGTCTTTTTCCCCCAAAACAAAGGAAATTTCTGTCTTTTTGCCGCAAAATAAGGAAAAATTCTGACTTATTACCCTGAAGTAAGTGAAATTTCTGCAATTTTTTCCCCAAAATAAGGGAAATTTCTGCCTTTTTGCCCCCAAATAAGGGGAATTTCAGCCTTTTTACCTCAAAATAAGGGGAATTTCTGCATTTTTGCCACAAAATATCAAAAATTTCTGCCTTTTTGCCCCAAAATAAGGAAAATAACTGCTTTTTTTCCTTTAATAAGTGAAATTTCTGCAACTTTGCCCCAAAATAAGTGAAATTTCTGCAATTTTGCCCCAAAAGAAGGGAAATTCCTGGAATCTTGCCCCAAAATAAGTGGAATTTCTGAGTTTTGCCCCAAAATAAGGAGAATTTCTGTCTTTTTGCCCCAACATATAAAGAATTTCTGCCTTTTTCTCCACAATTAGGGGAATTTCTGCAATTTTGCTCCAAAATACAAGGAATTTCTGCCTTTTTGCCCGATAATAAGAAGAATGCATAACTTTTTGCCATAAAAAAGGGAAATTTCTTCATTTTTGCTCCAAAATAAGGGAATTTCTGCTTTTTTGCATCAAAATAAGTGGAATTTCTGTCTTTTTCCCACATAACAAAGGGAATTTCTGTATTTTTTCTTCCAAAATAAAAAATATTTCTGACTTATTACCCTGAAATAAGTGAAATTTCTGCCTTTTTGCCCCAAAATAAGGGAAATTTCTTCCTTTTTGTCCCCAAATAATGGAAATTTCAGCCTTTTTACCTCAAAATAAGAGAAATTTCTGCCTTTTTGCCCCAAAATATAAAATTTCTGCCCTTCTTCCCTGAAATAAGTGAAATTTCTGCAATTTTGCCCCAAAATAAAGGAAATTTCTGGAATTTTGCCCCAAAATAAGTGGAATTACTGAGTTTTGCCCCAAAATAAGGAGAATTTCTGTCTTTTTGCCCTAACATATAGAAAATTTCTGCCTTTTTGCCTTACAATTAGGGGAATTTCTGCAATTTTGCTCCTAAATATGAAAAATTTCTGCCCTTTTGCCTGAAAATAAGAAGAATGCATACCTTTTTGCTATAAAAAAGAAAAATTTCTTTATTTTTGATCCAAAACAAGGGGAATTTCTGCTTTTTTGCCTCTAAATATGTGGAATTTCTGTCTTTTTCCCCAAAAACAAAGGGAATTTCTGTCTTTTTTGCCCCCAAATAAGGGAAATTTCTGACTTACTACCCTGAAATAAGTGAAATTTCTGCAATTTTGCCCCAAAATAATGGAAATTTCTGCCTTTTTGCCCCCAAATAAGGGGAATTTCAGCATTTTTACCTCAAAATAAGGGAAATTTCTGCATTTTTGCCACAAAATATTAGGAATTTCTGCATTTTTGCCCCAAAATAAGGAAAATATCTGACTTTATTCCCTGTAATAAGTGAAATTTCTGCAACTTTGCCCCAAAATAAGTGAAATTTTTGCAATTTTGCTCCAAATTAAGAGAAATTTCTGGTATTTTGCCCCAAAATAAGTGGAATTTCTGAGTTTTGCCCCAAAATTAGGAGAATTTCTGTCTTTTTGCCCCAAGATATAGAGAATTTCTGCCTTTTTACCCACAATTAGGGGAATTTCTGCAATTTTGCTCCAAAATAAAAGGAATTTCTGCCTTTTTGCCCGATAATAAGAAGAATGCATAACTTTTTGCCATAAAAAAGGGAAATTTCTTCATTTTTGCTCCAAAATAAATGAAATTTCTGCTTTTTTTCCTAAAAATAACTGGAATTTTTGTCTTTTTCCCCCAAAACAAAGGGAATTTCTATATTTTTGGCCCCAAATTAAAAAATATTTCTGACTTATTAACCTGAAATAAGTGAAATTTCTTCAATTTTTTCCCAAAATAAGGGACATATCTGCCTTCTTGTCCCCAAATAAGGGAAATTTCAGCCTTTTTACCTCAAAATAAGGGGAATTTCTGCCATTTTGCCCCAAAATATAAAATTTCTTCCCTTCTTTTCTGAAATAAGTGAAATTTCTGCAATTTTGCCCCAAAATAAGGGAAATTTCTGGAATTTTGCCCCAAAATAAGTGGAATTACTGAGTTTTGCCCCAAAATAAGGAGAATTTCTGTCTTTTTGCCCTAACATATAGGAAATTTCTGCTCTTTGTCACACAATTAGGGGAATTTCTGCAATTTTGTTTCAAAATACGGGGAATTTTGCCTTTTTGCCTGAAAATAAGAAGAAAGTATACCTTTTTGCCATAAAAAAGAGAAATTTCTTCATTTTTGCCCCAAAATAAGCGGAAGTTCTGATTTTTTGCCATTAAATAAGTGGAATTTCTGTTCTTTTCCCTCAAAGCATAGGGAATTCCTGTATTGTTGCCCCAAAATAAGGAAAAATTCTGACATTTTACCCTGAAGTAAGTGAAATTTCTGCAATTTTGCCCCAAAATAAGGGAAATTTTTGCCTTTTTGCCCCCAAATAAGGGGAATTTCAGCCTTTTTACCTCAAAATAAGGGGAATTTCGGCATTTTTGCCACAAAATGTTAGAAATTTCTGCCTTTTTGCCCCAAAATAAAGAAAATTTCAGCATTTTTTCCCTGAAATAAGTGAAATTTCTGCAATTTTGCCCCAAAATAAATGAAATTTCTGCAATTTTGCCCCAAAATAAGTGAAATTTCTGCAATTTTGCCCCAAAATAAGGGAAATTTCTGGAATTTTGCCTCAAAATAAGTTTAATTTCTGAGTTCTGCACCAAAATAAGGAGAATTTCTGTCTTTATGCCCCAACATATAGGGAATTTCTGCCCTTTTGCCTGAAAATAAGAAGAATGCATACCTTTTTACCATAAAAAAGGGAAATTTCTTCATTTTTGATCCAAAATAAGGGGAATTTCTGCTTTTTTGCCTCTAAATAAGTGGAATTTCTGTCTTTTTCCCCAAAAACAAAGGGAATTTCTGTCTTTTTTGCCCCAAATTAAGGAAATTTTCTGACTTATTACCCTGAAATAAGTGAAATTTCTGCAATTTTGCCCCAAAATAAGGGAAATTTCTGCCTTTTTGCCCCAAAATAAGGGGAAAATTCAGCCTTTTTACCTCAAAATAAGGGAATTTTCTGCATTTTTGCCACAAAATATTAGGAATTTCTGCATTTTTGCCCCAAAATAAAGAAAATTTCTGCCTTTTTTCCCTGACATAAGTGAAATTTCTGCAATTTTGCCCCAAAAGATGTGAAATTTCTGCAATTTTGCCCCAAAATAAGGGAAATTTCTGGAATTTTGCCACAAATAAGTGGAATTTCTGAGTTATGCCACAAAATAAGGAGAATTTCTGTCTTTTTGTCCCAACATATAGGGAATTTCTGACTTTTTGCCCCACAATTAGCAGAATTTCTGCAATTTTGCTCCAAAATACGGGGAATTTCTGCCTCTTTGCCGGAAAATAAGAAGAATGCATACCTTTTTGCCATAAAAAAGGGAAATTTCTTCATTTTTTCTCCAAAAAGGGGAATTTCTGCTTTTTTGCCTCTAAATAAGTGGAATTTCTGTTTTTTACCCCAAAACAAAGGGAATTCCTGTCTTTTTTGTCCCAAAATAAGGAAAATTTCTGACTTATTACCCTGAAATAAGTGAAATTTCTGCAATTTTGCCCCAAAATAAGGGAAATTTCTGCCTTTATGCCCCCAAATAAGGGGAATTTCAGCCTTTTTACCTCAAAATAAGGGAAATTTCTGCATTTTTGCCACAAAATATTAGGAATTTCTGCATTTTTGCCAGTAAATAAGGAAAATTTCTGCATTTTTTCCCTGACATAAGTGAAATTTCTGCAATTTTGCCCCAAAATAAGTGAAATTTCTGCAATTTTGCCCCAAAATAAAGGAAATTTCTGGAATTTTGCCCCAAAATAAGTGGAATTTCTTAGTTTTGCCCCAAAATAAGGAGAATTTCTGTCTTTTTGCCCCACAATTAGCGGAATTTCTGCAATTTTGCTCCAAAATACGGTCAATTTCTGCCTTTTTGCTCGAAAATAAGAAGAATGCATTCCTTTTTGCCATAAAAAAGGGAAATTTCTTCATTTTTTCTCCAAAATAAGGGGAATTTCTGCTTTTTTGCCTTTAAATAAGTGAAATTTCTGTCTTTTTCCCCCACACAAACAGAATTTCTGTCTTTTCTTCCCCAAAATAAGGAAAAATTCTGAATTATTACCCTGAAGTAAGTGAAATTTCTGCAATTTTGCCCCAAAATAAGAAATTTCTGCTTTTTTGCCCCCAAATAAGGGGAATTTCAGCCTTTTTACATCAAAATAAGGGTAAATTTTGCATTTTTGCCACAAAATATTAGGAATTTCTGCCTTTTTGCCCCAAATTAAGGAAAATTTCTGCCTTTTTTCCCTGAAATAAGTGAAATTTCTGCAATTTTGCCCCAAAATAAGTGAAATTTCTGCAATTTTGCCCCAAAATAAGGGAAATTTCTGCCTTTTTGCCCCCAAATAAGGGGAATTTTAGCCTTTTTACCTCAAAATAAGGGGAATTTCTGCATTTTTGCCACAAAATATTAGGAATTTCTGCCTCTTTGCCTTAAAATAAAGAAATTTTTTGCCTTTTTTCCCTGTAATAAGTGAAATTTCTGCATTTTTGCCCCAAAATAGGTGAAATTTCTGCAATTTTGCCCCATATTAAGAGAAATTTCTGGTATTTTGCCTCAAAATAAGTGGAATTTCTTAGTTTTGCCCCATAATAAGGAGAATTTCTGTCTTTTTGCCCCAACATATAGAAAATTTCTGCCTTTTTGCCCCACAATTAGGGGAAATTCTGCAATTTTGCTCCAAAATACGGGGAATTTCTGCCTTTTTTCCCGATAATAAGAAGAATGCATACCTTTTTGCCTTTAAAAAGGGAAATTTCCTCATTTTTGCTCCAAAATAAGCGGAATTTCTGATTTTTTGCCTCTAAATAAGTGGAATTTCTGTCTTTTTCCCCCAAAACAAAAGGAATTTCTGTCTTTTTTGCCCCAAAATAAAAAATATTTCTGACTTATTACCCTGAAATAAGTGAAATTTTTTCCATTTTTCCCCAAAATAAGGGAAATTTCTGCCTTTTTGCCCCCAAATAAGGGAAATTTCAGCCTTTTTACCTCAAAATAAGAAGAATTTCTTCCTTTTTGCCCAAAAATAAGGAAAATTTCTGCCCTTTTTCCCTGAAATAAGTAAAATATCTGCAATTTTGCCCCAAAATAAGTGAAATTTCTGCAATTTTGCCCCAAAATGAGGGAAATTTCTGGAATTTTGCCCCAAAATAAGTGGAATTACTAAGTTTTGCCCCAAAATAAGGAGAATTACTGTCTTTTTGCCATAACATATAGAGAATTTTTGCCTTTTTGCCCCACAATTAGGGGAATTTCTGCAATTTTGCTCCAGAATACGTGGAATTTCTGCACTTTTGCCCGAAAATAAGAAGAAAGTATAGCTTTTTGCCATAAAAAAGGGAAATTTCTTCATTTTTGCTCCAAAATAAATGGAATTTATGCTTTTTTTTCTAAAAATAACTGGAATTTTTGTCTTTTTCCCCCAAAACAAAGGGAATTTCTATATTTTTGGCCCCAAATTAAAAAATATTTCTGACTTATTACCTGAAATAAGTGAAATTTCTTCAATTTTTTCCCAAAATAAGGGAAATATCTGCCTTTTTGTCCCCAAATAAGGAAAATTTCAGCCTTTTTTCCTCAAAATAAGGGGAATTTCTGCCTTTTTGCCCCAAAATATAAAATTTCTTCTTTTCTTTTCTGAAATAAGTGAAATTTCTGCAATTTTGCCCCAAAATAAGGGAAATTTCTGGAATTTTGCCCCAAAATAAGTGGAATTACTGAGTTTTGCCCCAAAATAAGGAGAATTTCTGTCTTTTTGCCCTAACATATAGGGAATTTCTGCTCTTTGTCACACAATTAGGGGAATTTCTGCAATTTTGCTTCAAAATACGGGGAATTTCTGCCTTTTTGCCCGAAAATAAGAAGAAAGTATACCTTTTTGCCATAAAAAAGAAAAATTTCTTCATTTTTGCCCCAAAATAAGCGGAATTTCTGATTTTTTGCCATTAAATAAGTGGAATTTCTGTCCTTTTCCCTCAAAGCATAGGGAATTCCTGTATTTTTGCCCCAAAATAAGGAAAAATTCTGACATTTTACCCTGAAGTAAGTGAAATTTCTGCAATTTTGCCCCAAAATAAGGGAAATTTTTGCCTTTTTGCCCCCAAATAAGGGGAATTTCAGCCTTTTTACCTCAAAATAAGGGGAATTTCGGCATTTTTGCCACAAAATGTTAGAAATTTCTTCCTTTTTGCCCCAAAATAAAGAAAATTTCAGCATTTTTTCCCTGAAATAAGTGAAATTTCTGCAATTTTGCCCCAAAATAAGGGAAATTTCTGGAATTTTGCCTCAAAATAAGTTTAATTTCTGAGTTCTGCACCAAAATAAGGAGAATTTCTGTCTTTATGCCTCAACATATAGGGAATTTCTGCCTTTTTGCCTTAAAATTAGGGGAATTTCTGCAATTTTGCTCCAAAATACGAAGAATTTCTGCCCTTTTGCCTGAAAATAAGAAGAATGCATACCTTTTTGCCATAAAAAAGGGAAATTTCTTCATTTTTGATCCAAAATAAGGGGAATTTCTGCTTTTTGCCTCTAAATAAGTGGAATTTCTGTCTTTTTCCCCAAAAACAAAGGGAATTTCTGTCTTTTTTGCCCCAAAATAAGGAAATTTTCTGACTTATTACCCTGAAATAAGTGAAATTTCTGCAATTTTGCCCCAAAATAAGGGAAATTTCTGCCTTTTTGCCCCAAAATAAGGGGAAAATTCAGCCTTTTTACCTCAAAATAAGGGAATTTTCTGCATTTTTGCCACAAAATATTAGGAATTTCTGCATTTTTGCCCCAAAATAAAGAAAATTTCTGCCTTTTTTCCCTGACATAAGTGAAATTTCTGCAATTTTGCCCCAAAAGAAGTGAAATTTCTGCAATTTTGCCCCAAAATAAGGGAAATTTCTGGAACTTTGCCACAAATAAGTGGAATTTCTGAGTTATGCCACAAAATAAGGAGAATTTCTGTCTTTTTGTCCCAACATATAGGGAATTTCTGACTTTTTGCCCCACAATTAGCAGAATTTCTGCAATTTTGCTCCAAAATACGGGGAATTTCTGCCTTTTTGCCGGAAAATAAGAAGAATGCATACCTTTTTGCCATAAAAAAGGGAAATTTCTTCATTTTTGCTCCAAAAAGGGGAATTTCTGCTTTTTTGCCTCTAAATAAGTGGAATTTCTGTTTTTTACCCCTAAACAAAGGGAATTCCTGTCTTTTTTGCCCCAACATAAGGAAAATTTTTGACTTATTACCCTGAAATAAGTGAAATTTCTGCAATTTTGCCCCAAAATAAGGGAAATTTCTGCCTTTTTGCCCCCAAATAAGGGGAATTTCAGCCTTTTTACCTCAAAATAAGGGAAATTTCTGCATTTTTGCCACAAAATATTAGAAATTTCTGCATTTTTGCCCCTAAATAAGGAAAATTTCTGCCTTTTTTCCCTGACATAAGTGAAATTTCTGCAACTTTGCCCCAAAATAAGTGAAATTTTTGCAATTTTGCCCCAAATTAAGAGAAATTTCTGGTATTTTGCCCCAAAATAAGTGGAATTTCTGAGTTTTGCCCCAAAATTAGGAGAATTTCTGTCTTTTTGCCCCAAGATATAGAGAATTTCTGCCTTTTTCCCCACAATTAGGGGAATTTCTGCAATTTTGCTCCAAAATACAAGGAATTTCTGCCTTTTTGCCCGATAATAAGAAGAATGCATAACTTTTTGCCATAAAAAAAAGAAATTTCTTCATTTTTGCTCCAATAAAAATGGAATTTCTGCTTTTTTTCCTAAAAATAACTGGAATTTTTGTCTTTTTCCCCCAAAACAAAGGGAATTTCTGTATTTTTGGCCCCAAATTAAAAAATATTTCTGACTTATTAACCTGAAATAAGTGAAATTTCTTCAATTTTTTCCCAAAATAAGGGAAATATCTGCCTTTTTGTCCCCAAATAAGGAAAATTTCAGCCTTTTTTCCTCAAAATAAGGGGAATTTCTGCCTTTTTGCCCCAAAATATAAAATTTCTTCCCTTCTTTTCTGAAATAAGTGAAATTTCTGCAATTTTGCCCCAAAATAAGGCAAATTTCTGGAATTTTGCCCCAAAATAAGTGGAATTACTGAGTTTTGCCCCAAAATAAGGAGAATTTCTGTCTTTTTGCCCTAACATATAGGGAATTTCTGCTCTTTGTCACACAATTAGGGGAATTTCTGCAATTTTGCTTCAAAATACGGGGAATTTCTGCCTTTTTGCCCGAAAATAAGAAGAAAGTATAGCTTTTTGCCATAAAAAAGAGAAATTTCTTCATTTTTGCCCCAAAATAAGCGGAATTTCTGATTTTTTGCCATTAAATAAGTGGAATTTCTGTCCTTTTCCCTCAAAGCATAGGGAATTCCTGTATTTTTGCCCCAAAATAAGGAAAAATTCTGACATTTTATCCTGAAGTAAGTGAAATTTCTCCAATTTTGCTCCAAAATAAGGGAAATTTTTGCCTTTTTGACCCCAAATAAGGGGAATTTCAGCCTTTTTACCTCAAAATAAGGGGAATTTCGGCATTTTTGCCACAAAATGTTAGAAATTTCTGCCTTTTTGCCCCAAAATAAAGAAAATTTCAGCATTTTTTCCCTGAAATAAGTGAAATTTCTGCAATTTTGCCCCAAAATAAGTGAAATTTCTGCAATTTTGCACCAAAATAAGGGAAATTTCTGGAATTTTGCCTCAAAATAAGTTTAATTTCTGAGTTCTGCACCAAAATAAGGAGAATTTCTGTCTTTATGCCCCAACATATAGGGAATTTCTGCCTTTTTGCCTTAAAATTAGGGGAATTTCTGCAATTTTGCTCCAAAATACGAAGAATTTCTGCCCTTTTGCCTGAAAATAAGAAGAATGCATACCTTTTTGCCATAAAAAAGGGAAATTTCTTCATTTTTGATCCAAAATAAGGGGAATTTCTGCTTTTTTGCCTCTAAATAAGTGGAATTTCTGTCTTTTTCCCCAAAAACAAAGGGAATTTCTGTCTTTTTTGTCCCAAAATAAGGAAATTTTCTGACTTATTACCCTGAAATAAGTGAAATTTCTGCAATTTTGCCCCAAAATAAGGGAAATTTCTGCCTTTTTGCCCCAAAATAAGGGGAAAATTCAGCCTTTTTACCTCAAAATAAGGGAATTTTCTGCATTTTTGACACAAAATATTAAGAATTTCTGCATTTTTGCCCCAAAATAAAGAAAATTTCTGCCTTTTTTCCCTGACATAAGTGAAATTTCTGCAATTTTGCCCCAAAAGAAGTGAAATTTCTGCAATTTTGCCCCAAAATAAGGGAAATTTCTGGAATTTTGCCACAAATAAGTGGAATTTCTGAGTTATGCCACAAAATAAGGAGAATTTCTGTCTTTTTGTCCCAACATATAGGGAATTTCTGACTTTTTGCCCCACAATTAGCAGAATTTCTGCAATTTTGCTCCAAAATACGGGGAATTTCTGCCTTTTTGCCGGAAAATAAGAAGAATGCATACCTTTTTGCCATAAAAAAGGGAAATTTCTTCATTTTTGCTCCAAAAAGGGGAATTTCTGCTTTTTTGCATCTAAATAAGTGGAATTTCTGTTTTTTACCCCAAAACAAAGGGAATTCCTGTCTTTGTTGCCCCAAAATAAGGAAAATTTCTGACTTATTACCCTGAAATAAGTGAAATTTCTGCAATTTTGCCCCAAAATAAGGGAAATTTCTGCCTTTTTGCCCCCAAATAAGGGGAATTTCAGCCTTTTTACCTCAAAATAAGGGAAATTTCTGCATTTTTGCCACAAAATATTAGGAATTTCTGCATTTTTGCCCCTAAATAAGGAAAATTTCTGCCTTTTTTCCCTGACATAAGTGAAATTTCTGCAATTTTGCCCCAAAATAAGTGAAATTTCTGCAATTTTGCCCCAAAATAAGGGAAATTTCTGCCTTTTTGCCCCCAAATAAGGGGAATTTTAGCCTTTTTACCTCAAAATAAGGGGAATTTCTGCATTTTTGCCACAAAATATTAGGAATTTCTGCCTCTTTGCCTTAAAATAAAGAAAATTTTTGCCTTTTTTCCCTGTAATAAGTGAAATTTCTGCATTTTTGCCCCAAAATAGGTGAAATTTCTGCAATTTTGCCCCATATTAAGAGAAATTTCTGGTATTTTGCCTCAAAATAAGTGGAATTTCTTAGTTTTGCCCCATAATAAGGAGAATTTCTGTCTTTTTGCCCCAACATATAGAAAATTTCTGCCTTTTTGCCCCACAATTAGGGGAAATTCTGCAATTTTGCTCCAAAATACGGGGAATTTCTGCCTTTTTTCCCGATAATAAGAAGAATGCATACCTTTTTGCCATTAAAAAGGGAAATTTCCTCATTTTTGCTCCAAAATAAGCGGAATTTCTGATTTTTTGCCTCTAAATAAGTGGAATTTCTGTCTTTTTCCCCCAAAACAAAGGGAATTTCTGTCTTTTTTGCTCCAAAATAAAAAATATTTCTGACTTATTACCCTGAAATAAGTGAAATTTTTTCCATTTTTCCCCAAAATAAGGGAAATTTCTGCCTTTTTGCCCCCAAATAAGGGAAATTTCAGCCTTTTTACCTCAAAATAAGGGGAATTTCTTCCTTTTTGCCCAAAAATAAGGAAAATTTCTGCCCTTTTTCCCTGAAATAAATAAAATATCTGCAATTTTGCCCCAAAATAAGTGAAATTTCTGCAATTTTGCCCCAAAATGAGGGAAATTTCTGGAATTTTGCCGCAAAATAAGTGGAATTACTAAGTTTTGCCCCAAAATAAGGAGAATTTCTGTCTTTTTGCCCTAACATATAGGGAATTTTTGCCTTTTTGCCCCACAATTAGGGGAATTTCTGCAATTTTGCTCCAGAATACGTGGAATTTCTGCCCTTTTGCCCGAAAATAAGAAGAAAGTATAGCTTTTTGCCATAAAAAAGGGAAATTTCTTCATTTTTGCTCCAAAATAAATGGAATTTCTGCTTTTTTTTCTAAAAATAACTGGAATTTTTGTCTTTTTCCCCCAAAACAAAGGGAATTTCTATATTTTTGGCCCCAAATTAAAAAATATTTCTGACTTATTAACCTGAAATAAGTGAAATTTCTTCAATTTTTTCCCAAAATAAGGGAAATATCTGCCTTTTTGTCCCCAAATAAGGAAAATTTCAGCCTTTTTTCCTCAAAATAAGGGGAATTTCTGCCTTTTTGCCCCAAAATATAAAATTTCTTCTTTTCTTTTCTGAAATAAGTGAAATTTCTGCAATTTTGCCCCAAAATAAGGGAAATTTCTGGAATTTTGCCGCAAAATAAGTGGAATTACTGAGTTTTGCCCCAAAATAAGGAGAATTTCTGTCTTTTTGCCCTAACATATAGGGAATTTCGGCTCTTTGTCACACAATTAGGGGAATTTCCGCAATTTTGCTTCAAAATATGGGGAATTTCTGCCTTTTTGCCCGAAAATAAGAAGAAAGTATACCTTTTTGCCATAAAAAAGAGAAATTTCTTCATTTTTGCCCCAAAATAAGCGGAATTTCTGATTTTTTGCCATTAAATAAGTGGAATTTCTGTCCTTTTCCCTCAAAGCATAGGGAATTCCTGTATTTTTGCCCCAAAATAAGGAAAAATTCTGACATTTTACCCTGAAGTATGTGAAATTTCTGCAATTTTGCCCCAAAATAAGGGAAATTTTTGCCTTTTTGCCTTCAAATAAGGAGAATTTCAGCCTTTTTACCTCAAAATAAGGGGAATTTCGGCATTTTTGCCACAAAATGTTAGAAATTTCTGCCTTTTTGCCCCAAAATAAAGAAAATTTCAGCATTTTTTCCCTGAAATAAGTGAAATTTCTGCAATTTTGCCCCAAAATAAGTGAAATTTCTGCAATTTTGCCCCAAAATAAGTGAAATTTCTGCAATTTTGCCCCAAAATAAGGGAAATTTCTGGAATTTTGCCTCAAAATAAGTTTAATTTCTGAGTTCTGCACCAAAATAAGGAGAATTTCTGTCTTTATGCCTCAACATATAGGGAATTTCTGCCTTTTTGCCTTAAAATTAGGGGAATTTCTGCAATTTTGCTCCAATATACGAAGAATTTCTGCACTTTTGCCTGAAAATAAGAAGAATGCATACCTTTTTACCATAAAAAAGGGAAATTTCTTCATTTTTGATCCAAAATAAGGGGAATTTCTGCTTTTTTGCCACTAAATAAGTGGAATTTCTGTCTTTTTCCCCAAAAACAAAGGGAATTTCTGTCTTTTTTGCCCCAAAATAAGGAAATTTTTTGACTTATTACCCTGAAATAAGTGAAATTTCTGCAATTTTGCCCCAAAAGAAGAGAAATTTCTGCCTTTTTGCCCCAAAATAAGGGGAAAATTCAGCCTTTTTACCTCAAAATAAGGGAATTTTCTGCATTTTTGCCACAAAATATTAGGAATTTCTGCATTTTTGCCCCAAAATAAAGAAAATTTCTGCCTTTTTTCCCTGACATAAGTGAAATTTCTGCAATTTTGCCCCAAAAGAAGTGAAATTTCTGCAATTTTGCCCCAAAATAAGGGAAATTTCTGGAATTTTGCCACAAATAAGTGGAATTTCTGAGTTATGCCACAAAATAAGGAGAATTTCTGTATTTTTGTCCCAACATATAGGGAATTTCTGACTTTTTGCCCCACAATTAGCAAAATTTCTGCAATTTTGCTCCAAAATACGGGGAATTTCTGCCTTTTTGCCGGAAAATAAGAAGAATGCATACCTTTTTGCCATAAAAAAAGGAAATTTCTTCATTTTTGCTCCAAAAAGGGGAATTTCTGCTTTTTTGCCTCTAAATAAGTGGAATTTCTGTTTTTTACCCCAAAACAAAGGGAATTCCTGTCTTTTTTGCCCCAAAATAAGGAAAATTTCTGACTTATTACCCTGAAATAAGTGAAATTTCTGCAATTTTGCCCCAAAATAAGGGAAATTTCTGCCTTTTTGCCCCCAAATAAGGGGAATTTCAGCCTTTTTACCTCAAAATAAGGGAAATTTCTGCATTTTTGCCACAAAATATTAGGAATTTCTGCATTTTTGCCCCAAAATAAGGAAAATATCTGACTTTATTCCCTGTAATAAGTGAAATTTCTGCAACTTTGCCCCAAAATAAGTGAAATTTTTGCAATTTTGCCCCAAATTAAGAGAAATTTCTGGTATTTTGCCCCAAAATAAGTGGAATTTCTGAGTTTTGCCCCAAAATTAGGAGAATTTCTGTCTTTTTGCCCCAAGATATAGAGAATTTCTGCCTTTTTCCCCACAATTAGGGGAATTTCTGCAATTTTGCTCCAAAATACAAGGAATTTCTGCCTTTTTGCCCGATAATAAGAAGAATGCATAACTTTTTGCCATAAAAAAAGAAATTTCTTCATTTTTGCTCCAATAAAAATGGAATTTCTGCTTTTTTTCCTAAAAATAACTGGAATTTTTGTCTTTTTCCCCCAAAACAAAGGGAATTTCTGTATTTTTGGCCCCAAATTAAAAAATATTTCTGACTTATTAACCTGAAATAAGTGAAATTTCTTCAATTTTTTCCCAAAATAAGGGAAATATCTGCCTTTTTGTCCCCAAATAAGGGAAATTTCAGCCTTTTTTCCTCAAAATAAGGGGAATTTCTGCCTTTTTGCCCCAAAATATAAAATTTCTTCCCTTCTTTTCTGAAATAAGTGAAATTTCTGCAATTTTGCCCCAAAATAAGGCAAATTTCTGGAATTTTGCCCCAAAATAAGTGGAATTACTGAGTTTTGCCCCAAAATAAGGAGAATTTCTGTCTTTTTGCCCTAACATATAGGAAATTTCTGCTCTTTGTCACACAATTAGGGGAATTTCTGCAATTTTGCTTCAAAATACGGGGAATTTCTGCCTTTTTGCCCAAAAATAAGAAGAAAGTATAGCTTTTTGCCATAAAAAGAGAAATTTCTTCATTTTTGCCCCAAAATAAGCGGAATTTCTGATTTTTTGCCATTAAATAAGTGGAATTTCTGTCCTTTTCCCTCAAAGCATAGGGAATTCCTGTATTTTTGCCCCAAAATAAGGAAAAATTCTGACATTTTATCCTGAAGTAAGTGAAATTTCTGCAATTTTGCCCCAAAATAAGGGAAATTTTTGCCTTTTTGACCCCAAATAAGGGGAATTTCAGCCTTTTTACCTCAAAATAAGGGGAATTTCGGCATTTTTGCCACAAAATGTTAGAAATTTCTGCCTTTTTGCCCCAAAATAAAGAAAATTTCAGCATTTTTTCCCTGAAATAAGTGAAATTTCTGCAATTTTGCCCCAAAATAAGTGAAATTTCTGCAATTTTGCCCCAAAATAAGGGAAATTTCTGGAATTTTGCCTCAAAATAAGTTTAATTTCTGAGTTCTGCACCAAAATAAGGAGAATTTCTGTCTTTATGCCCCAACATATAGGGAATTTCTGCCTTTTTGCCTTAAAATTAGGGGAATTTCTGCAATTTTGCTCCAAAATACGAAGAATTTCTGCTCTTTTGCCTGAAAATAAGAAGAATGCATACCTTTTTGCCATAAAAAAGGGAAATTTCTTCATTTTTGATCCAAAATAAGGGGAATTTCTGCTTTTTTGCCTCTAAATAAGTGGAATTTCTGTCTTTTTCCCCAAAAACAAAGGGAATTTCTGTCTTTTTTGTCCCAAAATAAGGAAATTTTCTGACTTATTACCCTGAAATAAGTGAAATTTCTGCAATTTTGTCCCAAAATAAGGGAAATTTCTGCCTTTTTGCCCCAAAATAAGGGGAAAATTCAGCCTTTTTACCTCAAAATAAGGGAATTTTCTGCATTTTTGCCACAAAATATTAGGAATTTCTGCATTTTTGCCCCAAAATAAAGAAAATTTCTGCCTTTTTTCCCTGACATAAGTGAAATTTCTGCAATTTTGCCCCAAAAGAAGTGAAATTTCTGCAATTTTGCCCCAAAATAAGGGAAATTTCTGGAACTTTGCCACAAATAAGTGGAATTTCTGAGTTATGCCACAAAATAAGGAGAATTTCTGTCTTTTTGTCCCAACATATAGGGAATTTCTGACTTTTTGCCCCACAATTAGCAGAATTTCTGCAATTTTGCTCCAAAATACGAGGAATTTCTGCCTTTTTGCCGGAAAATAAGAAGAATGCATACCTTTTTGCCATAAAAAAGGGAAATTTCTTCATTTTTGCTCCAAAAAGGGGAATTTCTGCTTTTTTGCCTCTAAATAAGTGGAATTTCTGTTTTTTACCCCTAAACAAAGGGAATTCCTGTCTTTTTTGCCCCAAAATAAGGAAAATTTCTGACTTATTACCCTGAAATAAGTGAAATTTCTGCAATTTTGCCCCAAAATAAGGGAAATTTCTGCCTTTTTGCCCCCAAATAAGGGGAATTTCAGCCTTTTTACCTCAAAATAAGGGAAATTTCTGCATTTTTGCCACAAAATATTAGGAATTTCTGCATTTTTGCCCCTAATTAAGGAAAATTTCTGCCTTTTTTCCCTGACATAAGTGAAATTTCTGCAATTTTACCCCAAAATAAGTGAAATTTCTGCAATTTTGCCCCAAAATAAAGGAAATTTCTGGAATTTTGCCCCAAAATAAGTGGAATTTCTTAGTTTTGCCCCAAAATAAGGAGAATTTCTGTCTTTTTGCCCCACAATTAGCGGAATTTCTGAAATTTTGCTCCAAAATACGGTCAATTTCTGCCTTTTTGCTCGAAAATAAGAAGAATGCATACCTTTTTGCCATAAAAAAGGGAAATTTCTTCATTTTTTCTCCAAAATAAGGGGAATTTCTGCTTTTTTGCCCTTAAATAAGTGAAATTTCTGTCTTTTTCCCCCAAAACAAAAAGAATTTCTGTCTTTTTTTCCCCAAATAAGGAAAAATTCTGACTTATTACCCTGAAGTAAGTGAAATTTCTGCAATTTTGCCCCAAAATAAGAGAAATTTCTGCTTTTTTGCCCCCAAATAAGGGGAATTTCAGCCATTTTACATCAAAATAAGGGTAAATTTTGCATTTTTGCCACAAAATATTAGGAATTTCTGCCTTTTTGCCCCAAACTAAGGAAAATTTCTGCCGTTTTTCCCTGAAATAAGTGAAATTTCTGCAATTTTGCCCCAAAATAAGTGAAATTTCTGCAATTTTGCCCCAAAATAAGGGAAATTTCTGCCTTTTTGCCCCCAAATAAAGGGAATTTCAGCCTTTTTACCTCAAAATAAGGGAAATTTCTGCATTTTTGCCACAAAATATTTGGAATTTCTGCATTTTTGCCCCTAAATAAGGAAAATTTCTGCCTTTTTTCCCTGACATAAGTGAAATTTCTGCAATTTTGCCCCAAAATAAGTGAAATTTCTGCAATTTTGCCCCGAAATAAAGGAAGTTTCTGGAATTTTGCCCCAAAATAAGTGGAATTTCTTAGTTTTGCCCCAAAATAAGGAGAATTTCTGTCTTTTTGCCCCACAATTAGCGGAATTTCTGCAATTTTGCTCCAAAATACGGTCAATTTCTGCCTTTTTGCTCGAAAATAAGAAGAATGCATACCTTTTTGCCATAAAAAAGGGAAATTTCTTCATTTTTTCTTCAAAATAAGGGGAATTCCTGCTTTTTTTGCCTTTAAATAAGTGAAATTTCTGTCTTTTTCCCCCAAAACAAAATAATTTCTGTCTTTTTTTCCCCAAAATAAGGAAAAATTCTGACTTATTACCCTGAAGTAAGTGAAATTTCTGCAATTTTGCCCCAAAATAAGAGAAATTTCTGCTTTTTTGCCCCCAAATAAGGGGAATTTCAGCCTTTTTACATCAAAATAAGGGTAAATTTTGCATTTTTGCCACAAAATATTAGGAATTTCTGCCTTTTTGCCCCAAACTAAGGAAAATTTCTGCCTTTTTTCTCTGAAATAAGTGAAATTTCTGCAATTTTGCCCCAAAATAAGTGAAATTTCTGCAATTTTGCCCCAAAATAAGGGAAATTTCTGCCTTTTTACCCCCAAATAAGGGGAATTTCAGCCTTTTTACCTCAAAATAAGGGAATTTCTGCATTTTTGCCACAAAATATTAGGAATTTCTGCCTTTTTGCCTTAAAATAAGGAAAATTTCTGCCTTTTTTCCCTGTAATAAGTGAAATTTCTGCATTTTTGCCCCAAAATAGGTGAAATTTCTGCAATTTTGCCCCATATTAAGAGAAATTTCTGGTATTTTGCCTCAAAATAAGTGGAATTTCTTAGTTTTGCCCCATAATAAGGAGAATTTCTGTCTTTTTGCCCCAACATATAGAAAATTTCTGCCTTTTTGCCCCACAATTAGGGGAATTTCTGCAATTTTGCTCCAAAATACGGGGAATTTCTGCCTTTTTGCCCGATAATAAGAAGAATGCATACCTTTTTGCCATTAAAAAGGGAAATTTCCTCATTTTTGCTCCAAAATAAGCGGAATTTCTGATTTTTTGCCTCTAAATAAGTGGAATTTCTGTCTTTTTCCCCCAAAACAAAGGGAATTTCTGTCTTTTTTGCCCCAAAATAAAAAATATTTCTGACTTATTACCCTGAAATAAGTGAAATTTTTCCATTTTTCACCAAAATAAGGGAAATTTCTGCCTTTTTGCCCCCAAATAAGGGAAATTTCAGCCTTTTTACCTCAAAATAAGGGGAATTTCTTCCTTTTTGCCCAAAAATAAGGAAAATTTCTGCCCTTTTTCCCTGAAATAAGTAAAATATCTGCAATTTTGCCCCAAAATAAGTGAAATTTCTGCAATTTTGCCCCAAAATGAGGGAAATTTCTGGAATTTTGCCCCAAAATAAGTGGAATTACTGAGTTTTGCCCCAAAATAAGGAGAATTTCTGTCTTTTTCCCACATAACAAAGGGAATTTCTGTATTTTTTCCCCCGAAATAAAAAATATTTCTGACTTATTACCCTGAAATAAGTGAAATTTCTGCCTTTTTGCCCCAAAATAAGGGAAATTTCTGCCTTTTTGTCCCCAAATAAGGGAAATTTCAGCCTTTTTACCTCAAAATAAGAGGAATTTCTGCCTTTTTGCCCCAAAATATAAATTTTCTGCCCTTCTTCCCTGAAATAAGTGAAATTTCTGCAATTTTGCCCCAAAATAAAGGAAATTTCTGGAATTTTGCCCCAAAATAAGTGGAATTAATGAGTTTTGCCCCAAAATAAGGAGAATTTCTGTCTTTTTGCCCTAAAATATAGGGAATTTCTGCCTTTTTGCCTTACAATTAGGGGAATTTCTGCAATTTTGCTCCAAAATACAAAAAATTTCTGCCCTTTTGCCTGACAATAAGAAGAATGCATACCTTTTTGCTATAAAAAAAAAAAATTTCTTTATTTTTGATCCAAAACAAGGGGAATTTCTGCTTTTTTGCCTCTAAATATGTGGAATTTCTGTCTTTTTCCCCCAAAACAAAGGGAATTTCTGTCTTTTTTGCCCCAAAATAAGGGAAATTTCTGACTTATTACCCTGAAATAAGTGAAATTTCTGCAATTTTGCCCCAAAATAAGGGAAATTTCTGCCTTTTTGCCCCCAAATAAGGGGAATTTCAGCCTTTTTACCTCAAAATAAGGGAAATTTCTGCATTTTTGCCACAAAATATTAAAAATTTCTGCATTTTTGCCCCCAAAAAAAAGAAAATATCTGACTTTATTCCCTGTAATAAGTGAAATTTCTGCAACTTTGCCCCAAAATAAGTGAAATTTTTGCAATTTTGCCCCAAATTAAGAGAAATTTCTGGTATTTTGCCCCAAAATAAGTGGAATTTCTGAGTTTTGCCCCAAAATTAAGAGAATTTCTGTCTTTTTGCCCCAAGATATAGAGAATTTCTGCCTTTTTCCCCACAATTAGGGGAATTTCTGCAATTTTGCTCCAAAATACAAGGAATTTCTGCCTTTTTGCCCGATAATAAGAAGAATGCATAACTTTTTGCCATAAAAAAAAGAAATTTCTTCATTTTTGCTCCAAAATAAATGGAATTTCTGCTTTTTTTCCTAAAAATAACTGGAATTTTTGTCTTTTTCCCCCAAAACAAAGGGAATTTCTGTATTTTTGGCCCCAAATTAAAAAATATTTCTGACTTATTAACCTGAAATAAGTGAAATTTCTTCATTTTTTTCCCAAAATAAGGGAAATATCTGCCTTTTTGTCCCCAAATAAGGGAAATTTCAGCCTTTTTACCTCAAAATAAGGGTAATTTCTGCCTTTTTGCCCCAAAATATAAAATTTCTTCCCTTCTTTTCTGAAATAAGTGAAATTTCTGCAATTTTGCCCCAAAATAAGGGAAATTTCTGGAATTTTGCCCCAAAATAAGTGGAATTACTGAGTTTTGCCCCAAAATAAGGAGAATTTCTGTCTTTTTGCCCTAACATATAGGGAATTTCTGCTCTTTGTCACACAATTAGGGGAATTTCTGCAATTTTGCTTCAAAATACGGGGAATTTCTGCCTTTTTGCCCGAAAATAAGAAGAAAGTATAGCTTTTTGCTATAAAAAAGAGAAATTTCTTCATTTTTGCCCCAAAATAAGCGGAATTTCTGATTTTTTGCCATTAAATAAGTGGAATTTCTGTCCTTTTCCCTCAAAGCATAGGGAATTCCTGTATTTTTGCCCCAAAATAAGGAAAAATTCTGACATTTTACCCTGAAGTAAGTGAAATTTCTGCAATTTTGCCCCAAAATAAGGGAAATTTTTGCCTTTTTGCCCCCAAATAAGGGGAATTTCAGCCTTTTTACCTCAAAATAAGGGGAATTTCGGCATTTTTGCCTCACAATGTTAGAAATTTCTGCCTTTTTGCCCCAAAATAAAGAAAATTTCAGCATTTTTTTCCTGAAATAAGTGAAATTTCTGCAATTTTGCCCCAAAATAAGTGAAATTTCTGCAATTTTGCCCCAAAATAAGTGAAATTTCTGCAATTTTGCCCCAAAATAAGTAAAATTTCTGCAATTTTGCCCCAAAATAAGGGAAATTTCTGGAATTTTGCCTCAAAATAAGTTTAATTTCTGAGTTCTGCCCCAAAATAAGGAGAATTTCTGTCTTTTTGCCCTAACATATAGGGAATTTCTGCTCTTTGTCACACAATTAGGAGAATTTCTGCAATTTTGCTTCAAAATACGGGGAATTTCTGCCTTTTTGCCCGAAAATAAGAAGAAAGTATAGCTTTTTGCCATAAAAAAGAGAAATTTCTTCATTTTTGCCCCAAAATAAGCGGAATTTCTGATTTTTTGCCATTAAATAAGTGGAATTTCTGTCCTTTTCCCTCAAAGCATAGGGAATTCCTGTATTTTTGCCCCAAAATAAGGAAAAATTCTGACATTTTACCCTGAAGTAAGTGAAATTTCTGCAATTTTGCCCCAAAATAAGGGAAATTTTTGCCTTTTTGCCCCCAAATAAGGGGAATTTCAGCCTTTTTACCTCAAAATAAGGGGAATTTCGGCATTTTTGCCTCACAATGTTAGAAATTTCTGCCTTTTTGCCCCAAAATAAAGAAAATTTCAGCATTTTTTTCCTGAAATAAGTGAAATTTCTGCAATTTTGCCCCAAAATAAGTGAAATTTCTGCAATTTTGCCCCAAAATAAGTGAAATTTCTGCAATTTTGCCCCAAAATAAGTAAAATTTCTGCAATTTTGCCCCAAAATAAGGGAAATTTCTGGAATTTTGCCTCAAAATAAGTTTAATTTCTGAGTTCTGCACCAAAATAAGGAGAATTTCTGTCTTTATGCCTCAACATATAGGGAATTTCTGCCTTTTTGCCTTAAAATTAGGGGAATTTCTGCAATTTTGCTCCAAAATACGAAGAATTTCTGCCCTTTTGCCTGAAAATAAGAAGAATGCATACCTTTTTGCCATAAAAAAGGGAAATTTCTTCATTTTTGATCCAAAATAAGGGGAATTTCTGCTTTTTTGCCTCTAAATAAGTGGAATTTCTGTCTTTTTCCCCAAAAACAAAGGGAATGTCTGTCTTTTTTGCCCCAAAATAAGGAAATTTTCTGACTTATTACCCTAAAATAAGTGAAATTTCTGCAATTTTGCCCCAAAATAAGGGAAATTTCTGCCTTTTTGCCCCAAAATAAGGGGAAAATTCAGCCTTTTTACCTCAAAATAAGGGAATTTTCTGCATTTTTTGCCACAAAATATTAGGAATTTCTGCATTTTTGCCCCAAAATAAAGAAAATTTCTGCCTTTTTTCCCTGACATAAGTGAAATTTCTGCAATTTTGCCCCAAAAGAAGTGAAATTTCTGCAATTTTGCCCCAAAATAAGGGAAATTTCTGGAATTTTGCCACAAATAAGTGGAATTTCTGAGTTATGCCACAAAATAAGAAGAATTTCTGTCTTTTTGTCCAAACATATAGGGAATTTCTGACTTTTTGCCCCACAATTAGCAGAATTTCTGCAATTTTGCTCCAAAATACGGGGAATTTCTGCCTTTTTGCCGGAAAATAAGAAGAATGCATACCTTTTTGCCATAAAAAAGGGAAATTTCTTCATTTTTGCTCCAAAAAGGGGAATTTCTGCTTTTTTGCCTCTAAATAAGTGGAATTTCTGTTTTTTACCCCTAAACAAAGGGAATTCCTGTCTTTTTTGCCCCAAAATAAGGAAAATTTCTGACTTATTACCCTGAAATAAGTGAAATTTCTGCAATTTTGCCCCAAAAATAAGGGAAATTTCTGCCTTTTTGCCCCCAAATAAGGGGAATTTCAGCCTTTTTACCTCAAAATAAGGGAAATTTCTGCATTTTTGCCACAAAATATTAGGAATTTCTGCATTTTTGCCCCTAAATAAGGAAAATTTCTGCCTTTTTTCCCTTACATAAGTGAAATTTCTGCAATTTTGCCCCAAAATAAGTGAAATTTCTGCAATTTTGCCCCAAAATAAAGGAAATTTCTGGAATTTTGCCCCAAAATAAGTGGAATTTCTTAGTTTTGCCCCAAAATAAGGAGAATTTCTGTATTTTGCCCCACAATTAGCGGAATTTCTGCAATTTTGCTCCAAAATACGGTCAATTTCTGCCTTTTTGCTCGAACATAAGAAGAATGCATAACTTTTTGCCATAAAAAAGGGAAATTTCTTCATTTTTGCTCCAAAATAAGGGGAATTTCTGCTTTTTTGCCTTTAAATAAGTGAAATTTCTGTCTTTTTCCCCCAAAACAAAAAGAATTTCTGTCTTTTTTCCCCAAAATAAGGAAAAGTTCTGACTTATTACCCTGAAGTAAGTGAAATTTCTGCAATTTTGCCCCAAAATAAGAGAAATTTCTGCTTTTTTGCCCCCAAATAAGGGGATTTTCAGCCTTTTTACATCAAAATAAGGGTAAATTTTGCATTTTTGCCACAAAATATTAGGAATTTCTGCCTTTTTGCCCCAAACTAAAAAAAATTTCTGCCTTTTTTCCCTGAAATAAGTGAAATTTCTGCAATTTTGCCCCAAAATAAGTGAAATTTCTGCAATTTTGCCCCAAAATAAGGGAAATTTCTGCCTTTTTGCCCCCAAATAAGGGGAATTTCAGGCGTTTTACCTCAAAATAAGGGGAATTTCTGCATTTTTGCCACAAAATATTAGGAATTTCTGCCTCTTTGCCTTAAAATAAGGAAAATTTCTGCCTTTTTTCCCTGTAATAAGTGAAATTTCTGCATTTTTGCCCCAAAATAGGTGAAATTTCTGCAATTTTGCCCCAAATTAAGAGAAATTTCTGGTATTTTGCCTCAAAATAAGTGGAATTTCTTAGTTTTGCCCCATAATAAGGAGAATTTCTGTCTTTTTGCCCCAACATATAGAAAATTTCTGCCTTTTTGCCCCACAATTAGGGGAATTTCTGCAATTTTGCTCCAAAATACGGGGAATTTCTGCCTTTTTGCCCGATAATAAGAAGAATGCATACCTTCTTGCCATTAAAAAGGGAAATTTCCTCATTTTTGCTCCAAAATAAGCGGAATTTCTGATTTTTTGCCTCTAAATAAGTGGAATTTCTGTCTTTTTTCCCCAAAACAAAGGGAATTTCTGTCTTTTTTGCCCCAAAATAAAAAATATTTCTGACTTATTACCCTGAAATAAGTGAAATTTTTTCCATTTTTCACCAAAATAAGGGAAATTTCTGCCTTTTTGCCCCCAAATAAGGGAAATTTCAGCCTTTTTACCTCAAAATAAGGGGAATTTCTTCCTTTTTGCCCAAAAATAAGGAAAATTTCTGCCCTTTTTCCCTGAAATAAGTAAAATATCTGCAATTTTGCCCCAAAATAAGTGAAATTTCTGCAATTTTGCCCCAAAATGAGGGAAATTTCTGGAATTTTGCCCCAAAATAAGTGGAATTACTGAGTTTTGCCCCAAAATAAGGAGAATTTCTGTCTTTTTGCCCTAACATATAGGGAATTTTTGCATTTTTGCCCCACAATTAGGGGAATTTCTGCAATTTTGCTCCAGAATACGTGAAATTTCTGCCCTTTTGCCCGAAAATAAGAAGAATGCATACCTTTTTGCCATAAAAAAGGGAAATTACTTCATTTTTGCTCCAAAATAACGGGAAATTCTGCTTTTTTGCCTCTAAATAAGTGTAATTTCTGTCTTTTCCCCCCAAAACAAAGGGAATTCCTGTATTTTTGCCCCAAAATAAAGAATAATTGTGACTTATTACCCTGAAGTAAGTGATATTTCTGCAATTTTGCCCCAAAATAAGGGAAATTATTGCCTTTTTGCCCCCAAATAAGGGGAATTTCAGCCTTTTTACCTCAAAATAAGGGGAATTTCTTCATTTTTGCCACAAAATATTAGGAATTTCTGCCTTTTTGCACCAAAATAATGAAAATTTCTGCCTTTTTTCCCTGAAATAAGTGAAATTTCTTCAATTTTGCCCCAAAATAAGTGAAATTTCTACAATTTTCCCCAAAATAAGTGAAATTTCTGCAATTTTGCCCCAAAATAAGGGAAATTTCTGGAATTTTGCCCCAAAATAAGTGGAATTTCTGAGTTTTGCCCCAAAATAAGGAGAATTTCTGTCTTTTTGCCCCAACATTTAGAGAATTTCTGCCTTTTTGCCCCACAATTTGGGGAATTTCTGCAATTTTGCTCCAAAATACGGGGAATTTCTGCCTTTTTGCCCGAAAATAAGAAGAATGCATACCTTTTTGCAATAAAAAAGGGAAATTTCTTCATTTTTGCTCCAAAATAAGGGGAATTTCTGCTTTTTTGCCTCTAAATAAGTGGAATTTCTGTCTTTTTCCCCAAAAACAATGTGAATTTCTGTCTTTTTTGCCCCAAAACAAGGAAAATTTCTGGCTTATTTCCTTGAAATAAGTGAAATTTCTGCAATTTTGCCCCAAAATAAGTTAAATTTCTGCAATTTTGCCCCAAAGTAAGGGAAATTTCTGCAATTTTGCCCGAAAATATGGGTAATTTCTGCATTTTTGCCCCCCATTAGGGGAATTTTAGCCTTTTTACCTCAAAATAAGGGAAATTTCTTCATTTTGGAACAAATTATTAGGAATTTCTGCCTTTTTGCCCCAAAATAAGAAAATTTCTACCTTTTTTTCTCTGAAATAAGTGAAATTTCTGCAATTTTGCCCCAAAATAATTGAAATTTCTGCAATTTTGCCCCAAATTAACGGAAGTTTCTTAAATTTTGCCCCAAAATAAGTGTAATATCTGAGTTTTTCCCCAAAATTAAGAGAATTTCTGTCTTTTTGCCCCAACATATAGAGAATTTCTGCCTTTTTGCCCCACAATTAGGGGAATTTCTGCAATTTTGCTCCAAAATATGGGGAATTTCTGCCTTTTTGCCCGATAATAAGAAGAATGCATAAATTTTTGCCATAAAAAAGGGAAATTTCTTCATTTTTGCTCCAAAATAAAGGGAATTTCTGCTTTTTTGCCTAAAAATAACTGGAATTTTTGTCTTTTTCCCCCAAAACTAAGGGAATTTCTATATTTTTTGCCCCAAAATAAAAAATATTTCTGCCTTTTTTCCCTGAAATAAGTGAAATTTCTGCAATTTTGCCCCAAAATAAGTGAAATTTCTGCAATTTTGCTCCAAAATAAGGGAAATTTCTGCCTTTTTGCCCCCAAATAAGGGGAATTTCAGCCTTTTTACCTCAAAATAAGGGGAATTTCTGCATTTTTGCCACAAAATATTAAAAATTTCTGCCTTTTTGCCCCAAAATAAGGAAAATATCTGCCTTTTTTCTCTGTAATAAGTGAAATTTCTGCAACTTTGCCCCAAAATAAGTGAAATTTTTGCAATTTTGCCCCAAATTAATGGAAATTTCTGGTATTTTGCCCCAAAATAAGTGGAATTTCCGAGTTTTGCCCCAAAATAAGGAGAATTTCTGTCTTTTTGCCCCAACATATAAAGAATTTCTGCCTTTTTCTCCACAATTAGGGGAATTTCTGCAATTTTGCTCCAAAATACAAGGAATTTCTGCCTTTTTGCCCGATAATAAGAAGAATGCATAACTTTTTGCCATAAAAAAGGAAAATATATTCATTTTTGCTCTAAAATAAGGGAATTTCTGCTTTTTTGCCTCAAAATAAGTGGAATTTCTGTCTTTTTCCCACAAAACAAAAAGAATTTCTGCATTTTTCCCCCAAAATAAAAAATATTTCTGACTTATTACCCTGAAATAAGTGAAATTTCTGCCTTTTTGCCCCAAAATAAGGGAAATTTCTGCCTTTTTGTTCCCAAATAAGGGAAATTTCAGCCTTTTTACCTCAAAATAAGAGGAATTTCTGCCTTTTTGCCCCAAAATATAAAATTTCTGCCCTTCTTCCCTGAAATAAGTGAAATTTCTGCAATTTTGCCCCAAAATAAGGGAAATTTCTGGAATTTTGCCCCAAAATAAGTGGAATTAATGAGTTTTGCCCCCAAAATAAGGAGAATTTCTGTCTTTTTGCCCTAACATATAGGGAATTTCTGCCTTTTTGCCTTACAATTAGGGGAATTTCTGCAATTTTGCTCCTAAATACGAAAAAATTCTGCCCTTTTGCCTGAAAATAAGAAGAATGCATACCTTTTTGCTGTAAAAAAGAGAAATTTCTTTATTTTTGATCCAAAACAAGGGGAATTTCTGCTTTTTTGCCTCTAAATATGTGGAATTTCTGTCTTTTTCCCCAAAAACAAAGGGAATTTCTGTCTTTTTTGCCCCAAAATAAAGAAAATTTCTAACTTATTACCCTGAAATAAGTGAAATTTCTTCAATTTTGTCCCAAAATAAGGGAAATTTCTGCCTTTTTGCCCCCAAATAAGGGGAATTTCAGCCTTTTTACCTCAAAATAAGGGGAATTTCTGCATTTTTGCCACAAAATATTAGAAATTTCTGCCTTTTTGCCACAAAATAAGGAAAATATCTCACTTTTTTCCCTGTAATAAGTGAAATTTCTGCAACTTTGCCCCAAAATAAGTGAAATTTTTGCAATTTTGCCCAAAATTAAGAGGAATTTCTGGTATTTTGCCCCAAAATAAGTGGAATTTCTGAGTTTTGCCCCAAAATTAGGAGAATTTCTGTCTTTTTGCCCCAACATATAGAGAATTTCTGCCTTTTTCCCCACAATTAGGGGAATTTCAGCAATTTTGCTCCAAAATACAAGGAATTTCTGCCTTTTTGCCCGATAATAAGAAGAATGCTTAACTTTTTGACATAAAAAAGGGAAATTTCTTCATTTTTGCTCCAAAATAAGGGGAATTTCTGCTTTTTTGCCTAAAAATAACTGGAATTTTTTTCTTTTTCCCTCAAAACAAAGGGAATTTCTGTATTTTTTGCCCAAAATTAAAAAATACTTCTGACTTATTAACCTGAAATAAGTGAAATTTCTTCAATTTTTTCCCAAAATAAGGGAAATATCTGCCTTTTTGTACCCAAATAAGGGAAATTTCAGCCTTTTTACCTCAAAATAAGGGGAATTTCTGCCTTTTTGCCCCAAAATATAAAATTTCTGCCCTTCTTCCCTGAAATAAGTGAAATTTCTGCAATTTTGCCCCAAAATAAGGGAAATTTCTGGAATTTTGCCCCAAAATAAGTGGAATTACTGAGTTTTGCCCCAAAATAAGGGAAATTTCTGACTTTTTGCCCCCAAATATGGGGAATTTCAGCCTTTTTACCTCAAAATAAGGGGAATTTCTGCATTTTTGCCACAAAATATTAGGAATTTCTGCCTTTTTGTTCCAAAATAAGAAAATTTCTGCTTTTTTCCCTTGAAATAAGGGAAATTTCTGCAATTTTGCCTGAAAATAAGTGTAATTTCTGCACTTTTGCCCCAAAATAAGGGAAATTTCTGGAATTTTGCCCCAAAATAAGTGGAATTTCTGAGTTTTGCCCCAAAATAAATAGAATTTCTGTCTTTTTGCCCCAACATATAGAGAACTTCTGCCTTTTTGCCCCACAATTAGGGGAATTTCTGCAATTTTGCTCCAAAATACGAAGAATTTATGCCTTTTTCCCCGAAAATAAGAAGAATGCATACCTTTTTGCCATAAAAAAAGGGAAATTTCTTCATTTTTGCTCCAAAATAAGGGGAATTTCTGCTTTCTTGCCTCTAAATAAGTGGAATTTCTGTCTTTTTCTCCCAAAACAAAGGGAATTTCTGTCCTTTAGGCCCCAAAATAAAAGAAAATTTCTGACTTATTGCCCTGAAGTAAGTGTAATTTCTGCAATTTTGCCCCAAAATAAGGGAAATTTCTGCCTTTCTGCCCCCAAATAAGGGGAATTTCAGCCTTTTTACCTCAAAATAAAAGGAATTTCTGCATTTTTGCCACAAAATATTAGGAATTTCTGCCTTTTTGCCCCAAAAATTAACAAAATTTCTGTCTTTTTTCCCTGAAATAAGTGAAATTTCTGCAATTTTGCCCCAAAATAAGTGAAATTTCTGCAATTTTGCCCCAAAATAAGTGAAATTGCTGCAATTTTGCCCCAAAATACAAGAAATTTCTGGAATTTTGCCCCAAAATATGTGGAATTTCTGATTTTTGCCCTAAAATTAGGAGAATTTCTGTCTTTTTGCCCCAACACATAGAGAATTTCTGCCTTTTTGCCCCACAATTAGGGGAATTTCTGCAATTTTGCCCGAAAATAAGGGAAATTTCTGCCTTTTTCCCCCCAAATAAGGGAAATTTCACCCTTTTTACCTAAAAATAAGGGGAATTTCTGCATTTTTGCCACAAAATATTAGCTATTTTTGCCTTTTTGCCCCAAAATAAGAAAATTTCTCCTTTTTTTCCTGAAATAAGTGAAATTTCTGCAATTTTGCCCCAAAATAAGTGAAATTTCTGTAATTTTGCCCCAAAATAAGGGAAATTTCTGGAATTTTGCTCCAAAGTATGTGGAATTTCTGAGTTTTACCCCAAAATAAAATGAATTTCTGTGTTTTTACCCTAACATATAGGGAATTTTTGCCTTTTTTCCCCACAATTAGGGGAATTTCTGCAATTTTGCTCCAAAATACGAGGAATTTCTGCCTATTTGCCCGATAATAAGAAGAATGCATACCTTTTTGCCATAAAAAAAGAAAATTTCTTTATTTTTGCTCCAATACAAAAGGAATTTCTGCTTTTTTGCCTCTAAATAAGTGGAATTTCTCTCTTTTTCCCCCAAAACAAAGGGAATTTCTGTCTTTTTTGACCTAAAATAAAAAAAATTTCTGACTTATTACCCTGAAGTAAGTGAAATTTCTGCAATTTTGCCCCAAAATAAGGGAAATTACTGCCTTTTTGCCCCCAAATAATCGGAATTTCTGCCTTTTTACCTCAAAATAAGGGGAATTTCTGCATTTTTGCCACAAAATATTAGGAATTTCTGCCTTTTTGCCCCAAAATAAAGGAAATTTCTGGTTTTTTCCCTGAAATAAGTGAAATTTCTTCAATTTTGCCCGAAAATAAGTGAAATTTCTGCAATTTTTCCCCAAAATAAATGAAATTTCGGAAATTTCCCCCAAAATAAGTGGAATTTCCGAGTTTTTCCCCAAAATAAAGAGAATTTCTGTCTTCTTGCCCTAACGTATCAGGAATTTCTGCCTTTTTGCCCCACAATTAGGGGAATTTCTGTAATTTTGCTCCAAAATACGAGGAATTTCTGCCTTTTTGCCCGAAAATAAGAAGAATGCATACCTTTTTGCAATAAATAAGGGAACTTTCTTAATTTTTGCTCCAAAATAAGGGGAATTTCTGCTTTTTTGCCTTTAAATAAGTGGAATTTCTGTCTTTTTCCCCCAAAACAAAGGGAATTTCTGTCTTTTTGCCCCAAAATAAGAAAATTTCTGATTTATTACACTCAAATAAGTGAAATTTCTGCAATTTTGCCCCAAAATAAGGGAAATTTCTGCCTTTTTGACCCCAAATAAGGGGAATTTCTGCCTTTTTACCTCAAAATAAGGGGAATTTCTTCATATTTGCCACAAAATATTAGGAATTTCTGCCTTTTAGCCCCAAAATAATGAAAATTTCTGCCTTTTTCCCTGAAATAAGTGAAATTTCTGCTATTTTGCCCCAAAATAGGTAAAATTTCTGCAATTTTGCCCCAAAATAATGGAAATTTCTCGAATTTTGACCCACAATAAGTGGAATTTCTGAGTTTTGCCCCAAAATTAAGATAATTTCTGTCTTCTTGCCCTAACATATAGGGAATTTCTGCCTTTTTGCCCCACAATTAGGGGAATTTCTGCAATTTTGCTCCTAAATATGGGGAATTTCTGCCTTTTTGCCTGAAGATAAGAAGAATGCATACCTTTTGCCATAAATAAGGGATATTTCTTAATTTTTGCTCCAAAATAAGCGGAATTTCTGCTTTTTTGCCTCTAAATAAGTGGAATTTCTGTCTTTTTCCCCAAAAACAAGGGGAATTCCTGTCTTTTTTGCCCCAAAATAAGGACAATTTCTGACTTATTACCCTGAAATAAGTGAAATTTCTGCAATTTTGCCCCAAAATAAGGGAAATTTCTGACTTTTGCCCCCAAATATGGAGAATTTCAGCCTTTTTACCTAAAAATAAGGGGAATTTCTGCATTTTTGAAATAAAATATTAGGAATTTCTACATTTTTGTTCCAAAATAAGAAAATTTCTGCTTTTTTTCCCTGAAATCAGGGAAATTTCTGCAATTTTGCCCCAAAATAAGTGAAATTTCTGCAATTTTGCCCCAAAATAAGGGAAATTTCTTGAATTTTGCCCCAAAATAAGTGGAATTTCTGAGTTTTGCCCCAAAATAAAAAGAATTTCTGTCTTTTTGCCCCAACATATAGAGAATTTCTGCATTTTTGCCCCACAATTAGGGGAATTTCTGCAAATTTGCTCCAAAATACGAGGAATTTCTGCTTTTTTGCCAGAAAATAAGAAGAATGTTTACCTTATACCACAAAAAAGGAAATTTCTTCATTTTTGCTTCAAAATAAGACGAAATTCTGCCTTTTTACCTCAAAATAAGTGAAATTTCTGCCTTTTTACCCAAAAATAAACGGAATTTCTGTCTTTTTGCTCCAACATATAGAGAATTTCTGCCTTTTTGCCCCACAATTAGGGGAATTTCTGCAATTTTGCTCCAAAATATGGGGAATTTCTGCCCTTTTGCCTGAAAATAAGAAGAATGCATAATTTTTTGCCATAAATAAGGGAAATTTCTTCATTTTTGCTCCAAAATAAGGGGAATTTCTGCTTTTCTGCCTCTAAATAAGTGGAATTTCTTTCTTTTTTTCCCAAACAAAGGGAATTTCTGTCTTTTTGGCCCCAAATTAAAAAAAATTTCTGACTTATTACCATGAAGTAAGTGTAATTTCTGCAATTTTGCCCCAAAATAAGGGAAATTTCTGGAATTTTGTCCCAAAGTATGTTGAATTTCTGAGGTTTGCCCCAAAATAAGGAGAATTTCTGTCTTTTTGCCCCAACATATGGAAAATTTCTGCCTTTTTGCCCCATAATTAGGGGAATTTCTGCAATTTTGCCTGAAAATAAGGGAAATTTCTGCCTTTTTGCCCCCAAATAATAGAAATTTCAGCCTTTTTACCTCAAAATAAAAGGAATTTCTGCATTTTTGCCACAAAGTATTAGGAATTTCTGCCTTTTTGCCACAAAATAAAAAAATTTCTGCTTTTTTCCCTGAAATAAGTGAAATTTCTGCAATTTTGCCCCAAAATAAGTAAAAGTTCTGCAATTTTGCCCCAAAATAAGGGAATTTTCTGGAATTTTTCCCCAAATTAAGTGGAATTTCTGAGTTTTGCCCAAAAATAAGGAGAAATTCCGTCTTTTGGCCCCCACATATATGGAATTTTTGCCTTTTTGCCCCACAATTAGGGGAATTTCTGCAATTTTGCTCCAAAATACAAGGAATTTCTGCCTTTTTGCCCGAAAATAAGAAGAATGCATACCTTTTTGCTATAAAAAAGGGAAATTTCTTCATTTTTGCTCCAAAAATAAGGGAATTTCTGCTTTTTGGCCTCTAAATAAGTGGAATTTCTTTTTCCCCAAAAACAAAGGGAATTTCTGTCTCTTTTGCCCCAAAATAAAAAAAATTTCTGACTTATTACCCTGAAGTAAGTGAAATTTCTGGAATTTTGCCCCAAAATAAGGGAAATTTCTGCCTTTTTGCCCCCAAGTAAGGGGAATTTCAGCCTTTTAACCTCAAAATAAGAGATATTTCTGCATTTTTGCCACAAAATATTAGGAATTTCTGCCTTTTTGCCACAAAATAAGGAAAATTTCTGCCTTTTTTCCCTGAAATAAGTGAAATTTCTGCAATTTTGCCCCAAAATAAGTGAAATTTCTGCAATTTTGCCCCAAATTAAGTGAAATTTCTGCAATTTTGCCAAAAAAGAAGGGAAATTTCTGGAATTTTGCCTCAAAATAAGTGGAATTTCTGAGTTTTGCCACAAAATAAAAAAAATTTCTGTCTTTTGCCCCAACATATACGGAATTTCTGCATTTTTGCCCCACAATTAGGAAAATTTCTGCAAATTTGCTCCAAAATACGAGGAATTTCTGCTTTTTTTGCCAGAAAATAAGAAGAATGTTTACCTTATACCACAAAAAAGGAAATTTCTTCATTTTTGCTTCAAAATAAGACGGAATTCTGCCTTTTTACCTCAAAATAAGTGAAATTTCTGCCTTTTTACCCAAAAATAAACGGAATTTCTGTCTTTTTGCTCCAACATATAGAGAATTTCTGCCTTTTTGCCCCACAATTAGGGGAATTTCTGCAATTTTGCTCCAAAATATGGGGAATTTCTGCCCTTTTGCCCGAAAATAAGAAGAATGCATAATTTTTTGCCATAAATAAGGGAAATTTCTTCATTTTTGCTCCAAAATAAGGGGAATTTCTGCTTTTCTGCCTCTAAATAAGTGGAATTTCTGTCTTTTCCTCCAAAACAAAAGGAATTCCTTTCTTTTTTGCCCCAAAATAAGGAAAATTTCTGCCTTTTTTCCCTGAAATAAGTGAAATTTCTGCAATTTTGCCCCAACATAAGTGAAATTTCTCCAATTTTGTCCCAAAATAAGGAAATTTCTGCAATTTTGCCCCAAAATAAGGGAAATTTCTGGAATTTTCCCCAAAATAAGTGGAATTTGTGAGTTTTGCCCCAAAATAAGGAGAATTTCTGTCTTTTTGCCCCAACATATAATTTCTGCCTTTTTGCCCCTCAATTAGGGGAATTTCTGCAATTTTGCCCAAAAATAAGTGAAATTTCTGTCTTTTTGCCCCCAAATAAGGGGAATTTCAGCCTTTTTACCTCAAAATAATGGGGAATTTCTACTTTTTTGCCACAAAATATTAGGAATTACTACCTTTTTGCCCCATATTAAGAAAATTTCTGCTTTTTTTCCCTGAAATAAGTGAAATTTCTGCAATTTTCCCCAAAAATAAGTGAAATTTCTGAGTTTTGCCCCAAAATAAGGAGATTTTCTTTCTTTTTACCCCAACATGTAGGCAATTTCTGCCTTTTTGCCCCACAATTGGGGAATTTCTGCAATTTTGCTCCAAAATACGGGGAATTTCTGCCTTTTTGCCCGAAAATAATAAGAATGCATAACTTTTTGCCATAAAAAAGGGAAATTTCTTCATTTTTGCTCCAAAATAAGGGGAATTTCTGCTTTTTTGCCTCTAAATAAGTGGAATTTCTGTCTTTTTCCCCCCAAACAAAGAAAATATCAGGTCTTTCTTGCCCCAAAATAAGGAAAAATTCTGACTTATTACCCTGAAGTAAGTGAAATTTCTGCAATTTTGCCGCAAAATATGGGAAATTTCTGCCTTTTTGCCCCCAAATAAGAGGAATTTTAGCCTTTTTACCTCAAAATAAAGGGAATTTTTGCATTTTTGCCACAAAATATTAGGAATTTCTGCCTTTTTGCCCTGAAATAAGGAAAATTTCTGCCTTTTTTCCATGAAATAAGAAAATTTCTGCATTTTTGCCACAAAATAAGTGAAATTTCTGAAATTTTGCCCAAAAATAAGGGAAATTTCTGCAATTTTGCCCCAAAATAAGGGAAATTTCTGGAATTTGGCCACAAAAAGAGTGGAATTTCTGAGTTTTGCCCCAAATTAAGGAGAATTTCTGTCTTTATGCCCTAACATATAGGGAATTTCTGCTTTTTGCCCCACAATTAGGGGAATTTCTGCAATTTTGCTCCAAAATACGGGGAATTTCTGCTTATTTGCCCGAAAATAAGAAGAATGCAAACCTCTTTGCCATAAAAAAGGGAAATTTTATCATTTTTGCTCCAAAATAAGGCTAATTTCTGCTTGTTTGCCTCTAAATAAGTGCAATTTCTGTCTTTTTCCCCCAAAACAAAGGTTATTCATGTCTTTTTTGCCCCAAAATAGGAAAAATTTCTGACTTATTACCCTGAAATAAGTGAAATTTCTGCAATTTTGCCCCAAAATAAGTGAAATTTCTGTAATTTTGCCCCAAAATAAGGGAAATTTCTGGAATTTTGCTCCAAAGTATGTGGAATTTCTGAGTTTTACCCCAAAATAAAATGAATTTCTGTGTTTTTACCCTAACATATAGGGAATTTTTGCCTTTTTTCCCCACAATTAGGGGAATTTCTGCAATTTTGCTCCAAAATACGAGGAATTTCTACCTATTTGCCCGATAATAAGAAGAATGCATACCTTTTTGCCATAAAAAAAGAAAATTTCTTTATTTTTGCTCCAATACAAAAGGAATTTCTGCTTTTTTGCCTCTAAATAAGTGGAATTTCTCTCTTTTTCCCCCAAAACAAAGGGAATTTCTGTCTTTTTTGACCTAAAATAAAAAAAATTTCTGACTTATTACCCTGAAGTAAGTGAAATTTCTGCAATTTTGCCCCAAAATAAGGGAAATTACTGCCTTTTTGCCCCCAAATAATGGGAATTTCTGCCTTTTTACCTCAAAATAAGGGGAATTTCTGCATTTTTGCCACAAAATATTAGGAATTTCTGCCTTTTTGCCCCAAAATAAAGGAAATTTCTGGTTTTTTCCCTGAAATAAGTGAAATTTCTTCAATTTTGCCCGAAAATAAGTGAAATTTCTGCAATTTTCCCCAAAATAAATGAAATTTCGGAAATTTCCCCCAAAATAAGTGGAATTTCCGAGTTTTTCCCCAAAATAAAGAGAATTTCTGTCTTCTTGCCCTAACGTATCAGGAATTTCTGCCTTTTTGCCCCACAATTAGGGGAATTTCTGTAATTTTGCTCCAAAATACGAGGAATTTCTGCCTTTTTGCCCGAAAATAAGAAGAATGCATACCTTTTTGCAATAAATAAGGGAACTTTCTTAATTTTTGCTCCAAAATAAGGGGAATTTCTGCTTTTTTGCCTTTAAATAAGTGGAATTTCTGTCTTTTTCCCCCAAAACAAAGGGAATTTCTGTCTTTTTGCCCCAAAATAAGAAAATTTCTGATTTATTACACTCAAATAAGTGAAATTTCTGCAATTTTGCCCCAAAATAAGGGAAATTTCTGCCTTTTTGACCCCAAATAAGGGGAATTTCTGCCTTTTTACCTCAAAATAAGGGGAATTTCTTCATATTTGCCACAAAATATTAGGAATTTCTGCCTTTTAGCCCCAAAATAATGAAAATTTCTGCCTTTTTCCCTGAAATAAGTGAAATTTCTGCTATTTTGCCCCAAAATAGGTAAAATTTCTGCAATTTTGCCCCAAAATAATGGAAATTTCTCGAATTTTGACCCACAATAAGTGGAATTTCTGAGTTTTGCCCCAAAATAAGGAGAATTTCTGTCTTTTTGCCCTAACATATAGGGAATTTTTGCATTTTTGCCCCACAATTAGGGGAATTTCTGCAATTTTGCTCCAGAATACGTGAAATTTCTGCCCTTTTGCCCGAAAATAAGAAGAATGCATACCTTTTTGCCATAAAAAAGGGAAATTACTTCATTTTTGCTCCAAAATAACGGGAAATTCTGCTTTTTTGCCTCTAAATAAGTGTAATTTCTGTCTTTTCCCCCCAAAACAAAGGGAATTCCTGTATTTTTGCCCCAAAATAAAGAATAATTGTGACTTATTACCCTGAAGTAAGTGATATTTCTGCAATTTTGCCCCAAAATAAGGGAAATTATTGCCTTTTTGCCCCCAAATAAGGGGAATTTCAGCCTTTTTACCTCAAAATAAGGGGAATTTCTTCATTTTTGCCACAAAATATTAGGAATTTCTGCCTTTTTGCACCAAAATAATGAAAATTTCTGCCTTTTTTCCCTGAAATAAGTGAAATTTCTTCAATTTTGCCCCAAAATAAGTGAAATTTCTACAATTTTCCCCAAAATAAGTGAAATTTCTGCAATTTTGCCCCAAACTAAGAGAAATTTCTGGAATTTTGCCCCAAAATAAGTGGAATTTCTGAGTTTTGCCCCAAAATAAGGAGAATTTCTGTCTTTTTGCCCCAACATTTAGAGAATTTCTGCCTTTTTGCCCCACAATTTGGGGAATTTCTGCAATTTTGCTCCAAAATACGGGGAATTTCTGCCTTTTTGCCCGAAAATAAGAAGAATGCATACCTTTTTGCAATAAAAAAGGGAAATTTCTTCATTTTTGCTCCAAAATAAGGGGAATTTCTGCTTTTTTGCCTCTAAATAAGTGGAATTTCTGTCTTTTTCCCCAAAAACAATGTGAATTTCTGTCTTTTTTGCCCCAAAACAAGGAAAATTTCTGGCTTATTTCCTTGAAATAAGTGAAATTTCTGCAATTTTGCCCCAAAATAAGTTAAATTTCTGCAATTTTGCCCCAAAGTAAGGGAAATTTCTGCAATTTTGCCCGAAAATATGGGTAATTTCTGCATTTTTGCCCCCCATTAGGGGAATTTTAGCCTTTTTACCTCAAAATAAGGGAAATTTCTTCATTTTGGAACAAATTATTAGGAATTTCTGCCTTTTTGCCCCAAAATAAGAAAATTTCTACCTTTTTTTCTCTGAAATAAGTGAAATTTCTGCAATTTTGCCCCAAAATAATTGAAATTTCTGCAATTTTGCCCCAAATTAACGGAAGTTTCTTAAATTTTGCCCCAAAATAAGTGTAATATCTGAGTTTTTTCCCCAAAATTAGGAGAATTTCTGTCTTTTTGCCCCAACATATAGAGAATTTCTGCCTTTTTGCCCCACAATTAGGGGAATTTCTGCAATTTTGCTCCAAAATATGGGGAATTTCTGCCTTTTTGCCCGATAATAAGAAGAATGCATAAATTTTTGCCATAAAAAAGGGAAATTTCTTCATTTTTGCTCCAAAATAAAGGGAATTTCTGCTTTTTTGCCTAAAAATAACTGGAATTTTTGTCTTTTTCCCCCAAAACTAAGGGAATTTCTATATTTTTTGCCCCAAAATAAAAAATATTTCTGCCTTTTTTCCCTGAAATAAGTGAAATTTCTGCAATTTTGCCCCAAAATAAGTGAAATTTCTGCAATTTTGCTCCAAAATAAGGGAAATTTCTGCCTTTTTGCCCCCAAATAAGGGGAATTTCAGCCTTTTTACCTCAAAATAAGGGGAATTTCTGCATTTTTGCCACAAAATATTAAAAATTTCTGCCTTTTTGCCCCAAAATAAGGAAAATATCTGCCTTTTTTCTCTGTAATAAGTGAAATTTCTGCAACTTTGCCCCAAAATAAGTGAAATTTTTGCAATTTTGCCCCAAATTAATGGAAATTTCTGGTATTTTGCCCCAAAATAAGTGGAATTTCCGAGTTTTGCCCCAAAATAAGGAGAATTTCTGTCTTTTTGCCCCAACATATAAAGAATTTCTGCCTTTTTCTCCACAATTAGGGGAATTTCTGCAATTTTGCTCCAAAATACAAGGAATTTCTGCCTTTTTGCCCGATAATAAGAAGAATGCATAACTTTTTGCCATAAAAAAGGAAAATATATTCATTTTTGCTCTAAAATAAGGGAATTTCTGCTTTTTTGCCTCAAAATAAGTGGAATTTCTGTCTTTTTCCCACAAAACAAAAAGAATTTCTGCATTTTTCCCCCAAAATAAAAAATATTTCTGACTTATTACCCTGAAATAAGTGAAATTTCTGCCTTTTTGCCCCAAAATAAGGGAAATTTCTGCCTTTTTGTTCCCAAATAAGGGAAATTTCAGCCTTTTTACCTCAAAATAAGAGGAATTTCTGCCTTTTTGCCCCAAAATATAAAATTTCTGCCCTTCTTCCCTGAAATAAGTGAAATTTCTGCAATTTTGCCCCAAAATAAGGGAAATTTCTGGAATTTTGCCCCAAAATAAGTGGAATTAATGAGTTTTGCCCCCAAAATAAGGAGAATTTCTGTCTTTTTGCCCTAACATATAGGGAATTTCTGCCTTTTTGCCTTACAATTAGGGGAATTTCTGCAATTTTGCTCCTAAATACGAAAAAATTCTGCCCTTTTGCCTGAAAATAAGAAGAATGCATACCTTTTTGCTGTAAAAAAGAGAAATTTCTTTATTTTTGATCCAAAACAAGGGGAATTTCTGCTTTTTTGCCTCTAAATATGTGGAATTTCTGTCTTTTTCCCCAAAAACAAAGGGAATTTCTGTCTTTTTTGCCCCAAAATAAAGAAAATTTCTAACTTATTACCCTGAAATAAGTGAAATTTCTTCAATTTTGTCCCAAAATAAGGGAAATTTCTGCCTTTTTGCCCCCAAATAAGGGGAATTTCAGCCTTTTTACCTCAAAATAAGGGGAATTTCTGCATTTTTGCCACAAAATATTAGAAATTTCTGCCTTTTTGCCACAAAATAAGGAAAATATCTCACTTTTTTCCCTGTAATAAGTGAAATTTCTGCAACTTTGCCCCAAAATAAGTGAAATTTTTGCAATTTTGCCCAAAATTAAGAGGAATTTCTGGTATTTTGCCCCAAAATAAGTGGAATTTCTGAGTTTTGCCCCAAAATTAGGAGAATTTCTGTCTTTTTGCCCCAACATATAGAGAATTTCTGCCTTTTTCCCCACAATTAGGGGAATTTCAGCAATTTTGCTCCAAAATACAAGGAATTTCTGCCTTTTTGCCCGATAATAAGAAGAATGCTTAACTTTTTGACATAAAAAAGGGAAATTTCTTCATTTTTGCTCCAAAATAAGGGGAATTTCTGCTTTTTTGCCTAAAAATAACTGGAATTTTTTTCTTTTTCCCTCAAAACAAAGGGAATTTCTGTATTTTTTGCCCAAAATTAAAAAATACTTCTGACTTATTAACCTGAAATAAGTGAAATTTCTTCAATTTTTTCCCAAAATAAGGGAAATATCTGCCTTTTTGTACCCAAATAAGGGAAATTTCAGCCTTTTTACCTCAAAATAAGGGGAATTTCTGCCTTTTTGCCCCAAAATATAAAATTTCTGCCCTTCTTCCCTGAAATAAGTGAAATTTCTGCAATTTTGCCCCAAAATAAGGGAAATTTCTGGAATTTTGCCCCAAAATAAGTGGAATTACTGAGTTTTGCCCCAAAATAAGGGAAATTTCTGACTTTTTGCCCCCAAATATGGGGAATTTCAGCCTTTTTACCTCAAAATAAGGGGAATTTCTGCATTTTTGCCACAAAATATTAGGAATTTCTGCCTTTTTGTTCCAAAATAAGAAAATTTCTGCTTTTTTCCCTTGAAATAAGGGAAATTTCTGCAATTTTGCCTGAAAATAAGTGTAATTTCTGCACTTTTGCCCCAAAATAAGGGAAATTTCTGGAATTTTGCCCCAAAATAAGTGGAATTTCTGAGTTTTGCCCCAAAATAAATAGAATTTCTGTCTTTTTGCCCCAACATATAGAGAACTTCTGCCTTTTTGCCCCACAATTAGGGGAATTTCTGCAATTTTGCTCCAAAATACGAAGAATTTATGCCTTTTTCCCCGAAAATAAGAAGAATGCATACCTTTTTGCCATAAAAAAAGGGAAATTTCTTCATTTTTGCTCCAAAATAAGGGGAATTTCTGCTTTCTTGCCTCTAAATAAGTGGAATTTCTGTCTTTTTCTCCCAAAACAAAGGGAATTTCTGTCCTTTAGGCCCCAAAATAAAAGAAAATTTCTGACTTATTGCCCTGAAGTAAGTGTAATTTCTGCAATTTTGCCCCAAAATAAGGGAAATTTCTGCCTTTCTGCCCCCAAATAAGGGGAATTTCAGCCTTTTTACCTCAAAATAAAAGGAATTTCTGCATTTTTGCCACAAAATATTAGGAATTTCTGCCTTTTTGCCCCAAAAATTAACAAAATTTCTGTCTTTTTTCCCTGAAATAAGTGAAATTTCTGCAATTTTGCCCCAAAATAAGTGAAATTTCTGCAATTTTGCCCCAAAATAAGTGAAATTGCTGCAATTTTGCCCCAAAATACAAGAAATTTCTGGAATTTTGCCCCAAAATATGTGGAATTTCTGATTTTTGCCCTAAAATTAGGAGAATTTCTGTCTTTTTGCCCCAACACATAGAGAATTTCTGCCTTTTTGCCCCACAATTAGGGGAATTTCTGCAATTTTGCCCGAAAATAAGGGAAATTTCTGCCTTTTTCCCCCCAAATAAGGGAAATTTCACCCTTTTTACCTAAAAATAAGGGGAATTTCTGCATTTTTGCCACAAAATATTAGCTATTTTTGCCTTTTTGCCCCAAAATAAGAAAATTTCTCCTTTTTTTCCTGAAATAAGTGAAATTTCTGCAATTTTGCCCCAAAATAAGTGAAATTTCTGTAATTTTGCCCCAAAATAAGGGAAATTTCTGGAATTTTGCTCCAAAGTATGTGGAATTTCTGAGTTTTACCCCAAAATAAAATGAATTTCTGTGTTTTTACCCTAACATATAGGGAATTTTTGCCTTTTTTCCCCACAATTAGGGGAATTTCTGCAATTTTGCTCCAAAATACGAGGAATTTCTGCCTATTTGCCCGATAATAAGAAGAATGCATACCTTTTTGCCATAAAAAAAGAAAATTTCTTTATTTTTGCTCCAATACAAAAGGAATTTCTGCTTTTTTGCCTCTAAATAAGTGGAATTTCTCTCTTTTTCCCCCAAAACAAAGGGAATTTCTGTCTTTTTTGACCTAAAATAAAAAAAATTTCTGACTTATTACCCTGAAGTAAGTGAAATTTCTGCAATTTTGCCCCAAAATAAGGGAAATTACTGCCTTTTTGCCCCCAAATAATCGGAATTTCTGCCTTTTTACCTCAAAATAAGGGGAATTTCTGCATTTTTGCCACAAAATATTAGGAATTTCTGCCTTTTTGCCCCAAAATAAAGGAAATTTCTGGTTTTTTCCCTGAAATAAGTGAAATTTCTTCAATTTTGCCCGAAAATAAGTGAAATTTCTGCAATTTTTCCCCAAAATAAATGAAATTTCGGAAATTTCCCCCAAAATAAGTGGAATTTCCGAGTTTTTCCCCAAAATAAAGAGAATTTCTGTCTTCTTGCCCTAACGTATCAGGAATTTCTGCCTTTTTGCCCCACAATTAGGGGAATTTCTGTAATTTTGCTCCAAAATACGAGGAATTTCTGCCTTTTTGCCCGAAAATAAGAAGAATGCATACCTTTTTGCAATAAATAAGGGAACTTTCTTAATTTTTGCTCCAAAATAAGGGGAATTTCTGCTTTTTTGCCTTTAAATAAGTGGAATTTCTGTCTTTTTCCCCCAAAACAAAGGGAATTTCTGTCTTTTTGCCCCAAAATAAGAAAATTTCTGATTTATTACACTCAAATAAGTGAAATTTCTGCAATTTTGCCCCAAAATAAGGGAAATTTCTGCCTTTTTGACCCCAAATAAGGGGAATTTCTGCCTTTTTACCTCAAAATAAGGGGAATTTCTTCATATTTGCCACAAAATATTAGGAATTTCTGCCTTTTAGCCCCAAAATAATGAAAATTTCTGCCTTTTTCCCTGAAATAAGTGAAATTTCTGCTATTTTGCCCCAAAATAGGTAAAATTTCTGCAATTTTGCCCCAAAATAATGGAAATTTCTCGAATTTTGACCCACAATAAGTGGAATTTCTGAGTTTTGCCCCAAAATTAAGATAATTTCTGTCTTCTTGCCCTAACATATAGGGAATTTCTGCCTTTTTGCCCCACAATTAGGGGAATTTCTGCAATTTTGCTCCTAAATATGGGGAATTTCTGCCTTTTTGCCTGAAGATAAGAAGAATGCATACCTTTTGCCATAAATAAGGGATATTTCTTAATTTTTGCTCCAAAATAAGCGGAATTTCTGCTTTTTTGCCTCTAAATAAGTGGAATTTCTGTCTTTTTCCCCAAAAACAAGGGGAATTCCTGTCTTTTTTGCCCCAAAATAAGGACAATTTCTGACTTATTACCCTGAAATAAGTGAAATTTCTGCAATTTTGCCCCAAAATAAGGGAAATTTCTGACTTTTGCCCCCAAATATGGAGAATTTCAGCCTTTTTACCTAAAAATAAGGGGAATTTCTGCATTTTTGAAATAAAATATTAGGAATTTCTACATTTTTGTTCCAAAATAAGAAAATTTCTGCTTTTTTTCCCTGAAATCAGGGAAATTTCTGCAATTTTGCCCCAAAATAAGTGAAATTTCTGCAATTTTGCCCCAAAATAAGGGAAATTTCTTGAATTTTGCCCCAAAATAAGTGGAATTTCTGAGTTTTGCCCCAAAATAAAAAGAATTTCTGTCTTTTTGCCCCAACATATAGAGAATTTCTGCATTTTTGCCCCACAATTAGGGGAATTTCTGCAAATTTGCTCCAAAATACGAGGAATTTCTGCTTTTTTGCCAGAAAATAAGAAGAATGTTTACCTTATACCACAAAAAAGGAAATTTCTTCATTTTTGCTTCAAAATAAGACGAAATTCTGCCTTTTTACCTCAAAATAAGTGAAATTTCTGCCTTTTTACCCAAAAATAAACGGAATTTCTGTCTTTTTGCTCCAACATATAGAGAATTTCTGCCTTTTTGCCCCACAATTAGGGGAATTTCTGCAATTTTGCTCCAAAATATGGGGAATTTCTGCCCTTTTGCCTGAAAATAAGAAGAATGCATAATTTTTTGCCATAAATAAGGGAAATTTCTTCATTTTTGCTCCAAAATAAGGGGAATTTCTGCTTTTCTGCCTCTAAATAAGTGGAATTTCTTTCTTTTTTTCCCAAACAAAGGGAATTTCTGTCTTTTTGGCCCCAAATTAAAAAAAATTTCTGACTTATTACCATGAAGTAAGTGTAATTTCTGCAATTTTGCCCCAAAATAAGGGAAATTTCTGGAATTTTGTCCCAAAGTATGTTGAATTTCTGAGGTTTGCCCCAAAATAAGGAGAATTTCTGTCTTTTTGCCCCAACATATGGAAAATTTCTGCCTTTTTGCCCCATAATTAGGGGAATTTCTGCAATTTTGCCTGAAAATAAGGGAAATTTCTGCCTTTTTGCCCCCAAATAATAGAAATTTCAGCCTTTTTACCTCAAAATAAAAGGAATTTCTGCATTTTTGCCACAAAGTATTAGGAATTTCTGCCTTTTTGCCACAAAATAAAAAAATTTCTGCTTTTTTCCCTGAAATAAGTGAAATTTCTGCAATTTTGCCCCAAAATAAGTAAAAGTTCTGCAATTTTGCCCCAAAATAAGGGAATTTTCTGGAATTTTTCCCCAAATTAAGTGGAATTTCTGAGTTTTGCCCAAAAATAAGGAGAAATTCCGTCTTTTGGCCCCCACATATATGGAATTTTTGCCTTTTTGCCCCACAATTAGGGGAATTTCTGCAATTTTGCTCCAAAATACAAGGAATTTCTGCCTTTTTGCCCGAAAATAAGAAGAATGCATACCTTTTTGCTATAAAAAAGGGAAATTTCTTCATTTTTGCTCCAAAAATAAGGGAATTTCTGCTTTTTGGCCTCTAAATAAGTGGAATTTCTTTTTCCCCAAAAACAAAGGGAATTTCTGTCTCTTTTGCCCCAAAATAAAAAAAATTTCTGACTTATTACCCTGAAGTAAGTGAAATTTCTGGAATTTTGCCCCAAAATAAGGGAAATTTCTGCCTTTTTGCCCCCAAGTAAGGGGAATTTCAGCCTTTTAACCTCAAAATAAGAGATATTTCTGCATTTTTGCCACAAAATATTAGGAATTTCTGCCTTTTTGCCACAAAATAAGGAAAATTTCTGCCTTTTTTCCCTGAAATAAGTGAAATTTCTGCAATTTTGCCCCAAAATAAGTGAAATTTCTGCAATTTTGCCCCAAATTAAGTGAAATTTCTGCAATTTTGCCAAAAAAGAAGGGAAATTTCTGGAATTTTGCCTCAAAATAAGTGGAATTTCTGAGTTTTGCCACAAAATAAAAAAAATTTCTGTCTTTTGCCCCAACATATACGGAATTTCTGCATTTTTGCCCCACAATTAGGAAAATTTCTGCAAATTTGCTCCAAAATACGAGGAATTTCTGCTTTTTTTGCCAGAAAATAAGAAGAATGTTTACCTTATACCACAAAAAAGGAAATTTCTTCATTTTTGCTTCAAAATAAGACGGAATTCTGCCTTTTTACCTCAAAATAAGTGAAATTTCTGCCTTTTTACCCAAAAATAAACGGAATTTCTGTCTTTTTGCTCCAACATATAGAGAATTTCTGCCTTTTTGCCCCACAATTAGGGGAATTTCTGCAATTTTGCTCCAAAATATGGGGAATTTCTGCCCTTTTGCCCGAAAATAAGAAGAATGCATAATTTTTTGCCATAAATAAGGGAAATTTCTTCATTTTTGCTCCAAAATAAGGGGAATTTCTGCTTTTCTGCCTCTAAATAAGTGGAATTTCTGTCTTTTCCTCCAAAACAAAAGGAATTCCTTTCTTTTTTGCCCCAAAATAAGGAAAATTTCTGCCTTTTTTCCCTGAAATAAGTGAAATTTCTGCAATTTTGCCCCAACATAAGTGAAATTTCTCCAATTTTGTCCCAAAATAAGGAAATTTCTGCAATTTTGCCCCAAAATAAGGGAAATTTCTGGAATTTTCCCCAAAATAAGTGGAATTTGTGAGTTTTGCCCCAAAATAAGGAGAATTTCTGTCTTTTTGCCCCAACATATAATTTCTGCCTTTTTGCCCCTCAATTAGGGGAATTTCTGCAATTTTGCCCAAAAATAAGTGAAATTTCTGTCTTTTTGCCCCCAAATAAGGGGAATTTCAGCCTTTTTACCTCAAAATAATGGGGAATTTCTACTTTTTTGCCACAAAATATTAGGAATTACTACCTTTTTGCCCCATATTAAGAAAATTTCTGCTTTTTTTCCCTGAAATAAGTGAAATTTCTGCAATTTTCCCCAAAAATAAGTGAAATTTCTGAGTTTTGCCCCAAAATAAGGAGATTTTCTTTCTTTTTACCCCAACATGTAGGCAATTTCTGCCTTTTTGCCCCACAATTGGGGAATTTCTGCAATTTTGCTCCAAAATACGGGGAATTTCTGCCTTTTTGCCCGAAAATAATAAGAATGCATAACTTTTTGCCATAAAAAAGGGAAATTTCTTCATTTTTGCTCCAAAATAAGGGGAATTTCTGCTTTTTTGCCTCTAAATAAGTGGAATTTCTGTCTTTTTCCCCCCAAACAAAGAAAATATCAGGTCTTTCTTGCCCCAAAATAAGGAAAAATTCTGACTTATTACCCTGAAGTAAGTGAAATTTCTGCAATTTTGCCGCAAAATATGGGAAATTTCTGCCTTTTTGCCCCCAAATAAGAGGAATTTTAGCCTTTTTACCTCAAAATAAAGGGAATTTTTGCATTTTTGCCACAAAATATTAGGAATTTCTGCCTTTTTGCCCTGAAATAAGGAAAATTTCTGCCTTTTTTCCATGAAATAAGAAAATTTCTGCATTTTTGCCACAAAATAAGTGAAATTTCTGAAATTTTGCCCAAAAATAAGGGAAATTTCTGCAATTTTGCCCCAAAATAAGGGAAATTTCTGGAATTTGGCCACAAAAAGAGTGGAATTTCTGAGTTTTGCCCCAAATTAAGGAGAATTTCTGTCTTTATGCCCTAACATATAGGGAATTTCTGCTTTTTGCCCCACAATTAGGGGAATTTCTGCAATTTTGCTCCAAAATACGGGGAATTTCTGCTTATTTGCCCGAAAATAAGAAGAATGCAAACCTCTTTGCCATAAAAAAGGGAAATTTTATCATTTTTGCTCCAAAATAAGGCTAATTTCTGCTTGTTTGCCTCTAAATAAGTGCAATTTCTGTCTTTTTCCCCCAAAACAAAGGTTATTCATGTCTTTTTTGCCCCAAAATAGGAAAAATTTCTGACTTATTACCCTGAAATAAGTGAAATTTCTGCAATTTTGCCCCAAAATAAGTGAAATTTCTGTAATTTTGCCCCAAAATAAGGGAAATTTCTGGAATTTTGCTCCAAAGTATGTGGAATTTCTGAGTTTTACCCCAAAATAAAATGAATTTCTGTGTTTTTACCCTAACATATAGGGAATTTTTGCCTTTTTTCCCCACAATTAGGGGAATTTCTGCAATTTTGCTCCAAAATACGAGGAATTTCTACCTATTTGCCCGATAATAAGAAGAATGCATACCTTTTTGCCATAAAAAAAGAAAATTTCTTTATTTTTGCTCCAATACAAAAGGAATTTCTGCTTTTTTGCCTCTAAATAAGTGGAATTTCTGTCTTTTTCCCCAAAAAACAAAGGGAATTTCTGTATTTTTTGCCCCAAAATAAGGAAAATTTCTGACTTATTACCCTGAAATAAGTGAAATTTCTGCAATTTTGCCCCAAAATAAAAGAAATTTCTGCATTTTTGGCCTTAAATAAGGGGAATTTCAGCCTTTTTACCTCAAAATAAGGGGAATTTCTGCATTTTTGCCACAAAATATTAGGAATTTCTGCCTTTTTGCCCAAAAATGAGGAAAATTTCTGCCTATTTTCCCTGAAATAAGTGAAATTGCTGCAATTTTGCCCCAAAATAGGTGAAATTTCTGCAATTTTGCCCCAAATTAAGAGAAATTTCTGGTATTTTGCCTCAAAATAAGTGGAATTTCTTAGTTTTGCCCCATAATAAGGAGAATTTCTGTCTTTTTGCCCCAACATATAGAAAATTTCTGCCTTTTTGCCCCACAATTAGGGGAATTTCTGCAATTTTGCTCCAAAATACGGGGAATTTCTGCCTTTTTGCCCGATAATAAGAAGAATGCATACCTTCTTGCCATTAAAAAGGGAAATTTCCTCATTTTTGCTCCAAAATAAGCGGAATTTCTGATTTTTTGCCTCTAAATAAGTGGAATTTCTGTCTTTTTTCCCCAAAACAAAGGGAATTTCTGTCTTTTTTGCCCCAAAATAAAAAATATTTCTGACTTATTACCCTGAAATAAGTGAAATTTTTTCCATTTTTCACCAAAATAAGGGAAATTTCTGCCTTTTTGCCCCCAAATAAGGGAAATTTCAGCCTTTTTACCTCAAAATAAGGGGAATTTCTTCCTTTTTGCCCAAAAATAAGGAAAATTTCTGCCCTTTTTCCCTGAAATAAGTAAAATATCTGCAATTTTGCCCCAAAATAAGTGAAATTTCTGCAATTTTGCCCCAAAATGAGGGAAATTTCTGGAATTTTGCCCCAAAATAAGTGGAATTACTGAGTTTTGCCCCAAAATAAGGAGAATTTCTGTCTTTTTGCCCTAACATATAGGGAATTTTTGCATTTTTGCCCCACAATTAGGGGAATTTCTGCAATTTTGCTCCAGAATACGTGAAATTTCTGCCCTTTTGCCCGAAAATAAGAAGAATGCATACCTTTTTGCCATAAAAAAGGGAAATTACTTCATTTTTGCTCCAAAATAACGGGAAATTCTGCTTTTTTGCCTCTAAATAAGTGTAATTTCTGTCTTTTCCCCCCAAAACAAAGGGAATTCCTGTATTTTTGCCCCAAAATAAAGAATAATTGTGACTTATTACCCTGAAGTAAGTGATATTTCTGCAATTTTGCCCCAAAATAAGGGAAATTATTGCCTTTTTGCCCCCAAATAAGGGGAATTTCAGCCTTTTTACCTCAAAATAAGGGGAATTTCTTCATTTTTGCCACAAAATATTAGGAATTTCTGCCTTTTTGCACCAAAATAATGAAAATTTCTGCCTTTTTTCCCTGAAATAAGTGAAATTTCTTCAATTTTGCCCCAAAATAAGTGAAATTTCTACAATTTTCCCCAAAATAAGTGAAATTTCTGCAATTTTGCCCCAAACTAAGAGAAATTTCTGGAATTTTGCCCCAAAATAAGTGGAATTTCTGAGTTTTGCCCCAAAATAAGGAGAATTTCTGTCTTTTTGCCCCAACATTTAGAGAATTTCTGCCTTTTTGCCCCACAATTTGGGGAATTTCTGCAATTTTGCTCCAAAATACGGGGAATTTCTGCCTTTTTGCCCGAAAATAAGAAGAATGCATACCTTTTTGCAATAAAAAAGGGAAATTTCTTCATTTTTGCTCCAAAATAAGGGGAATTTCTGCTTTTTTGCCTCTAAATAAGTGGAATTTCTGTCTTTTTCCCCAAAAACAATGTGAATTTCTGTCTTTTTTGCCCCAAAACAAGGAAAATTTCTGGCTTATTTCCTTGAAATAAGTGAAATTTCTGCAATTTTGCCCCAAAATAAGTTAAATTTCTGCAATTTTGCCCCAAAGTAAGGGAAATTTCTGCAATTTTGCCCGAAAATATGGGTAATTTCTGCATTTTTGCCCCCCATTAGGGGAATTTTAGCCTTTTTACCTCAAAATAAGGGAAATTTCTTCATTTTGGAACAAATTATTAGGAATTTCTGCCTTTTTGCCCCAAAATAAGAAAATTTCTACCTTTTTTTCTCTGAAATAAGTGAAATTTCTGCAATTTTGCCCCAAAATAATTGAAATTTCTGCAATTTTGCCCCAAATTAACGGAAGTTTCTTAAATTTTGCCCCAAAATAAGTGTAATATCTGAGTTTTTCCCCAAAATTAGGAGAATTTCTGTCTTTTTGCCCCAACATATAGAGAATTTCTGCCTTTTTGCCCCACAATTAGGGGAATTTCTGCAATTTTGCTCCAAAATATGGGGAATTTCTGCCTTTTTGCCCGATAATAAGAAGAATGCATAAATTTTTGCCATAAAAAAGGGAAATTTCTTCATTTTTGCTCCAAAATAAAGGGAATTTCTGCTTTTTTGCCTAAAAATAACTGGAATTTTTGTCTTTTTCCCCCAAAACTAAGGGAATTTCTATATTTTTTGCCCCAAAATAAAAAATATTTCTGCCTTTTTTCCCTGAAATAAGTGAAATTTCTGCAATTTTGCCCCAAAATAAGTGAAATTTCTGCAATTTTGCTCCAAAATAAGGGAAATTTCTGCCTTTTTGCCCCCAAATAAGGGGAATTTCAGCCTTTTTACCTCAAAATAAGGGGAATTTCTGCATTTTTGCCACAAAATATTAAAAATTTCTGCCTTTTTGCCCCAAAATAAGGAAAATATCTGCCTTTTTTCTCTGTAATAAGTGAAATTTCTGCAACTTTGCCCCAAAATAAGTGAAATTTTTGCAATTTTGCCCCAAATTAATGGAAATTTCTGGTATTTTGCCCCAAAATAAGTGGAATTTCCGAGTTTTGCCCCAAAATAAGGAGAATTTCTGTCTTTTTGCCCCAACATATAAAGAATTTCTGCCTTTTTCTCCACAATTAGGGGAATTTCTGCAATTTTGCTCCAAAATACAAGGAATTTCTGCCTTTTTGCCCGATAATAAGAAGAATGCATAACTTTTTGCCATAAAAAAGGAAAATATATTCATTTTTGCTCTAAAATAAGGGAATTTCTGCTTTTTTGCCTCAAAATAAGTGGAATTTCTGTCTTTTTCCCACAAAACAAAAAGAATTTCTGCATTTTTCCCCCAAAATAAAAAATATTTCTGACTTATTACCCTGAAATAAGTGAAATTTCTGCCTTTTTGCCCCAAAATAAGGGAAATTTCTGCCTTTTTGTCCCCAAATAAGGGAAATTTCAGCCTTTTTACCTCAAAATAAGAGGAATTTCTGCCTTTTTGCCCCAAAATATAAAATTTCTGCCCTTCTTCCCTGAAATAAGTGAAATTTCTGCAATTTTGCCCCAAAATAAGGGAAATTTCTGGAATTTTGCCCCAAAATAAGTGGAATTAATGAGTTTTGCCCCCAAAATAAGGAGAATTTCTGTCTTTTTGCCCTAACATATAGGGAATTTCTGCCTTTTTGCCTTACAATTAGGGGAATTTCTGCAATTTTGCTCCTAAATACGAAAAAATTCTGCCCTTTTGCCTGAAAATAAGAAGAATGCATACCTTTTTGCTGTAAAAAAGAGAAATTTCTTTATTTTTGATCCAAAACAAGGGGAATTTCTGCTTTTTTGCCTCTAAATATGTGGAATTTCTGTCTTTTTCCCCAAAAACAAAGGGAATTTCTGTCTTTTTTGCCCCAAAATAAAGAAAATTTCTAACTTATTACCCTGAAATAAGTGAAATTTCTTCAATTTTGTCCCAAAATAAGGGAAATTTCTGCCTTTTTGCCCCCAAATAAGGGGAATTTCAGCCTTTTTACCTCAAAATAAGGGGAATTTCTGCATTTTTGCCACAAAATATTAGAAATTTCTGCCTTTTTGCCACAAAATAAGGAAAATATCTCACTTTTTTCCCTGTAATAAGTGAAATTTCTGCAACTTTGCCCCAAAATAAGTGAAATTTTTGCAATTTTGCCCAAAATTAAGAGGAATTTCTGGTATTTTGCCCCAAAATAAGTGGAATTTCTGAGTTTTGCCCCAAAATTAGGAGAATTTCTGTCTTTTTGCCCCAACATATAGAGAATTTCTGCCTTTTTCCCCACAATTAGGGGAATTTCAGCAATTTTGCTCCAAAATACAAGGAATTTCTGCCTTTTTGCCCGATAATAAGAAGAATGCTTAACTTTTTGACATAAAAAAGGGAAATTTCTTCATTTTTGCTCCAAAATAAGGGGAATTTCTGCTTTTTTGCCTAAAAATAACTGGAATTTTTTTCTTTTTCCCTCAAAACAAAGGGAATTTCTGTATTTTTTGCCCAAAATTAAAAAATACTTCTGACTTATTAACCTGAAATAAGTGAAATTTCTTCAATTTTTTCCCAAAATAAGGGAAATATCTGCCTTTTTGTACCCAAATAAGGGAAATTTCAGCCTTTTTACCTCAAAATAAGGGGAATTTCTGCCTTTTTGCCCCAAAATATAAAATTTCTGCCCTTCTTCCCTGAAATAAGTGAAATTTCTGCAATTTTGCCCCAAAATAAGGGAAATTTCTGGAATTTTGCCCCAAAATAAGTGGAATTACTGAGTTTTGCCCCAAAATAAGGGAAATTTCTGACTTTTTGCCCCCAAATATGGGGAATTTCAGCCTTTTTACCTCAAAATAAGGGGAATTTCTGCATTTTTGCCACAAAATATTAGGAATTTCTGCCTTTTTGTTCCAAAATAAGAAAATTTCTGCTTTTTTCCCTTGAAATAAGGGAAATTTCTGCAATTTTGCCTGAAAATAAGTGTAATTTCTGCACTTTTGCCCCAAAATAAGGGAAATTTCTGGAATTTTGCCCCAAAATAAGTGGAATTTCTGAGTTTTGCCCCAAAATAAATAGAATTTCTGTCTTTTTGCCCCAACATATAGAGAACTTCTGCCTTTTTGCCCCACAATTAGGGGAATTTCTGCAATTTTGCTCCAAAATACGAAGAATTTATGCCTTTTTCCCCGAAAATAAGAAGAATGCATACCTTTTTGCCATAAAAAAAGGGAAATTTCTTCATTTTTGCTCCAAAATAAGGGGAATTTCTGCTTTCTTGCCTCTAAATAAGTGGAATTTCTGTCTTTTTCTCCCAAAACAAAGGGAATTTCTGTCCTTTAGGCCCCAAAATAAAAGAAAATTTCTGACTTATTGCCCTGAAGTAAGTGTAATTTCTGCAATTTTGCCCCAAAATAAGGGAAATTTCTGCCTTTCTGCCCCCAAATAAGGGGAATTTCAGCCTTTTTACCTCAAAATAAAAGGAATTTCTGCATTTTTGCCACAAAATATTAGGAATTTCTGCCTTTTTGCCCCAAAAATTAACAAAATTTCTGTCTTTTTTCCCTGAAATAAGTGAAATTTCTGCAATTTTGCCCCAAAATAAGTGAAATTTCTGCAATTTTGCCCCAAAATAAGTGAAATTGCTGCAATTTTGCCCCAAAATACAAGAAATTTCTGGAATTTTGCCCCAAAATATGTGGAATTTCTGATTTTTGCCCTAAAATTAGGAGAATTTCTGTCTTTTTGCCCCAACACATAGAGAATTTCTGCCTTTTTGCCCCACAATTAGGGGAATTTCTGCAATTTTGCCCGAAAATAAGGGAAATTTCTGCCTTTTTCCCCCCAAATAAGGGAAATTTCACCCTTTTTACCTAAAAATAAGGGGAATTTCTGCATTTTTGCCACAAAATATTAGCTATTTTTGCCTTTTTGCCCCAAAATAAGAAAATTTCTCCTTTTTTTCCTGAAATAAGTGAAATTTCTGCAATTTTGCCCCAAAATAAGTGAAATTTCTGTAATTTTGCCCCAAAATAAGGGAAATTTCTGGAATTTTGCTCCAAAGTATGTGGAATTTCTGAGTTTTACCCCAAAATAAAATGAATTTCTGTGTTTTTACCCTAACATATAGGGAATTTTTGCCTTTTTTCCCCACAATTAGGGGAATTTCTGCAATTTTGCTCCAAAATACGAGGAATTTCTGCCTATTTGCCCGATAATAAGAAGAATGCATACCTTTTTGCCATAAAAAAAGAAAATTTCTTTATTTTTGCTCCAATACAAAAGGAATTTCTGCTTTTTTGCCTCTAAATAAGTGGAATTTCTCTCTTTTTCCCCCAAAACAAAGGGAATTTCTGTCTTTTTTGACCTAAAATAAAAAAAATTTCTGACTTATTACCCTGAAGTAAGTGAAATTTCTGCAATTTTGCCCCAAAATAAGGGAAATTACTGCCTTTTTGCCCCCAAATAATCGGAATTTCTGCCTTTTTACCTCAAAATAAGGGGAATTTCTGCATTTTTGCCACAAAATATTAGGAATTTCTGCCTTTTTGCCCCAAAATAAAGGAAATTTCTGGTTTTTTCCCTGAAATAAGTGAAATTTCTTCAATTTTGCCCGAAAATAAGTGAAATTTCTGCAATTTTTCCCCAAAATAAATGAAATTTCGGAAATTTCCCCCAAAATAAGTGGAATTTCCGAGTTTTTCCCCAAAATAAAGAGAATTTCTGTCTTCTTGCCCTAACGTATCAGGAATTTCTGCCTTTTTGCCCCACAATTAGGGGAATTTCTGTAATTTTGCTCCAAAATACGAGGAATTTCTGCCTTTTTGCCCGAAAATAAGAAGAATGCATACCTTTTTGCAATAAATAAGGGAACTTTCTTAATTTTTGCTCCAAAATAAGGGGAATTTCTGCTTTTTTGCCTTTAAATAAGTGGAATTTCTGTCTTTTTCCCCCAAAACAAAGGGAATTTCTGTCTTTTTGCCCCAAAATAAGAAAATTTCTGATTTATTACACTCAAATAAGTAAAATTTCTGCAATTTTGCCCCAAAATAAGGGAAATTTCTGCCTTTTTGACCCCAAATAAGGGGAATTTCTGCCTTTTTACCTCAAAATAAGGGGAATTTCTTCATATTTGCCACAAAATATTAGGAATTTCTGCCTTTTAGCCCCAAAATAATGAAAATTTCTGCCTTTTTCCCTGAAATAAGTGAAATTTCTGCTATTTTGCCCCAAAATAGGTAAAATTTCTGCAATTTTGCCCCAAAATAATGGAAATTTCTCGAATTTTGACCCACAATAAGTGGAATTTCTGAGTTTTGCCCCAAAATTAAGATAATTTCTGTCTTCTTGCCCTAACATATAGGGAATTTCTGCCTTTTTGCCCCACAATTAGGGGAATTTCTGCAATTTTGCTCCTAAATATGGGGAATTTCTGCCTTTTTGCCTGAAGATAAGAAGAATGCATACCTTTTGCCATAAATAAGGGATATTTCTTAATTTTTGCTCCAAAATAAGCGGAATTTCTGCTTTTTTGCCTCTAAATAAGTGGAATTTCTGTCTTTTTCCCCAAAAACAAGGGGAATTCCTGTCTTTTTTGCCCCAAAATAAGGACAATTTCTGACTTATTACCCTGAAATAAGTGAAATTTCTGCAATTTTGCCCCAAAATAAGGGAAATTTCTGACTTTTGCCCCCAAATATGGAGAATTTCAGCCTTTTTACCTAAAAATAAGGGGAATTTCTGCATTTTTGAAATAAAATATTAGGAATTTCTACATTTTTGTTCCAAAATAAGAAAATTTCTGCTTTTTTTCCCTGAAATCAGGGAAATTTCTGCAATTTTGCCCCAAAATAAGTGAAATTTCTGCAATTTTGCCCCAAAATAAGGGAAATTTCTTGAATTTTGCCCCAAAATAAGTGGAATTTCTGAGTTTTGCCCCAAAATAAAAAGAATTTCTGTCTTTTTGCCCCAACATATAGAGAATTTCTGCATTTTTGCCCCACAATTAGGGGAATTTCTGCAAATTTGCTCCAAAATACGAGGAATTTCTGCTTTTTTGCCAGAAAATAAGAAGAATGTTTACCTTATACCACAAAAAAGGAAATTTCTTCATTTTTGCTTCAAAATAAGACGAAATTCTGCCTTTTTACCTCAAAATAAGTGAAATTTCTGCCTTTTTACCCAAAAATAAACGGAATTTCTGTCTTTTTGCTCCAACATATAGAGAATTTCTGCCTTTTTGCCCCACAATTAGGGGAATTTCTGCAATTTTGCTCCAAAATATGGGGAATTTCTGCCCTTTTGCCTGAAAATAAGAAGAATGCATAATTTTTTGCCATAAATAAGGGAAATTTCTTCATTTTTGCTCCAAAATAAGGGGAATTTCTGCTTTTCTGCCTCTAAATAAGTGGAATTTCTTTCTTTTTTTCCCAAACAAAGGGAATTTCTGTCTTTTTGGCCCCAAATTAAAAAAAATTTCTGACTTATTACCATGAAGTAAGTGTAATTTCTGCAATTTTGCCCCAAAATAAGGGAAATTTCTGGAATTTTGTCCCAAAGTATGTTGAATTTCTGAGGTTTGCCCCAAAATAAGGAGAATTTCTGTCTTTTTGCCCCAACATATGGAAAATTTCTGCCTTTTTGCCCCATAATTAGGGGAATTTCTGCAATTTTGCCTGAAAATAAGGGAAATTTCTGCCTTTTTGCCCCCAAATAATAGAAATTTCAGCCTTTTTACCTCAAAATAAAAGGAATTTCTGCATTTTTGCCACAAAGTATTAGGAATTTCTGCCTTTTTGCCACAAAATAAAAAAATTTCTGCTTTTTTCCCTGAAATAAGTGAAATTTCTGCAATTTTGCCCCAAAATAAGTAAAAGTTCTGCAATTTTGCCCCAAAATAAGGGAATTTTCTGGAATTTTTCCCCAAATTAAGTGGAATTTCTGAGTTTTGCCCAAAAATAAGGAGAAATTCCGTCTTTTGGCCCCCACATATATGGAATTTTTGCCTTTTTGCCCCACAATTAGGGGAATTTCTGCAATTTTGCTCCAAAATACAAGGAATTTCTGCCTTTTTGCCCGAAAATAAGAAGAATGCATACCTTTTTGCTATAAAAAAGGGAAATTTCTTCATTTTTGCTCCAAAAATAAGGGAATTTCTGCTTTTTGGCCTCTAAATAAGTGGAATTTCTTTTTCCCCAAAAACAAAGGGAATTTCTGTCTCTTTTGCCCCAAAATAAAAAAAATTTCTGACTTATTACCCTGAAGTAAGTGAAATTTCTGGAATTTTGCCCCAAAATAAGGGAAATTTCTGCCTTTTTGCCCCCAAGTAAGGGGAATTTCAGCCTTTTAACCTCAAAATAAGAGATATTTCTGCATTTTTGCCACAAAATATTAGGAATTTCTGCCTTTTTGCCACAAAATAAGGAAAATTTCTGCCTTTTTTCCCTGAAATAAGTGAAATTTCTGCAATTTTGCCCCAAAATAAGTGAAATTTCTGCAATTTTGCCCCAAATTAAGTGAAATTTCTGCAATTTTGCCAAAAAAGAAGGGAAATTTCTGGAATTTTGCCTCAAAATAAGTGGAATTTCTGAGTTTTGCCACAAAATAAAAAAAATTTCTGTCTTTTGCCCCAACATATACGGAATTTCTGCATTTTTGCCCCACAATTAGGAAAATTTCTGCAAATTTGCTCCAAAATACGAGGAATTTCTGCTTTTTTTGCCAGAAAATAAGAAGAATGTTTACCTTATACCACAAAAAAGGAAATTTCTTCATTTTTGCTTCAAAATAAGACGGAATTCTGCCTTTTTACCTCAAAATAAGTGAAATTTCTGCCTTTTTACCCAAAAATAAACGGAATTTCTGTCTTTTTGCTCCAACATATAGAGAATTTCTGCCTTTTTGCCCCACAATTAGGGGAATTTCTGCAATTTTGCTCCAAAATATGGGGAATTTCTGCCCTTTTGCCCGAAAATAAGAAGAATGCATAATTTTTTGCCATAAATAAGGGAAATTTCTTCATTTTTGCTCCAAAATAAGGGGAATTTCTGCTTTTCTGCCTCTAAATAAGTGGAATTTCTGTCTTTTCCTCCAAAACAAAAGGAATTCCTTTCTTTTTTGCCCCAAAATAAGGAAAATTTCTGCCTTTTTTCCCTGAAATAAGTGAAATTTCTGCAATTTTGCCCCAACATAAGTGAAATTTCTCCAATTTTGTCCCAAAATAAGGAAATTTCTGCAATTTTGCCCCAAAATAAGGGAAATTTCTGGAATTTTCCCCAAAATAAGTGGAATTTGTGAGTTTTGCCCCAAAATAAGGAGAATTTCTGTCTTTTTGCCCCAACATATAATTTCTGCCTTTTTGCCCCTCAATTAGGGGAATTTCTGCAATTTTGCCCAAAAATAAGTGAAATTTCTGTCTTTTTGCCCCCAAATAAGGGGAATTTCAGCCTTTTTACCTCAAAATAATGGGGAATTTCTACTTTTTTGCCACAAAATATTAGGAATTACTACCTTTTTGCCCCATATTAAGAAAATTTCTGCTTTTTTTCCCTGAAATAAGTGAAATTTCTGCAATTTTCCCCAAAAATAAGTGAAATTTCTGAGTTTTGCCCCAAAATAAGGAGATTTTCTTTCTTTTTACCCCAACATGTAGGCAATTTCTGCCTTTTTGCCCCACAATTGGGGAATTTCTGCAATTTTGCTCCAAAATACGGGGAATTTCTGCCTTTTTGCCCGAAAATAATAAGAATGCATAACTTTTTGCCATAAAAAAGGGAAATTTCTTCATTTTTGCTCCAAAATAAGGGGAATTTCTGCTTTTTTGCCTCTAAATAAGTGGAATTTCTGTCTTTTTCCCCCCAAACAAAGAAAATATCAGGTCTTTCTTGCCCCAAAATAAGGAAAAATTCTGACTTATTACCCTGAAGTAAGTGAAATTTCTGCAATTTTGCCGCAAAATATGGGAAATTTCTGCCTTTTTGCCCCCAAATAAGAGGAATTTTAGCCTTTTTACCTCAAAATAAAGGGAATTTTTGCATTTTTGCCACAAAATATTAGGAATTTCTGCCTTTTTGCCCTGAAATAAGGAAAATTTCTGCCTTTTTTCCATGAAATAAGAAAATTTCTGCATTTTTGCCACAAAATAAGTGAAATTTCTGAAATTTTGCCCAAAAATAAGGGAAATTTCTGCAATTTTGCCCCAAAATAAGGGAAATTTCTGGAATTTGGCCACAAAAAGAGTGGAATTTCTGAGTTTTGCCCCAAATTAAGGAGAATTTCTGTCTTTATGCCCTAACATATAGGGAATTTCTGCTTTTTGCCCCACAATTAGGGGAATTTCTGCAATTTTGCTCCAAAATACGGGGAATTTCTGCTTATTTGCCCGAAAATAAGAAGAATGCAAACCTCTTTGCCATAAAAAAGGGAAATTTTATCATTTTTGCTCCAAAATAAGGCTAATTTCTGCTTGTTTGCCTCTAAATAAGTGCAATTTCTGTCTTTTTCCCCCAAAACAAAGGTTATTCATGTCTTTTTTGCCCCAAAATAGGAAAAATTTCTGACTTATTACCCTGAAATAAGTGAAATTTCTGCAATTTTGCCCCAAAATAAGTGAAATTTCTGTAATTTTGCCCCAAAATAAGGGAAATTTCTGGAATTTTGCTCCAAAGTATGTGGAATTTCTGAGTTTTACCCCAAAATAAAATGAATTTCTGTGTTTTTACCCTAACATATAGGGAATTTTTGCCTTTTTTCCCCACAATTAGGGGAATTTCTGCAATTTTGCTCCAAAATACGAGGAATTTCTACCTATTTGCCCGATAATAAGAAGAATGCATACCTTTTTGCCATAAAAAAAGAAAATTTCTTTATTTTTGCTCCAATACAAAAGGAATTTCTGCTTTTTTGCCTCTAAATAAGTGGAATTTCTCTCTTTTTCCCCCAAAACAAAGGGAATTTCTGTCTTTTTTGACCTAAAATAAAAAAAATTTCTGACTTATTACCCTGAAGTAAGTGAAATTTCTGCAATTTTGCCCCAAAATAAGGGAAATTACTGCCTTTTTGCCCCCAAATAATGGGAATTTCTGCCTTTTTACCTCAAAATAAGGGGAATTTCTGCATTTTTGCCACAAAATATTAGGAATTTCTGCCTTTTTGCCCCAAAATAAAGGAAATTTCTGGTTTTTTCCCTGAAATAAGTGAAATTTCTTCAATTTTGCCCGAAAATAAGTGAAATTTCTGCAATTTTCCCCAAAATAAATGAAATTTCGGAAATTTCCCCCAAAATAAGTGGAATTTCCGAGTTTTTCCCCAAAATAAAGAGAATTTCTGTCTTCTTGCCCTAACGTATCAGGAATTTCTGCCTTTTTGCCCCACAATTAGGGGAATTTCTGTAATTTTGCTCCAAAATACGAGGAATTTCTGCCTTTTTGCCCGAAAATAAGAAGAATGCATACCTTTTTGCAATAAATAAGGGAACTTTCTTAATTTTTGCTCCAAAATAAGGGGAATTTCTGCTTTTTTGCCTTTAAATAAGTGGAATTTCTGTCTTTTTCCCCCAAAACAAAGGGAATTTCTGTCTTTTTGCCCCAAAATAAGAAAATTTCTGATTTATTACACTCAAATAAGTGAAATTTCTGCAATTTTGCCCCAAAATAAGGGAAATTTCTGCCTTTTTGACCCCAAATAAGGGGAATTTCTGCCTTTTTACCTCAAAATAAGGGGAATTTCTTCATATTTGCCACAAAATATTAGGAATTTCTGCCTTTTAGCCCCAAAATAATGAAAATTTCTGCCTTTTTCCCTGAAATAAGTGAAATTTCTGCTATTTTGCCCCAAAATAGGTAAAATTTCTGCAATTTTGCCCCAAAATAATGGAAATTTCTCGAATTTTGACCCACAATAAGTGGAATTTCTGAGTTTTGCCCCAAAATTAAGATAATTTCTGTCTTCTTGCCCTAACATATAGGGAATTTCTGCCTTTTTGCCCCACAATTAGGGGAATTTCTGCAATTTTGCTCCTAAATATGGGGAATTTCTGCCTTTTTGCCTGAAGATAAGAAGAATGCATACCTTTTGCCATAAATAAGGGATATTTCTTAATTTTTGCTCCAAAATAAGCGGAATTTCTGCTTTTTTGCCTCTAAATAAGTGGAATTTCTGTCTTTTTCCCCAAAAACAAGGGGAATTCCTGTCTTTTTTGCCCCAAAATAAGGACAATTTCTGACTTATTACCCTGAAATAAGTGAAATTTCTGCAATTTTGCCCCAAAATAAGGGAAATTTCTGACTTTTGCCCCCAAATATGGAGAATTTCAGCCTTTTTACCTAAAAATAAGGGGAATTTCTGCATTTTTGAAATAAAATATTAGGAATTTCTACATTTTTGTTCCAAAATAAGAAAATTTCTGCTTTTTTTCCCTGAAATCAGGGAAATTTCTGCAATTTTGCCCCAAAATAAGTGAAATTTCTGCAATTTTGCCCCAAAATAAGGGAAATTTCTTGAATTTTGCCCCAAAATAAGTGGAATTTCTGAGTTTTGCCCCAAAATAAAAAGAATTTCTGTCTTTTTGCCCCAACATATAGAGAATTTCTGCATTTTTGCCCCACAATTAGGGGAATTTCTGCAAATTTGCTCCAAAATACGAGGAATTTCTGCTTTTTTGCCAGAAAATAAGAAGAATGTTTACCTTATACCACAAAAAAGGAAATTTCTTCATTTTTGCTTCAAAATAAGACGAAATTCTGCCTTTTTACCTCAAAATAAGTGAAATTTCTGCCTTTTTACCCAAAAATAAACGGAATTTCTGTCTTTTTGCTCCAACATATAGAGAATTTCTGCCTTTTTGCCCCACAATTAGGGGAATTTCTGCAATTTTGCTCCAAAATATGGGGAATTTCTGCCCTTTTGCCCGAAAATAAGAAGAATGCATAATTTTTTGCCATAAATAAGGGAAATTTCTTCATTTTTGCTCCAAAATAAGGGGAATTTCTGCTTTTCTGCCTCTAAATAAGTGGAATTTCTTTCTTTTTTTCCCAAACAAAGGGAATTTCTGTCTTTTTGGCCCCAAATTAAAAAAAATTTCTGACTTATTACCATGAAGTAAGTGTAATTTCTGCAATTTTGCCCCAAAATAAGGGAAATTTCTGGAATTTTGTCCCAAAGTATGTTGAATTTCTGAGGTTTGCCCCAAAATAAGGAGAATTTCTGTCTTTTTGCCCCAACATATGGAAAATTTCTGCCTTTTTGCCCCATAATTAGGGGAATTTCTGCAATTTTGCCTGAAAATAAGGGAAATTTCTGCCTTTTTGCCCCCAAATAATAGAAATTTCAGCCTTTTTACCTCAAAATAAAAGGAATTTCTGCATTTTTGCCACAAAGTATTAGGAATTTCTGCCTTTTTGCCACAAAATAAAAAAATTTCTGCTTTTTTCCCTGAAATAAGTGAAATTTCTGCAATTTTGCCCCAAAATAAGTAAAAGTTCTGCAATTTTGCCCCAAAATAAGGGAATTTTCTGGAATTTTTCCCCAAATTAAGTGGAATTTCTGAGTTTTGCCCAAAAATAAGGAGAAATTCCGTCTTTTGGCCCCCACATATATGGAATTTTTGCCTTTTTGCCCCACAATTAGGGGAATTTCTGCAATTTTGCTCCAAAATACAAGGAATTTCTGCCTTTTTGCCCGAAAATAAGAAGAATGCATACCTTTTTGCTATAAAAAAGGGAAATTTCTTCATTTTTGCTCCAAAAATAAGGGAATTTCTGCTTTTTGGCCTCTAAATAAGTGGAATTTCTTTTTCCCCAAAAACAAAGGGAATTTCTGTCTCTTTTGCCCCAAAATAAAAAAAATTTCTGACTTATTACCCTGAAGTAAGTGAAATTTCTGGAATTTTGCCCCAAAATAAGGGAAATTTCTGCCTTTTTGCCCCCAAGTAAGGGGAATTTCAGCCTTTTAACCTCAAAATAAGAGATATTTCTGCATTTTTGCCACAAAATATTAGGAATTTCTGCCTTTTTGCCACAAAATAAGGAAAATTTCTGCCTTTTTTCCCTGAAATAAGTGAAATTTCTGCAATTTTGCCCCAAAATAAGTGAAATTTCTGCAATTTTGCCCCAAATTAAGTGAAATTTCTGCAATTTTGCCAAAAAAGAAGGGAAATTTCTGGAATTTTGCCTCAAAATAAGTGGAATTTCTGAGTTTTGCCACAAAATAAAAAAAATTTCTGTCTTTTGCCCCAACATATACGGAATTTCTGCATTTTTGCCCCACAATTAGGAAAATTTCTGCAAATTTGCTCCAAAATACGAGGAATTTCTGCTTTTTTTGCCAGAAAATAAGAAGAATGTTTACCTTATACCACAAAAAAGGAAATTTCTTCATTTTTGCTTCAAAATAAGACGGAATTCTGCCTTTTTACCTCAAAATAAGTGAAATTTCTGCTTTTTACCCAAAAATAAACGGAATTTCTGTCTTTTTGCTCCAACATATAGAGAATTTCTGCCTTTTTGCCCCACAATTAGGGGAATTTCTGCAATTTTGCTCCAAAATATGGGGAATTTCTGCCCTTTTGCCCGAAAATAAGAAGAATGCATAATTTTTTGCCATAAATAAGGGAAATTTCTTCATTTTTGCTCCAAAATAAGGGGAATTTCTGCTTTTCTGCCTCTAAATAAGTGGAATTTCTGTCTTTTCCTCCAAAACAAAAGGAATTCCTTTCTTTTTTGCCCCAAAATAAGGAAAATTTCTGCCTTTTTTCCCTGAAATAAGTGAAATTTCTGCAATTTTGCCCCAACATAAGTGAAATTTCTCCAATTTTGTCCCAAAATAAGGAAATTTCTGCAATTTTGCCCCCAAATAAGGGAAATTTCTGGAATTTTCCCCAAAATAAGTGGAATTTGTGAGTTTTGCCCCAAAATAAGGAGAATTTCTGTCTTTTTGCCCCAACATATAATTTCTGCCTTTTTGCCCCTCAATTAGGGGAATTTCTGCAATTTTGCCCAAAAATAAGTGAAATTTCTGTCTTTTTGCCCCCAAATAAGGGGAATTTCAGCCTTTTTACCTCAAAATAATGGGGAATTTCTACTTTTTTGCCACAAAATATTAGGAATTACTACCTTTTTGCCCCATATTAAGAAAATTTCTGCTTTTTTTCCCTGAAATAAGTGAAATTTCTGCAATTTTCCCCAAAAATAAGTGAAATTTCTGAGTTTTGCCCCAAAATAAGGAGATTTTCTTTCTTTTTACCCCAACATGTAGGCAATTTCTGCCTTTTTGCCCCACAATTGGGGAATTTCTGCAATTTTGCTCCAAAATACGGGGAATTTCTGCCTTTTTGCCCGAAAATAATAAGAATGCATAACTTTTTGCCATAAAAAAGGGAAATTTCTTCATTTTTGCTCCAAAATAAGGGGAATTTCTGCTTTTTTGCCTCTAAATAAGTGGAATTTCTGTCTTTTTCCCCCCAAACAAAGAAAATATCAGGTCTTTCTTGCCCCAAAATAAGGAAAAATTCTGACTTATTACCCTGAAGTAAGTGAAATTTCTGCAATTTTGCCGCAAAATATGGGAAATTTCTGCCTTTTTGCCCCCAAATAAGAGGAATTTTAGCCTTTTTACCTCAAAATAAAGGGAATTTTTGCATTTTTGCCACAAAATATTAGGAATTTCTGCCTTTTTGCCCTGAAATAAGGAAAATTTCTGCCTTTTTTCCATGAAATAAGAAAATTTCTGCATTTTTGCCACAAAATAAGTGAAATTTCTGAAATTTTGCCCAAAAATAAGGGAAATTTCTGCAATTTTGCCCCAAAATAAGGGAAATTTCTGGAATTTGGCCACAAAAAGAGTGGAATTTCTGAGTTTTGCCCCAAATTAAGGAGAATTTCTGTCTTTATGCCCTAACATATAGGGAATTTCTGCTTTTTGCCCCACAATTAGGGGAATTTCTGCAATTTTGCTCCAAAATACGGGGAATTTCTGCCTATTTGCCCGAAAATAAGAAGAATGCAAACCTCTTTGCCATAAAAAAGGGAAATTTTATCATTTTTGCTCCAAAATAAGGCTAATTTCTGCTTGTTTGCCTCTAAATAAGTGCAATTTCTGTCTTTTTCCCCCAAAACAAAGGTTATTCATGTCTTTTTTGCCCCAAAATAGGAAAAATTTCTGACTTATTACCCTGAAATAAGTGAAATTTCTGCAATTCTGCCCCAAAATAAGGGAAATTTCTGGATTTTTGCCCCAAAATAAGTAAAATTTCTGAGTTTTGCCCCAAAATAAGTAGAATTTCTGGCTTTTTGCCCCAACATATAGGGAATTTTGGCCTTTTTGCCCCACAATTAGGGGAATTTCGGCAATATTGCTCCAAAATACGGGGAATTTCTGCCTTTTTGCCCGAAAATAAGAAGAATGCATATATTTTTGCCATAAAAAAGGGAAATTTCTTCATTTTTGCTCCAAAATAAGGGAAATTTCTGCTTTTATGCGTCTAAATAAGTTGAATTTCTGTCTTTTTCCCCAAAACAAAGGGAATTTCTGTCTTTTTTGCCCCAAAATAAGAAAATTTCTTATTTATTACCTTGTAATAAGCGAAATTTCTTCTATTTTGCCCCAAAATAAGGGAAATTTCTTCCATTTTGACCCCAAATAAGGGGAATTTCAGCCTTTTTACCTCAAAATGAGGGAAATTTCTCCATTTTTGCCACAAAATATTAGGAATTTCTGCCTTTTTGCCCCAAAATAAGGAAAATTTCTGCCTTTTTTTCCTGAAATAAGTGAAATTTCTGCAATTTTGCCCCAAAATAAGTGAAATTTCTGCAATTTTGCCCCAAAATAAGGAAATTTCTGGAATTTTGCCCCAAAATAAGTGAAATTTCTGAGTTTTGCCCCAAAATAAGAAGAATTTCTGTCTTTTTGCCCTAACATATAGGGAATTCTGCCTTTTTGCCCCACATTTAGGGGAATTTCTGCAATTTTGCTACAAAATACGGGGAATTTCTGCCTTTTTGCCCGAAAATAAGAAGAATGCATACCTTTTTGCCATAAAAAAGAGAAATTTCTTCATTTTTGCTCCAAAATAAGGAGAATTTCTGCATTTTTTCCTCTAAATATGTGGAATTTCTGTCTTTTTCCCCCAAAACAAAGGGAATATCTGTCTTTTTGGCCCCAAAATAAAAAAAATTTCTGACTTATTACCCTGAAGTAAGTGAAAATTCTGCAATTTTGACCCAAAATAAGGGAAATTTCTGCCCTTTTGCCCCCAAATAAGGGGAATTTCAGCCTTTTTACCTCAAAATAAGGGGAATTTCTGCATTTTTGCCACAAAATATTAGGAATATCTGCCTTTTTGCCCCCAAAATTAGAAAGATTTCTGCCTTTTTTCCCTGAAATAAATGAAATTTCTGCAATTTTGCCCCAAAATACGGGAAATTTCTGGAATTTTGCTTCAAAATATGTAAAATTTCTGAGTTTTGCCCTAAAATAAGGAGAATTTCTGACTTTTTGCGCCAACATATTGAGAATTTCTGCCTTCTTGCCCCACAATTAGGGGAATTTCTGCAATTTTGCTCCAAAATACGGGGAATTTCTGCCTTTTTGCCTGAAAATAAGAAGAATGCATACCTTTTTGCCATAAAAAAAAGAAATTTCTTCATTTTTGCTACAAAATAAGGGGAATTTCTGCTTTTTTCCCTCTAAATAAGTGTAATTTCTGTCTTTTTTCCCCCAAAACAAAGAAAATTTTTGTCTTTTTTGCCCCAAAATAAGGAAAATTTCTGACTTATTACCCTGAAGTAAGTGTAATTTCTGCAATTTTGCCCCAAAATAAGGGAAATTTCTGCCTTTTTGCCCCCAAATAAGGGGAATTTCAGCCTTTTTACCTCAAAATGAGTAGAATTTCTGCATTTTTGCCACAAAATATTAGGAATATCTGCCTTTTTGCCCCAAAAATTAGAAAGATTTCTGACTTTTTTCCCTGAAATAAGTGAAATTTCTGCAATTTTGCCCCAAAATACGGGAAATTTCTGGAATTTTGCTTCAAAATATGTAAAATTTCTGAGTTTTGCCCTAAAATAAGGAGAATTTCTGTCTTTTTGCACCAACATATAGAAAATTTCTGCCTTTTTGCCCCACAATTAGGGGAATTTCTGCAATTTTGCTCCAAAATACGGGGAATTTCTGCCTTTTTGCCCGAAAATAAGAAGAATGCATACCTTTTTGCCATAAAAAAGGGAAATTTCTTCATTTTTGCTCCAAAATAAGGGGAATTTCTGCTTTTTTGCCTCTAAATAAGTGGAATTTCTGTCTTTTTCCCCCAAAACAAAGAAAATATCAGGTCTTTTTTGCCCCAAAATAAGGAAAAATTCTGACTTATTACCCTGAAGTAAGTGAAATTTCTGCAATTTTGCCGCAAAATATGGGAAATTTCTGCATTTTTGCCCCCAAATAAGTGGAATTTTAGCCTTTTTACCTCAAAATAAAGGGAATTTTTGCATTTTTGCCACAAAATATTAGGAATTTCTGCCTTTTTGCCCTGAAATAAGGAAAATTTCTGCCTTTTTTCCATGAAATAAGAAAATTTCTGCATTTTTGCCACAAAATAAGTGAAATTTCTGAAATTTTGCCCAAAAATAAGGGAAATTTCTGCAATTTTGCCCCAAAATAAGGGAAATTTCTGGAATTTGGCAACAAAAAGAGTGGAATTTCTGAGTTTTGCCCCAAATTAAGGAGAATTTCTGTCTTTATGCCCTAACATATAGGGAATTTCTGCTTTTTGCCCCACAATTAGGGGAATTTCTGCAATTTTGCTCCAAAATACGGGGAATTTCTTCCTATTTGCCCGAAAATAAGAAGAATGCAAACCTCTTTGCCATAAAAAAGTGAAATTTTATCATTTTTGCTCCAAAATAAGGGGAATTTCTGCTTGTTTGCCTCTAAATAAGTGCAATTTCTGTCTTTTTCCCCCAAAACAAAGGTTATTCATGTCTTTTTTGCCCCAAAATAGGAAAAATTTCTGACTTATTACCCTGAAATAAGTGAAATTTCTGCAATTTTGCCCCAAAATAAGGGAAATTTCTGGATTTTTGCCCCAAAATAAGTAAAATTTCTGAGTTTTGCCCCAAAATAAGTAGAATTTCTGACTTTTTGCCCCAACATATAGGGAATTTTTGCCTTTTTGCCCCACAATTAGGGGAATTTCTGCAATTTTGCTCCAAAATACGGGGAATTTCTGCCTTTTTGCCCGAAAATAAGAAGAATGCATATATTTTTGCCATAAAAAAGGGAAATTTCTTCATTTTTGCTCCAAAATAAGGGAAATTTCTGCTTTTATGCGTCTAAATAAGTTGAATTTCTGTCTTTTTCCCCCAAAACAAAGGGAATTTCTGTCTTTTTTGCCCCAAAATAAAAAAATTTCTTATTTATTACCTTGTAATAAGCGAAATTTCTTTTATTTTGCCCCAAAATAAGGGAAATTTCTGCCCTTTTGACCCCAAATAAGGGGAATTTCAGCCTTTTTACCTCAAAATAAGGGAAATTTCTCCATTTTTGCCACAAAATATTAGGAATTTCTGCCTTTTTGCCCCAAAATAAGGAAAATTTCTGCCTTTTTTTCCTGAAATAAGTGAAATTTCTGCAATTTTGCCCCAAAATAAGTGAAATTTCTGCAATTTTGCTCCAAAATAAGGAAATTTCTGGAATTTTGCCCCAAAATAAGTGAAATTTCTGAGTTTTACCCCAAAATAAGAAGAATTTCTGTCTTTTTGCCCTAACATATAGGGAATTCTGCCTTTTTGCCCCACATTTAGGGGAATTTCTGCAATTTTGCTACAAAATACGGGGAATTTCTGCCTTTTTGCCCGAAAATAAGAAGAATGCATACCTTTTTGCCATAAAAAAGAGAAATTTCTTCATTTTTGCTCCAAAATAAGGAGAATTTCTGCATTTTTTCCTCTAAATATGTGGAATTTCTGTCTTTTTCCCCCAAAACAAAGGGAATTTCTGTCTTTTTGGCCCCAAAATAAAAAAAATTCTGACTTATTACTCTGAAGTAAGTGAAAATTCTGCAATTTTGACCCAAAATAAGGGAAATTTCTGCCCTTTTGCCCCCAAATAAGGGGAATTTCAGCCTTTTTACCTCAAAATAAGGGGAATTTCTGCATTTTTGCCACAAAATATTAGGAATATCTGCCTTTTTGCCCCAAAAATTAGAAAGATTTCTGCCTTTTTTCCCTGAAATAAATGAAATTTCTGCAATTTTGCCCCAAAATACGGGAAATTTCTGGAATTTTGCTTCAAAATATGTAAAATTTCTGAGTTTTGCCCTAAAATAAGGAGAATTTCTGTCTTTTTGCGCCAACATATTGAGAATTTCTGCCTTCTTGCCCCACAATTAGGGGAATTTCTGCAATTTTGCTCCAAAATACGGGGAATTTCTGCCTTTTTGCCCGAAAATAAGAAGAATGCATACCTTTTTGCCATAAAAAAAAGAAATTTCTTCATTTTTGCTACAAAATAAGGGGAATTTCTGATTTTTGGCTCTAAATAATTGTAATTTCTGTCTTTTTTCCCCCAAAACAAAGAAAATTTTTGTCTTTTTTGCCCCAAAATAAGGAAAATTTCTGACTTATTACCCTGAAGTAAGTGTAATTTCTGCAATTTTGCCCCAAAATAAGGGAAATTTCTGCCTTTTTGCCCCCAAATAAGGGGAATTTCAGCCTTTTTACCTCAAAATGAGGAGAATTTCTGCATTTTTGCCACAAAATATTAAGAATATCTGCATTTTTGCCCCAAAAATTAGAAAGATTTCTGACTTTTTTCCCTGAAATAAGTGAAATTTCTGCAATTTTGCCCCAAAATACGGGAAATTTCTGGAATTTTGCTTCAAAATATGTAAAATTTCTGAGTTTTGCCCTAAAATAAGGAGAATTTCTGTCTTTTTGCGCCAACATATAGAAAATTTCTGCCTTTTTGCCCCACAATTAGGGGAATTTCTGCAATTTTGCTCCAAAATACGGGGAATTTCTGCCTTTTTGCCCGAAAATAAGAAGAATGCATACCTTTTTGCCATAAAAAAGGAAATTTCTTCATTTTTGCTCCAAAATAAGGGGAATTTCTGCTTTTTTGGCTCTAAATAAGTGTAATTTCTGTCTTTCCCCCCCCCCAAAAAAATTTTTGTCTTTTTTGCCCCAAAATAAGGAAAATTTCTGACTTACTACCCTGAAGTTAGTGAAAATTCTGCAATTTTGCCCCAAAATAAGGGAAATTTCTGACTTTCTGCCCCCAAAGAATGGGAATTTCAGCCTTTTTACCTCAAACTTAGGGGAATTTCTGCATTTTTGCCACAAAATATTAGGAATATCTGCCTTTTTGCCCCAAAAATTAGAAAGATTTCTGCCTTTTTTCCCTGAAATAAGTGAAATTTCTGCAATTTTGCCCCAAAATACGGGAAATTTCTGGAATTTTGCTTCAAAATATGTAAAATTTCTGAGTTTTGCCCTAAAATAAGGAGAATTTCTGTCTTTTTGCGCCAACATATAGAAAATTTCTGCCTTTTTGCCCCACAATTAGGGGAATTTCTGCAATTTTGCTACAAAATACGGGGAATTTCTGCCTTTTTGCCCGAAAATAAGAAGAATGCATACCTTTTTGCCATAAAAAAGGGAAATTTCTTCATTTTTGCTCCAAAATAAGGGAAATTTCTGCTTTTTTGGCTCTAAATAAGTGTAATTTCTGTCCTTTTCCCCCAAAACAAAGAAAATTTTTGTCTTTTTTGCTCCAAAATAAGGAAAATTTCTGACTTATTACCCTGAAGTTAGTGAAAATTCTGCAATTTTGCCCCAAAATAAGGGAAATTTCTGCCTTTCTGCCCCCAAAGAAGGGGAATTTCAGCCTTTTTACCTCAAACTAAGGGGAATTTCTGCATTTTTGCCACAAAATATTAGGAATATCTGCCTTTTTGCCCCAAAAATTAGAAAGATTTAAGCCTTTTTTCCCTGAAATAAGTGAAATTTCTGCAATTTTGCCCCAAAATACAGGAAATTTCTGGAATTTTGCTTCAAAATATGTAAAATTTCTGAGTTTTGCCCTAAAATAAGGAGAATTTCTGTCTTTTTGCGCCAACATATAGAGAATTTCTGCCTTTTTGCCCCACCATTAGGGAAATTTCTGCAATTTTGCTACAAAATACGCGGAATTTCTGCCTTTTTGCCCGAAAATAAGAAGAATGCATACCTTTTTGCCATAAAAAAGGGAAATTTCTTCATTTTTGCTCCAAAATAAGGGGAATTTCTGCTTTTTTGGCTCTAAATAAGTGTAATTTCTGTTTTTTTCTCCCAAAACAAAGAAAATTTTTGTTTTTTTGCCGCAAAATAAGGAAAATTTCTGCCTTTTTCCCTTAAATAAGTGAAATTTTTGCAATTTTGCCCCAAAATAAGTGAAATTTCTCCAATTTTGCCCCAAAATAAGGGAATTTTCTGCAATTTTGCCACCAAATAAGGGAAATTTCTGGAATTTTGCCCCAAAATAAGTGGAATTTCTGAGTTTTGCCCCAAAATAAGGAGAATTTCTGTCTTTTTGCCCCAACATATAGAGAATTTCTGCCTTTTTGCCCCATAATTAGGGGAATTTCTGCTATTTTGCCCGAAAATAAGGGAAATTTCTGCATTTTTGCCCCCAAATAATAGGGATTTCAGCCTTTTTACAACAAAATAAGGGGAATTTCTGAGTTTTTGCAACAAAGTATTAGGAATTTTTGCCTTTTTGCCCCAAAATAAGAAAATTTCTGCTTTTTTTCCCTGAAATAAGTGAAATTTCTTCAATTTTGCCCCAAAATAAGTGAAATTTCTGCAATTTTGCCCCAAAATAAGGGAAATATCTGGACTTTTGCCCCAAAGTAAGTTTAATTTCTGAGTTTTGCCCCAAAATAAGGAGAATTTCTGTCTTTTTGCCCCAACATATATGGAATTTTTGCGTTTTTGCCCCACAATTAGGGGAATTTCTGCAATTTAGCTCCAAAATACGGGGAATTTCTGCCTTTTTGCCCGAAAATAAGAAGAATGCATACCTTTTTGCCATAAAAAAGGGAAATTTCTTCATTTTTGCTCCAAAATAAAGGGAATTTCTGCTTTTTTGCCTCTAAATAAGTGGAATTTCTGTCTTTTTCCCCAAAAACAAAGGGAATTTCTGTCTGTTATGCCCCAAAATAAAAAAATTTCTGACTTATTACCCTGAAGTAAGTGAAATTTCTGTAATTTTACCCCAAAATAAGGGAAATTTCTTCCTTTTTGCCCCCAAGTAAGGGGAATTTCAGCCTTTTTACCTCAAAATAAGAGATATTTCTGCATTTTTTCCACAAAATATTAGGAATTTCTGCCTTTTTGCCCCAAAATAAGGAAAATTTCTGCCTTTTTTCTGTGAAATAAATGAAATTTCTGCAATTTTGCCCCAAAATAATTGAAATTTCTGCAATTTTGCCCCAAATTAAGTAAAATTTCTGCAATTTTGCCCCAAAAGAAGGGAAATTTCTGGAATTTTGCCCCAAAATAAGTGGAATTTCTGAGTTTTGCCCCAAAATAGAAATAATTTCTGTCTTTTGCCCCAACATATACGGAATTTCTGCATTTTTGCCCCAGAATTAGGGGAATTTCTGCAATTTTCCTCCAAAATACGGGGAATTTCTGCTTTTTTGCCAGATACTAAGAAGAATGTATACCTTATGCCACAAAAAAGAGAAATTCCTTCATTTTTGCTTCAAAATAAGAGGAAATTCTGCCTTTTTACCTCAAAATTAGTGAAATTTCTGCCTTTTTACCCAAAAACAAACGAAATTTCTGTCTTTTTGCTTCAACATAGAGAGAATTTCGCATTTTTTCCCCACAATTAGGGGAATTTCTGCAATTTTGCTCCAAAATACGGGGAATTTCTGGCTTTTTGCCCGAAAATAAGAAGAATGCATACCTTTTTGCCATAAAAAAGGGAAATTTCTTATTTTTTGTTCCAAAATAAGGGGAATTTCTGCTTTTCTGCCTCTAAATAAGTGGAATTTCTGTCTTTTTCCCCCAAAACAATAGAAATTCCTATATATTTTGCCCCAAAATAAGGAAAATTTCTGCCTTTTTTCCGTTAAATAAGTGAAATTTCTGCAATTTTGCCCCAAAATAAGTGAATTTTCTCCAATTTTCCCCAAAATAAGGGAAATTTCTGCAATTTTGCCCCAAAATAGGGGAAATTTCTAGAATTTTCCCCAAAATACATGGAATTTGTGAGTTTTGCTCCAAAATAAGGAGAATTTCTGTCTTTTTGCCCCAACATATAGTGAATTTCTGCCTTTTTGCCCCACAATTAGAGGAATTTCTGCAATTTTGCCCCAAAATAATTGAAATTTCTGTCTTTTTGCCCCCAAATAGGGGAATTTCAGCCTTTTTACCTCAAAATAAGGAGAATTTCTGCTTTTTTGCCACAAAATATTAGGAATTACTGCCTTTTTGCCCCCAAATAAAAAAATTTCTGCTTTTTTTCCCTGAAATAAGTGAAATTTCTGCAATTTTGCCCCAAAATAAGTGAAATTTCTGCAATTTTGGCCCAAAATAAGGGAAATTTTTGGAATTTTGCCTCAAAATAAGTGGAATTTCTGAGTTTTGTCCCAAAATAAGGAGAATTTTTGTCTTTTGGCCCCAACATATAGGCAATTTCTGCCTTTTTGCCCCACAATTAGGGGAATTTCTGCAATTTTGCTCCAAAATACGGGGAATTTCTGCCTTTTTGCCCCAAAACAAAGGGAATTTCTGTATTTTTTGCCCCAAAATAAGGAAAAATTCTGACTTATTACCCTGAAGTAAGTGAAATTTCTGCAATTTTGCCCCAAAATATAAGAAATTTCTCCCTTTTTGCCCCAAATAAGAGGAATTTCAGCCTCTTTACCTCAAAATAAGGGGAATTTCTGCCTTTTGCCACAAAATATTAGGAATTTTTGCCTTTTTTCAGTGAAATAAGGAAAAGTTCTGCCTTTTTTCCATGAAAAAAGTGAAATTTCTGGAATTTTGCCACAAAATAAGTGAAATTTCTGCAATTTTGCCCTAAAATAAGGGAAATTTCTGCAATTTTGCCCCAAAAGAAGGGAAATTTCTGGAATTTGGCCCCAAAATAAGTGGAATTTCTGAGTTTTGCCCCAAAATAAGGAGAATTTCTGTCTTTTTGCCCTAACATATAGGGAATTTCTGCTTTTTGCCCCACAATTAGGGGAATTTCTGATATTTTGCTCCAAAATACGGGGAATTTCTGCCTTTTTGCACGAAAATAAGAAGAATGCATACCTTTTTGCCATAAGAAAAGGAAATTTCTTCATTTTTGCTCGAAAATAAGGGGAATTTCTGCTTGTTTGCCTCTAAATAAGTGCAATTTCTGTCTTTTTCCCCCAAAACAAAGGGAATTTCTGTCTTTTTTGCCCCAAAATAGGAAAAATTTCTGACTTATTACCCTGAAATAAGTGAAATTTCTGCAATTTTGCCCCAAAAATAAGGGAAATTTCTGGAATTTGGCCCCAAAATAAGTGGAATTTCTGAGTTTTGCCCCAAAATAAGGGAATTTCTGTCTTTTTGCCCTAACATATAGGGAATTTCTGCTTTTTGCCCCACAATTAGGGGAATTTCTGATATTTTGCTCCAAAATACGGGGAATTTCTGCTTTTTACCCGAAAATAAGAAGAATGCATACCTTTTTGCCATAAAAAAGGGAAATTTCTTATTTTTTGCTCCAAAATAAGGGGAATTTCTGCTTTTCTGCCTCTAAATAAGTGGAATTTCTGTCTTTTTCCCCCAAAACAAAAGAAATTCTTATCTATTTTGCCCCAAAATAAGGAAAATTTCTGCCTTTTTTCCGTTTAATAAGTGAAATTTCTGCAATTTTGCCCCAAAATAAGTGAAATTTCTCCAATTTTGCCCCAAAATAAGGGAAATTTCTGCAATTTTGCCCCAAAATAGGGGAAATTTCTGAAATTTTCCCTAAAATATGTGGAATTTGTGAGTTTTGCCCCAAAATAAGGAGAATTTCTGTCTTTTTGCCCCAACATATAGTGAATTTCTGCCTTTTTGCCCCACAATTAGGGGAATTTCTGCAATTTTGCCCCAAAATAATTGAAATTTCTGTCTTTTTGCCCCCAAATAGGGGAATTTCAGCATTTTTACCTCAAAATAAGAAGAATTTCTGCTTTTTTGCCACAAAATATTAGGAATTACTGCCTTTTTGCCCCAAAATAAGAAAATTTCTGCTTTTTTTCCCTGAAATAAGTGAAATTTCTGCAATTTTGCCACAAAATAAGTGAAATTTCTGCAATTTTGCCCCAATATAAGGGAAATTTTTGGAATTTTGCCCCAAAATAAGTGGAATTTCTGAGTTTTGTCCCAAAATAAGGAGAATTTCTGTCTTTTTGCCCCAACATATAGGCAATTTCTGCCTTTTTGCCCCACAATTAGGGGAATTTCTGAAATTTCGCTCCAAAATACGGGGAATTTCTGCCTTTTTGCCCCAAAACAAAAAGAATTTCTGTATTTTTTGCCCCAAAATAAGGAAAAATTCTGACTTATTACCCTGAAGTAAGTGAAATTTCTGCAATTTTGCCCCAAAATATGGGAAATTTCTGCCTTTTTGCCCCAAATAAGAGGAATTTCAGCCTCTTTACCTCAAAATAAGGGGAATTTCTGCCGTTTTGCCACAAAATATTAGGAATTTTTGCCTTTTTGCAGGGAAATAAGGAAAATTTCTGCCTTTTTTCCATGAAAAAAGTAAAATTTCTGCAATTTTGCCACAAAATAAGTGAAATTTCCGCAATTTTGCCCTAAAATAAGGGAAATTTCTGCAATTTTGCCCCAAAAGAAGGGAAATTTCTGGAATTTGGCCCCAAAATAAGTGGAATTTCTGAGTTTTGCCCCAAAATAAGGAGAATTTCTGTCTTTTTGCCCTAACATATAGGGAATTTCTGCTTTTTGCCCAACAATTAGGGGAATTTCGGATATTTTGCTCTAAAATACGGGGAATTTCTTCCTTTTTGCACGAAAATAAGAAGAATGCTTACCTTTTTGCCATAAAAGAGGGAAATTTCTTCATTTTTGCTCGAAAATAAGGGAAATTTCTGCTTGTTTGCCTCTAAATAAGTGCAATTTCTGTCTTTTTCCCCCAAAACAAAGGGAATTTCTGTCTTTTTTGCCCCAAAATAGAAAAAATTTCTGACTTATTACCCTGAAATAAGTGAAATTTTTGCAATTTTGCCCCAAAATATAGGAAATTTCTGGATTTTTGCCCCAAAATAAGTGGAATTTTTGAGTTTTGCCCCAAAATAAGGAGAATTTCTGTCTTTTTGCCCCAACATATAGGGAATTTCTGCATTTTTGCCCCACAATTGGGTGAATTTCTGCAATTTTGCTCCAAAATACGGGTAATTTCTGCCTTTTTGCCCGAAAATAAGAAGAATGCATATATTTTTGGCATAAAAAAGGGAAATTTCTTCATTTTTGCTCCAAAATAAGGGAAATTTCTGCTTTTATGCGTCTAAATAAGTGGAATTTCTGTCTTTTTCCCTCAAAACAAAGTGAATTTCTGTATTTTTTGCCCTAAAATAAGAAAATTTCTGATTTATTACCTTGAAATAAGTGAAATTTCTGCAATTTTGCCCCAAAATAAGGGAAATTTCTGCATTTTGCCCCCAAATAAGAGGAATTTCAGCATTTTTACCTCAAAATGAGGGGAATTTCTGCATTTTTGCCACAAAATATTAGGAATTTCTGCCTTTTTGCCCCAATATAAAGAAAATTTCTGCCTTTTATCCCTGAAATAAGTGAAATTTCTGCAATTTTGCCCCAAAATAAGTGAAATTTCTGCAATTTTGCCCCAAAATAAGGGAAATTTCTGGAATTTTGCCCCAAAATAATTGGAATTTCTGGGTTTTGCCCCAAAATAAGGAGAATTTCTGTCTTTTTGCCCTAACATATAGGGAATTCTGCCTTTTTGCCCCACATTTAGGGGAATTTCTGCAATTTTGCTCCAATATACGAGGAATTTCTGCCTTTTTGCCCGAAAATAAGAAGAATGCATATCTTTTTTCCATAAAAAAGGGAAATTTCTTAATTTTTGCTCCAAAATAAGGGGAATTTCTGCTTTTTTGCCTCTAAATATGTGGAATTTCTGTTTTTTTCCCCTCCCAAAAAAAGGGAATTTCTGTCTTTTTGGCCCCAAAATAAAAAAAATTTCTGACTTATTACCCTGAAGTAAGTGAAAATTCTGCAATTTTGCCCCAAAATAAGGGAAATTTCTGCATTTTTGCCCCAAAATAAGGGGAATTTCAGACTTTTTACCTCAAAATAAGAGGAATTTCTGCATTTTTGCCACAAAATATTAGGAATTTCTGCCTTTTTGCCCCCAAAATTAGAAAGAATTCTGCCTTATTTCCCTGAAATAAGTGAAATTTCTGCAATTTTGCCCGAAAATAAGTGAAATTTCTGCAATTTTGCCCCAAAATAAGAGAAATTTCTGCAATTTTGCCCCAAAATACGGAAAATTACTGGAATTTTGCCCCAAAATAAGTGGAAATTCTGAGTTTTGCACTAAAATAAGGAGGATTTCTGTCTTTCTGCGCCAACATATAAAGAATTTCTGCCTTTTTACCCCACAATTAGGGGAATTTCTGCAATTTTGCTTCAAAATACGGGGAATTTCTGCCTTTTTGCCCGAAAATAAGAAGAATGCATACCTTTTTGCCATAAAAAAAGAAATTTCTTCATTTTTGCTCCAAAATAAGTGGAATTTCTGCTTTTTTGGTTCTAAATAAGTGTAATTTCTGTCTTTTTCCCCCAAAACAAAGAAAATTTTTGTCTTTTTTGCTCCAAAATAAGGAAAATTTCTGCCTTTTTTCCCTGAAATAAGTGAAATTTCTGCAATTTTGCCCCAAAATAAGGGAAATTCCTGCTATTTTGCCCCAAAATAAGGGAAATTTCTGGAATTTTGCCTTAAAAGTGGAATTTCTGAGTTTTTCCCCAAAATAAGGAGAATTTCTGTCTTTTTGCCCCAACATATAGAGAATTTCTGCCTTTTTGCCTCATAATTAGGGGAATTTCTGCAATTTTGCCCGAAAATAAGGGAAATTTTTTCCTTTTTGCTTCCAAATAAGAAGAATTTCAGCCTTTTTACGTCAAAATAAGGGGAATTTCTGCATTTTTGCCAAAAAATATTAGGAATTTCTGACTTTTTGCCCCAAAATAAGGAAAATTTCTGCCTTTTTCCCCTGAAATAAGTGAAATATCTGCAATTTTGCCCCAAAATAATTGAAATTTCTGCAATTTTGCCATAAATTAAGTGCAATTTCTGCAATTTTGCCCCAAAATTCGGGAAATTTCTGGAATTTTGCCCCAAAATAAGTGGAATTTCTGAGTTTTGCCCCAAAATAAAAAGAATTTCTGTCTTTTGCCCCAACATATATGGAATTTCTGCATTTTTGCCCCACAATTAGGGGAATTTCTGCAATTTTGCTCCAAAATACGGGGAATTTCTGCTTTTTTGCCAGAAAATAAGAAGAATGTATACCTTATGCCACAAAAAAGGGAAATTTCTTCATTTTTGCTCCAAAATGAGGGAAATTTCTGCTTTTATGCGTCTAAATAAGTGGAATTTCTGTCTTTTTCCCTCAAAACAAAGGGAATTTCTGTCTTTTTTGCCCCAAAATAAGAAAATTTCTGATTTATTACCTTGAAATAAGTGAAATTTCTGCAATTTTGCCCCAAAATAAGGGAAATTTCTGCATTTTTGCCCCCAAATAAGAGGAATTTCAACATTTTTACCTCAAAATGAGGGGAATTTCTGCATTTTTGCCACAAAATATTAGGAATTTCTGCCTTTTTGCCCCAAAATAAGGAAAATTTCTGCCTTTTTTCCTTGAAATAAGTAAAATTTCTGCAATTTTGCCCCAAAATAAGTGAAATTTCTGCAATATTGCCCCAAAATAAGGGAAATTTCTGGAATTTTGCCCCAAAATAAGTGGAATTTCTGGGTTTTGCCCCAAAATAAGGAGAATTTCTGTCTTTTTGCCCTAACATATAGGGAATTCTGCCTTTTTGCCCCACATTTAGGGGAATTTCTGCAATTTTGCTCCAATATACGAGGAATTTCTGCCTTTTTGCCCGAAAATAAGAAGAATGCATATCTTTTTTTCATAAAAAAGTGAAATTTCTTAATTTTTGCTCCAAAATAAGGGGAATTTCTGCTTTTTTGCCTCTAAATATGTGGAATTTCTTTTTTTTTCCACCCCAAAAAAAGGGAATTTCTGTTATTTTGGCCCCAAAATAAAAAAAAATTTCTGACTCATTACCCTGAAGTAAGTGAAAATTCTGCAATTTTGCCCGAAAATAAGGGAAATTTCTGCCTTTTTGCCCCCAAATAAGGGGAATTTCAGCCTTTTTACCTCAAAATAAGGGGAATTTCTGCATTTTTGCCACAAAATATTAGGAATTTCTGCCTTTTTGCCCCAAAAATTAGAAAGAATTCTGCCTTATTTCCCTGAAATAAGTGAAATTTCTGCAATTTTGCCCCAAAATAAGTGAAATTTCTGCAAAATTGCCCCAAAATAAGAGAAATTTCTGCAATTTTGCCCCAAAATACGGGAAATTTCTGGAATTTTGCCCCAAAATAAGTGGAATTTCTGAGTTTTGCCCTAAAATAAGGAGAATTTCTGTCTTTCTGCGCCAACATATAAAGAATTTCTGCCTTTTTGCCCCACAATTAGGGGAATTTCTGCAATTTTGCTCCAAAATACGGGGAATTTCTGCCTTTTTGCCCGAAAATAAGAAGAATGCATACCTTTTTGCCATAAAAAAAAGAAATTTCTTCATTTTTGCTCCAAAATAAGTGGAATTTCTGCTTTTTTGGTTCTAAATAAGTGTAATTTCTGTCTTTTTCCCCCAAAACAAAGAAAATTTTTGTCCTTTTTGCTCCAAAATAAGGAAAATTTCTGCCTTTTTTCCCTGAAATAAGTGAAATTTCTGCAATTTTGCCCCAAAATAAGGGAAATTTCTGCAATTTTGCTCCAAAATACGGGAAATTTCTGGAATTTTGCTTCAAAATAAGTGGAATTTCTGAGTTTTTCTCCAAAATAAGGAGAATTTCTGTCTTTTTGCCCCAACATATAGAGAATTTCTGCCTTTTTGCCTCATAATTAGGGGAATTTCTGCAATTTTGCCCGAAAATAAGGGAAATTTCTTCCTTTTTGCTTCCAAATAAGAAGAATTTCAGCCTTTTTACGTCAAAATAAGGGGAATTTCTGCATTTTTGCCACAAAATATTAGGAATTTCTGACTTTTTGCCCCAAAATAAGGAAAATTTCTGCCTTTTTTTCTCTGAAATAAGTGAAATTTCTGCAATTTTGCCCCAAAATAATTGAAATTTCTGCAATTTTGCCCCAAATTAAGTGAAATTTCTGCAATTTTGCCCCAAAATTCGGGAAATTTCTGGAATTTTGCCCCAAAATAAGTGGAATTTCTGAGTTTTGCCCCAAAATAAAAAGAATTTCTGTCTTTTGCCCCAACATATACGGAATTTCTGCATTTTTGCCCCACAATTAGGGGAATTTCTGCAATTTTGCTCCAAAATACGGGGAATTTCTGCTTTTTTGCCAGAAAATAAGAAGAATGTATACCTTATGCCACAAAAAAGGGAAATTTCTTCATTTTTGCTTCAAAATAAGAGGAAATTCTAACTTTTTACCCTAAAATAAGTGAAATTTCTGCCTTTTTACCCAAAAATACACGGAATTTCTTTTTGCTCCAACATAGAGAAAATTTCTGCCTTTTTGCCCCACAATTAGAGGAATTTCTGCAATTTTGCTCCAAAATACGGGGAATTTCTGCCTTTTTGCCCGAAAATAAGAAGAATGCATACCTTTTTGCCATAAAAAAGGGAAATTTCTTCATTTTTGCTCAAAATAAGGGGAATTTCTGCTTTTCTGCCTCTAAATATGTGGAATTTCTGTCTTTTTCCCCCAAAACAAAAAGAATTCCTTTCGTTTTTGCCCCAAAATAAGGATAATTTCTGCCTTTTTTCCGTTAAATAAGTGAAATTTCTGCAATTTTATCCCCAAAATATGGGAAATTTCTGCCTTTTTGCCCCCAAATAAGAGGAATTTCAGCCTTTTTACCTCAAAATAAGGGGAATTTCTGCATTTTTGCCACAAAATATTAGGAATTTCTACATTTTTGACTTGAAATAAAGAAAATTTCTGCCTTTTTTTCCATGAAATAAGTGAAATTTCTGCAATTTTGCCACAAAATAAGTGAAATTTCTGCAATTTTGCCCCAAAATATGTGAAATTTCTGCAATTTTGCCCCAAAATAAGAAAAATTTCTGGATTTTTGCCCCAAAATAAGATGAATTTCTGAGTTTTGCCCCAAAATAAGGAGAATTTCTGTCTTTTTGCCCCAACATATAGGGAATTTCTGCCTATTTGCCACACAATTAGGGGAATTTCTGCAATTTTGCTCCAAAATACGGGGAATTTCTGCCTTTTTACCCGAAAATAAGAAGAATGCATATATTTTTGCCATAAAAAAGGAAAAATTCTTCATTTTTGCTCCAAAATAAGGGAAATTTCTGCTTTTATGCATCTAAATAAGTGGAATTTCTGTCTTTTTTCCCCAAAACAAAAAGAATTTTTGTCTTTTTCTCCCAAAATAAGAAAATTTCTGATTTATTACCTTGAAATAAGTGAAATTTCTGCAATTTTGCCCCAAAATAAGGGAAATTTCTGCCTTTTTGCCCCCAAATAAGGGGAATTTCAGCCTTTTTACCTCAAAATGAGGGGAATTTCTGCATTTTTGCCACAAAATATTAGGAATTTCTCCCTTTTTGCCCCAAAATAAGGAAAATTTCTGCCTTTTTCCCTGAAATAAGTGAAATTTCTGCAATTTTGCCTCAAAATAAGTGAAATTTCTGCAATTTTTCCCCAAAATAAGGGAAATTTCTGGAATTTGCCCCAAAATAAGTGGAATTTCTGAGTTTTGCCACAAAATAAGGAGAATTTCTGTCCTTTTGCCCTAACATATAGTGAATTCTGCTTTTTTGCCCCACAATTAGGGGAATTTCTGCAATTTTGATCCAAAATACGGGGAATTTCTGCCTTTTTGCCCGAGAATAAGAAGAATGCATAACTTTTTGCCATAAAAAAGGGAAATTTCTTCATTTTTGCTTTAAAATAAGGAAAATTTCTGCTTTTTTGCCTCTAAATATGTGGAATTTCTTTCTTTTTCCCCCAAAACAAAAGGAATTTCTGTCTTTTTGGCCCGAAAATAAAAAAAATTTCTGACTTATTACCCTGAAGTAAGTGAAAATTCTGCAATTTTGCCCCAAAATAAGGGAAATTTCTGCATTTTTGCCCCCAAATAAGGGGAATTTCAGCCTTTTTACCTCAAAATAAGGGGAATTTCTGCATTTTTCCACAAAATATTAGGAATTTCTGTCTTTTTGCCCCAAAAATTAGTAAGATTTCTGCCTTTTTTCCCTGAAATAAGTGAAATTTCTGCAATTTTGCCCCAAAATAAGTGAAATTTCTGCAATTTTGCCCCAAAATACGGGAAATTTCTGGAATTTTGCTTCAAAATAAGTGGAATTTCTGAGTTTTGCCCTAAAATAAGTAGAATTTCTGTCTTTTTGCGCCAACATATAGAGAATTTCTGCTTTTTGCCCCACAACTAAGGGAATTTCTGCATTTTGCTCTAAAATACGGGGAATTTCTTCCTTTTTGCCCGAAAATAAGAAGAATGCATACCTTTTTGCCATTAAAAAAAGGAAATTTCTTCATTTTTGCTCCAAAATAAGGGGAATTTCTGCTTTTTTGGCTCTAAATAAGTGTAATTTCTGTATTTTTCCCCTAAAACAAAGAAAATTTTTGTCTTTTTTTCCCCAAAATAAGGAAAATTTATGCCTTTCGTCTCTGAAATAAGTGAAATTTCTGCAATTTTGCCCCAAAATAAGTGAAATTTCTCCAATTTTGCCCCAAAATAAGGGAAATTTCTGCAATTTTGCCCCAAAATAAGAGAAACTTCTGGAATTTTGCCCCAAAATAAGTGGAATTTCTGAGGTTTGCCCCAAAATAAAGAGAATTTCTGTCTTTTTGCCCCAACATATAGAGAATTTCTGCCTTTTTGCCCCATAATTAGGGGAATTTCTGCAATTTTGCCCGAAAATAAGGGAAATTTCTGACTTTTTGCCCCCAAATAAGAAGAATTTCAGCCTTTTTACCTCAAAATAAGGGGAATTTCTGCATTTTTGCCACAAAATATTAGGAATTTCTGACTTTCTGTCTCAAAATAAGAAAATTTCTGCTTTTCTCCCTGAAATAAGTGAAATTTATGCAATTTGGCCCCAAAATAAGGGAAATTTCTACACTTTTGTACCAAAATAATGGAAATTTCTGGAATTTTGCCTCAAGTTAGTGGAATTTCTGAGTTTTGCCCCAAAATAAGGATAATTTCTGAATTTTTGCCCCAACATATAGGGAATTTCTGCCTTTTTACCTCACAATTAGGGGAATTTCTGCAATTTAGCTCTAAAATACGGGGAATTTCTGCCTTTTTGCCCGAAAATAAGAAGAATGCATACCTTTTTGCCATAAAAAAGGGAAATTTCTTCATTTTTGCTCCAAAATAAGGGGAATTTCTGCATTTCTGCATCTAAAAAAGTGGAATTTCTTTTTTTTTCCCCAAAACAAAAGGAATTTCTGTATTTTTTGCCCCAAAATAAGGAAAAAGTCTGACTTATTACCCTGAAGTAAGTGAAATTTCTGCAATTTTGCCCCAAAATATGAAAAATTTCTGCCTTTTTGCCCCCAAATAAGAGGAATTTCAGCCTTTTTACCTCAAAATAAGGGCAATTTCTGCATTTTTGCCACAAAATATTAGGAATTTCTACATTTTTGCCTTGAAATAAAGAAAATTTCTGCCTTTTTTCCCATGAAATAAGTGAAATTTCTGCAATTTTGCCACAAAATAAGTGAAATTTCTGCAATTTTGCCCCAAAATATGTGAAATTTCTGCAATTTTGCCCCAAAATAAAAAAAAATTTCTGGATTTTTGCCCCAAAATAAGATGAATTTCTGAGTTTTGCCCCAAAATAAGGAGAATTTCTGTCTTTTTGCCCCAACATATAGGGAATTTCTGCCTATTTGCCACACAATTAGGGGAATTTCTGCAATTTTGCTCCAAAATACGGGGAATTTCTGCCTTTTTACCCGAAAATAAGAAGAATGCATATATTTTTGCCATAAAAAAGGGAAATTTCTTCATTTTTGCTCCAAAATAAGGGAAATTTCTGCTTTTATGCGTCTAAATAAGTGGAATTTCTGTCTTTTTCCCCCAAAACAAAGGGAATTTCTGTATTTTTTCCCCAAAATAAGAAAATTTCTGATTTATTACCTTGAAATAAGTGAATTTTCTGCAATTTTGCCCCAAAATAAGGGAAATTTCTGCCTTTTTGCCCCCAAATAAGGGGAATTTCAGCCTTTTTACCTCAAAATAAGAGGAATTTCTGCATTTTTGCCACAAAATATTAGGAATTTCTGCCTTTTTGCCCCCAAAATTAGAAAGAATTCTGCCTTATTTCCCTGAAATAAGTGAAATTTCTGCAATTTTGCCCCAAAATAAGTGAAATTTCTGCAATTTTGCCCCAAAATAAGAGAAATTTCTGCAATTTTGCCCCAATATACGGAAATTTACTGGAATTTTGCCCCAAAATAAGTGGAATTTCTGAGTTTTGCCCTAAAATAAGGAGAATTTCTGTCTTTCTGCGCCAACATATAAAGAATTTCTGCCTTTTTACCCCACAATTAGGGGAATTTCTGCAATTTTGCTCCAAAATACGGGGAATTTCTGCCTTTTTGCCCGAAAATAAGAAGAATGCATACCTTTTTGCCATAAAAAAAAGAAATTTCTTCATTTTTGCTCCAAAATAAGTGGAATTTCTGCTTTTTTGGTTCTAAATAAGTGTAATTTCTGTCTTTTTCCCCCAAAACAAAGAAAATTTTTGTCTTTTTTGCTCCAAAATAAGGAAAATTTCTGCCTTTTTTCCCTGAAATAAGTGAAATTTCTGCAATTTTGCCCCAAAATAAGGGAAATTCCTGCTATTTTGCCCCAAAATAAGGGAAATTTCTGGAATTTTGCCTTAAAAGTGGAATTTCTGAGTTTTTCCCCAAAATAAGGAGAATTTCTGTCTTTTTGCCCAAACATATAGAGAATTTCTGCCTTTTTGCCTCATAATTAGGGGAATTTCTGCAATTTTGCCCGAAAATAAGGGAAATTTCTTCCTTTTTGCTTCCAAATAAGAAGAATTTCAGCCTTTTTACGTCAAAATAAGGGGAATTTCTGCATTTTTGCCACAAAATATTAGGAATTTCTGACTTTTTGCCCCAAAATAAGGAAAATTTCTGCCTTTTTTCCCTGAAATAAGTGAAATTTCTGCAATTTTGCCCCAAAATAATTGAAATTTCTGCAATTTTGCCCCAAATTAAGTGAAATTTCTGCAATTTTGCCCCAAAATTCGGGAAATTTCTGGAATTTTGCCCCAAAATAAGTGGAATTTCTGAGTTTTGCCCCAAAATAAAAAGAATTTCTGTCTTTTGCCCCAACATATACGGAATTTCTGCATTTTTGCCCCACAATTAGGGGAATTTCTGCAATTTTGCTCCAAAATACGGGGAATTTCTGCTTTTTTGCCAGAAAATAAGAAGAATGTATACCTTATGCCACAAAAAAGGGAAATTTCTTCATTTTTGCTCCAAAATGAGGGAAATTTCTGCTTTTATGCGTCTAAATAAGTGGAATTTCTGTCTTTTTCCCTCAAAACAAAGGGAATTTCTGTCTTTTTTGCCCCAAAATAAGAAAATTTCTGATTTATTACCTTGAAATAAGTGAAATTTCTGCAATTTTGCCGCAAAATAAGGGAAATTTCTGCATTTTTGCCCCCAAATAAGAGGAATTTCAGCATTTTTACCTCAAAATGAGGGGAATTTCTGCATTTTTGCCACAAAATATTAGGAATTTCTGCCTTTTTGCCCCAAAATAAGGAAAATTTCTGCCTTTTTTCCCTGAAATAAGTAAAATTTCTGCAATTTTGCCACAAAATAAGTGAAATTTCTGCAATTTTGCCCCAAAATAAGGGAAATTTCTGGAATTTTGCCCCAAAATAAGTGGAATTTCTGGGTTTTGCCCCAAAATAAGGAGAATTTCTGTCTTTTTGCCCTAACATATAGGGAATTCTGCCTTTTTGCCCCACATTTAGGGGAATTTCTGCAATTTTGCTCCAATATACGAGGAATTTCTGCCTTTTTGCCCGAAAATAAGAAGAATGCATATCTTTTTTTCATAAAAAAGTGAAATTTCTTAATTTTTGCTCCAAAATAAGGGGAATTTCTGCTTTTTTGCCTCTAAATATGTGGAATTTCTGTTTTTTTCCACCCCAAAAAAAGGGAATTTCTCTTATTTTGGCCCCAAAATAAAAAAAAATTTCTGACTCATTACCCTGAATTAAGTGAAAATTCTGCAATTTTGCCCGAAAATAAGGGAAATTTCTGCCTTTTTGCCCCCAAATAAGGGGAATTTCAGCCTTTTTACCTCAAAATAAGGGGAATTTCTGCATTTTTGCCACAAAATATTAGGAATTTCTGCCTTTTTGCCCCCAAAATTAGAAAGAATTCTGCCTTATTTCCCTGAAATAAGTGAAATTTCTGCAATTTTGCCCCAAAATAAGTGAAATTTCTGCAATTTTGCCCCAAAATAAGAGAAATTTCTGCAATTTTGCCCCAAAATACGGGAAATTTCTGGAATTTTGCCCCAAAATAAGTGGAATTTCTGAGTTTTGCCCTAAAATAAGGAGAATTTCTGTCTTTCTGCGCCAACATATAAAGAATTTCTGCCTTTTTGCCCCACAATTAGGGGAATTTCTGCAATTTTGCTCCAAAATACGGGGAATTTCTGCCTTTTTGCCCGAAAATAAGAAGAATGCATACCTTTTTGCCATAAAAAAATAAAATTTCTTCATTTTTGCTCCAAAATAAGTGGAATTTCTGCTTTTTTGGTTCTAAATAAGTGTAATTTCTGTCTTTTTCCCCCAAAACAAAGAAAATTTTTGTCTTTTTTGCTCCAAAATAAGGAAAATTTCTGCCTTTTTTCCCTGAAATAAGTGAAATTTCTGCAATTTTGCCCCAAAATAAGGGAAATTCCTGCTATTTTGCCCCAAAATAAGGGAAATTTCTGGAATTTTGCCCCAAAAGTGGAATTTCTGAGTTTTTCCCCAAAATAAGGAGAATTTCTGTCTTTTTGCCCCAACATATAGAGAATTTCTGCCTTTTTGCCTCATAATTAGGGGAATTTCTGCAATTTTGCCCGAAAATAAGGGAAATTTCTTCCTTTTTGCTTCCAAATAAGAAGAATTTCAGCCTTTTTACGTCAAAATAAGGGGAATTTCTGCATTTTTGCCACAAAATATTAGGAATTTCTGACTTTTTGCCCCAAAATAAGGAAAATTTCTGCCTTTTTTCCCTGAAATAAGTGAAATTTCTGCAATTTTGCCCCAAAATAATTGAAATTTCTGCAATTTTGCCCCAAATTAAGTGAAATTTCTGCAATTTTGCCCCAAAATTCGGGAAATTTCTGGAATTTTGCCCCAAAATAAGTGGAATTTCTGAGTTTTGCCCCAAAATAAAAAGAATTTCTGTCTTTTGCCCCAACATATACGGAATTTCTGCATTTTTGCCCCACAATTAGGGGAATTTCTGCAATTTTGCTCCAAAATACGGGGAATTTCTGCTTTTTTGCCAGAAAATAAGAAGAATGTATACCTTATGCCACAAAAAAGGGAAATTTCTTCATTTTTGCTTCAAAATAAGAGGAAATTCTAACTTTTAACCCTAAAATAAGTGAAATGTCTGCCTTTTTACCCAAAAATACACAGAATTACTTTTTGCTCCAACATAGAGAAAATTTCTGCCTTTTTGCCCCACAATTAGAGGAATTTCTGCAATTTTGCTCCAAAATACGGGGAATTTCTGCCTTTTTGCCCGAAAATAAGAAGAATGCATACCTTTTTGCCATAAAAAAGGGAAATTTCTTCATTTTTGCTCAAAATAAGGGGAATTTCTGCTTTTCTGCCTCTAAATAAGTGGAATTTCTGTTTTTTTCCTCCAAAACAAAAGGAATTCCTTTCTTTTTTGCCCCAAAATAAGGATAATTTCTGCCTTTTTTCCGTTAAATAAGTGAAATTTCTGCAATTTTATCCCCAAAATATGGGAAATTTCTGCCTTTTTGCCCCCAAATAAGAGGAATTTCAGCCTTTTTACCTCAAAATAAGGGGAATTTCTGCATTTTGCCACAAAATATTAGGAATTTCTACATTTTTGCCTTGAAATAAAGAAAATTTCTGCCTTTTTTTCCATGAAATAAGTGAAATTTCTGCAAATTTGCCACAAAATAAGTGAAATTTCTGCAATTTTGCCCCAAAATATGTGAAATTTCTGCAATTTTGCCCCAAAATAAGAAAAATTTCTGGATTTTTGCCCCAAAATAAGATGAATTTCTGAGTTTTGCCCCAAAATAAGGAGAATTTCTGTCTTTTTGCCCCAACATATAGGGAATTTCTGCCTATTTGCCACACAATTAGGGGAATTTCTGCAATTTTGCTCCAAAATACGGGGAATTTCTGCCTTTTTACCCGAAAATAAGAAGAATGCATATATTTTTGCCATAAAAAAGGAAAAATTCTTCATTTTTGCTCCAAAATAAGGGAAATTTCTGCTTTTATGCGTCTAAATAAGTGGAATTTCTGTCTTTTTCCCCCAAAACAAAGGGAATTTCTGTCTTTTTCTCCCAAAAAAAGAAAATTTCTGATTTATTACCTTGAAATAAGTGAAATTTCTGCAATTTTGCCCCAAAATAAGGGAAATTTCTGCCTTTTTGCCCCCAAATAAGGGGAATTTCAGCCTTTTTACCTCAAAATAAGGGGAATTTCTGCATTTTTGCCACAAAATATTAGGAATTTCTCCCTTTTTGCCCCAAAATAAGGAAAATTTCTGCCTTTTTCCCTGAAATAAGTGAAATTTCTGCAATTTTGCCCCAAAATAAGTGAAGTTTCTGCAATTTTTCCCCAAAATAAAGGAAATTTCTGGAATTTACCCCAAAATAAGTGGAATTTCTGAGTTTTGCCCCAAAATAAGGAGAATTTCTGTCCTTTTGCCCTAACATATAGTGAATTCTGCTTTTTTGCCCCACAATTAGGGGAATTTCTGCAATTTTGATCCAAAATACGGGGAATTTCTGCCTTTTTGCCCGAGAATAAGAAGAATGCATAACTTTTTGCCATAAAAAAGGGAAATTTCTTCATTTTTGCTTTAAAATAAGGAAAATTTCTGCTTTTTTGCCTCTAAATATGTGGAATTTCTGTCTTTTTCCCCCAAAACAAAAGGAATTTCTGTCTTTTTGGCCCGAAAATAAAAAAAAATTTCTGACTTATTACCCTGAAGTAAGTGAAAATTCTGCAATTTTGCCCCAAAATAAGGGAAATTTCTGCCTTTTTGCCCCCAAATAAGGGGAATTTCAGCCTTTTTACCTCAAAATAAGGGGAATTTCTGCATTTTTCCACAAAATATTAGGAATTTCTGTCTTTTTGCCCCAAAAATTAGTAAGATTTCTGCCTTTTTTCCCTGAAATAAGTGAAATTTCTGCAATTTTGCCCCAAAATAAGTGTAATTTCTGCAATTTTGCCCCAAAATATGGGAAATTTCTGGAATTTTGCTTCAAAATAAGTGGAATTTCTGAGTTTTGCCCTAAAATAAGTAGAATTTCTGTCTTTTTGCGCCAACATATAGAGAATTTCTGCTTTTTGCCCCACAACTAGGGGAATTTCTGCATTTTGCTCTAAAATACGGGGAATTTCTTCCTTTTTGCCCGAAAATAAGAAGAATGCATACCTTTTTGCCATTAAAAAAAGGAAATTTCTTCATTTTTGCTCCAAAATAAGGGGAATTTCTGCTTTTTTGGCTCTAAATAAGTGTAATTTCTGTATTTTTCCCCTAAAACAAAGAAAATTTTTGTCTTTTTTTCCCCAAAATAAGGAAAATTTATGCCTTTCGTCTCTGAAATAAGTGAAATTTCTGCAATTTTGCCCCAAAATAAGTGAAATTTCTCCAATTTTGCCCCAAAATAAGGGAAATTTCTGCAATTTTGCCCCAAAATAAGAGAAACTTCTGGAATTTTGCCTCAAAATAAGTGGAATTTCTGAGGTTTGCCCCAAAATAAGGAGAATTTCTGTCTTTTTGCCCCAACATATAGAGAATTTCTGCCTTTTTGCCCCATAATTAGGGGAATTTCTGCAATTTTGCCCGAAAATAAAGGAAATTTCTGACTTTTTGCCCCCAAATAAGAAGAATTTCAGCCTTTTTACCTCAAAATAAGGGGAATTTCTGCATTTTTGCCACAAAATATTAGGAATTTCTGACTTTCTGCCCCAAAATAAGAAAATTTCTGCTTTTCTCCCTGAAATAAGTGAAATTTATGCAATTTGGCCCCAAAATAAGGGAAATTTCTACACTTTTGTACCAAAATAATGGAAATTTCTGGAATTTTGCCTCAAGTTAGTGGAATTTCTGAGTTTTGCCCCAAAATAAGGATAATTTCTGAATTTTTGCCCCAACATATAGGGAATTTCTGCCTTTTTGCCTCACAATTAGGGGAATTTCTGCAATTTAGCTCCAAAATACGGGGAATTTCTGCCTTTTTGCCCGAAAATAAGAAGAATGCATACCTTTTTGCCATAAAAAAGGGAAATTTCTTCATTTTTGCTCCAAAATAAGGGGAATTTCTGCATTTCTGCATCTAAAAAAGTGGAATTTCTTATTTTTTCCCCAAAACAAAAGGAATTTCTGTATTTTTTGCCCCAAAATAAGAAAAAAGTCTGACTTATTACCCTGAAGTAAGTGAAATTTCTGCAATTTTGCCCCAAAATATGAAAAATTTCTGCCTTTTTGCCCCCAAATAAGAGGAATTTCAGCCTTTTTACCTCAAAATAAGGGCAATTTCTGCATTTTTGCCACAAAATATTAGGAATTTCTACATTTTTGCCTTGAAATAAAAAAAATTTCTGCCTTTTTTCCCATGAAATAAGTGAAATTTCTGCAATTTTGCCACAAAATAAGTGAAATTTCTGCAATTTTGCCCCAAAATATGTGAAATTTCTGCAATTTTGCCCCAAAATAAAAAAAATTTCTGGATTTTTGCCCCAAAATAAGATGAATTTCTGAGTTTTGCCCCAAAATAAGGAGAATTTCTGTCTTTTTGCCCCAACATATAGGGAATTTCTGCCTATTTGCCACACAATTAGGGGAATTTCTGCAATTTTGCTCCAAAATACGGGGAATTTCTGCCTTTTTGCCCGAAAATAAGAAGAATGCATATATTTTTGCCATAAAAAAGGGAAATTTCTTCATTTTTGCTCCAAAATAAGGGAAATTTCTGCTTTTATGCGTCTAAATAAGTGGAATTTCTGTCTTTTTCCCCCAAAACAAAGGGAATTTCTGTCTTTTTTCCCCAAAATAAGAAAATTTCTGATTTATTACCTTGAAATAAGTGAAATTTCTGCAATTTTGCCCCAAAATAAGGGAAATTTCTGCCTTTTTGCCCCCAAATAAGGGGAATTTCAGCCTTTTTACCTCAAAATAAGGGGAATTTCTGCATTTTTGCCACAAAATATTAGGAATTTCTCCCTTTTTGCCCCAAAATAAGGAAAATTTCTGCCTTTTTCCCTGAAATAAGTGAAATTTCTGCAATTTTGCCCCAAAATAAGTGAAGTTTCTGCAATTTTTCCCCAAAATAAAGGAAATTTCTGGAATTTACCCCAAAATAAGTGGAATTTCTGAGTTTTGCCCCAAAATAAGGAGAATTTCTGTCCTTTTGCCCTAACATATAGTGAATTCTGCTTTTTTGCCCCACAATTAGGGGAATTTCTGCAATTTTGATCCAAAATACGGGGAATTTCTGCCTTTTTGCCCGAGAATAAGAAGAATGCATAACTTTTTGCCATAAAAAAGGGAAATTTCTTCATTTTTGCTTTAAAATAAGGAAAATTTCTGCTTTTTTGCCTCTAAATATGTGGAATTTCTGTCTTTTTCCCCCAAAACAAAAGGAATTTCTGTCTTTTTGGCCCGAAAATAAAAAAAAATTTCTGACTTATTACCCTGAAGTAAGTGAAAATTCTGCAATTTTGCCCCAAAATAAGGGAAATTTCTGCCTTTTTGCCCCCAAATAAGGGGAATTTCAGCCTTTTTACCTCAAAATAAGGGGAATTTCTGCATTTTTCCACAAAATATTAGGAATTTCTATCTTTTTGCCCCAAAAATTAGTAAGATTTCTGCCTTTTTTCCCTGAAATAAGTGAAATTTCTGCAATTTTGCCCCAAAATAAGTGTAATTTCTGCAATTTTGCCCCAAAATATGGGAAATTTCTGGAATTTTGCTTCAAAATAAGTGGAATTTCTGAGTTTTGCCCTAAAATAAGTAGAATTTCTGTCTTTTTGCGCCAACATATAGAGAATTTCTGCTTTTTGCCCCACAACTAGGGGAATTTCTGCATTTTGCTCTAAAATACGGGGAATTTCTTCCTTTTTGCCCGAAAATAAGAAGAATGCATACCTTTTTGCCATTAAAAAAAGGAAATTTCTTCATTTTTGCTCCAAAATAAGGGGAATTTCTGCTTTTTTGGCTCTAAATAAGTGTAATTTCTGTATTTTTCCCCTAAAACAAAGAAAATTTTTGTCTTTTTTTCCCCAAAATAAGGAAAATTTATGCCTTTCGTCTCTGAAATAAGTGAAATTTCTGCAATTTTGCCCCAAAATAAGTGAAATTTCTCCAATTTTGCCCCAAAATAAGGGAAATTTCTGCAATTTTGCCCCAAAATAAGAGAAACTTCTGGAATTTTGCCTCAAAATAAGTGGAATTTCTGAGGTTTGCCCCAAAATAAGGAGAATTTCTGTCTTTTTGCCCCAACATATAGAGAATTTCTGCCTTTTTGCCCCATAATTAGGGGAATTTCTGCAATTTTGCCCGAAAATAAAGGAAATTTCTGACTTTTTGCCCCCAAATAAGAAGAATTTCAGCCTTTTTACCTCAAAATAAGGGGAATTTCTGCATTTTTGCCACAAAATATTAGGAATTTCTGACTTTCTGCCCCAAAATAAGAAAATTTCTGCTTTTCTCCCTGAAATAAGTGAAATTTATGCAATTTGGCCCCAAAATAAGGGAAATTTCTACACTTTTGTACCAAAATAATGGAAATTTCTGGAATTTTGCCTCAAGTTAGTGGAATTTCTGAGTTTTGCCCCAAAATAAGGATAATTTCTGAATTTTTGCCCCAACATATAGGGAATTTCTGCCTTTTTGCCTCACAATTAGGGGAATTTCTGCAATTTAGCTCCAAAATACGAGGAATTTCTGCCTTTTTGCCCGAAAATAAGAAGAATGCATACCTTTTTGCCATAAAAAAGGGAAATTTCTTCATTTTTGCTCCAAAATAAGGGGAATTTCTGCATTTCTGCATCTAAAAAAGTGGAATTTCTTATTTTTTCCCCAAAACAAAAGGAATTTCTGTATTTTTTGCCCCAAAATAAGAAAAAAGTCTGACTTATTACCCTGAAGTAAGTGAAATTTCTGCAATTTTGCCCCAAAATATGAAAAATTTCTGCCTTTTTGCCCCCAAATAAGAGGAATTTCAGCCTTTTTACCTCAAAATAAGGGCAATTTCTGCATTTTTGCCACAAAATATTAGGAATTTCTACATTTTTGCCTTGAAATAAAGAAAATTTCTGCCTTTTTTCCCATGAAATAAGTGAAATTTCTGCAATTTTGCCACAAAATAAGTGAAATTTCTGCAATTTTGCCCCAAAATATGTGAAATTTCTGCAATTTTGCCCCAAAATAAAAAAAATTTCTGGATTTTTGCCCCAAAATAAGATGAATTTCTGAGTTTTGCCCCAAAATAAGGAGAATTTCTGTCTTTTTGCCCCAACATATAGGGAATTTCTGCCTATTTGCCACACAATTAGGGGAATTTCTGCAATTTTGCTCCAAAATATGGGGAATTTCTGCCTTTTTGCCCGAAAATAAGAAGAATGCATATATTTTTGCCATAAAAAAGGGAAATTTCTTCATTTTTGCTCCAAAATAAGGGAAATTTCTGCTTTTATGCGTCTAAATAAGTGGAATTTCTGTCTTTTTCCCCCAAAACAAAGGGAATTTCTGTCTTTTTTCCCCAAAATAAGAAAATTTCTGATTTATTACCTTGAAATAAGTGAAATTTCTGCAATTTTGCCCCAAAATAAGGGAAATTTCTGCCTTTTTGCCCCCAAATAAGGGGAATTTCAGCCTTTTTACCTCAAAATAAGAGGAATTTCTGCATTTTTGCCACAAAATATTAGGAATTTCTGCCTTTTTGCCCCCAAAATTAGAAAGAATTCTGCCTTATTTCCCTGAAATAAGTGAAATTTCTGCAATTTTGCCCCAAAATAAGTGAAATTTCTGCAATTTTGCCCCAAAATAAGATAAATTTCTGCAATTTTGCACCAAAATACGGAAATTTACTGGAATTTTGCCCCAAAATAAGTGGAATTTCTGAGTTTTGCCCTAAAATAAGGAGAATTTCTGTCTTTCTGCACCAACATATAAAGAATTTCTGCCTTTTTACCCTACAATTAGGGGAATTTCTGCAATTTTGCTCCAAAATACGGGGAATTTCTGCCTTTTTGCCCGAAAATAAGAAGAATGCATACCTTTTTGCCATAAAAATAGAAATTTCTTCATTTTTGCTCCAAAATAAGTGGAATTTCTGCTTTTTTGGTTCTAAATAAGTGTAATTTCTGTCTTTTTCCCCCAAAACAAAGAAAATTTTTGTCTTTTTTGCTCCAAAATAAGGAAAATTTCTGCCTTTTTTCCCTGAAATAAGTGAAATTTCTGCAATTTTGCCCCAAAATAAGGGAAATTCCTGCTATTTTGCCCCAAAATAAAGGAAATTTCTGGAATTTTGCCTTAAAAGTGGAATTTCTGAGTTTTTCCCCAAAATAAGGAGAATTTCTGTCTTTTTGCCCCAACATATAGAGAATTTCTGCCTTTTTGCCTCATAATTAGGGGAATTTCTGCAATTTTGCCCGAAAATAAGGGAAATTTCTTCCTTTTTGCTTCCAAATAAGAAGAATTTCAGCCTTTTTACGTCAAAATAAGGGGAATTTCTGCATTTTTGCCAAAAAATATTAGGAATTTCTGACTTTTTGCCCCAAAATAAGGAAAATTTCTGCCTTTTTCCCCTGAAATAAGTGAAATATCTGCAATTTTGCCCCAAAATAATTGAAATTTCTGCAATTTTGCCCCAAATTAAGTGCAATTTCTGCAATTTTGCCCCAAAATTCGGGAAATTTCTGGAATTTTGCCCCAAAATAAGTGGAATTTCTGAGTTTTGCCCCAAAATAAAAAGAATTTCTGTCTTTTGCCCCAACATATATGGAATTTCTGCATTTTTGCCCCACAATTAGGGGAATTTCTGCAATTTTGCTCCAAAATACGGGGAATTTCTGCTTTTTTGCCAGAAAATAAGAAGAATGTATACCTTATGCCACAAAAAAGGGAAATTTCTTCATTTTTGCTCCAAAATGAGGGAAATTTCTGCTTCTATGCGTCTAAATAAGTGGAATTTCTGTCTTTTTCCCTCAAAACAAAGGGAATTTCAGTCTTTTTTGCCCAAAAATAAGAAAATTTCTGATTTATTACCTTGAAATAAGTGAAATTTCTGCAATTTTGCCCCAAAATAAGGGAAATTTCTGCATTTTTGCCCCCAAATAAGAGGAATTTCAGCATTTTTACCTCAAAATGAGGGGAATTTCTGCATTTTTGCCACAAAATATTAGGAATTTCTGCCTTTTTGCCCCAAAATAAGGAAAATTTCTGCCTTTTTTCCCTGAAATAAGTAAAATTTCTGCAATTTTGCCACAAAATAAGTGAAATTTCTGCAATTTTGCCCCAAAATAAGGGAAATTTCTGGAATTTTGCCCCAAAATAAGTGGAATTTCTGGGTTTTGCCCCAAAATAAGGAGAATTTCTGTCTTTTTGCCCTAACATATAGGGAATTCTGCCTCTTTGCCCCACATTTAGGGGAATTTCTGCAATTTTGCTCCAATATACGAGGAATTTCTGCCTTTTTGCCCGAAAATAAGAAGAATGCATATCTTTTTTTCATAAAAAAGTGAAATTTCTTAATTTTTGCTCCAAAATAAGGGGAATTTCTGCTTTTTTGCCTCTAAATATGTGGAATTTCTGTTTTTTTCCACCCCAAAAAAAGGGAATTTCTGTTATTTTGGCCCCAAAATAAAAAAAAAATTACTGACACATTACCCTGAAGTAAGTGAAAATTCTGCAATTTTGCCCGAAAATAAGGGAAATTTCTGCCTTTTTGCCCCCAAATAAGGGGAATTTCAGCCTTTTTACCTCAAAATAAGGGGAATTTCTGCATTTTTGCCACAAAATATTAGGAATTTCTGCATTTTTGCCCCAAAAATTAGAAAGAATTCTGCCTTATTTCTCTGAAATATGTGAAATTTCTGCAATTTTGCCCCCAAATAAGTGAAATTTCTGCAATTTTGCCCCAAAATAAGAGAAATTTCTGCAATTTTGCCCCAAAATACAGGAAATTTCTGGAATTTTGCCCCAAAATAAGTGGAATTTCTGAGTTTTGCCCTAAAATAAGGAGAATTTCTGTCTTTCTGCGCCAACATATAAAGAATTTCTGCCTTTTTGCCCCACAATTAGGGGAATTTCTGCAATTTTGCTCCAAAATACGGGGAATTTCTGCCTTTTTGCCCGAAAATAAGAAGAATGCATACCTTTTTGCCATAAAAAAAAGAAATTTCTTCATTTTTGCTCCAAAATAAGTGGAATTTCTGCTTTTTTGGTTCTAAATAAGTGTAATTTCTGTCTTTTTCCCCCAAAACAAAGAAAATTTTTGTCTTTTTTGCTCCAAAATAAGGAAAATTTCTGCCTTTTTTCCCTGAAATAAGTGAAATTTCTGCAATTTTGCCCCAAAATAAGGGAAATTCCTGCTATTTTGCCCCAAAATAAGGGAAATTTCTGGAATTTTGCCCCAAAAGTGGAATTTCTGAGTTTTTCCCCAAAATAAGGAGAATTTCTGTCTTTTTGCCCCAACATATAGAGAATTTCTGCCTTTTTGCCTCATAATTAGGGGAATTTCTGCAATTTTGCCCGAAAATAAGGGAAATTTCTTCCTTTTTGCTTCCAAATAAGAAGAATTTCAGCCTTTTTACGTCAAAATAAGGGGAATTTCTGCATTTTTGCCACAAAATATTAGGAATTTCTGACTTTTTGCCCCAAAATAAGGAAAATTTCTGCCTTTTTTCCCTGAAATAAGTGAAATTTCTGCAATTTTGCCCCAAAATATTTGAAATTTCTGCAATTTTGCCACAAATTAAGTGAAATTTCTGCAATTTTGCCCCAAAATTCGGGAATTTTCTGGAATTTTGCCCCAAAATAAGTGGAATTTCTGAGTTTTGCCCCAAAATAAAAAGAATTTCTGTCTTTTGCCCCAACATATACGGAATTTCTGCATTTTTGCCCCACAATTAGGGGAATTTCTGCAATTTTGCTCCAAAATACGGGGAATTTCTGCTTTTTTGCCAGAAAATAAGAAGAATGTATACCTTATGCCAAAAAAAGGGAAATTTCTTCATTTTTGCCTCAAAATAAGAGGAAATTCTAACTTTTTACCCTAAAATAAGTGAAATTTCTGCCTTTTTACCCAAAAATACACGGAATTTCTTTTTGCTCCAACATAGAGAAAATTTCTGCCTTTTTGCCCCACAATTAGAGGAATTTCTGCAATTTTGCTCCAAAATACGGGGAATTTCTGCCTTTTTGCCCGAAAATAAGAAGAATGCATACCTTTTTGCCATAAAAAATGGAAATTTCTTCATTTTTGCTCAAAATAAGGGGAATTTCTGCTTTTCTCCCTCTAAATAAGTGGAATTTCTGTCTTTTTCCCCCAAAACAAAAGGAATTCCTTTCTTTTTTGCCCCAAAATAAGAATAATTTCTGCCTTTTTTCCATTAAATAAGTGAAATTTCTGCAATTTTATCCCCAAAATATGGGAAATTTCTGCCTTTTTGCCCCCAAATAAGAGGAATTTCAGCCTTTTTACCTCAAAATAAGGGGAATTTCTGCATTTTTGCCACAAAATATTAGGAATTTCTACATTTTTGCCTTGAAATAAAGAAAATTTCTGCCTTTTTTTCCATGAAATAAGTGAAATTTCTGCAGTTTTGCCACAAAATAAGTGAAATTTTTGCAATTTTGCCCCAAAATATGTGAAATTTCTGCAATTTTGCCCCAAAATAAGAAAAATTTCTGGATTTTTGCCCCAAAATAAGATGAATTTCTGAGTTTTGCCCCAAAATAATAAGAATTTCTGTCTTTTTGCCCCAACATATAGGGAATTTCTGCCTATTTGCCACACAATTAGGGGAATTTCTGCAATTTTGCTCCAAAATACGGGGAGTTTCTGCCTTTTTGCCCGAAAATAAGAAGAAGGCATACCTTTTTGCCATAAAAAAACAAAATTTCTTCATTTTTGCTCCAAAATAAGGGGAATTTCTGCTTTTTTGCCTCTAAATAAGTGGAATTTCTGTCTTTTTCCACAAAACAAAGGTAATTCCTGTCTTTTTTGCCCCAAAATAAGGAAAAATTCTGACTTATTACCATGAAATAAGTGAAATTTCTGCAATTTTGCCCCAAAATAAGGGAAATTTTTGCCTTTTTTCCCCGAAGTAAGGGGAATTTCAGCCTTTTTACTTCAAAATAAGGGGAATTTCTGCATTTTTGCCACATAATATTAGGAATTTCTGCCTTTCTGCTTCAAAATGGGAAAACTTCTGTTTTTTTTCCCTAAAATAAGTGAAATTTCTGTAATGTTGCCCCAAAATAAGTGAAATTTTTGCAATTTTGCCCCAAAATAAGGGAAAATTCTGGAATTTTGCCCCAAAATAAGTGGAATTTCAAGTTTTGCCCCAAAATAAGGAGAATTTCTGTTTTTTTGCCCCAACATATAGGCAATTTCTGACTTTTTGCCCCAGAATTAGGGGAATTTTTAAAAATTTGCTCCAAAATACGGGGAATTGCTGCCTTTTTGCCCGAAAATAAGAAGAATGCATAACTTTTTGTCATAAAAATCGGAAATTTCATCATTTTTGCTCCGAAATAATTGGAATTTCTGCTTTTTTGCCTCTAAATAAGTGGAATTTCTGTCTTTTTTGCCCCAAAATAAGAAAAAATTCTGACTTATTACCCTGAAGTAAGTGAAATTTCTGTAATTTTGCCCCAAAATATAGGAAATTTCTGCCTTTCTGCCCCCTAATAAGGGGAAATTCAGCCTTTTTACCTCAAAATAAGGGGAATTTCTGCATTTTTGCCACAAAATATTAGGAATTTCTGGTTTTTGCCCCAAAATAAGGAAAATTTCTGCCTTTTTTCCCTGAAATAAGTGAAATGTCTGCAATTTTGCGCCAAAAAAAGTGAAATTTTTGCAATTTTGCCCCAAAATAAGGGAAATTACTGGAATTTTGCCCCAAAATAAGTGGAATTTCTGAGTTTTGCCCCAAAATAAAGAGAATTTCTGTCTTTTTGCCCTAACATATAGGGAATTTCTGCCTTTTTGCCCCATATTTAGGGGAATTTCTGCAATTTTGCTCCAAAATACGGGGAATTTCTGTTTTTTGGCCCGAAAATAAGAAGTATCCATACCTTTTTGCCATAAAAAATTTAAATTTCTTCATCTTTGCTCCAAAATAAGGGGAATTTCTGCTTTTTTGCCTCTAAATAAGTGGAATTTCTGTTTTTTCCCTCAAAACAAAGGTTATTCATGTTTTTTTGCCCCAAAATCAGAAAAATTTCTGACTTATTACCCTGAAATAAGTGAAATTTCTGCAATTTTGCCCCAAAATAAGGGAAATTTCTGGATTTTTGCCGCAAAATAAGTGGAATTTCTGAGTTTTGCCCCAATATAAAAAGAATTTCTGTCTTTTTGCCCCAACATATTGGGAATTTCTGCTTTTGCCCCACAATTAGGGGAATTTCTGCAATTTTGCTCCAAAATACGGGGAATTTCTGCCTTTTTGCCCGAAAATAAGAAGAATGCATACTTTTTGCCATAAAAAAACAAAATTTCTTCATTTTTGCTCCAAAATAAGGGGAATTTCTGCTTTTTTCCTCTAAATAAGTGGAATTTCTGTCTTTTTCCCCCAAAACAAAGGGAATTCCTGTCTTTTTTGCCCCAAAATAAGAAAAATTCTGACTTATTACCCTGAAATAAGTGAAATTTCTGCAATTTTGCCCCAAAATAAGGGAAATTTCTGCTTTTTTTCCCTGAAATAAGAAGAATTTCAGCCTTTTTACTTCAAAATAAGGGGAATTTCTGCATTTTTGCCACATAATATTAGGAATTTCTGCCTTTTTGCTACAAAATAGGAAAACTTCTGCTTTTTTTCCCTGAAATAAGTGAAATTTCTGCAATGTTGCCCCAAAATAAGTGAAATTTTTGCAATTTTGCCCCAAAGTAAGGGAAATTTCTGGAATCTTGCCCCAAAATAAGTGGAATTTCTGAGTTTTGCCCCAAAATAAGGTGAATTTCCGTTTTTTTGCCCCAACATATAGGCAATTTCTGACTTGTTGCCCCAGAATTAGGGGAATTTTTAAAATTTTGCCCCAAAATACGGGGAATTTCTGCCTTTTTGCCCGAAAATAAGAAGAATGCATAACTTTTTATCATAAAAATGGGAAATTTCATCATTTTTGCTCCGAAATAAGTGGAATTTCTGCTTTTTTGCCTCTAAATAAGTGGAATTTCTGTTTTTTTGCCCAAAATAAAAAAAAATTCTGACTTATTACCCTGAAGTAAGTGAAATTTCTGTAATTTTGCCCCAAAATATAGGAAATTTCTGCCTTTCTGCCCCCTAATAAGGGGAAATTCAGCCTTTTTACCTCAAAATAAGGGGAATTTCTGCATTTTTGCCACAAAATATTAGGAATTTCTGGTTTTTGTCCCAAAATAAGGAAAATTTCTGCCTTTTTTCCCTGAAATAAGTGAAATTTCTGCAATTTTGCGCCAAAAGAAGTGAAATATTTGCAATTTTGCCCCAAAATAAGGGAAATTACTGGAATTTTGCCCCAAAATATGTGGAATTTCTGAGTTTTGCCCCAAAATAAAGAGAATTTCTGTCTTTTTGCCCTAACATATAGGGAATTTCTGCCTTTTTGCCCCATATTTAGGGGAATTTCTGCAATTTTGCTCCAAAATACGGGGAATTTCTGGCTTTTTGCCCGAAAATAAGAAGTATCCATACCTTTTTGCCATAAAAAATTTAAATTTCTTCATTTTTGCTCCAAAATAAGGGGAATTTCTGCTTTTTTGCCTCTAAATAAGTGGAATTTCTGTTTTTTCCCTCAAAACAAAGGTTATTCTTGTTTTTTTGCCCCACAATAAGAAAAATTTCTGACTTATTACCCTGAAATAAGTGAAATTTCTGCAATTTTGCCCCAAAATAAGGGAAATTTCTGGATTTTTGCCCCAAAATAAGTGGAATTTCTGAGTTTTGCCCCAATATAAAAAGAATTTCTGTCTTTTTGCCCCAACATATTGGGAATTTCTGCTTTTGCCCCACAATTAGGGGAATTTCTGCAATTTTGCTCCAAAATACGGGGAATTTCTGCCTTTTTGCCCGAAAATAAGAAGAATGCATACCTTTTTGCCATAAAAAACAAAATTTCTTCATTTTTGCTCCAAAATAAGGGGAATTTCTACTTTTTTTCTCTAAATAAGTGGAATTTCTGTCTTTTTCCCCCAAAACAAAGGGAATTCCTGTCTTTTTTGCCCCAAAATAAGAAAAATTCTGACTTATTACCCTGAAATAAGTGAAATTTCTGCAATTTTGCCCCAAAATAAGGGAAATTTCTGCCTTTTTTCCCTGAAATAAGAAGAATTTCAGCCTTTTTACTTCAAAATAAGGGGAATTTCTGCATTTTTGCCACATAATATTAGGAATTTCTGCCTTTTTGCTTCAAAATAGGAAAACTTCTGCTTTTTTTCCCTGAAATAAGTGAAATTTCTGCAATGTTGCCCCAAAATAAGTGAAATTTTTGCAATTTTGCCCCAAAATAAGGGAAATTTCTGGAATCTTGCCCCAAAATAAGTGGAATTTCTGAGTTTTGCCCCAAAATAAGGAGAATTTCTGTTTTTTTGCCCCAACATATAGGCAATTTCTGACTTTTTGCCCCAGAATTAGGGGAATTTTTAAAATTTTGCCCCAAAATACGGGGAATTTCTGCCTTTTTGCCCGAAAATAAGAAGAATGCATAACTTTTATCATAAAAATGGGAAATTTCATTATTTTTGCTCCGAAATAAATGGAATTTCTGCATTTTTGCCTCTAAATAAGTGGAATTTCTGTCTTTTTTGCCCAAAATAAAAAAAAATTCTGACTTATTACCCTGAAGTAAGTGAAATTTGTGTAATTTTGCCCCAAAATATAGGAAATTTCTGCCTTTCTGCCCCCTAATAAGGGGAAATTCAGCCTTTTGACCTCAAAATAAGGGGAATTTCTGCATTTTTGCCACAAAATATTAGGAATTTCTGGTTTTTGCCCCAAAAATAAGGAAAATTTCTGCCTTTTTTCCCTGAAATAAGTGAAATTTCTGCAATTTTGCGCCAAAAAAAGTGAAATTTTTGCAATTTTGCCCCAAAATAAGGGAAATTTCTGGAATTTTGCCCCAAAATAAGTGGAATTTCTGAGTTTTGCCCCAAAATAAAGAGAATTTCTGTCTTTTTGCCCTAACATATAGGGAATTACTGCCTTTTTGCCCCATATTTAGGGGAATTTCTGCAATTTTGCTCCAAAATACGGGGAATTTCTGGCTTTTTGCCCGAAAATAAGAAGTATCCATACCTTTTTGCCATAAAAAAGTTAAATTTCTTCATTTTTGCTCCAAAATAAGGGGAATTTCTGCTTTTTTGCCTCTAAATAAGTGGAATTTCTGTTTTTTCCCTCAAAACAAAGGTTATTCTTGTTTTTTTGCCCCACAATCAGAAAAATTTCTGACTTATTACCCTGAAATAAGTGAAATTTCTGCAATTTTGCCCCAAAATAAGGGAAATTTCTGGATTTTTGCCCCAAAATAAGTGGAATTTCTGAGTTTTGCCCCAATATAAAAAGAATTTCTGTCTTTTTGCCCCAACATATTGGGAATTTCTGCTTTTGCCCCACAATTAGGGGAATTTCTGCAATTTTGCTCCAAAATACGGGGAATTTCTGCCTTTTTGCCCGAAAATAAGAAGAATGCATACCTTTTTGCCATAAAAAAACAAAATTTCTTCATTTTTGCTCCAAAATAAGGGGAATTTCTACTTTTTTTCTCTAAATAAGTGGAATTTCTGTCTTTTTCCCCCAAAACAAAGGGAATTCCTGTCTTTTTTGCCCCAAAATAAGAAAAATTCTGACTTATTACCCTGAAATAAGTGAAATTTCTGCAATTTTGCCCCAAAATAAGGGAAATTTCTGCCTTTTTTCCCTGAAATAAGAAGAATTTCAGCCTTTTTACTTCAAAATAAGGGGAATTTCTGCATTTTTGCCACATAATATTAGGAATTTCTGCCTTTTTGCTTCAAAATAGGAAAACTTCTGCTTTTTTTCCCTGAAATAAGTGAAATTTCTGCAATGTTGCCCCAAAATAAGTGAAATTTTTGCAATTTTGCCCCAAAATAAGGGAAATTTCTGGAATCTTGCCCCAAAATAAGTGGAATTTCTGAGTTTTGCCCCAAAATAAGGAGAATTTCTGTTTTTTTGCCCCAACATATAGGCAATTTCTGACTTTTGCCCCAGAATTAGGGGAATTTTTAAAATTTTGCCCCAAAATACGGGAAATTTCTGCCTTTTTGCCCGAAAATAAGAAGAATGCATAACTTTTATCATAAAAATGGGAAATTTCATTATTTTTGCTCCGAAATAAGTGGAATTTCTGCTTTTTTGCCTCTAAATAAGTGGAATTTCTGTCTTTTTTGCCCAAAATAAAAAAAAATTCTGACTTATTACCCTGAAGTAAGTGAAATTTGTGTAATTTTGCCCCAAAATATAGGAAATTTCTGCCTTTCTGCCCCCTAATAAGGGGAAATTCAGCCTTTTGACCTCAAAATAAGGGGAATTTCTGCATTTTTGCCACAAAATATTAGGAATTTCTGGTTTTTGCCCCAAAAATAAGGAAAATTTCTGCCTTTTTTCCCTGAAATAAGTGAAATTTCTGCAATTTTGCGCCAAAAAAAGTGAAATTTTTGCAATTTTGCCCCAAAATAAGGGAAATTTCTGGAATTTTGCCCCAAAATAAGTGGAATTTCTGAGTTTTGCCCCAAAATAAAGAGAATTTCTGTCTTTTTGCCCTAACATATAGGGAATTACTGCCTTTTTGCCCCATATTTAGGGGAATTTCTGCAATTTTGCTCAAAAATACGGGGAATTTCTGGCTTTTTGCCCGAAAATAAGAAGTATGGATACCTTTTTGCCATTAAAAAGGGAAATTTCTTCATTTTTTGCTCCAAAATAAGGGGAATTTCTGCTTTTTTGCCTCTAAATAAGTGGAATTTCTGTCTTTTTCCCCCAAAACAAAGGGAATTTCTGTCTTTTTGTCCCCAAAATAAAAACATCTCTGACTTATTACCCTGAAGTAAGTGAAAATTCTGCAATTTTGTCCCAAAATAAGGCAAATTTCTGGTTTTTTGTCCCCAAATAAGGGGAATTTCAGCCTTTTTACCTCAAAATAAGGGGAATTTTTGCATTTTTGCCACAAATATTAGGAATTTCTGCCTTTTTGCCTCAAAAATTAGAAAAATTTCTGCCTTTTTTTCCTGAAATAAGTGAAATTTCTGGAATTTTGCACCAAAATAAGTGAAATTTCTGCAATTTTGCCCCAAAATAAGGGAAATTTCTGCAATTTTGCCCCAAAATAAGGGAAATTTCTGGAATTTTGCCCCAAAATAAGTGGAATTTCTGAGTTTTGCCCCAAAATAAGGAGAATTTCTGGTTTTTTGCGCCAACATATAGAGAATTTCTGCTTTTTTGCCCCACAATTAGGGGAATTTCTGCAATTTTGCTCCAAAATACTGGGAATTTCTGCCTTTTTGACCGAAAATGAGAAGAATGCATACCTTTTTGCCATAAAAAAGGGAAATTTCTTCATTTTTGCTCCAAAATAAGGGGAATTTCTGCATTTCTGCATCTAAAAATGTGGAATGTCTGTCTTTTTCCCCCAAAACAAAAAAAATTTCTGTATTTTTTGCCCCAAAATAAGGAAAAATTCTGACTTATTCCCCTGAAGTAAGTGAAATTTCTGCAATTTTGCCCCAAAATATGAAAAATTTCTGCCTTTTTGCCCCCAAATAATGGGAATTTCAGCTTTTTACCTCAAAATAATGGGAATTTCTGCACTTTTGCCCCAAAATATTAGGAATTTCTTCCTTTTTGCCCTAAAATAAAGAAAATTTCTGCCTTTTTTCCCTGAAATAAGTGAAATTTCTGCAATTTTGCCACAAAATAAGTGAAATTTCTGCAATTTTGCCCCAAAATAAGGGAAATTTCTTCAATTTTGCCCCAAAATAAGGGAAATTTCTGAAATTTTGCCCCAAAATAAGTGGAATTTCTGAGTTTTGCCCCAAAATAAGGAGAATTTCTTTCTTTTTGCCCAAACATATAGGAAATTTCTGCCTTTTTGCCCCACAATTAGGGGAATTTCTGCAATTTTGCTCCAAAATACGGGGAATTTCTGCCTTTTTGCCTGTAAATAAGAAGAATGCATACCTTTTTGCCATAAAATAGGGAAATTTCTTCATTTTTGCTGCAAAATAAGGGGAATTTCTGCTTTTTTTTCTCTAAATAAGTGGAATTTCTGTCTTTTTCCCTCAAAACAAAGGTTTTTCATGTTTTTTTGCTCCAAAATAAGAAAAATTTCTGACTTATTACCCTGAAATAAGTGAAATTTCTGCAATTTTGCCCCAAAATAAGAGAAATTTCTGGATTTTTGCCCCAAATAAGTGGAATTTTTGAGTTTTGCCCCAAAATAAAAAGAATTTCTGTCTTTTTGCCCCAACATATAGGGAATTTCTGCATTTGCCCCACATTTAGGGGAATTTCTGCAATTTTGCTCCAAAATACGGGGAATTTCTGCCTTTTTGCCCGAAAATAAGAAGAATGCATACCTTTTTGTCATAAAAACGGGAAATTTCATCATTTTTGCTTTAAAATAAGTGGAATTTCTGCTTTTTTGCCTCTAAATAAGTGAAATTTCTGTCTTTTTTGCCCCAAAATAAGAAAAAATTCTGACTTATTACCCTGAAGTAAGTGAAATTTCTGCAATTTTGCCCCAAAATATAAGAAATTTCTGCCTTTCTGCCCCCAAATTAGGGGAAATTCAGCCTTTTTACCTTAAAATAAGGGGAATTTCTGCATTTTTGCCACAAAATATTAGGAATTTCTGCTTTTTGCTTCAAAATATAGATAATTTCTACCTTTTTTCCCTGAAATAAGTGAAATTTCTGCAATTTTGCGCCAAAAAAAGTGAAATTTCTGCAATTTTGCCCCAAAATAAGTGGAATTTCTGAGTTTTGCCCCAAAATAAAGAGAATTTCTGTCTTTTTGCCCTAACATATAGGGAATTTCTGCCTTTTTGCCCCATATTTAGGGGAATTTCTGCAATTTTGCTCCAAAATACGGGGAATTTCTGCCTTTTGGCCCGAAAATAAGAAGTATGCATATCTTTTTGCGATAAACAAGGGAAATTAATTCATTTTTGCTTCAAAATAAGGGGAATTTCTGCTTTTTTGCCTCTAAATAATTGGAATTTCTGTCTTTTTCTCCCAAAACAAAAAGAATTCCTGTCTTTTTTGCTCCCAAATTAGGAAAAATTCTGACTTATTACCCTGAAATAAGTGAAATTTCTGCAATTTTGCCCCAAAATAAGGGAAATTTCTGCCTTTTTTCCCCCAAATAAGGGGAATTTCAGCCTTTTTACCACAAAATAAGAGGAATTTCTGCATTTTTGCCACCAAATATTAGGAATTTCTGCCTTTTTGCTTCAAAATAAGAAAACTTCTTCTTTTTTTCCATGAAATAAGTGAAATTTCTGCAATGTTGCCCCAAAATAAGGGAAATTTCTGGAATTTTGCCCCGAAATAAGTGGAATTTCTGAGTTTTGCCCCAAAATAAAGAGAATTTCTGTCTCTCTGCTTTAACATATAGGGAATTTCTGCCTTTTTGCCCCATATTTAGGGGAATTTCTGCAATTTTGCTTCAAAATACGGGGAATTTCTGCCTTTTTGCCTGAAAATAAGAAGTATGCATAGCTTTTTGCCATAAAAATGGGAAATTTCTTCATTTTTGCTCCAAAATAAGGGGAATTTCTGCTTTTTTGCCTCTAAATAAGTGGAATTTCTGTCTTTTTCCCCCAAAACAAAGGGAATTTCTTTGTTTTTGCCCCAAAATAAAAAAAAAAACTCTGACTTATTACCCTGAAGTAAGTGAAAATTCTGCAATTTTGCCCCAAAATAAGAGAAATTTCTGCTATTTGCCCCCAAATAAGGGGAATTTCAGCCATTTTACCTCAAAATAAGGGGAATTTCTGCATTTTTGCCACAAAATATTAGGAATTTCTGCATTTTTGCCCCAAAAATAAGAAAAATTTCTGCCTTTTTTCCCTGAATTAAGTGAAATTTCTACAATTTTGCCACAAAATAAGTGAAATTTCTGCAATTTTGCCCCAAAATAAGTGAAATTTCTGCAATTTTGCCCCAAAAGAAGGGAAATTTCTGGAAATTTGCCCCAAAATAAGTGGAATTTCTGTGTTTTGCCCTAAAATAAGGAGTATTTCTGTCTTTTTGCCCCAACATAGAGAGAATTTCTGCCTTTTTGCCCCACAACTAGGGGAATTTCTGCAATTTTGCTCCAAATTACGGGGAATTTCTGTCTTTTTGCCCGAAAATAAGAAAACTGCATACCTTTTTGCCATAAAAATAGGAAATTTCTTCATTTTTGCTCCAAAATAAGGGGAATTTCCACTTTTTTGCCTCTAAATAAGTGGAATTTCTGTCTTTTTCTCCCAAAACAAAAAGAATTCCTGTCTTTTTTGCTCCCAAATAAGGAAAAATTCTGACTTATTACCCTGAAATAAGTGAAATTTCTGCAATTTTGCCCCAAAATAAGGGAAATTTCTGCCTTTTTTCCCCCAAATAAGGGAAATTTCAGCCTTTTTACCTAAAAATAAAGGGAATTTCTGCATTTTTGCCACAAAATATTAGGAATTTCTGCCTTTTTGCTTCAAAATAAGAAAACTTTTTCTTTTTTTCCATGAAATAAGTGAAATTTCTGCAATGTTGCCCCAAAATAAGGGAAATTTCTGGAATTTTGCCCCAAAATAAGTGGAATTTCTGAGTTTTGCCCCAAAATAAAGAGTATTTCTGTCTTTTTGCTTTAACATATAGGGAATTTCTGCCTTTTTGCCCCATATTTAGGGGAGTTTCTGCAATTTTGCTTCAAAATACGGGGAATTTCTGCCTTTTTGCCTGAAAATAAGAAGTATGCATAGCTTTTTTCCATAAAAATGGGAAATTTCTTCATTTTTGCTCCAAAATAAGGGGAATTTCTGCTTTTTTGCCTCTAAATAAGTGGAGTTTCTGTCTTTTTCCCCCAAAACAGAAAATTCTTGCCTTTTTTGCCCCAAATAAGGAAAATTTCTGCCTTTCTTCCCTGAAATAAGTGAAATTTCTGCAATTTTGCCCCAAAATAAGTGAAATTTCTCCAATTTTGCCCCAGAATAAGGGAAATTTCTGCAATTTTGCCCCAAAATAAGGGAAATTTCTGGAATTTTGCCCCAAAATAAGTGGAATTTCTGAGTTTTGCCCCAAAATAAGGAGAATTTCTGTCCTTTTGCCCCAACATATAGAGAATTTCTGCATTTTTGCGCCACAATTAGGGGAATTTCTGCAATTTTGCTCCAAAATAGGGGGAATTTCTGCCTTTTTGCCCAAAATTAAGAAGAATGTATATCTTTCTGCCATAAAAAATGGAAATTGCTTCATTTTTGCTCCAAAATAAGGGGAATTTCTGCTTTTTTGCCTATAAATAAGTGGAATTTCTGTCTTTTTCCCCCAAAACACAGGGAATTTCTGTCTTTTTTGCGCCAAAATAAGAAAAAATTCTGACTTATTACTCTGAAGTAAGTGGAATTTCTGCAATTTTTCCCCAAAATATGGGAAATTTCTGCCTTTTGCCCCCAAATAAGGGGAATTTCAGAATTTTTACCTCAAAATAAAAGTAATTTCTGCATTTTTGTCATAAACTAATAGGAATTTCTGCATTTTTGCTTCAAAATAAGGAAAATTTCTGTCTTTTTTCCCTGAAATAAGTGAAATTTCTGCAATTTTCCCCCAAAATAAGGGAAATTTCTGCATTTTGCCCCTAAATAAGGGATATTTCTGGAATTTTGCCCCAAAATAAGTGGAATTTCTGAGTTTTGCCCCAAAATAAAGAGAATTTCTGTCTTTTTGCCCTAACATATAGGGAATTTCTTCCTTTTTGCCCCATATTTAGGGGAATTTCTGCAATTTTGCTCCAAAATACGAAGAATTTCTGCATTTTTGCCCGAAAATAAGAAGAATGCATACCTTTTTGCCATAAAAAAGAGAAATTTCTTGATTTTTGCTCCAAAATAAGGGGAATTTCTCCTTTTTTGCCTCTAAATAAGTGGAATTTCTGTCTTTTTCCCCCAAAACAAAGGGAATTTCTGTCTTTTTTGCCCCAAGATAAGAAAAAATTCTGACTTATTACCCTGAAGTAAGTGAAATTTCTGCAATTTTGCCCAAAATATGGGAAATTTCAGCCTTTTTGCCTCCAAATAAAAAGAATTTCAGCCTTTTTACCTAAAAATAAGGGGAATTTCTGCATTTTTGCCACAAAATATTAGGAATTTCTGCTTTTTTGGCCCAAAATAAGAAAAATTTCTGCCTTTTTGCCCCCAAATAAGGAGAATTTCTGCCATTTTACCTCAAAATAAGGGGAATTTCTGCATTTTTGCCACAAAATATTAGGAATTTCTGCATTTTTGCCCCAAAAATAAGAAAATTTTCTGCCTTTTTTCCCTGAAATATGTGAAATTTCTGCAATTTTGCCCCAAAATAAGTGAAATTTCTGCAATTTTGCCCCAAAAGAAGGGAAATTTCTGGAAATTTGCCCCAAAATAAGTGGAATTTCTGAGTTTTGCCCTAAAATAAGGAGTATTTCTGTTTTTTTGCCCCAACATATAGAGAATTTCTGCCTTTTTGCCCCACAACTAGGGGAATTTCTGCAATTTTGCTCCAAATTACGGGGAATTTCTGTCTTTTTGCCCGAAAATAAGAAAACTGCATACCTTTTTGCCATAAAAATAGGAAATTTCTTCATTTTTGCTCCAAAATAAGGGGAATTTCTGCTTTTTTGCCTCTAAATAAGTGGAATTTCTGTCTTTTTCCCCCAAAACATAGAAAATTCTTGTCTTTTTTGCCCCAAAATAAGGAAAATATCTGCCTTTTTTCCCTGAAATAAGTGAAATTTCTGCAATTTTGCCCCAAAATATGTGAAATTTCTCCAATTTTGCCCCAGAATAAGGGAAATTTCTGCAATTTTGCCCCAAAATAAGGGAAATTTCTGGAATTTTGCCCCAAAATAAGTGGAATTTTCGAGTTTTGCCCCAAAATAAGGAGAATTTCTGTCCTTTTGCCCCAACATATAGAGAATTTCTGCATTTTTGCGCCACAATTAGGGGAATTTCTGCAATTTTGCTCCAAAATAGGGGGAATTTCTGCCTTTTTGCCCGAAATTAAGAAGAATGTATATCTTTCTGCCATAAAAAATGGAAATTGCTTCATTTTTGCTCCAAAATAAGGGGAATTTCTGCTTTTTTGCCTCTAAATAAGTGGAATTTCTGTCTTTTTCCCCCAAAACAAAGGGAATTTCTGTCTTTTTTGCCCCAAAATAAGAAAAAATTTTGACTTATTACTCTGAAGTAAGTGAAATTTCTGCAATTTTTCCCCAAAATATGGGAAATTTCTGCCTTTTTGCCCCCAAATAAGGGGAATTTCAGACTTTTTACCTCAAAATAAAAGTAATTTCTGCATTTTTGTCACAAACTAATAGGAATTTCTGCATTTTTGCTTCAAAATAAGGAAAATTTCTGTCTTTTTTCCCTGAAATAAGTGAAATTTCTGCAATTTTGCCCCAAAATAAGGGAAATTTCTGCATTTTGCCCCTAAATAAGGGATATATCTGGAATTTTGCGCCAAAATAAGTGGAATTTCTGAGTTTTGCCCCAAAATAAGGAGAATTTCTGTCTTTTTGCCCAAACATATAGGGAATTTCTGCCTTTTTGCCCCACAATTAGGGGAATTTCTGCAATTTTGCTCCAAAATACGGGGAATTTCTGCCTTTTTGCCTGTAAATAAGAAGAATGCATACCTTTTTGCCATAAAATAGGGAAATTTCTTCATTTTTGCTGCAAAATAAGGGGAATTTCTGCTTTTTTGCCTCTAAATAAGTGGAATTTCTGTCTTTTTCCCTCAAAACAAAGGTTTTTCATGTTTTTTTGCCCCAAAATAAGAAAAATTTCTGACTTATTACCCTGAAATAAGTGAAATTTCTGCAATTTTGCCCCAAAATAAGAGAAATTTCTGGATTTTTGCCCCAAATAAGTGGAATTTTGAGTATTTCCCTAAAATAAAAAGAATTTCTGTCTTTTTGCCCAAAGATATAGGGAATTTCTGCATTTGCCCCACATTTAGGGGAATTTCTGCAATGTTGCTCCAAAATACGGGGAATTTCTGCCTTTTTGCCCGAAAATAAGAAGAATGCATACCTTTTTGTCATAAAAACGGGAAATTTCATCATTTTTGCTTTAAAATAAGTGGAATTTCTGCTTTTTTGCCTCTAAATAAGTGAAATTTCTGTCTTTTTTACCCAAAATAAGAAAAAATTCTGACTTATTACCCTGAAGTAATTGAAATTTCTGCAATTTTGCCCCAAAATATAAGAAATTTCTGCCTTTCTGCCCCCAAATTAGGGGAAATTCAGCCTTTTTACCTTAAAATAAGGGGAATTTCTGCATTTTTGCCACAAAATATTAGGAATTTCTGCTTTTTGCTTCAAAATATAGATAATTTCTACCTTTTTTCCCTGAAATAAGTGAAATTTCTGCAATTTTGCGCCAAAAAAAGTGAAATTTCTGCAATTTTGCCCCAAAATAAGTGGAATTTCTGAGTTTTGCCCCAAAATAAAGAGAATTTCTGTCTTTTTGCCCTAACATATAGGGAATTTCTGCCTTTTTGCCCCATATTTAGGGGAATTTCTGCAATTTTGCTCCAAAATACGGGGAATTTCTGCCTTTTTGCCCGAAAATAAGAAGTATGCATACCTTTTTGCGATAAACAAGGGAAATTAATTCATTTTTGCTTCAAAATAAGGGGAATTTCTGCTTTTTTGCCTCTAAATAATTGGAATTTCTGTCTTTTTCTCCCAAAACAAAAAGAATTCCTGTCTTTTTTGCTCCCATATTAGGAAAAATTCTGACTTATTACCCTGAAATAAGTGAAATTTCTGCAATTTTGCCCCAAAATAAGGGAAATTTCTGCCTTTTTTCCCCCAAATAAGGGGAATTTCAGCCTTTTTACCTCAAAATAAGGGGAATTTCTGCATTTTTGCCACAAAATATTAGGAATTTCTGCCTTTTTGCTTAAAAATAAGAAAACTTCTTCTTTTTTTCCATGAAATAAGTGAAATTTCTGCAATGTTGCCCCAAAATAAGGGAAATTTCTGGAATTTTGCCCCAAAATAAGTGGAATTTCTGAGTTTTGTCCCAAAATAAAGAGAATTTCTGTCTTTCTGCTTTAACATATAGGGAATTTCTGCCTTTTTGCCCCATATTTAGGGGAATTTCTGCAATTTTGCTTCAAAATACGGGGAATTTCTGCCTTTTTGCCTGAAAATAAGAAGTATGCATAGCTTTTTGCCATAAAATGGGAAATTTCTTCATTTTTGCTCCAAAATAAGGGGAATTTCTGCTTTTTTGCCTCTAAATAAGTGGAATTTCTGTCTTTTTCCCCCAAAACAAAGGGAATTTCTGTGTTTTTGCCCCAAAATAAAAAAAAACTCTGACTTATTACCCTGAAGTAAGTGAAAATTCTGCAATTTTGCCCCAAAATAAGAGAAATTTCTGCCTTTTTGCCCCCAAATAAGGGGAATTTCAGCCATTTTACCTCAAAATAAGGGGAATTTCTGCATTTTTGCCACAAAATATTAGGAATTTCTGCATTTTTGCCCCAAAAATAAGAAAAATTTCTGCCTTTTTTCCCTGAAATAAGTGAAATTTCTACAATTTTGCCCCAAAATAAGTGAAATTTCTGCAATTTTGCCCCAAAATAAGTGAAATTTCTGCAATTTTGCCCCAAAAGAAGGGAAATTTCTGGAAATTTGCCCCAAAATAAGTGGAATTTCTATGTTTTGCCCTAAAATAAGGAGTATTTCTGTCTCTTTGCCCCAACATAGAGAGAATTTCTGCCTTTTGCCCCACAACTAGGGGAATTTCTGCAATTTTGCTCCAAATTACGGGGAATTTCTGTCTTTTTGCCCGAAAATAAGAAAACTGCATACCTTTTTGCCATAAAAATAGGAAATTTCTTCATTTTTGCTCCAAAATAAGGGGTATTTCTGCTTTTTTGCTTCTAAATAAGTGGAATTTCTGTCATTTTCCTCTAAAACAAAGGAATTTCTGTATTTTTTGCCCCAAAATAAGGAAAAATTCTGACTTATTACCCTGAAGTAAGTGAAATTTCTGCAATTTTGACCCAAACTATGAAAAATTTCTGCATTTTTGCCCCCAAATAAGAAGAATTTCTGCACTTTTGCCACAAAATATTAGGAATTTCTGCCTTTTTGCCCTAAAATAAGGAAAATTTCGGCCTTTTTTCCCTGAAATAAGTGAAATTTCTGCAATTTTGCCACAAAATAAGTGAAATTTCTGCAATTTTTTCCCAAAATAAGTGAAATTTCTGCAACTTTTCCCCAAAATAAGGGAAAATTCTGTAATTTTGCCCAAAAATAAGTGGAATTTCTGAGTTTTGCCCCAAAATAAGGAGAATTTCTGTCTTTTTGCCCTAACATATATGGAATTTCTGCCTTTTTGCCCCACAATTAGGGGAATTTCTGCAATTTTGCTCCAAAATACGGGGAATTTCTGCCTTTTTGCCTGTAAATAAGAAGAATGCATACCTTTTTGCCATAAAATAGGGAAATTTCTTCATTTTTGCTCCAAAATAAGAGGAATTTCTCCTTTTTTGCCTCTAAATAAGTGGAATTTCTGTCTTTTTCCCCCAAAACAAAGGGAATTTCTGTCTTTTTTGCCCCAAGATAAGAAAAAATTCTGACTTATTACCCTGAAGTAAGTGAAATTTCTGCAATTTTGCCCCAAATATGGGAAATTTCTGCCTTTTTGCCTCCAAATAAAAAGAATTTCAGCCTTTTTACCTCAAAATATGGGGAATTTCTGCATTTTTGCCACAAAATATTAGGAATTTCTGCTTTTTTGGTCCAAAATAAAAAAAATTTCTGCCTTTTTTCCCCAAATAAGGGGAATTTCTGCCATTTTACCTCAAAATAAGGGGAATTTCTGCATTTTTGCCACAAAATATTAGGAATTTCTGCATTTTTGCCCCAAAAATAAGAAAAATTTCTGCCTTTTTTCCCTGAAATAAGTGAAATTTCTGCAATTTTGCCCCAAAATAAGTGAAATTTCTGCAATTTTGCCCCAAAATAAGTGAAATTTCTGCAATTTTGCCCCAAAAGAAGGGAAATTTCTGGAAATTTGCCCCAAAATAAGTGGAATTTCTGAATTTTGCCCTAAAATAAGGAGTATTTCTGTCTTTTTGCCCCAACATATAGAGAATTACTGCCTTTTTGCCCCACAACTAGGGGAATTTCTGCAATTTTGCTCCAAATTACGGGGAATTTCTGTCTTTTTGCCCGAAAATAAGAAAACTGCATACCTTTTTGCCATAAAAATAGGAAATTTCTTAATTTTTGCTCCAAAATAAGGGGAATTTCTGCTTTTTTGCCTCTAAATAAGTGGAATTTCTGTCTTTTTCCCCCAAAACATAGAAAATTCTTGTCTTTTTTGCCCCAAAATAAGGAAAATATCTGCCTTTTTTCCCTGAAATAAGTGAAATTTCTGCAATTTTGCCCCAAAATAAGTGAAATTTCTCCAATTTTGCCCCAGAATAAGGGAAATTTCTGCAATTTTGCCCCAAAATAAGGGAAATTTCTGGAATTTTGCCCCAAATCAGTGGAATTTCTGAGTTTTGCCCCAAAATAAGGAGAATTTCTGTCCTTTTGCCCCAACATATAGAGAATTTCTGCATTTTTGCGCCACAATTAGGGGAATTTCTGCAATTTGCTCCAAAATAGGGGGAATTTCTGCCTTTTTGCCCGAAATTAAGAAGAATGTATATCTTTCTGCCATAAAAAATGGAAATTGCTTCATTTTTGCTCCAAAATAAGGGGAATTTCTGCTTTTTTGCCTCTAAATAAGTGGAATTTCTGTCTTTTTCCCCCAAAACAAAGGGAATTTCTGTCTTTTTTGCCCCAAAATAAGAAAAAATTCTGACTTATTACTCTGAAGTAAGTGAAATTTCTGCAATTTTTCCCCAAAATATGGGAAATTTCTGCCTTTTTGCCCCCAAATAAGGGGAATTTCAGACTTTTTACCTCAAAATAAAAGTAATTTCTGCATTTTTGTCACAAAGTAATAGGAATTTCTGCATTTTTGCTTGAAAATAAGGAAAATTTTTGTCTTTTTTCCCTGAAATAAGTGAAATTTCTGCAATTTTGCCCCAAAATAAGGGAAATTTCTGCATTTTGCCCCTAAATAAGGGATATTTCTGGAATTTTGCGCCAAAATAAGTGGAATTTCTGAGTTTTGCCCCAAAATAAAGAGAATTTCTGTTTTTTTGCCCTAACATATAGGGAATTTCTGCCTTTTTGCCCCATATTTAGGGGAATTTCTGCAATTTTGCTCCAAAATACGAAGAATTTCTGCCTTTTTGCGCGAAAATAAGAAGAATGCATAACGTTTTGCCATAAAAAAGATAAATTTCTTGATTTTTGCTCCAAAATAAGGGGAATTTCTCCTTTTTTGCCTCTAAATAAGTGGAATTTCTGTCTTTTTCCCCCAAAACAAAGGGAATTTCTGTCTTTTTTGCCCCAAGATAAGAAAAAATTCTGACTTATTACCCTGAAGTAAGTGAAATTTCTGCAATTTTGCCCCAAAATATGGGAAATTTCTGCCTTTTTGCCTCCAAATAAAAAGAATTCCAGCCTTTTTACCTCAAAATAAGGGGAATTTCTGCATTTTTGCCACAAAATATTAGGAATTTCTGCTCTTTGGCCCAAAATAAGAAAAATTTCTGCCTTTTTTCCATGAAATAAGGGAATTTCTGCAATTTTGACCCAAAATAAGTGAAATTTCTGCAATTTTGCCCCAAAAGAAGGGAAATTTCTGGAAATTTGCCCCAAAATAAGTGGAATTTTGGAGTTTTGCCCTAAAATAAAGAGAATTTCTGTCTTTTTTCCCCAACATATAGAGAATTTCTGCCTTTTTGCCCCACAACTAGGGGAATTTCTGCAATTTTGCTCCAAAATACGGGGAATTTCTGCCTTTTTGCCCGAAAATAAGAAGAATACATACCTTTTTGCCATAAAAAAGGGAAATTTCTTCATTTTTGATCCAAAATAAGGGGAATTTCTGCTTTTTTGCCTCTAAATAAGTGGAATTTCTGTCTTTTTTCCCCAAAACATAGAAAATTCCTGTCTTTTTTGCCCGAAAATAAAAAAAAAAATTCTTCCTTTTTTTTCTGAAATAAGTGAAATTTCTGCAATTTTGCCACAAAATAAGTGAAATTTCTAAAATTTTGCCCCAAAATAAGGGAAATTTCTGCAATTTTGCCCCAAAATAAAGGAAATTTCTGGAATTTTGCCCAAAAATAAGTGGAATTTCTGAGTTTTGCCCCAAAATAAAGAGAATTTCTGCCTTTTTCCCCAACATATAGAGAATTTCTGCCTTTTTGCCCCACAATTAGGGGAATTTCTGCAATTTTGCTCCAAAATAGGGTGAATATCTGCCTTTTTGCCTGAAATTAAGAAGAATGTATATCTTTTTGCCATAAAAAAGGGAAATTGCTTCATTTTTGCTCCAAAATATTGGGAATTTCTGCTTTTTTGCCTCTAAATATGTGGAATTTCTGTCTTTCTCCCCCAAAACAAAGGGAATTACTGCCTTTTTTGCCCCAAAATAATAAAAAATTCTGACTTATTACCCTGAAATAAGTGAAATTTCTGCAATTTTGCCACAAAATAAAGGAAATTTCTGCTTTTTGCCCCCAAATAAGGGGAATTTCAGCATTTTTACCTCAAAATAAAAGAAATTTCTGCATATTTGTCACAAAATATTAGGAATTTCTGCTTTTTTGCTTCAAAATAAAAAAAATTTCTGCCTTTTTTCACTGAAATAAGTGAAATTTCTGCAATTTTGCCCCAAAATACGTGAAATTTCTGCAATTTTTCCCCAAAATAAAGGAAATTTCTGGAATTTTGCCTCAAAATAAGTGGAATTTCTGAGTTTTGCCTCAAAATAAAAAGAATTTCTGTCTTTTTTGCCCTAACATATAGGGAATTTCTGCCTTTTTGCCCCACAATTAGGGAAATTTCTGCAATTTTGCTCCAAAATACGAAGAATTTCTGCCTTTTTGCCCGAAAATAAGAAGAATGCATAACGTTTTGCCATAAAAAAGATAAATTTCTTGATTTTTGCTCCAAAATAAGGGGAATTTCTCCTTTTTTGCCTCTAAATAAGTGGAATTTCTGTCTTTTTCCCCCAAAACAAAGGGAATTTCTGTCTTTTTTGCCCCAAGATAAGAAAAAATTCTGACTTATTACCCTGAAGTAAGTGAAATTTCTGCAATTTTGCCCCAAAATATGGGAAATTTCTGCCTTTTTGCCTCCAAATAAAAAGAATTCCAGCCTTTTTACCTCAAAATAAGGGGAATTTCTGCATTTTTGAAACAAAATATTAGGAATTTCTGCTTTTTGGCCCAAAATAAGAAAAATTTCTGCCTTTTTTCCCTGAAATAAGGGAATTTCTGCAATTTTGCCCCAAAATAAGTGAAATTTCTGCAATTTTGCCCAAAAAGAAGGGAAATTTCTGTAAATTTGCCCCAAAATAAGTGGAATTTTGGAGTTTTGCCCTAAAATAAAGAGAATTTCTGTCTTTTTTCCCCAACATATAGAGAATTTCTGCCTTTTTGCCCCACAACTAGGGGAATTTCTGCAATTTTGCTCCAAAATACGGGGAATTTCTGCCTTTTTGCCCGAAAATAAGAAGAATACATACCTTTTTGCCATAAAAAAAAGAAATTTCTTCATTTTTGATCCAAAATAAGAAGAATTTCTGCTTTTTTGCCTCTAAATAAGTGGAATTTCTGTCTTTTTTCCCCAAAACATAGAAAATTCCTGTCTTTTTTGCCCCAAAATAAAAAAAAATTCTTCCTTTTTTTTCTGAAATAAGTGAAATTTCTGCAATTTTGCCACAAAATAAGTGAAATTTCTAAAATTTTGCCCCAAAATAAGGGAAATTTCTGCAATTTTGCCCCAAAATAAAGGAAATTTCTGGAATTTTGCCCAAAAATAAGTGGAATTTCTGAGTTTTGCCCCAAAATAAAGAGAATTTCAGCCTTTTTGCCCCAACATATAGAGAATTTCTGCCTTTTTGCCCCACAATTAGGGGAATTTCTGCAATTTTGCTCCAAAATAGGGGGAATATCTGACTTTTTGCCTGAAATTAAGAAGAATGCATATCTTTTTGCCATAAAAAAGGGAAATTGCTTCATTTTTGCTCCAAAATATTGGGAATTTCTGCTTTTTTGCCTCTAATTATGTGGAATTTCTGTCTTTATCCCCCAAAACAAAGGGAATTACTGCCTTTTTTGCCCCAAAATAATAAAAAATTCTGACTTATTACCCTGAAATAAGTGAAATTTCTGCAATTTTGCCACAAAATAAAGGAAATTTCTGCTTTTTGCCCCCAAATAAGGGGAATTTCAGCATTTTTACCTCAAAATAAAAGAAATTTCTGCATATTTGTCACAAAATATTAGGAATTTCTGCTTTTTTGCTTCAAAATAAAAAAAATTTCTGCCTTTTTTCCCTGAAATAAGTGAAATTTCTGCAATTTTGCCCCAAAATACGTGAAATTTCTGCAATTTTGCCCCAAAATAAAGGAAATTTCTGGAATTTTGCCTCAAAATAAGTGGAATTTCTGAGTTTTGCCTCAAAATAAGAAGAATTTCTGTCTTTTTTGCCCTAACATATAGGGAATTTCTGCCTTTTTGCCCCACAATTAGGGAAATTTCTGCTATTTTGCTCCAAAATACGGGGAATTTCTGCCCTTTTACCGGAAAATAAGAAGAATGCATACCTTTTTGCCATAAAAAAGAAAAATTTCTTCATTTTTGCTCCAAAATAAGGGGAATTTCTGCTTTTTTGCCTCTAAAAAAGTGGAATTTCTGTTTTTTACCTCAAAACAAAGGGAATTCCTGTATTTTTTGCCCCACAATAAGAAAAATTTTTTACTTATTACCCTGAAATAAGTGAAATTTCTGCAACTTTGCCCCAAAATAAGGGAATTTCCTGCCTTTTTGCTCCCAAATAAGAGGAATTTCAGCCTTTTTACCTCAAAATAAGAGATATTTCTTCATTTTTGCCACAAAATATTAGGAATTTCTGCCTTTTTGCCCCAAAATAAGAAAATTTCTGCTTTTTTCCCTGAAATAAGTGAAATTTCTGCAATTTTGCCCCAAAATAAGTGAAATTTTTGCTATTTTGCCCCAAAGTAAGGGAAATTTCTGAAACTTGGCCCCCAAATAAGTGGAATTTCTGAGTTTTGCCCCAAAATAATGAGAATTTCTGTCTTTTTGCCCCAACATATAGGGAATTTTTGCCTTTTTGCCCCACAATTAGGGGAATTTCTGCAATTTTGCTCCAAAATACGGTCAATTTCTGCCTTTTTGCCCGAAAATAAGAAGAATACATACCTTTTTGCCATAAAAAAGGGAAATTTCTTCATTTTTGCTCCAAAATAAGGGGAATTTCTGCTTTTTTGCCTCTAAATAAGTTAAATTTCTGTCTTTTTACCCCAAAACAAAAGGAATTCCTTTCTTTTTTGCCCCAAAATAATGAAAATTTCTGCCTTTTTTCCCTGAAATAAATAAAATTTCTGCAATTTTGCCCCAAAATAAGTGAAATTTCTCTAATTTTGCCCCAAAATAAGGGAAATTTCTGCAATTTTGTTCCAAAATAAAGGAAATTTCTGGAATTTTGCCCCAAAATAAGTGGAATTTCTGAGTTTTGCCCAAAAATAAAGAGAATTTCTGTATTTTTGCCCCAACATATAGAGAATTTCTGCCTTTTTGCCCGACAATTAGGGGAATTTCTGCAATTTTGCCCCAAAATAAAGGAAATTTTTTCCTTTTTGCCCCCAAATAAGGGGAATTTCAGCCTTTTTACCTAAAAATATGGGGAATTTCTGCATTTTTGCCACAAAATATTAGGAATTACTGCCTTTTTGCTACAAAATAAGAAAATTTCTGCTTTTTTCCCTGAAATAAGTCAAAATACTGCAATTTTGCCCCAAAATAAGTGAAATTTCTGCAATTTTGCCCCAAAAGAAGAGAAATTTCTGCCTTTTTGCCCCCAAATAAGGGGAATTTCAGCCTTTTTACCTCAAAATAAAGGGAATTTCTGCATTTTTGCGACAAAATATTAGGAATTTCTGCCTCTTTGCCTTAAAATAAGGAAAATTTCTGCCTTTTTTCCCTGTAATAAGTGAAATTTCTGCAATTTTGCCCCAAAATAGGTGAAATTTCTGCAATTTTGCCCCAAATTAAGAGAAATTTCTGGTATTTTGCCTCAAAATAAGTGGAATTTCTTAGTTTTGCCCCATAATAAGGAGAATTTCTGTCTTTTTGCCCCAACATATAGAAAATTTCTGCCTTTTTGCCCCACAATTAGGGGAATTTCTGAAATTTTGCTCCAAAATACGGGGAATTTCTGCCTTTTTGCCCGATAATAAGAAGAATGCATACCTTTTTGCCATTAAAAAGGGAAATTTCCTCATTTTTGCTCCAAAATAAGCGGAATTTCTAATTTTTTGCCTCTAAATAAGTGGAATTTCTGTCTTTTTCCCCCAAAACAAAGGAAATTTCTGTCTTTTTTGCCCCAAAATAAAAAATATTTCTGACTTATTACCCTGAAATAAGTGAAATTTTTTCCATTTTTCCCCAAAATAAGGGAAATTTCTGCCTTTTTGCCCCCAAATAAGGGAAATTTCAGCCTTTTTACCTCAAAATAAGGGGAATTTCTTCCTTTTTGCCCAAAAATAAGGAAAATTTCTGCCCTTTTTCCCTAAAATAAGTGAAATATCTGCAATTTTGCCCCAAAATAAGTGAAATTTCTGCAATTTTGCCCCAAAATAAGGGAAATTTCTGGAATTTTGCCCCAAAATAAGTGGAATTACTGAGTTTTGCCCCAAAATAAGGAGAATTTCTGTCTTTTTGACGTAACATATAGGGAATTTCTGCCTTTTTGCCCCACAATTAGGGAAATTTCTGCAATTTTGCACCAAAATACGGGAATTTCTGCCTTTTTGCCCGAAAATAAGAAGAATGCATACCTTTTTGCCATAAAAAAGGAAATTTCTTCATTTTTGCTCCAAAATAAGGGGAATTTCTGCTTTCTTGTCTCTAAATAAGTGGAATTTCTGTTTTTTTCTCCCAAAACAAAGGGAATTTCTGTCTTTTTGGCCCCAAAATAAAAGAAAATTTCTGACTTATTGCCCTGAAGTAAGTGTAATTTCTGCAATTTTGCCCCAAAATAAGGGAAATTTCTGCCTTTCTGCCCCAAAATAAGGGGAATTTCAGCTATTTTACTTCAAAATAAGGGGAATTTCTTCATTTTTGCCACAAAATATTAGGAATTTCTGCCTTTTTGCCCCAAAAATTAGAAAAATTTCTGCCTTTTTCCCTGAAATAAGTGAAATTTCTGCAATTTTGCCCCAAAATAAGTGAAATTTCATCAATTTTGCCCAAAAATAAGTGAAATTGCTGCAATTTTGCCCCAAAATACGGGAAATTTCTGGAATTTTGCCCCAAAATATGTGGAATTTCTGATTTTTGCCCTAAAATCTGGAGACTTTTTGTGTTTTTGCCCCAACATATAGAGAATTTCTGCCTTTTTGCCCCACAATTAGGGGAATTTCTGCAATTTTGCCCGAAAATAAGGGAAATTTCTGCCTTTTTCTTCCCAAATAAGGGGAATTTCACCCTTTTTACCTCAAAATAAGGGGAGGTTCTGCATTTTTGCCACAAAATATTAGCTATTTTTGCCTTTTTGCCCCAAAATAAGAAAATTTCTCCTTTTTTTTCCTGAAATAAGTGAAATTTCTGCAATTCTGCCCCAAAATAAGTGAAATTTCTGTAATTTTGCCCCCAAATAAGGGAAATTTCTGCAATTTTGCCCCAAAGTAAGTGGAATTTCTGAGTTTTGCCCCAAAATAAAAAGAATTTCTGTGTTTTTACCCTAACATATAGGGAATATTTGACTTTTTGCCCCACAATTAGGGGAATTTCTGCAATTTTCCTCCACAATACGGAGAATTTCTGCCTTTTTGCCCAATAATAAGAAGAATGCATACCTTTTTGCCATAAAAAAAGAAAATTTCTTCATTTTTGCTCCAATATAAAGGGAATTTCTGCTTTTTTGTTTCTAAATAAGTGGAATTTCTCTCTTTTTCCCCCAAAACAATGGGAATTTCTGTCTTTTTTGCCCTAAAATAAAAAAAATTTCTGATTTATTACCCTGAAGTAAGTGAAATTTCTGCAATTTTGCCCCAAAATAAGGGAAATTTCTGCCTTTTTGCCCCCAAATAAGGGGAATTTCAGCCTTTTTACCTCAAAATAAGGGGAATTTCTGCATTTTTGCAACAAAATATTAGGAATTTCTGCCTTTTTGCCCCAAAATAAGGAAAATTTTTGCCTTTTTTCCCTAAAATAAGTGAAATTTCTGCAATTTTGCCCCAAAATAAGGGAAATTACTGCCTTTTTGCCCCCAAATAAGGGGAATTTTAGCCTTTTTACCTCAAAATAAGGGGAATTTCTGCATTTTTGCCACAAAATATTAGGAATTTCTGCCTTTTTGTTCCAAAATTAGAAAATTTCTGCTTTTTTCCCCTGAAATAAGGGAAATTTCTGCAATTTTGCCCGAAAATAAGTGTAATTTCTGCACTTTTGCCCCAAAATAAGGGAAATTTCTGCTTTCTTGCCTCTAAATAAGTGGAATTTCTGTCTTTTTCTTTCAAAACAAAGGGAATTTCTGTCTTTATGGCCCCAAAATAAAAGAAAATTTCTGACTTATTGCCCTGAAATAAGTGTAATTTCTGCAATTTTGCCCCAAAATAAGGGAAATTTCTGCCTTTCTGCCCCCAAATAAGGGGAATTTCAGCCTTTTTACCTCAAAATAAGGGGAATTTTTGCCACAAAATATTAGGAATCTCTGCCTTTTTGCCCCAAAAATTAGAAAAATTTCTGCCTTTTTTCCCTGAAATAAGTGAAATTTCTGCAATTTTGCCCCAAAATAAGTGAAATTTCATCAATTTTGCCCAAAAATAAGTGAAATTTCTGCAATTTTGCCCCAAAATAAGGGAAATTTCTGCCTTTTTGCCCCCAAATAAGGGGAATTTCAGCCTTTTTACCTCAAAATAAGGGGAATTTCTGCATTTTTGCAACAAAATATTAGGAATTTCTGCCTTTTTGCCCCCAAATAAGGAAATTTTTGCCTTTTTTCCCTAAAATAAGTGAAATTTCTGCAATTTTGCCCCAAAATAAGGGAAATTACTGCCTTTTTGCCCCCAAATAAGGGGAATTTCAACCTTTTTATCTCAAAATAAGGGGAATTTCTGCATTTTTGCCACAAAATATTAGGAATTTCTGCCTTTTTGCCCCAAAATAAGGAAAATTTCTGCTTTTTTCCCTGAAATAAGTGAAATTTCTTCAATTTTGCCCCAAAATAAGTGAAATTTCTGCAATTTTTCCCCAAAATAAAAGAAATTTCGGAAATTTCCCCCAAAATAAGTGGAATTTCCGAGTTTTTCCCCAAAATAAAGAGAATTTCTGTCTTTTTGCCCTAACATATAAGGGAATTTCTGCCTCTTTGCCCCACAATTAGGGGAATTTCTGTAATTTTGCTCCAAAATACGAGGAATTTCTGCCTTTTTGCCCGAAAATAAGAAGAATGCATACCTTTTTGCAATAAATAAGGGAAATTTCTTAATTTTTGCTTCAAAATAAGGGGAATTTCTGCTTTTTTGCCTCTAAATAAGTGGAATTTCTGTCTTTTTCCCCCAAAACAAAGAGAATTTATGTATTTTTGCCCCAAAATAAGGAAAAATTCTGACTTATTACCCTGAAGTAAGTGAAATTTCTGCAATTTTGCCCCAAAATAAGGGAAATTTCTCGAATTTTGCCCCAAAATAAGTGGAATTTCTGAGTTTTGCACCAAAATTATAAGAATTTTTGTCTTTTTGCCCTAACATATAGGGAATTTCTGCCTTTTTGCCCCAGAATTTGGGGAATTTCTGCAATTTTGCTCCTAAATACGGGGAATTTCTGCCTTTTTGCCCGAAAATAAGAAGAATGCATACTTTTTTGCCATAAATAAGGGAAATTTCTTAATTTTTGCTCCAAAATAAGCGGAATTTCTGCTTTTTTGCCTCTAAATAATTGGAATTTCTGTCTTTTTCTCCCAAAACAAAGGGAATTCCTGTCTTTTTTGCCCCAAATTAAGGAAAATTTCTGACTTATTACCCTGAAATAAGTGAAATTTCTGAAATTTTGCCCCAAAATAAGGGAAATTTATGACTTTTGCCCCCAAATATTAGGAATTTCTGCATTTTTGTTCCAAAATAAGAAAATTTCTGCTTTTTTTCCCTGAAATAAGAGAAATTTCTGCAATTTTGCCCCAAAATAAGTGAAATTTCTGCAATTTTGCCCCAAAATAAGGGAAATTTCTGGAATTTTGCCCCAAAATAAGTGGAATTTCTGAGTTTTGCCCCAAAATAAAAAGAATTTCTGTCTTTTTGCCCCAACATATAGAGAATTTATGCCTTTTTGCCCCACAATTAGGGGAATTTCTGCAATTTTGCTCCAAAATACGAAGAATTTCTGCCTTTTTGCCCGAAAATAAGAAGAATGCATACGTTTTTGCCATTAAAAAGGGAAATTTCTTCATTTTTGCTCCAAAATAAGGGGCATTTCTGCTTTTTTGCCTTTAAATAAGTGGAATTTCTTTCTTTTTTTCCCAAACAAAGGGAATTTCTGTCTTTTTGTTCTCAAAATAAAAAAAATTTCTGACTAATTACCATGAAGTCAGTGTAATTTTTGCAATTTTGCCCCAAAATAAGGGAAATTTCTGGAATTTTGCCCCAAAGTAAGTTGAATTTCTGAGGTTTGCCCCAAAATAAGGAGAATTTCTGTCTTTTTACCCCAACATATAGAGAATTTCTGCCTTTTGGCCCCATAATTAGGGAAATTTCTGCCTTTTTGCCCCCAAATAATAGGAATTTCAGCCTTTTTACGTCAAAATAAGGGGATTTTCTGCATTTTTGCCACAAAGTATTAGGAATTTCTGCCTTTTTGCCCCAAAATAAAAAAATTTCTGCTTTTTTCCCTGAAATAAGTGAAATTTCTCCAATTTTGTCCCAAAATAAGGGAAATTTCTGCAATTTTCCTCAAAATAAGTTGAATTGGTGAGTTTTGCCCAAAAATAAAAAGAATTTCTGTCTTTTTGCCCCAACATATATGGAATTTTTGCCTTTTTGCCCCACAATTAGGGGAATTTCTGCAATTTTGCCCAAAAATAAGTGAAATTTCTGTCTTTTTGCCCCCAAATAAGGGGAATTTCAGCCTATTTACCTCAAAATAATGGGGAATTTCTGCTTTTTTGCCACAAAATATTAGGAACTACTGCCTTTTTGCCCCCAAATAAGAAAATTTCTGCTTTTTTTCCCTGAAATAAGTGAAATTTCTGCAATTTTGCCCAAAAATAAGTGAAATTTCTGAGTTTTGCCCCAAAATAAGGAGAATTTCTGTCTTTTTGCCCCAACATGTAGGCAATTTCTGCCTTTTTGCCCCACAATTAGGGGAATTTCTGCAATTTTGCTCCAAAATACGGGGAATTTCTGCCTTTTTGCCCGAAAATAAGAAGAATGCATAACTTTTTGCCATAAAAAAGGGAAATTTCTTCATTTTTGCTCCAAAATAAGGGGAATTTCTGCTTTTTTGCCTCCAAATAAGTGGAAGTTCTGTCTTTTTCTCCCAAAACAAAGAAAATTTCAGGTCTTTTTTGCCCCAAAATAAGGAAAAATTCTGACTTATTACCCTGAAGTAAGTGAAATTTCTGCAATTTTGCCGCAAACAATGGGAAATTTCTGCCTTTTTGCCTCCAAATAAGAGGAATTTTAGCCTTTTTACCTCAAAATAAAAGGAATTTTTGCATTTTTGCCACAAAATATTAGGAATTTCTGCCTTTTTGCCCTGAAATAAGGAAAATTTCTGCCTTTTTTCCAAGAAATAAGTGAAATTTCTCCAATTTTGCCACAAAATATGTGAAATTTCTGAAATTTTGCCCAAAAATAAGGGAAATTTCTGCAATTTTGCCCCAAAATAACTGAAATTTCTGGAATTTGGCCCCAACATAAGTGGAATTTCTGAGTTTTGCCCCAAATTAAGGAGAATTTCTGTGTTTTTGCCCTAACATATAGGGAATTTCTGCTTTTTGTCCCACAATTAGGGGAATTTCTGCAATTTTGCTCCAAAATACGGGGAATTTCTGCCTATTTGCCCGAAAATAAGAAGAATGCAAACCTTTTTGCCATAAAAAAGGGAAATTTTATCATTTTTGCTACAAAATAAGGGGAATTCCTGCTTGTTTGCCTCTGAATAAGTGCAATTTCTGTATTTTTCCCCCCAAAAAAAGGTTATTCATGTCTTTTTTGCCCCAATATAGGAAAAATTTCTGACTTATTACCCTGAAATAAGTGAAATTTCTGCAATTTTGCCCCCAAATAAAGGAAATTTCTGGATTTTTGCCCCAAAATAAGTAAAATTTCTGAGTTTTGCCCCAAAATAAGGAGAATTTCTGTCTTTTTGCCCCAACATTTAGGGAATTTTTGCCTTTTTGCCCCACAATTAGGGGAATTTCTGCAATTTTGCTCCAAAATACGGGGAATATCTGCATTATTGCCCGAAAATAAGAAGAATGCATATATTTTTGCCATAAAAAAGGGAAATTTCTTCATTTTTGCTCCAAAATAAGGGAAATTTATGCTTTTATGCATCTAAATAAGTGGAATTTCTGTCTTTTTCCCCCAAAACAAAGGGAATTCCTGTCTTTTTTGCCCCAAAATAAGAAAATTTCTTATTTATTACCTTGTAATAAGTGAAATTTTGCAATTTTGCCCCAAAATAAGGGAAATTTCTGCCTTTTTGCCCCCAAATAAGGGGAATTTCAGCAATTTTACCTCAAAATGAGGGGAATTTCTGCATTTTTGCCACAAAATATTAGGAATTTCTGCCTTTTTGCCCCAAAATAAGGAAAATTTCTGCCTTTTTTTCTTGAAATAAGTAAAATTTCTGCAATTTTGCCCCAAAATAAGTGATATTTCTGCAATTTTGCCCCAAAATAAGGAAATTTCTGGAATTTTGCCCCAAAATAAGTGGAATTTCTGAGTTTTGCCCCAAAATAAGAAGAATTTCTGTCTTTTTGCCCTAACATATAGGGAATTCTGCCTTTTTGCCCCACATTTAGGGGAATTTCTGCAATTTTGCTCCAAAATACGGGGAATTTCTGCCTTTTTGCCCGAAAATAAGAAGAATGCATAACTTTTTGCCATAAAAAAGGGAAATTTCTTCATTTTTACTCCAAAATAAGGGGAATTTCTGCATTTTTTCCTCTAAATATGTGGAATTTCTGTCTTTTTCCCCCAAAACAAAGGGAATTTCTGTCTTTTTGGCCCCAAAATAAAAAAAATTTCTGACTTATTACCCTGAAGTAAGTGAAAATTCTGCAATTTTGACCCAAAATAAGGGAAATTTCTGCCTTTTTGCCCCCAAATAAGGGGAATTTCAGCCTTTTTACCTCAAAATAAGGGGAATTTCTGCATTTTTGCCACAAAATATTAGGAATATCTGCCTTTTTGCCCCCAAAATTAGAAAGATTTCTGCCTTTTTTCCCTGAAATAAGTGAAATTTCTGCAATTTTGCCCCAAAATACGGGAAATTTCTGGAATTTTGCTTCAAAATATGTAAAATTTCTGAGTTTTGCCCTAAAATAAGGAGAATTTCTGTCTTTTTGCGCCAACATATAGAGAATTTCTGCCTTTTTGCCCCACAATTAGGGGAATTTATGCAATTTTGCTCCAAAATACGGGGAATTTCTGCCTTTTTGCCCGAAAACAAGAAGAATGCATACCTTTTTGCCATAAAAAAGGGAAATTTCTTCATTTTTGCTCCAAAATAAGGGGAAGTTCTGCATTTTTTCCCCTAAATATGTGGAATTTCTGTCTTTTTCCCCCAAAACAAAGGGAATTTCTGTCTTTTTGGCCCCAAAATAAAAAAAATTTCTGACTTATTTCCCTGAAGTAAGTGAAAATTCTGCAATTTTGCCCCAAAATAAGGGAAATTTCTGCCTTTTTGCCCCCAAATAAGCGGAAGTTCAGCATTTTTACCTCAAAATAAGGGGAATTTCTGCATTTTTGCCACAAAATATTAGGAATATCTGCCTTTTTGCCCCAAAAATTAGAAAGATTTCTGCCTTTTTTCCCTGAAATAAGTGAAATTTCTGCAATTTTGCCCCAAAATACGGGAAATTTCTGGAATTTTGCTTCAAAATATGTAAAATTTCTGAGTTTTGCCCTAAAATAAGGAGAATTTCTGTCCTTTTGCGCCAACATATAGAGAATTTCTGCTTTTTTGCCCCACAATTAGGGGAATTTCTGCAATTTTGCTCCAAAATACGGGGAATTTCTGCCTTTTTGCACGAAAATAAGAAGAATGCATACCTTTTTGCCATAAAAAATGGAAATTTCTTCATTTTTGCTCCAAAATAAGGGGCATTTCTGCTTTTTTGGCTCTAAATAACTGTAATTTCTGTCTTTTTCCCCCAAAACAAAGAAAATTTTTGTATTTTTTGCCCCAAAATAAGGAAAATTTCTGACTTATTACCCTGAAGTAAGTGAAAATTCTGCAATTTTGCCCCAAAATAAGGGAAATTTCTGCCTTTTTGCCCCCAAATAAAGAGAATTTCAGCCTTTTTACCTCAAAATAAGGGGAATTTCTGCAATTTTGCCGCAATATATTAGGAATATCTGCCTTTTTGCCCCAAAAATTAGAAAGATTTCTGCCTTTTTTCCCTGAAATAAGTGAAATTTCTGCAATTTTGCCCCAAAATACGGGAAATTTCTGCTTTTTTGCCCGAAAATAAGAAGAATGCATACCTTTTTGCCATAAAAAAGGGAAATTTCTTCATTTTTGCTCCAAAATAAGGGGAAATTCTGCATTTTTTCCTCTAAATATGTGGAATTTATGTTTTTTCCCCCAAAACAAAGGGAATTTCTGTCTTTTTGGCCCCAAAATAAAAAAAATTTCTGACTTATTACCCTGAAGTAAGTGAAAATTCTGCAATTTTGCCCCAAAATAAGGGAAATTTCTGCATTTTGCCCCCAAATAAGGGGAATTTCAGCCTTTTTACCTCAAAATAAGGGGAATTTCCACATTTTTGCCACAAAATATTAGGAATATCTGCCTTTTTGCCCCCAAAATTAGAAAGATTTCTGCCTTTTTTCCCTGAAATAAGTGAAATTTCTGCAATTTTGCCCCAAAATAAGGGAAATTTCTGGAATTTTGCCAAAAATAAGTGGAATTTCTGAGTTTTTCCCCAAAATAAGGAGAATTTCTGTCTTTTTGCGCCAACATATAGAGAATTTCTGCGTTTTTGCCCCACAATTAGGGGAATTTCTGCAATTTTGCTCCAAAATATGGGGAATTTCTGCCTTTTTGACCGAAAATGAGAAGAATGCATACCTTTTTGCCATAAAAAAGGGAAATTTTTTCATTTTTGCTCCAAAATAAGGGGAATTTCTGCATTTCTGCATCTAAAAAAGTGGAATTTCTGTCTTTTTCCCCAAAAACAAAAGGAATTTTTGCATTTTTTGCCCCAAAATAAGGAAAAATTCTGACTTATTACCCTGAAGGAAGTGAAATTTCTGCAATTTTGCCCCAAAATATGAAAAATTTCTGCCTTTTTGCCCCCAAATAAGGAAAATTTCAGCCTTTTTACCTCAAAATAATGGGAATTTCTGCACTTTTGCCACAAAATATTAGGAATTTCTGCCTTTTTGCCCTAAAATAAAGAAAATTTCTGCCTTTTTTCCCTGAAATAAGTGAAATCTCTGCAATTTTGCCACAAAATAAGTGAAATTTCTGCAATTTTGCCCCAAAATAAGGGAAATTTCTGCAATTTTGCCCCAAAATAAGGGAAATTTCTGGAATTTTGCCCCAAAATAAGTGGAATTTCTGAGTTTTGCCCCAAAATAAGGAGAATTTCTGTCTTTTTGCCCTAACATATAGGGAATTTCTGCCTTTTTGCCCCACAATTAGGGGAATTTCTGCAATTTTGCTCCAAAATACGGGGAATTTCTGCCTTTTTGCCTGTAAATAAGAAGAATTCATACCTTTTTGCCATAAAATAGGGAAATTTCTTCATTTTTCTCCAAAATAAGGGGAATTTTTGCTTTTTTGGCTCTAAATAAGTGTAATTTCTGTCTTTTTCCCCCAAAACAAAGAAAATTTTTATATTTTGCCATAAAATAAGGAAAATTTCTGCCTTTTTCCCTGAAATAAGTGAAATTTCTGCAATTTTGCCCCAAAATAAGTGAAATTTCTCCAATTTTGCCCCAAAATAAGGGAAATTTCTGCAATTTTGCCCCCAAATAAGGGAAATTTCTGGAATTTTGCCCCAAAATAAGTGGAATTTCTGAGTTTTGGCCCAAAATAAGGAGATTTTCTGTCTTTTTGCCCCAACATATAGAGAATTTCTGCCTTTTTGCCCCATAATTAGGGGAATTTCTGCAATTTTGCCCGAAAATAAGGGAAATTTCTGCCTTTTTGCCCCCAAATAATAGGAATTTCAGCATTTTTACCTTAAAATAAGGGGAATTTCTGCATTTTTGCCACAAAGTATTAGGAATTTCTGCCTTTTTGCCCCAAAATAAGAAAATTTCTGCTTTTTTCCCCTGAAATAAGTGAAATTTCTTCAATTTTGCCTCAAAATAAGTGAAATTTCTGCAATTTTGCCCCAAAATAAGGGAAATTTCTGGAATTTTGCCCCAAAGTAAGTTTAATTTCTGAGTTTTGCCCCAAAATAAGGAGAATTTCTGTCTTTTTGCCCCAACATATATAGAATTTTTGCGTTTTTGACCCACAATTAGGGGAATTTCTGCAATTTTGCTCCAAAATACGGGGAATTTCTGCCTTTTTGCCCGAAAATAAGAAGAATGCATACCTTTTTGCCATAAAAAAGGGAAATTTCTTCATTTTTGCTCCAAAATAAAGGGAATTTCTGCTTTTTGCCTCTAAATAAGTGGAATTTCTGTCTTTTTCCCCAAAAACAAAGTGAATTTCTGTCTTTTATGCCCCAAAATAAAAAAATTTCTGACTTATTACCCTGAAGTAAGTGAAATTTCTGCAATTTTGCCCCAAAATAAGGGAAATTTCTTTCTTCTTGCCCCCAAGTAAGGGGAATTTCAGCCTCTTTACCTCAAAATAAGAGATATTTCTGCATTTTTTCCACAAAATATTAGTAATTTCTGCCTTTTTGCCCCAAAATAAGGAAAATTTCTGCCTTTTTTCCCTGAAATAAGTGAAATTTCTGCAATTTTGCCCCAAAATAAGTGAAATTTCTTCAATTTTGCCCCAAATTAAGTAAAATTTCTGCAATTTTGCCCCCAAAGAAGGGAAATTTCTGGAATTTTGCCCCAAAATAAGTGGAATTTCTTAGTTTTGCCCCAAAATAGAAATAATTTCTGTCTTTTGCCCCAACATAGACGGAATTTGTGCATTTTTGCCCCACAATTAGGGGAATTTCTGCAATTTTGCTCCAAAATACGGGGAATTTCTGCTTTTTTGCCAGATAATAAAAAGAATGTATACCTTATGCCACAAAAAAGAGAAATTCCTTCATTTTTGCTTCAAAATAAGAGGAAATTCTGCCTTTCTACCTCAAAATAAGTGAAATTTCTGCCTTTTTACCCAAAAATAAACAAAATTTCTGTCTTTTTGCTTCAACATAGAGAGAATTTCTGTCATTTTGCCCCATAATTAGGGGAATTTCTGCAATTTTGCTCCAAAATACGGGGAATTTCTGCCTTTTTGCCCGAAAATAAGAAGAATGCATACCTTTTTGCCATAAAAAAGGGAAATTTCTTCATTTTTGCTCCAAAATAAGGGGAATTTCTGCTTTTTTGGCTCTAAATAAGTGTAATTTCTGTCTTTTTCCACCAAAACAAAGAAAATTTTTGTCTTTTTTGCCCCAAAATAAGGAAAATTTCTGACTTATTACCCTGAAGTAAGTGAAAATTCTGCAATTTTGCCCCAAAATAAGGGAAATTTCTGCCTTTTTGCCCCCAAGTAAGGGGAATTTCAGCCTTTTTACCTCAAAATAAGGGGAATTTCTGCATTTTTGCCACAATTTATTAGGAATATCTGCCTTTTTGCCTTAAAATTAGAAAGTTTTCTGCCTATTTTCCCTGAAATAAGTGAAATTTCTGCAATTTTGCCCCAAAATACGGGAAATTTCTGGAATTTTGCTTCAAAATATGTAAAATTTCTGAGTTTTGCCCTAAAATAAGGAGAATTTCTGTCTTTTTGCGCCAACATATAGAGAATTTCTGACTTTTTGCCCCACAATTAGGGGAATTTCTGCAATTTTGCTCCAAAATACGGAGAATTTCTGCCTTTTTGCCCGAAAATAAGAAGAATGCATAACTTTTTGCCATAAAAAAGGGAAATTTCTTCATTTTTGCTCCAAAATAAGGGGAATTTCTGCATTTTTTCTTCTAAATATGTGGAATTTATGTCTTTTCCCCCCCCCAAAAAAGTGAATTTCTGTCTTTTTGGCCCCAAAACAAAAAAAAATTTTGACTTATTACTCTGAAGTAAATGAAAATTCTGCAATTTTGCCCCAAAATAAGGGAAATTTCTGCCTTTCTGCCCCCAAATAAGGGGAATTTCAGCCTTTTTACCTCAAAATAAGGGGAATTTCTGCATTTTTGCCAAAAATATTAGGAATATCTGCCTTTTTGCCCCAAAATTAGAAAGATTTCTGCGTTTTTTCCCTGAAATAAGTGAAATTTCTGCAATTTTGCCCCAAAATACGGGAAATTTCTGGAATTTTGCTTCAGAATATGTAAAATTTCTGAGTTTTGCCCTAAAATAAGGAGAATTTCTGTATTTTTGCGCCAACATATAGAGAATTTCTGCCTTTTTGCCCCACAATTAGGGGAATTTCTGCAATTTTGCTACAAAATACGGGGAATTTCTGCCTTTTTGCCCGAAAATAAGAAGAATGCATACCTTTTTGCCATAAAAAAGGGAAATTTCTTCATTTTTGCTCCAAAATAAGGGGAATTTCTGCTTTTTTCGCTCTAAATAAGTGTAATTTCTGTCTTTTTCCCCCAAAACAAAGAAAATTTTTGTCTTTTTTGCCATAAAATAAGGAAAATTTCTGCCTTTTTCCCTGAAATAAGTGAAATTTCTGCAATTTTGCCCCAAATAAGTGAAATTTCTCCAATTTTGCTCCAAAATAAGGGAAATTTCTGCAATTTTGCCCCCAAATAAGGAAAATTTCTGGAATTTTGCCCCAAAATAAGTGGAATTTCTGAGTTTTGCCACAAAATAAAGAGAATTTCTGTCTTTTTGCCCCAACATATAGAGAATTTCTGCCTTTTTGCCCCATAATGAGGGGAATTTCTGCAATTTTGCCCGAAAATAAGGGAAATTTCTGCCTTTTTGCCCCCAAATAATAGGAATTTCAGCCTTTTTACCTCAAAATAAGGGGAATTTCTGCATTTTTGCCACAAAGTATTAGGAATTTTTGCCTTTTTGCCCCAAAATAAGAAAATTTCTGCTTTTTTTCCCTGAAATAAGTGAAATTTCTTCAATTTTGACCCAAAATAAGTGAAATTTCTGCAATTTTGCCCCAAAATAAGGGAAATTTCTGGAATTTTGCCCCAAAGTAAGTTTAATTTCTGAGTTTTGCCCCAAAATAAGGAGAATTTCTGTCTTTTTGCCCCAACATATATGGAATTTTTGCGTTTTTGCCCCACAATTAGGGGAATATCTGCAATTTTGCTCCAAAATACGGGGAATTTCTGCCTTTTTGCCCGAAAATAAGAAGAATGCATAACTTTTTGCCATAAAAAAGGGAAATTTCTTCATTTTTGCTCCAAAATAAAGGGAATTTCTGCTTTTATGCCTCTAAATAAGTGGAATTTCTGTCTTTTTCCCCCAAAACAAAGAGAATTTCTGTCTTTTATGCCCCAAAATAAAAAAATTTCTGATTTATTACCCTGAAGTAAGTGAAATTTCTGCTATTTTGCCCCAAAATAAGAGAAATTTCTTCCTTTTTGCCCCCAAGTAAGGGGAATTTCAGCCTTTTTACCCCAAAATAAGAGATATTTCTTTATTTTTTCCACAAAATATTAGGAATTTCTGCCTTTTTGCCCCAAAATAAGGAAAATTTCTGTCTTTTTTCCCTGAAATAAGTGAAATTTCTGCAATTTTGTACCAAAATAAGTGAAATTTCTGCAATTTTGCCCCAAATTAAGTAAAATTTCTGCAATTTTGCCCCAAAAGAAGGGAAATTTCTGGAATTTTGCCCCAAAATAAGTGGAATTTCTTAGTTTTGCCCCAAAATAGAAATAATTTCTGTCTTTTGCCCCAACATATATGGAATTTCTGCATTTTTGTCCCACAATTAGGGGAATTTCTGCAATTTTGCTCCAAAATACGGGGAATTTCTGCTTTTTTGCCAGATAATAAGAAGAATGTATACCTTGTGCCACAAAAAAGAGAAATTCCTTCATTTTTGCTTCAAAATAAGAGGAAATTCTGCCTTTCTACCTCAAAATAAGTGAAATTTCTGCCTTTTTACCCAAAAATAAACGAAATTTCTGTCTTTATGCTCCAACATAGAGAGAATTTCTGCCTTTTTGCCCCACAATTAGGGGAATTTCTGCAATTTTGCTCCAAAATACGGGGAATTTCTGCTTTTTGCCCGAAAATAAGAAGAATGCATAACTTTTTGCCATAAAAAAGGGAAATTTCTTGTTTTTTGCTCCAAAATAAGGGGAATTTCTGCTTTTCTGCCTCTAAATAAGTGGAATTTCTGTCTTTTTCCCCCAAAACAAAAGAAATTCCTATCTATTTTGCCCCAAAATAAGGAGAATTTCTGCCTTTTTTCCGTTAAATAAGTGAAATTTCTGCAATTTTGCCCCAAAATAAGTGAAATTTCTCCAATTTTGCCCCAAAATAAGGGAAATTTCTGCAATTTTGCCCCAAAATAAAGGAAATTTCTGGAATTTTCCCCAAAATAAGTGGAATTTGTGAGTTTTGCCCCAAAATAAGGAGAATTTCTGTCTTTTTGCCCCAACATATAGAGAATTTCTGCCTTTATGCCCCACAATTAGAGGAATTTCTGCAATTTTGCCCCAAAATCATTGAAATTTCTGTCTTTTTGCCCCCAAATAAGGTGAATTTCAGCCTTTTTACCTCAAAATAAGGGGAATTTCTGCATTTTTCCACAAAATATTAGGAATTTCTGTCTTTTTGCCCCCAAAATTAGTAAGATTTCTGCCTTTTTTCCTGAAATAAGTGAAATTTCTGCAATTTTGCCCCAAAATAAGTGAAATTTCTGCAATTTTGCCCCAAAATAAGTGAAATTTCTGCAATTTTGCCCCAAAATAAGGGAAATTTCTGGAATTTTGCTTCAAAATAAGTGGAATTTCTGACTTTGCCCTAAAATAAGGAGAATTTCTGTCTTTTTGCGCCAACATATAGAGAATTTCTGCTTTTTGCCCCACAATTAGGGGAATTTCTGCATTTTGCTCTAAAATACGAAGAATTTCTGCCTTTTTGCCTGAAAATAAGAAGAATGCATACCTTTTTGCCATAAAAAAAGGAAATTTCTTCATTTTTGCTCCAAAATAAGGGGAATTTCTGCTTTTTTGGCTCTAAATAAGTGTAATTTCTGTATTTTTCCCCCAAAACAAAGAAAATTTTGGTCTTTTTTTCCCCAAAATAAGAAAAATTTATGCCTTTCTTCCCTGAAATAAGTGAAATTTCTGCAATTTTGCCCCAAAATAAGTGAAATTTCTCCAAATTTGCCCCAAAATAAGGGAAATTTCTGCAATTTTGCCCCCAAATAAGGGAAATTTCTGGAATTTTGCCCCAAAATAAGTGGAATTTCTGAGTTTTGCCCCAAAATAAGGAGAATTTCTGTCTTTTTGCCCCAACATATATGGAATTTTTGCGTTTTTGCCCAACAATTAGGGGAATTTCTGCAATTTTGCTCCAAAATACAAGGAATTTCTGCCTTTTTGCCCGAAAATAAGAAGAATGCATACCTTTTTGCCATAAAAAAGGGAAATTTCTTCATTTTTGCTCCAAAATAAAGGGAATTTCTGCTTTTTTGCCTCTAAATAAGTGGAATTTCTGTCTTTTTCCCCAAAAACAAAGGGAATTTCTGTCTTTTATGCCCCAAAATAAAAAATATTTCTGACTTATTACCCTGAAGTAAGTGAAATTTCTGCAATTTTGCCCCAAAATAAGGGAAATTTCTTTCTTTTTGCCCCCAAGTAAGGGGAATTTCAGCCTTTTTACCTCAAAATAAGAGATATTTCTGCATTTTTTCCACAAAATATTAGGAATTTCTGCCTTTTTGCCATAAAATAAGGAAAATTTCTGCCTTTTTTCCCTGAAATAATTGAAATTTCTGCAATTTTGCCCCAAAATAAGTGAAATTTCTGCAATTTTGCCCCAAATTAAGTAAAATTTCTGCAATTTTGCCCCCAAAGAAGGGAAATTTCTGGAATTTTGCCCCAAAATAAGTGGAATTTCTTAGTTTTGCCCCAAAATAGAAATAATTTCTGTCTTTTGCCCCAACATATATGGAATTTCTGCATTTTTGTCCCACAATTAGGGGAATTTCTGCAATTTTGCTCCAAAATACGGGGAATTTCTGCTTTTTTGCCAGATAATAAGAAGAATGTATACCTTATGCCACAAAAAAGAGAAATTCCTTCATTTTTGCTTCAAAATAAGAGGAAATTCTGCCTTTCTACCTCAAAATAAGTGAAATTTCTGCCTTTTTACCCAAAAATAAACGAAATTTCTGTCTTTATGCTCCAACATAGAGAGAATTTCTGCCTTTTTGCCCCACAATTAGGGGAATTTCTGCAATTTTGCTCCAAAATACGGGGAATTTCTGCTTTTTGCCCGAAAATAAGAAGAATGCATAACTTTTTGCCATAAAAAAGGGAAATTTCTTGTTTTTTGCTCCAAAATAAGGGGAATTTCTGCTTTTCTGCCTCTAAATAAGTGGAATTTCTGTCTTTTTCCCCCAAAACAAAAGAAATTCTTATCTATTTTGCCCCAAAATAAGGAGAATTTCTGCCTTTTTTCCGTTAAATAAGTGAAATTTCTGCAATTTTGCCCCAAAATAAGTGAAATTTCTCCAATTTTGCCCCAAAATAAGGGAAATTTCTGCAATTTTGCCCCAAAATAAAGGAAATTTCTGGAATTTTCCCCAAAATAAGTGGAATTTGTGAGTTTTGCCCCAAAATAAGGAGAATTTCTGTCTTTTTGCCCCAACATATAGAGAATTTCTGCCTTTATGCCCCACAATTAGGGGAATTTCTGCAATTTTGCCCCAAAATCATTGAAATTTCTGTCTTTTTGCCCAAAAATAGGGGGAATTTCAGCCTTTTTACCTCAAAATAAGGGGGATTTCTGCATTTTTCCACAAAATATTAGGAATTTCTGTCTTTTTGCCCCCAAAATTAGTAAGATTTCTGCCTTTTTTCCTGAAATAAGTGAAATTTCTGCAATTTTGCCCCAAAATAAGTGAAATTTCTGCAATTTTGCCCCAAAATAAGTGAAATTTCTGCAATTTTGCCCCAAAATAAGGGAAATTTCTGGAATTTTGCTTCAAAATAAGTGGAATTTCTGACTTTGCCCTAAAATAAGGAGAATTTCTGTCTTTTTGCGCCAACATATAGAGAATTTCTGCTTTTTGCCCCACAATTAGGGGAATTTCTGCATTTTGCTCTAAAATACGAAGAATTTCTGCCTTTTTGCCTGAAAATAAGAAGAATGCATACCTTTTTGCCATAAAAAAAGGAAATTTCTTCATTTTTGCTCCAAAATAAGGGGAATTTCTGCTTTTTTGGCTCTAAATAAGTGTAATTTCTGTATTTTTCCCCCAAAACAAAGAAAGTTTTTGTCTTTTTTTCCCCAAAATAAGAAAAATTTATGCCTTTCTTCCCTGAAATAAGTGAAATTTCTGCAATTTTGCCCCAAAATAAGTGAAATTTCTCCAAATTTGCCCCAAAATAAGGGAAATTTCTGCAATTTTGCCCCCAAATAAGGGAAATTTCTGGAATTTTGCCCCAAAATAAGTGGAATTTCTGAGTTTTGCCCCAAAATAAGGAGAATTTCTGTCTTTTTGCCCCAACATATATGGAATTTTTGCGTTTTTGCCCAACAATTAGGGGAATTTCTGCAATTTTGCTCCAAAATACAAGGAATTTCTGCCTTTTTGCCCGAAAATAAGAAGAATGCATACCTTTTTGCCATAAAAAAGGGAAATTTATTCATTTTTGCTCCAAAATAAAGGGAATTTCTGCTTTTTTGCCTCTAAATAAGTGGAATTTCTGTCTTTTTCCCCAAAAACAAAGGGAATTTCTGTCTTTTATGCCCCAAAATAAAAAATATTTCTGACTTATTACCCTGAAGTAAGTGAAATTTCTGCAATTTTGCCCCAAAATAAGGGAAATTTCTTTCTTTTTGCCCCCAAGTAAGGAGAATTTCAGCCTTTTTACCTCAAAATAAGAGATATTTCTGCATTTTTTCCACAAAATATTAGGAATTTCTGCCTTTTTGCCATAAAATAAGGAAAATTTCTGCCTTTTTTCCCTGAAATAATTGAAATTTCTGCAATTTTGCCCCAAAATAAGTGAAATTTCTGCAATTTTGCCCCAAATTAAGTAAAATTTCTGCAATTTTGCCCCCAAAGAAGGGAAATTTCTGGAATTTTGCCCCAAAATAAGTGGAATTTCTTAGTTTTGCCCCAAAATAGAAATAATTTCTGTCTTTTGCCCCAACATATATGGAATTTCTGCATTTTTGTCCCACAATTAGGGGAATTTCTGCAATTTTGCTCCAAAATACGGGGAATTTCTGCTTTTTTGCCAGATAATAAGAAGAATGTATACCTTATGCCACAAAAAAGAGAAATTCCTTCATTTTTGCTTCAAAATAAGAGGAAATTCTGCCTTTCTACCTCAAAATAAGTGAAATTTCTGCCTTTTTACCCAAAAATAAACGAAATTTCTGTCTTTATGCTCCAACATAGAGAGAATTTTTGCCTTTTTGCCCCACAATTAGGGGAATTTCTGCAATTTTGCTCCAAAATACGGGGAATTTCTGCTTTTTGCCCGAAAATAAGAAGAATGCATAACTTTTTGCCATAAAAAAGGGAAATTTCTTGTTTTTTGCTCCAAAATAAGGGGAATTTCTGCTTTTCTGCCTCTAAATAAGTGGAATTTCTGTCTTTTTCCCCCAAAACAAAAGAAATTCCTATCTATTTTGCCCCAAAATAAGGAGAATTTCTGCCTTTTTTCCGTTAAATAAGTGAAATTTCTGCAATTTTGCCCCAAAATAAGTGAAATTTCTCCAATTTTGCCCCAAAATAAGGGAAATTTCTGCAATTTTGCCCCAAAATAAAGGAAATTTCTGGAATTTTCCCCAAAATAAGTGGAATTTGTGAGTTTTGCCCCAAAATAAGGAGAATTTCTGTCTTTTTGCCCCAACATATAGAGAATTTCTGCCTTTATGCCCCACAATTAGGGGAATTTCTGCAATTTTGCCCCAAAATCATTGAAATTTCTGTCTTTTTGCCCCAAAATAGGGGGAATTTCAGCCTTTTTACCTCAAAATAAGGGGAATTTCTGCATTTTTCCACAAAATATTAAAAATTTCTGTCTTTTTGCCCCCAAAATTAGTAAGAGTTCTGCCTTTTTTCCTGAAATAAGTGAAATTTCTGCAATTTTGCCCCAAAATAAGTGAAATTTCTGCAATTTTGCCCCAAAATAAGTGAAATTTCTGCAATTTTGCCCCAAAATAAGGGAAATTTCTGGAATTTTGCTTCAAAATAAGTGGAATTTCTGACTTTGCCCTAAAATAAAGAGAATTTCTGTCTTTTTGCGCAAACATATAGAGAATTTCTGCTTTTTGCCCCACAATTAGGGGAATTTCTGCATTTTGCTCTAAAATACGAAGAATTTCTGCCTTTTTGCCTGAAAATAAGAAGAATGCATACCTTTTTGCCATAAAAAAAGGAAATTTCTTCATTTTTGCTCCAAAATAAGGGGAATTTCTGCTTTATTGGCTCTAAATAAGTGTAATTTCTGTATTTTTCCCCAAAACAAAGAAAATTTTTGTCTTTTTTTCCACAAAATAAGAAAAATTTATGCCTTTCTTCCCTGAAATAAGTGAAATTTCTGCAATTTTGCCCCAAAATAAGTGAAATTTCTCCAAATTTGCCCCAAAATAAGGGAAATTTCTGCAATTTTGCCCCCAAATAAGGGAAATTTCTGGAATTTTGCCCCAAAATAAGTGGAATTTCTGAGGTTTGCCCCAAAATAAGGAGAATTTCTGTCTTTTTGCCCCAACATATAGAGAATTTCTGCCTTTTTGCCCCATAATTAGGGGAATTTCTGCAATTTTTCCCGAAAATAAGGAAATTTCTGACTTTTTGCCCCCAAATAAGAAGAATTTCAGCCTTTTTACCTCAAAATAAGGGGAATTTCTGCATTTTTGCCACAAAATATTAGGAATTTCTGACTTTCTGCCCCAAAATAAGAAAATTTCTGCTTTTTTCCCTGAAATAAGTGAAATTTCTGCAATTTGGCCCCAAAATAAGGGAAATTTCTGCAATTTTGTCCCAAAATAATGGAAATTTCTGGAATTTTTCCTCAAGTTAGTGGTATTTCTGGGTTTTGCCCCAAAATAAGGAGAATTTCTGACTTTTTGCCCCAACATATAGGGAATTTCTGCCTTTTTGCCTCACAATTAGGGGAATTTCTGCAATTTAGCTCCAAAATACGGGGAATTTCTGCCTTTTTGCCCGAATAATAAGAAGAATGCATACCTTTTTGCAATAAAAAAGGGAAATTTCTTCATTTTTGCTCCAAAATAAGGGGAATTTCTGCATTTCTGCATCTAAAAATGTGGAATTTCTGTCTTTTTCCCACAACACAAAAGGAATTTCTGTAATTTTTGCCCCAAAATAAGGAAAAATTCTGACTTATTACCCTGAAGTAAGTGAAATTTCTGCAATTTTTCCCCAAAATATGAAAAATTTCTGTCTTTTTGCTCCCAAATAAGGGGAATTTCAGTCTTTTTACCTCAAAATAATGGAATTTCTGAACTTTTGCAACAAAATATTAGGAATTTCTGCCTTTTTGCCATAAAATAAGGAAAATTTCTGCCTTTTTTCCCTGAAATAATTGAAATTTCTGCAATTTTGCCACAAAATAAGTGAAATTTCTGCAATTTTGCCCCAAAATAAGGGAAATTTCTGCAATTTTGCCCCAAAATAAAGGAAATTTCTGGAATTTTGCCCCAAAATAAGTGGAATTTCTGAGTTTTGCCCCAAAATAAGGAGAATTTCTGTCTTTTTGCCCTAACATATAGGGAATTTCTGCCTTTTTGCCCCACAATTAGGAGAATTTCTGCAATTTTGCTTCAAAATACGGGGAATTTGTGCCTTTTTGCCTGTAAATAAGAAGAATGCATACCTTTTTGCCATAAAATAAGGAAATATCTTCATTTTTGCTCCAAAATAAGGGGAATTTCTGCTTTTTTGCCTCTAAATAAGTGGAATTTCTGTTTTTTTCCCTCAAAACAAAGGTTATTCATGTTTTTTTGCCCCAAAATAAGAAAAATTTCTGACTTATTACCCTGAAATAAGTGAAATTTCTGCAATTTTGCCCCAAAATAAGGGAAATTTCTGGATTTTTGCCCCAAAATATGAAAAATTTCTGCCTTTTTGCCCCCAAATAAGGAAAATTTTAGCCTTTTTACCTCAAAATAATGGGAATTTCTGCACTTTTGCCACAAAATATTAGGAATTTCTGCCTTTTTGCCCTAAAATAAAGAAAATTTCTGCCTTTTTTCCTTGAAATAAGTGAAATTTCTGCAATTTTGCCACAAAATAAGTGAAATTTCTGCAATTTTGCCCCAAAATAAGGGAAATTTCTGCAATTTTGCCCCAAAATAAGTGAATTTCTGAGTTTTGCCCCAAAATAAGGAGAATTTCTGTCTTTTTGCCCCAACATATAGGCAATTTCTGTCTTTTTGCCCCAGAATTAGGGGAATTTTTAAAATTTTGCTCCAAAATATGGGGAATCTGCCTTTTTGCCCGAAAATAAGAATGCATAACTTTTTGTTATAAAAATGGGAAATTTTATCATTTTTGCTCCGAAATAGTGGAATTTCTGCTTTTTTGCCTCTAAATAAGTGGAATTTCTGTCGTTTTTGCCCCAAAATAATAAAAAATTCTGACTTATTACCCTGAAGTAAGTGAAATTTCTGCAATTTTGCCCCAAAATATAAGAAATTTCTGCCTTTCTGCCGCCTAATAAGGGGAAATTCAGCCTTTTTACCTCAAAATAAAGGGAATTTCTGCATTTTTGCCACAAAATATTAGGAATTTCTGCTTTTTGCCCCAAAATAAGAAAAATTTCTGCCTTTTTTCCCTGAAATAAGTGAAATTTCTGCAATTTTGCGCCAAAAAAAATGAAATTTGTGCAATTTTGCCCCAAAATAAAGGAAATTTCTGGAATTTTGCTTCAAAATAAGTGGAATTTCTGAGTATTGCCCAAAAATAAAGAGAATTTCTGTCTTTTTGCCCTAACATATAGGGAATTTCTTCCTTTTTGCCCCATATTTAGGGGAATTTCTGCAATTTTGCTCCAAAATACGGGGAATTTCTGTCTTTTTGCCGGAAAATAAGAAGAATGCATATCTTTTTGCCATAAAAAAGGGAAATTTCTTCATTTTTGCTCCAAAATAAAGGGAATTTCTGCTTTTTTGCCTCTAAATAAGTGGAATTTCTGTCTTTTTCCCCCAAAACAAAGGGAATTTCTGTCTTTTTGGCCCCAAAATAAAAACATCTCTGACTTATTACCCTGAAGTAAGTGAAAATTCTGCAATTTTGCCCCAAAATAAGGGAAATTTCTGCAATTTTGCCCCCAAATAAGGGAAATTTCTGGAATTTTGCCCCAAAATAAGTGGAATTTCTGAGGTTTGCCCCAAAATAAGGAGAATTTCTGTCTTTTTGCCCCAACATATAGAGAATTTCTGCCTTTTTGCCCCATAATTAGGGGAATTTCTGCAATTTTTCCCGAAAATAAGGAAATTTCTGACTTTTTGCCCCCAAATAAGAAGAATTTCAGCCTTTTTACCTCAAAATAAGGGGAATTTCTGCATTTTTGCCACAAAATATTAGGAATTTCTGACTTTCTGCCCCAAAATAAGAAAATTTCTGCTTTTTTCCCTGAAATAAGTGAAATTTCTGCAATTTGGCCCCAAAATAAGGGAAATTTCTGCAATTTTGTCCCAAAATAATGGAAATTTCTGGAATTTTGCCTCAAGTTAGTGGTATTTCTGGGTTTTGCCCCAAAATAAGGAGAATTTCTGACTTTTTGCCCCAACATATAGGGAATTTCTGCCTTTTTGCCTCACAATTAGGGGAATTTCTGCAATTTAGCTCCAAAATACGGGGAATTTCTGCCTTTTTGCCCGAATAATAAGAAGAATGCATACCTTTTTGCAATAAAAAAGGGAAATTTCTTCATTTTTGCTCCAAAATAAGGGGAATTTCTGCATTTCTGCATCTAAAAATGTGGAATTTCTGTCTTTTTCCCACAACACAAAAGGAATTTCTGTAATTTTTGCCCCAAAATAAGGAAAAATTCTGACTTATTACCCTGAAGTAAGTGAAATTTCTGCAATTTTTCCCCAAAATATGAAAAATTTCTGTCTTTTTGCTCCCAAATAAGGGGAATTTCAGCCTTTTTACCTCAAAATAATGGAATTTCTGAACTTTTGCGACAAAATATTAGGAATTTCTGCCTTTTTGCCATAAAATAAGGAAAATTTCTGCCTTTTTTCCCTGAAATAATTGAAATTTCTGCAATTTTGCCACAAAATAAGTGAAATTTCTGCAATTTTGCCCCAAAATAAGGGAAATTTCTGCAATTTTGCCCCAAAATAAGGGAAATTTCTGGAATTTTGCCCCAAAATAAGTGGAATTTCTGAGTTTTGCCCCAAAATAAGGAGAATTTCTGTCTTTTTGCCCTAACATATAGGGAATTTCTGCATTTTGGCCCCACAATTAGGAGTATTTCTGCAATTTTGCTTCAAAATACGGCTAATTTGTGCCTTTTTGCCTGTAAATAAGAAGAATGCATACCTTTTTGCCATAAAATAAGGAAATTTCTTCATTTTTGCTCCAAAATAAGGGGAATTTCTGCTTTTTTGCCTCTAAATATGTGGAATTTCTGTTTTTTTCCCTCAAAACAAAGGTTATTCATGTTTTTTTGCCCCAAAATAAGAAAAATTTCTGACTTATTACCCTGAAATAAATGAAATTTCTGCAATTTTGCCCCAAAATAAGGGAAATTTCTGGATTTTTGCCCCCAAATAAGTGGAATTTCTGAGTTTTGCCCCAAAATAAAGAGAATGTCTGTCGTTTTGCCCCAACATATAGGGAATTTCTGCTTTTGCCCCACAATTAGGGGAATTTCTGCAATTTTGCTCCAAAATACATGGAATTTCTGCCTTTTTGCCCGAAAATAAGAAGAATGCATACCTTTTTGCCATAAAAAAACGAAATTGTTTCATTTTTGCTCCAAAATAAGGGGAATTTCTGCTTTTTATCCTCTAAATAAGTGGAATTTCTGTCTTTTTCCCCCAAAACAAAGGGAATTCCTGTCTTTATTGACCCAAAATAAGGAAAAATTCTGACTTATTACCCTGAAGTAAGTGAAATTTCTGCAATTTTGCCCCCAAATAGGAAAATTTCAGCCTTTTTCCCTCAAAATAATGGGAATTTCTGCACTTTTGCACAAAATATTAGGAATTTCTGCCTTTTTGCCCTAAAATAAAGAAAATTTCTGCCTCTTTTCCCTGAAATAAGTGAAATTTCTGCAATTTTGCCACAAAATAAGTGAAATTTCTGCAATTTTGCCCCAAAATAAGGGAAATTTCTGCAATTTTCCCCAAAATAAGTGGAATTTCTTAGTTTTGCCCCAAAATAAGGAGAATTTCTGTCTTTTTGCCCCAACATATAGGCAATTTCTGTCTTTTTGCCCCAGAATTAGGGGAATTTTTAAAATTTTGCTCCAAAATATGGGGAATCTGCCTTTTTGCCCGAAAATAAGAAGAATGCATAACTTTTTGTTATAAAAATGAGAAATTTTATCATTTTTGCTCCGAAATAAGTGGAATTTCTGCTTTTTTGCCTCTAAATAAGTGGAATTTCTGTCTTTTTTGCCCCAAAATAAGAAAAAATTCTGACTTATTACCCTGAGGTAAGTGAAATTTCTGCAATTTTGCCCCAAAATATAAGAAATTTCTGCCTTTCTGCCCCCTAATAAGGGGAAATTCAGCCTTTTTACCTCAAAGTAAAGGGAATTTCTGCATTTTTGCCACAAAATATTAGGAATTTCTGATTTTTGCCCCAAAATAAGAAAAATTTCTGCCTTTTTTCCCTGAAATAAGTGAAATTTCTGCAATTTTGCGCCAAAAAAAATGAAATTTGTGCAATTCTGCCCCAAAATAAAGGAAATTTCTGGAATTTTGCTTCAAAATAAGTGGAATTTCTGAGTTTTGCCCAAAAATAAAGAGAATTTCTGTCTTTTTGCCCTAACATATAGGGAATTTCTTCCTTTTTGCCCCATATTTAGGGGAATTTCTGCAATTTTGCTCCAAAATACGGGGAATTTCTGCCTTTTTGCCGGAAAATAAGAAGAATGCATATCTTTTTGCCATAAAAAAGGGAAATTTCTTCATTTTTGCTCCAAAATAAGGGGAATTTCTGCTTTTTTGCCTCTAAATAAGTGGAATTTCTGTCTTTTTCCCCCAAAACAAAGGGAATTTCTGTCTTTTTGGCCCCAAAATAAAAACATCTCTGACTTATTACCCTGAAGTAAGTGAAAATTCTGCAATTTTGCCCCAAAATAAGGGAAATTTCTGCTTTTTTGCCCACAAATAAGGGGAATTTCAGGCTTTATACCTCAAAATAAGGGGAATTTTTGCATTTTTGCCACAAAATATTAGGAATTTCTGCCTTATTGCCTCAAAAATTAGAAAAATTTCTGCCTTTTTTTCCTGAAATAAATGAAATTACTGCAATTTTGCCCCAAAATAAGTGAAATTTCTGCAATTTTGCCCCAAAATAAGGGAAATTTCTAGAATTTTGCCCCAAAATAAGTGGAATTTCTGAGTTTTTCCCCAAAATAAGGAGAACTTCTGTCTTTTTGCGACAACATATAGAGGATTTCTGCGTTTTTGCCCCACAATTAGAAGAATTTCTGCAATTTTGCTCCAAAATACGGGGAATTTCTGCCTTTTTGACCGAAAATGAGAAGAATGCCTACCTTTTTGCCATAAAAAAGGGAAATTTCTTCATTTTTGCTCCAAAATATGGGGAATTTCTGCATTTCTGCATCTAAAAAAGTGGAATTTCTGTCTTTTCCCCCCAAAACAAAAGGAAATTTTGTATTTTTTGCCCCAAAATAAGGAAAAATTCTGACTTATTACCCTGAAGTAAGTGAAATTTCTGCAATTTTGCCCCAAAATATGAAAAATTTCTACCTTTTTGCCCCCAAATAAGGAAAATTTCAGCCTTTTTACCTCAAAATAATGGGAATTTCTGCACTTTTGCCACAAAATATTAGGAATTTCTGCCTTTTTGCCCTAAAATAAAGAAAATTTCTGCCTTTTTTCCCTGAAATAAGTGAAATCTCTGCAATTTTGCCACAAAATAATTGAAATTTCTGCAATATTGCCCCAAAATAAGGGAAATTTCTGCAATTTTCTCCCAAAATAAGGGAAATTTCTGGAATTTTGCCCCAAAATAAGTGGAATTTCTGAGTTTTACCCCAAAATAAGGAGAATTTCTGTCTTTTTGCCCTAACATATAGGGAATTTCTGCATTTTTGCCCCACAATTAGGGGAATTTCTGCAATTTTGCTCCAAAATACGGGGAATTTCTGCCTTTTTGCCTGTAAATAAGAAGAATGCATAACTTTTTGCCATAAAATAGGAAAATTTCTTCATTTTTGCTCCAAAATAAGGGGAATTTCTGCTTTTTTGCCTCTAAATAAGTGGAATTTCTGTCTTTTTCCCTCAAAACAAAGGTTATTCATGTTTTTTTGCCCCAAAATAAGAAAAATTTCTGACTTATTACCCTGAAATAAGTGAAATTTCTGCAATTTTGCTCCAAAATAAGAGAAATTTCTGGATTTTTGCCCCAAATAAATGGAATTTTTGAGTTTTGCCCCAAAATAAAAAGAATTTCTGTCTTTTTGCCCCAACATATAGGGAATTTCTGCATTTGCCCCACATTTAGGGGAATTTCTGCAATTTTGCTCCAAAATACGGGGAATTTCTGCCTTTTTGCCCGAAAATAAGAAGAATCCATACCTTTTTGTCATAAAAACTGGAAATTTTATCATTTTTGCTTAAAATAAGTGGAATTTCTGCTTTTTTCCTCTAAATAAGTGGAATTTCTGTCTTTTTTGCCCCAAAATAAGAAAAAATTCTGACTTATTATCCTGAAGTAAGTGAAATTTCTGCATTTTTGCCCTAAAATATAAGAAATTTCTGCCTTTCTGTCCCCAAATAAGGGGAAATTCAGCATTTTTACCTCAAAATAAGGGGAATTTCTTTATTTTTGCCACAAAATATTCGGAATTTCTGCTTTTTGCCCGAAAATAAGGAAAATTTCTGCCTTTTTTCCCTGAAATAAGTGAAATTTCTGCAATTTTGCTCCAAAAAAAGTGAAATTTCTGCAATTTTGCCCCAAAATAAGTGGAATTTCTGAGTTTTGCCCCCAAATAAAGAGAATTTCTGTCTTTTTGCCCTAACATATAGGGAATTTCTGCCTTTTTGCCCCATATTTAGGGGAATTTCTGCAATTTTGCTCCAAAATACGGGGAATTTCTGCATTTTTGCCCGAAAATAAGAAGTATGCATACCTTTTTGCTATAAAAAAGGGAAATTTCTTCATTTTGCTCCAAAATAAGGGGAATTTCTGCTTTTTTGCCTCTAAATAAGTGGAATTTCTGTCTTTTTCCCCTAAAACAAATGGAATTCCTGTCTCTTTTGCCCCAAAATAAGGAAAAATTCTGACTTATTACCCTGAAATAAGTGAAATTTCTGCAATTTTGCCCCAAAATAAGGGAAATTTCAGCCCTTTTTTCCCCCAAATAAGGGGAATTTCAGCCTTTTTACTTCAAAATAAGGGGAATTTCTGCATTTTTGCCACATAATATTAGGAATTTCTGACTTTTTGCTTCAAAATAAGAAAACTTCTGCTTTTTTTCCCTGAAATAAGTAAAATTTCTGCAATGTTGCCCCAAAATAAGTGAAATTTTTGCAATTTTGCCCCAAAATAAGTGGAATTTCTGAGTTTTGCCCCAAAATAAGGAGAATTTCTGTATTTTTGCGCCAACATATAGGCAATTACTGCCTTTTTGCCCCAGAATTAGGGGAATTTTTAAAATTTTGCTCCAAAATATGGGGAATTTCTGCCTTTTTGCCCGAAAATAAGAAGAATGCATACCTTTGTGTCATAAAAATGGAAAATTTCATCATTTTTGCTCCAAAATAAGTGGAATTTCTGCTTTTTTTGCCTCTAAATAAGTGGAATTTCTGTCTTTTTCCTTCAAAACAAAGAGAATTTCTGTCTTTTTGGCCCCAAAATAAAAACATCTCTTACTTATTACCCTGAAGTAAGTGAAAATTCTGCAATTTTTCGCCAAAATAAGGGAAATTTCTGTCTTTTTGCCCCCAAATAAGGGGAATTTCAGCATTTTTACCTCAAAATAAGGGGAATTTTTGCATTTTTGCCACAATATATTAGGAATTTCTGCCTTTTTGCCCCAAAAATTAGAAAAATTTCTGACTTTTTCCCTGAAATAAGTGAAATTTCTGCAATTTTGCCCCAAATTAAGTGAAATTTCTACAATTTTGCACCAAAATAAGGGAAATTTTTGCAATTTTACCTCAAAATAAGGGAAATTTCTGGAATTTTGCCCCAAAATAAGTGCAATTTCTGAGTTTTGCCCCAAAATAAGGAGAATTTCTGTTTTTTTGCGCCAACATATAGAGAATTTCTACCTTTTTGCCCCACAATTAGGGGAATTTCTGCAATTTTGCTCCAAAATACAAGGAATTTCTGCCTTTTTGACCGAAAATAAGAAGAATGCGTACCTTTTTGCCATAAAAAAGGGAAATTTATTCATTTTTGCTCCAAAATAAAGGGAATTTCTGCTTTTTTGGCTCTAAATAAGTGTAATTTCTGTCTCTTTCCCTCAAAAAAAAGAAAATTTTTGTCTTTTTTGCCCCAGAATAAGGAAAATTTCTTCCTTTTTTCCCTGAAATAAGTGAAATTTCTGCAATTTTGCCCCAAAATAAGTGAAATTTCTTCAATTTTGCCCCAAAATAAAAGAAATTTCTGCAATTTTGCCACAAAATAAGGGAAATTTCTGGAATTTTGCCCCAAAATAAGTGGAATTTCTGAGTTTTGCCCCAAAATAAGGAGAATTTCTGTCTTTTTGTCCCAACATGTAGAGAATTTCTGCCTTTTTGCCCCATAATTAGAGGAATTTCTCCAATTTTGCCCGAAAATAAGGGAAATTTCTGCCTTTTTGCCTCCAAATAAGAAGAATTTCAGCATTTTTACCTCAAAATAAGGGGAATTTCTGCATTTTTGCCTCAAAATATTAGGAATTTATGACTTTTTGCCCCAAAATAAGAAAATTTCTGCAATTTGGCCCCAAAATAATGAAAATTTCTGGAATTTTGCCTCCAGTTAGTGGAATTTCTGAGATTTGCCCCAAAACAAGGAGAATTTCTGTCTTTTTGCCCCAACATATAAGGCATTTCTGCCTTTTTGCCCAACAATTCGGGGAATTTCTGCAATTTAGCTTCAAAATACAGGGAATTTCTGCCTTTTTGCCCGAAAATAAAAAGAATGCATATCTTTTTGCCATAAAAAAGGGAAATTTCTTCATTTTTGCTCCAAAATAAGGGGAATTTCTGCTTTTTTGCCTCTAAATAAGTGGAATTTCTGTCTTTTTCCCCCAAAACAAAAGGAATTTCTGTATTTTTTGCCCCAAAATAAGGAAAAATTCTGACTTATTACCCTGAAGTAAGTGAAATTTCTGCAATTTTGCCCCAAACTATGAAAAATTTCTGCTTTTTTGCCCCCAAATAAGGGGAACTTCTGCACTTTTGCCACAAAATATTAGGTATTTCTGCCTTTTTGCCCTAAAATAAGGAAAATTTCGGCCTTTTTTACCTGAAATAAGTGAAATTTCTGCAATTTTGCCACAAAATATGTGAAATTTCTGCAATTTTGCCCAAAAAAAGTGAAATTTCTGCAATTTTGCCCCAAAATAAGGGAAATTTCTGTAATTTTGCCCCAAAATAAGTGGAATTTCTATATTTTTCCCTCAAAACAAAGGTTATTCATGTTTTTTTGCCCCAAAATAAGAAAAATTTCTGACTTATTACCCTGAAATAAGTAAAATTTCTGCAATTCTGCCCAAAAATAAGGGAAATTTCTGGATTTTTGCCCCAAAATATGTGGAATTTCTGAGTTTTGCCCCAAAATAAAAAAAATTTCTGTCTATTTGCCAAAACATATAGGGAATTTCTGCTTTTGCCCCACAATTAGGGGAATTTCTGCAATTATGCTCCAAAATACGGGGAATTTCTGCCTTTTTGCCCGAAAATAAGAAGTATGCATACCTTTTTGCCATTAAAAAGGGAAATTTCTTCATTTTTGCTCCAAAATAAGGGGAAATTTCTGCTTTTTTGCCTCTAAATAATTGGAATTTCTGTCTTTTTCTCCCAATACAAAAAGAATTCCTGTCTTTTTTGCTCCCAAATAAGGAAAAATTCTGACTTATTACCCTGAATTAAATGAAATTTCTGCAGTTTTTCCTCAAAATAAGGGAAATTTCTGCCTTTTTTCCCTCAAATAAGGGGAATTTCAGCCTTTTTACCTCAAAATAAGGGGAATTTCTGCATTTTTGCCACAAAATATTAGGAATTTCTGCCTTTTTGCTTCAAAATAAGAAAACTTCTTTTTTTCCATGAAATAAGTGAAATTTCTGCAATGTTGCCCCAAAATAAGGGAAATTTCTGGAATTTTGCTCAAAACAAGTGGAATTTCTGAGTTTTGCCCCAAAATAAAGAGAATTTCTGTCTTTTTGCTTTAACATATAGGGAATTTCTGCCTTTTTGCCCCATATTTAGGGGAATTTCTGCAATTTTGCTTCAAAATACAGGGAATTTCTTCCTCTTTGCCCGAAAATAAGAAGTATGCATACCTTTTTTGCCATAAAAATGGGAAATTTCTTCATTTTTGCTCCAAAATAAGAGGAATTTCTGCATGTTGCCTCTAAATAAGTGGAATTTCTGTCTTTTTCCCCGAAAACAAAGAAAATTTCTGTCTTTTTGGCCCCAAAATAAAAAAATCTCTGACTTATTACCCTGAAGTAAGTGAGAATTCTGCAATTTTGCCCCAAAATAAGTGAAATTTCTGCAATTTTGCCCCAAAATAAGTGAAATTTCTGCAATTTTGCCCCAAAAGAAGGGGAATTTCTGGAAATTTGCCCCAAAATAAGTGGAATTTCTGAGTTTTGCCCTAAAATAAGGAGAATTTCTGTCTTTTTGCCCCAACATATAGAGAATTTCTGCCTTTTTGCCCCACAACTAGGGGAATTTCTGCAATTTTGCTCCAAAATACGGGGAATTTCTGTCTTCTTGCCCAAAATAAGAAAACTGCATACCTTTTTGCCATAAAAATAGGAAATTTCTTCATTTTTGCTCCAAAATAAGGGGAATTTCTGCTTTTTTGCCTCTAAATAAGTGGAATTTCTTTCTTTTTCCCCCAAAACAAAGGGAATTTCTGTCTTTTTTGACCCAAAATAAGAAAAAATTCTGACTTATTACGCTTAAGTAAGTGAAATATCTGCAATTTTTCCCCAAAATATTGGAAATTTCTGCCTTTTTGCCCCCCAAATAAGGGGAATTTCAGACTATTTACCTCAAAATAAAAGTAATTTCTGCATTTTTGTCACAAACTAATAGGAATTTCTGCATTTTTGCTTCAAAATAAAAACAATTTCTGCCTTTTTTCCCTGAAATAAGTGAAATTTCTGCAATTTTGCCCCAAAATAAGGGAAATTTCTGCATTTTGCCCCTAAATAAGGGATATTTCTGGAATTTTGCCTCAAAATAAGTGGAATTTCTGAGTTTTGCCTCAAAATAAGAAGAATTTCTGTCTTTTTTGCCCCAACATATAGGGAATTTCTGCCTTTTTGCCCCACAATTAGGGAAATTTCTGCAATTTTGCACCAAAATACGGGAAATTTCAGCCTTTTTGCCCGAAAATAAGAAGAATGCAAACCTTTTTGCCATAAAAAATGGAAATTTCTTGATTTTTGATCCAAAATAAAGGGAATTTCTGCTTTTTTGCCTCTAAATATGTGGAATTTCTGTCTTTTTCCCCCAACACAAAGGGAATTCCTGTCTTTTTGGCCCCAAAATAAAAAAATCTCTGACTTATTACCCTGAAGTAAGTGAAAATTCTGCAATTTTGCCCCAAAATAAAGGAAATTTCTGCCTTTTTGCTCCCAAATAAGGGGAATTTCAGCATTTTTACCTCAAAATAAGGAGAATTTCTGCATTTTTGCCACAAAATATTAGGAATTTCTGCCTTTTTGCCACCAAAGTAAAAAAAATTCTGCCTTTTTTCTGAAATAAGTGAAATTTCTGCAATTTTGCCCCAAAATAAGTGAAATTTCTGCAATTTACCCCAAAATAAGTGAAATTTCTGCAATTTTGCCCCAAAAGAAGGGAAATTTCTGGAAATTTGCCCCAAAATAAGTGGAATTTCAGAGTTTTGCCGCAAAATAAGAAGAATTTCTGTCTTTTTGCCCCAACATATTGGGAATTTCTGACTTTTTGTCCCACAATTAAGGGAATTTCTGCAATTTTGCTCCAAAATACGGGAAATTTCTCTATTTTTGCCCGAAAATAAGGGGAATGCATAACTTTTTGCCATAAAAAATGGAAATGTCTTCATTTTTGCTCCAATATAAGGGGAATTTCTGCATTTTTGCCTCTAAATAAGTGGAATTTCTGTCTTTTTCCCCCAAAACAAAAGGAATTCCTTTCTTTTTTGCCCCAAAATAAGGAAAATTTTTGCCTTTTTCCCTGAAATAAGTAAAATTTCTTCAATTTTGCCCCAAAATAAGCGAAATTTCTCCAATTTTGCCCCAAAATAATGGAAATTTCTGCAATTTTGCCCCAAAATAAAGAAAATTTCTGGATTTTTGCCCCAAAATAAGTGGAATTTCTGAGTTTTGCCCTAAAATAAGGAGAATTTCTGTTTTTTGCCCCAACATATAGGGAATTTCTGACATTTTCCCCATATTTAAAGGAATTTCTTCAATTTTGCTCCAAAATACGGGGAATTTCTGCCTTTTTGCCCGAAAATAAGAAATATGCATACCTTTTTGCCATAAAAAAGGGAAATTTCTTCATTTTTGCTCCAAAATAAGGGGAATTTCTGCTTTTTTGCCTCTAAATAAGTGGAATTTCTGTCTTTTCCCCCAAAAACAAAGGGAATTTCTGTTTTTGGCCCCAAAATAAAAAAATCTCTGACTTATTACCCTGAAGTAAGTTAAAATCTGCAATTTTGCCACAAAATAAAGGAAATTTCTGCCTTTTTGCCCCCAAATAAGGGGAATTTCAGCGTTTTTACCTCAAAATAAGTAGAATTTCTGCCTTTTTGCTACAAAATATTAGGAATTTCTGCCTTTTTGCCCCCAAAATTAGAAAAATTTCTTCCTTTTTTCCCTGAAATAAGTGAAATTTCTGCAATTTTACCCCAAAATAAGTGAAATTTCTGCAATTTGCCCCCAAATAAGTGAAATTTCTGCAATTTTGCCCCAAAAGAAGGGAAATTCCTAGAAATTTGCCCCAAAATAAGTGGAATTTCTGAGTTTTGCCGCAAAATAAGAATAATTTCTGTCTTTTTGCCCGAACATATAGGGAATTTCTGACTTTTTGTCCCACAATTAAGGGAATTTCTGCAATTTTGCTCCAAAATACGGGGAATTTCTCCCCTTTTGCCCGAAAATAAGGAGAATGCATACCTTTTTGCCATAAAAAAGGGAAATGTCTTCATTTTTGCTCCAAAATAAGAGGAATTTCTGCCTTTTTGCCTCTAAATAAGTGGAATTTCTGTCTTTTTCCCCCAAAACAAAAGGAATTCCTTTTTTTTTGCCCCCAAATAAGGAAAATTTCTGCCTTTTTTCCCTGAAATAAGTAAAATTTCTGCAATTTTGCCCCAAAATAAGTGAAATTTCTCCAATTTTGCCCCAAAATAAGGAAAATTTCTGCAATTTTGCCCCAAAATAAAGAAAATTTCTGGAATTTTGCCCCAAAATAAGTGGAATTTTTGATTTTTGCCCCAAAATAAGAAGAATTTCTGAATTTTTGCCCCAAAATATAGGGAATTTCTCCCTTTTTGCCCCACAACTAGGGAAATTTCTGCAATTTTACTCCAAAATACGGGGAATTTCGGCCTTTTTGCCCGAAAATAAGAAGAATGCATAACTTTTTGCCATAAAAAAGGGAAATTTCTTCATTTTTGCTCCAAAATAAGGGGAATTTCTGCTTTTTTGCCTCTAAATAAGTGGAATATCTGTCTTTTTCCCTCAAAACAAAGGTTATTCATGTTTTTTTGCCCCAAAATAAGAAAAATTTCTGACATTACCCTGAAATAAGTGAAATTTCTGCAATTTTGCCCCAAAATAAGGGAAATTTCTGCATTTTTGCCCCAAAATAAGTGGAATTTCTGAGTTTTGCCCCAAAATAAAGGGAATTTCTGTCTTTTTGCCCCAACATATAGGGAATTTCTGCTTTTGCCCCAAAATTAGGGGAATTTCTGCAATTTTGCTCCAAAATACGGGGAATTTCTGCCTTTTTGGCCGAAAATAAGAAGAAAGCATACCTTTTTGCCATAAAAAAGGGAAATTTCTTCATTTTTGCTCCAAAATAAGGGGAATTTCTGCTTTTTTGCCTCTAAATAAGTGGAATTTCTGTCTTTTTCCCCCAACACAAAGGGAATTCCTTTCTTTTTTGCCCCAAAATAAGAAAAAATTCTGACTTATTACCCTGAAGTAAGTGAAATTTCTGCAATTTTGCCCCAAAATAAGGGAAATTTCTGCCTTTTTCCCCCAAAATAAGGGGAATTTCAGCATTTTTACCTCAAAATAAGAAGAATTTCTGCATTTTTGCCACAAAATATTAGGAATTTCTGCCTTTTTGCTTCAAAATAAAGAAACTTCTGCTTTTTTTCCCTGAAATAAGTGAAATTTCTGCAATTTTGCCCCAAAATAAGTGAAATTTCTGCAATTTTGCCCCAAAATAAGGGAAATTTCTGGAATTTTGCCCCAAAATAAGTGGAATTTCTGAGTTTTGCCCCAAAATAAGGAGAATTTCTGTCTTTTTGCCTCAACATATAGGCAATTTCTGTCTTTTTGCCCTACAATTAGGGGAATTTCTGCAATTTTGCTCCAAAATATGGGGAATTTCTGCCTTTTTGCCCGAAAATAAGAAGAATGCATATCTTTTTGCCATAAAAAATGGAAATTTTTTTATTTTTGCTCCAAAATAAGGGGAATTTCTGCTTTTTGCCTCTAAGTGGAATTTCTGTATTTTCCCCCAAAACAGAGAAAATTTCTGTTTTTTTTGCCCCAAAATAAGAAATAAGCTGACTTATTACCCTAAAGTAAGTGAAATTTCTGCAATTTTTCCCCAAAATATGGGAAATTTCTCCCTTTTTGCCCCCAAATAAGGGGAATTTCAGTATTTTTACCTCAAAATAAGGGGAATTTCTGCATTTTTGCCACAAATATTAGGAATTTCTGCTTTTTGCCCCAAAATAAGGATAATTTCTGCCTTTTTTCCCTGAAATAAGTGAAATTTCTGCAATTTTGCCCCAAAATAAGTGAAATTTCTGCAATTTTGCCCCAAAATAAAGGAAATTTCTGTATATTTGCCCCAAAATAAGTGGAATTTCTGAGTTTTGCCACAAAATAAAGAGAATTTCTGTCTATTTGCCCTAACATATAGGGAATTTCTGACATTTTGCCTCATATTTAAAGGAATTTCTGCAATTTTGCTCCAAAATACGGGGAATTTCTGCCTTTTTGCCCGAAAATAAGAAATATGCATACCTTTTTGCCATAAAAAAGGGAAATTTCTTCATTTTTGCTCCAAAATAAGGGGAATTTCTGCTTTTTTGCCTCTAAATAAGTGGAATTTCTGTCTTTTCCCCCCAAAACAAAGGGAATTTCTGTCTTTTTGGCCCCAAAATAAAAAAATCTCTGACTTATTACCCTGAAGTAAGTTAAAATTCTGCAATTTTGCCCCAAAATATAGGAAATTTCTGCCTTTTTGCCCCCAAATAAGGGGAATTTCAGCGTTTTTACCTCAAAATAAGTAGAATTTCTGCCTTTTTGCCACAAAATATTAGGAATTTCTGCCTTTTGGCCCCCAAAATTAGAAAAATTTCTGCTTTTTTTCCCTGAAATAAGTGAAATTTCTGCAATTTTGCCCCAAAATAAGTGAAATTTCTGCAATTTGCCCCCAAATAAGTGAAATTTCTGCAATTTTGCCCCAAAAGAAGGGAAATTCCTGGAAATTTGCCCCAAAATAAGTGGAATTTCTGAGTTTTGCCGCAAAATAAGAAGAATTTCTGTCTTTTTGCCCGAACATATAGGGAATTTCTGACTTTTTGTCCCACAATTAAGGGAATTTCTGCAATTTTGCTCCAAAATACGGGGAATTTCTCCCCTTTTGCCCGAAAATAAGGAAAATGCATACCTTTTTGCCATAAAAAAGGGAAATGTCTTCATTTTTGCTCCAAAATAAGAGGAATTTCTGCCTTTTTGCCTCTAAATAAGTGGAATTTCTGTCCTTTTCCCCCAAAACAAAAGGAATTCCTTTCTTTTTTGCCCCCAAATAAGGAAAATTTCTGCCTTTTTTCCCTGAAATAAGTAAAATTTCTGCAATTTTGCCCCAAAATAACTGAAATTTCTCCAATTTTGCCCCAAAATAAGGAAAATTTCTCCAATTTTGCCCCAAAATAAAGAAAATTTTTGGAATTTTGCCCCAAAATAAGTGGAATTTTTGAGTTTTACCCCAAAATAAGAAGAATTTCTGAATTTTTGCCCCAACATATAGGGAATTTCTCCCTTTTTGCCCCACAACTAGGGGAATTTCTGCAATTTTACTCCAAAATACGGGGAATTTCGGCCTTTTTGCCCGAAAATAAGAAGAATGCATAACTTTTAGCCATAGAAAAGGGAAATTTCTTCATTTTTGCTCCAAAATAAGGGGAATTTCTGCTTTTTTGCCTCTAAATAAGTGGAATTTTTGTTTTTTTCCCCCAAAACATAGAAAATTCCTGTCTTTTTTGCCCCAAAATAAAGAAAATTTCTGCCTTTTTTCCCTGAAATAAGTGAAATTTCTGCAATTTTGCCCCAAAATAAGTGAAATTTCTCCAATTTTGACCCAAAATAAGGGAAATTTCTGCAATTTTTCCCTAAAACAAGGGAAATTTCTGGAATTTTGCCCCGAAATAAGTGGAATTTCTGAGTTTTGCCCCAAAATAAGATTTTCTGTCTTTTTGCCCCAACATATAGAGAATTTCTGCCCTTTTGCCCCACAATTAGGGAAATTTCTGCAATTTTGCTCCAAAATACAGGGAATTTCTGCCTTTTTGCCTGAAAATACAAGAATGCATACCTTTTGCCATAAAATAGGGAAATTTCTTCATTTTTGCTCCAAAATATAGGGAATTTCTGCTTTTTTGCCTCTAAATAAGTGGAATATCTGTCTTTTTCCCTCAAAACAAAGGTTATTCATGTTTTTTTGCCCCAAAATAAGAAAAATTTCTGACATTACCCTGAAATAAGTGAAATTTCTGCAATTTTGCCCCAAAATAAGAGAAATTTCTGCATTTTTGCCCCAAAATAAGTGGAATTTCTGAGTTTTGCCCCAAAATAAAGAGAATTTCTGGCTTTTTGCCCCAACATATAGGGAATTTCTGCTTTTGCCCCAAAATTAGGGGAATTTCTGCAATTTTGCTCCAAAATACGGGGAATTTCTGCTTTTTTGGCCGAAAATAAGAAGAAAGCATACCTTTTTGCAATAAAAAAGGGAAATTTCTTCATTTTTGCTCCAAAATAAGAGGAATTTCTGATTTTTGCCTCTAAATAAGTGGAATTTCTGTCTTTTTCCCCCAACACAAAGGGAATTCCTTTCTTTTTTGCCCCAAAATAAGAAAAAATTCTGACTTATTACCCTGAAGTAAGTGAAATTTCTGCAATTTTGCCCCAAAATAAGGGAAATTTCTGCATTTTTCCCCCAAAATAAGGGAAATTTCAGCATTTTTACCTCAAAATAAGAAGAATTTCTGCATTTTTGCCACAAAATATTAGGAATTTCTGCCTTTTTGCTTCAAAATAAAGAAACTTCTGCTTTTTTCCCTGAAATAAGTGAAATTTCTGCAATTTTGCCCCAAAATAAGTGAAATTTCTGCAATTTTGCCCCAAAATAAGGGAAATTTCTGGAATTTTGCCCCAAAATAAGTGGAATTTCTGAGTTTTGCCCCAAAATAAGGAGAATTTCTGTCTTTTTGCCTCAACATATAGGCAATTTCTGCCTTTTTGCCCTACAATTAGGGGAATTTCTGCAATTTTGCTCCAAAATATGGGGAATTTATGCCTTTTTGCCGGAAAATAAGAAGAATGCATACCTTTTTGCCATAAAAAATGGAAATTTCTTGATTTTTGCTCCAAAATAAGGGGAATTTCTGCTTTTTGCCTCTAAGTGGAATTTCTGTCTTTTTCCCCCAAAACAAAGAAAATTTCTGGTTTTTTTGCCCCAAAATAAGAAATAATTCTGACTTATTACCCTAAAGTAAGTGAAATTTCTGCAATTTTTCCCCAAAATATGGGAAATTTCTCCCTTTTTGCCCCCAAATAAGGGGAATTTCAGCCGTTTTACCTCAAAATAAGGGAAATTTCTGCATTTTTGCCACAAATATTAGGAATTTCTGCTTTTTGCCCCAAAATAAGGATAATTTCTGCCTTTTTTCCCTGAAATAAGTGAAATTTCTGCAATTTTGCCCCAAAATAAGTGAAATTTCTGCAATTTTGCCCCAAAATAAGGGAAATTTCTGTATATTTGCCCCAAAATAAGTGGAATTTCTGAGTTTTGCCACAAAATAAAGAGAATTTCTGTCTATTTGCCCTAACATATAGGGAATTTCTGATATTTTGCCCCATATTTAAAGGAATTTCTGCAATTTTGCTCCAAAATACGGGGAATTTCTGCCTTTTTGCCTGAAAATAAGAAATATGCATACCTTTTTGCCATAAAAAAGGGAAATTTCTTCATTTTTGCTCCAAAATAAGGGAAATTTCTGCTTTTTTGCCTCTAAATAAGTGGAATTTCTGTCTTTTCCCCCCAAAACAAAGGGAATTTCTGTCTTTTTGGCCCCAAAATAAAAAAATCTCTGACTTATTACCCTGAAGTAAGTTAAAATTCTGCAATTTTGCCCCAAAATATAGGAAATTTTTGCCTTTTTGCCCCCAAATAAGGGGAATTTCAGCGTTTTTACCTCAAAATAAGTAGAATTTCTGCCTTTTTGCCACAAAATATTAGGAATTTCTGCCTTTTTGCCCTCAAAATTAGAAAAATTTCTGCCTTTTTTCCCTGAAATAAGTGAAATTTCTGCAATTTTGCCCCAAAATAAGTGAAATTTCTGCAATTTGCCCCCAAATAAGTGAAATTTCTGCAATTTTGCCCCAAAAGAAGGGAAATTCCTGGAAATTTGCCCCAAAATAAGTGGAATTTCTGAGTTTTGCCGCAAAATAAGAAGAATTTCTGTCTTTTTGCCCGAACATATAAGGAATTTCTGACTTTTTGTCCCACAATTAAGGGAATTTCTGCAATTTTGCTCCAAAATACGGGGAATTTCTCCCCTTTTGCCCGAAAATAAAGAGAATGCATAACTTTTTGCCATAAAAAAGGGAAATGTCTTCATTTTTGCTCCAAAATAAGAGGAATTTCTGCCTTTTTGCCTCTAAATAAGTGGAATTTCTGTCTTTTTCCCCCAAAATAAAAGGAATTCCTTTCTTTTTTGCCCCCAAATAAGGAAAATTTCTGCCTTTTTTCCCTGAAATAAGTAAAATTTCTGCAATTTTGCCCCAAAATAAGTGAAATTTCTCCAATTTTGCCCCAAAATAAGGAAAATTTCTGCAATTTTGCCCCAAAATAAAGAAAATTTCTGGAATTTTGCCCTAAAATAAGTGGAATTTTTGATTTTTGCCCCAAAATAAGAAGAATTTCTGAATTTTTGCCCCAACATATAGGGAATTTCTCCCTTTTTGCCCCACAACTAGGGGAATTTCTGCAATTTTGCTCCAAAATACAGGGAATTTCTGCCTTTTTGCCTGAAAATAAGAAGAATGCATACCTTTTGCCATAAAATAGGGAAATTTCTTCATTTTTGCTCCAAAATAAGGGGAATTTCTGCTTTTTTGCCTCTAAATAAGTGGAATATCTGTCTTTTTCCCTCAAAACAAAGGTTATTCATGTTTTTTTGCCCCAAAATAAGAAAAATTTCTGACTTATTACCCTGAAATAAGTGAAATTTCTGCAATTTTGCCCCAAAATAAGGGAAATTTCTGGAATTTTGCCCCAAAATAAGTGGAATTTCTGAGTTTTGCCCCAAAATAAGGAGAATTTCTGTCTTTTTGCCTCAACATATAGGCAATTTCTGCCTTTTTGCCCTACAATTAGGGGAATTTCTGCAATTTTGCTCCAAAATATGGGGAATTTCTGCCTTTTTGCCCGAAAATAAGAAGAATGCATACCTTTTTGCCATAAAAAATGGAAATTTCTTGATTTTTGCTCCAAAATACGGGGAATTTCTGCTTTGTGCCTCTAAGTGTAATTTCTGTATTTTCCCCCAAAACAGAGAAAATTTCTGTTTTTTTTGCCCCAAAATAAGAAATAATTCTGACTTATTACCCAAAAGTAAGTGAAATTTTTGCAATTTTTCCCCAAAATATGGGAAATTTCTCCCTTTTTGCCCCCAAATAAGGGGAATTTCAGTATTTTTACCTCAAAATAAGGGGAATTTCTGCATTTTTGCCACAAATATTAGGAATTTCTGCTTTTTGCCCCAAAATAAGGATAATTTCTGCCTTTTTTCCCTGAAATAAGTGAAATTTCTGCAATTTTGCCCCAAAATAAGTGAAATTTCTGCAATTTTGCCCCAAAATAAAGGAAATTTCTGTATATTTGCCCCAAAATAAGTGGAATTTCTGAGTTTTGCCACAAAATAAAGAGAATTTCTGTCTATTTGAACTAACATATAGGGAATTTCTGACATTTTGCCTCATATTTAAAGGAATTTCTGCAATTTTGCTCCAAAACACGGGGAATTTCTGCCTTTTTGCCCGAAAATAAGAAATATGCATACCTTTTTGCCATAAAAAAGGGAAATTTCTTCATTTTTGCTCCAAAATAAGGGGAGTTTCTGCTTTTTTGCCTCTAAATAAGTGGAATTTCTGTCTTTTTCCCCCAAAACAAAGGGAATTTCTGTCTTTTTGGCCCCAAAATAAAAAAATCTCTGACTTATTACCCTGAAGTAAGTTAAAATTCTGCAATTTTGCCCCAAAATGAAGGAAATTTCTGCCTTTTTGCCCCCAAATAAGGGGAATTTCAGCGTTTTTACCTCAAAATAAGTAGAATTTCTGCCTTTTTGCCACAAAATATTAGGAATTTCTGCCTTTTGGCCCCCAAAATTAGAAAAATTTCTGCCTTTTTTCCCTGAAATAAGTGAAATTTCTGCAATTTTGCCCCAAAATAAGTGAAATTTCTGCAATTTGCCCCCAAATAAGTGAAATTTCTGCAATTTTGCCCCAAAAGAAGGGAAATTCCTGGAAATTTGCCCCAAAATAAGTGGAATTTCTGAGTTTTGCCGCAAAATAAGAAGAATTTCTGTCTTTTTGCCCGAACATATAGGGATTTTCTGACTTTTTGTCCCACAATTAAGGGAATTTCTGCAATTTTGCTCCAAAATACGGGGAATTTCTCCCCTTTTGCCCGAAAATAAGGAAAATGCATACCTTTTTGCCATAAAAAAGGGAAATGTCTTCATTTTTGCTCCAAAATAAGAGGAATTTCTGCCTTTTTGCCTCTAAATAAGTGGAATTTCTGTCTTTTTCCCCCAAAACAAAAGGAATTCCTTTCTTTTTTCCCCCAAATAAGGAAAATTTCTGCCTTTTTTCCCTGAAATAAGTAAAATTTCTGCAATTTTGCCCCAAAATAAGTGAAATTTCTCAAATTTTGCCCCAAAATTAGGAAAATTTTTGCAATTTTGCCCCAAAATATAGAAAATTTCTGGAATTTTGCCCTAAAATAAGTGGAATTTTTGAGTTTTGCCCCAAAATAAGAAGAATTTCTGAATTTTTGCCCCAACATATAGGGAATTTCTCCCTTTTTGCCCCACAACTAGGGGAATTTCTGCAATTTTACTCCAAAAAACGGGGAATTTCGGCCTTTTTGCCCGAAAATAAGAAGAATGCATAACTTTTTGCCATAAAAAAGGGAAATTTCTTCATTTTTGCTCCAAAATAAGGGGAATTTCTGCTTTTTTGCCTCTAAATAAGTGGAATTTTTGTATTTTTCCCCCAAAACATAAAAAATTCCTGTCTTTTTTGCCCCAAAATAAGGAAAATTTCTGCCTTTTTTCCCTGAAAAAAGTGAAATTTCTGCAATTTTGCCCCAAAATAAGTGAAATTTCTTCAATTTTGCCCCTAAATAAGGGAAATTTCTGCAATTTTTTCCTAAAACAAGGGAAATTTCTGGAATTTTGCCCCAAAATAAGTGGAATTTCTGAGTTTTGCCCCAAAATAAGAAGATTTTCTGTCTTTTTGCCCCAACATATAGAGAATTTCTTCCTTTTTGCCCCACAATTAGGGAAATTTCTGCAATTTTGCTCCAAAATACAGGGATTTTCTGCCTTTTTGCCTGAAAATAAGAAGAATGCATACCTTTTGCCATAAAATAGGGAAATTTCTTCATTTTTGCTCCAAAATAAGGGGAATTTCTGCTTTTTTGCCTCTAAATAAGTGGAATTTCTGTCTTTTTCCCCCAACACAAAGGGAATTCCTGTCTTTTTTGCCCCAAAATAAGGAAAAATTCTGACTTATTACCCTGAAGTAAGTGAAATTCCTGCAATTTTGCCCCAAAATAAGGGAAATTTCTGCCTTTTTCCCCCCAAATAAGGGGAATTTCAGCATTTTTACCTCAAAATAAGAAGAATTTCTGCATTTTTGCCACAAAATATTAGGAATTTCTGCCTTTTTGCTTCAAAATAAAGAAACTTCTGCTTTTTTTCCCTGAAATAAGTGAAATTTCTGCAATTTTGCCCCAAAATAAGTGAAATTTCTGCAATTTTGCCCCAAAATAAGGGAAATTTCTGGAATTTTGCCCCAAAATAAGTGGAATTTCTGAGCTTTGCCCCAAAATAAGGAGAATTTCTGTCTTTTTGCCTCAACATATAGGCAATTTCTGCCTTTTTGCCCTACAATTAGGGGAATTTCTGCAATTTTGCTCCAAAATATGGGGAATTTCTGCCTTTTTGCCCGAAAATAAGAAGAATGCATACCTTTTTGCCATAAAAAATGGAAATTTCTTGATTTTTGCTCCAAAATAATGGGAATTTCTGCTTTTTGCCTCTAAGTGGAATTTCTGTCTTTTTCCCCCAAAACAAAGAAAATTTCTGGTTTTTTTTGCCCCAAAATAAGAAATAATTCTGACTTATTACCCAAAAGTAAGTGAAATTTCTGCAATTTTTCCCCAAAATATGGGAAATTTCTCCCTTTTTGCCCCCAAATAAGGGGAATTTCAGCCTTTTTACCTCAAAATAAGGGGAATTTCTGCATTTTTGCCACAAATATTAGGAATTTCTGCTTTTTGCCCCAAAATAAGGATAATTTCTGCCTTTTTTCCCTGAAATAAGTGAAATTTCTGCAATTTTGCCCCAAAATAAGTGAAATTTCTTCAATTTTGCCCCAAAATAAAGGAAATTTCTGTATATTTGCCCCAAAATAAGTGGAATTTCTGAGTTTTGCCACAAAATAAAGAGAATTTCGGTCTATTTGCCCTAACATATAGGGAATTTCTGACATTTTGCCCCATATTTAAAGGAATTTCTGCAATTTTGCTCCAAAATACGGGGAATTTCTGCCTTTTTGCCCGAAAATAAGAAATATGCATACCTTTTTGCCATAAAAAAGGGAAATTTCTTCATTTTTGCTCCAAAATAAGGGGAGTTTCTGCTTTTTTGCCTCTAAATAAGTGGAATTTCTGTCTTTTTCCCCCAAAACAAAGGGAATTTCTGTCTTTTTGGCCCCAAAATAAAAAAATCTCTGACTTATTACCCTGAAGTAAGTTAAAATTCTGCAATTTTGCCCCAAAATGAAGGAAATTTCTGCCTTTTTGCCCCCAAATAAGGGGAATTTCAGCGTTTTTACCTCAAAATAAGTAGAATTTCTGCCTTTTTGCCACAAAATATTAGGAATTTCTGCCTTTTGGCCCCCAAAATTAGAAAAATTTCTGCCTTTTTTCCCTGAAATAAGTGAAATTTCTGCAATTTTGCCCCAAAATAAGTGAAATTTCTGCAATTTGCCCCCAAATAAGTGAAATTTCTGCAATTTTGCCCCAAAAGAAGGGAAATTCCTGGAAATTTGCCCCAAAATAAGTGGAATTTCTGAGTTTTGCCGCAAAATAAGAAGAATTTCTGTCTTTTTGCCCGAACATATAGGGATTTTCTGACTTTTTGTCCCACAATTAAGGGAATTTCTGCAATTTTGCTCCAAAATACGGGGAATTTCTCCCCTTTTGCCCGAAAATAAGGAGAATGCATACCTTTTTGCCATAAAAAAGGGAAATGTCTTCATTTTTGCTCCAAAATAAGAGGAATTTCTGCCTTTTTGCCTCTAAATAAGTGGAATTTCTGTCTTTTTCCCCCAAAACAAAAGGAATTCCTTTCTTTTTTCCCCCAAATAAGGAAAATTTCTGCCTTTTTTCCCTGAAATAAGTAAAATTTCTGCAATTTTGCCCCAAAATAAGTGAAATTTCTCAAATTTTGCCCCAAAATTAGGAAAATTTTTGCAATTTTGCCCCAAAATATAGAAAATTTCTGGAATTTTGCCCTAAAATAAGTGGAATTTTTGAGTTTTGCCCCAAAATAAGAAGAATTTCTGAATTTTTGCCCCAACATATAGGGAATTTCTCCCTTTTTGCCCCACAACTAGGGGAATTTCTGCAATTTTACTCCAAAAAACGGGGAATTTCGGCCTTTTTGCCCGAAAATAAGAAGAATGCATAACTTTTTGCCATAAAAAAGGGAAATTTCTTCATTTTTGCTCCAAAATAAGGGGAATTTCTGCTTTTTTGCCTCTAAATAAGTGGAATTTTTGTATTTTTCCCCCAAAACATAAAAAATTCCTGTCTTTTTTGCCCCAAAATAAGGAAAATTTCTGCCTTTTTTCCCTGAAAAAAGTGAAATTTCTGCAATTTTGCCCCAAAATAAGTGAAATTTCTTCAATTTTGCCCCTAAATAAGGGAAATTTCTGCAATTTTTTCCTAAAACAAGGGAAATTTCTGGAATTTTGCCCCAAAATAAGTGGAATTTCTGAGTTTTGCCCCAAAATAAGAAGATTTTCTGTCTTTTTGCCCCAACATATAGAGAATTTCTTCCTTTTTGCCCCACAATTAGGGAAATTTCTGCAATTTTGCTCCAAAATACAGGGATTTTCTGCCTTTTTGCCTGAAAATAAGAAGAATGCATACCTTTTGCCATAAAATAGGGAAATTTCTTCATTTTTGCTCCAAAATAAGGGGAATTTCTGCTTTTTTGCCTCTAAATAAGTGGAATTTCTGTCTTTTTCCCCCAACACAAAGGGAATTCCTGTCTTTTTTGCCCCAAAATAAGGAAAAATTCTGACTTATTACCCTGAAGTAAGTGAAATTCCTGCAATTTTGCCCCAAAATAAGGGAAATTTCTGCCTTTTTCCCCCCAAATAAGGGGAATTTCAGCATTTTTACCTCAAAATAAGAAGAATTTCTGCATTTTTGCCACAAAATATTAGGAATTTCTGCCTTTTTGCTTCAAAATAAAGAAACTTCTGCTTTTTTTCCCTGAAATAAGTGAAATTTCTGCAATTTTGCCCCAAAATAAGTGAAATTTCTGCAATTTTGCCCCAAAATAAGGGAAATTTCTGGAATTTTGCCCCAAAATAAGTGGAATTTCTGAGCTTTGCCCCAAAATAAGGAGAATTTCTGTCTTTTTGCCTCAACATATAGGCAATTTCTGCCTTTTTGCCCTACAATTAGGGGAATTTCTGCAATTTTGCTCCAAAATATGGGGAATTTCTGCCTTTTTGCCCGAAAATAAGAAGAATGCATACCTTTTTGCCATAAAAAATGGAAATTTCTTGATTTTTGCTCCAAAATAATGGGAATTTCTGCTTTTTGCCTCTAAGTGGAATTTCTGTCTTTTTCCCCCAAAACAAAGAAAATTTCTGGTTTTTTTTGCCCCAAAATAAGAAATAATTCTGACTTATTACCCAAAAGTAAGTGAAATTTCTGCAATTTTTCCCCAAAATATGGGAAATTTCTCCCTTTTTGCCCCCAAATAAGGGGAATTTCAGCCTTTTTACCTCAAAATAAGGGGAATTTCTGCATTTTTGCCACAAATATTAGGAATTTCTGCTTTTTGCCCCAAAATAAGGATAATTTCTGCCTTTTTTCCCTGAAATAAGTGAAATTTCTGCAATTTTGCCCCAAAATAAGTGAAATTTCTTCAATTTTGCCCCAAAATAAAGGAAATTTCTGTATATTTGCCCCAAAATAAGTGGAATTTCTGAGTTTTGCCACAAAATAAAGAGAATTTCGGTCTATTTGCCCTAACATATAGGGAATTTCTGACATTTTGCCCCATATTTAAAGGAATTTCTGCAATTTTGCTCCAAAATACGGGGAATTTCTGCCTTTTTGCCCGAAAATAAGAAATATGCATACCTTTTTGCCATAAAAAAGGGAAATTTCTTCATTTTTGCTCCAAAATAAGGGGAGTTTCTGCTTTTTTGCCTCTAAATAAGTGGAATTTCTGTCTTTTTCCCCCAAAACAAAGGGAATTTCTGTCTTTTTGGCCCCAAAATAAAAAAATCTCTGACTTATTACCCTGAAGTAAGTTAAAATTCTGCAATTTTGCCCCAAAATGAAGGAAATTTCTGCCTTTTTGCCCCCAAATAAGGGGAATTTCAGCGTTTTTACCTCAAAATAAGTAGAATTTCTGCCTTTTTGCCACAAAATATTAGGAATTTCTGCCTTTTGGCCCCCAAAATTAGAAAAATTTCTGCCTTTTTTCCCTGAAATAAGTGAAATTTCTGCAATTTTGCCCCAAAATAAGTGAAATTTCTGCAATTTGCCCCCAAATAAGTGAAATTTCTGCAATTTTGCCCCAAAAGAAGGGAAATTCCTGGAAATTTGCCCCAAAATAAGTGGAATTTCTGAGTTTTGCCGCAAAATAAGAAGAATTTCTGTCTTTTTGCCCGAACATATAGGGATTTTCTGACTTTTTGTCCCACAATTAAGGGAATTTCTGCAATTTTGCTCCAAAATACGGGGAATTTCTCCCCTTTTGCCCGAAAATAAGGAGAATGCATACCTTTTTGCCATAAAAAAGGGAAATGTCTTCATTTTTGCTCCAAAATAAGAGGAATTTCTGCCTTTTTGCCTCTAAATAAGTGGAATTTCTGTCTTTTTCCCCCAAAACAAAAGGAATTCCTTTCTTTTTTCCCCCAAATAAGGAAAATTTCTGCCTTTTTTCCCTGAAATAAGTAAAATTTCTGCAATTTTGCCCCAAAATAAGTGAAATTTCTCAAATTTTGCCCCAAAATTAGGAAAATTTTTGCAATTTTGCCCCAAAATATAGAAAATTTCTGGAATTTTGCCCTAAAATAAGTGGAATTTTTGAGTTTTGCCCCAAAATAAGAAGAATTTCTGAATTTTTGCCCCAACATATAGGGAATTTCTCCCTTTTTGCCCCACAACTAGGGGAATTTCTGCAATTTTACTCCAAAAAACGGGGAATTTCGGCCTTTTTGCCCGAAAATAAGAAGAATGCATAACTTTTTGCCATAAAAAAGGGAAATTTCTTCATTTTTGCTCCAAAATAAGGGGAATTTCTGCTTTTTTGCCTCTAAATAAGTGGAATTTTTGTATTTTTCCCCCAAAACATAAAAAATTCCTGTCTTTTTTGCCCCAAAATAAGGAAAATTTCTGCCTTTTTTCCCTGAAAAAAGTGAAATTTCTGCAATTTTGCCCCAAAATAAGTGAAATTTCTTCAATTTTGCCCCTAAATAAGGGAAATTTCTGCAATTTTTTCCTAAAACAAGGGAAATTTCTGGAATTTTGCCCCAAAATAAGTGGAATTTCTGAGTTTTGCCCCAAAATAAGAAGATTTTCTGTCTTTTTGCCCCAACATATAGAGAATTTCTTCCTTTTTGCCCCACAATTAGGGAAATTTCTGCAATTTTGCTCCAAAATACAGGGATTTTCTGCCTTTTTGCCTGAAAATAAGAAGAATGCATACCTTTTGCCATAAAATAGGGAAATTTCTTCATTTTTGCTCCAAAATAAGGGGAATTTCTGCTTTTTTGCCTCTAAATAAGTGGAATTTCTGTCTTTTTCCCCCAACACAAAGGGAATTCCTGTCTTTTTTGCCCCAAAATAAGGAAAAATTCTGACTTATTACCCTGAAGTAAGTGAAATTCCTGCAATTTTGCCCCAAAATAAGGGAAATTTCTGCCTTTTTCCCCCCAAATAAGGGGAATTTCAGCATTTTTACCTCAAAATAAGAAGAATTTCTGCATTTTTGCCACAAAATATTAGGAATTTCTGCCTTTTTGCTTCAAAATAAAGAAACTTCTGCTTTTTTTCCCTGAAATAAGTGAAATTTCTGCAATTTTGCCCCAAAATAAGTGAAATTTCTGCAATTTTGCCCCAAAATAAGGGAAATTTCTGGAATTTTGCCCCAAAATAAGTGGAATTTCTGAGCTTTGCCCCAAAATAAGGAGAATTTCTGTCTTTTTGCCTCAACATATAGGCAATTTCTGCCTTTTTGCCCTACAATTAGGGGAATTTCTGCAATTTTGCTCCAAAATATGGGGAATTTCTGCCTTTTTGCCCGAAAATAAGAAGAATGCATACCTTTTTGCCATAAAAAATGGAAATTTCTTGATTTTTGCTCCAAAATAATGGGAATTTCTGCTTTTTGCCTCTAAGTGGAATTTCTGTCTTTTTCCCCCAAAACAAAGAAAATTTCTGGTTTTTTTTGCCCCAAAATAAGAAATAATTCTGACTTATTACCCAAAAGTAAGTGAAATTTCTGCAATTTTTCCCCAAAATATGGGAAATTTCTCCCTTTTTGCCCCCAAATAAGGGGAATTTCAGCCTTTTTACCTCAAAATAAGGGGAATTTCTGCATTTTTGCCACAAATATTAGGAATTTCTGCTTTTTGCCCCAAAATAAGGATAATTTCTGCCTTTTTTCCCTGAAATAAGTGAAATTTCTGCAATTTTGCCCCAAAATAAGTGAAATTTCTTCAATTTTGCCCCAAAATAAAGGAAATTTCTGTATATTTGCCCCAAAATAAGTGGAATTTCTGAGTTTTGCCACAAAATAAAGAGAATTTCGGTCTATTTGCCCTAACATATAGGGAATTTCTGACATTTTGCCCCATATTTAAAGGAATTTCTGCAATTTTGCTCCAAAATACGGGGAATTTCTGCCTTTTTGCCCGAAAATAAGAAATATGCATACCTTTTTGCCATAAAAAAGGGAAATTTCTTCATTTTTGCTCCAAAATAAGGGGAGTTTCTGCTTTTTTGCCTCTAAATAAGTGGAATTTCTGTCTTTTTCCCCCAAAACAAAGGGAATTTCTGTCTTTTTGGCCCCAAAATAAAAAAATCTCTGACTTATTACCCTGAATTAATTTAAATTCTGCAATTTTGCCCCAAAATGAAGGAAATTTCTGCCTTTTTGCCCCCAAATAAGGGGAATTTCAGCGTTTTTACCTCAAAATAAGTAGAATTTCTGCCTTTTTGCCACAAAATATTAGGAATTTCTGCCTTTTGGCCCCCAAAATTAGAAAAATTTCTGCCTTTTTTCCCTGAAATAAGTGAAATTTCTGCAATTTTGCCCCAAAATAAGTGAAATTTCTGCAATTTGCCCCCAAATAAGTGAAATTTCTGCAATTTTGCCCCAAAAGAAGGGAAATTCCTGGAAATTTGCCCCAAAATAAGTGGAATTTCTGAGTTTTGCCGCAAAATAAGAAGAATTTCTGTCTTTTTGCCCGAACATATAGGGATTTTCTGACTTTTTGTCCCACAATTAAGGGAATTTCTGCAATTTTGCTCCAAAATACGGGGAATTTCTCCCCTTTTGCCCGAAAATAAGGAGAATGCATACCTTTTTGCCATAAAAAAGGGAAATGTCTTCATTTTTGCTCCAAAATAAGAGGAATTTCTGCCTTTTTGCCTCTAAATAAGTGGAATTTCTGTCTTTTTCCCCCAAAACAAAAGGAATTCCTTTCTTTTTTCCCCCAAATAAGGAAAATTTCTGCCTTTTTTCCCTGAAATAAGTAAAATTTCTGCAATTTTGCCCCAAAATAAGTGAAATTTCTCAAATTTTGCCCCAAAATTAGGAAAATTTTTGCAATTTTGCCCCAAAATATAGAAAATTTCTGGAATTTTGCCCTAAAATAAGTGGAATTTTTGAGTTTTGCCCCAAAATAAGAAGAATTTCTGAATTTTTGCCCCAACATATAGGGAATTTCTCCCTTTTTGCCCCACAACTAGGGGAATTTCTGCAATTTTACTCCAAAAAACGGGGAATTTCGGCCTTTTTGCCCGAAAATAAGAAGAATGCATAACTTTTTGCCATAAAAAAGGGAAATTTCTTCATTTTTGCTCCAAAATAAGGGGAATTTCTGCTTTTTTGCCTCTAAATAAGTGGAATTTTTGTATTTTTCCCCCAAAACATAAAAAATTCCTGTCTTTTTTGCCCCAAAATAAGGAAAATTTCTGCCTTTTTTCCCTGAAAAAAGTGAAATTTCTGCAATTTTGCCCCAAAATAAGTGAAATTTCTTCAATTTTGCCCCTAAATAAGGGAAATTTCTGCAATTTTTTCCTAAAACAAGGGAAATTTCTGGAATTTTGCCCCAAAATAAGTGGAATTTCTGAGTTTTGCCCCAAAATAAGAAGATTTTCTGTCTTTTTGCCCCAACATATAGAGAATTTCTTCCTTTTTGCCCCACAATTAGGGAAATTTCTGCAATTTTGCTCCAAAATACAGGGATTTTCTGCCTTTTTGCCTGAAAATAAGAAGAATGCATACCTTTTGCCATAAAATAGGGAAATTTCTTCATTTTTGCTCCAAAATAAGGGGAATTTCTGCTTTTTTGCCTCTAAATAAGTGGAATTTCTGTCTTTTTCCCCCAACACAAAGGGAATTCCTGTCTTTTTTGCCCCAAAATAAGGAAAAATTCTGACTTATTACCCTGAAGTAAGTGAAATTCCTGCAATTTTGCCCCAAAATAAGGGAAATTTCTGCCTTTTTCCCCCCAAATAAGGGGAATTTCAGCATTTTTACCTCAAAATAAGAAGAATTTCTGCATTTTTGCCACAAAATATTAGGAATTTCTGCCTTTTTGCTTCAAAATAAAGAAAGTTCTGCTTTTTTTCCCTGAAATAAGTGAAATTTCTGCAATTTTGCCCCAAAATAAGTGAAATTTCTGCAATTTTGCCCCAAAATAAGGGAAATTTCTGGAATTTTGCCCCAAAATAAGTGGAATTTCTGAGTTTTGCCCCAAAATAAGGAGAATTTCTGTCTTTTTGCCTCAACATATAGGCAATTTCTGCCTTTTTGCCCTACAATTAGGGGAATTTCTGCAATTTTGCTCCAAAATATGGGGAATTTCTGCCTTTTTGCCCGAAAATAAGAAGAATGCATACCTTTTTGCAATAAAAAATGAAATTTCTTGATTTTTGCTCCAAAATAATGGGAATTTCTGCTTTTTGCCTCTAAGTGGAATTTCTGTCTTTTTCCCCCAAAACAAAGAAAATTTCTGGTTTTTTTGCCCCAAAATAAGAAATAATTCTGACTTATTACCCAAAAGTAAGTGAAATTTCTGCAATTTTTCCCCAAAATATGGGAAATTTCTCCCTTTTTGCCCCCAAATAAGGGGAATTTCAGCCTTTTTACCTCAAAATAAGGGGAATTTCTGCATTTTTGCCACAAATATTAGGAATTTCTGCTTTTTGCCCCAAAATAAGGATAATTTCTGCCTTTTTTCCCTGAAATAAGTGAAATTTCTGCAATTTTGCCCCAAAATAAGTGAAATTTCTTCAATTTTGCCCCAAAATAAAGGAAATTTCTGTATATTTGCCCCAAAATAAGTGGAATTTCTGAGTTTTGCCACAAAATAAAGAGAATTTCGGTCTATTTGCCCTAACATATAGGGAATTTCTGACATTTTGCCCCATATTTAAAGGAATTTCTGCAATTTTGCTCCAAAATACGGGGAATTTCTGCCTTTTTGCCCGAAAATAAGAAATATGCATACCTTTTTGCCATAAAAAAGGGAAATTTCTTCATTTTTGCTCCAAAATAAGGGGAGTTTCTGCTTTTTTGCCTCTAAATAAGTGGAATTTCTGTCTTTTTCCCCCAAAACAAAGGGAATTTCTGTCTTTTTGGCCCCAAAATAAAAAAATCTCTGACTTATTACCCTGATGTAAGTTAAAATTCTGCAATTTTGCCCCAAAATGAAGGAAATTTCTGCCTTTTTGCCCCCAAATAAGGGGAATTTCAGCGTTTTTACCTCAAAATAAGTAGAATTTCTGCCTTTTTGCCACAAAATATTAGGAATTTCTGCCTTTTGGCCCCCAAAATTAGAAAAATTTCTGCCTTTTTTCCCTGAAATAAGTGAAATTTCTGCAATTTTGCCCCAAAATAAGTGAAATTTCTGCAATTTGCCCCCAAATAAGTGAAATTTCTGCAATTTTGCCCCAAAAGAAGGGAAATTCCTGGAAATTTGCCCCAAAATAAGTGGAATTTCTGAGTTTTGCCGCAAAATAAGAAGAATTTCTGTCTTTTTGCCCGAACATATAGGGATTTTCTGACTTTTTGTCCCACAATTAAGGGAATTTCTGCAATTTTGCTCCAAAATACGGGGAATTTCTCCCCTTTTGCCCGAAAATAAGGAGAATGCATACCTTTTTGCCATAAAAAAGGGAAATGTCTTCATTTTTGCTCCAAAATAAGAGGAATTTCTGCCTTTTTGCCTCTAAATAAGTGGAATTTCTGTCTTTTTCCCCCAAAACAAAAGGAATTCCTTTCTTTTTTCCCCCAAATAAGGAAAATTTCTGCCTTTTTTCCCTGAAATAAGTAAAATTTCTGCAATTTTGCCCCAAAATAAGTGAAATTTCTCAAATTTTGCCCCAAAATTAGGAAAATTTTTGCAATTTTGCCCCAAAATATAGAAAATTTCTGGAATTTTGCCCTAAAATAAGTGGAATTTTTGAGTTTTGCCCCAAAATAAGAAGAATTTCTGAATTTTTGCCCCAACATATAGGGAATTTCTCCCTTTTTGCCCCACAACTAGGGGAATTTCTGCAATTTTACTCCAAAAAACGGGGAATTTCGGCCTTTTTGCCCGAAAATAAGAAGAATGCATAACTTTTTGCCATAAAAAAGGGAAATTTCTTCATTTTTGCTCCAAAATAAGGGGAATTTCTGCTTTTTTGCCTCTAAATAAGTGGAATTTTTGTATTTTTCCCCCAAAACATAAAAAATTCCTGTCTTTTTTGCCCCAAAATAAGGAAAATTTCTGCCTTTTTTCCCTGAAAAAAGTGAAATTTCTGCAATTTTGCCCCAAAATAAGTGAAATTTCTTCAATTTTGCCCCTAAATAAGGGAAATTTCTGCAATTTTTTCCTAAAACAAGGGAAATTTCTGGAATTTTGCCCCAAAATAAGTGGAATTTCTGAGTTTTGCCCCAAAATAAGAAGATTTTCTGTCTTTTTGCCCCAACATATAGAGAATTTCTTCCTTTTTGCCCCACAATTAGGGAAATTTCTGCAATTTTGCTCCAAAATACAGGGATTTTCTGCCTTTTTGCCTGAAAATAAGAAGAATGCATACCTTTTGCCATAAAATAGGGAAATTTCTTCATTTTTGCTCCAAAATAAGGGGAATTTCTGCTTTTTTGCCTCTAAATAAGTGGAATTTCTGTCTTTTTCCCCCAACACAAAGGGAATTCCTGTCTTTTTTGCCCCAAAATAAGGAAAAATTCTGACTTATTACCCTGAAGTAAGTGAAATTCCTGCAATTTTGCCCCAAAATAAGAAAATTTCTGCCTTTTTCCCCCCAAATAAGGGGAATTTCAGCATTTTTACCTCAAAATAAGAAGAATTTCTGCATTTTTGCCACAAAATATTAGGAATTTCTGCCTTTTTGCTTCAAAATAAAGAAACTTCTGCTTTTTTTCCCTGAAATAAGTGAAATTTCTGCAATTTTGCCCCAAAATAAGTGAAATTTCTGCAATTTTGCCCCAAAATAAGGGAAATTTCTGGAATTTTGCCCCAAAATAAGTGGAATTTCTGAGTTTTGCCCCAAAATAAGGAGAATTTCTGTCTTTTTGCCTCAACATATAGGCAATTTCTGCCTTTTTGCCCTACAATTAGGGGAATTTCTGCAATTTTGCTCCAAAATATGGGGAATTTCTGCCTTTTTGCCCGAAAATAAGAAGAATGCATACCTTTTTGCCATAAAAAATGGAAATTTCTTGATTTTTGCTCCAAAATAATGGGAATTTCTGCTTTTTGCCTCTAAGTGGAATTTCTGTCTTTTTCCCCCAAAACAAAGAAAATTTCTGGTTTTTTTGCCCCAAAATAAGAAATAATTCTGACTTATTACCCTAAAGTAAGTCAAATTTCTGCAATTTTTCCCCAAAATATGGGAAATTTCTCCCTTTTTGCCCCCAAATAAGGGGAATTTCAGCCTTTTTACCTCAAAATAAGGGGAATTTCTGCATTTTTGCCACAAATATTAGGAATTTCTGCTTTTTGCCCCAAAATAAGGATAATTTCTGCCTTTTTTCCCTGAAATAAGTGAAATTTCTGCAATTTTGCCCCAAAATAAGTGAAATTTCTTCAATTTTGCCCCAAAATAAAGGAAATTTCTGTATATTTGCCCCAAAATAAGTGGAATTTCTGAGTTTTGCCACAAAATAAAGAGAATTTCGGTCTATTTGCCCTAACATATAGGGAATTTCTGACATTTTGCCCCATATTTAAAGGAATTTCTGCAATTTTGCTCCAAAATACGGGGAATTTCTGCCTTTTTGCCCGAAAATAAGAAATATGCATACCTTTTTGCCATAAAAAAGGGAAATTTCTTCATTTTTGCTCCAAAATAAGGGGAATTTCTGCTTTTTTGCCACTAAATAAGTGGAATTTCTGTCTTTTCCCCCCAAAACAAAGGGAATTTCTGTCTTTTTGGCCCCAAAATAAAAAAATCTCTGACTTATTACCCTGAAGTAAGTTAAAATTCTGCAATTTTGCCCCAAAATAAAGGAAATTTCTGCCTTTTTGCCACCAAATAAGGGGAATTTCAGCGTTTTTACCTCAAAATAAGTAGAATTTCTGCCTTTTTGCCACAAAATATTAGGAATTTCTGCCTTTTTGCCCCCAAAATTAGAAAAATTTCTGCCTTTTTTCCCTGAAATAAGTGAAATTTCTGCAATTTTGCCCCAAAATAAGTGAAATTTCTGCAATTTGCCCCCAAATAAGTGAAATTTCTGCAATTTTGCCCCAAAAGAAGGGAAATTCCTGAAAATTTGCCCCAAAATTAGTGGAATTTCTGAGTTTTGCCGCAAAATAAGAAGAATTTCTGTCTTTTTGCCCGAACATATAGGGAATTTCTGACTTTTTGTCCCACAATTAAGGGAATTTCTGCAATTTTGCTCCAAAATACGGGGAATTTCTCCCCTTTTGCCCGAAAATAAGGAGAATGCATACCTTTTTGCCATAAAAAAGGGAAATGTCTTCATTTTTGCTCCAAAATAAAAGGAATTTCTGCCTTTTTGCCTCTAAATAAGTGGAATTTCTGTCTTTTTCCCCCAAAACAAAAGGAATTCCTTTCTTTTTTGCCCCCAAATAAGGAAAATTTCTGCCTTTTTTCCCTGAAATAAGTAAAATTTCTGCAATTTTGCCCCAAAATAAGTGAAATTTCTCCAATTTTGCCCCAAAATAAGGAAAATTTCTGCAATTTTGCCCCAAAATAAAGAAAATTTCTGGAATTTTGCCCTAAAATAAGTGGAATTTTTGAGTTTTGCCCCAAAATAAGAAGAATTTCTGAATTTTTGCCCCAACATATAGGGAATTTCTCCCTTTTTGCCCCACAACTAGGGGAATTTTTGCAATTTTACTCCAAAATACGGGGAATTTCGGCCTTTTTGCCCGAAAATAAGAAGAATGCATAACTTTTTGCCATAAAAAAGGGAAATTTCTTCATTTTTGCTCCAAAATAAGGGGAATTTCTGCTTTTTTGCCTCTAAATAAGTGGAATTTTTGGTTTTTTCCCCCAAAACATAGAAAATTCCTGTCTTTTTTGCCCCAAAATAAGGAAAATTTCTGCCTTTTTTCCCTGAAATAAGTGAAATTTCTGCAATTTTGCCCCAAAATAAGTGAAATTTCTCCAATTTTGCCCCAAAATAAGGGAAATTTCTGCAATTTTTCCCTAAAATAAGGGAAATTTCTGGAATTTTGCCCCAAAATAAGTGGAATTTCTGAGTTTTGCCCCAAAATAAGAAGATTTTCTGTCTTTTTGCCCCAACATATAGAGAATTTCTGCCTTTTTGCCCCACAATTAGGGAAATTTCTGCAATTTTGCTCCAAAATACAGGGAATTTCTGCCTTTTTGCCTGAAAATAAGAAGAATGCATACCTTTTGCCATAAAATAGGGAAATTTCTTCATTTTTGCTCCAAAATAAGGGGAATTTCTGCTTTTTTGCCTCTAAATATGTGGAATATCTGTCTTTTTCCCTCAAAACAAAGGTTATTCATGTTTTTTTGCCCCAAAATAAGAAAAATTTTCGACTTATTACCCTGAAATAAGTGAAATTTCTGCAATTTTGCCCCAAAATAAGGGAAATTTCTGGATTTTTGCCCCAAAATAAGTGGAATTTCTGAGTTTTGCCCCAAAATAAAGAGAATTTCTGTCGTTTTGCCCCAACATATAGGGAATTTCTGCTTTTGCCCCACAATTAGGGGAATTTCTGCAATTTTGCTCCAAAATACGGGGAATTTCTGCCTTTTTGCCCGAAAATAAGAAGAAAGCATACCTTTTTGCCATAAAAAAGGGAAATTTCTTCATTTTTGCTCCAAAATAAGGGGAATTTCTGCTTTTTTGCCTCTAAATAAGTGGAATTTCTGTCTTTTTCCCCCAACACAAAGGGAATTCCTGTCTTTTTTGCCCCAAAATAAGGAAAAATTCTGACTTATTACCCTGAAGTAAGTGAAATTTCTGCAATTTTGCCCCAAAATAAGGGAAATTTCTGCTTTTTTCCTCCCAAATAAGGGGAATTTCAGCATTTTTACCTCAAAATAAGAAGAATTTCTGCATTTTTGCCACAAAATATTAGGAATTTCTGCCTTTTTGCTTCAAAATAAAGAAACTTCTCCTTTTTTTCCCTGAAATAAGTGAAATTTCTGCAATTTTGCCCCAAAATAAGTGAAATTTCTGCAATTTTGCCCCAAAATAAGGGAAATTTCTGGAATTTTGCCCCAAAATAAGTGGAATTTCTGAGTTTTGCCCCAAAATAAGGAGAATTTCTGTATTTTTGCCTCAACATATAGGCAATTTCTGCCTTTTTGCCCTACAATTAGGGGAATTTCTGCAATTTTGCTCCAAAATATGGGGAATTTCTGCCTTTTTGCCCGAAAATAAGAAGAATGCATACCTTTTTGCCATAAAAAATGGAAATTTCTTGATTTTTGCTCCAAAATAAGGGGAATTTCTGCTTTTTGCCTCTAAGTGGAATTTCTGTCTTTTTCCCCCAAAACAAAGAAAATTTCTGTTTTTTTTTGCCCCAAAATAAGAAATAATTCTGAATTATTACCCTAAAGTATGTGAAATTTCTGCAATTTTTCCCCAAAATATGGGAAATTTCTCCCTTTTTGCCCCCAAATAAGGGGAATTTCAGCCTTTTTACCTCAAAATAAGAGGAATTTCTGCATTTTTGCCACAAATATTAGGAATTTCTGCTTTTTTGCCCCAAAATAAGGATAATTTCTGCCTTTTTTCCCTGAAATAAGTGAAATTTCTGCAATTTTGCCCCAAAATAAGTGAAATTTCTGCAATTTTGCCCCAAAATAAAGGAAATTTCTGTATATTTGCCCCAAAATAAGTGGAATTTCTGAGTTTTGCCACAAAATAAAGAGAATTTCTGTCTATTTGCCCTAACATATAGGGAATTTCTGACATTTTGCCCCATATTTAAAGGAATTTCTGCAATTTTGCTCCAAAATACGGGGAATTTCTGCCTTTTTGCCCGAAAATAAGAAATATGCATACCTTTTTGCCATAAAAAAGAGAAATTTCTTCATTTTTGCTCCAAAATAAGGGGAATTTCTGCTTTTTTGCCTCTAAATAAGTGGAATTTCTGTCTTTTCCCCCCAAAACAAAGGGAATTTCTGTCTTTTTGGCCCCAAAATAAAAAAATCTCTGACTTATTACCCTGAACTAAGTTAAAATTCTGCAATTTTGCCCCAAAATAAAGGAAATTTCTGCCTTTTTGCCCCCAAATAAGGGGAAATCCAGCGTTTTTACCTCAAAATAAAGAGAATTTCTGCCTTTTTGCCACAAAATATTAGGAATTTCTGCCTTTTTGCCCCCAAAATTAGAAAAATTTCTGCCTTTTTTCCCTGAAATAAGTGAAATTTCTGCAATTTTGCCCCAAAATAAGTGAAATTTCTGCAATTTGCCCCCAAATAAGTGAAATTTCTGCAATTTTGCCCCAAAAGAAGGGAAATTCCTGGAAATTTGCCCCAAAATAAGTGGAATTTCTGAGTTTTGCCGCAAAATAAGAAGAATTTCTGTCTTTTTGCCCGAACATATAGGGAATTTCTGACTTTTTGTCCCACAATTAAGGGAATTTCTGCAATTTTGCTCCAAAATACGGGGAATTTCTCCCCTTTTGCCCGAAAATAAGAAGAATGCATACTTTTGCCATAAAAAAGGGAAATGTCTTCATTTTTGCTCCAAAATAAGAGGAATTTCTGCCTTTTTGCCTCTAAATAAGTGGAATTTCTGTCTTTTTCCCCGAAAACAAAAGGAATTCCTTTCTTTTTTGCCCCCAAATAAGGAAAATTTCTGCCTTTTTTTCCCTGAAATAAGTAAAATTTCTGCAATTTTGCCCCAAAATAAGTGAAATTTCTCCAATTTTGCCCCAAAATAAGGAAAATTTCTGCAATTTTGCCCCAAAATAAAGAAAATTTCTGGAATTTTGCCCCAAAATAAGTGGAATTTTTGAGTTTTGCCCCAAAATAAGAAGAATTTCTGAATTTTTGCCCCAACATATAGGGAATTTCTCCCTTTTTGCCCCACAACTAGGGGAATTTCTGCAATTTTACTCCAAAATACGGGGAATTTCGGCCTTTTTGCCCGAAAATAAGAAGAATGCATAACTTTTTGCCATAAAAAAGGGAAATTTCTTCATTTTTGCTCCAAAATAAGGGGAATTTCTGCTTTTTTGCCTCTAAATAAGTGGAATTTTTGTTTTTTTCCCCCAAAACATAGAAAATTCCTGTCTTTTTTGCCCCAAAATAAGGAAAATTTCTGCCTTTTTTCCCTGAAATAAGTGAAATTTCTGCAATTTTGCCCCAAAATAAGTGAAATTTCTCCAATTTTGCCCCAAAATAAGGGAAATTTCTGCAATTTTTCCCTAAAATAAGGGAAATTTCTGGAATTTTTCCCCGAAATAAAGGGGAATTTCTGAGTTTTGCCACAAAATAAGAAGATTTTCTGTCTTTTTGCCCCAACATATAGAGAATTTCTGCCTTTTTGCCCCACAATTAGGGAAATTTCTGCAATTTTGCTCCAAAATACAGGGAATTTCTGCCTTTTTGCCTGAAAATAAGAAGAATGCATACCTTTTGCCATAAAATAGGGAAATTTCTTCATTTTTGCTCCAAAATAAGGGGAATTTCTGCTTTTTTGCCTCTAAATAAGTGGAATATCTGTCTTTTTCCCTCAAAATAAAGGTTATTCATGTTTTTTTGCCCCAAAATAAGAAAAATTTCTGACTTATTACCCTGAAAGAAGTGAAATTTCTGCAATTTTGCCCCAAAATAAGGGAAATTTCTGGATTTTTGCCCCAAAATAAGTGGAATTTCTGAGTTTTGCCCCAAAATAAAGAGAATTTCTGTCGTTTTGCCCCAACATATAGGGAATTTCTGCTTTTGCCCCACAATTAGGGGAATTTCTGCAATTTTGCTCCAAAATACGGGGAATTTCTGCCTTTTTGCCCGAAAATAAGAAGAAAGCATACCTTTTTGCCATAAAAAAGGGAAATTTCTTCATTTTTGCTCCAAAATAAGGGGAATTTCTGCTTTTTTGCCTCTAAATAAGTGGAATTTCTGTCTTTTCCCCCCAAAACAAAGGGAATTTCTGTCTTTTTGGCCCCAAAATAAAAAAATCTCTGACTTATTACCCTGAAGTAAGTTAAAATTCTGCAATTTTGCCCCAAAATAAAGGAAATTTCTGCCTTTTTGCCCCCAAATAAGGGGAATTTCAGCGTTTTTACCTCAAAATAAGTAGAATTTCTGCCTTTTTGCCACAAAATATTAGAAATTTCTGCCTTTTTGCCCCCAAAATTAGAAAAATTTCTGCCTTTTTTCCCTGAAATAAGTGAAATTTCTGCAATTTTTCCCCAAAATAAGTGAAATTTCTGCAATTTGCCCCCAAATAAGTGAAATTTCTGCAATTTTGCCCCAAAAGAAGGGAAATTCCTGGAAATTTGCCCCAAAATAAGTGGAATTTCTGAGTTTTGCCGCAAAATAAGAAGAATTTCTGTCTTTTTGCCCGAACATATAGGGAATTTCTGACTTTTTTCCCACAATTAAGGGAATTTCTGCAATTTTGCTCCAAAATACGGGGAATTTCTCCCCTTTTGCCCGAAAATAAGGAGAATGCATACCTTTTTGCCATAAAAAAGGGAAATGTCTTCATTTTTGCTCCAAAATAAGAGGAATTTCTGCCTTTTTGCCTCTAGATAAGTGGAATTTCTGTCTTTTTCCCCCAAAACAAAAGGAATTCCTTTCTTTTTTGCCCCCAAATAAGGAAAATTTCTGCTTTTTTTCCCTGTAATAAGTAAAATTTCTGCAATTTTGCCCCAAAATAAGTGAAATTTCTCCAATTTTGCCCCAAAATAAGGGAAATTTCTGCAATTTGTCCCTAAAATAAGGGAAATTTCTGGAATTTTACCCCAAAATAAGTGGAATTTTCTAGTTTTGCCCCAAAATATGAAGAATTTCTGAATGTTTGCCCCAACATATAGGGAATTTCTCCCTTTTTGCCCCACAACTAGGGGAATTTCTGCAATTTTACTCCAAAATACGGGGAATTTCGGCCTTTTTGCCCGAAAATAAGAAGAATGCATAACTTTTTGCCATAAAAAAGGGAAATTTCTTCATTTTTGCTCCAAAATAAGGGGAATTTCTGCTTTTTTGCCTCTAAATAAGTGGAATTTTTGTTTTTTTCCCCCAATACATAGAAAATTCCTGTCTTTTTTGCCCCAAAATAAGGAAAATTTCTGCCTTTTTTCCCTGAAATAAGTCAAATTTCTGCAATTTTGCCCCAAAATAAGTGAAATTTCTCCAATTTTGCCCCAAAATAAGGGAAATTTCTGCAATTTTTCCCTAAAATAAGGGAAATTTCTGGAATTTTGCCCCGAAATAAGTGGAATTTCTGTGTTTTGCCCCAAAATAAGATTTTCTGTCTTTTTGCCCCAACATATAGAGAATTTCTGCCTTTTTGCCCCACAATTAGGGAAATTTCTGCAATTTTGCTCCAAAATACAGGGAATTTCTGCCTTTTTGCCTGAAAATAAGAAGAATGCATACCTTTTGCCATAAAATAGGGAAATTTCTTCATTTTTGCTCCAAAATAAGGGGAATTTCTGCTTTTTTGCCTCTAAATAAGTGGAATATCTGTCTTTTTCCCTCAAAATAAAGGTTATTCATGTATTTTTGCCCCAAAATAAGAAAAATTTCTGACTTATTACCCTGAAATAAGTGAAATTTCTGCAATTTTGCCCCAAAATAAGGGAAATTTCTGGATTTTTGCCCCAAAATAAGTGGAATTTCTGAGTTTTGCCCCAAAATAAAGAGAATTTCTGTCGTTTTGCCCCAACATATAGGCAATTTCTGCTTTTGCCCCACAATTAGGGGAATTTCTGCAATTTTGCTCCAAAATACGGGGAATTTCTGCCTTTTTGCCCGAAAATAAGAAGAAAGCATACCTTTTTGCCATAAAAAAGGGAAATTTCTTCATTTTTGCTCCAAAATAAGGGGAATTTCTTCTTTTTTGCCTCTAAATAAGTGGAATTTCTGTCTTTTCCCCCCAAAACAAAGGGAATTTCTGTCTTTTTGGCCCCAAAATAAAAAAATCTCTGACTTATTACCCTGAAGTAAGTTAAAATTCTGCAATTTTGCCCCAAAATAAAGGAAATTTCTGCCTTTTTGCCCCCAAATAAGGGGAATTTCAGCGTTTTTACCTCAAAATAAGTAGAATTTCTGCCTTTTTGCCACAAAATATTAGAAATTTCTGCCTTTTTGCCCCCAAAATTAGAAAAATTTCTGCCTTTTTTCCCTGAAATAAGTGAAATTTCTGCAATTTTGCCCCAAAATAAGTGAAATTTCTGCAATTTGCCCCCAAATAAGTGAAATTTCTGCAATTTTGCCCCAAAAGAAGGGAAATTCCTGGAAATTTGCCCCAAAATAAGTGGAATTTCTGAGTTTTGCCGCAAAATAAGAAGAATTTCTGTCTTTTTGCCCGAACATATAGGGAATTTCTGACTTTTTTCCCACAATTAAGGGAATTTCTGCAATTTTGCTCCAAAATACGGGGAATTTCTCCCCTTTTGCCCGAAAATAAGGAGAATGCATACCTTTTTGCCATAAAAAAGGGAAATGTCTTCATTTTTGCTCCAAAATAAGAGGAATTTCTGCCTTTTTGCCTCTAAATAAGTGGAATTTCTGTCTTTTTCCCCCAAAACAAAAGGAATTCCTTTCTTTTTTGCCCCCAAATAAGGAAAATTTCTGCCTTTTTTCCCTGTAATAAGTAAAATTTCTGCAATTTTGCCCCAAAATAAGTGAAATTTCTCCAATTTTGCCCCAAAATAAGGGAAATTTCTGCAATTTGTCCCTAAAATAAGGGAAATTTCTGGAATTTTACCCCAAAATAAGTGGAATTTTCTAATTTTGCCCCAAAATATGAAGAATTTCTGAATGTTTGCCCCAACATATAGGGAATTTCTCCCTTTTTGCCCCACAACTAGGGGAATTTCTGCAATTTTACTCCAAAATACGGGGAATTTCGGCCTTTTTGCCCGAAAATAAGAAGAATGCATAACTTTTTGCCATAAAAAAGGGAAATTTCTTCATTTTTGCTCCAAAATTAGGGGAATTTCTGCTTTTTTGCCTCTAAATAAGTGGAATTTTTGTTTTTTTCCCCCAAAACATAGAAAATTCCTGTCTTTTTTGCCCCAAAATAAGAAAAATTTCTGCCTTTTTTCCCTGAAATAAGTGAAATTTCTGCAATTTTGCCCCAAAATAAGTGAAATTTCTCCAATTTTGCCCCAAAATAAGGGAAATTTCTGCAATTTTTCCCTAAAATAAGGGAAATTTCTGGAATTTTGCCCCGAAATAAGTGGAATTTCTGTGTTTTGCCCCAAAATAAGATTTTCTGTCTTTTTGCCCCAACATATAGAGAATTTCTGCCTTTTTGCCCCACAATTAGGGAAATTTCTGCAATTTTGCTCCAAAATACAGGGAATTTCTGCCTTTTTGCCTGAAAATAAGAAGAATGCATACCTTTTGCCATAAAATAGGGAAATTTCTTCATTTTTGCTCCAAAATAAGGGGAATTTCTGCTTTTTTGCCTCTAAATAAGTGGAATATCTGTCTTTTTCCCTCAAAATAAAAGTTATTCATGTTTTTTTGCCCCAAAATAAGAAAAATTTCTGACTTATTACCCTGAAATAAGTGAAATTTCTGCAATTTTGCCCCAAAATAAGGGAAATTTCTGGATTTTTGCCCCAAAATAAGTGGAATTTCTGAGTTTTGCCCCAAAATAAAGAGAATTTCTGTCGTTTTGCCCCAACATATAGGCAATTTCTGCTTTTGCCCCACAATTAGGGGAATTTCTGCAATTTTGCTCCAAAATACGGGGAATTTCTGCCTTTTTGCCCGAAAATAAGAAGAAAGCATACCTTTTTGCCATAAAAAAGGGAAATTTCTTCATTTTTGCTCCAAAATAAGGGGAATTTCTGCTTTTTTGCCTCTAAATAAGTGGAATTTCTGTCTTTTTCCCCCAACACAAAGGGAATTGCTGTCTTTTTTGCCCCAAAATAAGGAAAAATTCTGACTTATTACCCTGAAGTAAGTGAAATTTCTGCAATTTTGCCCCAAAATAAGGGAAATTTCTGCCTTTTTCCCCCCAAATAAAGGGAATTTCAGCATTTTTACCTCAAAATAAGAAGAATTTCTGCATTTTTGCCACAAAATATTAGGAATTTCTGCCTTTTTGCTTCAAAATAAAGAAACTTCTGCTTTTTTTCCCTGAAATAAGTGAAATTTCTGCAATTTTGCCCCAAAAGAGTGAAATTTCTGCAATTTTGCCCCAAAATAACGGAAATTTCTGGAATTTTGCCCCAAAATAAGTGGAATTTCTGAGTTTTGCCCCAAAATAAGGAGAATTTCTGTCTTTTTGCCTCAACATATAGCCAATTTCTGCCTTTTTGCCCTACAATTAGGGGAATTTCTGCAATTTTGCTCCAAAATATGGGGAATTTCTGCCTTTTTTCCCGAAAATAAGAAGAATGCATACCTTTTTGCCATAAAAAATGGAAATTTCTTGATTTTTGCTCCAAAATAAGGGGAATTTCTGCTTTTTGCCTCTAAGTGGAATTTCTGTCTTTTTCCCCCAAAACAAAGAAAATTTCTGTTTTTTTTGCCCCAAAATAAGAAATAATTCTGACTTATTACCCTAAAGTAAGTGAAATTTCTGCAATTTTTCCCCAAAATATGGGAAATTTCTCCCTTTTAGCCCCCAAATAAGGGGAATTTCAGCCTTTTTACCTCAAAATAAGGGGAATTTCTGCATTTTTGCCACAAATATTAGGAATTTCTGCTTTTTGCCCCAAAATAAGGATAATTTATGCCTTTTTTCCCTGAAATAAGTGAAATTTCTGCAATTTTGCCCCAAAATAAGTGAAATTTCTGCAATTTTTCCCCAAAATAAAGCAAATTTCTGTATATTTGCCCCAAAATAAGTGGAATTTCTGAGTTTTGCCACAAAATAAAGAGAATTTCTGTCTATTTGCCCTAACATATAGGGAATTTCTGACATTTTGCCCCATATTTAAAGAAATTTCTGCAATTTTGCTCCAAAATACGGGGAATTTCTGCCTTTTTGCCCAAAAATAAGAAATATGCATACCTTTTTGCCATAAAAAAGGGAAATTTCTTCATTTTTGCTCCAAAATAAGGGGAATTTCTGCTTTTTTGCCTCTAAATAAGTGGAATTTCTGTCTTTTCCCCCCAAAACAAAGGGAATTTCTGTCTTTTTGGCCCCAAAATAAAAAAATCTCTGACTTATTACCCTGAAGTAAGTTAAAATTCTGCAATTTTGCCCCAAAATAAAGGAAATTTCTGCCTTTTTGCCCCCAAATAAGGGGAATTTCAGCGTTTTTACCTCAAAATAAGTAGAATTTCTGCCTTTTTGCCACAAAATATTAGAAATTTCTGCCTTTTTGCCCCCAAAATTAGAAAAATTTCTGCCTTTTTTCCCTGAAATAAGTGAAATTTCTGCAATTTTGCCCCAAAATAAGTGAAATTTCTGCAATTTGCCCCCAAATAAGTGAAATTTCTGCAATTTTGCCCCAAAAGAAGGGAAATTCCTGGAAATTTGCCCCAAAATAAGTGGAATTTCTGAGTTTTGCCGCAAAATAAGAAGAATTTCTGTCTTTTTGCCCGAACATATAGGGAATTTCTGACTTTTTTCCCACAATTAAGGGAATTTCTGCAATTTTGCTCCAAAATACGGGGAATTTCTCCCCTTTTGCCCGAAAATAAGGAGAATGCATACCTTTTTGCCATAAAAAAGGGAAATGTCTTCATTTTTGCTCCAAAATAAGAGGAATTTCTGCCTTTTTGCCTCTAAATAAGTGGAATTTCTGTCCTTTTCCCCCAAAACAAAAGGAATTCCTTTCTTTTTTGCCCCCAAATAAGGAAAATTTCTGCCTTTTTTCCCTGAAATAAGTAAAATTTCTGCAATTTTGCCCCAAAATAAGTGAAATTTCTCATATTTTGCCCCAAAATAAGGGAAATTTCTACAATTTTTCCCTAAAATAAGGGAAATTTCTGGAATTTTGCCCCAAAATAAGTGGAATTTTTGAGTTTTGCCCCAAAATAAGAAGAATTTCTGAATTTTTGCCCCAACATATAGGGAATTTCTCCCTTTTTGCCCCACAACTAGGGGAATTTCTGCAATTTTACTCCAAAATACGGGGAATTTCGGCCTTTTTGCCCGAAAATAAGAAGAATGCATAACTTTTTGCCATAAAAAAGGGAAATTTCTTCATTTTTGCTCCAAAATAAGGGGAATTTCTGCTTTTTTGCCTCTAAATAAGTGGAATTTTTGTTTTTTTCCCCCAAAACATAGAAAATTCCTGTCTTTTTTGCCCCAAAATAAGGAAAATTTCTGCCTTTTTTCCCTGAAATAAGTGAAATTTCTGCAATTTTGCCCCAAAATAAGTGAAATTTCTCCAATTTTGGCCCAAAATAAGGAAAATTTCTGCAATTTTTCCCTAAAATAAGGGAAATTTCTGGAATTTTGCCCCGAAATAAGTGGAATTTCTGAGTTTTGCCCCAAAATAAGATTTTCTGTCTTTTTGCCCCAACATATAGAGAATTTCTGCCTTTTTGCCCCACAATTAGGGAAATTTCTGCAATTTTGCTCAAAAATACAGGGAATTTCTGCCTTTTTGCCTGAAAATAAGAAGAATGCATACCTTTTGCCATAAAATAGGGAAATATCTTCATTTTTGCTCCAAAATAAGGGGAATTTCTGCTTTTTTGCCTCTAAATAAGTGGAATATCTGTCTTTTTCCCTCAAAACAAAGGTTATTCATGTATTTTTGCCCCAAAATAAGAAAAATTTCTGACTTATTACCCTGAAATAAGTGAAATTTCTGCAATTTTGCCCCAAAATAAGGGAAATTTCTGGATTTTTGTCCCAAAATAAGTGGAATTTCTGAGTTTTGCCCCAAAATAAAGAGAATTTCTGTCGTTTTGCCCCAACATATAGGGAATTTCTGCTTTTGCCCCACAATTAGGGGAATTTCTGCAATTTTGCTCCAAAATACGGGGAATTTCTACCTTTTTGCCCGAAAATAAGAAGAAAGCATACCTTTTTGCCATAAAAAAGGGAAATTTCTTCATTTTTGCTCCAAAATAAGGGGAATTTCTGCTTTTTTGCCTCTAAATAAGTGGAATTTCTGTCTTTTTCCCCCAACACAAAGGGAATTCCTGTCTTTTTTGCCCCAAAATAAGGAAAAATTCTGATTTATTACCCTGAAGTAAGTGAAATTTCTGCAATTTTGCCCCAAAATAAGGGAAATTTCTGCCTTTTTCCCCCCAAATAAGGGGAATTTCAGCATTTTTACCTCAAAATAAGAAGAATTTCTGCATTTTTGCCACAAAATATTAGGAATTTCTGCCTTTTTGCTTCAAAAAAAAGAAACTTCTGCTTTTTTTTCCTGAAATAAGTGAAATTTCTGCAATTTACCCCAAAATAAGTGAAATTTCTGCAATTTTGCCCCAAAATAAGGGAAATTTCTGGAATTTTGCCCCAAAATAAGTGGAATTTCTGAGTTTTGCCCCAAAATAAAGAGAATTTCTGTCTTTTTGCCTCAACATATAGGCAATTTCTGACTTTTTGCCCTACAATTAGGGGAATTTCTGCAATTTTGCTCCAAAATATGGGGAATTTCTGCCTTTTTGCCCGAAAATAAGAAGAATGCATACCTTTTTGCCATAAAAAATAGAAATTTCTTGATTTTTGCTCCAAAATAAGGGGAATGTCTGCTTTTTGCCTCTAAGTGGAATTTCTGTCTTTTTCCCCCAAAACAAAGAAAATTTCTGTTTTTTTTGCCCCAAAATAAGAAATAATCCTGACTTATTACCCTAAAGTAAGTGAAATTTCTGCAATTTTTCCCCAAAATATGGGAAATTTCTCCCTTTTTGCCCCCAAATAAGGGGAATTTCAGCCTTTTTACCTCAAAATAAAAGAAATTTCTGCATTTTTGGCACAAATATTAGGAATTTCTGCTTTTTGCCCCAAAATAAGGATAATTTCTGCCTTTTTCCCTGAAATAAGTGAAATTTCTGCAATTTTGCCCCAAAATAAGTGAAATTTCTGCAATTTTGCCCAAAATGAAGGAAATTTCTGTATATTTGCCCCAAAATAAGTGGAATTTCTGAGCTTTGCCACAAAATAAAGAGAATTTCTGTCTATTTGCCCTAACATATAGGGAATTTCTGACATTTTGCCCCATATTTAAAGGAATTTCTGCAATTTTGCTCCAAAATACGGGGAATTTCTGCCTTTTTCCCCGAAAATAAGAAATATGCATACCTTTTTGCCATAAAAAAGGGAAATTTCTTCATTTTTGCTCCAAAATAAGGGGAATTTCTGCTTTTTGCCTCTAAATAAGTGGAATTTCTGTCTTTTCCCCCCAAAACAAAGGGAATTTCTGTCTTTTTGGCCCCAAAATAAAAAAATCTCTGACTTATTACCCTGAAGTAAGTTAAAATTCTGCAATTTTGCCCCAAAATAAAGGAAATTTCTGCCTTTTTGCCCCCAAATAAGGGGAATTTCAGCGTTTTTACCTCAAAATAAGTAGAATTTCTGCCTTTTTGCCACAAAATATTAGGAATTTCTGCCTTTTTGCCCCCAAAATTAGAAAAATTTCTGCCTTTTTTCCCTGAAATAAGTGAAATTTCTGCAATTTTGCCCCAAAATAAGTGAAATTTCTGCAATTTGCCCCCAAATAAGTGAAATTTCTGCAATTTTGCCCCAAAAGAAGGGAAATTCCTGGAAATTTGCCCCAAAATAAGTGGAATTTCTGAGTTTTGCCGCAAAATAAGAAGAATTTCTGTCTTTTTGCCCGAACATATAGGGAATATCTGACTTTTTGTCCCACAATTAAGGGAATTTCTGCAATTTTGTTCCAAAATACGGGGAATTTCTCCCCTTTTGCCCGAAAATAAGGAGAATGCATACCTTTTTGCCATAAAAAAGGGAAATGTCTTCATTTTTGCTCCAAAATAAGAGGAATTTCTGCCTTTTTGCCTCTAAATAAGTGGAATTTCTGTCTTTTTCCCCCAAAACAAAAGGAATTCCTTTCTTTTTTGCCCCCAAATAAGGAAAATTTCTGCCTTTTTTCCCTGAAATAAGTAAAATTTCTGCAATTTTGCCCCAAAATAAGTGAAATTTCTCCAATTTTGCCCCAAAATAAGGAAAATTTCTCCAATTTTGCCCCAAAATAAGGAAAATTTCTGCAATTTTGCCCCAAAATAAGTGGAATTTTTGAGTTTTGCCCCAAAATAAGAAGAATTTCTGAATTTTTGCCCCAACATATAGGGAATTTCTCCCTTTTTGCCCCACAACTAGGGGAATTTCTGCAATTTTACTCCAAAATACGGGAAATTTCGGCCTTTTTGCCCGAAAATAAGAAGAATGCATAACTTTTTGCCATAAAAAAGGGAAATTTCTTCATTTTTGCTCCAAAATAAGGGGAATTTCTGCTTTTTTGCCTCTAAATAAGTGGAATTTTTGTTTTTTTCCCCCAAAACATAGAAAATTCCTGTCTTTTTTGCCCCAAAATAAGGAAAATTTCTGCCTTTTTTCCCTGAAATAAGTGAAATTTCTGCAATTTTGCCCCAAAATAAGTGAAATTTCTCCAATTTTGCCCCAAAATAAGGGAAATTTCTGCAATTTTTCCCTAAAATAAGGGAAATATCTGGAATTTTGCCCCGAAATAAGTGGAATTTCTAAGTTTTGCCCCAAAATAAGAAAATTTTCTGTCTTTTTGCCCCAACATATAGAGAATTTCTGCCTTTTTGCCCCACAATTAGGGAAATTTCTGCAATTTTGCTCCAAAATACAGGGAATTTCTGCCTTTTTGCCTGAAAATAAGAAGAATGCATACCTTTTGCCATAAAATAGGGAAATTTCTTCATTTTTGCTCCAAAATAAGGGGAATTTCTGCTTTTTTGCCTCTAAATAAGTGGAATATCTGTCTTTTTCCCTCAAAACAAAGGTTATTCATGTTTTTTTGCCCCAAAATAAGAAAAATTTCTGACTTATTACCCTGAAATAAGTGAAATTTCTGCAATTTTGCCCCAAAATAAGGGAAATTTCTGGATTTTTGCCCCAAAATAAGTGGAATTTCTGAGTTTTGCCCCAAAATAAAGAGAATTTCTGTCGTTTTGCCCCAACATATAGGGAATTTCTGCTTTTGCCCCACAATTAGGGGAATTTCTGCAATTTTGCTCCAAAATACGGGGAATTTCTGCTTTTTTGCCCGAAAATAAGAAAAAAGCATACCTTTTTGCCATAAAAAAGGGAAATTTCTTCATTTTTGCTCCAAAATAAGGGGAATTTCTGCTTTTTTGCCTCTAAATAAGTGGAATTTCTGTCTTTTTCCCCCAACACAAAGGGAATTGCTGTCTTTTTTGCCCCAAAATAAGGAAAAATTCTGACTTATTACCCTGAAGTAAGTGAAATTTCTGCAATTTTGCCCCAAAATAAGGGAAATTTCTGCCTTTTTCCCCCCAAATAAGGGGAATTTCAGCATTTTTACCTCAAAATAAGAAGAATTTCTGCATTTTTGCCACAAAATATTAGGAATTTCTGCCTTTTTGCTTCAAAATAAAGAAACTTCTGCTTTTTTTTCCTGAAATAAGTGAAATTTCTGCAATTTTGCCCCAAAATAAGTGAAATTTCTGCAATTTTTCCCCAAAATATGGGAAATTTCTCCCTTTTAGCCCCCAAATAAAGGGAATTTCAGCCTTTTTACCTCAAAATAAGGGGAATTTCTGCATTTTTGCCACAAATATTAGGAATTTCTGCTTTTTGCCCCAAAATAAGGATAATTTATGCCTTTTTTCCCTGAAATAAGTGAAATTTCTGCAATTTTGCCCCAAAATAAGTGAAATTTCTGCAATTTTGCCCCAAAATAAAGGAAATTTCTGTATATTTGCCCCAAAATAAGTGGAATTTCTGAGTTTTGCCACAAAATAAAGAGAATTTCTGTCTATTTGCCCTAACATATAGGGAATTTCTGACATTTTGCCCCATATTTAAAGGAATTTCTGCAATTTTGCTCCAAAATACGGGGAATTTCTGCCTTTTTGCCCGAAAATAAGAAATATGCATACCTTTTTGCCATAAAAAAGGGAAATTTCTTCATTTTTGCTCCAAAATAAGGGGAATTTCTGCTTTTTTGCCTCTAAATAAGTGGAATTTCTGTCTTTTCCCCCCAAAACAAAGGGAATTTCTGTCTTTTTGGCCCCAAAATAAAAAAATCTCTGACTTATTACCCTGAAGTAAGTTAAAATTCTGCAATTTTGCCCCAAAATAAAGGAAATTTCTGCCTTTTTGCCCCCAAATAAGGGGAATTTCAGCGTTTTTACCTCAAAATAAGTAGAATTTCTGCCTTTTTGCCACAAAATATTAGGAATTTCTGCCTTTTTGCCCCCAAAATTAGAAAAATTTCTGCCTTTTTTCCCTGAAATAAGTGAAATTTCTGCAATTTTGCCCCAAAATAAGTGATATTTCTGCAATTTGCCCCCAAATAAGTGAAATTTCTGCAATTTTGCCCCAAAAGAAGGGAAATTCCTGGAAATTTGCCCCAAAATAAGTGGAATTTCTGAGTTTTGCCGCAAAATAAGAAGAATTTCTGTCTTTTTGCCCGAACATATAGGGAATTTCTGACTTTTTTCCCACAATTAAGGGAATTTCTGCAATTTTGCTCCAAAATACGGGGAATTTCTCCCCTTTTGCCCGAAAATAAGGAGAATGCATACCTTTTTGCCATAAAAAAGGGAAATGTCTTCATTTTTGCTCCAAAATAAGAGGAATTTCTGCCTTTTTGCCTCTAAATAAGTGGAATTTCTGTCTTTTTCCCCCAAAACAAAAGGAATTCCTTTCTTTTTTGGCCCCAAATAAGGAAAATTTCTGCCTTTTTTCCCTGAAATAAGTAAAATTTCTGCAATTTTGCCCCAAAGTAAGTGAAATTTCTCCAATTTTGCCCCAAAATAAGGAAAATTTCTGCAATTTTGCCCCAAAATAAAGAAAATTTCTGGAATTTTGCCCCAAAATAAGTGGAATTTTTGAGTTTTGCCCCAAAATAAGAAGAATTTCTGAATTTTTGCCCCAACATATAGGGAATTTCTCTCTTTTGCCCCACAACTAGGGGAATTTCTGCAATTTTACTCCAAAATACGGGGAATTTCGGCCTTTTTGCCCGAAAATAAGAAGAACGCATAACTTTTTGCCATAAAAAAGGGAAATTTCTTCATTTTCGCTCCAAAATTAGGGGAATTTCTGCTTTTTTGCCTCTAAATAAGTGGAATTTTTGTTTTTTTCCCCCAAAACATAGAAAATTCCTGTCTTTTTTGCCCCAAAATAAGGAAAATTTCTGCCTTTTTTCCCTGAAATAAGTGAAATTTCTGCAATTTTGCCCCAAAATAAGTGAAATTTCTCCAATTTTGCCACAAAATAAGGGAAATTTCTGCAATTTTTCCCTAAAATAAGGGAAATTTCTGGAATTTTGCCCCGAAATAAGGGGAATTTCTGAGTTTTGCCCCAAAATAAGAAGATTTTCTGTGTTTTTGCCCCAACATATAGAGAATTTCTGCCTTTTTGCCCCACAATTAGGGAAATTTCTGCAATTTTGCTCCAAAATACAGGGAATTTCTGCCTTTTTGCCTGACAATAAGAAGAATGCATACCTTTTGCCATAAAATAGGGAAATTTCTTCATTTTTGCTCCAAAATAAGGGGAATTTCTGCTTTTTTGCCTCTAAATAAGTGGAATTTCTGTCTTTTTCCCCCAACACAAAGGGAATTGCTGTCTTTTTTGCCCCAAAATAAGAAAAATTTCTGACTTATTACCCTGAAATAAGTGAAATTTCTGCAATTTTGCCCCAAAATAAGGGAAATTTCTGGATTTTTGCCCCAAAATAAGTGGAATTTCTGAGTTTTGCTTCAAAATAAAGAGAATTTCTGTCGTTTTGCCCCAACATATAGAAAATTTCTGCTTTTGCCCCACAATTAGGGGAATTTCTGCAATTTTGCTCCAAAATACGGGGAATTTCTGCCTTTTTGCCCGAAAATAAGAAGAAAGCATACCTTTATGCCATAAAAAAGGGAAATTTCTTCATTTTTGCTCCAAAATAAGGGGAATTTCTGCTTTTTTGCCTCTAAATAAGTGGAATTTCTGTCTTTTTCCCCCAACACAAAGGGAATTCCTGTCTTTTTTGCCCCAAAATAAGGAATAATTCTGACTTATTACCCTGAAGTAAGTGAAATTTCTGCAATTTTGCCCCAAAATAAGGGAAATTTCTGCCTTTTTCCCCCCAAATAAAGGGAATTTCAGCATTTTTACCTCAAAATAAGAAGAATTTCTGCATTTTTGCCACAAAATATTAGGAATTTCTGCCTTTTTGCTTCAAAATAAAGAAACTTCTGTTTTTTTCCCTGAAATAAGTGAAATTTCTGCAATTTTGCCCCAAAATAAGTGAAATTTCTGCAATTTTGCCCCAAAATAAGGGAAATTTCTGGAATTTTGCCCCAAAATAAGTGGAATTTCTGAGTTTTGCCCCAAAATAAGGAGAATTTCTGTCTTTTTGCCTCAACATATAGGCAATTTCTGCCTTTTTGCCCTACAATTAGGGGAATTTCTGCAATTTTGCTCCAAAATATGGGGAATTTCTGCCTTTTTGCCCGAAAATAAGAAGAATGCATACCTTTTTGCCATAAAAAATGGAAATTTCTTGATTTTTGCTCCAAAATAAGGGGAATTTCTGCTTTTTGCCTCTAAGTGGAATTTCTGTCTTTTTCCCCCAAAACAAAGAAAATTTCTGTTTTTTTTGCCCCAAAATAAGAAATAATTCTGACTTATTACCCTAAAGTAAGTGAAATTTCTGCAATTTTTCCCCAAAATATGGGAAATTTCTCTCTTTTTGCCCCCAAATAAGGGGAATTTCAGCCTTTTTACCTCAAAATAAGGGGAATTTCTGCATTTTTGCCACAAATATTAGGAATTTCTGCTTTTTGCCCCAAAATAAGGATAATTTCTGCCTTTTTTCCCTGAAATAAGTGAAATTTCTGCAATTTTGCCCCAAAATAAGTGAAATTTCTGCAATTTTGCCCCAAAATAAAGGAAATTTCTGTATATTTGCCCCAAAATAAGTGGAATTTCTGAGTTTTGCCACAAAATAAAGAGAATTTCTGTCTATTTGCCCTAACATATAGGGAATTTCTGACATTTTGCCCCATATTTAAAGGAATTTCTGCAATTTTGCTCCAAAATACGGGGAATTTCTGCCTTTTTGCCCGAAAATAAGAAATATGCATACCTTTTTGCCATAAAAAAGGGAAATTTCTTCATTTTTGCTCCAAAATAAGGGGAATTTCTGCTTTTTTGCCTCTAAATAAGTGGAATTTCTGTCTTTTCCCCCCAAAACAAAGGGAATTTCTGTCTTTTTGGCCCCAAAATAAAAAAATCTCTGACTTATTACCCTGAAGTAAGTTAAAATTCTGCAATTTTGCCCCAAAATAAAGGAAATTTCTGCCTTTTTGCCCCCAAATAAGGGGAATTTCAGCGTTTTTACCTCAAAATAAGTAGAATTTCTGCCTTTTTGCCACAAAATATTAGGAATTTCTGCCTTTTTGCCCCCAAAATTAGAAAAATTTCTGCCTTTTTTCCCTGAAATAAGTGAAATTTCTGCAATTTTGCCCCAAAATAAGTGAAATTTCTGCAATTTGCCCCCAAATAAGTGAAATTTCTGCAATTTTGCCCCAAAAGAAGGGAAATTCCTGGAAATTTGCCCCAAAATAAGTGGAATTTCTGAGTTTTGCCGCAAAATAAGAAGAATTTCTGTCTTTTTGCCCGAACATATAGGGAATTTCTGACTTTTTGTCCCACAATTAAGGGAATTTCTGCAATTTTGCTCCAAAATACGGGGAATTTCTCCCTTTTTGCCCGAAAATAAGGAGAATGCATACCTTTTTGCCATAAAAAAGGGAAATGTCTTCATTTTTGCTCCAAAATAAGAGGATTTTCTGCCTTTTTGCCTCTAAATAAGTGAAATTTCTGTCTTTTTCCCACAAAACAAAAGGAATTCCTTTCTTTTTTGCCCCCAAATAAGGAAAATTTCTGCCATTTTTCCCTGAAATAAGTAAAATTTCTGCAATTTTGCCCCATAAAAAGTGAAATTTCTCCAATTTTGCCCCAAAATAAGAAAAATTTCTGCAATTTTGCCCCAAAATAAAGAAAATTTCTGGAATTTTGCCCCAAAATAAGTGGAATTTTTGAGTTTTGCCCCAAAATAAGAAGAATTTCTGAATTTTTGCCCCAACATATAGGGAATTTCTCCCTTTTTGCCCCACAACTAAAGGAATTTCTGCAATTTTACTCCAAAATACGGGGAATTTCGGCCTTTTTGCCCGAAAATAAGAAGAATGCATAACCTTTTGCCAAAAAAAGGGAAATTTCTTCATTTTTGCTCCAAAATAAGGGGAATTTCTGCTTTTTTGCCTCTAAATAAGTGGAATTTTTGTTTTTTTCCCCCAAAACATAGAAAATTCCTGTCTTTTTTTCCTCAAAATAAGGAAATTTTCTGCCTTTTTTCCCTGAAATAAGTGAAATTTCTGCAATTTTGCCCCAAAATAAGTGAAATTTTTTCAATTTTGCCCCAAAATAAAAGAAATTTCTGCAATTTTGCCCCCAAATGAGGGAAATTTCTGGAATTTTGCCCCAAAATAAGTGGAATTTCTGAGTTTTGCCCCAAACTAAGGAGAATTTCTGTCTTTTTGCCCCAACATATAGAGAATGTCTGCCTTTTTGCCTCACAATTAGGGGAATTTCTGCAATTTTTCCCCAAATTAAGGGAAATTTCACCCTTTTTGCTTCCAAATAAGAAGAATCTCAGGCTTTTTACCTATAAATAAGGGGAATTTCTGCATTTTTGCCACAAAATATTAGGAATTTTTGCTTTTTGCACTAAAATAAGAAAAATTTCTGCCTTTTTTCTCTGAAATAAGTGAAATTTCTGCAATTTTGCCACAAAATAAGTGAAATTTCTGCAATTTTGCCCCAAAATAATGGAAATTTCTTCAATTTTGCCCCAAAATAAAGGAAATTTCTGCAATTTTGCCCCAAAATAAGTGGAATTTCTGAGTTTAGCCCCAAAATAAGGAGAATTTCTGTCTTTTTACCTTAACATATAAGGAATTTCTGCCTTTTTGCCCCACAATTAGAGGAATTTCTGCAATTTTGCTCCAAAATCGGGGAATTTCTGCCTTTTTGCCTGAAAATAAGAAGAATGCATACCTTTTTGCCATAGAAATCGGAAATTTCTTCATTTTTGCTTCAAAATAAGGGGAATTTCTGCTTTTTTGCTACTAAATAAGTGGAACTTCTGTCTTTTTCCCCCAAAACAAAGGGAATTTTTGTCTTTTTGGACCAAAAATAAAAAAATCTCTGACTTATTACCCTGAAGTAAGTGAAAATTCTGCAATTTTGCCCCAAAATAAGGGAAATTTCTGCCTTTTTGCCCCCAAATAAGGGGAATTTCAGCCTTTTTACCTCAAAATAAGGGGAATTTATGCATTTTTGCCACAAAATATTAGGAATTTCTGCATTTTTGCCCCAAAAATTAGAAAAATTTCTGCCTTTTTTCCCTGAAATTAGTGAAATTTCTGCAATTTTGCCCCAAAATAAATGAAATTTCTGCAATTTGCCTTAAAATAAGTGAAATTTCTGCAATTTTGCCCCAAAAGAATGTAAATTTCTAGAAATTTACCCCAAAATAAGTGGAATTTCTGAGTTTTGCCCAAAAATAAAAAGAATTTCTGTCTTTTTGCCCTAACATATAGGCAATTTCTGCCTTTTTGCCCCACAATTAGGAGAATTTCTGCATTTTTGCTCAAAAATACGTGGAATTTCTGCCTTTTTGCCCGAAAATAAGAAGAATGCATACCTTTTTGCCATAAAAAATGGAAATTTCTTGATTTTTGCTCCAAAATAATGGGAATTTCTGCTTTTTTGCCTCTAACTAAGTGGAATTTCTGTCTTTTTCCCCCAAAACAAAGGGAATTTCTGTCTTTTTTGCCCCAAAATAAGAAAAAATTCTGACTTATTACCCTGAAGTAAGTGAAATTTCTGAAATTTTTCCCTAAAATTGGGAAATTTCTGCCTTTTTGCCCCCAAATAAGGGGAATTTCAGCCTTTTTACCTCAAAATAAGGGGAATTTCTGCATTTTTGTCACAAAATATTAGGAATTTCTTCAATTTTGCCCCAAAATAAGTGAAATTTCTGCAATTTGCCCCAAAATAAGTGAAATTTCTGCAAATTTGCCTTAAAAGAAGGGAAATTTCTGGAAATTTGCCACAAAATAAGTGGAATTTCTGAGTTTTGCCCTAAAATAAGGAGAATTTCTGTCTTTTTGCACCAACATATAGAGAATTTCTGCCTTTTTGCCCCACAACTAGGAGAATTTCTGCAATTTTGCTCCAAAATACAGGGAATTTCTGCCTTTTTGCCCGAAAATAAGAAGAATGCAAACCTTTTTGCCATAAAAAGGGGAAATTTCTTCATTTTTGCTCCAAAATAAAAGGAATTTCTGTTTTTTTCCTCTAAATAAGTGGAATTTCTGTCTTTTTCCCCCAAAACATAGAAAATTCCTGTTTCTTGCCACAAAATAAGGAAAATTTCTGCCTTTTTTCCCTGAAATAAGTGAAATTTCTGCAATTTTGCCCCAAAATAAGTGAAATTTCTTCAATTTTGCCCCAAAATAAGGGAAATTTCTGCAATTTTGCCCCCAAATGAGGGAAATTTCTGGAATTTTGCCCCGAAATTAGTGGAATTTCTGAGTTTTGCCCCAAAATAAGGAGAATTTCTGTCTTTTTGCCCCAACATATAGAGAATGTCTGCCTTTTTGCCTCACAATTAGGGGAATTTCTGCAATTTTTCCCCAAATTAAGGGAAATTTTATCCTTTTTGCTTCCAAATAAGAAGAATCTCAGGCTTTTTACCTATAAATAAGGGGAATTTCTGCATTTTTGCCACAAAATATTAGGAATTTTTGCTTTTTGCACTAAAATAAGAAAAATTTCTGCCTTTTTTCTCTGAAATAAGTGAAATTTCTGCAATTTTGCCACAAAATAAGTGAAATTTCTGCAATTTTGCCCCAAAATAAGGGAAATTTCTTCAATTTTGCCCCAAAATAAAGGAAATTTCTGCAATTTTGCCCCAAAATAAGTGGAATTTCTGAGTTTTGCACCAAAATAAGGAGAATTTCTGTCTTTTTGCCCTAACATATAGGGAATTTCTGCCTTTTTGCCCCACAATTAGGGGAATTTCTGCAATTTTCCTCCAAAATCGGGGAATTTCTGCCTTTTTGCCTGAAAATAAGAAGAATGCATACCTTTTTGCCATAGAAAACGAAAATTTCTTCATTTTTGCTCCAAAATAAGGGGAATTTCTGCTTTTTTGCCTCTAAATAAGTGGAATTTCTGTCTTGTTCCCCCAATACAAAGGGAATTCCTGTCTTTTTTGCCCCAAAATGAGGAAAAATTCTGACTTATTACCCTGAAGTAAGTGAAATTTTTGCAATTTTGCTCCAAAATAAGGGAAATTTCTGCCTTTTTCCCCACAAATACGGGGAATTTCAGCCTTTTTACCTCAAAATAAGGGGAATTTCTGCATTTTTGCCACAAAATATTAGGAATTTCTGCCTTTTTGCTTCAAAATAAGAAAACTTCTGTCTTTTTTCCCTGAAATAAGTGAAATTTCTGCAATTTTACCCCAAAATAAGTGAAATTTCTGCAATTTTGCCTCAAAATAAGGGAAATTTCTGGAATTTTGCCCCAAAATATGTGGAATTTCTGAGTTTTGCCCCAAAATAAGGAGAATTTCTGTCTTTTTGCCCCAACATATAGGCAATTTCTGCCTTTTTGCCCCACTATTATGGGAATTTCTGCAATTTTGCTCCAAAATACGATGAATTTCTGCCTTTTTGCCCGAAAATAAGAAGAATGCATACCTTTTTGCCTTAAAAAATGGAAATTTCTTGATTTTTGCTCCAAAATAAGGGGAATTTCTTCTTTTTTGCCTCTTAATAAGTGGAATTTCTGTCTTTTTCCCCCAAAACAAAGAAAATTTCTGTCTTTTTTGCCCAAAAATAAGAAGAATGCATACCTTTTTGCCTTAAAAAACGGAAATTTCTTGATTTTTGTTCCAAAATACGGGGAATTTCTTCCTTTTTGCCGGAAAATAAGAAGAATGCATACCTTTTTTCAATAAAAAAGGGAAATTTCTTCATTTTTGCTCCAAAATAAGTGGAATTTCTGCTTTTTTGCCTCTAAATAAGTGGAATTTCTGTTTTTTCCCCCCAAAACAAAGGGAATTTCTGTCTTTTTGGCCCCACAATAAAAAAAATTTCTGACTTATTACCCGGAAGTAAGTGAAATTTCTGCAATTTTGCCCCAAAATAAGGGAAATTTCTGCCTTTTTCCCCCAAATAAGAGGAATTTCAGGCTTTTTACCTCAAAATAAGGGGAATTTCTGCATTATTGCCACAAAATATTAAAAATTTCTGCATTTTTGCTCCAAAAAATAGAAAAATTTCTGCCTTTTTTCCCTGAAATAAGTGAAATTTCTGCAATTTTGCCCCAAAATAAGTGAAATTTCTGCAATTTTGCCCCAAAATAAGGGAAATTTCTGGAATTTTGCCCCAAAATTAGTGGAATATCTGAGTTTTTCCCTAAAATATGGACAATTTCTGTCTTTTTGCCCCAACATATAGAGAATTTCTGCCTTTTTGTCCCACAATTAGGGGAATTTCTGCAATTTTGCTCCAAAATACGGGCAATTTCTGCCTTTTTGCCCGAAAATAAGGAGAATGCATACCTTTTTGCCATAAAAAAAAGAAATTTCTTCATTTTTGCTTCAAAATAAAAGGAATTTCTGCATTTTTGCCTCTAAATATGTGGAATTTCTTTCTTTTTCCCCCAAAACAAGAACATTCCTGTCTTTTTTGCCCCAAAATAAGGAAAATTTCTGCCTTTTCCCTCAAATAAGAGAAATTTCTACAATTTTGCCCCCAAATAAGTGAAATTTCTCCAATTTTGCCCCAAAAGAAGGGAAATTTCGGCAATTTTGCACAAAAATAAGGGAAATTTCTGGAATTTTGCCCCAAAATAAGTGGAATTTCTGTGTTTTGCCCCAAAATAAGTAGAATTTCTGTCTTTTTGCCCCAACATATAGGCAATTTCTTCCTTTTTGCCCCACAATTAGGGGAATTTCTGCAATTTTGCTCCAAAATACGGGGAATTTCTGCCTTTTTGCCGGAAAATAAGAAGAATGCATACCTTATTGCCATAGAAAAGGGAAATTTCTTCATTTTTGCTCCAAAATAAGGGGAATTTCTGCTTTTTTGCCTCTAAATAAGTGGAATTTCTGTCTTTTTCCCCCAAAACAAAAGGAATATATGTCTTTTTAGCTCCAAAATAAAAAAAAATTCTGACTTATTACCCTGAAGTAAGCGAAATTTCTGCAATTTTACACCAAAATATGGGACATTTCAGGCTTTTTGCACCCAAATAAGGGGAATTTCAGCCTTTTTACCTCAAAATAAAGGGGAATTTCTGCATTTTTGCCACAAAATATTAGGAATTTCTGCTTTTTGCCCCAAAATAAGAAAAAATTCTGCCTTTTTTCTCTGAAATAAGTGAAATTTCTGTTATTTTGCCCCCAAATAAGTGAAATTTCTGCAATTTTGCCCTAAAATAAGGGAAATTTCTGCTTTTTTGTCCCCAAATAAAGAGAATTTCAGCCTCTTAACCTCAAAATAAGGGGAATTTCTGCATTTTTGCTGCAAAATATTAAAAATTTCTGCCTTTTTCCTAAAATAAGAAAAATTTCTGCCTTTTTTCACTGAAATAAGTAAAATTTTTGCAATTTTGCCCCAAAATAAGGGAAATTTCTGGAATTTTGCCCCAAAAGTAAGTGGAATTTCTGAGTTTTGCTCCAAAATAAGGAGAATTTCTGTCTTTTTGCCCCAACATATAGGCAATTTCTGCCTTTTTGCCCCACAATTAGAGGAATTTCTGCAATTTTGCTCCAAAATACGGGGATTTTCTGCTTTCTTGCCTCTAAATAAGTGGATTTTCTGTCTTTTTCCCCCAAAACCAAGGGAATTCCTGTCTTTTTTGCCCCAAAATAAAAAAAATTTCAGACTTATTACCCTGAAATAAGTGAAATTTCTGCAATTTTGCCCCAAAATAAAGGAAATTTTTGCCTATTTGCCCCCAAATAAGGGTAATTTCAGCCTTTTTACCTCAAAATAAGAGGAATTTCTGCATTTTGCAAATAAATGTTATCAATTTCATCCTTTTTGCCCCGAAAATAAATTTCAGCTTTTTTTCCTTGAAATAAGTGAAATTTCTGCAATTTTGCCCCAAAATAAAGGACATTTTTGCCTTTTTGCCCCCAAATAAGGAGAATTTTAGCCTTTTTACCTCAAAATAAGGGGAATTTCTGCATTTTTGTCACAAAATATTAGGAATTTCTGCCTATTTGCCCCAAAATAAAAAAAATTTCTGCTTATTTTCCCTGAAATAAGTGAAATTTCTGCAATTTTGCCCCAAAATAAGTGAAATTTCTGCAATTTTGCCCCAAAATAAGGGAAATTTCTCGAATTTTGCCCCAAAATAAGTGGAATTTCTGAGTTTTGCCCCAAAATAAGGAAAATTTCTGTCTTTTTGCCCCAACATATAGAGAATTTCTGCATTTTTCCCCACAATTAGGGAAATCTCTTCAATTTTGCTCAAAAATACGCAGAATTTCTGCCTCTTTGCCCGAAAATAAGAAGAATGCATACCTTTTTGCCATAATAAAGGGAAATTTCTTCATTTTTGCTCCAAAAAAAGAAGAATTTCTGCTTTTTTGCCTCTAAATAAGTGGAATTTCTTACTTTTTCCCACAAAACAAGAAAATTCCTGTCTTTTTTGCCCCAAAATAAGGAAAATTTCTGCCTTTTTTTCTCAAATAAGAGAAATTTCTGCAATTTTGCCCCAAAATAAGTGAAATTTCTCCAATTTTGCCCCAAAATAAGGGAAATTTCGGCAATTTTGCCCAAAAATAAGGGAAATTTCTGGAATTTTGCCCCAAAATAAGTGGAATTTCTAAGTTTTGCCCCAAAATAAGGAGAATTTCTGACTTTTTGCCCCAACATATTAAGAATTTCTGCCTTTTTGCCCCATAATTAGGGGAATTTCTGCAATTTGCACGAAAATAAGGGAAATTTCTGCCTTTTTGCCCCCAAATAAGAAGAATTTCAGCCTTTTTACCTCAAAATAAGGGGAATTTCTGCATTTTTGCCAAAAAATATTAAGAATTTCTGCCTTTTTTCTCCAAAATAAAAAATTTTCTGCTTTTTTTCCCTGAAATAAGTGAAATTTCTGCAATTTTGCCCCAAAATAAGTGAAATTTCTGAGTTTTGCCCCAAAATAAGGAAAATTTCTGTCTTTTTGCCCCAACATATAGGCAATTTCTGCCTTTTTGCTTCACAATTAGGGGAATTTCTGCAATTTTGCTCCAAAATACGGGGAATTTCTGCATTTTGCCGGAAAATAAGAAGAATGCATACCTTTTTGCCATAGAAAAGAAAAATTTCTTCATTTTTGCTCCAAAATACGAGGAATTACTGCCTTTTTGCCCGAAAAGATAAAGAATGCATAACTTTTTGCCATAGAAAAGGGAAATTTCTTCATTTTTGCGCCAAAATAAGGGGAATTTCTGCTTTTTTGCCTATAAATAAGTGGATTTTCTGTCTTTTTCCCCCAAAACAGTGGAAATTTCTGTCTTTTTTGCCCCAAAATAAGAAAAAATTCTGACTTATTACCCTGAAGTAAGTGAAATTTCTGCAATTTTGCCCCAAAATATAGGAAATTTCTGCCTTTTTGCCCCCAAATAAGGGGAATTTCAGCCTTTTTACCTCAAAATAGGGGGAATTTCTGCATTTTTGCCACAAAATATTAAAAATTTCTGCCTTTTTGTCCCAAAATAAGAAAAATTTCTGCCTTTTTCCCTGAAATAAGTGAAATTTTTGCAATTTTGCCCCAAAATAAGTGAAATTTCTGCAATTTTGCCCCAAAATAAGGGAAATTTCTGGAATTTTGTTCCAAAATAAGTGGAATTTCTGAGTTTTGCCCCAAAATAAGGAGAATTTCTGTCTTTTTGCCCCAACATATAGGCAATTTCTGCCTTTTTGCCCCACAATTAGGGGAATTTCTGCAATTTTGCTCCAAAATACGGGGAATTTCTGCCTTTTTGACGGAAAATAAGAAGAATGCATACCTTTTTGCCATAGAAAAGGGAAATTTCTTCATTTTTGCTCCAAAATAAGGGGAATTTCTGATTTTTTGCTTCTAAATAAGTGGAATTTCAGTCTTTTTCCCCCAAAACAAAGGGAATTTCTGTATTTTGCCCCAAAATAAAGAAAAATTCGGCCTTATTACCCTGAAGTACGTGAAATTTCTGCAATTTTGCCCCAAAATAACGGAAATTTTTGCCTTTTTGCCCCCAAATAAGGGGAATTTCAGCCTTTTTACCTCGAAATGGAAATTTCTGCATTTTTGCCATAAAATATTAGGAATTTCTGCATTTTTGCCCCAAAATAAGGAAAATTTCTGCCTTTTTTCCCTGAAATAAGTGAAATTTCTGTAATTTATCCCAAAAAAAAGTGAAATTTCTGAAATTTTGCCCCAAAATATGTGAAATTACTGCAATTTTGCCCCAAAATAAGGGAATTTTCTGGAATTTTGCCACAAAATAAGTGGAGTTTCCGAGTTTTTGCCCCAAAATTAGCAGAATTTCTGTTTTTTTGCCCCAACATATACGCAATTTCTACCTTTTTGCCCAACAATTAGGGGAATTTCTGCAATTTAGCTCCAAACTACGGGGAACTTCTGCCTTTTTTCCCCAAAATAAAAAGAATGCATACCTTTTTGCCATAAAAAGGAAATTTCTTCATTTTTGCTCCAAAATAAGGGGAATTTCTGCTTTTTTGCCTCTAAATAAGTGGAATTTCTGTATTTTTACCCCAAAACAAAGAAAATTTCTGTATTTTTGCCCCAAAATAATGAAAAATTCTGACTTATTACCCTGAAGTAAGTGAAATTTCTGCAATTTTGCCCCAAAATAAGGGAAAATTCTGCCTTTTTGCCCCCAAATAAGGGGAATTTCAGCCTTTTTACCTCAAAATAAGGGGAATTTCTGCATTTTAGCCCCCAAATAAGGGGAATTTCAGCCTTTTTAACTCAAAATATAAGGAATTTCTGCATTTTTGCCACAAATATTAGGAATTTCTGCCTTTTTGCCCCAAAATAAGAAAATTTCTTCTTTTTTTCCCTGAAATAAGTGAAATTTCTGCAATTTTGCACAAAAATAAGTGAAATTTCTGCAATTTTGCCCCAAAATAAAAGAAATTTTTGCCTTTTTGCCCCCAAATAAGGGGAATTTCAGCCTTTTTACCTAAAAATAAGGGGAATATCTACATTTTTGCCACAAAATATTAGGAATTTCTGCTTTTTTGCCCCAAAATAAGAAAATTTCTGCTTTTTTTCCCTGAAATAAGTGAAATTTCTGTATTTTGCCGCAAATTAAGTGAAATTTCTGCAATTTTGCCCCAAAATAATGGAAATTTCTGGAATTTTGCCCCAAAATAAGTAGAATTTCTGAGTTTTGCCCCAAAATAAGGAGAATTTCTGTTTTTTTGCCGCAACATAAAGGCAATTTCTGCCTTTTTGCCCCACAATTAGGGGAATTTCTGCAATTTTGCTCCAAATACGGGGAATTTCTGCCTTTTTGCCCAAAAATAAGAAGAATGCATACTTTTTGCCATAAAAAACGGAAATTTCTTCATTTTTGCTCCAAAATAAGGGGAATTTCTGATTTTTTGCTTCTAAATAAGTAAAATTTCTGTCTTTTTCCCCCAAAACAAAGGGAATTTCTGTCTTTTTTGCCCCAAAATAAGGAAAAATTCTGCCTTATTATTTGAAGTAAGTTAAATTTCTGCAATTTTGCCCCAAAATAAGGGAAATTTCTGCCTTTTTGCCCCCAAATAAGGGGAATTTCAGCCTTTTTACCTCGAAATAAAAGAAATTTTTGCATTTTTGCAACAAAATATTAGGAATTTCTGCCTTTTTGCCCCAAAATAAGAAAAATTTCTGCCTTTTTTACCTGCAATAAGTGAAATTTCTGTAATTTTGCCCCAAAATAAGTGAAATTTCTGCAATTTTGCCCCAAAAAAGTAAAATTTCTGCAATTATGCCCCAAAATAAGGGAAATTTCTGCCTTTTTGCCCCCAAATAAGGGGAATTTCAGCCTTTTTACCTCAAAATAAGGGGAATTTCTGCATTTTTGCCCACAAATAAGAGGAATTTCAGCCTTTTTACCTCAAAATAAGGGGAATTTCTGCATTTTTGCCACAAAATATTAGGAATTTCTGCCTTTTTGCCCCAAAATAAAAAAATTTCTTCTTTTTTCCCTGAAATAATTGAAATTTCTGCAATTTTGCCTCAAAATAAGTGAAATTTCTGCAATTTTGCCCCAAAATAAGGGAATTTTCTGGAATTTTGCCACAAAATAAGTGGAGTTTCCGAGTTTTTGCCCCAAAATTAGCAGAATTTCTGTCTTTTTGCCCCAACATATACGCAATTTCTGCCTTTTTGCCCAACAATTAGGGGAATTTCTGCAATTTAGCTCCAAACTACGGGGAACTTCTGCCTTTTTTCCCCAAAATAAAAAGAATGCATACCTTTTTGCCATAAAAAGGAAATTTCTTCATTTTTGCTCCAAAATAAGGGGAATTTCTGCTTTTTTGCCTCTAAATAAGTGGAATTTCTGTATTTTTACCCCAAAACAAAGAAAATTTCTTTATTTTTGCCCCAAAATAATGAAAAATTCTGACTTATTACCCTGAAGTAAGTGAAATTTCTGCAATTTTGCCCCAAAATAAGGGAAAATTCTGCCTTTTTGCCCCCAAATAAGGCGAATTTCAGCCTTTTTACCTCAAAATAAGGGGAATTTCTGCATTTTAGCCCCCAAATAAGGGGAATTTCAGCCTTTTTAACTCAAAATATAAGGAATTTCTGCATTTTTGCCACAAATATTAGGAATTTCTGCCTTTTTGCCCCAAAATAAGAAAATTTCTTCTTTTTTTCCCTGAAATAAGTGAAATTTCTGCAATTTTGCACAAAAATAAGTGAAATTTCTGCAATTTTGCCCCAAAATAAAAGAAATTTTTGCCTTTTTGCCCCCAAATAAGGGGAATTTCAGCCTTTTTACCTAAAAATAAGGGGAATATCTACATTTTTGCCACAAAATATTGGGAATTTCTGCTTTTTTGCCCCAAAATAAGAAAATTTCTGCTTTTTTTCCCTGAAATAAGTGAAATTTCTGTATTTTGCCGCAAATTAAGTGAAATTTCTGCAATTTTGCCCCAAAATAATGGAAATTTCTGGAATTTTGCCCCAAAATAAGTAGAATTTCTGAGTTTTGCCCCAAAATAAGGAGAATTTCTGTTTTTTTGCCGCAACATAAAGGCAATTTCTGCCTTTTTGCCCCACAATTAGGGGAATTTCTGCAATTTTGCTCCAAATACGGGGAATTTCTGCCTTTTTGCCCAAAAATAAGAAGAATGCATACTTTTTGCCATAAAAAACGGAAATTTCTTCATTTTTGCTCCAAAATAAGGGGAATTTCTGATTTTTTGCTTCTAAATAAGTAAAATTTCTGTCTTTTTCCCCCAAAACAAAGGGAATTTCTGTCTTTTTTGCCCCAAAATAAGGAAAAATTCTGCCTTATTATTTGAAGTAAGTTAAATTTCTGCAATTTTGCCCCAAAATAAGGGAAATTTCTGCCTTTTTGCCCCCAAATAAGGGGAATTTCAGCCTTTTTACCTCGAAATAAAAGAAATTTTTGCATTTTTGCAACAAAATATTAGGAATTTCTGCCTTTTTGCCCCAAAATAAGAAAAATTACTGCCTTTTTTACCTGAAATAAGTGAAATTTCTGTAATTTTGCCCCAAAATAAGTGAAATTTCTGCAATTTTGCCCCAAAAAAAGTAAAATTTCTGCAATTATGCCCCAAAATAAGGGAAATTTCTGCCTTTTTGCCCCCAAATAAGGGGAATTTCAGCCTTTTTACCTCAAAATAAGGGGAATTTCTGCATTTTTGCCCACAAATAAGAGGAATTTCAGCCTTTTTACCTCAAAATAAGGGGAATTTCTGCATTTTTGCCACAAAATATTAGGAATTTCTGCCTTTTTGCCCCAAAATAAAAAAATTTCTTCTTTTTTCCCTGAAATAATTGAAATTTCTGCAATTTTGCCTCAAAATAAGTGAAATTTCTGCAATTTTGCCCCAAAATAAGGGAAATTTCTGAAATTTTTGCCCAAAATAAGTGGAATTTCTGAGTTTTGCCCCAAAATAAGGAGAATTTCTGTCTTTTTGCCCCAACATATAGAGAATTTCTGCCTTTTTGCTCCACAATTAAAGGAATTTCTGCAATTTTGCTCCAAAATACGGGAAATTTCTGCCTTTTTGCCAAAAAATAAGAAGAATACATACCTTTTTTCCATAAAAAAGAAATTTCTTCATTTTTGCTCCAAAATAAGGGGAATTTCTGCTTTTTTGCCTCTAAATAAGTGGAATTTCTGTCTTTTTCCCCTAAAACAAAGGGAATTTCTGTATTTGGCCCCAAAATAAGGAAAAATTCTGCCTTATTACCCTGAAGTAAGTGAAATTTCTGCAATTTTGCCCCAAAATAACAGAAATTTCTGCCTTTTTGTCCCCAAATAAGGGGAATTTCAGCCTTTTTACCTCGAAATGAAAATTTCTGCATTTTTGCCACAAAATATTAGGAATTTCTGCCTTTTTGCCACAAAATAAGGAAAATTTCTAGCTTTTTTCCCTGAAATAAGTGAAATTTCTTTAATTTTTCCCCAAAATAAGTAAAATTTCTGAAATTTTGCCACAAAATAAGTGAAATTTCTGCAATTTTGCCCCAAAATATGGGAATTTTCTGGAATTTTGCCCCAAAATAAGTGGAATTTCTGAGTTTTGCCCCAAAATTAGAGGAATTTCTGTCTTTTTGCCCCAACATATAGGCAATTTCTGCCTTTTTGCCCAACAATTAGGGGAATTTCTGCAATTTAGCTCCAAACGACGGGGAACTTCTGCCTTTTTGCCCAAAAATAAGAAGAATGCATACCTTTTTGCCATAAAAAGGAAATTTCTTCATTTTTGCTCCAAAATAAGGGGAATTTCTGCTTTTTTGCCTCTAAATAAGTGGAATTTCTGTCTTTTTCCCCAAAAACAAAGGAAATTTCTGTATTTTTGCCCCAAAATAAGGAAAAATTCTGACTTATTACCCTGAAGTATGTGAAATTTCTGCAATTTTGCCCCAAAATAAGGGAAATGTCTGCCTTTTGGCCCCCAAATAAGGGGAATTTCAGCCTTTTTACCTCAAAATAAGGGGAATTTCTGCATTTTAGCCCCCAAATAAGGGGAATTTCAGCCTTTTTAACTCAAAATATAAGGAATTTCTGCATTTTTGCCACAAATATTAGGAATTTCTGCCTTTTTGCCCCAAAATAAGAAAATTTCTTCTTTTTTCCCTGAAATAAGTGAAATTTCTGCAATTTTGCAACAAAATAAGTGAAATTTCTGCAATTTTGCCCCAAAATAAAGGAAATTTTTGCCTTTATGCCCCCAAATAACGGGAATTTCAGCCTTTTTACCTAAAAATAAGGGGAATTTCTACATTTTTGACACAAAATATTGGGAATTTCTGCCTTTTTGCCCCAAAATAAGAAAATTTCTGCTTTTTTTCCCTGAAATAAGTGAAATTTCTGTATTTTGCCCCAAATTAAGTGAAATTTCTGCAATTTTGCCCCCAAATATGGAAAATTTCTGGAATTTTGCCCCAAAATAAGTGGAATTTCTGAGTTTTGCTCCAAAATAAGGAGAATTTCTGTCTTTTTGCCCCAACATATAGGCAATTTCTGCATTTTTGCCCCACAATCAGGGGATTTTCTTCAAATTTGCTCCAAAATACGGGGAATTTCTGCCTTTTTGCCCAAAAATAAGAAGAATGCATACCTTTTTGCCATAAAAAAGAAATTTCTTCATTTTTGCTCCAAAATAAGGGGAATTTCTGCTTTTTTGCCTCTAAATAAGTCGAATTTCTTTCTTTTTCCCCCAAAACAAAGGGAATTTCTGTATTTTGCCCCAAAATAAGGAAAAATTCTGCCTTATTACACTGAAGTAACTGAAATTTCTGCAATTTTGCCCCAAAATAACGAAAATTTCTGCCTTTTTGTCCCCAAATAAGGGGAATTTCAGCCTTTTTACCTCGAAATGAAAATTTCTGCATTTTTGCCACAAAATATTAGGAATTTCTGCCTTTTTGCCCCAAAATAAGGAAATTTTCTGCCTTTTTTCCCTGAAATAAGTGAAATTTCTGTAATTTTTCCCCAAAATAAGTAAAATTTCTGAAATTTTGCCCCAAAATAAGTGAAATTTCTGCAATTTTGCCCCAAAATATGGGAATTTTCTGGAATTTTGCCCCAAAATAAGTGGAATTTCTGAGTTTTGCCCCAAAATTAGAAAAATTTCTGCCTTTTTGCCCAACAATTAGGGGAATTTCTGCAATTTAGCTCCAAACGACGGGGAACTTCTGCCTTTTTGCCCAAAAATAAGAAGAATGCATACCTTTTTGCCATAAAAAGGAAATTTCTTCATTTTTGCTCCAAAATAAGGGGAATTTCTGCTTTTTTGCCTCTAAATAAGTGGAATTTCTGTCTTTCCCCCAAAACAAAAGGAATTTCTGTATTTTTGCCCCAAAATAAGGAAAAATTCTGACTTATTACCCTGAAGTAAGTAAAATTTCTGCAATTTTGCCCCAAAATAAGGGAAATTTCTGCTTTTTGGCCCCCAAATAAGGGGAATTTCAGCCTTTTTACCTCAAAATAAGGGGAATTTCTGCATTTTAGCCTTCAAAATAAGGGGAATTTCAGCCTTTTTACCTCAAAATAAGGGGAATTTCTGCATTTTTGCCACAAATATTAGGAATTTCTGCCTTTTTGCCCCAAAATAAGAAAATTTCTGCTTTTTTTCCCTAAAATAAGTGAAATTTCTGCAATTTTGCCCCAAAATAAGTGAGATATCTGCAATTTTGCCCCCAAATAAGGGAAATTTCCGGAATTTTGCCCCAAAATAAGTGGAATTTCTGAGTTTTGCTTCAAAATAAGGAGAATTTATGCCTTTTTGCCCCAACATATAGGCAATTTCTGCCTTTTTGCCTAACAATTATGGGAATTTCTGCAATTTTGCTCCAAAATACCGGGAATTTCTGCCTTTTTGCCCGAAAATAAGAAGAATGCATACCTTTTTGCCAAAAAAAGGGAAATTTCTTCATTTTTGCTCCAAAATAAGGGGAATTTCTGCTTTTTTGCCTCTAAATAAGTGGAATTTCTGTCTTTTTCCCCCAAAACAAAGGGAATTTCTGTATTAGGCCCCAAAATAAGGAAAAATTCTGCCTTATTACCCTGAAGTAAGTGAAATTTCTGCAATTTTGCCCCAAAATAAGGGAAATTTCTGCCTTTTGGCCCCCAAATATGGGGAATTTCAGCCTTTTTACCTCGAAATGGGAATTTCTGCATTTTTGCCACAAAATATTAGGAATTTCTGCCTTTTTGCCCCAAAATAAGAAAAATTTCTGCCTTTTTTCACTGAAATAAGTGAAATTTCTCTAATTTTGCCCCAAAATAAGTGAAATTTCTGCAATTTTTCCCCAAAATAAGTGAAATTTCTGCAAGTTTTCCCCAAAATAAGGGAATTTTCTGGAATTTTGCCCCAAAATAAGTGGAATTTCTGACTTTTGCCCCAAAATTAGGAGAATTTCTGTCTTTTTGCCCCACATATAGGCAAATTCTGCCTTTTTGAACAATTAGAGGAATTTCTGCAATTTTGCTCCAAATTACGGGGAATTTCTGCCTTTTTGCCCAAAAAAAAAGAATGCATACCTTTTTGCCATAAAAAGGAAATTTCTTCATTTTTGCTCCAAAATACGGGGAATTTCTGCCTCTTTGCCCGAAAATAAGAAGAATGCATACCTTTTTGCCATAAAAAAGGGAAATTTCTTAATTTTTGCTCCAAAATAAGGGGAATTTCTGCTTTTTTCCTCTAAATAAGTGGAATTTCTGTCTTTTTCCCCCAAAACAAAAAGAATTTCTGTATTTTTGCCCCAAAATAAGGAAAAATTCTGACTTATTACCCTGAAGTACGTGAAATTTTTGCAATTTTGCCCCAAAATAAGGGAAATTTCTGCCTTTTTGCCCCCAAATAAGGGGAATTTCAGCCTTTTTACCTCAAAATAAAAAGAATTTCTGCATTTTTGCCACAAAATATTAGGAATTTCTGCCTTGTTGCCCCAAAATAAGAAAATTTCTGTTTTTTTCCCTGAAATAAGTGAAATTTCTGCAATTTTGCCCCAAATTAAGTGAAATTTCTGCAATTTTGCCCCAAAATAAGGGAAATTTCTGGAATTATGCCCCAAAATAAGTGGAATTTCTGAGTTTTGCCCCAAAATAAGGAGAATTTCTGTTTTTTTGCCCCAACATATAGGCAATTTCTGCCTTTTTGACCAACAATTAGAGGAATTTCTGCAATTTTGCTCCACAATACGGGGAATTTCTGCCTTTTTGCCCGAAAATAAGAAGAATGCATAGCTTTTTGCCATAAAAAAGGGAAATTTCTTCATTTTTGCTCCAAAATAAGGGGAATTTCTGATTTTTTGCTTCTAAATAAGTGGAATTTCTGTCTTTTTCCCCCAAAACAAAGGGAATTTCTGTATTTTGCCCCAAAATAAAGAAAAATTCGGCCTTATTACCCTGAAGTAAGTGAAATTTCTGCAATTTTGCCCCAAAATAACGGAAATTTTTGCCTTTTTGCCCCCAAATAAGGGGAATTTCAGCCTTTTTACCTCGAAATGGAAATTTCTGCATTTTTGCCATAAAATATTAGGAATTTCTGCATTTTTGCCCCAAAATAAGGAAAATTTCTGCCTTTTTTCCCTGAAATAAGTGAAATTTCTGTAATTTTTCCCAAAAATAAGTGAAATTTCTGAAATTTTGCCCCAAAATAAGTGAAATTTCTGCAATTTTGCTCCAAAATAAGGGAATTTTCTGGAATTTTGCCACAAAATAAGTGGAGTTTCCGAGTTTTTGCCCCAAAATTAGCAGAATTTCTGTCTTTTTGCCCCAACATATACGCAATTTCTGCCTTTTTGCCCAACAATTACGGGAATTTCTGCAATTTAGCTCCAAACTACGGGGAACTTCTGCCTTTTTTCCCCAAAATAAAAAGAATGCATACCTTTTTGCCATGAAAAGGAAATTTCTTCATTTTTGCTCCAAAATAAGGGGAATTTCTGCTTTTTTGCCTCTAAATAAGTGGAATTTCTGTATTTTTCCCCCAAAACAAAGAAAATTTCTGTATTTTTGCCCCAAAATAATGAAAAATTCTGACTTATTACCCTGAAGTAAGTGAAATTTCTGCAATTTTGCCCCAAAATAAGTGAAAATTCTGCCTTTTTGCCCCCAAATAAGGGGAATTTCAGCATTTTTACCTCAAAATAAGGGGATTTTCTGCATTTTAGCCCCCAAATAAGGGGAATTTCAGCCTTTTTACCTCAAAATATAAGGAATTTCTGCATTTTTGCCACAAATATTAGGAATTTCTGCCTTTTTGCCCCAAAATAAGAAAATTTCTCCTTTTTTTTCCTGAAATAAGTGAAATTTCTGCAATTTTGCACAAAAATAAGTGAAATTTCTGCAATTTTGCCCCAAAATAAAGGAAATTTTTGCCTTTTTGCCCCCAAATAATGGGAATTTCAGCCTTTTTACCTAAAAATAAGGGGAATATCTACATTTTTGCCACAAAATATTAGGAATTTCTGCTTTTTTTCCCCAAAATAAGAAAATTTCTGCTTTTTTTCCCTGAAATAAGTGAAATTTCTGTATTTTGCCGCAAATTAAGTGAAATTTCTGCAATTTTGCCCCAAAATAATGGAAATTTCTGGAATTTTGCCCCAAAATAAGTAGAATTTCTGAGTTTTGCCCCAAAATAAGGAGAATTTCTGTTTTTTTGCCGCAACATAAAGGCAATTTCTGCCTTTTTGCCCCACAATTAGGGGAATTTCTGCAATTTTGCTCCAAATACGGGGAATTTCTGCCTTTTTGCCCAAAAATAAGAAGAATGCATACTTTTTGCCATAAAAAAGGGAAATTTCTTCATTTTTGCTCCAAAATAAGGGGAATTTCTGATTTTTTTGCTTCTAAATAAGTAAAATTTCTGTCTTTTTCCCCCAAAACAAAGGGAATTTCTGTCTTTTTTGCCCCAAAATAAGGAAAAATTCTGCCTTATTATTTGAAGTAAGTTAAATTTCTGCAATTTTGCCCCAAAATAAAGGAAATTTCTGCCTTTTTGCCCCCAAATAAGGGGAATTTCAGCCTTTTTACCTCGAAATAAAAGAAATTTTTGCATTTTTGCAACAAAATATTAGGAATTTCTGCCTTTTTGCCCCAAAATAAGAAAAATTACTGCCTTTTTTACCTGAAATAAGTGAAATTTCTGTAATTTTGCCCCAAAATAAGTGAAATTTCTGCAATTTTGCCCCAAAAAAAGTAAAATTTCTGCAATTATGCCCCAAAATAAGGGAAATTTCTGCCTTTTTGCCCCCAAATAAGGGGAATTTCAGCCTTTTTACCTCAAAATAAGGGGAATTTCTGCATTTTTGCCCACAAATAAGAGGAATTTCAGCCTTTTTACCTCAAAATAAGGGGAATTTCTGCATTTTTGCCACAAAATATTAGGAATTTCTGCCTTTTTGCCCCAAAATAAGAAAATTTCTTCTTTTTTCCCTGAAATAATTGAAATTTCTGCAATTTTGCCTCAAAATAAGTGAAATTTCTGCAATTTTGCCCAAAAATAAGGGAAATTTCTGAAATTTTTCCCCAAAATAAGTGGAATTTCTGAGTTTTGCCCCAAAATAAGGAGAATTTCTGTCTTTTTGCCCCAACATATAGAGAATTTCTGCCTTTTTGCTCCACAATTAGAGGAATTTCTGCAATTTTGCTCCAAAATACGGGAAATTTCTGCCTTTTTGCCAAAAAATAAGAAGAATACATACCTTTTTTCCATAAAAAAGAAATTTCTTCATTTTTGCTCCAAAATAAGGGGAATTTCTGCTTTTTTGCCTCTAAATAAGTGGAATTTCTGTCTTTTTCCCCTAAAACAAAGGGAATTTCTGTATTTGGCCCCAAAATAAGGAAAAATTCTGCCTTATTACCCTGAAGTAAGTGAAATTTCTGCAATTTTGCCCCAAAATAACAGAAATTTCTGCCTTTTTGTCCCCAAATAAGGGGAATTTCATCCTTTTTACCTCGAAATGAAAATTTCTGCATTTTTGCCACAAAATATTAGGAATTTCTGCCTTTTTGCCACAAAATAAGGAAAATTTCTAGCTTTTTTCCCTGAAATAAGTGAAATTTCTTTAATTTTTCCCCAAAATAATTAAAATTTCTGAAAATTTTGCCACAAAATAAGTGAAATTTCTGCAATTTTGCCCCAAAATATGTTAATTTTCTGGAATTTTGCCCCAAAATAAGTGGAATTTCTGAGTTTTGCCCCAAAATTAGAGGAATTTCTGTCTTTTTGCCCCAACATATAGGCAATTTCTGCCTTTTTGCCCAACAATTAGGGGAATTTCTGCAATTTAGCTCCAAACGACGGGGAACTTCTGCCTTTTTGCCCAAAAATAAGAAGAATGCATACCTTTTTGCCATAAAAAGGAAATTTCTTCATTTTTGCTCCAAAATAAGGGGAATTTCTGCTTTTTTGCCTCTAAATAAGTGGAATTTCTGTCTTTTTCCCCAAAAACAAAGGAAATTTCTGTATTTTTGCCCCAAAATAAGGAAAAATTCTGACTTATTACCCTGAAGTATGTGAAATTTCTGCAATTTTGCCCCAAAATAAGGGAAATGTCTGCCTTTTGGCCCCCAAATAAGGGGAATTTCAGCCTTTTTACCTCAAAATAAGGGGAATTTCTGCATTTTAGCCTTCAAAATAAGGGGAATTTCAGCCTTTTTACCTCAAAATAAGGGGAATTTCTGCATTTTTGCCACAAATATTAGGAATTTCTGCCTTTTTGCCCCAAAATAAGAAAATTTCTTCTTTTTTCCCTGAAATAAGTGAAATTTCTGCAATTTTGCAACAAAATAAGTGAAATTTCTGCAATTTTGCCCCAAAATAAAAGAAATTTTTGCCTTTATGCCCCCAAATAAGGGGAATTTCAGCCTTTTTACCTAAAAATAAGGGGAATTTCTACATTTTTGCCACAAAATATTAGGAATTTCTGCTTTTTTGCCCCAAAATAAGAAAATTTCTGCTTTTTTTCCCTGAAATAAGTGAAATTTCTGTATTTTGCCCCAAATTAAGTGAAATTTCTGCAATTTTGCCCCCAAATAAGGGAAATTTCTGGAATTTTGCCCCAAAATAAGTGGAATTTCTGAGTTTTGCCCCAAAATAAGGAGAATTTCTGTTTTTTTGCCACAAAATATTAGGAATTTTTGCCTTTTTGCCCCAAAATAAGGAAAATTTCTGCCTTTTTCCCTGAAATAAGTGAAATTTCTGCAATTTTGCCCCAAAATAAGTGAAATTTCTTCAATTTTGCCCCAAAATAATTGAAATTTTGCCCCAAAATAAGGGAAATTTCTGGAATTTTGCCCCAAAATAAGTGGAATTTCTGAGTTTTGCTCCAAAATAAGGAGAATTTCTGTCTTTTTGCCCCAACATATAGGCAATTTCTGCATTTTTGCCCCACAATCAGGGGAATTTCTGCAAATTTGCTCCAAAATACGGGGAATTTCTGCCTTTTTGCCCAAAAATAAGAAGAATACATACCTTTTTGCCATAAAAAAGAAATTTCTTCATTTTTGCTCCAAAATAAGGGGAATTTCTGCTTTTTTGCCTCTAAATAAGTCGAATTTCTTTCTTTTTCCCCCAAAACAAAGGGAATTTCTGTATTTTGCCCCAAAATAAGGAAAAATTCTGCCTTATTACACTGAAGTAACTGAAATTTCTGCAATTTTGCCCCAAAATAACGAAAATTTCTGCCTTTTTGTCCCCAAATAAGGGGAATTTCAGCCTTTTTACCTCGAAATGAAAATTTCTGCATTTTTGCCACAAAATATTAGGAATTTCTGCCTTTTTGCCCCAAAATAAGGAAATTTTCTGCCTTTTTTCCCTGAAATAAGTGAAATTTCTGTAATTTTTCTCCAAAATAAGTAAAATTTCTGAAATTTTGCCCCAAAATAAGTGAAATTTCTGCAATTTTGCCCCAAAATATGGGAATTACCTGGAATTTTGCCCCAAAATAAGTGGAATTTCTGAGTTTTGCCCCAAAATTAGAAAAATTTCTGTCTTTTTGCCCCAACATATAGGCAATTTCTGCCTTTTTGCCCAACAATTAGGGGAATTTCTGCAATTTAGCTCCAAACGACGGGGAACTTCTGCCTTTTTGCCCAAAAATAAGAAGAATGCATACCTTTTTGCCATAAAAAGGAAATTTCTTCATTTTTGCTCCAAAATAAGGGGAATTTCTGCTTTTTTGCCTCTAAATAAGTGGAATTTCTGTCTTTTTCCCCCAAAACAAAAGGAATTTCTGTATTTTTGCCCCAAAATAAGGAAAAATTCTGACTTATTACCCTGAAGTAAGTAAAATTTCTGCAATTTTGCCCCAAAATAAGGGAAATTTCTGCTTTTTGGCCCCCAAATAAGGGGAATTTCAGCCTTTTTACCTCAAAATAAGGGGAATTTCTGCATTTTAGCCTTCAAAATAAGGGGAATTTCAGCCTTTTTACCTCAAAATAAGGGGAATTTCTGCATTTTTGCCACAAATATTAGGAATTTCTGCCTTTTTGCCCCAAAATAAGAAAATTTCTGCTTTTTTTCCCTAAAATAAGTGAAATTTCTGCAATTTTGCCCCAAAATAAGTGAAATATCTGCAATTTTGCCCCCAAATAAGGGAAATTTCCGGAATTTTGCCCCAAAATAAGTGGAATTTCTGAGTTTTGCTTCAAAATAAAGAGAATTTATGCCTTTTTGCCCCAACATATAGGCAATTTCTGCCTTTTTGCCTAACAATTATGGGAATTTCTGCAATTTTGCTCCAAAATACGGGGAATTTCTGCCTTTTTGCCCGAAAATAAGAAGAATGCATACCTTTTTGCCAAAAAAAGGGAAATTTCTTCATTTTTGCTCCAAAATAAGGGGAATTTCTGCTTTTTTGCCTCTAAATAAGTGGAATTTCTGTCTTTTTCCCCCAAAACAAAGGGAATTTCTGTATTAGGCCCCAAAATAAGGAAAAATTCTGCCTTATTACCCTGAAGTAAGTGAAATTTCTGCAATTTTGCCCCAAAATAAGGGAAATTTCTGCCTTTTGGCCCCCAAATAAGGGGAATTTCAGCCTTTTTACCTCGAAATGGGAATTTCTGCATTTTTGCCACAAAATATTAGGAATTTCTGCCTTTTTGCCCCAAAATAAGAAAAATTTCTGCCTTTTTTCACTGAAATAAGTGAAATTTCTCTAATTTTGCTCCAAAATAAGTGAAATTTCTGCAATTTTTCCCCAAAATAAGTGAAATTTCTGCAAGTTTTCCCCAAAATAAGGGAATTTTCTGGAATTTTGCCACAAAATAAGTGGAATTTCTGAGTTTTGCCCCAAAATTAGGAGAATTTCTGTCTTTTTGCCCCACATATAGGCAAATTCTGCCTTTTTGAACAATTAGGGGAATTTCTGCAATTTTGCTCCAAATTACGGGGAATTTCTGCCTTTTTGCCCAAAAAAAAAAAAATGCATACCTTTTTGCCATAAAAAGGAAATTTCTTCATTTTTGCTCCAAAATACGGGGAATTTCTGCCTCTTTGCCCGAAAATAAGAAGAATGCATACCTTTTTGCCATAAAAAAGGGAAATTTCTTAATTTTTGCTCCAAAATAAGGGGAATTTCTGCTTTTTTCCTCTAAATAAGTGGAATTTCTGTCTTTTTCCCCCAAAAGAAAGGCAATTTCTGTCTTTTTTGCCCCAAGGTGAGGAAAAATTCTGCCTTATTACCCTGAAGTAAGTGAAATTTCTGCAATTTTGCCCCAAAATAAGGGAAATTTCTGCTTTTTGCCCTCAAATAACGGGAATTTCAGCCTTTTTACCTCGAAATGGGAATTTCTGCATTTTTGCCACAAAATATTAGGAATTTCTGTCTTTTTGCCCCAAAATAAGGGAAATTTCTGGAATTTTGCACCCAGGTAAGGGGATTTTCAGCCTGTTTACCTCGAAATGGGAATTTCTGCATTTTTGCCACAAAATATTAGGAATTTCTCACTTTTTGCCCCAAAATAAGGAAAATTTTTGCATTTTTCCCTGAAATAAGTGAAATTTCTGTAATTTTGCCCCAAAATAAGTGAAATTTCTGCAATTTTGCAACAAAATAAGTGAAATTTCTGCAATTTTGCCCCAAATAAGGGAATTTTCTGCAATTTTGCCCCAAAATAAGTGGAATTTCTGAGTTTTGCCCCAAAATTAGGAGAATTTCTGTCTTTTTGCCCCAACATATAGGCAATTTCGGCCTTTTTGCCCAACAATTAGGGGAATTTCTGCAATTTTGCTCCAAAATACGGGGAATTTCTGCCTTTTTGCCCCAAAATAAGAAAATTTCTTCTTTTTTCCCTGAAATAAGTGAAATTTCTGCAATTTTGCACCAAAATAAGTTAAATTTCTGCAATTTTGCCCCAAAATAAAGGAAATTTTTGCCTTTTTGCCCCCAAATAAGGGGAATTTCAGCCTTTTTACCTAATAATAAGGGGAATTTCTGGATTTTTGCCGCAAAATATTAGGAATTTCATCCTTTTTGCCCCATATAAGAAAATTTCTGCTTTTTTCTCTGAAATAAGTGAAATTTCTGTATTTTGCCCCAAATTAAGTGAAATTTCTGCAATTTTGCCCCAAAATAAGGGAAATTTCTGGAATTTTGCCTCAAAATAAGTGGAATTTCTGAGTTTTGCCCCAAAATAAGGAGAATTTCTGTTTCTTTGCCCCAACATAAAGGGAATTTCTGCCTTTTTGCCACACAATTAGGGGAATTTCTGCAATTTTGCTCCAAAATACGGGGAATTTCTGCCTTTTTGCCCGAAAATAAGAAGAATGCATACCTTTTTGTCATTAAAAAGGGAAATTTTTTCATTGTTGCTCCAAAATAAGGGGAATTTCTGATTTTTGTCTCTAAATAAGTGGAATTTCAATCTTTTTCCCCCAAAACAAAGGGGATTTCTGTCTTTTTTGCCCCAAAATAAAGAAAAATTCTGCCTTGTTACCCTGAAGTAAGTGAAATTTCTGGAATTTTGCCCCAAAATAAGGGAAATTTCTGCCTTTTTGCCCCCAAATAAGGGGAATTTCAGCCTTTTTACCTCGAAATGGGAATTTCTGCATTTTTGCCACAAAATATTAGGAATTTCTGTCTTTTTGCCCCAAAATAAGGGAAATTTCTGGAATTTTGCACCCAAATAAGGGGAATTTCAGCCTGTTTACCTCGAAATGGGAATTTCTGCATTTTTGCCACAAAATATTAGGAATTTCTGACTTTTTGCCTCAAAATAAGGAAAATTTTTGCCTTTTTTCCCTGAAATAAGTGAAATTTCTTTAATTTTGCCCCAAAATAAGTGAAATTTCTGCAATTTTGGCACAAAATAAGTGAAATTTCTGCAAGTTTGCCCCAAATAAGGGAATTTTCTGCAATTTTGCCCCAAAATAAGTAAAATTTCTGAGTTTTGCCCTAAAATTAGGAGAATTTCTGTCTTTTTGCCCCAACATATAGGCAATTTCTGCCTTTTTGCCCCCAAATAAGGGGAATTTCAGCCTTTTTACCTCAAAATAAGGGGAATTTCTGCATTTTTGCCCCCAAATAAGGGGAATTTCAGCCTTTTTACCTCAACATAAGAGGAATTTCTGCATTTTTGCCACAAAATATTAGGAATTTCTGCCTTTTTGCCCCAAAATAAGAAAATTTCTTCTTTTTTTCCCTGAAATGATTGAAATTTCTGCAATTTTGCAGCAAAATAAGTGAAATTTCTGCAATTTTGACTCAAAATAAGAGAAATTTCAAAAATTTTGCCCCAAAATAAGTGGAATTTCTGAGTTTTGCCCCAAAATAAGGAGAATTTCTGTCTTTTTGCCCTAACATATAGAGAATTTTTGCATTTTTGCCCCACAGTTAGGGGAATTTCTGCAATTTTGCTCCAAAATACGGGGAATTTCAGCCTTTTAGCCTGAAAATATTAAGAATGCATACCTCTTTTCAATAAAAAAAAATTCTTCATTTTTGCTCCAAAATAAGAGGAATTTCTGCTTTTTTGATTCTAAATAAGTGGAATTTCTGTCTTTTTCCCCCAAAACAAAGGGAATTCCTGTCTTTTTTGACCCAAAATAAAGAAAATTTCTGACTTATTACACTGAAATAAGTGAAATTTCTGCAATTTTGCCCCAAAATAAAAGAAATTTCTGCTTTTTGCCCCCAAGTAAGGGGAATTTCAGCCTTTTTACCATAAAAAAAGGGGAATTTCTGCATTTATGCCACAAAATATTAAGAATTTCTGACTTTTTGCCCCAAAATAAGAAAATTTCTGCTTTTTTTCCCTGAAATAAGTGAAATTTCTGCAATTTTGCCCAAAATAAGTGAAATTTCTGCAATTTTGCCCCAAAATAAGAGAAATTTCTGGAATTTTGCCCCAAAATAAGTGGAATTTCTGAGTTTTGCCCCAAAATAAGGAGAATTTCTGTCTTTTTTTCCAAACATATAGAGAATTTCTGCTTTTTTGCCCCACAATTAGGGGAATTTCTGCAATTTTGCTCCAAAATACGGTGAATTTCTGCCTTTTTGCCCTAAAATACGAAGAATGCATACCTTTTTGCCATAAAAAAAAGAAATTTTTTCATTTTTGCTCCAAAATAAGGGGAATTTCTGATTTTTTGCCTCTAAATAAGTGGAATTTCTGTCTTTTCCCCCCAAAACAAAGGGAATTTCTGTCTTTTTTGCCCCAAATAAGGAAAAATTCTGCCTTATTACCCTGAAGTAAGTGAAATTTCTGCAATTTTGCCCCAAAATGAGGGAAATTTCTGCCTTTTTGCCCCCAAAAAAGGGGAATTTCAGCCTTTTTACCTCGAAATGAGAATTTCTGCATTTTTGCCAAAAATATTAGGAATTTCTGCCTTTTTGCCCCAAAATACGGAAAATTTCTGCCTTTTTTCACTGAAATAACTGAAATTTCTGTAATTTTGCCCTAAAATAAGTGAAATTTCTGCAATTTTGCCCCAAAATAAGTGAAATTTCTGCAATTTTGCCCCAAATAAGGGAAATTTCTCGAATTTTGCCCCAAAATAAGTGGAATTTCTGAGTTTTGCCTCAAAATAAGGGGAATTTCTGTCTTTTTGCCCCAACATATAGGCAATTTCTGCATTTTTGCCCCACAATTAGGGGAATTTGTGCAATTTTGCTCCAAAATACGGGGAATTTCTGCCTTTTTGCACAAAAATAAGAAGAATGCATACCTTTTTGCCATAAATAGGAAATGTCTTCATTTTTGCTCCAAAATAAGGGGAATTTGTGCTTTTTTGCCTCTAAATAAGTGGAATTTCTGTCTTTTTCCCCCAAAACAAAGGGAATTTCTGTCTTTTTTGCCCCAAATAAGAAAAATTCTGCCTTATTACCCTGAAGTAAGTGAAATTTCTGCAATTTTGCCCCAAAATAAGGGAAATTTCTGCCTTTTTGCCCCCAAATAAGGGGAATTTCAGCCTTTTTACCTCGAAATGGGAATTTCTGCATTTTTGCCAAAACTATTAGGAATTTCTGCCTTTTTGCCCCAAAATAATGAAAATTTCTGCCTTTTTTCACTGAAATAACTGAAATTTCTAGAATTTTGCCCCAAAATAAGTGGAATTTCTGAGTTTTCCCTCAAAATAAGGAGAATTTCTGTCTTTTTGCCCCAACATATAGGCAATTTCTGCATTTTTGCCCCACAATTAGGGGAATTTCTGCAATTTTGCTCCAAAATACGGGGAATTTCTGCCTTTTTGCACAAAAATAAGAAGAATGCATACCTTTTTGCCATAAATAGGAAATGTCTTCATTTTTGCTCCAAAATAAGGAGAATTTGTGCTTTTTTGCCTCTAAATAAGTGGAATTTCTGTCTTTTTCTCCCAAAACAAAGGGAATTTCTGTCTTTTTTGCCCCAAAATAAGGAAAAATTCTGCCTTATTTCCCTGAAGTAAGTGAAAATTCTGCAATTTTGCCCCATAATAAGGGAAATTTCTGCCTTTTTGCCTCCAAATAAGGGGAATTTCAGCCTTTTTACCTCGTAATGGGAATTTCTGCATTTTTGCCACAAAATATTAGTAATTTCTGACTTTTTGCCCCAAAATAAGGAAAATTTCTGCCTTTTTTCCTAAAATAAGTGAAATTTCTGTAATTTTGCCCCAAAATAAGTGAAATATCTGCAATTTTGCCCCAAAATAAGTGAAATTTCTGCAATTTTGCCCCAAATAGGGGAATCTTCTGGAATTTTGCCCCAAAATAAGTGGAATTTCTGAGTTTTGCCCCAAAATTAGGAGATTTTTTGTCTTTTTGCCCCAACATATAGGCAATTTCTGCCTTTTTGCCCAACAATTAGGGGAATTTCTGCAATTTCGCTCCAAAATACGGGGAATTTCTGCCTTTTGCCCAAAAATAATAATGTATACCTTTTTGCCATAAAAAGGAAATTTCTTAATTTTTGCTCCAAAATAAGGGGAATTTCTGCTTTTTTGCCTCTAAATAAGTGGAATTTCTGTCTTTTTCCCCCAAAACAAAAGGAATTTCTGTATTTTTGCCCCAAAATAGGGGAAAATTCTGACTTATTACTCTGAAGTAAGTGAAATTTCTACAATTTTGCCCCAAAATAAGGGAAATTTTTGCCTATTTGCCCCCAAATAAGGGGAATTTCATCATTTTTACCTCAAAATAAGGGGAATTTCTGCATTTTTGCCCCAAAATAAGGGGAATTTCAGCCTTTTTACCTCAAAATAAGGGAATTTCTGCATGTTTGCCACAAAATATTAGTAATTTCTGCCTTTTTGCCCCAAAATAAGAAAATTTCTTCTTTTTTTCCCCAAAATAAGTGAAATTTCTGCAATTTTGCACCAAAATAAGTGAAATTTCTGCAATTTTGCCCAAAATAAGAGAATTTCTCTCTTTTTGCCCCAACAATAGAGAATTTCTGCATTTTTGCCCCACAATTAGGGGAATTTCTGCAATTTTGCTCCAAAATACGGGGAATTTCTGCCTTTTTGCCCGGAAATAAGAAGAATGCATACCTTTTTTCAATAAAAAAAAAATTTCTTCATTTTTGCTGAAAAATAAGAGGAATTTCTGCTTTTTTGTCTCTAAATAAGTGGAATTTCTGTCTTTTTCCCCCAAAACAAAGGGAATTCCTGTCTTTTTTGCCCCAAAATAAGGAAAATTTCTGACTTATTACCCTGAAATAAATGAAATTTCTGCAATTTTGCCCCAAAATAAAGGAAATTTTTGCCTTTTTGCTTCCAAATAAGGGGAATTTCAGCCTTTTTACCTCAAAATAAGGGGAATTTCTGCATTTATGCCACAAAATATTAGGAATTTCTGCCTTTTTGCCCCAAAATAAGAAAATTTCTGCTTTTTTTTCACTGAAATAAGTGAAATTTCTGCAATTTTGCCCCAAAATAAGGGAAATTTCTGGAATTTTGCCCCAAAATTAGTGGAATTTCTGAGTTTTGCCCGAAATAAGGTGAATTTCTGTCTTTTTGCCCCAACATATAGGCAATTTCTGTATTTTTGCCCCACAATTAGGGGAATTTCTTCAATTTTGCTCCAAAATACGGGGAATTTCTGCCTTTTTGCCCGAAAATACGAAGAGTGCATAACTTTTTGCAATAAAAAAGGGAGATTTTTTCATTTTTGCTCCAAAATAAGAGGATTTTCTGATGTTTTGCCTCTAAATAAGTGGAATTTCTGTCTTTTCCCCCCAAACAAAGGGAATTTCTGTCTTTTTTGCCCCAAATAAGGAAAAATTCTGCCTTATTACCCTGAAGTAAGTAAAATTTCTGCAATTTTGCCCCAAAATAAGAAAAATATCTGCCTTTTTGCCCCCAAATAAGAGGAAATTCAGCCTTTTTACCTCAAAATAAGGGGAATTTCTGCATTTTTGCCCCCAAATAAGGGGAATTTCAGCCTTTTTACCTCAAAATAAGAGGAATTTCTGCATTTTTGTCACAAAAGATTAGGAATTACTGCTTTTTTGCCCAAAATAAGAAAATTTCTTCTTTTTTTCTCTGAAATGAGTGAAATTTCTGCAATTTTGCAGCAAAATAAGTGAAATTTCTGCAATTTTGCCCCAAAATAAGAGAAATTTCTGGAATTTTGCCCCAAAATAAGTGGAATTTCTGAGTTTTGCCCCAAAATAATGAGAATTTCTGTCTTTTTGCCCCAATATATAGAGAATTCCTGCATTTTTGCCCCACAATTAGGGGAATTTCTGCAATTTTGCTCCAAAATACGGAGAATTTCTGCCTTTTTGCCCGAAAATAGGAAGAAAGCATACCTTTTTTCAATAAAAAAAAATTTCTTCATTTTTGCTCCAAAATAAGGGGAATTTCTGCTTTTTTGCCTCTAAATAAGTGGAATTTCTGTCTTTTTCCCCCAAAACAAAGGGAATTCTTGTCTTTTTTGCCCCAAAATAAGGAAAATTTCTGACTTATTACCCTGAAATAAGTGAAATTTCTGCAATTTTGCCACAAAATAAAGGAAATTTTTGCCTTTTTGCCCCCAAATAAGGGGAATTTCAGCCTTTTTACCTCAAATTAAGGGGAATTTCTGCATTTATGCCACAAAATATTAGGAATTTCTGCCTTTTTGCCCCAAAATAAGAAAATTTCTGCTTTTTTTCCCTGAAATAAGTGAAATTTCTGCAATTTTGCCCCAAAATAAGTGAAATTTCTGCAATTTTGCCCCAAAATAAGGAAAATTTCTGGAATTTTGCCCCAAAATAAGTGGAATTTCTGAGTTTTGCCTCAAAATAAAGAGAATTTCTGCCTTTTTGCCCCAACATATAGGCAATTTCTTCCTTTTTGCCCTACAATTAGGAAAATTTCTGCAATTTTGCTCCAAAATACGGGGAATTTCTGCCTTTTTGCCCGAAAATACGAAGAATGCATACCTTTTTGCCATAAAAAAGGGAAATTTTTTCATTTTTGCTCCAAAATAAGGGGAATTTCTGATTTTTTGCCTCTAAATAAGTGGAATTTCTGTCTTTTCCCCCCAAAACAAAAAGAATTTCTGTCTTTTTTGCCCCAAATAAGGAAATAATTCTGCCTTATTATACTGAAGTAAGTAAAATTTCTGCAATTTTGTCCCAAAATAAGAAAAATTTCTGCATTTTGCCCCCAAATAAGGGGAAATTCAGCCTTTTTACCTCGAAATAAGAGGAATTTCTGCATTTTTGCCACAAAATATTAGGAATTTCTGCCTTTTTGCCCCAAAATAAGAAAAATTTCTGCCTTTTTGCCCCCAAATAAGGGGAAATTCAACCTTTTTACCTCGAAATAAGGGGAATTTCTGCATTTTTGCCACAAAATATTAGGAATTTCTTCTTTTTTCCCCAAAATAAAGAAAATTTTCGCCTTTTTTCCCTGAAATAAGTGAAATTTCTGCATTTTGCCCCAAAATAAGTGAAATTTCTGCAATTTTGCCACAAAATAATTGAAATTTCTGCAATTTTGCCCCAAAATAAGTGAAATTTCTGTATTTTTGCCCCAAAATAAGTGGAATTTCTGAGTTTTGCCCCAAAATAAGGAGAATTTCTGCCTTTTTGCCCCACAATTAGGGGAATTTCTGAAATTTTGCTCCAAAATACAGGGAATTTTTTCCTTTTTACCGGAAAATAAGAAGAATGCATACCTTTTTGCCATAAAAAGGAAATTTCTTCATTTTTGCTCAAAAATAAGGGGAATTTCTGCTTTTTTGCCTCTAAATAAGTGGAATTTCTGTCTTTTTCCCCCAAAACAAAGGGAATTTCTGTATTATTGCCCCAAAATAAAAAAAAAATTCTGACTTATTACCCTGAAGTAAGTGAAAGTTTTGCAATTTTGCCCCAAAATAAGGGAAATTTCTGCCTTTTTGCCCCCAAATAAGGGGAATTTCAGCATTTTTACCTCAAAATAAGAAAAATTTCTGCATTTTTGCCCCCAAATAAGGAAAATTTCAGCCTTTTTACCTCGAAATAAGGGGAATTGCAGCATTTTTGCCACAAAATATTAGGAATTTCTTCTTTTTTCCCCAAAATAAAAAAAATTTCTGCCTTTTTTCCCTGAAATAAGTGAAATTTCTGCAATTTTGCCCCAAAATAAGTGAAATTTCTGCAATTTTGCCACAAAATAATTGAAATTTCTGCAATTTTGCCCCAAAATAAGTGAAATTTCTGTATTTTTGCCCCATAATAAGTGGAATTTCTGAGTTTTGCCCCAAAATAAGGAGAATTTCTGTCTTTTTGCCCCAACATATAGAGAATTTCTGCCTTTTTGCCCCGCAATTAGGGGAATTTCTGAAATTTTGCTCCAAAATACGGGGAATTTCTACCTTTTTGCCCCAAAATAAGAAGAATGCATACCTTTTTGCCATAAAAAGGAAATTTCTTCATTTTTGCTCAAAAATAAGGGGAATTTCTGCTTTTTTGCCTCTAAATAAGTGGAATTTCTGTCTTTTTCCCTCAAAACAAAGGGAATTTCTGTATTTTTGCCCCAAAATAAAAAAAAATTCTGACTTATTACGCTGAAGTAAGTGAAATTTCTGCAATTTTGCCCCAAAATAAGGGAAATTTCTGCCTTTTTGCCCCCAAATAAGGGGAATTTCAGCATTTTTACCTCAAAATAAGGGGAATTTCTGCATTTTTGCCTCCAAATAAGGAAAATTTCAGCCTTTTTACCTCAAAATAAGAAGAATTTCTGCATTTTTGCCACAAAATATTAGGAATTTCTGCCTTTTTGCCCCAAAATAAGAAAAAATTCTTACTTATTACCCTGAAATAAGTGAAATTTCTGCAATTTTGCCACAAAATAAAAGAAATTTCTGGAATTTTGCCCCGAAATAAGTGGAATTTCAGAGTTTTGCCCCAAAATAAGGAGAAATTTTGTCTTTTTGCCCCAACATATAGGCAATTTCTCTTTTTGCCCCACAATTAGGGGAATTTCTGCAATTTTGCTCCAAAATACGGGGAATTTCTGCCTTTTTGCCTGAAAATAAGAAGAATGCATAACTTTTTGCAATAAAAAAGGGAAATTCCTTTATTTTTGCTCCAAAATAAGGGGATTTTCTGCTTTTTTGCCTCTAAATAAGTGGAATTTATGTCTTTTTCCCCCAAAACAAATGGAATTCCTGTCTTTTTTCCCCAAAATAAGGAAAATTTTTGACTTATTACTCTGAAATAAGTGAAATTTCTGCAATTTTGCCCCAAAATAAAGTAAATTTTTGCCTTTTTGCCCCCAAATAAGGGGAATTTTAGCCTTTTTCCCTCAAAATAAGGGGAATTTCTGCATTTTTGCCACAAAATAATAGGAATTTCTGGCTTTTTGCCCCAAAATAAGAAAATTTCTAATTTTTTTTTCCCTGAAATAAGTGAAATTTCTGCAATTTTGCCCCAAATTAAGTGAAATTTCTGCAATTTTGCCCCAAAATAAGGGAAATTTCTGGAATTTTGCCCCAAAATAAGTGGAATTTCTGAGTTTTGCCCCAAAATAAGGAGAATTTCTGCCTTTTTGCACCAACATATATTCAATTTCTGCCTTTTTGCCCCACAATAAGGGGAATTTCTGCAATTTTGCTCAAAAATACGGGAAATTTTTGCCTTTTTGCCCGAAAATAATAAGAATTCATACGTTTTTGCCATAACAAAGGGAAATTTCTTCATTTTTGCTCCAAAATAAGGGGATTTTCGGCTTTTTTGCCACTAAATAAGTGGAATTTCTGTCTTTTTCCCCCAAAACAAAGGGAATTTCTGTCTTTTTTGCCCCAAAATAAGGAAAATATCTGACTTATTACCCTGAAATAAGTGAAATTTCTGTAATTTTGCCCCAAAATAAAGAAAATTTTTGCCTTTTTGCCCCCAAATAAGGGGAATTTCAGCCTTTTTACCTCAAAATAAGGGGAATTTCTGCATTTATGCCACAAAATATTAGGAATTTCTGCCTTTTTGCCCCAAAATAAGAAAATTTCTGCTTTTTTTCCCTGAAATAAGTGAAATTTCTGCAATTTTGCCCCAAAATAAGTGAAATTTCTGCAATTTTGCCCCAAAATAAGGGAAATTTCTGGAATTTTGCCCCAAAATAACTCGAATTTCTCAGTTTTGCCCCAAAATAAGGAGAATTTCTGATTTTTGTCCCAACATATAGGTAATTTCTGCCTTTTTGCCCCACAATTAGGGGAATTTCTGCAATTATGCTCCTAAATACAGGTAATTTCTGCCTTTTTGCCAGAAAATAAGAAGAATGCATATTTTTTTGCCATAAAAAAGGGAAATTTCTTCATTTTTGCTCCAAAATAAGAGGAATTTCTGAATTTATGCCTCTAAATAAGTGGAATTTCTGACTTTTTCCCCCAAAACAAAGCGAATTTCTTTCTTTTTTGCCCCAAAATAAGGAAAATTTCTGACTTATTACCCTGAAATAAGTGAAATTTCTGCAATTTTGCCCCAAAAAATAATTTTTGCCTTTTTGCCCCCAAATTAGGGGAATTTCAGCCTTTTTACCTCAAAATAAGGAGAATTTCGGAATTTTTGCCACAAAATATTAGGAATTTCTGCCTTTTTGCCCCAAACTAAGAAAATTTCTGCTTTTTTTTCCTGAAATAAGTGAAATTTCTGCAATTTTGTCCCAAAATAAGTGAAATTTCTGCAATTTTACCCCAAAATAAGGAAAATTTCTGGAATTTGGCCCCAAAATAAGTGGAATTTCTGAGTTTTGTCCCAAAATAAGGAGAATTTCTGTCTTTTTGCCCCAACATATAGGCAATTTCTGCCTTTTTGCCCCACAATTAGGGGAATTTCTGCAATTTTGCTCCAAAATACAAAGAATTTCTGCCTTTTTGCCCGAAAATAAGAAGAATGCATACCTTTTTGCCATAAAAAGGAAATTTCTTCATTTTTGCTCAAAAATAAGGGGAATTTCTGCATTTTTGCCTCTAAATAAGTGGAATTTCTGTCTTTTTCACCCAAAACAAAGGGAATTTCTGTATTATTGCCCCAAAATAAAAAAAAATTGTGACTTATTACCCTGAAGTAAGTGAAAGTTTTGCAATTTTGCCCTAAAATAAGGGAAATTTCTACCTTTTTGCCCCCAAATAAGGGGAATTTCAGCATTTTTACCTCAAAATAAGAAAAATTTCTGCATTTTTGCCCCCAAATAAGGAAAATTTCAGCCTTTTTACCTCGAAATAAGGGGAATTGCTGCATTTTTGCAACAAAATATTAGGAATTTCTTCTTTTTTGCCCCAAAATAAAGAAAATTTCTGCCTTTTTCCCCTGAAATAAGTGAAATTTCTGCAATTTTGCCCCAAAATAAGTGAAATTTCTGCAATTTTGCCACAAAATAATTGAAATTTCTGCAATTTTGCCCCAAAATAAGTGAAATTTCTGTATTTTTGCCCCATAATAAGTGGAATTTCTGAGTTTTGCCCCAAAATAAGGAGAATTTCTGTCTTTTTGCCCCAACATATAGAGAATTTCTGCCTTTTTGCCCCGCAATTAGGGGAATTTCTGAAATTTTGCTCCAAAATACGGGGAATTTCTACCTTTTTGCCCCAAAATAAGAAGAATGCATACCTTTTTGCCATAAAAACGAAATTTCTTCATTTTTGCTCAAAAATAAGGGGAATTTCTGCTTTTTTGCCTCTAAATAAGTGGAATTTCTGTCTTTTTCCCTCAAAACAAAGGGAATTTCTGTATTTTTGCCCCAAAATAAAAAAAAATTCTGACTTATTACCCTGAAGTAAGTGAAATTTCTGCAATTTTGCCCCAAAATAAGGGAAATTTCTGCCTTTTTGCCCCCAAATAAGGGGAATTTCAGCATTTTTACCTCAAAATAAGGGGAATTTCTGCATTTTTGCCTCCAAATAAGGAAAATTTCAGCCTTTTTACCTCAAAATAAGAAGAATTTCTGCATTTTTGCCACAAAATATTAGGAATTTCTGCCTTTTTGCCCCAAAATAAGAAAAAATTCTTACTTATTACCCTGAAATAAGTGAAATTTCTGCAATTTTGCCCCAAAATAAGTGAAATTTCTGCAATTTTGCCACAAAATAAAAGAAATTTCTGGAATTTTGCCCCGAAATAAGTGGAATTTCAGAGTTTTGCCCCAAAATAAGGAGAAATTTTGTCTTTTTGCCCCAACATATAGGCAATTTCTCTTTTTGCCCCACAATTAGGGGAATTTCTGCAATTTTGCTCCAAAATACGGGGAATTTCTGCCTTTTTGCCCGAAAATAAGAAGAATGCATAACTTTTTGCAATAAAAAAGGGAAATTCCTTTATTTTTGCTCCAAAATAAGGGGATTTTCTGCTTTTTTGCCTCTAAATAAGTGGAATTTATGTCTTTTTCCCCCAAAACAAATGGAATTCCTGTCTTTTTTCCCCAAAATAAGGAAAATTTTTGACTTATTACTCTGAAATAAGTGAAATTTCTGCAATTTTGCCCCAAAATAAAGTAAATTTTTGCCTTTTTGCCCCCAAATAAGGGGAATTTTAGCCTTTTTCCCTCAAAATAAGGGGAATTTCTGCATTTTTGCCACAAAATAATAGGAATTTCTGGCTTTTTGCCCCAAAATAAGAAAATTTCTGCTTTTTTTTCCCTGAAATAAGTGAAATTTCTGCAATTTTGCCCCAAATTAAGTGAAATTTCTGCAATTTTGCCCCAAAATAAGGGAAATTTCTGGAATTTTGCCCCAAAATAAGTGGAATTTCTGAGTTTTGCCCCAAAATAAGGAGAATTTCTGCCTTTTTGCACCAACATATATTCAATTTCTGCCTTTTTGCCCCACAATAAGGGGAATTTCTGCAATTTTGCTCAAAAATACGGGAAATTTCTGCCTTTTTGCCCGAAAATAATAAGAATTCATACGTTTTTGCCATAACAAAGGGAAATTTCTTCATTTTTGCTCCAAAATAATGGGATTTTCGGCTTTTTTGCCTCTAAATAAGTGGAATTTCTGTCTTTTTCCCCCAAAACAAAGGGAATTTCTGTCTTTTATGCCCCAAAATAAGGAAAATTTTTGACTTATTACCCTGAAATAAGTGAAATTTCTGTAATTTTGCCCCAAAATAAAGAAAATTTTTGACTTTTTGCCCCCAAATAAGGGGAATTTCAGCCTTTTTACCTCAAAATAAGGGGAATTTCTGCATTTATGCCACAAAATATTAGGAATTTCTGACTTTTTGCCCCAAAATAAGAAAATTTCTGCTTTTTTTCCCTGAAATAAGTGAAATTTCTGCAATTTTGCCCCAAAATAAGTGAAATTTCTGCAATTTTGCCCCAAAATAAGGGAAATTTCTGGAATTTTGCCCCAAAATAAGTGGAATTTCTCAGTTTTGCCCCAAAATAAGGAGAATTTCTGATTTTTGTCCCAACATATAGGTAATTTCTGCCTTTTTGCCCCACAATTAGGGGAATTTCTGCAATTATGCTCCTAAATACAGGTAATTTCTGCCTTTTTGCCAGAAAATAAGAAGAATGCATATTTTTTTGCCATAAAAAAGGGAAATTTCTTCATTTTTGCTCCAAAATAAGAGGAATTTCTGAATTTTTGCCTCTAAATAAGTGGAATTTCTGTCTTTTTCCCCCAAAACAAAGCGAATTTCTTTCTTTTTTGCCCCAAAATAAGGAAAATTTCTGACTTATTACCTTGAAATAAGTGAAATTTCTGCAATTTTGCCCCCCAAAAAAAAATTTGCCTTTTTGCCCCCAAATTAGGGGAATTTCAGCCTTTTTACCTCAAAATAAGGAGAATTTCGGCATTTTTGCCACAAAATATTAGGAATTTCTGCCTTTTTGCCCCAAAATAAGAAAATTTCTGCTTTTTTTTCCTGAAATAAGTGAAATTTCTGCAATTTTGTCCAAAAATAAGTGAAATTTCTGCAATTTTACCCCAAAATAAGGAAAATTTCTGGAATTTGGCCCCAAAATAAGTGGAATTTCTGAGTTTTGTCCCAAAATAAGGAGAATTTCTGTTTTTTGCCCCAACATATAGAGGATTTCTGCCTTTTTGCCCCACAATTAGGGGAATTTCTGCAATTTTGCTCCAAAATACAAGGAATTTCTGCCTTTTTGCCAGAAAATAAGAAGAATGCATACCTTTTTGCCATAAAAAAGGGAAATTTCTTCATTTTTGCTCCAAAATAAGGGGAATTTCTGCTTTTTTGCCTCTTAATAAGTGGAATTTCTGTCTTTTTCCGCCAAAACAAAAAGAATTCCTGTCTTTTTTACCCCAAAATAAGGAAAATTTCTGACTTATTTCCCTGAAATAAGTGAAATTTCTGCAATTTTGCCCCAAAATAAAGGAATTTTTTGCCTTTTTGCCCCCAAATAAGGGGAAATTCAGCCTTTTTACCTCGAAATAAGGGGAATTTCTGCATTTATGCCACAAAATATTAGGAATTTCTGCCTTTTTGCCCCAAAATAAGAAAATTTCTGCTTTTTTCCCCTGAAATAAGTGAAATTTCTGCAAATTTGCCCCAAAATAAGTTAAATTTCTGCAATTTTTCCCCAAATTAAGAAAAATTTCTGGAATTTTGCTCCAAAATAAGTAGAATTTCTGAGTTTTGCCCTAAAAATAAAAAGAATTTCTGTCTTTTTGCCCCAACATATAGGCAATTTCTGCCTTTTTGTCCCACAATTAGGGGAATTTCTGCAATTTTGCTCCAAAATACGGGGAATTTCTGCCTTTTAGCCCAAAAATAAGAAGAATGCATACCTTTTTGCCTTAAAAAAGGGAAATTTCTTCATTTTTGCTCTAAAATAAGGGGAATTTCTGCTTTTTTGCCTCTAAATAAGAGGAATTTCTTTCTTTTTCCCCCAAAACAAAGGGAATTTCTGTCTTTTTTGCCCCAATATAAGGAAAAATTCTGACTTATTACCCTGAAGTAAGTGAAATTTCTGCAATTTTGCCCCAAAATAAGGAAAATTTCTGCCTTTTTGCCCCCAAATAAGGGGAATTTCAGCCTTTTTACCTCGAAATAAGTGGAATTTCTGCATTTTTGCCACAAAATATTAGGAATTACTGCCGTTTTGCCCCAAAATAAAGAAAATTTCTGCCTTTTTTACCTGAAATAAGTGAAATTTCTGAAATTTTGCCCCCAAATAAGTGAAATTTCTGCAATTTTACCCAAAAATAAGTGAAATTTGTGCAATTTTGCCCCAAAATAAAGGAAATTTCTGGAATTTTGCCCCAAAATAAGTGGAATTTCTGACTTTTGATCCAAGATAAGGAGAATTTCTGTTTTTTGCCACAACATATAGAGAATTTCTGCCTTTTTGCCCCACAATTAGGGGAATATCTGCAATTTTGCTCCAAAATACGGGGAATTTCTGCCTTTTTGCCCGAAAATAAGAAGAATGCATACCTTTTTGCCATAAAAAAGGGAAATTTCTTCATTTTTGGCCAAAATAAGGGGAATTTCTGCTTTTTTGCCTCTAAATAAGTGGAATTTCTGTCTTTTTCTCCCAAAACAAAGGGATTTCCTGTCTTTTTTGCTCCAAAATAAGGAAAATTTTAGACTTATTACCCTGAAATAAGTGAAATTTCTGCAATTTTGCCTCAAAGTAAAGGAAATTTTTGCATTTTTGCTCCCAAATAAGGGGAATTTCAGCCTTTTTACCTCAAATAAGGGGAATTTCTGCGTTTATGCCACAAAATATTAGGAATTTCTGCCTTTTGCCCCAAAATAAGAAAATTTCTGCTTTTTTTTCCTGAAATAAGTGAAATTTCTGCAATTTTGCCCCAAAATAAGTGAAATTTCTGCAATTTTGCCCCAAAATAAGTGAAATTTCTGGAATTTTGCCCACAATAAGTGGAATTTCTGAGTTTTGCCCCAAAAAAAGGAGAATTTCTGTTTTTTTGCCCCAACATATAGGTAATTTCTGTTTTTTTGCCCCACAATTAGGGAAATTTCTACAATTTTGTTCCTAAATACGGGGAATTTCTGCCTTTTTTCCCGAAAATAAGAAGAATGCATACCTTTTTGCCATAAAAAAGGGAAATTTCTTCATTTTTGCTCCAAAATAAGGGGAATTTCTGAATTTTTGCCTCTAAATAAGTGGAATTTCTGTCTTTTTCCCCCAAAACAAAGGGAATTTCTGTCTTTTTTGCCCCAAAATAAGGAAAAATTCTGCCTTATTACCCTGAAGTAAGTGAAATTTCTGCAATTTTGCCCAAAAATAAGGGAAATTTCTGCAATTTTGCTCCAAAATAAGTGAAATTTCTGCAATTTCGCCCCAAAATAAGTGAAATTTCTGGAATTTTGCCCCAAAATAAGTGGAATTTCTTAGTTTTGCCCCAAAATAAGGAGAATTTCTGTCTTTTTGCCCCAACATATAGAGAATTTCTGCCTTTTTGCCCCACAATTAGGAGAATTTCTGCAATTTTGCTACAAAATACGGGGAATTTCTGCCTTTCTGCCCGAAAATAAGAAGAATGCATAGCTTTTTGCCATAAAAAAGGGAAATTTCTTCATTTTTGCTCCAAAATAAGGGGAATTTCTGCTTTTTTGCCTCTAAATAATTGGAATTTCTGTCTTCTTCCCCCAAAACAAAGGGAATTCCTGTCTTTTTTGCCCCAAAATAAGGAAAATTTCTGACTTACTACCCTGAAATAAGTGAAATTTCTGCAATTTTGCCCCTAAATATAGGAAATTTTTGCCTTTTTGCCCCCAAATAAGGGGAATTTCAGCCTTTTTACCTCAAAATAAGGGGAATTTCTGCATTTATGCCACAAAATATTAGGAATTTCTGCCTTTTTGCCCCAAAATAAGAAAATTTCTGCTTTTTTTCCCTGAAATAAGTGAAATTTCTGCAATTTTGCCCCAAAATAAGTGAAATTTCTGCAATTTTTCCCCAAAATAAGGGAAATTTCTGGAATTTTGCCCCACAATAAGTGGAATTTCTCTGTTTTGCCCCAAAATAAGGAGAATTTCTGATTTTTGCCCCAACATATAGGTAATTTCTGCCTTTTTGCCCCACAATTAGGGGAATTTCGGCAATTATGCTCCTAAATACAGGTAATTTCTGCCTTTTTGCCCGAAAATAAGAAGAATGCATATTTTTTTGCCATAAAAAAAAGAAATTTCTTCATTTTTGCTCCAAAATAAGGGGAATTTCTGAATTTTTGCCTCTAAATAAGTGGAATTTCTGTCTTTTTCCCCCAAAACAAAGCGAATTTCTGTCTTTTTTGCCCCAAAATAAGGAAAATTTCTGACTTATTACATGAAATAAGAGAAATTTCTGCAATTTTGCCCCCCAAAAAAATTTTTGCCTTTTTGCCCCCAAATTAGGGGAATTTCAGCCTTTTTACCTCAAAATAAGGGGAATTTCTGCATTTTTGCCACAAAATATTAGGAATTTCTGCCTTTTTGCCCCAAAATAAGAAAATTTCGGCTTTTTTTCCCTGAAATAATTGAAATTTCTGCAATTTTGTCCCAAAATAAGTGAAAATTCTGCAATTTTACCCCAAAATAAGGAAAATTTCTGGAATTTTGCCCCAAAATAAGTGGAATTTCTGAGTTTAGTCCCAAAATAAGGAGAATTTCTGTCTTTTTGCCCCAACCTATAGAGAATTTCTGCCTTTTTGCGCCACAATTAGGGGAATTTCTGCAATTTTGCTCCAAAATACAAGGAATTTCTGCCTTTTTGCCCGAAAATAAGAAGAATGCATACCTTTTTGCCATAAAAAAGGGAAATTTCTTCATTTTTGCTCCAAAATAATAGGAATTTCTGCTTTTTTGCCTCTTAATAAGTAGAATTTCTGTCTTTTTCCGCAAAAACAAAGAGAATTCCTGTCTTTTTTACCCCAAATAAGGAAAATTTCTGACTTATTTCCCTGAAATAAGTGAAATTTCTGTAATTTTGCCACAAAATAAAGGAAATTTTTGCCTTTTTGCCCCCAAATAAGGGGAATTCAGCCTTTTTACCTCAAAATAAGGGGAATTTCTGCATTTATGCCACAAAATATTAGGAATTTCTGCCTTTTTTCCCCAAAATAAGAAAATTTCTGCTTTTTTTCCCTGAAATAAGTGAAATTTCTGCAATTTTGCCCCAAAATGAGTGAAATTTCTGCAATTTTTCCCCAAATTAAGGAAAATTTTTGGAATTTTGCCCCAAAATAAGTAGAATTTCTGAGTTTTGCCCTAAAAATAAAAAGAATTTCTGTCTTTTTGCCCCAACATATAGGCAATTTCTGCCTTTTTGCCCCACAATTAGGGAAATTTCTGCAATTTTGCTCCAAAATACAGGGAATTTCTGCCTTTTAGCCCAAAAATAAGAAGAATGCATACCTTTTTGCCTTAAAAAAGGGAAATTTCTTCATTTTTGCTCCAAAATAAGGGGAATTTCTGCTTTTTTGCCTCTAAATAAGTGGAATTTCTTTCTTTTTCCCCCAAAACAAAGGGAATTTCTGTCTTTTTTGCCCCAATATAAGGAAAAATTCTGACTTATTACCCTGAAGTAAGTGAAATTTCTGCAATTTTGCCCCAAAATAAGGAAAATTTCTGCTTTTTGCCCCCAAATAAGGGGAATTTCAGCCTTTTTACCTCGAAATAAGTGGAATTTTTGCATTTTTGCCACAAAATATTAGGAATTACTGCCGTTTTGCCCCAAAATAAAGAAAATTTCTGCCTTTTTTCCCTGAAATAAGTGAAATTTCTGCAATTTTGCCCCCAAATAAGTGAAATTCCTGCAATTTTACCCAAAAATAAGTGAAATTTGTGCAATTTTGCCCCAAAATAAAGGAAATTTCTGGAATTTTGCCCTAAAATAAGTGGAATTTCTGACTTTTGCCCCAAGATAAGGAGAAATTTTGTTTTTTGCCACAACGTATAGAGAATTTCTGCCTATTTGCCCCACAATTAGGGGAATATCTGCAATTTTGCTCCAAAATACAGGGAATTTCTGCCTTTTTGCCCGAAAATAAGAAGAATGCATACCTTTTTGCCATAAAAAAGGGAAATTTCTTCATTTTTAGCCAAAATAAGGGGAATTTCTGCTTTTTTGCCTCTAAATAAGAGGAATTTCTGTCTTTTTCTCCCAAAACAAAGGGAATTCCTGTCTTTTTTGCTCCAAAATAAGGAAAATTTTTGACTTATTACCCTGAAATAAGTGAAATTTCTGCAATTTTGCCCCAAAATAAAGGAAATTTTTGCATTTTTGCCCCCAAATAAGGGGAATTTCAGCCTTTTTACCTCAAAATAAGGGGAATTTCTGCGTTTATGCCACAAAATATTAGGAATTTCTGCCTTTTGCCCTAAAATAAGAAAATTTCTGCTTTTTTTTCCTGAAATAAGTGAAATTTCTGCAATTTTGCCCCAAAATAAGTGAAATTTCTGAAATTTTGCCCCAAAATAAGTGAAATTTCTGGAATTTTGCCCAAAAATAAGTGGAATTTCTGAGTTTTGCCCCAAAAAAAGGAGAATTTCTGTTTTTTTGCCCCAACATATAGGTAATTTCTGCCTTTTTGCCCCACAATTAGGGGAATTTCTACACTTTGCTCCTAAATACGGGGAATTTCTGCCTTTTTGCCCGAAAATAAGAAGAATGCATACCTTTTTGCCATAAAAAAGGGAAATTTCTTCATTTTTGCTCCAAAATAAGGGGAATTTCTGAAATTTTGCCTCTAAATAAGTGGAATTTCTGTCTTTTTACCCCAAAACAAAGGGAATTTCTGTCTTTTTTGCCCGAAAATAAGGAAAAATTCTGACATATTACCCTGAAGTAAGTGAAATTTCTGCAATTTTGCCACAAAATAAGGGAAATTTCTGCCTTTTTGCCCCCAAATAAGGGGAATTTCAGCCTTTTTACCTCGAAATAAGGGGAATTTCTGCATTTTTGCCACAAAATATTAGGAATTTCTGCCTTTTTGCCCCAAAATAAGGAAAATTTCTGCCTATTTTCCCCGAAATAAGTGAAATTTCTGTAATTTTGCTCCAAAATAAGTGAAATTTCTGAAATTTTGCTCCAAAATAAGTGAAATTTCTGCAATTTCGCCCCATAATAAGTGAAATTTCTGGAATTTTGCCCCAAAATAAATGGAATTTCTGAGTTTTGCCCCAAAATAAGGAGAATTTCTGTCTTTTTGCCCCAACATATAGAGAATTTCTGCCTTTTTGCCCAAAAATTAGGAGAATTTCTGCAATTTTGCTACAAAATAAGGGGAATTTCTGCCTTTTTGCCCGAAAATAAGAAGAATGCATACCTTTTTGCCATAAAAAAGGGAAATTTCTTCATTTTTGCTCCAAAATAAGGGGAATTTCTGCTTTTTTGCCTCTAAATAAGTGGAATTTCTGTGTTTTACCGCCAAAACAAAGGGAATTCCTGTCTTTTTTGCTCCAAAATAAGGAAAATTTCTGACTTACTACCCTGAAATAAGTGAAATTTCTGCAATTTTGCCCCAAAATAAAGGAAATTTTTGCCTTTTTGCCTCCAAATAAGGGGAATTTCAGCATTTTTACCTCAAAATAAGGGGAATTTCTGCATTTATGCCACAAAATATTAGGAATTTCTGCCTTTTTGCCCCAAAATAAGAAAATTTCTGGTTTTTTTTCCCTGAAATAAGTGAAATTTCTGAAATTTTGCCCTAAAATAAGTGAAATTTCTGCCATTTTTCCCCAAAATAAGGAAAATTTTCTGGAATTTTGCCCGAAAATAAGTGGAATTTCTTAGTTTTGCCCCAAAATAAGGAGAATTTCTGTTTTTTGGCCCCAACATATATGTAATTTCTGCCTTTTTGCCCAACAATTAGGGGAATTTCATCAATTTTGCTCCTAAATACGAGGAATTTCTGCCTTTTTGCCCGAAAATAAGAAGAATGCATACCTTTTTGCCATAAAAAAGGGAAATTTCTTCATTTTTGCTCCAATATAAGGGGAATTTCTGAATTTTTGCCTCTAAATAAGTGGAATTTCTGTCTTTTTCCCCCAAAACAAAGGGAATTTCTGTCTTTTTTGCCCCAAAATAAGGAAAAATTCTGCCTTATTTCCCTGAAGTAAGTGAAAATTCTGCAATTTTGCCCCATAATAAGGGAAATTTCTGCCTTTTTGCCCCCAAATAAGGGGAATTTCAGCCTTTTTACCTCGAAATAAAGGGAATTTCGGCATTTTTGCCACAAAATATTAGGAATTTCTGCCTTTTTGCCCCAAAATAAGGAAATTTCTGCCTTTTTTCCCTGAAATAAGTGAAATTTCTGTAATTTTGCCCCCAAATAAGTGAAATTTCTGCAATTTTGCCCCAAAATAAGTGAAATTTCTGCAATTTTGCCCCAAAATATAGGAAAATTCTGGAATTTTGCCCCAAAATAAGTGGAATTTCTGTGTTTTGCCCCAAAATAAAGAGAATTTCTGTATTTTTGCCCCAACATATAGGGAATTTCAGGATTTTTGCCCCACAATTAGGGGAATTTCTGCAATTTTGTTCCAAAATACGGGGGATTTCTGCCTTTTTGCCCAAAAATAAGAAGAATGCATACCTTTTTGCCATAAAAAAGGGAATTTTCTTTATTTTTGCTCCAAAATAAGGGGAATTTCTGCTTTTTTGCCCCTAAATAAGTGGAATTTCTGTCTACTTACCCCAAAATAAAGGGAATTCCTGTCTTTTTTGCCCCAAAATAAGGAAAATTTCTTACTTATTACCCTGAAATAAGTGAAATTTCTGCAATTTTGCCCCAAAATAAAGGAAATTTTTGCCTTTTTGCCCCCAAATAAAGGTTTTTTCAGCCTTTTTACCTCAAAATAAGGGGAATTTCTGCATTTTTGCCACAAAATATTAGGAATTTCTGCCTTTCTGCCCCAAAATAAGAAAATTTCTGCTTTTTTTCCCTGAAATAAGTGAAATTTCTGCAATTTTGCCACAAAATAAGTGAAATTTCTGCTATTTTGCTCTAAATTAAGGGAAATTTCTGGAATTTTGCCCCAAAATAAGTAGAATTTCTGAGTTTTGCCCCAAAATAAAACGAATTTCTGTCTTTTTGCCCCAACATATAGGCAATTTCTGCCTTTTTGCCCCACAATTAGGGGAATTTCTGCAATATTGCTCCAAAATACGGGGAATTTCTGCCTTTTTGCCCAAAAATAAGAAGAATGCATACCTTTTTGCCTTAAAAAAGGGAAATTTCTTCATTTTTGCTCCAAAATAAGGGGAATTTCTGCTTTTTTGCCTCTAAATAAGTGGAATTTCTTTCTTTTTCCCCCAAAACAAAGGGAATTTCTGTCTTTTTTGCCACAATATAAGGAAAAATTCTGACTTATTACCCTGAAGTAAGTGAAATTTCTGCAATTTTGCCCCAAAATAAGAGAAATTTCTGCCTTTTTGCCCCCAAATAAGGGGAATTTCAGCCTTTTTACCTCGAAATAAGTGGAATTTCTGCATTTTTGCCACAAAATATTAGGAATTACTGCCGTTTTGCCCCAAAATAAAGAAAATTTCTGCCTTTTTTTTCTGAAATAAGTGAAATTTCTGCAATTTTGCCCCCAAATAAGTGAAATTTCTGCAATTTTACCCAAAAATAAGTGAAATTTGTGCAATTTTGCCCCAAAATAAGAAAAATTTCTGGAATTTTGCCCTAAAATAAGTGGAATTTCTGACTTTTGCCCCAAGATAAGGAGAATTTCTGTTTTTTGCCACAACATATAGAGAATTTCTGCCTTTTTTGCCCCACAATTAGGGGAATATCTGCAATTTTGCTCCAAAATACAAGGAATTTCTGCCTTTTTGACCGAAAATAAGAAGAATGCATACCTTTTTGCCATTAAAAAGGGAAATTTCTTCATTTTTGGCCAAAATAAGGGGAATTTCTGCTTTTTTGCCTCTAAATAAGTGGAATTTCTGTCTTTTTCTCCCAAAACAAAGGGAATTTCTGTCTTTTTTGCTCCAAAATAAGGAAAATTTTTGACCTATTACCCTGAAATAAGTGAAATTTCTGCAATTTGGCCCCACAATAAAGGAAATTTTTGCATTTTTGCCCCCAAATAAGGGGAATTTCAGCCTTTTTACCTCAAAATAAGGGGAATTTCTGCGTTTATGCCACAAAATATTAGGAATTTCTGCCTTTTGCCCAAAAATAAGAAAATTTCTGCTTTTTTTTCCTGAAATAAGTGAAATTTCTGCAATTTTGCCCCAAAATAAGTGAAATTTCGGCAATTTTGCCCCAAAATAAGTGAAATTTCTGGAATTTTGCCCAAAAATAAGTGGAATTTCTGAGTTTTGCCCCCAAAAAAAGAGAATTTCTGGTTTTTTGCCCCAACATATAGGTAATTTCTGCCTTTTTGCCCCACAATTAGGGGAATTTCTACAATTTTGCTCCTAAATACGGGGAATTTCTGCCTTTTTGCCCGAAAATAAGAAGAATGCATACTTTTTGCCATAAAAAAGGAAAATTTCTTCATTTTTGCTCCAAAATAAGGGGAATTTCTGAATTTTTGCCTCTAAATAAGTGGAATTTCTGTCTTTTTCCCCCCAAAAAAAGGGAATTTCTGTCTTTTTTGCCCCTAAATAAGGAAAAATTCTGCCTTATTACCCTGAAGTAAGTGAAATCTCTGCAATTTTGCCCCAAAATAAGGGAAATTTCTGCGTTTTTGCCCCCAAATAAGGGGAATTTCAGTCTTTTTACCTCAAAATAAGGGGAATTTTTGCATTTTTGCCACAAAATATTAGGAATTTCTGCCTTTTTGCCCCAAAATAAGGAAAATTTCTGCCTATTTTCCAAGAAATAAGTGAAATTTCTGTAATTTTGCACCAAAATAAGAGAAATTTCTGAAATTTTGCTCCAAAATAAGTGAAATTTCTGCAATTTCGCCCCAAAATAAGTGAAATTTCTGGAATTTTGCCCCAAAATATATGGAATTTCTGAGTTTTGCCCCAAAATAAGGAGAATTTCTGTCTTTTTGCCCCAACATATAGGAAATTTCTGCATTTTTGCCCCACAAATAGGAGAATTTCTGCAATTTTTCTCCAAAATACGGGGAATTTCTGCTTTTTGCCCGAAAATAAGAAGAATGCATTACTTTTTCCTATAAAAAAGGGAAATTTCTTTATTTTTGCTCCAAAATAAGGGAAATTTCTGCTTTTTTGCCTCTAAATTATTGGAATTTCTGTCTTCTTTCCCCAAAACAAAGTGAATTCCTGTCTTTTTGGCCCCAAAATAAGGAAAATTTCTTACTTATGACCCTGAAATAAGTGAAATTTCTGCAATTTTGCCCCAAAATAAAGGAAATTTTTGCCTTTTTGCCCCCAAATAAGGGGAATTTCAGCCTTTTTACCTAAAAATAAGGGGAATTTCTGCATTTTTGCCACAAAATCTTAGGAATTTCTGCCTTTTTGCCCCAAAATAAGAAAATTTCTGCTTTTTTTCCCTGAAATAAGTGAAATTTCTGCAATTTTGCCCCAAAATAAGTGAAATTTCTGCAATTTTGCCCCAAAATAAGGGAAATTTCTGCCTTTTTGCCCACAAATAAGGGGAATTTCAGCCTTTTTACCTTGAAATAAGGGGAATTTCTGCATTTTTGCAAAAAATATTAGGAATTACTGCCGTTTTGCCCCAAAATAAGGAAAATTTCTGCCTTTTTTCCCTGAAATAAGTGAAATTTCTGCAATTTTGCCTCCAAATAAGTGAAATTTCTGCAATTTTACACAAAAATAAGTGAAATTTCTGCAGTTTTGCCCTAAAAGAAGAAAAATTTCTGGAATTTTGCCCCAAAATAAGTGGAATTTCTGAGTTTTGCCCCAAAATAAGGAGAATTTCTGTTTTTTGCCACAAAATATACAGAATTTCTGCCTTTTTGCCCCACAATTAGGGGAATTTCTGCAATTTTGCTCCAAAATACGGAGAATTTCTGCCTTTTTGCCCGAAAATAAGAAGAATGCATACCTTTTTGCCATAACAAAGGAAAATTTCTTAATTTTTGCTCCAAAATAAGGGGAATTTCTGCATTTTTGCCTGTAAATAAGTGGAATTTCTGTCTCTTTTCCCCAAAACAAAGGGAATTTCTCTCTTTTTTGCCCCAAAATAAAGAAAATTTCTGACTTATTACCATGAAATAAGTGAAATTTCTGCAATTTTGCCCCAAAATAAGGGAAATTTCTGCATTTTTGCCACAAAATAAGGGTAATTTTTGTCTTTTTGCCCCAAAATATGGGAAATTTCAGCCTTTTTACCTGATAATAAGGGTAATCTCTGCTTTTTGCCCTAAAATATGGGGAATTTCTGTATTTTGCCCCAAAATAAAGAAAATTTCTGCAATTTTGTACCAAAATAAAAGCAATTTCTGCCTTTTTTCCCCCAAATAAGAAGAATTTCAGCCTTTTTACCTCGAAATAAGGGGAATTTCTGCATTTTTGCCACAAAATATTAGGATTTACTGCTTTTTTACCCCAAAATAAAGAAAATTTCTGCCTTTTTTCTCTGAAATAAGTGAAATTTCTGCAATTGTGCCCCAAAATAAGTGAAATTTCTGCAATTTTGCCCCAAAATAAGTGAAATTTCTGCAATTTTGCCCCAAAATATAGGAAATTTCTGGAATTTGCCCCAAATTAAGTGGAATTTCTGTGTTTTGCCCCAAAATAAGGAGAATTTCTGTCTTTTTGCCCCAACATATAGGAAATTTCTGCATTTTTGCCCCACAATTAGGGGAATTTCTGCAATTTTTCTCCAAAATACGGGGAATTTATGCCTTTTTGCCCGAAAATAAGAAGAATGCATTACTTTTTCCCATAAAAAAGGGAAATTTCTTTATTTTTGCTCCAAAATAAGGGAAATTTCTGTTTTTTTGCCTCTAAATAATTGGAATTTCTGTCTTCTTTCCCCAAAACAAAGGAAATTCCTGTTTTTTTTGCCCCAAAATAAGGAAAATTTCTTATTTATGACCCTGAAATAAGTCAAATTTCTGCAATTTTGCCCCAAAATAAAGGAAATTTTTGCCTTTTTGCCCCCAAATAAGGGGAATTGCAGCCTTTTTACCTAAAAATAAGGGGAATTTCTGCATTTTTGCCACAAAATATTAGGAATTTCTGCCTTTTTGCCCCAAAATAAGAAAATTTCTGCTTTTTTTCCCTGAAATAAGTGAAATTTCTGCAATTTTGCCCCAAAATAAGTGAAATTTCTGAAATTTTGCCCCAAAATAATGGAAATTTCTGCCTTTTTGCCCCCAAATAAGGGGAATTTCAGCCTTTTTACCTTGAAATAAGGGGAATTTCTGCATTTTTGCAAAAAATATTAGGAATTACTGCCGTTTTGCCCCAAAATAAGGAAAATTTCTGCCTTTTTTCCCTGAAATAAGTGAAATTTCTGCAATTTTGCCTCCAAATAAGTGAAATTTCTGCAATTTTACACAAAAATAAGTGAAATTTCTGCAGTTTTGCCCTAAAAGAAGAAAAATTTCTGGAATTTTGCCCCAAAATAAGTGGAATTTCTGAGTTTTGCCCCAAAATAAGGAGAATTTCTGTTTTTTGCCACAACATATACAGAATTTCTGCCTTTTTGCCCCACAATTAGGGGAATTTCTGCAATTTTGCTCCAAAATACGGGGAATTTCTGCCTTTTTGCCCGAAAATAAGAAGAATGCATACCTTTTTGCCATAACAAAGGAAAATTTCTTAATTTTTGCTCCAAAATAAGGGGAATTTCTGCATTTTTGCCTGTAAATAAGTGGAATTTCTGTCTCTTTTCCCCAAAACAAAGGGAATTTCTCTCTTTTTTGCCCCAAAATAAAGAAAATTTCTTACTTATTACCATGAAATAAGTGAAATTTCTGCAATTTTGCCCCAAAATAAGGGAAATTTCTCCATTTTTGCCACAAAATAAGGGGAATTTCTGTCTTTTTGCCCCAAAATAAGGGAAATTTCAGCCTTTTTACCAGATAAAAAGGGTAATCTCTGCTTTTTGCCCTAAAATATGGGGAATTTCTGTATTTTGCCCCAAAATAAAGAAAATTTCTGCAATTTTGTACCAAAATAAAAGCAATTTCTGCCTTTTTGCCCCCAAATAAGGGGAATTTCAGCCTTTTTACCTCGAAATAAGGGGAATTTCTGCATTTTTGCCACAAAATATTAGGATTTTCTGCCTTTTTACCCCAAAATAAGGAAAATTTCTGCCTTTTTTCCCTGAAATAAGTGAAATTTCTGCAATTGTGCCCCAAAATAAGTGAAATTTCTGCAATTTTGCCCCAAAATAAGTGAAATTTCTGCAATTTTGCCCCAAAATATAGGAAATTTCTGGAATTTGCCCCAAATTAAGTGGAATTTCTGAGTTTTGTCCCAAAATAATGAGAATTTCTGTCTTTTTGCCCCAACATATAGAGAATTTCTACCTTTTTGCCCCACAATTAGGGGAATTTCTGCAATTTTGCTCCAAAATACGGGGAATTTCTGCATTTTTGCCCGAAAATAAGAAGAATGCATATCTTTTTGCCATAAAATGGAAATGTCTTCATTTTTGCTCCAAAATAAGGGGAATTTCCACTTTTTTGCCTCTAAATAAGTGGAATTTCTGTCTTTTTCCCCCAAAACAAAGGGAATTTCTGTCTTTTTTGCCCCAAAATTAGGAAAAATTCTGACTTATTACCCTGAAGTAAGTGAAATTTCTGCAATTTTGCCACAAAATAAGGGAAATTTCTGCCTTTTTGCCCCCAAATAAGCGGAATTTCAGCCTTTTTACCTCAAATAAGGGGAATTTCTGCATTTTTGCCCCCAAGTAAGGGGAATTTCAGCCTTTTTACCTCAAAATAAAAGAAATTTCTGCATTTTTGCCACAAAATATTAGGAATTTCTGCCTTTTTGCCCCAAAATAAGGAAAATTTCTGCCTTTTTTCCCTGAAATAAGTAAAATTTCTGTAATTTTGCCCAAAAATAAGTGCAATTTCTGCAATTTTGCCTCAATATATGGGAAATTTCTGGAATTTTGCCCCAAAATAAGAGGAATTTCTGTGTTTTGCCCCAAAATAAGGAGAATTTCTGTATTTTTGCCCCAACATATAGGGAATTTCTGCATTTTTGCCCCACAATTAGGGGAATTTCTGCAATTTTGCTCAAAATACGGGGGATTTCTGCCTTTTTGCCCGAAAATAAGAAGAATGCATTACTTTTTTCCATAAAAAGGGGAAATTTCTTTATTTTTGCTTCAAAATAAGGGAAATTTCTGCTTTTTTGCCTCTAAATAATTGGAATTTCTGTCTTCTTTCCCCAAAACAAAGGGAATTCCTGTCTTTTTTGCCCCAAAATAAGGAAAATTTCTTACTTATGACCCTGAAATAAGTGAAATTTCTGCAATTTTGCCCCAAAATAAAGGAAATTTTTGCCTTTTTGCCCCCAAATAAGGTGAATTTCAGCCTTTTTACCTAAAAATAAGGGGAATTTCTGCATTTTTGCCACAAAATATTAGGAATTTCTGCCTGTTTGCCCCAAAATAAGAAAATTTCTGCTTTTTTTTCCTGAAATAAGTGAAATTTCTGAAATTTTGCCCCAAAATAAGTGAAATTTCTGCAATTTTGCCCCAAATTAAGGGAAATTTCTGGAATTTTGCCCCAAAATAAGTAGAATTTCCGAGTTTTGCCCCAAAATAAAAAGAATTTCTGTCTTTTTGCCCCAACATATAGGCAATTTCTGACTTTGTGCCCCACAATTAGGGGAATTTCTGCAATTTTGCTCCAAAATACGGGGAATTTCTGCCTTTTTGCCCAAAAATAAGAAGAATGCATAACTTTTTTCCTTAAAAAAGGGAAATTTCTTATTTTTGCTCCAAAATAAGGGGAATTTCTGCATTTTGCCTCTAAAAATGTGGAATTTCTGTCTTTTTTACCCAAAACAAAGGGAATTTCTGTCTTCTTTGCCCCAAAGTAAGGAAAAATTCTGACTTATTACAATGAAGTATGTGAAATTTCTGCAATTTTGCCCCAAAATAAGGGAAATTTCTGCCTTTTTGCTCCCAAATAAGGGGAATTTCAGCCTTTTTACCTTGAAATAAGGGGAATTTCTGCAATTTTACACAAAAATAAGTGAAATTTCTGCAGTTTTGCCCTAAAAGAAGAAAAATTTCTGGAATTTTGCCCCACAATAAGTGGAATTTTGAGTTTTGCCCCAAAATAAGGAGAATTTCTGTTTTTTGCCACAACATATAGAGAATTTCTGCCTTTTTGCCCCACAATTAGGGGAATTTCTGCAATTTTTCTCCAAAATACGGGGAATTTCTGCCTTTTTGCCCGAAAATAAGAAGAATGCATACCTTTTTGCCATAACAAAGGGAAATATCTTCATTTTTGCTCCAAAATAAGGGGAATTTCTGCATTTTTGCCTGTAAATAAGTGGAATTTCTGTCTCTTTTCCCCAAAACAAAGGGAATTTCTCTCTTTTTTGCCCCAAAATAAAGAAAATTTCTGCCTTATTACCCTGAAATAAGTGAAATTTCTGCAATTTTGCCCCAAAGTAAGGGAAATTTCTGCATTTTTGCCACAAATAAGGGGAATTTCTGTCTTTTTGCCCCAAAATAAGGGAAATTTCAGCCTTTTTACCTGATAATAAGGGTAATCTCTGCTTTTTGCCCTAAAATATGGGGAATTTCTGTATTTTGCCCCAAAATAAAGAAAATTTCTGCAATTTTGTACCAAAATACAAGCAATTTCTGCCTTTTTGCCCCCAAATAAGGGGAATTTCAGCCTTTTACCTCGAAATAAGAGGAATTTCTGCATTTTTGCCACAAAATATTAGGAATTTCTGCATTTTGCCCCAAAATAAGGAAAATTTCTGCCTTTTTTCCCTGAAATAAGTGAAATTTCTGCAATTGTGCCCCAAAATAAGTGAAATTTCTGCAATTTTGCCCCAAAATAAGTGAAATTTCTGCAATTTTGCCCCAAATTAAAGGAAATTTCTGGAATTTGCCCAAAATTAAGTGGAATTTCTGAGTTTTGCCCCAAAATAAGGAGAATTTCTGTCTTTTTGCCCCAACATATAGAGAATTTCTGCCTTTTTGCCGCACAATTAGGGGAATTTCTGCAATTTTGCTCCAAAATACGGGGAATTTCTGCATTTTTGCCCGAAAATAAGAAGAATGCATATCTTTTTGCCATAAAATGGAAATGTCTTCATTTTTGCTCCAAAATAAGGGGAATTTCTACTTTTTTGCCTCTAAATAAGTGGAATTTCTGTCTTTTTCCCCCAAAACAAAGGGAATTTCTGTCTTTTTTGCCCCAAAATAAGGAAAAATTCTGACTTATTACCCTGAAGTAAGTGAAATTTCTGCAATTTTGCCAGAAAATAAGGGAAATTTCTGCCTTTTTGCCCCCAAATAAGGGGAATTTCAGCCTTTTTACCTCAAAATAAGGGGAATTTCTGCATTTTTGCCCCCAAGTAAGGGGAATTTCAGCCTTTTTACCTCAAAATAAAAGAAATTTCTGCGTTTTTGCCACAAAATATTAGGAATTTCTGCCTTTTTGCCCCAGAATAAGAAAATTTCTGCTTTTTTTCCCTGAAATAAGTGAAATTTCTGCAATTTTGCCCCATAATATGTGAAATTTCTGCAATTTTGCCACAAAATAAGGGAAATTTCTGCCTTTTTGCCCCCAAATAAGGGGAATTTCAGCCTTTTTACCTCGAAATAAGGGGAATTTCTGCATTTTTGCCACAAAATATTAGGAATTTCCGGCTTTTTTGCCCCAAAATAAGGAAAATTTCTGCCTTTTTTCCCTGAAATAAGTAAAATTTCTGTAATTTTGCCCCAAAATAAGTGAAATTTCTGCAATTTTGCCCCGAAATAACTGAAATTTCTGCAATTTTGCCTCAATATATGGGAAATTTCTGGAATTTTGCCCCAAAATAAGTGGAATTTCTGTGTTTTGCCCCAAAATAAGGAGAATTTCTGTATTTTTGCCCCAACATAGAGGGAATTTCTGCATTTTTGCCCCACAATTAGGGGAATTTCTGCAATTTTGCTCCAAAATACGGGGGATTTCTGCCTTTTTGCCCGAAAATAAGAAGAATGCATTACTTTTTCCCATAAAAAGGGGAAATTTCTTTATTTTTGCTTCAAAATAAGGGAAATTTCTGCTTTTTTGCCTCTAAATAATTGGAATTTCTGTCTTCTTTCCCCAAAACAAAGGGAATTTTTGTCTTTTTTGCCCCAAAATAAGGAAAATTTCTTACTTATGACCCTGAAATAAGTGAAATTTCTGCAATTTTGCCCCAAAATAAGGGAAATTTCTGCCTTTTTGCTCCCAAATAAGGGGAATTTCAGCCTTTTTACCTTGAAATAAGGGGAATTTCTGCAATTTTACACAAAAATAAGTGAAATTTCTGCAGTTTTGCCCTAAAAGAAGAAAAATTTCTGGAATTTTGCCCCACAATAAGTGGAATTTCTGAGTTTTGCCCCAAAGTAAAGAGAATTTCTGTTTTTTGCCACAACATATAGAGAATTTCTGCCTTTTTGCCCCACAATTAGGGGAATTTCTGCAAATTTTCTCCAAAATACGGGGAATTTCTGCCTTTTTGCCCGAAAATAAGAAGAATGCATACCTTTTTGCCATAACAAAGGAAAATTTCTTAATTTTTGCTCCAAAATAAGGGGAATTTCTGCATTTTTGCCTGTAAATAAGTGGAATTTCTGTCTCTTTTCCCCAAAACAAAGGGAATTTCTCTCTTTTTTGCCCCAAAATAAAGAAAATTTCTGCCTTATTACCCTGAAATAAGTGAAATTTCTGCAATTTTGCCCCAAAATAAGGGAAATTTCTGCATTTTTGCCACAAAATAAGGGGAATTTCTGTCTTTTTGCCCCAAAATAAGGGAAATTTCAGCCTTTTTACCTGATAATAAGGGTAATCTCTGCTTTTTGCCCTAAAATATGGGGAATTTCTGTATTTTGCCCCAAAATAAAGAAAATTTCTGCAATTTTGTACCAAAATACAAGCAATTTCTGCCTTTTTTGCCCCGAAATAAGGGGAATTTCAGCCTTTTTACCTCGAAATAAGAGGAATTTCTGCATTTTTGCCACAAAATATTAGGAATTTCTGCATTTTGCCCCAAAATAAGGAAAATTTCTGCCTTTTTTCCCTGAAATAAGTGAAATTTCTGCAATTGTGCCCCAAAATAAGTGAAATTTCATCAATTTTGCCCCAAAATAAGTGAAATTTCTGCAATTTTGCCCCAAATTATAGGAAATTTCTGGAATTTGCCCAAAATTAAGTGGAATTTCTGAGTTTTGCCCCAAAATAAGGAGAATTTCTGTCTTTTTGCCCCAACATATAGAGAATTTCTGCATTTTTGCCGCACAATTAGGGGAATTTCTGCAATTTTGCTCCAAAATACGGGGAATTTCTGCATTTTTGCCCGAAAATAAGAAGAATGCATATCTTTTTGCCATAAAATGGAAATGTCTTCATTTTTGCTCCAATATAAGGGGAATTTCCACTTTTTTGCCTCTAAATAAGTGGAATTTCTGTCTTTTTCCCCCAAAACAAAGGGAATTTCTGTCTTTTTTGCCCCAAAATAAGGAACAATTCTGACTTATTACCCTGAAGTAAGTGAAATTTCTGCAATTTTGCCACAAAATAAGGGAAATTTCTGCCTTTTTGCCCCCAAATAAGGGGAATTTCAGCCTTTTTACCTTGAAATAAGGGAAATTTCTGCATTTTTGCCACAAAATATTAGGAATTTCCGGCTTTTTTGCCCCAAAATAAAGAAAATTTCTGCCTTTTTTCCCCGAAATAAGTGAAATTTCTTTAATTTTGCCCCAAAATAAGTGAAATTTCTGCAATTTTGTCCCAAAATACGTGAAATTTCCGCAATTTTACCCCAATATATGGGAAATTTCTGGAATTTTGCCCCAAAATAAGTGGAATTTCTTTATTTTTCCCTAAAATAAGGAGAATTTCTGTATTTTTGCCCCAACATATAGGGAATTTCTGATTTTTTGCCCCACAATTAGGGGAATTTCTGCAAATTTGCTCTAAAATATGGGGGATTTCTGCCTTTTTGCCTGAAAATAAGAAGAATGCATTACTTTTTCCCATAAAAAAAGGGAAATTTCTTTATTTTTGCTCCAAAATAAGGGAAATTTCTGCTTTTTTGCCTCTAAATAATTGTAATTTCTGTCTTCTTTCCCCAAAACAAAGGGAATTCCTGTCTTTTTTGCCCCAAAATAAGGAAAATTTCTTACTTATGACCCTGAAATAAGTGAAATTTCTGCAATTTTGCCCCAAAATAAAGGAAATTTTTGCCTTTTTGCCCCCAAATAAGGGGAATTTCAGACTTTTTACCTAAAAATAAGGGGAATTTCTGCATTTTTGCCACAAAATATTAGGAATTTCTGCCTTTTTGCCCCAAAATAAGAAAATTTCTGCTTTTTTCCCTGAAATAAGTGAAATTTCTGCAATTTTGCCCCAAAATAAGTAAAATTTCTGCAATTTTGCCCCAAATTAAGGGAAATTTCTGGAATTTTCCCCAAAATAAGTAGAATTTCTGAGTTTTGCCCCAAAATAAAAAGAATTTCTGTCTTTTTGCCCCAACATATAGGCAATTTCTGACTTTGTGCCCCACAATTAGGGGAATTTCTGCAATTTTGCTCCAAAATACGGGGAATTTCTGCCTTTTTGCCCAAAAATAAGAAGAATGCATAACTTTTTTCCTTAAAAAAGGGAAATTTCTTATTTTTGCTCCAAAATAAGGGGAATTTCTGCATTTTGCCTCTAAAAATGTGGAATTTCTGTCTTTTTTACCCAAAACAAAGGGAATTTCTGTCTTCTTTGCCCCAAAATAAGGAAAAATTCTGACTTATTACAATGAAGTAAGTGAAATTTCTGCAATTTTGCCCCAAAATAAGGGAAATTTCTGCCTTTTTGCCCCCAAATAAGGGGAATTTCAGCCTTTTTACCTTGAAATAAGGGGAATTTCTGCATTTTTGCAACAAAATATTAGGAATTACTGCCGTTTTGCCCCAAAATAAGGAAAATGTCTGCCTTTTTTCCCTGAAATAAGTGAAATTTCTGCAATTTTGCCTCCAAATAAGTGAAATTTCTGCAATTTTACACAAAAATAAGTGAAATTTCTGCAGTTTTGCCCTAAAAGAAGAAAAATTTCTGGAATTTTGCCCCAAAATAAGTGGAATTTCTGAGTTTTGCCCCAAAATAAGGAGAATTTCTGTTTTTTGCCACAACATATAGAGAATTTCTGCCTTTTTGCCCCACAATTAGGGGAATTTCTGCAATTTTGCTCCAAATTACGGGGAATTTCTGCCTTTTTGCCCGAAAATAAGAAGAATGCATACTTTTTTGCCATAACAAAGGAAAATTTCTTAATTTTTGCTCCAAAATAAGGGGAATTTCTGCATTTTTGCCTGTAAATAAGTGGAATTTCTGTCTCTTTTCCCCAAAACAAAGGGAATTCCTCTCTTTTTTGCCCCAAAATAAGGAAAATTTCTGACTTATTACCCTGAAATAAGTGAAATTTCTGCAATTTTGCCCCAAAATAAGGGAAATTTCTGCATTTTTGCCACAAAATAAGGGGAATTTCTGTCTTTTTGCCCCAAAATAAGAAAAATTTCAGCCTTTTTACCTGATAATAAGGGTAATCTCTGCTTTTTGCCCTAAAATATGGGGAATTTCTGTATTTTGCCCCAAAATAAAGAAAATTTCTGCAATTTTGTACCAAAATAAAAGCAATTTCTGCCATTTTGCCCCCAAATAAGGGGAATTTCAGCCTTTTTACCTCGAAATAAGGGGAATTTCTGCATTTTTGCCACCAAATATTAGGAATTTCTGCCTTTTTACCCCAAAATAAGGAAAATTTCTGCCTTTTTTTCCTGAAATAAGTGAAATTTCTGCAATTGTGCCCCAAAATAAGTGAACTTTCTGCAGTTTTGCCCCAAAATAAGTGAAATTTCTGCAATTTTGCCCCAAAATATAGGAAATTTCTGGAATTTGTCCCAAATTAAGTGGAATTTCTGAGTTTTGCCCCAAAATAAGGAGAATTTCTATCTTTTTGCCCCAACATATAGAGAATTTCTACCTTTTTGCCCCACAATTAGGGGAATTTCTGCAATTTTGCTCCAAAATACGGGGAATTTCTGCATTTTTGCCCGAAAATAAGAAGAATGCATATCTTTTTGCCATAAAATGGAAATGTCTTCATTTTTGCTCCAAAATAAGGGGAATTTCCACTTTTTTGCCTCTAAATAAGTGGAATTTCTGTCTTTTTCCCCCAAAACAAAGGGAATTTCTGTCTTTTTTGCCCCAAAATAAGGAAAAATTCTGACTTATTACCCTGAAGTAAGTGAAATTTCTGCAATTTTGCCACAAAATAAGGGAAATTTCTGCCTTTTTGCCCCCAAATAAGGGGAATTTCAGCCTTTTTACCTCAAAATAAGGGGAATTTCTGCATTTTTGCCCCCAAGTAAGGGGAATTTCAGCCTTTTTACCTCAAAATAAAAGAAATTTCTGCGTTTTTGCCACAAAATATTAGGAATTTCTGCCTTTTTGCCCCAGAATAAGAAAATTTCTGCTTTTTTTCCCTGAAATAAGTGAAATTTCTGCAATTTTGCCCCATAATATGTGAAATTTCTGCAATTTTGCCACAAAATAAGGGAAATTTCTGCCTTTTTGCCCCCAAATAAGGTGAATTTCAGCCTTTTTACCTAAAAATAAGGGGAATTTCTGCATTTTTGCCACAAAATATTAGGAATTTCTGCCTGTTTGCCCCAAAATAAGAAAATTTCTGCTTTTTTTTCCTGAAATAAGTGAAATTTCTGAAATTTTGCCCCAAAATAAGTGAAATTTCTGCAATTTTGCCCCAAATTAAGGGAAATTTCTGGAATTTTGCCCCAAAATAAGTAGAATTTCCGAGTTTTGCCCCAAAATAAAAAGAATTTCTGTCTTTTTGCCCCAACATATAGGCAATTTCTGACTTTGTGCCCCACAATTAGGGGAATTTCTGCAATTTTGCTCCAAAATACGGGGAATTTCTGCCTTTTTGCCCAAAAATAAGAAGAATGCATAACTTTTTTCCTTAAAAAAGGGAAATTTCTTATTTTTGCTCCAAAATAAGGGGAATTTCTGCATTTTGCCTCTAAAAATGTGGAATTTCTGTCTTTTTTACCCAAAACAAAGGGAATTTCTGTCTTCTTTGCCCCAAAGTAAGGAAAAATTCTGACTTATTACAATGAAGTATGTGAAATTTCTGCAATTTTGCCCCAAAATAAGGGAAATTTCTGCCTTTTTGCTCCCAAATAAGGGGAATTTCAGCCTTTTTACCTTGAAATAAGGGGAATTTCTGCAATTTTACACAAAAATAAGTGAAATTTCTGCAGTTTTGCCCTAAAAGAAGAAAAATTTCTGGAATTTTGCCCCACAATAAGTGGAATTTTGAGTTTTGCCCCAAAATAAGGAGAATTTCTGTTTTTTGCCACAACATATAGAGAATTTCTGCCTTTTTGCCCCACAATTAGGGGAATTTCTGCAATTTTTCTCCAAAATACGGGGAATTTCTGCCTTTTTGCCCGAAAATAAGAAGAATGCATACCTTTTTGCCATAACAAAGGGAAATATCTTCATTTTTGCTCCAAAATAAGGGGAATTTCTGCATTTTTGCCTGTAAATAAGTGGAATTTCTGTCTCTTTTCCCCAAAACAAAGGGAATTTCTCTCTTTTTTGCCCCAAAATAAAGAAAATTTCTGCCTTATTACCCTGAAATAAGTGAAATTTCTGCAATTTTGCCCCAAAGTAAGGGAAATTTCTGCATTTTTGCCACAAATAAGGGGAATTTCTGTCTTTTTGCCCCAAAATAAGGGAAATTTCAGCCTTTTTACCTGATAATAAGGGTAATCTCTGCTTTTTGCCCTAAAATATGGGGAATTTCTGTATTTTGCCCCAAAATAAAGAAAATTTCTGCAATTTTGTACCAAAATACAAGCAATTTCTGCCTTTTTGCCCCCAAATAAGGGGAATTTCAGCCTTTTACCTCGAAATAAGAGGAATTTCTGCATTTTTGCCACAAAATATTAGGAATTTCTGCATTTTGCCCCAAAATAAGGAAAATTTCTGCCTTTTTTCCCTGAAATAAGTGAAATTTCTGCAATTGTGCCCCAAAATAAGTGAAATTTCTGCAATTTTGCCCCAAAATAAGTGAAATTTCTGCAATTTTGCCCCAAATTAAAGGAAATTTCTGGAATTTGCCCAAAATTAAGTGGAATTTCTGAGTTTTGCCCCAAAATAAGGAGAATTTCTGTCTTTTTGCCCCAACATATAGAGAATTTCTGCCTTTTTGCCGCACAATTAGGGGAATTTCTGCAATTTTGCTCCAAAATACGGGGAATTTCTGCATTTTTGCCCGAAAATAAGAAGAATGCATATCTTTTTGCCATAAAATGGAAATGTCTTCATTTTTGCTCCAAAATAAGGGGAATTTCTACTTTTTTGCCTCTAAATAAGTGGAATTTCTGTCTTTTTCCCCCAAAACAAAGGGAATTTCTGTCTTTTTTGCCCCAAAATAAGGAAAAATTCTGACTTATTACCCTGAAGTAAGTGAAATTTCTGCAATTTTGCCAGAAAATAAGGGAAATTTCTGCCTTTTTGCCCCCAAATAAGGGGAATTTCAGCCTTTTTACCTCAAAATAAGGGGAATTTCTGCATTTTTGCCCCCAAGTAAGGGGAATTTCAGCCTTTTTACCTCAAAATAAAAGAAATTTCTGCGTTTTTGCCACAAAATATTAGGAATTTCTGCCTTTTTGCCCCAGAATAAGAAAATTTCTGCTTTTTTTCCCTGAAATAAGTGAAATTTCTGCAATTTTGCCCCATAATATGTGAAATTTCTGCAATTTTGCCACAAAATAAGGGAAATTTCTGCCTTTTTGCCCCCAAATAAGGGGAATTTCAGCCTTTTTACCTCGAAATAAGGGGAATTTCTGCATTTTTGCCACAAAATATTAGGAATTTCCGGCTTTTTTGCCCCAAAATAAGGAAAATTTCTGCCTTTTTTCCCTGAAATAAGTAAAATTTCTGTAATTTTGCCCCAAAATAAGTGAAATTTCTGCAATTTTGCCCCGAAATAACTGAAATTTCTGCAATTTTGCCTCAATATATGGGAAATTTCTGGAATTTTGCCCCAAAATAAGTGGAATTTCTGTGTTTTGCCCCAAAATAAGGAGAATTTCTGTATTTTTGCCCCAACATAGAGGGAATTTCTGCATTTTTGCCCCACAATTAGGGGAATTTCTGCAATTTTGCTCCAAAATACGGGGGATTTCTGCCTTTTTGCCCGAAAATAAGAAGAATGCATTACTTTTTCCCATAAAAAGGGGAAATTTCTTTATTTTTGCTTCAAAATAAGGGAAATTTCTGCTTTTTTGCCTCTAAATAATTGGAATTTCTGTCTTCTTTCCCCAAAACAAAGGGAATTTTTGTCTTTTTTGCCCCAAAATAAGGAAAATTTCTTACTTATGACCCTGAAATAAGTGAAATTTCTGCAATTTTGCCCCAAAATAAGGGAAATTTCTGCCTTTTTGCTCCCAAATAAGGGGAATTTCAGCCTTTTTACCTTGAAATAAGGGGAATTTCTGCAATTTTACACAAAAATAAGTGAAATTTCTGCAGTTTTGCCCTAAAAGAAGAAAAATTTCTGGAATTTTGCCCCACAATAAGTGGAATTTCTGAGTTTTGCCCCAAAGTAAAGAGAATTTCTGTTTTTTGCCACAACATATAGAGAATTTCTGCCTTTTTGCCCCACAATTAGGGGAATTTCTGCAATTTTTCTCCAAAATACGGGGAATTTCTGCCTTTTTGCCCGAAAATAAGAAGAATGCATACCTTTTTGCCATAACAAAGGGAAATTTCTTAATTTTTGCTCCAAAATAAGGGGAATTTCTGCATTTTTGCCTGTAAATAAGTGGAATTTCTGTCTCTTTTCCCCAAAACAAAGGGAATTTCTCTCTTTTTTGCCCCAAAATAAAGAAAATTTCTGCCTTATTACCCTGAAATAAGTGAAATTTCTGCAATTTTGCCCCAAAATAAGGGAAATTTCTGCATTTTTGCCACAAAATAAGGGGAATTTCTGTCTTTTTGCCCCAAAATAAGGGAAATTTCAGCCTTTTTACCTGATAATAAGGGTAATCTCTGCTTTTTGCCCTAAAATATGGGGAATTTCTGTATTTTGCCCCAAAATAAAGAAAATTTCTGCAATTTTGTACCAAAATACAAGCAATTTCTGCCTTTTTTGCCCCGAAATAAGGGGAATTTCAGCCTTTTTACCTCGAAATAAGAGGAATTTCTGCATTTTTGCCACAAAATATTAGGAATTTCTGCATTTTGCCCCAAAATAAAGAAAATTTCTGCCTTTTTTCCCTGAAATAAGTGAAATTTCTGCAATTGTGCCCCAAAATAAGTGAAATTTCATCAATTTTGCCCCAAAATAAGTGAAATTTCTGCAATTTTGCCCCAAATTATAGGAAATTTCTGGAATTTGCCCAAAATTAAGTGGAATTTCTGAGTTTTGCCCCAAAATAAGGAGAATTTCTGTCTTTTTGCCCCAACATATAGAGAATTTCTGCATTTTTGCCGCACAATTAGGGGAATTTCTGCAATTTTGCTCCAAAATACGGGGAATTTCTGCATTTTTGCCCGAAAATAAGAAGAATGCATATCTTTTTGCCATAAAATGGAAATGTCTTCATTTTTGCTCCAATATAAGGGGAATTTCCACTTTTTTGCCTCTAAATAAGTGGAATTTCTGTCTTTTTCCCCCAAAACAAAGGGAATTTCTGTCTTTTTTGCCCCAAAATAAGGAACAATTCTGACTTATTACCCTGAAGTAAGTGAAATTTCTGCAATTTTGCCACAAAATAAGGGAAATTTCTGCCTTTTTGCCCCCAAATAAGGGGAATTTCAGCCTTTTTACCTTGAAATAAGGGAAATTTCTGCATTTTTGCCACAAAATATTAGGAATTTCCGGCTTTTTTGCCCCAAAATAAAGAAAATTTCTGCCTTTTTTCCCCGAAATAAGTGAAATTTCTTTAATTTTGCCCCAAAATAAGTGAAATTTCTGCAATTTTGTCCCAAAATACGTGAAATTTCCGCAATTTTACCCCAATATATGGGAAATTTCTGGAATTTTGCCCCAAAATAAGTGGAATTTCTGTATTTTTCCCTAAAATAAGGAGAATTTCTGTATTTTTGCCCCAACATATAGGGAATTTCTGATTTTTTGCCCCACAATTAGGGGAATTTCTGCAAATTTGCTCTAAAATATGGGGGATTTCTGCCTTTTTGCCTGAAAATAAGAAGAATGCATTACTTTTTCCCATAAAAAAAGGGAAATTTCTTTATTTTTGCTCCAAAATAAGGGAAATTTCTGCTTTTTTGCCTCTAAATAATTGTAATTTCTGTCTTCTTTCCCCAAAACAAAGGGAATTCCTGTCTTTTTTGCCCCAAAATAAGGAAAATTTCTTACTTATGACCCTGAAATAAGTGAAATTTCTGCAATTTTGCCCCAAAATAAAGGAAATTTTTGCCTTTTTGCCCCCAAATAAGGGGAATTTCAGCCTTTTTACCTAAAAATAAGGGGAATTTCTGCATTTTTGCCACAAAATATTAGGAATTTCTGCCTTTTTGCCCCAAAATAAGAAAATTTCTGCTTTTTTCCCTGAAATAAGTGAAATTTCTGCAATTTTGCCCCAAAATAAGTAAAATTTCTGCAATTTTGCCCCAAATTAAGGGAAATTTCTGGAATTTTCCCCAAAATAAGTAGAATTTCTGAGTTTTGCCCCAAAATAAAAAGAATTTCTGTCTTTTGCCCCAACATATAGGCAATTTCTGACTTTGTGCCCCACAATTAGGGGAATTTCTGCAATTTTGCTCCAAAATACGGGGAATTTCTGCCTTTTTGCCCAAAAATAAGAAGAATGCATAACTTTTTTCCTTAAAAAAGGGAAATTTCTTATTTTTGCTCCAAAATAAGGGGAATTTCTGCATTTTGCCTCTAAAAATGTGGAATTTCTGTCTTTTTTACCCAAAACAAAGGGAATTTCTGTCTTCTTTGCCCCAAAATAAGGAAAAATTCTGACTTATTACAATGAAGTAAGTGAAATTTCTGCAATTTTGCCCCAAAATAAGGGAAATTTCTGCCTTTTTGCCCCCAAATAAGGGGAATTTCAGCCTTTTTACCTTGAAATAAGGGGAATTTCTGCATTTTTGCAACAAAATATTAGGAATTACTGCCGTTTTGCCCCAAAATAAGGAAAATGTCTGCCTTTTTTCCCTGAAATAAGTGAAATTTCTGCAATTTTGCCTCCAAATAAGTGAAATTTCTGCAATTTTACACAAAAATAAGTGAAATTTCTGCAGTTTTGCCCTAAAAGAAGAAAAATTTCTGGAATTTTGCCCCAAAATAAGTGGAATTTCTGAGTTTTGCCCCAAAATAAGGAGAATTTCTGTTTTTTGCCACAACATATAGAGAATTTCTGCCTTTTTGCCCCACAATTAGGGGAATTTCTGCAATTTTGCTCCAAATTACGGGGAATTTCTGCCTTTTTGCCCGAAAATAAGAAGAATGCATACTTTTTTGCCATAACAAAGGAAAATTTCTTAATTTTTGCTCCAAAATAAGGGGAATTTCTGCATTTTTGCCTGTAAATAAGTGGAATTTCTGTCTCTTTTCCCCAAAACAAAGGGAATTCCTCTCTTTTTTGCCCCAAAATAAGGAAAATTTCTGACTTATTACCCTGAAATAAGTGAAATTTCTGCAATTTTGCCCCAAAATAAGGGAAATTTCTGCATTTTTGCCACAAAATAAGGGGAATTTCTGTCTTTTTGCCCCAAAATAAGAAAAATTTCAGCCTTTTTACCTGATAATAAGGGTAATCTCTGCTTTTTGCCCTAAAATATGGGGAATTTCTGTATTTTGCCCCAAAATAAAGAAAATTTCTGCAATTTTGTACCAAAATAAAAGCAATTTCTGCCATTTTGCCCCCAAATAAGGGGAATTTCAGTCTTTTTACCTCGAAATAAGGGGAATTTCTGCATTTTTGCCACCAAATATTAGGAATTTCTGCCTTTTTACCCCAAAATAAGGAAAATTTCTGCCTTTTTTTCCTGAAATAAGTGAAATTTCTGCAATTGTGCCCCAAAATAAGTGAACTTTCTGCAGTTTTGCCCCAAAATGAGTGAAATTTCTGCAATTTTGCCCCAAAATATAGGAAATTTCTGGAATTTGCGCCAAATTAAGTGGAATTTCTAAGTTTTGCCCCAAAATAAGGAGAATTTCTGTCTTTTTGCCCCTACATATAGAGAATTTCTGCCTTTTTGCCCCACAATTAGGGGAATTTCTGCAATTTTGCTCCAAAATACGGGGAATTTCTGCATTTTTGCCCGAAAATAAGAAGAATGCATATCTTTTTTGCCATAAAATGGAAATGTCTTCATTTTTGCTCCAAAATAAGGGGAATTTCCACTTTTTTGCCTCTAAATAAGTGGAATTTCTGTCTTTTTCCCCCAAAACAAAGGGAATTTCTGTCTTTTTTGCCCCAAAATAAGGAAAAATTCTGACTTATTACCCTGAAGTAAGTGAAATTTCTGCAATTTTGCCACAAAATAAGGGAAATTTCTGCCTTTTTGCCCCCAAATAAGGGGAATTTCAGCCTTTTTACCTCAAAATAAGGGGAATTTCTGCATTTTTGCCCCCAAGTAAGGGGAATTTCAGCCTTTTTACCTCAAAATAAAAGAAATTTCTGCGTTTTTGCCACAAAATATTAGGAATTTCTGCCTTTTTGCCCCAGAATAAGAAAATTTCTGCTTTTTTTCCCTGAAATAAGTGAAATTTCTGCAATTTTGCCCCATAATATGTGAAATTTCTGCAATTTTGCCACAAAATAAGGGAAATTTCTGCCTTTTTGCCCCCAAATAAGGGGAATTTCAGCCTTTTTACCTCGAAATAAGGGGAATTTCTGCATTTTTGCCACAAAATATTAGGAATTTCCGGCTTTTTTGCCCCAAAATAAGGAAAATTTCTGCCTTTTTTCCCTGAAATAAGTAAAATTTCTGTAATTTTGCCCCAAAATAAGTGAAATTTCTGCAATTTTGCCCCAAAATAACTGAAATTTCTGCAATTTTGCCTCAATATATGGGAAATTATTGGAATTTTGCCCCAAAATAAGTGGAATTTCTGTGTTTTGCCCCAAAATAAGGAGAATTTCTGTATTTTTGCCCCAACATATAGGGAATTTCTGCATTTTTGCCCCACAATTAGGGGAATTTCTGCAATTTTGCTCCAAAATACGGGGGATTTCTGCCTTTTTGCCCGAAAATAAGAAGAATGCATTACTTTTTCCCATAAAAAGGGGAAATTTCTTTATTTTTGCTTCAAAATAAGGGAAATTTCTGCTTTTTTGCCTCTAAATAATTGGAATTTCTGTCTTCTTTTCCCAAAACAAAGGGAATTTTTGTCTTTTTTGCCCCAAAATAAGGAAAATTTCTTACTTATGACCCTGAAATAAGTGAAATTTCTGCAATTTTGCCCCAAAATAAAGGAAATTTTTGCCTTTTTGCCCCCAAATAAGGGGAATTTCAGCCTTTTTACCTAAAAATAAGGGGAATTTCTGCATTTTTGCCACAAAATATTAGGAATTTCTGCCTTTTTGCCCCAAAATAAGAAAATTTCTGCTTTTTTTCTCTGAAATAAGTGAAATTTCTGAAATTTTGCCCCAAAATAAGTGAAATTTCTGCAATTTTAACCCAATATATGGGAAATTTCTGGAATTTTGCCCCAAAATAAGTGGAATTTCTGTGTTTTGCCCCAAAATAAGGAGAATTTCTGTATTTTTGCCCCAACATATAAAGAATTTCTGCATTTTTGCCCCACAATTAGGTAAATATCTGCAATTTTGCTCCAAAATATGGGGGATTTCTGCCTTTTTGCCCGAAAATAAGAAGAATGCATTACTTTTTCCCATAAAAAAAGGGAAATTTCTTTATTTTTGCTCCAAAATAAGGGAAATTTCTGCTTTTTTGCCTCTAAATAATTGTAATTTCTGTCTTCTTTCCCCAAAACAAAGGGAATTCCTGTCTTTTTTGCCCCAAAATAAGGAAAATTTCTTACTTATGACCCTGAAATAAGTGAAATTTCTGCAATTTTGCCCCAAAATAAAGGAAATTTTTGCCTTTTTGCCCCCAAATAAGGGGAATTTCAGCCTTTTTACCTAAAAATAAGGGGAATTTCTGCATTTTTGCCACAAAATATTAGGAATTTCTGCCTTTTTGCCCCAAAATAAGAAAATTTCTGCTTTTTTCCCTGAAATAAGTGAAATTTCTGCAATTTTGCCCCAAAATAAGTGAAATTTCTGCAATTTTGCCCCAAATTAAGAGAAATTTCTGGAATTTTGCCCCAAAATAAGTAGAATTTCTGAGTTTTGCCCCAAAATAAGAAGAATTTCTGTCTTTTTGCCCCAACATATAGGCAATTTCTGACTTTGTGCCCCACAATTAGGGGAATTTCTGCAATTTTGCTCCAAAATACGGGGAATTTCTGCCTTTTTGCCCAAAAATAAGAAGAATGCAAAACTTTTTTCCTTAAAAAAGGGAAATTTCTTATTTTTGCTCCAAAATAAGGGGAATTTCTGCATTTTGCCTCTAAAAATGTGGAATTTCTGTCTTTTTTACCCAAAACAAAGGGAATTTCTGTCTTCTTTGCCCCAAAATAAGGCAAAATTCTGACTTATTACAATGAAGTAAGTGAAATTTCTGCAATTTTGCCCCAAAATAAGGGAAATTTCTGCCTTTTTGCCCCCAAATAAGGGGAATTTCAGCCTTTTTACCTTGAAATAAGGGGAATTTCTGCATTTTTGCAACAAAATATTAGGAATTACTGCCGTTTTGCCCCAAAATAAGGAAAATTTCTGCCTTTTTTCCCTGAAATAAGTGAAATTTCTGCAATTTTGCCTCCAAATAAGTGAAATTTCTGCAATTTTACACAAAAATAAGTGAAATTTCTGCAGTTTTGCCCTAAAAGAAGAAAAATTTCTGGAATTTTGCCCCAAAATAAGTGGAATTTCTGAGTTTTGCCCCAAAATAAGGAGAATTTCTGTTTTTTGCCACAACATATAGAGAATTTCTGCCTTTTTGCCCCACAATTAGGGGAATTTCTGCAATTTTGCTCCAAAATACGGGGAATTTCTGCCTTTTTGCCCGAAAATAAGAAGAATGCATACCTTTTTGCCATAACAAAGGGAAATTTCTTAATTTTTGCTCCAAAATAAGGGGAATTTCTGCATTTTTGCCTGTAAATAAGTGGAATTTCTGTCTCTTTTCCCCAAAACAAAGGGAATTTCTCTCATTTTGCCCCAAAATAAAGAAAATTTCTGACTTATTACCCTGAAATAAGTGAAATTTCTGCAATTTTGCCCCAAAATAAGGGAAATTTCTGCATTTTTGCCACAAAATAAGGGGAATTTCTGTCTTTTTGCCCCAAAATAAGGGAAATTTCAGCCTTTTTACCTGATAATAAGGGTAATCTCTGCTTTTTGCCCTAAAATATGGGGAATTTCTGTATTTTGCCCCAAAATAAAGAAAATTTCTGCAATTTTGTACCAAAATACAAGCAAATTCTGCATTTTTGCCCCCAAATAAGGGGAATTTCAGCCTTTTTACTTCGAAATAAGGGGAATTTCTGCATTTTTGCCACAAAATATTAGGAATTTCTGCCTTTTTACCCCAAAATAAGGAAAATTTCTGCCTTTTTTCCCTGAAATAAGTGAAATTTCTGCAATTTTGCCCCAAAATAAGTGAAATTTCTGAGTTTTGCCCCAAAATAAGGAAAATTTCTGCAATTTTGCCCCAAAATATAGGAAATTTCTGGAATTTGCCCCAAATTAAGTGGAATTTCTGAGTTTTGCCCCAAAATAAGGAGAATTTCTGTCTTTTTGCCCCAACATATAGAGAATTTCTGCCTTTTTGCCCCACAATTAGGGGAATTTCTGCAATTTTGCTCCAAAATACGGGGAATTTCTGCAGTTTTGCCCGAAAATAAGAAGAATGCATATCTTTTTGCCATAAAATGGAAATGTCTTCATTTTTGCTCCAAAATAAGGGGAATTTCCACTTTTTTGCCTCTAAATAAGTGGAATTTCTGTCTTTTTCCCCCAAAACAAAGGGAATTTCTGTCTTTTTTGCTCCAAATTAAGGAAAAATTCTGACTTATTACCCTGAAGTAAGTGAAATTTCTGCAATTTTGCCACAAAATAAGGGAAATTTCTGCCTTTTTGCCACCAAATAAGGGGAATTTCAGCCTTTTTACCTCAAAATAAGGGGAATTTCTGCATTTTTGCCCCCAAGTAAAAGGAATTTCAGCCTTTTTACCTCAAAATAAAAGAAATTTCTGCATTTTTGCCACAAAATATTAGGAATTTCTGCCTTTTTGCCCCAGAATAAGAAAATTTCTGCTTTTTTTCCCTGAAATAAGTGAAATTTCTGCAATTTTGCCCCAAAATATGTGAAATTTCTGCAATTTTGCCACAAAATAAGGGAAATTTCTGCAATTTTGCCCCAAAATATAGGAAATTTCTGGAATTTGCGCCAAATTAAGTGGAATTTCTAAGTTTTGCCCCAAAATAAGGAGAATTTCTGTCTTTTTGCCCCTACATATAGAGAATTTCTGCCTTTTTGCCCCACAATTAGGGGAATTTCTGCAATTTTGCTCCAAAATACGGGGAATTTCTGCATTTTTGCCCGAAAATAAGAAGAATGCATATCTTTTTTGCCATAAAATGGAAATGTCTTCATTTTTGCTCCAAAATAAGGGGAATTTCCACTTTTTTGCCTCTAAATAAGTGGAATTTCTGTCTTTTTCCCCCAAAACAAAGGGAATTTCTGTCTTTTTTGCCCCAAAATAAGGAAAAATTCTGACTTATTACCCTGAAGTAAGTGAAATTTCTGCAATTTTGCCACAAAATAAGGGAAATTTCTGCCTTTTTGCCCCAAATAAGGGGAATTTCAGCCTTTTTACCTCAAAATAAGGGGAATTTCTGCATTTTTGTTCCCAAGTAAGGGGAATTTCAGCCTTTTTACCTCAAAATAAAAGAAATTTCTGCATTTTTGCCACAAAATATTAGGAATATCTGCCTTTTTGCCCCAGAATAAGAAAATTTCTGCTTTTTTTCCTGAAATAAGTGAAATTTCTGCAATTTTGCCCCAAAATATGTGAAATTTCTGCAATTTTGCCACAAAATAAGGGAAATTTCTGCCTTTTTGCCCCCAAATAAGGGGAATTTCAGCCTTTTTACCTTGAAATAAGGGGAATTTCTGCATTTTTGTTACAAAATATTAGGAATTTCCGGCTTTTTTGCCCCAAAATAAGGAAAATTTCTGCCTTTTTTCCCTAAAATAAGTAAAATTTCTATAATTTTGCCCCAAAATAAGTGAAATTTCTGCAATTTTGCCCCAAAATAACTGAAATGTCTGCAATTTTGCCTCAATATATGGGAAATTTCTGGAATTTTGCCCCAAAATAAGTGGAATTTCTGTGTTTTGCCCCAAAATAAGGAGAATTTCTGCATTTTTGCCCCACAATTAGGGGAATTTCTGCAATTTTGCTCCAAAATACGGGGGATTTCTGCCTTTTTGCCCGAAAATAAGAAGAATGCATTACTTTTTCCCATAAAAAAGGGAAATTTCTTTATTTTTGCTCCAAAATAAGGGAAATTTCTGCTTTTTTGCCTCTAAATAATTGGAATTTCTGTCTTCTTTCCCCAAAACAAAGGGAATTCCTGTCTTTTTTGCCCCAAAATAAGGAAAATTTCTTACTTATGACCCTGAAATAAGTGAAATTTCTGCAATTTTGCCCCAAAATAAAGGAAATTTTTGCCTTTTTGCCCCCAAATAAGGTGAATTTCAGCATTTTTACCTAAAAATAAGGGGAATTTCTGCATTTTTGCCACAAAATATTAGGAATTTCTGCCTTTTTGCCCCAAAAAAAGGAAATTTCTGCTTTTTTTTCCTGAAATAAGTGAAATTTCTGAAATTTTGCCCCAAAATAAGTGAAATTTCTGCAATTTTGCCCCAAATTAAGGGAAATTTCTGGAATTTTGCCTCAAAAGAAGTAGAATTTCCGAGTTTTGCCCCAAAATAAAAAGAATTTCTGTCTTTTTGCCCCAACATATAGGCAATTTCAGACTTTGTGCCCCACAATTAGGGGAATTTCTGCAATTTTGCTCCAAAATACGGGGAATTTCTGCCTTTTTGCCCAAAAATAAGAAGAATGCATAACTTTTTTCCTTAAAAAAGGGAAATTTCTTATTTTTGCTCCAAAATAAGGGGAATTTCTGCATTTTGCCTCTAAAAATGTGGAATTTCTGTCTTTTTTACCCAAAACAAAGGGAATTTCTGTCTTCTTTGCCCCAAAGTAAGGAAAAATTCTGACTTATTACAATGAAGTAAGTGAAATTTCTGCAATTTTGCCCCAAAATAAGGGAAATTTCTGCCTTTTTGCTCCCAAATAAGGGGAATTTCAGCCTTTTTACCTTGAAATAAGGGGAATTTCTGCAATTTTACACAAAAATAAGTGAAATTTCTGCAGTTTTGCCCTAAAAGAAGAAAAATTTCTGGAATTTTGCCCCACAATAAGTGGAATTTCTGAGTTTTGCCCCAAAATAAGGAGAATTTCTGTTTTTTGCCACAACATATAGAGAATTTCTGCCTTTTTGCCCCACAATTAGGGGAATTTCTGCAATTTTTCTCCAAAATACGGGGAATTTCTGCCTTTTTGCCCGAAAATAAGAAGAATGCATACCTTTTTGCCATAACAAAGGGAAATATCTTCATTTTTGCTCCAAAATAAGGGGAATTTCTGCATTTTTGCCTGTAAATAAGTGGAATTTCTGTCTCTTTTCCCCAAAACAAAGGGAATTTCTCTCTTTTTTGCCCCAAAATAAAGAAAATTTCTGCCTTATTACCCTGAAATAAGTGAAATTTCTGCAATTTTGCCCCAAAGTAAGGGAAATTTCTGCTTTTTTGCCACAAATAAGGGGAATTTCTGTCTTTTTGCCCCAAAATAAGGGAAATTTCAGCCTTTTTACCTGATAATAAGGGTAATCTCTGCTTTTTGCCCTAAAATATGGGGAATTTCTGTATTTTGCCCCAAAATAAAGAAAATTTCTGCAATTTTGTACCAAAATACAAGCAATTTCTGCCTTTTTGCCCCCAAATAAGGGGAATTTCAGCCTTTTTACCTCGAAATAAGAGGAATTTCTGCATTTTTGCCACAAAATATTAGGAATTTCTGCATTTTGCCCCAAAATAAGGAAAATTTCTGCCTTTTTTCCCTGAAATAAGTGAAATTTCTGCAATTGTGCCCCAAAATAAGTGAAATTTCTGCAATTTTGCCCCAAAATAAGTGAAATTTCTGCAATTTTGCCCCAAATTAAAGGAAATTTCTGGAATTTGCCCAAAATTAAGTGGAATTTCTGAGTTTTGCCCCAAAATAAGGAGAATTTCTGTCTTTTTGCCCCAACATATAGAGAATTTCTGCCTTTTTGCCGCACAATTAGGGGAATTTCTGCAATTTGCTCCAAAATACGGGGAATTTCTGCATTTTTGCCCGAAAATAAGAAGAATGCATATCTTTTTGCCATAAAATGGAAATGTCTTCATTTTTGCTCCAAAATAAGGGGAATTTCTACTTTTTTGCCTCTAAATAAGTGGAATTTCTGTCTTTTTCCCCCAAAACAAAGGGAATTTCTGTCTTTTTTGCCCCAAAATAAGGAAAAATTCTGACTTATTACCCTGAAGTATGTGAAATTTCTGCAATTTTGCCAGAAAATAAGGGAAATTTCTGCCTTTTTGCCCCCAAATAAGGGGAATTTCAGCCTTTTTACCTCAAAATAAGGGGAATTTCTGCATTTTTGCCCCCAAGTAAGGGGAATTTCAGCCTTTTTACCTCAAAATAAAAGAAATTTCTGCGTTTTTGCCACAAAATATTAGGAATTTCTGCCTTTTTGCCCCAGAATAAGAAAATTTCTGCTTTTTTTCCCTGAAATAAGTGAAATTTCTGCAATTTTGCCCCATAATATGTGAAATTTCTGCAATTTTGCCACAAAATAAGGGAAATTTCTGCCTTTTTGCCCCCAAATAAGGGGAATTTCAGCCTTTTTACCTCGAAATAAGGGGAATTTCTGCATTTTTGCCACAAAATATTAGGAATTTCCGGCTTTTTTGCCCCAAAATAAGGAAAATTTCTGCCTTTTTTCCCTGAAATAAGTAAAATTTCTGTAATTTTGCCCCAAAATAAGTGAAATTTCTGCAATTTTGCCCCGAAATAACTGAAATTTCTGCAATTTTGCCTCAATATATGGGAAATTTCTGGAATTTTGCCCCAAAATAAGTGGAATTTCTGTGTTTTGCCCCAAAATAAGGAGAATTTCTGTATTTTTGCCCCAACATAGAGGGAATTTCTGCATTTTTGCCCCACAATTAGGGGAATTTCTGCAATTTTGCTCCAAAATACGGGGGATTTCTGCCTTTTTGCCCGAAAATAAGAAGAATGCATTACTTTTTCCCATAAAAAGGGGAAATTTCTTTATTTTTGCTTCAAAATAAGGGAAATTTCTGCTTTTTTGCCTCTAAATAATTGGAATTTCTGTCTTCTTTCCCCAAAACAAAGGGAATTTTTGTCTTTTTTGCCCCAAAATAAGGAAAATTTCTTACTTATGACCCTGAAATAAGTGAAATTTCTGCAATTTTGCCCCAAAATAAGGGAAATTTCTTCCTTTTTGCTCCCAAATAAGGGGAATTTCAGCCTTTTTACCTTGAAATAAGGGGAATTTCTGCAATTTTACACAAAAATAAGTGAAATTTCTGCAGTTTTGCCCTAAAAGAAGAAAAATTTCTGGAATTTTGCCCCACAATAAGTGGAATTTCTGAGTTTTGCCCCAAAGTAAGGAGAATTTCTGTTTTTTGCCACAACATATAGAGAATTTCTGCCTTTTTGCCCCACAATTAGGGGAATTTCTGCAATTTTTCTCCAAAATACGGGGAATTTCTGCCTTTTTGCCCGAAAATAAGAAGAATGCATACCTTTTTGCCATAACAAAGGGAAATTTCTTCATTTTTGCTCCAAAATAAGGGGAATTTCTGCATTTTTGCCTGTAAATAAGTGGAATTTCTGTCTCTTTTCCCCAAAACAAAGGGAATTTCTCTCTTTTTTGCCCCAAAATAAAGAAAATTTCTGCCTTATTACCCTGAAATAAGTGAAATTTCTGCAATTTTGCCCCAAAATAAGGGAAATTTCTGCATTTTTGCCACAAAATAAGGGGAATTTCTGTCTTTTTGCCCCAAAATAAGGGAAATTTCAGCCTTTTTACCTGATAATAAGGGTAATCTCTGCTTTTTGCCCTAAAATATGGGGAATTTCTGTATTTTGCCCCAAAATAAAGAAAATTTCTGCAATTTTGTACCAAAATACAAGCAATTTCTGCCTTTTTTGCCCCGAAATAAGGGGAATTTCAGCCTTTTTACCTCGAAATAAGAGGAATTTCTGCATTTTTGCCACAAAATATTAGGAATTTCTGCATTTTGCCCCAAAATAAGGAAAATTTCTGCCTTTTTTCCCTGAAATAAGTGAAATTTCTGCAATTGTGCCCCAAAATAAGTGAAATTTCATCAATTTTGCCCCAAAATAAGTGAAATTTCTGCAATTTTGCCCCAAATTATAGGAAATTTCTGGAATTTGCCCAAAATTAAGTGGAATTTCTGAGTTTTGCCCCAAAATAAGGAGAATTTCTGTCTTTTTGCCCCAACATATAGAGAATTTCTGCATTTTTGCCGCACAATTAGGGGAATTTCTGCAATTTTCCTCCAAAATACGGGGAATTTCTGCATTTTTGCCCGAAAATAAGAAGAATGCATATCTTTTTGCCATAAAATGGAAATGTCTTCATTTTTGCTCCAATATAAGGGGAATTTCCACTTTTTTGCCTCTAAATAAATGGAATTTCTGTCTTTTTCCCCCAAAACAAAGGGAATTTCTGTCTTTTTTGCCCCAAAATAAGGAACAATTCTGACTTATTACCCTGAAGTAAGTGAAATTTCTGCAATTTTGCCACAAAATAAGGGAAATTTCTGCCTTTTTGCCCCCAAATAAGGGGAATTTCAGCCTTTTTACCTCGAAATAAGGGAAATTTCTGCATTTTTGCCACAAAATATTAGGAATTTCCGGCTTTTTTGCCCCAAAATAAAGAAAATTTCTGCCTTTTTTCCCCGAAATAAGTGAAATTTCTTTAATTTTGCCCCAAAATAAGTGAAATTTCTGCAATTTTGTCCCAAAATAAGTGAAATTTCTGCAATTTTACCCCAATATATGGGAAATTTCTGGAATTTTGCCCCAAAATAAGTGGAATTTCTGTATTTTTCCCTAAAATAAGGAGAATTTCTGTATTTTTGCCCCAACATATAGGGAATTTCTGATTTTTTGCCCCACAATTAGGGGAATTTCTGCAAATTTGCTCTAAAATATGGGGGATTTCTGCCTTTTTGCCTGAAAATAAGAAGAATGCATTACTTTTTCCCATAAAAAAAGGGAAATTTCTTTATTTTTGCTCCAAAATAAGGGAAATTTCTGCTTTTTTGCCTCTAAATAATTGTAATTTCTGTCTTCTTTCCCCAAAACAAAGGGAATTCCTGTCTTTTTTGCCCCAAAATAAGGAAAATTTCTTACTTATGACCCTGAAATAAGTGAAATTTCTGCAATTTTGCCCCAAAATAAAGGAAATTTTTGCCTTTTTGCCCCCAAATAAGGGGAATTTCAGCCTTTTTACCTAAAAATAAGGGGAATTTCTGCATTTTTGCCACAAAATATTAGGAATTTCTGCCTTTTTGCCCCAAAATAAGAAAATTTCTGCTTTTTTCCCTGAAATAAGTGAAATTTCTGCAATTTTGCCCCAAAATAAGTAAAATTTCTGCAATTTTGCCCCAAATTAAGGGAAATTTCTGGAATTTTCCCCAAAATAAGTAGAATTTCTGAGTTTTGCCCCAAAATAAAAAGAATTTCTGTCTTTTTGCCCCAACATATAGGCAATTTCTGACTTTGTGCCCCACAATTAGGGGAATTTCTGCAATTTTGCTCCAAAATACGGGGAATTTCTGCCTTTTTGCCCAAAAATAAGAAGAATGCATAACTTTTTTCCTTAAAAAAGGGAAATTTCTTATTTTTGCTCCAAAATAAGGGGAATTTCTGCATTTTGCCTCTAAAAATGTGGAATTTCTGTCTTTTTTACCCAAAACAAAGGGAATTTCTGTCTTCTTTGCCCCAAAATAAGGAAAAATTCTGACTTATTACAATGAAGTAAGTGAAATTTCTGCAATTTTGCCCCAAAATAAGGGAAATTTCTGCCTTTTTGCCTCCAAATAAGGGGAATTTCAGCCTTTTTACCTTGAAATAAGGGGAATTTCTGCATTTTTGCAACAAAATATTAGGAATTACTGCCGTTTTGCCCCAAAATAAGGAAAATGTCTGCCTTTTTTCCCTGAAATAAGTGAAATTTCTGCAATTTTGCCTCCAAATAAGTGAAATTTCTGCAATTTTACACAAAAATAAGTGAAATTTCTGCAGTTTTGCCCTAAAAGAAGAAAAATTTCTGGAATTTTGCCCCAAAATAAGTGGAATTTCTGAGTTTTGCCCCAAAATAAGGAGAATTTCTGTTTTTTGCCACAACATATAGAGAATTTCTGCCTTTTTGCCCCACAATTAGGGGAATTTCTGCAATTTTGCTCCAAAATACGGGGAATTTCTGCCTTTTTGCCCGAAAATAAGAAGAATGCATACTTTTTTGCCATAACAAAGGAAAATTTCTTAATTTTTGCTCCAAAATAAGGGGAATTTCTGCATTTTTGCCTGTAAATAAGTGGAATTTCTGTCTCTTTTCCCCAAAACAAAGGGAATTCCTCTCTTTTTTGCCCCAAAATAAGGAAAATTTCTGACTTATTACCCTGAAATAAGTGAAATTTCTGCAATTTTGCCCCAAAATAAGGGAAATTTCTGCATTTTTGCCACAAAATAAGGGGAATTTCTGTCTTTTTGCCCCAAAATAAGAAAAATTTCAGCCTTTTTACCTGATAATAAGGGTAATCTCTGCTTTTTGCCCTAAAATATGGGAAATTTCTGTATTTTGCCCCAAAATAAAGAAAATTTCTGCAATTTTGTACCAAAATACAAGCAAATTCTGCCATTTTGCCCCCAAATAAGGGGAATTTCAGTCTTTTTACCTCGAAATAAGGGGAATTTCTGCATTTTTGCCACAAAATATTAGGAATTTCTGCCTTTTTACCCCAAAATAAGGAAAATTTCTGCCTTTTTTTCCTGAAATAAGTGAAATTTCTGCAATTGTGCCCCAAAATAAGTGAACTTTCTGCAGTTTTGCCCCAAAATAAGTGAAATTTCTGCAATTTTGCCCCAAAATATAGGAAATTTCTGGAATTTGTCCCAAATTAAGTGGAATTTCTGAGTTTTGCCCCAAAATAAGGAGAATTTCTATCTTTTTGCCCCAACATATAGAGAATTTCTACCTTTTTGCCCCACAATTAGGGGAATTTCTGCAATTTTGCTCCAAAATACGGGGAATTTCTGCATTTTTGCCCGAAAATAAGAAGAATGCATATCTTTTTGCCATAAAATGGAAATGTCTTCATTTTTGCTCCAAAATAAGGGGAATTTCCACTTTTTTGCCTCTAAATAAGTGGAATTTCTGTCTTTTTCCCCCAAAACAAAGGGAATTTCTGTCTTTTTTGCCCCAAAATAAGGAAAAATTCTGACTTATTACCCTGAAGTAAGTGAAATTTCTGCAATTTTGCCACAAAATAAGGGAAATTTCTGCCTTTTTGCCCCCAAATAAGGGGAATTTCAGCCTTTTTACCTCAAAATAAGGGGAATTTCTGCATTTTTGCCCCCAAGTAAGGGGAATTTCAGCCTTTTTACCTCAAAATAAAAGAAATTTCTGCGTTTTTGCCACAAAATATTAGGAATTTCTGCCTTTTTGCCCCAGAATAAGAAAATTTCTGCTTTTTTTCCCTGAAATAAGTGAAATTTCTGCAATTTTGCCCCATAATATGTGAAATTTCTGCAATTTTGCCACAAAATAAGGGAAATTTCTGCCTTTTTGCCCCCAAATAAGGGGAATTTCAGCCTTTTTACCTCGAAATAAGGGGAATTTCTGCATTTTTGCCACAAAATATTAGGAATTTCCGGCTTTTTTGCCCCAAAATAAGGAAAATTTCTGCCTTTTTTCCCTGAAATAAGTAAAATTTCTGTAATTTTGCCCCAAAATAAGTGAAATTTCTGCAATTTTGCCCCAAAATAACTGAAATTTCTGCAATTTTGCCTCAATATATGGGAAATTATTGGAATTTTGCCCCAAAATAAGTGGAATTTCTGTGTTTTGCCCCAAAATAAGGAGAATTTCTGTATTTTTGCCCCAACATATAGGGAATTTCTGCATTTTTGCCCCACAATTAGGGGAATTTCTGCAATTTTGCTCCAAAATACGGGGGATTTCTGCCTTTTTGCCCGAAAATAAGAAGAATGCATTACTTTTTCCCATAAAAAGGGGAAATTTCTTTATTTTTGCTTCAAAATAAGGGAAATTTCTGCTTTTTTGCCTCTAAATAATTGGAATTTCTGTCTTCTTTTCCCAAAACAAAGGGAATTTTTGTCTTTTTTGCCCCAAAATAAGGAAAATTTCTTACTTATGACCCTGAAATAAGTGAAATTTCTGCAATTTTGCCCCAAAATAAAGGAAATTTTTGCCTTTTTGCCCCCAAATAAGGGGAATTTCAGCCTTTTTACCTAAAAATAAGGGGAATTTCTGCATTTTTGCCACAAAATATTAGGAATTTCTGCCTTTTTGCCCCAAAATAAGAAAATTTCTGCTTTTTTTCTCTGAAATAAGTGAAATTTCTGAAATTTTGCCCCAAAATAAGTGAAATTTCTGCAATTTTAACCCAATATATGGGAAATTTCTGGAATTTTGCCCCAAAATAAGTGGAATTTCTGTGTTTTGCCCCAAAATAAGGAGAATTTCTGTATTTTTGCCCCAACATATAAAGAATTTCTGCATTTTTGCCCCACAATTAGGTAAATATCTGCAATTTTGCTCCAAAATATGGGGGATTTCTGCCTTTTTGCCCGAAAATAAGAAGAATGCATTACTTTTTCCCATAAAAAAAGGGAAATTTCTTTATTTTTGCTCCAAAATAAGGGAAATTTCTGCTTTTTTGCCTCTAAATAATTGTAATTTCTGTCTTCTTTCCCCAAAACAAAGGGAATTCCTGTCTTTTTTGCCCCAAAATAAGGAAAATTTCTTACTTATGACCCTGAAATAAGTGAAATTTCTGCAATTTTGCCCCAAAATAAAGGAAATTTTTGCCTTTTTGCCCCCAAATAAGGGGAATTTCAGCCTTTTTACCTAAAAATAAGGGGAATTTCTGCATTTTTGCCACAAAATATTAGGAATTTCTGCCTTTTTGCCCCAAAATAAAAAATTTCTGCTTTTTTCCCTGAAATAAGTGAAATTTCTGCAATTTTGCCCCAAAATAAGTGAAATTTCTGCAATTTTGCCCCAAATTAAGGGAAATTTCTGGAATTTTGCCCCAAAATAAGTAGAATTTCTGAGTTTTGCCCCAAAATAAAAAGAATTTCTGTCTTTTTGCCCCAACATATAGGCAATTTCTGACTTTGTGCCCCACAATTAGGGGAATTTCTGCAATTTTGCTCCAAAATACGGGGAATTTCTGCCTTTTTGCCCAAAAATAAGAAGAATGCATAACTTTTTTCCTTAAAAAAGGGAAATTTCTTATTTTTGCTCCAAAATAAGGGGAATTTCTGCATTTTGCCTCTAAAAATGTGGAATTTCTGTCTTTTTTACCCAAAACAAAGGGAATTTCTGTCTTCTTTGCCCCAAAATAAGGCAAAATTCTGACTTATTACAATGAAGTAAGTGAAATTTCTGCAATTTTGCCCCAAAATAAGGGAAATTTCTGCCTTTTTGCCCCCAAATAAGGGGAATTTCAGCCTTTTTACCTTGAAATAAGGGGAATTTCTGCATTTTTGCAACAAAATATTAGGAATTACTGCCGTTTTGCCCCAAAATAAGGAAAATTTCTGCCTTTTTTCCCTGAAATAAGTGAAATTTCTGCAATTTTGCCTCCAAATAAGTGAAATTTCTGCAATTTTACACAAAAATAAGTGAAATTTCTGCAGTTTTGCCCTAAAAGAAGAAAAATTTCTGGAATTTTGCCCCAAAATAAGTGGAATTTCTGAGTTTTGCCCCAAAATAAGGAGAATTTCTGTTTTTTGCCACAACATATAGAGAATTTCTGCCTTTTTGCCCCACAATTAGGGGAATTTCTGCAATTTTGCTCCAAAATACGGGGAATTTCTGCCTTTTTGCCCGAAAATAAGAAGAATGCATACCTTTTTGCCATAACAAAGGGAAATTTCTTAATTTTTGCTCCAAAATAAGGGGAATTTCTGCATTTTTGCCTGTAAATAAGTGGAATTTCTGTCTCTTTTCCCCAAAACAAAGGGAATTTCTCTCATTTTGCCCCAAAATAAAGAAAATTTCTGACTTATTACCCTGAAATAAGTGAAATTTCTGCAATTTTGCCCCAAAATAAGGGAAATTTCTGCATTTTTGCCACAAAATAAGGGGAATTTCTGTCTTTTTGCCCCAAAATAAGGGAAATTTCAGCCTTTTTACCTGATAATAAGGGTAATCTCTGCTTTTTGCCCTAAAATATGGGGAATTTCTGTATTTTGCCCCAAAATAAAGAAAATTTCTGCAATTTTGTACCAAAATACAAGCAAATTCTGCCTTTTTGCCCCCAAATAAGGGGAATTTCAGCCTTTTTACCTCGAAATAAGGGGAATTTCAGCCTTTTTACCTCGAAATAAGAGGAATTTCTGCATTTTTGCCACAAAATATTAGGAATTTCTGCATTTTGCCCCAAAATAAGGAAAATTTCTGCCTTTTTTCCCTGAAATAAGTGAAATTTCTGCAATTGTGCCCCAAAATAAGTGAAATTTCATCAATTTTGCCCCAAAATAAGTGAAATTTCTGCAATTTTGCCCCAAATTATAGGAAATTTCTGGAATTTGCCCAAAATTAAGTGGAATTTCTGAGTTTTGCCCCAAAATAAGGAGAATTTCTGTCTTTTTGCCCCAACATATAGAGAATTTCTGCATTTTTGCCGCACAATTAGGGGAATTTCTGCAATTTTCCTCCAAAATACGGGGAATTTCTGCATTTTTGCCCGAAAATAAGAAGAATGCATATCTTTTTGCCATAAAATGGAAATGTCTTCATTTTTGCTCCAATATAAGGGGAATTTCCACTTTTTTGCCTCTAAATAAATGGAATTTCTGTCTTTTTCCCCCAAAACAAAGGGAATTTCTGTCTTTTTTGCCCCAAAATAAGGAACAATTCTGACTTATTACCCTGAAGTAAGTGAAATTTCTGCAATTTTGCCACAAAATAAGGGAAATTTCTGCCTTTTTGCCCCCAAATAAGGGGAATTTCAGCCTTTTTACCTCGAAATAAGGGAAATTTCTGCATTTTTGCCACAAAATATTAGGAATTTCCGGCTTTTTTGCCCCAAAATAAAGAAAATTTCTGCCTTTTTTCCCCGAAATAAGTGAAATTTCTTTAATTTTGCCCCAAAATAAGTGAAATTTCTGCAATTTTGTCCCAAAATAAGTGAAATTTCTGCAATTTTACCCCAATATATGGGAAATTTCTGGAATTTTGCCCCAAAATAAGTGGAATTTCTGTATTTTTCCCTAAAATAAGGAGAATTTCTGTATTTTTGCCCCAACATATAGGGAATTTCTGATTTTTTGCCCCACAATTAGGGGAATTTCTGCAAATTTGCTCTAAAATATGGGGGATTTCTGCCTTTTTGCCTGAAAATAAGAAGAATGCATTACTTTTTCCCATAAAAAAAGGGAAATTTCTTTATTTTTGCTCCAAAATAAGGGAAATTTCTGCTTTTTTGCCTCTAAATAATTGTAATTTCTGTCTTCTTTCCCCAAAACAAAGGGAATTCCTGTCTTTTTTGCCCCAAAATAAGGAAAATTTCTTACTTATGACCCTGAAATAAGTGAAATTTCTGCAATTTTGCCCCAAAATAAAGGAAATTTTTGCCTTTTTGCCCCCAAATAAGGGGAATTTCAGCCTTTTTACCTAAAAATAAGGGGAATTTCTGCATTTTTGCCACAAAATATTAGGAATTTCTGCCTTTTTGCCCCAAAATAAAAAATTTCTGCTTTTTTCCCTGAAATAAGTGAAATTTCTGCAATTTTGCCCCAAAATAAGTGAAATTTCTGCAATTTTGCCCCAAATTAAGGGAAATTTCTGGAATTTTGCCCCAAAATAAGTAGAATTTCTGAGTTTTGCCCCAAAATAAAAAGAATTTCTGTCTTTTTGCCCCAACATATAGGCAATTTCTGACTTTGTGCCCCACAATTAGGGGAATTTCTGCAATTTTGCTCCAAAATACGGGGAATTTCTGCCTTTTTGCCCAAAAATAAGAAGAATGCATAACTTTTTTCCTTAAAAAAGGGAAATTTCTTATTTTTGCTCCAAAATAAGGGGAATTTCTGCATTTTGCCTCTAAAAATGTGGAATTTCTGTCTTTTTTACCCAAAACAAAGGGAATTTCTGTCTTCTTTGCCCCAAAATAAGGCAAAATTCTGACTTATTACAATGAAGTAAGTGAAATTTCTGCAATTTTGCCCCAAAATAAGGGAAATTTCTGCCTTTTTGCCCCCAAATAAGGGGAATTTCAGCCTTTTTACCTTGAAATAAGGGGAATTTCTGCATTTTTGCAACAAAATATTAGGAATTACTGCCGTTTTGCCCCAAAATAAGGAAAATTTCTGCCTTTTTTCCCTGAAATAAGTGAAATTTCTGCAATTTTGCCTCCAAATAAGTGAAATTTCTGCAATTTTACACAAAAATAAGTGAAATTTCTGCAGTTTTGCCCTAAAAGAAGAAAAATTTCTGGAATTTTGCCCCAAAATAAGTGGAATTTCTGAGTTTTGCCCCAAAATAAGGAGAATTTCTGTTTTTTGCCACAACATATAGAGAATTTCTGCCTTTTTGCCCCACAATTAGGGGAATTTCTGCAATTTTGCTCCAAAATACGGGGAATTTCTGCCTTTTTGCCCGAAAATAAGAAGAATGCATACCTTTTTGCCATAACAAAGGGAAATTTCTTAATTTTTGCTCCAAAATAAGGGGAATTTCTGCATTTTTGCCTGTAAATAAGTGGAATTTCTGTCTCTTTTCCCCAAAACAAAGGGAATTTCTCTCATTTTGCCCCAAAATAAAGAAAATTTCTGACTTATTACCCTGAAATAAGTGAAATTTCTGCAATTTTGCCCCAAAATAAGGGAAATTTCTGCATTTTTGCCACAAAATAAGGGGAATTTCTGTCTTTTTGCCCCAAAATAAGGGAAATTTCAGCCTTTTTACCTGATAATAAGGGTAATCTCTGCTTTTTGCCCTAAAATATGGGGAATTTCTGTATTTTGCCCCAAAATAAAGAAAATTTCTGCAATTTTGTACCAAAATACAAGCAAATTCTGCCTTTTTGCCCCCAAATAAGGGGAATTTCAGCCTTTTTACCTCGAAATAAGGGGAATTTCTGCATTTTTGCCACAAAATATTAGGAATTTCTGCCTTTTTACCCCAAAATAAGGAAAATTTCTGCCTTTTTTCCCTGAAATAAGTGAAATTTCTGCAATTGTGCTCCAAAATAAGTGAAATTTCTGCAATTTTGCCCCAAAATAAGTGAAATTTCTGCAATTTTGCCCCAAAATATAGGAAATTTCTGGAATTTGCCCCAAATTAAGTGGAATTTCTGAGTTTTGCCCCAAAATAAGGAGAATTTCTGTCTTTTTGCCCCAACATATAGAGAATTTCTGCCTTTTTGCCCCACAATTAGGGGAATTTCTGCAATTTTGCTCCAAAATACGGGGAATTTCTGCAGTTTTGCCCGAAAATAAGAAGAATGCATATCTTTTTGCCATAAAATGGAAATGTCTTCATTTTTGCTCCAAAATAAGGGGAATTTCCACTTTTTTGCCTCTAAATAAGTGGAATTTCTGTCTTTTTCCCCCAAAACAAAGGGAATTTCTGTCTTTTTTGCTCCAAATTAAGGAAAAATTCTGACTTATTACCCTGAAGTAAGTGAAATTTCTGCAATTTTGCCACAAAATAAGGGAAATTTCTGCCTTTTTGCCACCAAATAAGGGGAATTTCAGCCTTTTTACCTCAAAATAAGGGGAATTTCTGCATTTTTGCCCCCAAGTAAAAGGAATTTCAGCCTTTTTACCTCAAAATAAAAGAAATTTCTGCATTTTTGCCACAAAATATTAGGAATTTCTGCCTTTTTGCCCCAGAATAAGAAAATTTCTGCTTTTTTTCCCTGAAATAAGTGAAATTTCTGCAATTTTGCCCCAAAATATGTGAAATTTCTGCAATTTTGCCACAAAATAAGGGAAATTTCTGCAATTTTGCCCCAAAATATAGGAAATTTCTGGAATTTGCGCCAAATTAAGTGGAATTTCTAAGTTTTGCCCCAAAATAAGGAGAATTTCTGTCTTTTTGCCCCTACATATAGAGAATTTCTGCCTTTTTGCCCCACAATTAGGGGAATTTCTGCAATTTTGCTCCAAAATACGGGGAATTTCTGCATTTTTGCCCGAAAATAAGAAGAATGCATATCTTTTTTGCCATAAAATGGAAATGTCTTCATTTTTGCTCCAAAATAAGGGGAATTTCCACTTTTTTGCCTCTAAATAAGTGGAATTTCTGTCTTTTTCCCCCAAAACAAAGGGAATTTCTGTCTTTTTTGCCCCAAAATAAGGAAAAATTCTGACTTATTACCCTGAAGTAAGTGAAATTTCTGCAATTTTGCCACAAAATAAGGGAAATTTCTGCCTTTTTGCCCCAAATAAGGGGAATTTCAGCCTTTTTACCTCAAAATAAGGGGAATTTCTGCATTTTTGTTCCCAAGTAAGGGGAATTTCAGCCTTTTTACCTCAAAATAAAAGAAATTTCTGCATTTTTGCCACAAAATATTAGGAATTTCTGCCTTTTTGCCCCAGAATAAGAAAATTTCTGCTTTTTTTCCCTGAAATAAGTGAAATTTCTGCAATTTTGCCCCAAAATATGTGAAATTTCTGCAATTTTGCCACAAAATAAGGGAAATTTCTGCCTTTTTGCCCCCAAATAAGGGGAATTTCAGCCTTTTTACCTTGAAATAAGGGGAATTTCTGCATTTTTGTTACAAAATATTAGGAATTTCCGGCTTTTTTGCCCCAAAATAAGGAAAATTTCTGCCTTTTTTCCCTAAAATAAGTAAAATTTCTGTAATTTTGCCCCAAAATAAGTGAAATTTCTGCAATTTTGCCCCAAAATAACTGAAATGTCTGCAATTTTGCCTCAATATATGGGAAATTTCTGGAATTTTGCCCCAAAATAAGTGGAATTTCTGTGTTTTGCCCCAAAATAAGGAGAATTTCTGCATTTTTGCCCCACAATTAGGGGAATTTCTGCAATTTTGCTCCAAAATACGGGGGATTTCTGCCTTTTTGCCCGAAAATAAGAAGAATGCATTACTTTTTCCCATAAAAAAGGGAAATTTCTTTATTTTTGCTCCAAAATAAGGGAAATTTCTGCTTTTTTGCCTCTAAATAATTGGAATTTCTGTCTTCTTTCCCCAAAACAAAGGGAATTCCTGTCTTTTTTGCCCCAAAATAAGGAAAATTTCTTACTTATGACCCTGAAATAAGTGAAATTTCTGCAATTTGGCCCCAAAATAAAAGAAATTTTTGCCTTTTTGCCCCCAAATAAGGGGAATTTCAGCCTTTTTACCTAAAAATAAGGGGAATTTCTGCATTTTTGCCACAAAATATTAGGAATTTCTGCCTTTTTGCCCCAAAATAAGAAAATTTCTGCTTTTTTTCCCTGAAATAAGTGAAATTTCTGAAATTTTGCCCCAAAATAAGTGAAATTTCTGCAATTTTGCCCCAAATTAAGGGAAATTTCTGGAATTTTGCCCCAAAATAAGTAGAATTTCCGAGTTTTGCCCCAAAATAAAAAGAATTTCTGTCTTTTTGCCCCAACATATAGGCAATTTCTGACTTTGTGCCCCACAATTAGGGGAATTTCTGCAATTTTGCTCCAAAATACGGGGAATTTCTGCCTTTTTGCCCAAAAATAAGAAGAATGCATAACTTTTTTCCTTAAAAAAGGGAAATTTCTTATTTTTGCTTCAAAATAAGGGGAATTTCTGCATTTTGCCTCTAAAAATGTGGAATTTCTGTCTTTTTTACCCAAAACAAAGGGAATTTCTGTCTTCTTTGCCCCAAAATAAGGAAAAATTCTGACTTATTACAATGAAGTAAGTGAAATTTCTGCAATTTTGCCCCAAAATAAGGGAAATTTCTGCCTTTTTGCTCCCAAATAAGGGGAATTTCAGCCTTTTTACCTTGAAATAAGGGGAATTTCTGCAATTTTACACAAAAATAAGTGAAATTTCTGCAGTTTTGCCCTAAAAGAAGAAAAATTTCTGGAATTTTGCCCCACAATAAGTGGAATTTCTGAGTTTTGCCTCAAAATAAGGAGAATTTCTGTTTTTTGCCACAACATATAGAGAATTTCTGCCTTTTTGCCCCACAATTAGGGGAATTTCTGCAATTTTTCTCCAAAATACGGGGAATTTCTGCCTTTTTGCCCGAAAATAAGAAGAATGCATACCTTTTTGCCATAACAAAGGGAAATTTCTTCATTTTTGCTCCAAAATAAGGGGAATTTCTGCATTTTTGCCTGTAAATAAGTGGAATTTCTGTCTCTTTTCCCCAAAACAAAGGGAATTTCTATTTTTTGCCCCAAAATAAAGAAAATTTCTGACTTATTACCCTGAAATAAGTGAAATTTCTGCAATTTTGCCCCAAAATAAGGGAAATTTCTGCATTTTTGCCACAAAATAAGGGGAATTTCTGTCTTTTTGCCCCAAAATAAGGGAAATTTCAGCCTTTTTACCTGATAATAAGGGTAATCTCTGCTTTTTGCCCTAAAATATGGGGAATTTCTGTATTTTGCCCCAAAACAAAGAAAATTTCTGCAATTTTGTATCAAAATACAAGCAATTTCTGCCTTTTTGCCCCCAAATAAGGGAAATTTCAGCCTTTTTACCTCGAAATAAGGGGAATTTCTGAATTTTTGCCACAAAATATTAGGAATTTCTGCATTTTGCCCCAAAATAAGGAAAATTTCTGCCTTTTTTCCCTGAAATAAGTGAAATTTCTGCAATTGTGCCCCAAAATAAGTGAAATTTCTGCAATTTTGCCCCAAAATAAGTGAAATTTCTGCAATTTTGCCCCAAATTATAGGAAATTTCTGGAATTTACCCAAAATTAAGTGGAATTTCTGAGTTTTGCCCCAAAATAAGGAGAATTTCTGTATTTTTGCCCCAACATATAGAGAATTTCTGCCTTTTTGCCCCACAATTAGGGGAATTTCTGCAATTTTGCTCCAAAATACGGGGAATTTCTGCATTTTTGCCCGAAAATAAGAAGAATGCATATCTTTTTGCCATAAAATGGAAATGTCTTCATTTTTGCTCCAATATAAGGAAAATTTTCACTTTTTTGCCTCTAAATAAGTGGAATTTCTGTCTTTTTCCCCCAAAACAAAGGGAATTTCTGTCTTTTTTGCCCCAAAATAAGGAAAAATTCTGACTTATTACCCTGAAGTAAGTGAAATTTCTGCAATTTTGCCACAAAATAAGGGAAATTTCTGCCTTTTTGCCCCCAAATAAGGGGAATTTCAGCTTTTTTACCTCGAAATAAGGGGAATTTCTGCATTTTTGCCACAAAATATTAGGAATTTCCGGCATTTTTGCCCCAAAATAAGGAAAATTTCTGCCTTTTTTCCCCGAAATAAGTGAAATTTCTGTAATTTTGCCCCAAAATAAGTGAAATTTCTGCAATTTTGCCCCAAAATAAGTGAAATTTCTGCAATTTTACCCCAATATATGGGAAATTTCTGGAATTTTGCCCCAAAATAAGTGGAATTTCTGTGTTTTGCCCCAAAATAAGGAGAATTTCTGTATTTTTACCCCAACATATTGGGAATTTCTGCATTTTTGCCCCACAATTAGGGGAATTTCTGCAATTTTGCTCCAAAATATGGGGGATTTCTGCCTTTTTGCCCGAAAATAAGAAGAATGCATTACTTTTTCCCATAAAAAAGGGAAATTTCTTTATTTTTGCTCCAAAATAAGAAAAATTTCTGCTTTTTTGCCTCTAAATAATTGTAATTTCTGTCTTCTTTCCCCAAACAAAGGGAATTCCTGTCTTTTTTGCCCCAAAATAAGGAAAATTTCTTACTTATGACCCTGAAATAAGTGAAATTTCTGCAATTTTGCCCCCAAATAAAGGAAATTTTTGCCTTTTTGCCCCCAAATAAGGGGAATTTCAGCCTTTTTACCTAAAAATAAGGGGAATTTCTGCATTTTTGCGACAAAATATTAGGAATTTCTGCCTTTTTGCCCCAAAATAAGAAAATTTCTGCTTTTTTTCCCTGAAATAAGTGAAATTTCTGCAATTTTGCCCCAAAATAAGTGAAATTTCTGCAATTTTGCCCCAAATTAAGGGAAATTTCTGGAATTTTGCCCCAAAATAAGTAGAATTTCTGAGTTTTGCCCCAAAATAAAAAGAATTTCTGTCTTTTTGCCCCAACATATAGGCAATTTCTGACTTTGTGCCCCACAATTAGGGGAATTTCTGCAATTTTGCTCCAAAATACGGGGAATTTCTGCCTTTTTGCCCAAAAATAAGAAGAATGCATAACTTTTTTCCTTAAAAAAGGGAAATTTCTTATTTTTGCTCAAAAATAAGGGGAATTTCTGCATTTTGCCTCTAAAAATGTGGAATTTCTGTCTTTTTTACCCAAAACAAAGGGAATTTCTGTCTTCTTTGCCCCAAAATAAGGAAAAATTCTGACTTATTACAATGAAGTAAGTGAAATTTCTGCAATTTTGCCCCAAAATAAGGGAAATTTCTGTTTTTTTGCCCCCAAATAAGGGGAATTTCAGCCTTTTTACCTTGAAATAAGGGGAATTTCTGCATTTTTGCAACAAAATATTAGGAATTACTGCCGTTTTGCCCCTAAATAAGGAAAATTTCTGCCTTTTTTCCCTGAAATAAGTGAAATTTCTTCAATTTTGCCTCCAAATAAGTGAAATTTCTGCAATTTTACACAAAAATAAGTGAAATTTCTGCAGTTTTGCCCTAAAAGAAGAAAAATTTCTGGAATTTTGCCCCAAAATAAGTGGAATTTCTGAATTTTGCCCCAAAATAAGGAGAATTTCTGTTTTTTGCCACAACATATAGAGAATTTCTGCCTTTTTGCCCCACAATTAGGGGAATTTCTGCAATTTTTCTCCAAAATACGGGGAATTTCTGCCTTTTTGCCCGAAAATAAGAAGAATGCATACCTTTTTGCCATAACAAAGGGAAATTTCTTAATTTTTGCTCCAAAATAAGGGGAATTTCTGCATTTTTGCCTGTAAATAAGTGGAATTTCTGTCTCTTTTCCCCAAAACAAAGGGAATTTCTCTCATTTTGCCCCAAAATAAAGAAAATTTCTGACTTATTACCCTGAAATAAGTGAAATTTCTGCAATTTTGCCCTAAAATAAGGGAAATTTCTGCATTTTTGCCACAAAATAAAGGGAATTTCTGTCTTTTTGCCCCAAAATAAGGGAAATTTCAGCCTTTTTACCTGATAATAAGGGTAATCTCTGCTTTTTGCCCTAATATATGGGGAATTTCTGTATTTTGCCCCAAAATAAAGAAAATTTCTGCAATTTTGTACCAAAATAAAAGCAATTTCTGCCTTTTTGCCCCCAAATAAGGGGAATTTCAGCCTTTTTACCTAGAAATAAGGGGAATTTCTGCATTTTTGCCACAAAATATTAGGAATTTCTGCCTTTTTACCCCAAAATAAGGAAAATTTCTGCCTTTTTACCCTGAAATAAGTGAAATTTCTGCAATTGTGCCCCAAAATAAGTGAAATTTCTGCAATTTTGCCCCAAAATAAGTGAAATTTCTGCAATTTTGCCCCAAAATATAGGAAATTTCTGGAATTTGCCCCAAATTAAGTGGAATTTCTGAGTTTTGCCCCAAAATAAGGAGAATTTCTGTCTTTTTGCCCCAACATATAGAGAATTTCTGCCTTTTTGCCCCACAATTAGGGGAATTTCTGCAATTTTGCTCCAAAATACGGGGAATTTCTGCATTTTTGCCCGAAATAAGAAGAATGCATATCTTTTTGCCATAAAATGGAAATGTCTTCATTTTTGCTCCAAAATAAGGGGAATTTCCACATTTTTGCCTCTAAATAAGTGGAATTTCTGTCTTTTTCCCCCCAAACAAAGGGAATTTCTGTCTTTTTTGCCCCAAAATAAGGAAAAATTGACTTATTACCCTGAAGTAAGTGAAATTTCTGAAATTTTGCCACAAAATAAGGGAAATTCCTGCTTTTTGCCCCCAAATAAGGGGAATTTCAGCCTTTTACCTCAAAATAAGGGGAATTTCTGCATTTTTGCCCCCAAGTAAGGGAAATTTCAGTCTTTTTACCTCAAAATAAAAGAAATTTCTGCATTTTTGCCACAAAATATTAGGAATTTCTGCCTTTTTGCCCCAGAATAAGAAAATTTCTGCTTTTTTTCCCTGAAATAAGTGAAATTTCTGCAATTTTGCCCCAAAATATGTGAAATTTCTGCAATTTTGCCACAAAATAAGGGAAATTTCTGCCTTTTTGCCCCCAAATAAGGGGAATTTCAGCCTTTTTACCTTGAAATAAGGGGAATTTCTGCATTTTGCCACAAAATATTAGGAATTTCCGGCTTTTTTGCCCCAAAATAAGGAAAATTTCTGCCTTTTTTCCCTAAAATAAGTAAAATTTCTGTAATTTTGCCCCAAAATAAGTGAAATTTCTGCAATTTTGCCCCAAAATAACTGAAATTTCTGCAATTTTGCCTCAATATATGGGAAATTTCTGGAATTTTGCCCCAAAATAAGTGGAATTTCTGTGTTTTGCCCCAAAATAAGGAGAATTTCTGTATTTTTGCCCCTATATATAGGGAATTTCTGCATTTTTGCCCCACAATTAGGGGAATTTCTGCAATTTTGCTCCAAAATACGGGGGATTTCTGCATTTTTGCCCGAAAATAAGAAGAATGCATTACTTTTTCCCATAAAAAAGGGAAATTTCTTTATTTTTGCTCCAAAATAAGGGAAATTTCTGCTTTTTTGCCTCTAAATAATTGGAATTTCTGTCTTCTTTCCCCAAAACAAAGGGAATTCCTGTCTTTATTGCCCCAAAATAAGGAAAATTTCTTACTTATGACCCTGAAATAAGTGAAATTTCTGCAATTTTGCCCCAAAATAAAGGAAATTTTTGCCTTTTTGCCCCCAAATAAATGGAATTTCAGCCTTTTTACCTAAAAATAAGGGGAATTTCTGCATTTTTGCCACAAAATATTAGGAATTTCTGCCTTTTTGCCCCCAAATAAGAAAATTTCTGCTTTTTTTCCCTGAAATAAGTGAAATTTCTGCAATTTTGCCCCAAATTAAGGGAAATTTCTGGAATTTTTCCCCAAAATAAGTAGAATTTCTGAGTTTTGCCCCAAAATAAAAAGAATTTCTGTCTTTTTGCCCCAACATATAGGCAATTTCTGACTTTGTGCCCCACAATTAGGGGAATTTCTGCAATTTTGCTCCAAAATACGGGGAATTTCTGCCTTTTTGCCCAAAAATAAGAAGAATGCATAACTTTTTTCCTTAAAAAAGGGAAATTTCTTATTTTTGCTCCAAAATAAAGGGAATTTCTGCATTTTGCCTCTAAAAATGTGGAATTTCTGTCTTTTTTACCCAAAACAAAGGGAATTTCTGTCTTCTTTGCCCCAAAATAAGGAAAAATTCTGACTTATTACAATGAAGTAAGTGAAATTTCTGCAATTTTGCCCCAAAATAAGGGAAATTTCTGCCTTTTTGCCCCCAAATAAGGGGAATTTCAGCCTTTTTACCTTGAAATAAGGGGAATTTCTGCATTTTTGCAACAAAATATTAGGAATTACTGCCGTTTTGCCCCAAAATAAGGAAAATGTCTGCCTTTTTTCCCTGAAATAAGTGAAATTTCTTCAATTTTGCCTCCAAATAAGTGAAATTTCTGCAATTTTACACAAAAATAAGTGAAATTTCTGCAGTTTTGCCCTAAAAGAAGAAAAATTTCTGGAATTTTGCCCCAAAATAAGTGGAATTTCTGAGTTTTGCCCCAAAATAAGGAGAATTTCTGTTTTTTGCCACAACATATAGAGAATTTCTGCCTTTTTGCCCCACAATTAGGGGAATTTCTGCAATTTTTCTCCAAAATACGGGGAATTTCTGCCTTTTTGCCCGAAAATAAGAAGAATGCATACCTTTTTGCCATAACAAAGGGAAATTTCTTAATTTTTGCTCCAAAATAAAGGGAATTTCTGCATTTTTGCCTGTAAGTAAGTGGAATTTCTGTCTCTTTTCCCCAAAACAAAGGGAATTTCTCTCTTTTTTGCCCCAAAATAAAGAAAATTTCTGACTTATTACCCTGAAATAAGTGAAATTTCTGCAATTTTGCCCCAAAATAAGGGAAATTTCTGCATTTTTGCCACAAAATAAGGGGAATTTCTGTCTTTTTGCCCCAAAATAAGGGAAATTTCAGCCTTTTTACCTGATAATAAGGGTAATCTCTGCTTTTTGCCCTAAAATATGGGGAATTTCTGTATTTTGCCCCAAAACAAAGAAAATTTCTGCAATTTTGTATCAAAATACAAGCAATTTCTGCCTTTTTGCCCCCAAATAAGGGAAATTTCAGCCTTTTTACCTCGAAATAAGGGGAATTTCTGAATTTTTGCCACAAAATATTAGGAATTTCTGCATTTTGCCCCAAAATAAGGAAAATTTCTGCCTTTTTTCCCTGAAATAAGTGAAATTTCTGCAATTGTGCCCCAAAATAAGTGAAATTTCTGCAATTTTGCCCCAAAATAAGTGAAATTTCTGCAATTTTGCCCCAAATTATAAGAAATTTCTGGAATTTACCCAAAATTAAGTGGAATTTCTGAGTTTTGCCCCAAAATAAGGAGAATTTCTGTATTTTTGCCCCAACATATAGAGAATTTCTGCCTTTTTGCCCCACAATTAGGGGAATTTCTGCAATTTTGCTCCAAAATACGGGGAATTTCTGCATTTTTGCCCGAAAATAAGAAGAATGCATATCTTTTTGCCATAAAATGGAAATGTCTTCATTTTTGCTCCAATATAAGGGGAATTTTCACTTTTTTGCCTCTAAATAAGTGGAATTTCTGTCTTTTTCCCCCAAAACAAAGGGAATTTCTGTATTTTTTGCCCCAAAATAAGGAAAAATTCTGACTTATTACCCTGAAGTAAGTGAAATTTCTGCAATTTTGCCACAAAATAAGGGAAATTTCTGCCTTTTTGCCCCCAAATAAGGGGAATTTCAGCCTTTTTACCTCAAAATAAAAGAAATTTCTGCATTTTTGCCACAAAATATTAGGAATTTCTGCCTTTTTGCCCCAGAATAAGAAAATTTCTGCTTTTTTTCCCTGAAATAAGTGAAATTTCTGCAATTTTGCCCCAAAATATGTGAAATTTCTGCAATTTTGCCACAAAATAAGGGAAATTTCTGCCTTTTTGCCCCCAAATAAGGGGAATTTCAGCCTTTTTACCTTGAAATAAGGGGAATTTCTGCATTTTGCCACAAAATATTAGGAATTTCCGGCTTTTTTGCCCCAAAATAAGGAAAATTTCTGCCTTTTTTCCCTAAAATAAGTAAAATTTCTGTAATTTTGCCCCAAAATAAGTGAAATTTCTGCAATTTTGCCCCAAAATAACTGAAATTTCTGCAATTTTGCCTCAATATATGGGAAATTTCTGGAATTTTGCCCCAAAATAAGTGGAATTTCTGTGTTTTGCCCCAAAATAAGGAGAATTTCTGTATTTTTGCCCCTATATATAGGGAATTTCTGCATTTTTGCCCCACAATTAGGGGAATTTCTGCAATTTTGCTCCAAAATACGGGGGATTTCTGCATTTTTGCCCGAAAATAAGAAGAATGCATTACTTTTTCCCATAAAAAAGGGAAATTTCTTTATTTTTGCTCCAAAATAAGGGAAATTTCTGCTTTTTTGCCTCTAAATAATTCGAATTTCTGTCTTCTTTCCCCAAAACAAAGGGAATTCCTGTCTTTTTTGCCCCAAAATAAGGAAAATTTCTTACTTATGACCCTGAAATAAGTGAAATTTCTGCAATTTTGCCCCAAAATAAAGGAAATTTTTGCCTTTTTGCCCCCAAATAAGGGGAATTTCAGCCTTTTTACCTAAAAATAAGGGGAATTTCTGCATTTTTGCCACAAAATATTAGGAATTTCTGCCTTTTTGCCCCCAAATAAGAAAATTTCTGCTTTTTTTCCCTGAAATAAGTGAAATTTCTGTAATTTTGCCCCAAAATAAGTGAAATTTCTGCAATTTTGCCCCGAAATAACTGAAATTTCTGCAATTTTGCCTCAATATATGGGAAATTTCTGGAATTTTGCCCCAAAATAAGTGGAATTTCTGTGTTTTGCCCCAAAATAAGGAGAATTTCTGTATTTTTGCCCCAACATAGAGGGAATTTCTGCATTTTTGCCCCACAATTAGGGGAATTTCTGCAATTTTGCTCCAAAATACGGGGGATTTCTGCCTTTTTGCCCGAAAATAAGAAGAATGCATTACTTTTTCCCATAAAAAGGGGAAATTTCTTTATTTTTGCTTCAAAATAAGGGAAATTTCTGCTTTTTTGCCTCTAAATAATTGGAATTTCTGTCTTCTTTCCCCAAAACAAAGGGAATTTTTGTCTTTTTTGCCCCAAAATAAGGAAAATTTCTTACTTATGACCCTGAAATAAGTGAAATTTCTGCAATTTTGCCCCAAAATAAGGGAAATTTCTTCCTTTTTGCTCCCAAATAAGGGGAATTTCAGCCTTTTTACCTTGAAATAAGGGGAATTTCTGCAATTTTACACAAAAATAAGTGAAATTTCTGCAGTTTTGCCCTAAAAGAAGAAAAATTTCTGGAATTTTGCCCCACAATAAGTGGAATTTCTGAGTTTTGCCCCAAAGTAAGGAGAATTTCTGTTTTTTGCCACAACATATAGAGAATTTCTGCCTTTTTGCCCCACAATTAGGGGAATTTCTGCAATTTTTCTCCAAAATACGGGGAATTTCTGCCTTTTTGCCCGAAAATAAGAAGAATGCATACCTTTTTGCCATAACAAAGGGAAATTTCTTCATTTTTGCTCCAAAATAAGGGGAATTTCTGCATTTTTGCCTGTAAATAAGTGGAATTTCTGTCTCTTTTCCCCAAAACAAAGGGAATTTCTCTCTTTTTTGCCCCAAAATAAAGAAAATTTCTGCCTTATTACCCTGAAATAAGTGAAATTTCTGCAATTTTGCCCCAAAATAAGGGAAATTTCTGCATTTTTGCCACAAAATAAGGGGAATTTCTGTCTTTTTGCCCCAAAATAAGGGAAATTTCAGCCTTTTTACCTGATAATAAGGGTAATCTCTGCTTTTTGCCCTAAAATATGGGGAATTTCTGTATTTTGCCCCAAAATAAAGAAAATTTCTGCAATTTTGTACCAAAATACAAGCAATTTCTGCCTTTTTAGCCCCGAAATAAGGGGAATTTCAGCCTTTTTACCTCGAAATAAGAGGAATTTCTGCATTTTTGCCACAAAATATTAGGAATTTCTGCATTTTGCCCCAAAATAAGGAAAATTTCTGCCTTTTTTCCCTGAAATAAGTGAAATTTCTGCAATTGTGCCCCAAAATAAGTGAAATTTCATCAATTTTGCCCCAAAATAAGTGAAATTTCTGCAATTTTGCCCCAAATTATAGGAAATTTCTGGAATTTGCCCAAAATTAAGTGGAATTTCTGAGTTTTGCCCCAAAATAAGGAGAATTTCTGTCTTTTTGCCCCAACATATAGAGAATTTCTGCATTTTTGCCGCACAATTAGGGGAATTTCTGCAATTTTCCTCCAAAATACGGGGAATTTCTGCATTTTTGCCCGAAAATAAGAAGAATGCATATCTTTTTGCCATAAAATGGAAATGTCTTCATTTTTGCTCCAATATAAGGGGAATTTCCACTTTTTTGCCTCTAAATAAATGGAATTTCTGTCTTTTTCCCCCAAAACAAAGGGAATTTCTGTCTTTTTTGCCCCAAAATAAGGAACAATTCTGACTTATTACCCTGAAGTAAGTGAAATTTCTGCAATTTTGCCACAAAATAAGGGAAATTTCTGCCTTTTTGCCCCCAAATAAGGGGAATTTCAGCCTTTTTACCTCGAAATAAGGGAAATTTCTGCATTTTTGCCACAAAATATTAGGAATTTCCGGCTTTTTTGCCCCAAAATAAAGAAAATTTCTGCCTTTTTTCCCCGAAATAAGTGAAATTTCTTTAATTTTGCCCCAAAATAAGTGAAATTTCTGCAATTTTGTCCCAAAATAAGTGAAATTTCTGCAATTTTACCCCAATATATGGGAAATTTCTGGAATTTTGCCCCAAAATAAGTGGAATTTCTGTATTTTTCCCTAAAATAAGGAGAATTTCTGTATTTTTGCCCCAACATATAGGGAATTTCTGATTTTTTGCCCCACAATTAGGGGAATTTCTGCAAATTTGCTCTAAAATATGGGGGATTTCTGCCTTTTTGCCTGAAAATAAGAAGAATGCATTACTTTTTCCCATAAAAAAAGGGAAATTTCTTTATTTTTGCTCCAAAATAAGGGAAATTTCTGCTTTTTTGCCTCTAAATAATTGTAATTTCTGTCTTCTTTCCCCAAAACAAAGGGAATTCCTGTCTTTTTTGCCCCAAAATAAGGAAAATTTCTTACTTATGACCCTGAAATAAGTGAAATTTCTGCAATTTTGCCCCAAAATAAAGGAAATTTTTGCCTTTTTGCCCCCAAATAAGGGGAATTTCAGCCTTTTTACCTAAAAATAAGGGGAATTTCTGCATTTTTGCCACAAAATATTAGGAATTTCTGCCTTTTTGCCCCAAAATAAGAAAATTTCTGCTTTTTTCCCTGAAATAAGTGAAATTTCTGCAATTTTGCCCCAAAATAAGTAAAATTTCTGCAATTTTGCCCCAAATTAAGGGAAATTTCTGGAATTTTCCCCAAAATAAGTAGAATTTCTGAGTTTTGCCCCAAAATAAAAAGAATTTCTGTCTTTTTGCCCCAACATATAGGCAATTTCTGACTTTGTGCCCCACAATTAGGGGAATTTCTGCAATTTTGCTCCAAAATACGGGGAATTTCTGCCTTTTTGCCCAAAAATAAGAAGAATGCATAACTTTTTTCCTTAAAAAAGGGAAATTTCTTATTTTTGCTCCAAAATAAGGGGAATTTCTGCATTTTGCCTCTAAAAATGTGGAATTTCTGTCTTTTTTACCCAAAACAAAGGGAATTTCTGTCTTCTTTGCCCCAAAATAAGGAAAAATTCTGACTTATTACAATGAAGTAAGTGAAATTTCTGCAATTTTGCCCCAAAATAAGGGAAATTTCTGCCTTTTTGCCTCCAAATAAGGGGAATTTCAGCCTTTTTACCTTGAAATAAGGGGAATTTCTGCATTTTTGCAACAAAATATTAGGAATTACTGCCGTTTTGCCCCAAAATAAGGAAAATGTCTGCCTTTTTTCCCTGAAATAAGTGAAATTTCTGCAATTTTGCCTCCAAATAAGTGAAATTTCTGCAATTTTACACAAAAATAAGTGAAATTTCTGCAGTTTTGCCCTAAAAGAAGAAAAATTTCTGGAATTTTGCCCCAAAATAAGTGGAATTTCTGAGTTTTGCCCCAAAATAAGGAGAATTTCTGTTTTTTGCCACAACATATAGAGAATTTCTGCCTTTTTGCCCCACAATTAGGGGAATTTCTGCAATTTTGCTCCAAAATACGGGGAATTTCTGCCTTTTTGCCCGAAAATAAGAAGAATGCATACTTTTTTGCCATAACAAAGGAAAATTTCTTAATTTTTGCTCCAAAATAAGGGGAATTTCTGCATTTTTGCCTGTAAATAAGTGGAATTTCTGTCTCTTTTCCCCAAAACAAAGGGAATTCCTCTCTTTTTTGCCCCAAAATAAGGAAAATTTCTGACTTATTACCCTGAAATAAGTGAAATTTCTGCAATTTTGCCCCAAAATAAGGGAAATTTCTGCATTTTTGCCACAAAATAAGGGGAATTTCTGTCTTTTTGCCCCAAAATAAGAAAAATTTCAGCCTTTTTACCTGATAATAAGGGTAATCTCTGCTTTTTGCCCTAAAATATGGGAAATTTCTGTATTTTGCCCCAAAATAAAGAAAATTTCTGCAATTTTGTACCAAAATACAAGCAAATTCTGCCATTTTGCCCCCAAATAAGGGGAATTTCAGTCTTTTTACCTCGAAATAAGGGGAATTTCTGCATTTTTGCCACAAAATATTAGGAATTTCTGCCTTTTTACCCCAAAATAAGGAAAATTTCTGCCTTTTTTTCCTGAAATAAGTGAAATTTCTGCAATTGTGCCCCAAAATAAGTGAACTTTCTGCAGTTTTGCCCCAAAATAAGTGAAATTTCTGCAATTTTGCCCCAAAATATAGGAAATTTCTGGAATTTGTCCCAAATTAAGTGGAATTTCTGAGTTTTGCCCCAAAATAAGGAGAATTTCTATCTTTTTGCCCCAACATATAGAGAATTTCTACCTTTTTGCCCCACAATTAGGGGAATTTCTGCAATTTTGCTCCAAAATACGGGGAATTTCTGCATTTTTGCCCGAAAATAAGAAGAATGCATATCTTTTTGCCATAAAATGGAAATGTCTTCATTTTTGCTCCAAAATAAGGGGAATTTCCACTTTTTTGCCTCTAAATAAGTGGAATTTCTGTCTTTTTCCCCCAAAACAAAGGGAATTTCTGTCTTTTTTGCCCCAAAATAAGGAAAAATTCTGACTTATTACCCTGAAGTAAGTGAAATTTCTGCAATTTTGCCACAAAATAAGGGAAATTTCTGCCTTTTTGCCCCCAAATAAGGGGAATTTCAGCCTTTTTACCTCAAAATAAGGGGAATTTCTGCATTTTTGCCCCCAAGTAAGGGGAATTTCAGCCTTTTTACCTCAAAATAAAAGAAATTTCTGCGTTTTTGCCACAAAATATTAGGAATTTCTGCCTTTTTGCCCCAGAATAAGAAAATTTCTGCTTTTTTTCCCTGAAATAAGTGAAATTTCTGCAATTTTGCCCCATAATATGTGAAATTTCTGCAATTTTGCCACAAAATAAGGGAAATTTCTGCCTTTTTGCCCCCAAATAAGGGGAATTTCAGCCTTTTTACCTCGAAATAAGGGGAATTTCTGCATTTTTGCCACAAAATATTAGGAATTTCCGGCTTTTTTGCCCCAAAATAAGGAAAATTTCTGCCTTTTTTCCCTGAAATAAGTAAAATTTCTGTAATTTTGCCCCAAAATAAGTGAAATTTCTGCAATTTTGCCCCAAAATAACTGAAATTTCTGCAATTTTGCCTCAATATATGGGAAATTATTGGAATTTTGCCCCAAAATAAGTGGAATTTCTGTGTTTTGCCCCAAAATAAGGAGAATTTCTGTATTTTTGCCCCAACATATAGGGAATTTCTGCATTTTTGCCCCACAATTAGGGGAATTTCTGCAATTTTGCTCCAAAATACGGGGGATTTCTGCCTTTTTGCCCGAAAATAAGAAGAATGCATTACTTTTTCCCATAAAAAGGGGAAATTTCTTTATTTTTGCTTCAAAATAAGGGAAATTTCTGCTTTTTTGCCTCTAAATAATTGGAATTTCTGTCTTCTTTTCCCAAAACAAAGGGAATTTTTGTCTTTTTTGCCCCAAAATAAGGAAAATTTCTTACTTATGACCCTGAAATAAGTGAAATTTCTGCAATTTTGCCCCAAAATAAAGGAAATTTTTGCCTTTTTGCCCCCAAATAAGGGGAATTTCAGCCTTTTTACCTAAAAATAAGGGGAATTTCTGCATTTTTGCCACAAAATATTAGGAATTTCTGCCTTTTTGCCCCAAAATAAGAAAATTTCTGCTTTTTTTCTCTGAAATAAGTGAAATTTCTGAAATTTTGCCCCAAAATAAGTGAAATTTCTGCAATTTTAACCCAATATATGGGAAATTTCTGGAATTTTGCCCCAAAATAAGTGGAATTTCTGTGTTTTGCCCCAAAATAAGGAGAATTTCTGTATTTTTGCCCCAACATATAAAGAATTTCTGCATTTTTGCCCCACAATTAGGTAAATATCTGCAATTTTGCTCCAAAATATGGGGGATTTCTGCCTTTTTGCCCGAAAATAAGAAGAATGCATTACTTTTTCCCATAAAAAAAGGGAAATTTCTTTATTTTTGCTCCAAAATAAGGGAAATTTCTGCTTTTTTGCCTCTAAATAATTGTAATTTCTGTCTTCTTTCCCCAAAACAAAGGGAATTCCTGTCTTTTTTGCCCCAAAATAAGGAAAATTTCTTACTTATGACCCTGAAATAAGTGAAATTTCTGCAATTTTGCCCCAAAATAAAGGAAATTTTTGCCTTTTTGCCCCCAAATAAGGGGAATTTCAGCCTTTTTACCTAAAAATAAGGGGAATTTCTGCATTTTTGCCACAAAATATTAGGAATTTCTGCCTTTTTGCCCCAAAATAAAAAATTTCTGCTTTTTTCCCTGAAATAAGTGAAATTTCTGCAATTTTGCCCCAAAATAAGTGAAATTTCTGCAATTTTGCCCCAAATTAAGGGAAATTTCTGGAATTTTGCCCCAAAATAAGTAGAATTTCTGAGTTTTGCCCCAAAATAAAAAGAATTTCTGTCTTTTTGCCCCAACATATAGGCAATTTCTGACTTTGTGCCCCACAATTAGGGGAATTTCTGCAATTTTGCTCCAAAATACGGGGAATTTCTGCCTTTTTGCCCAAAAATAAGAAGAATGCATAACTTTTTTCCTTAAAAAAGGGAAATTTCTTATTTTTGCTCCAAAATAAGGGGAATTTCTGCATTTTGCCTCTAAAAATGTGGAATTTCTGTCTTTTTTACCCAAAACAAAGGGAATTTCTGTCTTCTTTGCCCCAAAATAAGGCAAAATTCTGACTTATTACAATGAAGTAAGTGAAATTTCTGCAATTTTGCCCCAAAATAAGGGAAATTTCTGCCTTTTTGCCCCCAAATAAGGGGAATTTCAGCCTTTTTACCTTGAAATAAGGGGAATTTCTGCATTTTTGCAACAAAATATTAGGAATTACTGCCGTTTTGCCCCAAAATAAGGAAAATTTCTGCCTTTTTTCCCTGAAATAAGTGAAATTTCTGCAATTTTGCCTCCAAATAAGTGAAATTTCTGCAATTTTACACAAAAATAAGTGAAATTTCTGCAGTTTTGCCCTAAAAGAAGAAAAATTTCTGGAATTTTGCCCCAAAATAAGTGGAATTTCTGAGTTTTGCCCCAAAATAAGGAGAATTTCTGTTTTTTGCCACAACATATAGAGAATTTCTGCCTTTTTGCCCCACAATTAGGGGAATTTCTGCAATTTTGCTCCAAAATACGGGGAATTTCTGCCTTTTTGCCCGAAAATAAGAAGAATGCATACCTTTTTGCCATAACAAAGGGAAATTTCTTAATTTTTGCTCCAAAATAAGGGGAATTTCTGCATTTTTGCCTGTAAATAAGTGGAATTTCTGTCTCTTTTCCCCAAAACAAAGGGAATTTCTCTCATTTTGCCCCAAAATAAAGAAAATTTCTGACTTATTACCCTGAAATAAGTGAAATTTCTGCAATTTTGCCCCAAAATAAGGGAAATTTCTGCATTTTTGCCACAAAATAAGGGGAATTTCTGTCTTTTTGCCCCAAAATAAGGGAAATTTCAGCCTTTTTACCTGATAATAAGGGTAATCTCTGCTTTTTGCCCTAAAATATGGGGAATTTCTGTATTTTGCCCCAAAATAAAGAAAATTTCTGCAATTTTGTACCAAAATACAAGCAAATTCTGCCTTTTTGCCCCCAAATAAGGGGAATTTCAGCCTTTTTACCTCGAAATAAGGGGAATTTCTGCATTTTTGCCACAAAATATTAGGAATTTCTGCCTTTTTACCCCAAAATAAGGAAAATTTCTGCCTTTTTTCCCTGAAATAAGTGAAATTTCTGCAATTGTGCTCCAAAATAAGTGAAATTTCTGCAATTTTGCCCCAAAATAAGTGAAATTTCTGCAATTTTGCCCCAAAATATAGGAAATTTCTGGAATTTGCCCCAAATTAAGTGGAATTTCTGAGTTTTGCCCCAAAATAAGGAGAATTTCTGTCTTTTTGCCCCAACATATAGAGAATTTCTGCCTTTTTGCCCCACAATTAGGGGAATTTCTGCAATTTTGCTCCAAAATACGGGGAATTTCTGCAGTTTTGCCCGAAAATAAGAAGAATGCATATCTTTTTGCCATAAAATGGAAATGTCTTCATTTTTGCTCCAAAATAAGGGGAATTTCCACTTTTTTGCCTCTAAATAAGTGGAATTTCTGTCTTTTTCCCCCAAAACAAAGGGAATTTCTGTCTTTTTTGCTCCAAATTAAGGAAAAATTCTGACTTATTACCCTGAAGTAAGTGAAATTTCTGCAATTTTGCCACAAAATAAGGGAAATTTCTGCCTTTTTGCCACCAAATAAGGGGAATTTCAGCCTTTTTACCTCAAAATAAGGGGAATTTCTGCATTTTTGCCCCCAAGTAAAAGGAATTTCAGCCTTTTTACCTCAAAATAAAAGAAATTTCTGCATTTTTGCCACAAAATATTAGGAATTTCTGCCTTTTTGCCCCAGAATAAGAAAATTTCTGCTTTTTTTCCCTGAAATAAGTGAAATTTCTGCAATTTTGCCCCAAAATATGTGAAATTTCTGCAATTTTGCCACAAAATAAGGGAAATTTCTGCAATTTTGCCCCAAAATATAGGAAATTTCTGGAATTTGCGCCAAATTAAGTGGAATTTCTAAGTTTTGCCCCAAAATAAGGAGAATTTCTGTCTTTTTGCCCCTACATATAGAGAATTTCTGCCTTTTTGCCCCACAATTAGGGGAATTTCTGCAATTTTGCTCCAAAATACGGGGAATTTCTGCATTTTTGCCCGAAAATAAGAAGAATGCATATCTTTTTTGCCATAAAATGGAAATGTCTTCATTTTTGCTCCAAAATAAGGGGAATTTCCACTTTTTTGCCTCTAAATAAGTGGAATTTCTGTCTTTTTCCCCCAAAACAAAGGGAATTTCTGTCTTTTTTGCCCCAAAATAAGGAAAAATTCTGACTTATTACCCTGAAGTAAGTGAAATTTCTGCAATTTTGCCACAAAATAAGGGAAATTTCTGCCTTTTTGCCCCAAATAAGGGGAATTTCAGCCTTTTTACCTCAAAATAAGGGGAATTTCTGCATTTTTGTTCCCAAGTAAGGGGAATTTCAGCCTTTTTACCTCAAAATAAAAGAAATTTCTGCATTTTTGCCACAAAATATTAGGAATATCTGCCTTTTTGCCCCAGAATAAGAAAATTTCTGCTTTTTTTCCTGAAATAAGTGAAATTTCTGCAATTTTGCCCCAAAATATGTGAAATTTCTGCAATTTTGCCACAAAATAAGGGAAATTTCTGCCTTTTTGCCCCCAAATAAGGGGAATTTCAGCCTTTTTACCTTGAAATAAGGGGAATTTCTGCATTTTTGTTACAAAATATTAGGAATTTCCGGCTTTTTTGCCCCAAAATAAGGAAAATTTCTGCCTTTTTTCCCTAAAATAAGTAAAATTTCTATAATTTTGCCCCAAAATAAGTGAAATTTCTGCAATTTTGCCCCAAAATAACTGAAATGTCTGCAATTTTGCCTCAATATATGGGAAATTTCTGGAATTTTGCCCCAAAATAAGTGGAATTTCTGTGTTTTGCCCCAAAATAAGGAGAATTTCTGCATTTTTGACCCACAATTAGGGGAATTTCTGCAATTTTGCTCCAAAATACGGGGGATTTCTGCCTTTTTGCCCGAAAATAAGAAGAATGCATTACTTTTTCCCATAAAAAAGGGAAATTTCTTTATTTTTGCTCCAAAATAAGGGAAATTTCTGCTTTTTTGCCTCTAAATAATTGGAATTTCTGTCTTCTTTCCCCAAAACAAAGGGAATTCCTGTCTTTTTTGCCCCAAAATAAGGAAAATTTCTTACTTATGACCCTGAAATAAGTGAAATTTCTGCAATTTTGCCCCAAAATAAAGGAAATTTTTGCCTTTTTGCCCCCAAATAAGGTGAATTTCAGCATTTTTACCTAAAAATAAGGGGAATTTCTGCATTTTTGCCACAAAATATTAGGAATTTCTGCCTTTTTGCCCCAAAAAAAGGAAATTTCTGCTTTTTTTTCCTGAAATAAGTGAAATTTCTGAAATTTTGCCCCAAAATAAGTGAAATTTCTGCAATTTAGCCCCAAATTAAGGGAAATTTCTGGAATTTTGCCTCAAAATAAGTAGAATTTCCGAGTTTTGCCCCAAAATAAAAAGAATTTCTGTCTTTTTGCCCCAACATATAGGCAATTTCAGACTTTGTGCCCCACAATTAGGGGAATTTCTGCAATTTTGCTCCAAAATACGGGGAATTTCTGCCTTTTTGCCCAAAAATAAGAAGAATGCATAACTTTTTTCCTTAAAAAAGGGAAATTTCTTATTTTTGCTCCAAAATAAGGGGAATTTCTGCATTTTGCCTCTAAAAATGTGGAATTTCTGTCTTTTTTACCCAAAACAAAGGGAATTTCTGTCTTCTTTGCCCCAAAGTAAGGAAAAATTCTGACTTATTACAATGAAGTATGTGAAATTTCTGCAATTTTGCCCCAAAATAAGGGAAATTTCTGCCTTTTTGCTCCCAAATAAGGGGAATTTCAGCCTTTTTACCTTGAAATAAGGGGAATTTCTGCAATTTTACACAAAAATAAGTGAAATTTCTGCAGTTTTGCCCTAAAAGAAGAAAAATTTCTGGAATTTTGCCCCACAATAAGTGGAATTTCTGAGTTTTGCCCCAAAATAAGGAGAATTTCTGTTTTTTGCCACAACATATAGAGAATTTCTGCCTTTTTGCCCCACAATTAGGGGAATTTCTGCAATTTTTCTCCAAAATACGGGGAATTTCTGCCTTTTTGCCCGAAAATAAGAAGAATGCATACCTTTTTGCCATAACAAAGGGAAATATCTTCATTTTTGCTCCAAAATAAGGGGAATTTCTGCATTTTTGCCTGTAAATAAGTGGAATTTCTGTCTCTTTTCCCCAAAACAAAGGGAATTTCTCTCTTTTTTGCCCCAAAATAAAGAAAATTTCTGCCTTATTACCCTGAAATAAGTGAAATTTCTGCAATTTTGCCCCAAAGTAAGGGAAATTTCTGCTTTTTTGCCACAAATAAGGGGAATTTCTGTCTTTTTGCCCCAAAATAAGGGAAATTTCAGCCTTTTTACCTGATAATAAGGGTAATCTCTGCTTTTTGCCCTAAAATATGGGGAATTTCTGTATTTTGCCCCAAAATAAAGAAAATTTCTGCAATTTTGTACCAAAATACAAGCAATTTCTGCCTTTTTGCCCCCAAATAAGGGGAATTTCAGCCTTTTTACCTCGAAATAAGAGGAATTTCTGCATTTTTGCCACAAAATATTAGGAATTTCTGCATTTTGCCCCAAAATAAGGAAAATTTCTGCCTTTTTTCCCTGAAATAAGTGAAATTTCTGCAATTGTGCCCCAAAATAAGTGAAATTTCTGCAATTTTGCCCCAAAATAAGTGAAATTTCTGCAATTTTGCCCCAAATTAAAGGAAATTTCTGGAATTTGCCCAAAATTAAGTGGAATTTCTGAGTTTTGCCCCAAAATAAGGAGAATTTCTGTCTTTTTGCCCCAACATATAGAGAATTTCTGCCTTTTTGCCGCACAATTAGGGGAATTTCTGCAATTTTGCTCCAAAATACGGGGAATTTCTGCATTTTTGCCCGAAAATAAGAAGAATGCATATCTTTTTGCCATAAAATGGAAATGTCTTCATTTTTGCTCCAAAATAAGGGGAATTTCTACTTTTTTGCCTCTAAATAAGTGGAATTTCTGTCTTTTTCCCCCAAAACAAAGGGAATTTCTGTCTTTTTTGCCCCAAAATAAGGAAAAATTCTGACTTATTACCCTGAAGTAAGTGAAATTTCTGCAATTTTGCCAGAAAATAAGGGAAATTTCTGCCTTTTTGCCCCCAAATAAGGGGAATTTCAGCCTTTTTACCTCAAAATAAGGGGAATTTCTGCATTTTTGCCCCCAAGTAAGGGGAATTTCAGCCTTTTTACCTCAAAATAAAAGAAATTTCTGCGTTTTTGCCACAAAATATTAGGAATTTCTGCCTTTTTGCCCCAGAATAAGAAAATTTCTGCTTTTTTTCCCTGAAATAAGTGAAATTTCTGCAATTTTGCCCCATAATATGTGAAATTTCTGCAATTTTGCCACAAAATAAGGGAAATTTCTGCCTTTTTGCCCCCAAATAAGGGGAATTTCAGCCTTTTTACCTCGAAATAAGGGGAATTTCTGCATTTTTGCCACAAAATATTAGGAATTTCCGGCTTTTTTGCCCCAAAATAAGGAAAATTTCTGCCTTTTTTCCCTGAAATAAGTAAAATTTCTGTAATTTTGCCCCAAAATAAGTGAAATTTCTGCAATTTTGCCCCGAAATAACTGAAATTTCTGCAATTTTGCCTCAATATATGGGAAATTTCTGGAATTTTGCCCCAAAATAAGTGGAATTTCTGTGTTTTGCCCCAAAATAAGGAGAATTTCTGTATTTTTGCCCCAACATAGAGGGAATTTCTGCATTTTTGCCCCACAATTAGGGGAATTTCTGCAATTTTGCTCCAAAATACGGGGGATTTCTGCCTTTTTGCCCGAAAATAAGAAGAATGCATTACTTTTTCCCATAAAAAGGGGAAATTTCTTTATTTTTGCTTCAAAATAAGGGAAATTTCTGCTTTTTTGCCTCTAAATAATTGGAATTTCTGTCTTCTTTCCCCAAAACAAAGGGAATTTTTGTCTTTTTTGCCCCAAAATAAGGAAAATTTCTTACTTATGACCCTGAAATAAGTGAAATTTCTGCAATTTTGCCCCAAAATAAGGGAAATTTCTTCCTTTTTGCTCCCAAATAAGGGGAATTTCAGCCTTTTTACCTTGAAATAAGGGGAATTTCTGCAATTTTACACAAAAATAAGTGAAATTTCTGCAGTTTTGCCCTAAAAGAAGAAAAATTTCTGGAATTTTGCCCCACAATAAGTGGAATTTCTGAGTTTTGCCCCAAAGTAAGGAGAATTTCTGTTTTTTGCCACAACATATAGAGAATTTCTGCCTTTTTGCCCCACAATTAGGGGAATTTCTGCAATTTTTCTCCAAAATACGGGGAATTTCTGCCTTTTTGCCCGAAAATAAGAAGAATGCATACCTTTTTGCCATAACAAAGGGAAATTTCTTCATTTTTGCTCCAAAATAAGGGGAATTTCTGCATTTTTGCCTGTAAATAAGTGGAATTTCTGTCTCTTTTCCCCAAAACAAAGGGAATTTCTCTCTTTTTTGCCCCAAAATAAAGAAAAGTTCTGCCTTATTACCCTGAAATAAGTGAAATTTCTGCAATTTTGCCCCAAAATAAGGGAAATTTCTGCATTTTTGCCACAAAATAAGGGGAATTTCTGTCTTTTTGCCCCAAAATAAGGGAAATTTCAGCCTTTTTACCTGATAATAAGGGTAATCTCTGCTTTTTGCCCTAAAATATGGGGAATTTCTGTATTTTGCCCCAAAATAAAGAAAATTTCTGCAATTTTGTACCAAAATACAAGCAATTTCTGCCTTTTTTGCCCCGAAATAAGGGGAATTTCAGCCTTTTTACCTCGAAATAAGAGGAATTTCTGCATTTTTGCCACAAAATATTAGGAATTTCTGCATTTTGCCCCAAAATAAGGAAAATTTCTGCCTTTTTTCCCTGAAATAAGTGAAATTTCTGCAATTGTGCCCCAAAATAAGTGAAATTTCATCAATTTTGCCCCAAAATAAGTGAAATTTCTGCAATTTTGCCCCAAATTATAGGAAATTTCTGGAATTTGCCCAAAATTAAGTGGAATTTCTGAGTTTTGCCCCAAAATAAGGAGAATTTCTGTCTTTTTGCCCCAACATATAGAGAATTTCTGCATTTTTGCCGCACAATTAGGGGAATTTCTGCAATTTTCCTCCAAAATACGGGGAATTTCTGCATTTTTGCCCGAAAATAAGAAGAATGCATATCTTTTTGCCATAAAATGGAAATGTCTTCATTTTTGCTCCAATATAAGGGGAATTTCCACTTTTTTGCCTCTAAATAAATGGAATTTCTGTCTTTTTCCCCCAAAACAAAGGGAATTTCTGTCTTTTTTGCCCCAAAATAAGGAACAATTCTGACTTATTACCCTGAAGTAAGTGAAATTTCTGCAATTTTGCCACAAAATAAGGGAAATTTCTGCCTTTTTGCCCCCAAATAAGGGGAATTTCAGCCTTTTTACCTCGAAATAAGGGAAATTTCTGCATTTTTGCCACAAAATATTAGGAATTTCCGGCTTTTTTGCCCCAAAATAAAGAAAATTTCTGCCTTTTTTCCCCGAAATAAGTGAAATTTCTTTAATTTTGCCCCAAAATAAGTGAAATTTCTGCAATTTTGTCCCAAAATAAGTGAAATTTCTGCAATTTTACCCCAATATATGGGAAATTTCTGGAATTTTGCCCCAAAATAAGTGGAATTTCTGTATTTTTCCCTAAAATAAGGAGAATTTCTGTATTTTTGCCCCAACATATAGGGAATTTCTGATTTTTTGCCCCACAATTAGGGGAATTTCTGCAAATTTGCTCTAAAATATGGGGGATTTCTGCCTTTTTGCCTGAAAATAAGAAGAATGCATTACTTTTTCCCATAAAAAAAGGGAAATTTCTTTATTTTTGCTCCAAAATAAGGGAAATTTCTGCTTTTTTGCCTCTAAATAATTGTAATTTCTATCTTCTTTCCCCAAAACAAAGGGAATTCCTGTCTTTTTTGCCCCAAAATAAGGAAAATTTCTTACTTATGACCCTGAAATAAGTGAAATTTCTGCAATTTTGCCCCAAAATAAAGGAAATTTTTGCCTTTTTGCCCCCAAATAAGGGGAATTTCAGCCTTTTTACCTAAAAATAAGGGGAATTTCTGCATTTTTGCCACAAAATATTAGGAATTTCTGCCTTTTTGCCCCAAAATAAGAAAATTTCTGCTTTTTTCCCTGAAATAAGTGAAATTTCTGCAATTTTGCCCCAAAATAAGTAAAATTTCTGCAATTTTGCCCCAAATTAAGGGAAATTTCTGGAATTTTCCCCAAAATAAGTAGAATTTCTGAGTTTTGCCCCAAAATAAAAAGAATTTCTGTCTTTTTGCCCCAACATATAGGCAATTTCTGACTTTGTGCCCCACAATTAGGGGAATTTCTGCAATTTTGCTCCAAAATACGGGGAATTTCTGCCTTTTTGCCCAAAAATAAGAAGAATGCATAACTTTTTTCCTTAAAAAAGGGAAATTTCTTATTTTTGCTCCAAAATAAGGGGAATTTCTGCATTTTGCCTCTAAAAATGTGGAATTTCTGTCTTTTTTACCCAAAACAAAGGGAATTTCTGTCTTCTTTGCCCCAAAATAAGGAAAAATTCTGACTTATTACAATGAAGTAAGTGAAATTTCTGCAATTTTGCCCCAAAATAAGGGAAATTTCTGCCTTTTTGCCCCCAAATAAGGGGAATTTCAGCCTTTTTACCTTGAAATAAGGGGAATTTCTGCATTTTTGCAACAAAATATTAGGAATTACTGCCGTTTTGCCCCAAAATAAGGAAAATGTCTGCCTTTTTTCCCTGAAATAAGTGAAATTTCTGCAATTTTGCCTCCAAATAAGTGAAATTTCTGCAATTTTACACAAAAATAAGTGAAATTTCTGCAGTTTTGCCCTAAAAGAAGAAAAATTTCTGGAATTTTGCCCCAAAATAAGTGGAATTTCTGAGTTTTGCCCCAAAATAAGGAGAATTTCTGTTTTTTGCCACAACATATAGAGAATTTCTGCCTTTTTGCCCCACAATTAGGGGAATTTCTGCAATTTTGCTCCAAAATACGGGGAATTTCTGCCTTTTTGCCCGAAAATAAGAAGAATGCATACTTTTTTGCCATAACAAAGGAAAATTTCTTAATTTTTGCTCCAAAATAAGGGGAATTTCTGCATTTTTGCCTGTAAATAAGTGGAATTTCTGTCTCTTTTCCCCAAAACAAAGGGAATTCCTCTCTTTTTTGCCCCAAAATAAGGAAAATTTCTGACTTATTACCCTGAAATAAGTGAAATTTCTGCAATTTTGCCCCAAAATAAGGGAAATTTCTGCATTTTTGCCACAAAATAAGGGGAATTTCTGTCTTTTTGCCCCAAAATAAGAAAAATTTCAGCCTTTTTACCTGATAATAAGGGTAATCTCTGCTTTTTGCCCTAAAATATGGGGAATTTCTGTATTTTGCCCCAAAATAAAGAAAATTTCTGCAATTTTGTACCAAAATACAAGCAAATTCTGCCATTTTGCCCCCAAATAAGGGGAATTTCAGTCTTTTTACCTCGAAATAAGGGGAATTTCTGCATTTTTGCCACAAAATATTAGGAATTTCTGCCTTTTTACCCCAAAATAAGGAAAATTTCTGCCTTTTTTTCCTGAAATAAGTGAAATTTCTGCAATTGTGCCCCAAAATAAGTGAACTTTCTGCAGTTTTGCCCCAAAATAAGTGAAATTTCTGCAATTTTGCCCCAAAATATAGGAAATTTCTGGAATTTGTCCCAAATTAAGTGGAATTTCTGAGTTTTGCCCCAAAATAAGGAGAATTTCTATCTTTTTGCCCCAACATATAGAGAATTTCTACCTTTTTGCCCCACAATTAGGGGAATTTCTGCAATTTTGCTCCAAAATACGGGGAATTTCTGCATTTTTGCCCGAAAATAAGAAGAATGCATATCTTTTTGCCATAAAATGGAAATGTCTTCATTTTTGCTCCAAAATAAGGGGAATTTCCACTTTTTTGCCTCTAAATAAGTGGAATTTCTGTCTTTTTCCCCCAAAACAAAGGGAATTTCTGTCTTTTTTGCCCCAAAATAAGGAAAAATTCTGACTTATTACCCTGAAGTAAGTGAAATTTCTGCAATTTTGCCACAAAATAAGGGAAATTTCTGCCTTTTTGCCCCCAAATAAGGGGAATTTCAGCCTTTTTACCTCAAAATAAGGGGAATTTCTGCATTTTTGCCCCCAAGTAAGGGGAATTTCAGCCTTTTTACCTCAAAATAAAAGAAATTTCTGCGTTTTTGCCACAAAATATTAGGAATTTCTGCCTTTTTGCCCCAGAATAAGAAAATTTCTGCTTTTTTTCCCTGAAATAAGTGAAATTTCTGCAATTTTGCCCCATAATATGTGAAATTTCTGCAATTTTGCCACAAAATAAGGGAAATTTCTGCCTTTTTGCCCCCAAATAAGGGGAATTTCAGCCTTTTTACCTCGAAATAAGGGGAATTTCTGCATTTTTGCCACAAAATATTAGGAATTTCCGGCTTTTTTGCCCCAAAATAAGGAAAATTTCTGCCTTTTTTCCCTGAAATAAGTAAAATTTCTGTAATTTTGCCCCAAAATAAGTGAAATTTCTGCAATTTTGCCCCAAAATAACTGAAATTTCTGCAATTTTGCCTCAATATATGGGAAATTATTGGAATTTTGCCCCAAAATAAGTGGAATTTCTGTGTTTTGCCCCAAAATAAGGAGAATTTCTGTATTTTTGCCCCAACATATAGGGAATTTCTGCATTTTTGCCCCACAATTAGGGGAATTTCTGCAATTTTGCTCCAAAATACGGGGGATTTCTGCCTTTTTGCCCGAAAATAAGAAGAATGCATTACTTTTTCCCATAAAAAGGGGAAATTTCTTTATTTTTGCTTCAAAATAAGGGAAATTTCTGCTTTTTTGCCTCTAAATAATTGGAATTTCTGTCTTCTTTTCCCAAAACAAAGGGAATTTTTGTCTTTTTTGCCCCAAAATAAGGAAAATTTCTTACTTATGACCCTGAAATAAGTGAAATTTCTGCAATTTTGCCCCAAAATAAAGGAAATTTTTGCCTTTTTGCCCCCAAATAAGGGGAATTTCAGCCTTTTTACCTAAAAATAAGGGGAATTTCTGCATTTTTGCCACAAAATATTAGGAATTTCTGCCTTTTTGCCCCAAAATAAGAAAATTTCTGCTTTTTTTCTCTGAAATAAGTGAAATTTCTGAAATTTTGCCCCAAAATAAGTGAAATTTCTGCAATTTTAACCCAATATATGGGAAATTTCTGGAATTTTGCCCCAAAATAAGTGGAATTTCTGTGTTTTGCCCCAAAATAAGGAGAATTTCTGTATTTTTGCCCCAACATATAAAGAATTTCTGCATTTTTGCCCCACAATTAGGTAAATATCTGCAATTTTGCTCCAAAATATGGGGGATTTCTGCCTTTTTGCCCGAAAATAAGAAGAATGCATTACTTTTTCCCATAAAAAAAGGGAAATTTCTTTATTTTTGCTCCAAAATAAGGGAAATTTCTGCTTTTTTGCCTCTAAATAATTGTAATTTCTGTCTTCTTTCCCCAAAACAAAGGGAATTCCTGTCTTTTTTGCCCCAAAATAAGGAAAATTTCTTACTTATGACCCTGAAATAAGTGAAATTTCTGCAATTTTGCCCCAAAATAAAGGAAATTTTTGCCTTTTTGCCCCCAAATAAGGGGAATTTCAGCCTTTTTACCTAAAAATAAGGGGAATTTCTGCATTTTTGCCACAAAATATTAGGAATTTCTGCCTTTTTGCCCCAAAATAAAAAATTTCTGCTTTTTTCCCTGAAATAAGTGAAATTTCTGCAATTTTGCCCCAAAATAAGTGAAATTTCTGCAATTTTGCCCCAAATTAAGGGAAATTTCTGGAATTTTGCCCCAAAATAAGTAGAATTTCTGAGTTTTGCCTCAAAATAAAAAGAATTTCTGTCTTTTTGCCCCAACATATAGGCAATTTCTGACTTTGTGCCCCACAATTAGGGGAATTTCTGCAATTTTGCTCCAAAATACGGGGAATTTCTGCCTTTTTGCCCAAAAATAAGAAGAATGCATAACTTTTTTCCTTAAAAAAGGGAAATTTCTTATTTTTGCTCCAAAATAAGGGGAATTTCTGCATTTTGCCTCTAAAAATGTGGAATTTCTGTCTTTTTTACCCAAAACAAAGGGAATTTCTGTCTTCTTTGCCCCAAAATAAGGCAAAATTCTGACTTATTACAATGAAGTAAGTGAAATTTCTGCAATTTTGCCCCAAAATAAGGGAAATTTCTGCCTTTTTGCCCCCAAATAAGGGGAATTTCAGCCTTTTTACCTTGAAATAAGGGGAATTTCTGCATTTTTGCAACAAAATATTAGGAATTACTGCCGTTTTGCCCCAAAATAAGGAAAATTTCTGCCTTTTTTCCCTGAAATAAGTGAAATTTCTGCAATTTTGCCTCCAAATAAGTGAAATTTCTGCAATTTTACACAAAAATAAGTGAAATTTCTGCAGTTTTGCCCTAAAAGAAGAAAAATTTCTGGAATTTTGCCCCAAAATAAGTGGAATTTCTGAGTTTTGCCCCAAAATAAGGAGAATTTCTGTTTTTTGCCACAACATATAGAGAATTTCTGCCTTTTTGCCCCACAATTAGGGGAATTTCTGCAATTTTGCTCCAAAATACGGGGAATTTCTGCCTTTTTGCCCGAAAATAAGAAGAATGCATACCTTTTTGCCATAACAAAGGGAAATTTCTTAATTTTTGCTCCAAAATAAGGGGAATTTCTGCATTTTTGCCTGTAAATAAGTGGAATTTCTGTCTCTTTTCCCCAAAACAAAGGGAATTTCTCTCATTTTGCCCCAAAATAAAGAAAATTTCTGACTTATTACCCTGAAATAAGTGAAATTTCTGCAATTTTGCCCCAAAATAAGGGAAATTTCTGCATTTTTGCCACAAAATAAGGGGAATTTCTGTCTTTTTGCCCCAAAATAAGGGAAATTTCAGCCTTTTTACCTGATAATAAGGGTAATCTCTGCTTTTTGCCCTAAAATATGGGGAATTTCTGTATTTTGCCCCAAAATAAAGAAAATTTCTGCAATTTTGTACCAAAATACAAGCAAATTCTGCCTTTTTGCCCCCAAATAAGGGGAATTTCAGCCTTTTTACCTCGAAATAAGGGGAATTTCTGCATTTTTGCCACAAAATATTAGGAATTTCTGCCTTTTTACCCCAAAATAAGGAAAATTTCTGCCTTTTTTCCCTGAAATAAGTGAAATTTCTGCAATTGTGCTCCAAAATAAGTGAAATTTCTGCAATTTTGCCCCAAAATAAGTGAAATTTCTGCAATTTTGCCCCAAAATATAGGAAATTTCTGGAATTTGCCCCAAATTAAGTGGAATTTCTGAGTTTTGCCCCAAAATAAGGAGAATTTCTGTCTTTTTGCCCCAACATATAGAGAATTTCTGCCTTTTTGCCCCACAATTAGGGGAATTTCTGCAATTTTGCTCCAAAATACGGGGAATTTCTGCAGTTTTGCCCGAAAATAAGAAGAATGCATATCTTTTTGCCATAAAATGGAAATGTCTTCATTTTTGCTCCAAAATAAGGGGAATTTCCACTTTTTTGCCTCTAAATAAGTGGAATTTCTGTCTTTTTCCCCCAAAACAAAGGGAATTTCTGTCTTTTTTGCTCCAAATTAAGGAAAAATTCTGACTTATTACCCTGAAGTAAGTGAAATTTCTGCAATTTTGCCACAAAATAAGGGAAATTTCTGCCTTTTTGCCACCAAATAAGGGGAATTTCAGCCTTTTTACCTCAAAATAAGGGGAATTTCTGCATTTTTGCCCCCAAGTAAAAGGAATTTCAGCCTTTTTACCTCAAAATAAAAGAAATTTCTGCATTTTTGCCACAAAATATTAGGAATTTCTGCCTTTTTGCCCCAGAATAAGAAAATTTCTGCTTTTTTTCCCTGAAATAAGTGAAATTTCTGCAATTTTGCCCCAAAATATGTGAAATTTCTGCAATTTTGCCACAAAATAAGGGAAATTTCTGCAATTTTGCCCCAAAATATAGGAAATTTCTGGAATTTGCGCCAAATTAAGTGGAATTTCTAAGTTTTGCCCCAAAATAAGGAGAATTTCTGTCTTTTTGCCCCTACATATAGAGAATTTCTGCCTTTTTGCCCCACAATTAGGGGAATTTCTGCAATTTTGCTCCAAAATACGGGGAATTTCTGCATTTTTGCCCGAAAATAAGAAGAATGCATATCTTTTTTGCCATAAAATGGAAATGTCTTCATTTTTGCTCCAAAATAAGGGGAATTTCCACTTTTTTGCCTCTAAATAAGTGGAATTTCTGTCTTTTTCCCCCAAAACAAAGGGAATTTCTGTCTTTTTTGCCCCAAAATAAGGAAAAATTCTGACTTATTACCCTGAAGTAAGTGAAATTTCTGCAATTTTGCCACAAAATAAGGGAAATTTCTGCCTTTTTGCCCCAAATAAGGGGAATTTCAGCCTTTTTACCTCAAAATAAGGGGAATTTCTGCATTTTTGTTCCCAAGTAAGGGGAATTTCAGCCTTTTTACCTCAAAATAAAAGAAATTTCTGCATTTTTGCCACAAAATATTAGGAATTTCTGCCTTTTTGCCCCAGAATAAGAAAATTTCTGCTTTTTTTCCCTGAAATAAGTGAAATTTCTGCAATTTTGCCCCAAAATATGTGAAATTTCTGCAATTTTGCCACAAAATAAGGGAAATTTCTGCCTTTTTGCCCCCAAATAAGGGGAATTTCAGCCTTTTTACCTTGAAATAAGGGGAATTTCTGCATTTTTGTTACAAAATATTAGGAATTTCCGGCTTTTTTGCCCCAAAATAAGGAAAATTTCTGCCTTTTTTCCCTAAAATAAGTAAAATTTCTGTAATTTTGCCCCAAAATAAGTGAAATTTCTGCAATTTTGCCCCAAAATAACTGAAATGTCTGCAATTTTGCCTCAATATATGGGAAATTTCTGGAATTTTGCCCCAAAATAAGTGGAATTTCTGTGTTTTGCCCCAAAATAAGGAGAATTTCTGCATTTTTGACCCACAATTAGGGGAATTTCTGCAATTTTGCTCCAAAATACGGGGGATTTCTGCCTTTTTGCCCGAAAATAAGAAGAATGCATTACTTTTTCCCATAAAAAAGGGAAATTTCTTTATTTTTGCTCCAAAATAAGGGAAATTTCTGCTTTTTTGCCTCTAAATAATTGGAATTTCTGTCTTCTTTCCCCAAAACAAAGGGAATTCCTGTCTTTTTTGCCCCAAAATAAGGAAAATTTCTTACTTATGACCCTGAAATAAGTGAAATTTCTGCAATTTTGCCCCAAAATAAAAGAAATTTTTGCCTTTTTGCCCCCAAATAAGGGGAATTTCAGCCTTTTTACCTAAAAATAAGGGGAATTTCTGCATTTTTGCCACAAAATATTAGGAATTTCTGCCTTTTTGCCCCAAAATAAGAAAATTTCTGCTTTTTTTCCCTGAAATAAGTGAAATTTCTGAAATTTTGCCCCAAAATAAGTGAAATTTCTGCAATTTTGCCCCAAATTAAGGGAAATTTCTGGAATTTTGCCCCAAAATAAGTAGAATTTCCGAGTTTTGCCCCAAAATAAAAAGAATTTCTGTCTTTTTGCCCCAACATATAGGCAATTTCTGACTTTGTGCCCCACAATTAGGGGAATTTCTGCAATTTTGCTCCAAAATACGGGGAATTTCTGCCTTTTTGCCCAAAAATAAGAAGAATGCATAACTTTTTTCCTTAAAAAAGGGAAATTTCTTATTTTTGCTTCAAAATAAGGGGAATTTCTGCATTTTGCCTCTAAAAATGTGGAATTTCTGTCTTTTTTACCCAAAACAAAGGGAATTTCTGTCTTCTTTGCCCCAAAATAAGGAAAAATTCTGACTTATTACAATGAAGTAAGTGAAATTTCTGCAATTTTGCCCCAAAATAAGGGAAATTTCTGCCTTTTTGCTCCCAAATAAGGGGAATTTCAGCCTTTTTACCTTGAAATAAGGGGAATTTCTGCAATTTTACACAAAAATAAGTGAAATTTCTGCAGTTTTGCCCTAAAAGAAGAAAAATTTCTGGAATTTTGCCCCACAATAAGTGGAATTTCTGAGTTTTGCCTCAAAATAAGGAGAATTTCTGTTTTTTGCCACAACATATAGAGAATTTCTGCCTTTTTGCCCCACAATTAGGGGAATTTCTGCAATTTTTCTCCAAAATACGGGGAATTTCTGCCTTTTTGCCCGAAAATAAGAAGAATGCATACCTTTTTGCCATAACAAAGGGAAATTTCTTCATTTTTGCTCCAAAATAAGGGGAATTTCTGCATTTTTGCCTGTAAATAAGTGGAATTTCTGTCTCTTTTCCCCAAAACAAAGGGAATTTCTATTTTTTGCCCCAAAATAAAGAAAATTTCTGACTTATTACCCTGAAATAAGTGAAATATCTGCAATTTTGCCCCAAAATAAGGGAAATTTCTGCATTTTTGCCACAAAATAAGGGGAATTTCTGTCTTTTTGCCCCAAAATAAGGGAAATTTCAGCCTTTTTACCTGATAATAAGGGTAATCTCTGCTTTTTGCCCTAAAATATGGGGAATTTCTGTATTTTGCCCCAAAACAAAGAAAATTTCTGCAATTTTGTATCAAAATACAAGCAATTTCTGCCTTTTTGCCCCCAAATAAGGGAAATTTCAGCCTTTTTACCTCGAAATAAGGGGAATTTCTGAATTTTTGCCACAAAATATTAGGAATTTCTGCATTTTGCCCCAAAATAAGGAAAATTTCTGCCTTTTTTCCCTGAAATAAGTGAAATTTCTGCAATTGTGCCCCAAAATAAGTGAAATTTCTGCAATTTTGCCCCAAAATAAGTGAAATTTCTGCAATTTTGCCCCAAATTATAGGAAATTTCTGGAATTTACCCAAAATTAAGTGGAATTTCTGAGTTTTGCCCCAAAATAAGGAGAATTTCTGTATTTTTGCCCCAACATATAGAGAATTTCTGCCTTTTTGCCGCACAATTAGGGGAATTTCTGCAATTTTGCTCCAAAATACGGGGAATTTCTGCATTTTTGCCCGAAAATAAGAAGAATGCATATCTTTTTGCCATAAAATGGAAATGTCTTCATTTTTGCTCCAATATAAGGAAAATTTTCACTTTTTTGCCTCTAAATAAGTGGAATTTCTGTCTTTTTCCCCCAAAACAAAGGGAATTTCTGTCTTTTTTGCCCCAAAATAAGGAAAAATTCTGACTTATTACCCTGAAGTAAGTGAAATTTCTGCAATTTTGCCACAAAATAAGGGAAATTTCTGCCTTTTTGCCCCCAAATAAGGGGAATTTCAGCCTTTTTACCTCGAAATAAGGGGAATTTCTGCATTTTTGCCACAAAATATTAGGAATTTCCGGCATTTTTGCCCCAAAATAAGGAAAATTTCTGCCTTTTTTCCCCGAAATAAGTGAAATTTCTGTAATTTTGCCCCAAAATAAGTGAAATTTCTGCAATTTTGCCCCAAAATAAGTGAAATTTCTGCAATTTTACCCCAATATATGGGAAATTTCTGGAATTTTGCCCCAAAATAAGTGGAATTTCTGTGTTTTGCCCCAAAATAAGGAGAATTTCTGTATTTTTACCCCAACATATTGGGAATTTCTGCATTTTTGCCCCACAATTAGGGGAATTTCTGCAATTTTGCTCCAAAATATGGGGGATTTCTGCCTTTTTGCCCGAAAATAAGAAGAATGCATTACTTTTTCCCATAAAAAAGGGAAATTTCTTTATTTTTGCTCCAAAATAAGAAAAATTTCTGCTTTTTTGCCTCTAAATAATTGTAATTTCTGTCTTCTTTCCCCAAACAAAGGGAATTCCTGTCTTTTTTGCCCCAAAATAAGGAAAATTTCTTACTTATGACCCTGAAATAAGTGAAATTTCTGCAATTTTGCCCCCAAATAAAGGAAATTTTTGCCTTTTTGCCCCCAAATAAGGGGAATTTCAGCCTTTTTACCTAAAAATAAGGGGAATTTCTGCATTTTTGCGACAAAATATTAGGAATTTCTGCCTTTTTGCCCCAAAATAAGAAAATTTCTGCTTTTTTTCCCTGAAATAAGTGAAATTTCTGCAATTTTGCCCCAAAATAAGTGAAATTTCTGCAATTTTGCCCCAAATTAAGGGAAATTTCTGGAATTTTGCCCCAAAATAAGTAGAATTTCTGAGTTTTGCCCCAAAATAAAAAGAATTTCTGTCTTTTTGCCCCAACATATAGGCAATTTCTGACTTTGTGCCCCACAATTAGGGGAATTTCTGCAATTTTGCTCCAAAATACGGGGAATTTCTGCCTTTTTGCCCAAAAATAAGAAGAATGCATAACTTTTTTCCTTAAAAAAGGGAAATTTCTTATTTTTGCTCAAAAATAAGGGGAATTTCTGCATTTTGCCTCTAAAAATGTGGAATTTCTGTCTTTTTTACCCAAAACAAAGGGAATTTCTGTCTTCTTTGCCCCAAAATAAGGAAAAATTCTGACTTATTACAATGAAGTAAGTGAAATTTCTGCAATTTTGCCCCAAAATAAGGGAAATTTCTGTTTTTTTGCCCCCAAATAAGGGGAATTTCAGCCTTTTTACCTTGAAATAAGGGGAATTTCTGCATTTTTGCAACAAAATATTAGGAATTACTGCCGTTTTGCCCCTAAATAAGGAAAATTTCTGCCTTTTTTCCCTGAAATAAGTGAAATTTCTTCAATTTTGCCTCCAAATAAGTGAAATTTCTGCAATTTTACACAAAAATAAGTGAAATTTCTGCAGTTTTGCCCTAAAAGAAGAAAAATTTCTGGAATTTTGCCCCAAAATAAGTGGAATTTCTGAATTTTGCCCCAAAATAAGGAGAATTTCTGTTTTTTGCCACAACATATAGAGAATTTCTGCCTTTTTGCCCCACAATTAGGGGAATTTCTGCAATTTTTCTCCAAAATACGGGGAATTTCTGCCTTTTTGCCCGATAATAAGAAGAATGCATACCTTTTTGCCATAACAAAGGGAAATTTCTTAATTTTTGCTCCAAAATAAGGGGAATTTCTGCATTTTTGCCTGTAAATAAGTGGAATTTCTGTCTCTTTTCCCCAAAACAAAGGGAATTTCTCTCATTTTGCCCCAAAATAAAGAAAATTTCTGACTTATTACCCTGAAATAAGTGAAATTTCTGCAATTTTGCCCTAAAATAAGGGAAATTTCTGCATTTTTTGCCACAAAATAAAGGGAATTTCTGTCTTTTTGCCCCAAAATAAGGGAAATTTCAGCCTTTTTACCTGATAATAAGGGTAATCTCTGCTTTTTGCCCTAATATATGGGGAATTTCTGTATTTTGCCCCAAAATAAAGAAAATTTCTGCAATTTTGTACCAAAATAAAAGCAATTTCTGCCTTTTTGCCCCCAAATAAGGGGAATTTCAGCCTTTTTACCTAGAAATAAGGGGAATTTCTGCATTTTTGCCACAAAATATTAGGAATTTCTGCCTTTTTACCCCAAAATAAGGAAAATTTCTGCCTTTTTTCCCTGAAATAAGTGAAATTTCTGCAATTGTGCCCCAAAATAAGTGAAATTTCTGCAATTTTGCCCCAAAATAAGTGAAATTTCTGCAATTTTGCCCCAAAATATAGGAAATTTCTGGAATTTGCCCCAAATTAAGTGGAATTTCTGAGTTTTGCCCCAAAATAAGGAGAATTTCTGTCTTTTTGCCCCAACATATAGAGAATTTCTGCCTTTTTGCCCCACAATTAGGGGAATTTCTGCAATTTTGCTCCAAAATACGGGGAATTTCTGCATTTTTGCCCGAAATAAGAAGAATGCATATCTTTTTGCCATAAAATGGAAATGTCTTCATTTTTGCTCCAAAATAAGGGGAATTTCCACATTTTTGCCTCTAAATAAGTGGAATTTCTGTCTTTTTCCCCCCAAACAAAGGGAATTTCTGTCTTTTTTGCCCCAAAATAAGGAAAAATTGACTTATTACCCTGAAGTAAGTGAAATTTCTGCAATTTTGCCACAAAATAAGGGAAATTCCTGCTTTTTGCCCCCAAATAAGGGGAATTTCAGCCTTTTACCTCAAAATAAGGGGAATTTCTGCATTTTTGCCCCCAAGTAAGGGAAATTTCAGTCTTTTTACCTCAAAATAAAAGAAATTTCTGCATTTTTGCCACAAAATATTAGGAATTTCTGCCTTTTTGCCCCAGAATAAGAAAATTTCTGCTTTTTTTCCCTGAAATAAGTGAAATTTCTGCAATTTTGCCCCAAAATATGTGAAATTTCTGCAATTTTGCCACAAAATAAGGGAAATTTCTGCCTTTTTGCCCCCAAATAAGGGGAATTTCAGCCTTTTTACCTTGAAATAAGGGGAATTTCTGCATTTTGCCACAAAATATTAGGAATTTCCGGCTTTTTTGCCCCAAAATAAGGAAAATTTCTGCCTTTTTTCCCTAAAATAAGTAAAATTTCTGTAATTTTGCCCCAAAATAAGTGAAATTTCTGCAATTTTGCCCCAAAATAACTGAAATTTCTGCAATTTTGCCTCAATATATGGGAAATTTCTGGAATTTTGCCCCAAAATAAGTGGAATTTCTGTGTTTTGCCCCAAAATAAGGAGAATTTCTGTATTTTTGCCCCTATATATAGGGAATTTCTGCATTTTTGCCCCACAATTAGGGGAATTTCTGCAATTTTGCTCCAAAATACGGGGGATTTCTGCATTTTTGCCCGAAAATAAGAAGAATGCATTACTTTTTCCCATAAAAAAGTGAAATTTCTTTATTTTTGCTCCAAAATAAGGGAAATTTCTGCTTTTTTGCCTCTAAATAATTGGAATTTCTGTCTTCTTTCCCCAAAACAAAGGGAATTCCTGTCTTTATTGCCCCAAAATAAGGAAAATTTCTTACTTATGACCCTGAAATAAGTGAAATTTCTGCAATTTTGCCCCAAAATAAAGGAAATTTTTGCCTTTTTGCCCCCAAATAAGGGGAATTTCAGCCTTTTTACCTAAAAATAAGGGGAATTTCTGCATTTTTGCCACAAAATATTAGGAATTTCTGCCTTTTTGCCCCCAAATAAGAAAATTTCTGCTTTTTTTCCCTGAAATAAGTGAAATTTCTGCAATTTTGCCCCAAATTAAGGGAAATTTCTGGAATTTTGCCCCAAAATAAGTAGAATTTCTGAGTTTTGCCCCAAAATAAAAAGAATTTCTGTCTTTTTGCCCCAACATATAGGCAATTTCTGACTTTGTGCCCCACAATTAGGGGAATTTCTGCAATTTTGCTCCAAAATACGGGGAATTTCTGCCTTTTTGCCCAAAAATAAGAAGAATGCATAACTTTTTTCCTTAAAAAAGGGAAATTTCTTATTTTTGCTCCAAAATAAAGGGAATTTCTGCATTTTGCCTCTAAAAATGTGGAATTTCTGTCTTTTTTACCCAAAACAAAGGGAATTTCTGTCTTCTTTGCCCCAAAATAAGGAAAAATTCTGACTTATTACAATGAAGTAAGTGAAATTTCTGCAATTTTGCCCCAAAATAAGGGAAATTTCTGCCTTTTTGCCCCCAAATAAGGGGAATTTCAGCCTTTTTACCTTGAAATAAGGGGAATTTCTGCATTTTTGCAACAAAATATTAGGAATTACTGCCGTTTTGCCCCAAAATAAGGAAAATGTCTGCCTTTTTTCCCTGAAATAAGTGAAATTTCTTCAATTTTGCCTCCAAATAAGTGAAATTTCTGCAATTTTACACAAAAATAAGTGAAATTTCTGCAGTTTTGCCCTAAAAGAAGAAAAATTTCTGGAATTTTGCCCCAAAATAAGTGGAATTTCTGAGTTTTGCCCCAAAATAAGGAGAATTTCTGTTTTTTGCCACAACATATAGAGAATTTCTGCCTTTTTGCCCCACAATTAGGGGAATTTCTGCAATTTTTCTCCAAAATACGGGGAATTTCTGCCTTTTTGCCCGAAAATAAGAAGAATGCATACCTTTTTGCCATAACAAAGGGAAATTTCTTAATTTTTGCTCCAAAATAAAGGGAATTTCTGCATTTTTGCCTGTAAGTAAGTGGAATTTCTGTCTCTTTTCCCCAAAACAAAGGGAATTTCTCTCTTTTTTGCCCCAAAATAAAGAAAATTTCTGACTTATTACCCTGAAATAAGTGAAATTTCTGCAATTTTGCCCCAAAATAAGGGAAATTTCTGCATTTTTGCCACAAAATAAGGGGAATTTCTGTCTTTTTGCCCCAAAATAAGGGAAATTTCAGCCTTTTTACCTGATAATAAGGGTAATCTCTGCTTTTTGCCCTAAAATATGGGGAATTTCTGTATTTTGCCCCAAAATAAAGAAAATTTCTGCAATTTTGTACCAAAATACAAGCAATTTCTGCCTTTTTGCCCGCAAATAAGGGGAATTTCAGCCTTTTTACCTCGAAATAAGGAAAATTTCTGCATTTTTGCCACAAAATATTAGGAATTTCTGCCTTTTTACCCCAAAATAAGGAAAATTTCTGCCTTTTTTCCCTGAAATAAGTGAAATTTCTGCAATTGTGCCCCAAAAATAAGTGAAATTTCTGCAATTTTGCCCCAAAATAAGTGAAATTTCTGCAATTTTGCCCCAAAATATAGGAAATTTCTGGAATTTGCCCCAAATTAAGTGGAATTTCTGAGTTTTGCCCCAAAATAAGGAGAATTTCTGTCTTTTTGCCCCAACATATAGAGAATTTCTGCCATTTTGCCCCACAATTAGGGGAATTTCTGCAATTTTGCTCCAAAATACGGGGAATTTCTGCATTTTTGCCCGAAAATAAGAAGAATGCATATCTTTTTGCCATAAAATGGAAATGTCTTCATTTTTGCTCCAAAATAAGGGGAATTTTTACTTTTTTGCCTCTAAAGAAGTGGAATTTCTGTCTTTTTCCCCCAAAACAAAGGGAATTTCTGTCTTTTTTGCCCCAAAATAAGGAAAAATTCTGACTTATTACCCTGAAGTAAGTGAAATTTCTGCAATTTTGCCACAAAATAAGGGAAATTTCTGCCTTTTTGCCCCCAAATAAGGGGAATTTCAGCCTTTTACCTCAAAATAAGGGGAATTTCTGCATTTTTGCCCGCAAGTAAGGGGAATTTCAGCCTTTTTACCTCAAAATAAAAGATTTTTCTGCATTTTTGCCACAAAATATTAGGAATTTCTGTCTTTTTGCCCCAGAATAAGAAAATTTCTGCTTTTTTTCCCTGAAATAAGTGAAATTTCTGCAATTTTGCCCCAAAATATGTGAAATTTCTGCAATTTTGCCACAAAATAAGGGAAATTTCTGCCTTTTTGCCCCCAAATAAGGGGAATTTCAGCCTTCTTACCTCGAAATAAGGGGAATTTCTGCATTTTTGCCACAAAATATTAGGAATTTCCGGCTTTTTTGCCCCAAAATAAGGAAAATTTCTTCCTTTATTCCCTGAAATAAGTGAAATTTCTGTAATTTTGCCCCAAAATAAGTGAAATTTCTGCAATTTTGCCCCAAACTAAGGGAAATTTCTGGAATTTTGCCCCAAAATAAGTGGAATTTCTGAGTTTTGCCCCAAAATAAGGAGAATTTCTGTTTTTTTGCCCCAACATATAGAGAATTTCTGCCTTTTTGCCCCGCAATTAGGGGAATATCTGCAATTTTGCTCCAAAATACGGGTAATTTCTGCCTTTTTGCCCGAAAATAAGAAGAATGCATACCTTTTTGCCATAAAAAGGGAAATTTCTTCATTTTTGTTCCAAAATAAGGGGAATTTCTGAATTTTTGCCTCTAAATAAGAGGAATTTCTGTCTTTTTCTCCCAAAACAAAGGAAATTACTGTCTTTTTTGCCCCAAAACAAGGAAAAATTCTGCCTTATTACCCTGAAGTAAGTGAAATTTTGCAATTTTTCCCCAAAATAAGGGAAATTTCTGCCTTTTTGCCCCCAAATAAGGGGAATTTCAGCCTTTTTACCTCGAAATAAGGGGAATTTTTGCATTTTTGCCACAAAATATTAGGAATTTCTGCATTTTAGCCCCAAAGTAAGGAAAAATTCTGCCTATTTTCCCTGAAATAAGTGAAATTTCTGTAATTTTGCAACAAAATAAGTGAAATTTCTGCAATTTTGCTCCAAAATAAGTGAAATTTCTGCAATTTGGCCCCAAAATATGTGAAAATTCTGGAATTTTGCCCCAGAATAAATGGAATTTCTGAGTTTTGCCCCAAAATAAGGAGATTTTCTGTCTTTTTGCCCCAACATATAGAGAATTTCTGCCTTTTTGCCCCACAATTAGGAGAATTTCTGCAATTTTGCTCCAAAATACGGGGAATTTCTGCCTTTTTGCCCGAAAATAAGAAGAATGCACACCTTTTTGCCATAAAAAAGGGAAATTTCTTCATTTTTGCTCCAAATTAAGGGGAATTTCTGCTTTTTTGCCTCTAAATAAGTGGAATTTCTGTCTTTTTCCGCAAAAACAAAGAGAATTCCTGTCTTTTTTGCCCCAAAATAAGGAAAATTTTTGACTTACTACCCTGAAATAAGTGAAATTTCTGGAATTTTGCCCCAAAATAAAGGAAATTTTTGCCTTTTTGCCGCCAAATTAGGGGAATTTCAGCCTTTGTACCTCAAAATAAAGGGGAATTTCTGCATTTATGCCACAAAATATTAGGATTTTCTGCCTTTTTGATTCAAAATAAGAAAATTTCTGCTTTTTTTCCCTGAAATAAGTGAAATTTTTGGAATTTTGCCCCAAAATAAGTCAAATTTCTGCAATTTTGCCCCAAAATAATGGAAATTTCTGGAATTTTGCCCCAAAATAAGTGGAATTTCTGAGTTTTGCCCTAAAATAAGGAGAATTTCTGTATTTTTTGCCCCAACATATAGGTAATTTCTGCCTTTTTGCCACACAATTAGGGAAATTTCTGCAATTTTGCTCCTAAATATGAGGAATTTCTGCCTTTTTGCCCGAAAATAAGAAGAATGCATACCTTTTTGCCATAAAAAAGGGAAATTTCTTCATTTTTGCTCCAAAATAAGGGGAATTTCTGCTTTTTTGCCTCTAAAAAAGTGGAATTTCTGTCTTTTTTACCCAAAACAAAGGGAATTTCTGTCTTTTATGCCCCAAAATAAGGAAAAATTCTGACTTATTACAATGAAGTAAGTGAAATTTCTGCAATTTTGCCCCAAAATAAGGGAAATTTTTGCATTTTTGCCCCCAAATAATAGGAATTTCAGCCTTTTTACCTCGAAATAAAAAAAATTTCTGCATTTTTGCCACAAAATATTAGGAATTTCTGCCTTTTTGCCCCAAAATAAGGAAAATTTCTGCCTTTTTTCCCTGAAATAAGTGAAATTTCTGTAATTTTGCCCCAAAATAAGTGAAATTTCTGCAATTTTGCCCCAAAATAAGTGAAATTTTTGCAATTTTGCCCCAAAATATGGGAAATTTGTGGAATTTTGCCCAAAAATAAGTGGAATTTCTGTGTTTTGCCCCAAATTAAGGAGAATTTCTGTATTTTTGCCCCAACATATAGGGAATTTCTGCACTTTTGCCCCACAATTAGGGGAATTTCTGCAATTTTTCTCCAAAATACGGGGGATTTCTGGCTTTTTGCCCGAAAATAAGAAGAATGCTTACCTTTTTGCCATAAAAAAGGGAAATTTCTTTATTTTTGCTCCAAAATAAGGAGAATTTCTGCTTTTTTGCCTCTAAATAATTGGAATTTCTGTCTTCTTCCCCCAAAACAAAGGGAATTCCTGTCTTTTTTGCCCCAAAATAAGGAAAATTTCTTACTTATGACCCTGAAATAAGTAAAATTTCTGCAATTTTGCCCCAAAATAAAGGAAATTTTTGCTTTTTGCCCCCAAATAAGGGGAATTTCAGCCTTTTTACCTAAAAATAAGGGGACTTTCTGCATTTTTGCCAAAAAATATTAGGAATTTCTGCCTTTTTGCCCCAAAATAAGAAAATTTCTGCTTTTTTTCCCTGAAATAAGTGAAATTTCTGCAATTTTGCCCCAAAATAAGTGAAATTTCTGCAATTTTGCCCCAAATTTAGGGAAATTTCTGGAATTTTGCCCCAAAATAAGTAGAATTTCTGAGTTTTGCCCCAAAATAAAAAGAATTTCTGTCTTTTTGCCCCAACATATAGGCAATTTCTGACTTTGTGCCCCACAACTAGGGGAATTTCTGCAATTTTGCTCCAAAATACGGGGAATTTCTGCCTTTTTGCACAAAAATAAGAAGAATGCATACCTTTTTCCCTTAAAAAAGGGAAATTTCTTCATTTTTGCTCCAAAATAAGGGGAATTTCTGCTTTTTTGCCTCTAAATAATTGGAATTTCTGTCTTTTTTACCCAAAACAAAGGGAATTTCTGTCTTTTTTGCCCCAAAATAAGGAAACATTCTGACTTATTACAATGAAGTAAGTGAAATTTCTGCAATTTTGCCCCAAAATAAGGGAAATTTCAGCCTTTTTACCTGATAATAAGGGTAATCTCTGCTTTTGCTCTAAAATATGGGGAATTTCTGTATTTTGCCCCAAAATAAAGAAAATTTCTGCAATTTTGTACCAAAATAAAAGCAATTTCTGCCTTTTTGCCCCCAAATAAGAGGAATTTCAGCCTTTTTACGTCGAAATAAGGGGAATTTCTGCATTTTTGCCACAAAATATTAGGAATTTCTGCCTTTTTGCCCCAAAATAAGAAAATTTCTGCTTTTTTTCCCTGAAATAAGTGAAATTTCGGCAATTTTGCCGCAAATTAAGTGAAATTTCTGCAATTTTGCCCCAAACTAAGGGAAATTTCTGGAATTTTGCCCCAAAATAAGTGGAATTTCTGAGTTTTGCCCCAAAATAAGGAGAATTTCTGTATTTTTGCCCCAACATATAGAGAATTTCTGCCTTTTTGCCCCACAATTAGGGGAATATCTGCAATTTTGCTCCAAAATACGGGGAATTTCTGCCTTTTTGCCCGAAAATAAGATGAATGCATACCTTTTTTGCCATAAAAAGGGAAATTTCTTCATTTTTGTTCCAAAATAAGGGGAATTTCTGAATTTTTGCCTCTAAATAAGTGGAATTTCTGTCTTTTTCTCCCAAAACAAAGGAAATTTCTGTCTTTTTTGCCCCAAAATAAGGAAAAATTCTGCCTTATTACCCTGAAGTAAGTGAAATTTCTGCAATTTTTCCCCAAAATAAGGGAAATTTCTGTTTTTTTGCCCCCAAATAAGAAGAATTTCAGCCTTTTTACCTCGAAATAAGGGGAATTTTTGCATTTTTGCCACAAAATATTAGGAATTTCTGCATTTTTGCCCCAAAGTAAGGAAAAATTCTGCCTATTTTCCCTGAAATAAGTGAAATTTCTGTAATTTTGCACCAAAATAAGTGAAATTTCTGCACTTTTGCTCCAAAATAAGTGAAATTTCTGCAATTTTGCCCCAACATAATTGAAAATTCTGGAATTTTGCCCCAAAATAAATGGAATTTCTGAGTTTTGCCCCAAAATAAGGAGATTTTCTGTCTTTTTGCCCCAACATATAGAGAATTTCTGCCTTTTTGCCCCACAATTAGGAGAATTTCTGCAATTTTGCTCAAAAATACGGGGAGTTTCTGCCTTTTTGCCCGAAAATCAGAAGAATGCACACCTTTTTGCCATAAAAAAGGGAAATTTCTTCATTTTTGCTCCAAATTAAGGGGCATTTCTGCTTTTTTGCCTCTAAATAAGTGGAATTTCTGTCTTTTTCCGCAAAAACAAAGGGAATTCCTGTCTTTTTTGCCCCAAAATAAGGAAAATTTCTGACTTACTACCCTGAAATAAGTGAAATTTCTGGAATTTTGCCCCAAAATAAAGGAAATTTTTGCCTTTTTGCCGCCAAATTAGGGGAATTTCAGCCTTTTTACCTCAAAATAAAGGGGAATTTCTGCATTTATGCCACAAAATATTAGGAATTTCTGCCTTTTTGATTCAAAATAAGAAAATTTCTGCTTTTTTTCCCTGAAATAAGTGAAATTTCTGCAATTTTGCCCCAAAATAAGTGAAATTTCTGCAATGTTGCCCCAAAATAATGGAAATTTCTGGAATTTTGCCCCAAAATAAGTGGAATTTCTGAGTTTTGCCCCAAAATAAGGAGAATTTCTGTTTTTTTTTTCCCAAACATATAGGTAATTTCTGCCTTTTTGCCACACAATTAGGGAAATTTCTGCAATTTTGCTCCTAAATATGAGGAATTTCTGCCTTTTTGCCCGAAAATAAGAAGAATGCATACCTTTTGCCATAAAAAAGGGAAATTTTTTCATTTTTGCTCCAAAATAAGGGGAATTTCTGAATTTTTGCCTCTAAAAAAGTGGAATTTCTGTCTTTTTCCCCCAAAACAAAGGGAATTTCTGTCTTTTTTGCCCCAAAATAAGGAAAAACTCTGCCTTATTTCCCTGAAGTACGTGAAATTTCTGCAATTTTGCCCCAAAATAAGTGAAATTTCTGCAATTTTGCCCCAAAATAAAAGAAATTTCTGGAATTTTGCCCCAAAATAAGTGTGATTTCTGATTTTTGCCCCAAAATAAGGAGAATTTCTGTCTTTTTGCCTCAACATATAGGCAATTTCTGCTTTTTGCCTCACAATTAGGGGAATTTCTGCAATTTTGCTCAAAATACGGGGAATTTCTGCCTTTTTGCCCGAAAATAAGAAGAATGCATACCTTTTTGCCATAAAAAAGAGAAATTTCTTCATTTTTGCTCCAAAATAAAGAGAATTTCTGCTTTTTTGCCTCTAAATAAGTGGAATTTCTGTCTTTTTCCCCCAAAACAAAGGGAATTCCTGTCTTTTTTGCCCCAAAATAAAGAAAATTTTTGACTTATTACTCTGAAATAAGTGAAATTTCTGCAATTTTGTTCCAAAATAAAAAAAATTTTTCCTTTTTGCCCCCAAATAAGGAGAATTTCAGTCTTTTTACCTCAAAATAAGGGGAAATTCTGCATTTTTGCCACAAAATATTAGTAATTTCTGCCTTTTTGCCCCAAAATAAGAAAATTTCTGCTTTTTTTCCCTGAAATAAGTGAAATTTCTGCAATTTTGCCCCAAATTAAGTGAAATTTCTGCAATTTTGCCCCAAACTAAGGGAAATTTCTGGAATTTTGCCCCAAAATAAGTGGAATTTCTCAGTTTTGCCCCAAAATAAGGAGAATTTCTGTTTTTTTGCCCCAACATATAGAGAATTTCTGCCTTTTTGCCCCACAATTAGGGGAATATCTGCAATTTTGCTACAAAATACGGGGAATTTCTGCCTTTTTGCACGAAAATAAGAAGAATGCATACCTTTTTGCCATAAAAAGGGAAATTTCTTCATTTTTGTTCCAAAATAAGGGGTATTTCTGAATTTTTGCCTCTAAATAAGTGGAATTTCTGTCTTTTTCTCCCAAAACAAAGGAAATTTCTGTTTTTTTTGCCCCAAAATAAGAAAAAATTCTGCCTTATTACCCTGAAGTAAGTGAAATTTCTGCAATTTTTCCCCAAAATAAGGGAAATTTCTGCCTTTTTGCCCCCAAATAAGGGGAATTTCAGCCTTTTTACCACGAAATAAGGGGAATTTTTGCATTTTTGCCACAAAATATTAGGAATTTCTGCATTTTTGCCCCAAAGTAAGGAAAAATTCTGCCTATTTTCCCTGAAATAAGTGAAATTTCTGTAATTTTGCACCAAAATAAGTGAAATTTCTGCAATATTGCTCCAAAATAAGTGAAATTTCTGCAATTTCGCCCCAAAATATGTGAAAATTCTGGAATTTTGCCCCAAAATAAATGGAATTTCTGAGTTTTGCCCCAAAATAAGGAGATTTTCTGTCTTTTTGCCCCAACATATAGAGAATTTCTGCCTTTTTGCCCCACAATTAGAATTTCTGCAATTTTGCTCCAAAATATGGGGAATTTCTGCCTTTTTGCCCGAAAATAAGAAGAATGCCCCCCTTTTTGCCATAAAAAAGGGAAATTTCTTCATTTTTGCTCCAAATTAAGGGGCATTTCTGCTTTTTTGCCTCTAAATAAGTGGAATTTCTGTCTTTTTCCACCAAAACAAAGGGAATTCCTGTCTTTTTTGCCCCAAAATAAGGAAAATTTCTGACTTACTACCCTGAAATAAGTGAAATTTCTGGAATTTTGCACCAAAATAAAGGAAATTTTTGCCTTTTTGCCGCCAAGTTAGGGTAATTTCAGCCTTTTTAACTCAAAATAAAGGGGAATTTCTGCATTTATGCCACAAAATATTAGGAATTTTTGCCTTTTTGATTCAAAATAAGAAAATTTCTGCTTTTTTTCCCTGAAATAAGTGAAATTTCTGCAATTTTGCCCCAAAATAAGTGAAATTTCTGCAATGTTGCCCCAAAATAATGGAAATTTCTGGAATTTTGCCCCAAAATAAGTGGAATTTCTGAGTTTTGCCCCAAAATAAGGAGAATTTCTGTTTTTTTTTTCCCAAACATATAGGTAATTTCTGCCTTTTTACCACACAATTAGGGGAATTTCTGCAATTTTGGTCCTAAATATGAGGAATTTCTGCCTTTTTGCCCGAAAATAAGGAGAATGCATACCTTTTTGCCATAAAAAAGGGAAATTTCTTCATTTTTGCTCCAAAATAAGGGGAATTTCTGAATTTTTGCCTCTAAAAAAGTGGAATTTCTGTCTTTTTCCCCCAAAACAAAGGGAATTTCTGTCTTTTTTGCCCCAAAATAAGGAAAAACTCTGCCTTATTTTCCTGAAGTACGTGAAATTTCTGCAATTTTGCCCCAAAATAAGGGAAATTTCTGCCTTTTTGCCCCCAAATAATAGGAATTTCAGCCTTTTTACCTCGAAATAAAAGGAATTTCTGCATTTTTGCCACAAAATATTAAAAATTTCTGCCTTTTTGCCCCAAAATAAGGAAAATTTCTGCCTTTATTCGCTGAAATAAGTGAAATTTCTGTAATTTTGCCCCAAAATAAGTGAAATTTCTGCAATTTTGCACCAAAATAAGTGAAATTTTTGCAATTTTGCCCCAAAATATGGGAAATTTCTGGAATTTTGCCCCAAAATAAGTGGAATTTCTGTGTTTTGCCCCAAATTAAGGAGAATTTCTGTATTTTTGCCCCAACATATAGGGAATTTCTGCATTTTTGCCCCACAATTAGGGGAATTTCTGCAATTTTGCTCCAAAATACGGGGGATTTCTGGCTTTTTGCCCGAAAATAAGAAGAATGCATACCTTTTTGCCATAAAAAAGGGAAATTTCTTTATTTTTGCTCCAAAATAAGGAGAATTTCTGCTTTTTTGCCTCTAAATAATTGGAATTTCTGTCTTCTTCCCCCAAAACAAAGGGAATTCCTGTCTTTTTTGCCCCAAAATAAGGAAAATTTCTTACTTATGACCCTGAAATAAGTGAAATTTCTGCAATTTTGCCCCAAAATAAAGGAAATTTTTGCCTTTTTGCCCCCAAATAAGGGGAATTTCAGCCTTTTTACCTAAAAATAAGGGGAATTTCTGCATTTTTGCCACAAAATATTAGGAATTTCTGCCTTTTTGCCCCAAAATAAGAAAATTTCTGCAATTTTGCCCCAAAATAAGTGAAATTTCTGCAATTTTGCCCCAAATTTAGGGAAATTTCTGGAATTTTGCCCCAAAATAAGTAGAATTTCTGAGTTTTTCCCCAAAATAAAAAGAATTTCTGTCTTTTTGCCCCATCATATAGGCAATTTCTGACTTTGTGCCCCACAATTAGGGGAATTTCTGCAATTTTGCTCCAAAATACGGGAAATTTCTGCCTTTTTGCCCAAAAATAAGAAGAATGAATACCCTTTTTCCTTAAAAAAGGGAAATTTCTTCATTTTTGCTCCAAAATAAGAGGAATTTCTGCTTTTTTGCCTCTAAATAAGTGGAATTTCTGTCTTTTTTACCCAAAACAAAGGGAATTTCTTTCTTTTTTGCCCCAAAATAAGGAAAAATTCTGACTTATTACAATGAAGTAAGTGAAATTTCTGCAATTTTGCCCCAAAATAAGGGAAATTTCTGCATTTTTGCCACAAAATAAGGGGAATTTCTGTCTTGTTGCCCCAAAATAAGGGAAATTTCAGCCTTTTTACCTGATAATAAGGATAATCTCTGCTTTTTGCCCTAAAATATGGGGAATTTCTGAATTTTGCCCCAAAATAAAGAAAATTTCTGCAATTTTGTACCAAAATAAAAGCAATTTCTGCCTTTTTGCCCCCAAATAAGAGGAATTTCAGCCTTTTTACGTCGAAATAAGGGGAATTTCTGCATTTTTGCAACAAAATATTAGGAATTTCTGCCTTTTTGCCCCAAAATAAGAAAATTTCTGCTTTTTTTCCCTGAAATAAGTGAAATTTCTGCAATTTTGCCCCAAAATAAGTGAAATTTCTGCAATTTTGCCCCAAATTTAGGGAAATTTCTGGAATTTTGCCCCAAAATAAGTAGAATTTCTGAGTTTTGCCCCAAAATAAAAAGAATTTCTGTCTTTTTGCCCCAACATATAGGCAATTTCTGACTTTGTGCCCCACAATTAGGGGAATTTCTGCAATTTTGCTCCAAAATACGGGGAATTTCTGCCTTTTTGCACAAAAATAAGAAGAATGCATACCTTTTGTCCTTAAAAAAGGGGAATTTCTGCAATTTTGCTCCAAAATAAGGGGAATTTCTGCTTTTTTGCCTCTAAATAATTGGAATTTCTGTCTTTTTTACCCAAAACAAAGGGAATTTCTGTCTTTTTTGCCCCAAAATAAGGAAAAATTCTGACTTATTACAATGAAGTAAGTGAAATTTCTGCAATTTTGCCCCAAATAAGGGAAATTTCAGCCTTTTTACCTGATAATAAGGGTAATCTCTGCTTTTTGCCCTAAAATATGGGGAATTTCTGTATTTTGCCCCAAAATAAAGAAAATTTCTGCAATTTTGTACCAAAATAAAAGCAATTTCTGCCTTTTTGCCCCCAAATAAGAGGAATTTCAGCCTTTTTACGTCGAAATAAGGGGAATTTCTGCATTTTTGCCAAAAATATTAGGAATTTCTGCCTTTTTGCCCCAAAATAAGAAAATTTCTGCTTTTTTTCCCTGAAATAAGTGAAATTTCTGCAATTTTGCCCCAAATTAAGTGAAATTTTTGCAATTTTGCCCAAAACTAAGGGAAATTTCTGGAATTTTGCCCCAAAATAAGTGGAATTTCTGAGTTTTGCCCCAAAATAAGGAGAATTTCTGTATTTTTGCCCCAACATATAGAGAATTTCTGCCTTTTTGCCCCACAATTAGGGGAATATCTGCAATTTTGCTCCAAAATACGGGGAATTTCTGCCTTTTTGCCCGAAAATAAGAAGAATGCATACCTTTTTTGCCATAAAAAGGGAAATTTCTTCATTTTTGTTCCAAAATAAGGGGAATTTCTGAATTTTTGCCTCTAAATAAGTGGAATTTCTGTCTTTTTCTCCCAAAACAAAGGAAATTTCTGTCTTTTTTGCCCCAAAATAAGGAATAATTCTGCCTTATTACCCTGAAGTAAGTGAAATTTCTGCAATTTTTCCCCAAAATAAGGGAAATTTCTGTTTTTTTGCCCCCAAATAAAAAGAATTTCAGCCTTTTTACCTCGAAATAAAGGGAATTTTTGCATTTTTGCCACAAAATATTAGGAATTTCTGCATTTTTGCCCCAAAGTAAGGAAAAATTCTGCCTATTTTCTCTGAAATAAGTGAAATTTCTGTAATTTTGCAGCAAAATAAGTGAAATTTCTGAAATTTTGCTCCAAAATATGTGAAATTTCTGCAATTTCGCCCCAAAATAAGTGAAAATTCTGGAATTTTGCCCCAAAATAAATGGAATTTCTGAGTTTTGCCCCAAAATAAGGAGATTTTCTGTCTTTTTGCCCCAACATATAGAGAATTTCTGCCTTTTTGCCCCACAATTAGGAGAATTTCTGCAATTTTGCTCCAAAATACGGGCAATTTCTGCCTTTTTGCCCGAAAATAAGAAGAATGCACAACTTTTTGCCATAAAAAAGAAAAATTTCTTCATTTTTGCTCCAAATTAAGGGGCATTTCTGCTTTTTTGCCTCTAAATAAGTGGAATTTCTGTCTTTTTCCGCCAAAACAAAGGGAATTCCTGTCTTTTTTGCCCCAAAATAAGGAAAATTTCTGACTTACTACCCTGAAATAAGTGAAATTTCTGGAATTTTGCCCCAAAATAAAGGAAATTTTTGCCTTTTTGCCGCCAAATTAGGGGAATTTCAGCCTTTTTACCTCAAAATAAAGGGGAATTTCTGCATTTATGCCACAAAATATTAGGAATTATTGCCTTTTTGATTCAAAATAAGAAAATTTCTGCTTTTTTTCCCTGAAATAAGTGAAATTTCTGCAATTTTGCCCCAAAATAAGTGAAATTTCTGCAATGTTGCCCCAAAATAATGGAAATTTCTGGAATTTTGCCCCAAAATAAGTAGAATTTCTGAGTTTTGCCCCAAAATAAGGAGAATTTCTGTTTTTTTTTTTCCCAAACATATAGGTAATTTCTGCCTTTTTGCCACACAATTAGGGGAATTTCTGCAATTTTGCTCCTAAATATGAGGAATTTCTGCCTTTTTGCCCGAAAATAAGAAGAATGCATACCTTTTTGCCATAAAAAAGGGAAATTTCTTCATTTTTGCTCCAAAATAAGGGAAATTTCTGAATTTTTGCCTCTAAAAAAGTGGAATTTCTGTCTTTTTCCCCCAAAACAAAGGGAACTTCTGTCTTTTTTGCCCCAAAATAAGGAAAAACTCTGCCTTATTTCCCTGAAGTACGTGAAATTTCTGCAATTTTGCCCCAAAATAAGGGAAATTTCTGCCTTTTTGCCCCCAAATAATAGGAATTTCAGCCTTTTTACCTCGAAATAAAAGGAATTTCTGCATTTTTGCCACAAAATATTAGGAATTTCTGCCTTTTTGCCCCAAAATAAGGAAAATTTCTGCCTTTATTCCCTGAAATAAGTGAAATTTCTGTAATTTTGCCCCAAAATAAGTGAAATTTCTGCAATTTTGCCCCAAAATAAGTGAAATTTTTGCAATTTTGCCCCAAAATATGGGAAATTTGTGGAATTTTGCCCAAAAATAAGTGGAATTTCTGTGTTTTGCCCCAAATTAAGGAGAATTTCTGTATTTTTGCCCCAACATATAGGGAATTTCTGCATTTTTGCCCCACAATTAGGGGAATTTCTGCAATTTTTCTCCAAAATACGGGGGATTTCTGGCTTTTTGCCCGAAAATAAGAAGAATGCATACCTTTTTGCCATAAAAAAGGGAAATTTCTTTATTTTTGCTCCAAAATAAGGAGAATTTCTGCTTTTTTGCCTCTAAATAATTGGAATTTCTGTCTTCTTCCCCCAAAACAAAGGGAATTCCTGTCTTTTTTGCCCCAAAATAAGGAAAATTTCTTACTTATGACCCTGAAATAAGTGAAATTTCTGCAATTTTGCCCCAAAATAAAGGAAATTTTTGCCTTTTTGCCCCCAAATAAGGGGAATTTCAGCCTTTTTACCTAAAAATAAGGGGAATTTCTGTATTTTTGCCACAAAATATTACGAATTTCTGCCTTTTTGCCCCAAAATAAGAAAATTTCTGCAATTTTGCCCCAAAATAAGTGAAATTTCTGCAATTTTGCCCCAAATTTAGGGAAATTTCTGGAATTTTGCCCCAAAATAAGTAGAATTTCTGAGTTTTTCCCCAAAATAAAAAGAATTTCTGTCTTTTTGCCCCAACATATAGGCAATTTCTGACTTTGTGCCCCACAATTAGGGGAATTTCTGCAATTTTGCTCCAAAATACGGGAAATTTCTGCCTTTTTGCCCAAAAATAAGAAGAATGAATACCTTTTTTCCTTAAAAAAGGGAAATTTCTTCATTTTTGCTCCAAAATAAGGGGAATTTCTGCTTTTTTGCCTCTAAATAAGTGGAATTTCTGTTTTTTACCCAAAACAAAGGGAATTTCTGTCTTTTTTGCCCCAAAATAAGGAAAAATTCTGACTTATTACAATGAAGTAAGTGAAATTTCTGCAATTTTGCCCCAAAATAAGGGAAATTTCTGCCTTTTTTCCACAAAATAAGGGGAATTTCTGTCTTGTGCCCCAAAATAAGGGAAATTTCAGCCTTTTTTCCTGATAATAAGGGTAATCTCTGCTTTTTGCCCTAAAATATGGGGAATTTCTGTATTTTGCCCCAAAATACAGAAAATTTCTGCAATTTTGTACCAAAATAAAAGCAATTTCTGCCTTTTTGCCCCCAAATAAGAGGAATTTCAGCCTTTTTACGTCGAAATAAGGGGAATTTCTGCATTTTTGCCACAAAATATTAGGAATTTCTGCCTTTTTGCCCCAAAATAAGAAAATTTCTGCTTTTTTTCCCTGAAATAAGTGAAATTTCTGCAATTTTGCCCCAAAATAAGTGAAATTTCTGCAATTTTGCCCCAAATTTAGGGAAATTTCTGGAATTTTGCCCCAAAATAAGTAGAATATCTGAGTTTTGCCCCAAAATAAAAAGAATTTCTGTCTTTTTGCCCCAACATATAGGCAATTTCTGACTTTGTGCACCACAATTAGGGGAATTTCTGCAATTTTGCTCCAAAATACGGGGAATTTCTGCCTTTTTGCACAAAAATAAGAAGAATGCATACCTTTTTTCCTTAAAAAAGGGAAATTTCTTCATTTTTGCTCCAAAATAAATGGAATTTCTGCTTTTTTGCCTCTAAATAAGTGGGATTTCTGTCTTTTTTACCCAAAACAAAGGGAATTTCTGTCTTTTTTGCCCCAAAATAAGGAAAAATTCTGACTTATTACAATGAAGTAAGTGAAATTTCTGCAATTTTGCCCCAAAATAAGGGAAATTTCTGCATTTTTGCCACAAAATAAGGGGAATTTCTGTCTTTTTGCTTCAAAATAAGGGAAATTTCAGCCTTTTTACCTGATAATAAGGGTAATCTCTGCTTTTTGCCCTAAAATATGGGGAATTTCTGTATTTTGCCCCAAAATAAAGAAAATTTCTGCAATTTTGTACATAAATAAAAGCAATTTCTGCCTTTTTGCCCCAAATAAGAGGAATTTCAGCCTTTTTACTTCGAAATAAGGGGAATTTCTGCATTTTTGCCACAAAATATTAGGAATTTCTGCCTTTTTGCCCCAAAATAAGAAAATTTCTGCTTTTTTTCCCTGAAATAAGTGAAATTTCTGCAATTTTGCCCCAAAATAAGTGAAATTTCTGCAATTTTGCCCCAAATTTAGGGAAATTTCTGGAATTTTGCCCCAAAATAAGTAGAATTTCTGAGTTTTGCCCCAAAATAAAAAAATTTCTGTCTTTCTGCTCCAACATATAGGCAATTTCTGACTTTGTGCCCCACAATTAGGGGAATTTCTGCAATTTTGCTCCAAAATACGGGGAATTTCTGACTTTTTGCACAAAAATAAGAAGAATGCATACCTTTTTTCCTTAAAAAAGGGAAATTTCGTCATTTTTGCTCCAAAATAAGGGGAATTTCTGCTTTTTTGCCTCTAAATAATTGGAATTTCTGTCTTTTTTACCCAAAACAAAGGGAATTTCTGTCTTTTTTGCCCCAAAATAAGGAAAAATTCTGACTTATTACAATGAAGTAAGTGAAATTTCTGCAATTTTGCCCCAAAATAAGGGAAATTTCAGCCTTTTACCTGATAATAAGGGTAATCTCTGCTTTTTGCCCTAAAATATGGGGAATTTCTGTATTTTGCCCCAAAATAAAGAAAATTTCTGCAATTTTGTACCAAAATTAAAGCAATTTCTGCCTTTTTGCCCCCAAATAAGAGCAATTTCAGCCTTTTTACGTCGAAATAAAGGGAATTTCTGCATTTTTGCCACAAAATATTAGGAATTTCTGCCTTTTTGCCCCAAAATAAGAAAATTCTGCAATTTTGCCCCAAAATAAGTGAAATTTCTGCAATTTTGCCCCAAATTTAGGGAAATTTCTGGAATTTTGCCCCAAAATAAGTAGAATTTCTGAGTTTTTCCCCAAAATAAAAAGAATTTCTGTCTTTTTGCCCCAACATATAGGCAATTTCTGACTTTGTCCCCCACAATTAGGGGAATTTCTGCAATTTTGCTCCAAAATACGGGAAATTTCTGCCTTTTTGCCCAAAAATAAGAAGAATGAATACCTTTTTTCCTTAAAAAAGGGAAATTTCTTCATTTTTGCTCCAAAATAAGGGGAATTTCTGCTTTTTTGCCTCTAAATAAGTGGAATTTCTGTTTTTTACCCAAAACAAAGGGAATTTCTGTCTTTTTTGCCCCAAAATAAGGAAAAATTCTGACTTATTACAATGAAGTAAGTGAAATTTCTGCAATTTTGCCCCAAAATAAGGGAAATTTCTGCATTTTTGCCACAAAATAAGGGGAATTTCTGTCTTGTGCCCCAAAATAAGGGAAATTTCAGCCTTTTTTCCTGATAATAAGGGTAATCTCTGCTTTTTGCCCTAAAATATGGGGAATTTCTGTATTTTGCCCCAAAATAAAGAAAATTTCTGCAATTTTGTACCAAAATAAAAGCAATTTCTGCCTTTTTGCCCCCAAATAAGAGGAATTTCAGCCTTTTTACGTCGAAATAAGGGGAATTTCTGCATTTTTGCCACAAAATATTAAAAATTTCTGCCTTTTTGCCCCAAAATAAGAAAATTTCTGCTTTTTTTCCCTGAAATAAGTGAAATTTCTGCAATTTTGCCCCAAAATAAGTGAAATTTCTGCAATTTTGCCCCAAATTTAGGGAAATTTCTGGAATTTTGCCCCAAAATAAGGGAAATTTTTGCATTTTTGCCCCCAAATAATAGGAATTTCAGCCTTTTTACCTCGAAATAAAAAAAATTTCTGCATTTTTGCCACAAAATATTAGGAATTTCTGCCTTTTTGCCCCAAAATAAGGAAAATTTCTGCCTTTTTTCCCTGAAATAAGTGAAATTTCTGTAATTTTGCCCCAAAATAAGTGAAATTTCTGCAATTTTGCCCCAAAATAAGTGAAATTTTTGCAATTTTGCCCCAAAATATGGGAAATTTGTGGAATTTTGCCCAAAAATAAGTGGAATTTCTGTGTTTTGCCCCAAATTAAGGAGAATTTCTGTATTTTTGCCCCAACATATAGGGAATTTCTGCACTTTTGCCCCACAATTAGGGGAATTTCTGCAATTTTGCCCCAAAATACGGGGGATTTCTGGCTTTTTGCCCGAAAATAAGAAGAATGCTTACCTTTTTGCCATAAAAAAGGGAAATTTCTTTATTTTTGCTCCAAAATAAGGAGAATTTCTGCTTTTTTGCCTCTAAATAATTGGAATTTCTGTCTTCTTCCCCCAAAACAAAGGGAATTCCTGTCTTTTTTGCCCCAAAATAAGGAAAATTTCTTACTTATGACCCTGAAATAAGTAAAATTTCTGCAATTTTGCCCCAAAATAAAGGAAATTTTTGCTTTTTGCCCCCAAATAAGGGGAATTTCAGCCTTTTTACCTAAAAATAAGGGGACTTTCTGCATTTTTGCCAAAAAATATTAGGAATTTCTGCCTTTTTGCCCCAAAATAAGAAAATTTCTGCTTTTTTTCCCTGAAATAAGTGAAATTTCTGCAATTTTGCCCCAAAATAAGTGAAATTTCTGCAATTTTGCCCCAAATTTAGGGAAATTTCTGGAATTTTGCCCCAAAATAAGTAGAATTTCTGAGTTTTGCCCCAAAATAAAAAGAATTTCTGTCTTTTTGCCCCAATATATAGGCAATTTCTGACTTTGTGCCCCACAACTAGGGGAATTTCTGCAATTTTGCTCCAAAATACGGGGAATTTCTGCCTTTTTGCACAAAAATAAGAAGAATGCATACCTTTTTTCCTTAAAAAAGGGAAATTTCTTCATTTTTGCTCCAAAATAAGGGGAATTTCTGCTTTTTTGCCTCTAAATAATTGGAATTTCTGTCTTTTTTACCCAAAACAAAGGGAATTTCTGTCTTTTTTGCCCCAAAATAAGGAAAAATTCTGACTTATTACAATGAAGTAAGTGAAATTTCTGCAATTTTGCCCCAAAATAAGGGAAATTTCAGCCTTTTTACCTGATAATAAGGGTAATCTCTGCTTTTGCTCTAAAATATGGGGAATTTCTGTATTTTGCCCCAAAATAAAGAAAATTTCTGCAATTTTGTACCAAAATAAAAGCAATTTCTGCCTTTTTGCCCCCAAATAAGAGGAATTTCAGCCTTTTTACGTCGAAATAAGGGGAATTTCTGCATTTTTGCCACAAAATATTAGGAATTTCTGCCTTTTTGCCCCAAAATAAGAAAATTTCTGCTTTTTTTCCCTGAAATAATTGAAATTTCTGCAATTTTGCCCCAAATTAAGTGAAATTTCTGCAATTTTGCCCCAAACTAAGGGAAATTTCTGGAATTTTGCCCCAAAATAAGTGGAATTTCTGAGTTTTGCCCCAAAATAAGGAGAATTTCTGTATTTTTGCCCCAACATATAGAGAATTTCTGCCTTTTTGCCCCACAATTAGGGGAATATCTGCAATTTTGCTCCAAAATACGGGGAATTTCTGCCTTTTTGCCCGAAAATAAGATGAATGCATACCTTTTTTTGCCATAAAAAGGGAAATTTCTTCATTTTTGTTCCAAAATAAGGGGAATTTCTGAATTTTTGCCTCTAAATAAGTGGAATTTCTGTCTTTTTCTCCCAAAACAAAAGAAATTTCTGTCTTTTTTGCCCCAAAATAAGGAAAAATTCTGCCTTATTACCCTGAAGTAAGTGAAATTTCTGCAATTTTTCCCCAAAATAAGGGAAATTTCTGTTTTTTTGCCCCCAAATAAGAAGAATTTCAGCCTTTTTACCTCGAAATAAGGGGAATTTTTGCATTTTTGCCACAAAATATTAGGAATTTCTGCATTTTTGCCCCAAAGTAAGGAAAAATTCTGCCTATTTTCCCTGAAATAAGTGAAATTTCTGTAATTTTGCACCAAAATAAGTGAAATTTCTGCAATTTTGCTCCAAAATAAGTGAAATTTCTGCAATTTTGCCCCAACATAATTGAAAATTCTGGAATTTTGCCCCAAAATAAATGGAATTTCTGAGTTTTGCCCCAAAATAAGGAGATTTTCTGTCTTTTTGCCCCAACATATAGAGAATTTCTGCCTTTTTGCCCCACAATTAGGAGAATTTCTGCAATTTTGCTCAAAAATACGGGGAATTTCTGCCTTTTTGCCCGAAAATCAGAAGAATGCACACCTTTTTGCCATAAAAAAGGGAAATTTCTTCATTTTTGCTCCAAATTAAGGGGCATTTCTGCTTTTTTGCCTCTAAATAAGTGGAATTTCTGTCTTTTTCCGCAAAAACAAAGGGAATTCCTGTCTTTTTTGCCCCAAAATAAGGAAAATTTCTGACTTACTACCCTGAAATAAGTGAAATTTCTGGAATTTGGCCCCAAAATAAAGGAAATTTTTGCCTTTTTGCCGCCAAATTAGGGGAATTTCAGCCTTTTTACCTCAAAATAAAGGGGAATTTCTGCATTTATGCCACAAAATATTAGGAATTTCTGCCTTTTTGATTCAAAATAAGAAAATTTCTGCTTTTTTTCCCTGAAATAAGTGAAATTTCTGCAATTTTGCCCCAAAATAAGTGAAATTTCTGCAATGTTGCCCCAAAATAATGGAAATTTCTGGAATTTTGCCCCAAAATAAGTGGAATTTCTGAGTTTTGCCCCAAAATAAGGAGAATTTCTGTTTTTTTTTTCCCAAACATATAGGTAATTTCTGCCTTTTTGCCACACAATTAGGGAAATTTCTGCAATTTTGCTCCTAAATATGAGGAATTTCTGCCTTTTTGCCCGAAAATAAGAAGAATGCATACCTTTTGCCATAAAAAAGGGAAATTTTTTCATTTTTGCTCCAAAATAAGGGGAATTTCTGAATTTTTGCCTCTAAAAAAGTGGAATTTCTGTCTTTTTCCCCCAAAACAAAGGGAATTTCTGTCTTTTTTGCCCCAAAATAAGGAAAAACTCTGCCTTATTTCCCTGAAGTACGTGAAATTTCTGCAATTTTGCCCCAAAATAAGTGAAATTTCTGCAATTTTGCCCCAAAATAAAAGAAATTTCTGGAATTTTGCCCCAAAATAAGTGTGATTTCTGATTTTTGCCCCAAAATAAGGAGAATTTCTGTCTTTTTGCCTCAACATATAGGCAATTTCTGCTTTTTGCCTCACAATTAGGGGAATTTCTGCAATTTTGCTCAAAATACGGGGAATTTCTGCCTTTTTGCCCGAAAATAAGAAGAATGCATACCTTTTTGCCATAAAAAAGAGAAATTTCTTCATTTTTGCTCCAAAATAAAGAGAATTTCTGCTTTTTTGCCTCTAAATAAGTGGAATTTCTGTCTTTTTCCCCCAAAACAAAGGGAATTCCTGTCTTTTTTGCCCCAAAATAAAGAAAATTTTTGACTTATTACTCTGAAATAAGTGAAATTTCTGCAATTTTGTTCCAAAATAAAAAAAATTTTTCCTTTTTGCCCCCAAATAAGGAGAATTTCAGCCTTTTTACCTCAAAATAAGGGGAAATTCTGCATTTTTGCCACAAAATATTAGTAATTTCTGCCTTTTTGCCCCAAAATAAGAAAATTTCTGCTTTTTTTCCCTGAAATAAGTGAAATTTCTGCAATTTTGCCCCAAATTAAGTGAAATTTCTGCAATTTTGCCCCAAACTAAGGGAAATTTCTCGAATTTTGCCCCAAAATAAGTGGAATTTCTCAGTTTTGCCCCAAAATAAGGAGAATTTCTGTTTTTTTGCCCCAACATATAGAGAATTTCTGCCTTTTTGCCCCACAATTAGGGGAATATCTGCAATTTTGCTACAAAATACGGGGAATTTCTGCCTTTTTGCACGAAAATAAGAAGAATGCATACCTTTTTGCCATAAAAAGGGAAATTTCTTCATTTTTGTTCCAAAATAAGGGGTATTTCTGAATTTTTGCCTCTAAATAAGTGGAATTTCTGTCTTTTTCTCCCAAAACAAAGGACATTTCTGTTTTTTTTGCCCCAAAATAAGAAAAAATTCTGCCTTATTACCCTGAAGTAAGTGAAATTTCTGCAATTTTTCCCCAAAATAAGGGAAATTTCTGCCTTTTTGCCCCCAAATAAGGGGAATTTCAGCCTTTTTACCACGAAATAAGGGGAATTTTTGCATTTTTGCCACAAAATATTAGGAATTTCTGCATTTTTGCCCCAAAGTAAGGAAAAATTCTGCCTATTTTCCCTGAAATAAGTGAAATTTCTGTAATTTTGCACCAAAATAAGTGAAATTTCTGCAATATTGCTCCAAAATAAGTGAAATTTCTGCAATTTCGCCCCAAAATAAGTGAAAATTCTGGAATTTTGCCCCAAAATAAATGGAATTTCTGAGTTTTGCCCCAAAATAAGGAGATTTTCTGTCTTTTTGCCCCAACATATAGAGAATTTCTGCCTTTTTGCCCCACAATTAGAATTTCTGCAATTTTGCTCCAAAATATGGGGAATTTCTGCCTTTTTGCCCGAAAATAAGAAGAATGCCCCCCTTTTTGCCATAAAAAAGGGAAATTTCTTCATTTTTGCTCCAAATTAAGGGGCATTTCTGCTTTTTTGCCTCTAAATAAGTGGAATTTCTGTCTTTTTCCACCAAAACAAAGGGAATTCCTGTCTTTTTTGCCCCAAAATAAGGAAAATTTCTGACTTACTACCCTGAAATAAGTGAAATTTCTGGAATTTTGCACCAAAATAAAGGAAATTTTTGCCTTTTTGCCGCCAAGTTAGGGTAATTTCAGCCTTTTTAACTCAAAATAAAGGGGAATTTCTGCATTTATGCCACAAAATATTAGGAATTTTTGCCTTTTTGATTCAAAATAAGAAAATTTCTGCTTTTTTTCCCTGAAATAAGTGAAATTTCTGCAATTTTGCCCCAAAATAAGTGAAATTTCTGCAATGTTGCCCCAAAATAATGGAAATTTCTGGAATTTTGCCCCAAAATAAGTGGAATTTCTGAGTTTTGCCCCAAAATAAGGAGAATTTCTGTTTTTTTTTTCCCAAACATATAGGTAATTTCTGCCTTTTTGCCACACAATTAGGGGAATTTCTGCAATTTTGCTCCTAAATATGAGGAATTTCTGCCTTTTTGCCCGAAAATAAGGAGAATGCATACCTTTTTGCCATAAAAAAGGGAAATTTCTTCATTTTTACTCCAAAATAAGGGGAATTTCTGAATTTTTGCCTCTAAAAAAGTGGAATTTCTGTCTTTTTCCCCCAAAACAAAGGGAATTTCTGTCTTTTTTGCCCCAAAATAAGGAAAAACTCTGCCTTATTTTCCTGAAGTACGTGAAATTTCTGCAATTTTGCCCCAAAATAAGGGAAATTTCTGCCTTTTTGCCCCCAAATAATAGGAATTTCAGCCTTTTTACCTCGAAATAAAAGGAATTTCTGCATTTTTGCCACAAAATATTAGGAATTTCTGCCTTTTTGCCCCAAAATAAGGAAAATTTCTGCCTTTATTCCCTGAAATAAGTGAAATTTCTGTAATTTTGCCCCAAAATAAGTGAAATTTCTGCAATTTTGCCCCAAAATAAGTGAAATTTTTGCAATTTTGCCCCAAAATATGGGAAATTTCTGGAATTTTGCCCCAAAATAAGTGGAATTTCTGTGTTTTGCCCCAAATTAAGGAGAATTTCTGTATTTTTGCCCCAACATATAGGGAATTTCTGCATTTTTGCCCCACAATTAGGGGAATTTCTGCAATTTTGCTCCAAAATACGGGGGATTTCTGGCTTTTTGCCCGAAAATAAGAAGAATGCATACCTTTTTGCCATAAAAAAGGGAAATTTCTTTATTTTTGCTCCAAAATAAGGAGAATTTCTGCTTTTTTGCCTCTAAATAATTGGAATTTCTGTCTTCTTCCCCCAAAACAAAGGGAATTCCTGTCTTTTTTGCCCCAAAATAAGGAAAATTTCTTACTTATGACCCTGAAATAAGTGAAATTTCTGCAATTTTGCCCCAAAATAAAGGAAATTTTTGCCTTTTTGCCCCCAAATAAGGGGAATTTCAGCCTTTTTACCTAAAAATAAGGGGAATTTCTGCATTTTTGCCACAAAATATTAGGAATTTCTGCCTTTTTGCCCCAAAATAAGAAAATTTCTGCAATTTTGCCCCAAAATAAGTGAAATTTCTGCAATTTTGCCCCAAATTTAGGGAAATTTCTGGAATTTTGCCCCAAAATAAGTAGAATTTCTGAGTTTTTCCCCAAAATAAAAAGAATTTCTGTCTTTTTGCCCCATCATATAGGCAATTTCTGACTTTGTGCCCCACAATTAGGGGAATTTCTGCAATTTTGCTCCAAAATACGGGAAATTTCTGCCTTTTTGCCCAAAAATAAGAAGAATGAATACCCTTTTTCCTTAAAAAAGGGAAATTTCTTCATTTTTGCTCCAAAATAAGAGGAATTTCTGCTTTTTTGCCTCTAAATAAGTGGAATTTCTGTCTTTTTTACCCAAAACAAAGGGAATTTCTTTCTTTTTTGCCCCAAAATAAGGAAAAATTCTGACTTATTACAATGAAGTAAGTGAAATTTCTGCAATTTTGCCCCAAAATAAGGGAAATTTCTGCATTTTTGCCACAAAATAAGGGGAATTTCTGTCTTGTTGCCCCAAAATAAGGGAAATTTCAGCCTTTTTACCTGATAATAAGGGTAATCTCTGCTTTTTGCCCTAAAATATGGGGAATTTCTGAATTTTGCCCCAAAATAAAGAAAATTTCTGCAATTTTGTACCAAAATAAAAGCAATTTCTGCCTTTTTGCCCCCAAATAAGAGGAATTTCAGCCTTTTTACGTCGAAATAAGGGGAATTTCTGCATTTTTGCAACAAAATATTAGGAATTTCTGCCTTTTTGCCCCAAAATAAGAAAATTTCTGCTTTTTTTCCCTGAAATAAGTGAAATTTCTGCAATTTTGCCCCAAAATAAGTGAAATTTCTGCAATTTTGCCCCAAATTTAGGGAAATTTCTGGAATTTTGCCCCAAAATAAGTAGAATTTCTGAGTTTTGCCCCAAAATAAAAAGAATTTCTGTCTTTTTGCCCCAACATATAGGCAATTTCTGACTTTGTGCCCCACAATTAGGGGAATTTCTGCAATTTTGCTCCAAAATACGGGGAATTTCTGCCTTTTTGCACAAAAATAAGAAGAATGCATACCTTTTGTCCTTAAAAAAGGGGAATTTCTGCAATTTTGCTCCAAAATAAGGGGAATTTCTGCTTTTTTGCCTCTAAATAATTGGAATTTCTGTCTTTTTTACCCAAAACAAAGGGAATTTCTGTCTTTTTTGCCCCAAAATAAGGAAAAATTCTGACTTATTACAATGAAGTAAGTGAAATTTCTGCAATTTTGCCCCAAATAAGGGAAATTTCAGCCTTTTTACCTGATAATAAGGGTAATCTCTGCTTTTTGCCCTAAAATATGGGGAATTTCTGTATTTTGCCCCAAAATAAAGAAAATTTCTGCAATTTTGTACCAAAATAAAAGCAATTTCTGCCTTTTTGCCCCCAAATAAGAGGAATTTCAGCCTTTTTACGTCGAAATAAGGGGAATTTCTGCATTTTTGCCAAAAATATTAGGAATTTCTGCCTTTTTGCCCCAAAATAAGAAAATTTCTGCTTTTTTTCCCTGAAATAAGTGAAATTTCTGCAATTTTGCCCCAAATTAAGTGAAATTTTTGCAATTTTGCCCAAAACTAAGGGAAATTTCTGGAATTTTGCCCCAAAATAAGTGGAATTTCTGAGTTTTGCCCCAAAATAAGGAGAATTTCTGTATTTTTGCCCCAACATATAGAGAATTTCTGCCTTTTTGCCCCACAATTAGGGGAATATCTGCAATTTTGCTCCAAAATACGGGGAATTTCTGCCTTTTTGCCCGAAAATAAGAAGAATGCATACCTTTTTTGCCATAAAAAGGGAAATTTCTTCATTTTTGTTCCAAAATAAGGGGAATTTCTGAATTTTTGCCTCTAAATAAGTGGAATTTCTGTCTTTTTCTCCCAAAACAAAGGAAATTTCTGTCTTTTTTGCCCCAAAATAAGGAATAATTCTGCCTTATTACCCTGAAGTAAGTGAAATTTCTGCAATTTTTCCCCAAAATAAGGGAAATTTCTGTTTTTTTGCCCCCAAATAAAAAGAATTTCAGCCTTTTTACCTCGAAATAAAGGGAATTTTTGCATTTTTGCCACAAAATATTAGGAATTTCTGCATTTTTGCCCCAAAGTAAGGAAAAATTCTGCCTATTTTCTCTGAAATAAGTGAAATTTCTGTAATTTTGCACCAAAATAAGTGAAATTTCTGAAATTTTGCTCCAAAATAAGTGAAATTTCTGCAATTTCGCCCCAAAATAAGTGAAAATTCTGGAATTTTGCCCCAAAATAAATGGAATTTCTGAGTTTTGCCCCAAAATAAGGAGATTTTCTGTCTTTTTGCCCCAACATATAGAGAATTTCTGCCTTTTTGCCCCACAATTAGGAGAATTTCTGCAATTTTGCTCCAAAATACGGGGAATTTCTGCCTTTTTGCCCGAAAATAAGAAGAATGCACAACTTTTTGCCATAAAAAAGAAAAATTTCTTCATTTTTGCTCCAAATTAAGGGGCATTTCTATTTTTTTGCCTCTAAATAAGTGGAATTTCTGTCTTTTTCCGCCAAAACAAAGGGAATTCCTGTCTTTTTTGCCCCAAAATAAGGAAAATTTCTGACTTACTACCCTGAAATAAGTGAAATTTCTGGAATTTTGCCCCAAAATAAAGGAAATTTTTGCCTTTTTGCCGCCAAATTAGGGGAATTTCAGCCTTTTTACCTCAAAATAAAGGGGAATTTCTGCATTTATGCCACAAAATATTAGGAATTATTGCCTTTTTGATTCAAAATAAGAAAATTTCTGCTTTTTTTCCCTGAAATAAGTGAAATTTCTGCAATTTTGCCCCAAAATAAGTGAAATTTCTGCAATGTTGCCCCAAAATAATGGAAATTTCTGGAATTTTGCCCCAAAATAAGTGGAATTTCTGAGTTTTGCCCCAAAATAAGGAGAATTTCTGTTTTTTTTTTCCCAAACATATAGGTAATTTCTGCCTTTTTGCCACACAATTAGGGGAATTTCTGCAATTTTGCTCCTAAATATGAGGAATTTCTGCCTTTTTGCCCGAAAATAAGAAGAATGCATACCTTTTTGCCATAAAAAAGGGAAATTTCTTCATTTTTGCTCCAAAATAAGGGAAATTTCTGAATTTTTGCCTCTAAAAAAGTGGAATTTCTGTCTTTTTCCCCCAAAACAAAGGGAACTTCTGTCTTTTTTGCCCCAAAATAAGGAAAAACTCTGCCTTATTTCCCTGAAGTACGTGAAATTTCTGCAATTTTGCCCCAAAATAAGGGAAATTTCTGCCTTTTTGCCCCCAAATAATAGGAATTTCAGCCTTTTTACCTCGAAATAAAAGGAATTTCTGCATTTTTGCCACAAAATATTAGGAATTTCTGCCTTTTTGCCCCAAAATAAGGAAAATTTCTGCCTTTATTCCCTGAAATAAGTGAAATTTCTGTAATTTTGCCCCAAAATAAGTGAAATTTCTGCAATTTTGCCCCAAAATAAGTGAAATTTTTGCAATTTTGCCCCAAAATATGGGAAATTTGTGGAATTTTACCAAAAAATAAGTGGAATTTCTGTGTTTTGCCCCAAATTAAGGAGAATTTCTGTATTTTTGCCCCAACATATAGGGAATTTCTGCATTTTTGCCCCACAATTAGGGGAATTTCTGCAATTTTTCTCCAAAATACGGGGGATTTCTGGCTTTTTGCCCGAAAATAAGAAGAATGCATACCTTTTTGCCATAAAAAAGGGAAATTTCTTTATTTTTGCTCCAAAATAAGGAGAATTTCTGCTTTTTTGCCTCTAAATAATTGGAATTTCTGTCTTCTTCCCCCAAAACAAAGGGAATTCCTGTCTTTTTTGCCCCAAAATAAGGAAAATTTCTTACTTATGACCCTGAAATAAGTGAAATTTCTGCAATTTTGCCCCAAAATAAAGGAAATTTTTGCCTTTTTGCCCCCAAATAAGGGGAATTTCAGCCTTTTTACCTAAAAATAAGGGGAATTTCTGTATTTTTGCCACAAAATATTACGAATTTCTGCCTTTTTGCCCCAAAATAAGAAAATTTCTGCAATTTTGCCCCAAAATAAGTGAAATTTCTGCAATTTTGCCCCAAATTTAGGGAAATTTCTGGAATTTTGCCCCAAAATAAGTAGAATTTCTGAGTTTTTCCCCAAAATAAAAAGAATTTCTGTCTTTTTGCCCCAACATATAGGCAATTTCTGACTTTGTGCCCCACAATTAGGGCAATTTCTGCAATTTTGCTCCAAAATACGGGAAATTTCTGCCTTTTTGCCCAAAAATAAGAAGAATGAATACCTTTTTTCCTTAAAAAAGGGAAATTTCTTCATTTTTGCTCCAAAATAAGGGGAATTTCTGCTTTTTTGCCTCTAAATAAGTGGAATTTCTGTTTTTTACCCAAAACAAAGGGAATTTCTGTCTTTTTTGCCCCAAAATAAGGAAAAATTCTGACTTATTACAATGAAGTAAGTGAAATTTCTGCAATTTTGCCCCAAAATAAGGGAAATTTCTGCCTTTTTTCCACAAAATAAGGGGAATTTCTGTCTTGTGCCCCAAAATAAGGGAAATTTCAGCCTTTTTTCCTGATAATAAGGGTAATCTCTGCTTTTTGCCCTAAAATATGGGGAATTTCTGTATTTTGCCCCAAAATACAGAAAATTTCTGCAATTTTGTACCAAAATAAAAGCAATTTCTGCCTTTTTGCCCCCAAATAAGAGGAATTTCAGCCTTTTTACGTCGAAATAAGGGGAATTTCTGCATTTTTGCCACAAAATATTAGGAATTTCTGCCTTTTTGCCCCAAAATAAGAAAATTTCTGCTTTTTTTCCCTGAAATAAGTGAAATTTCTGCAATTTTGCCCCAAAATAAGTGAAATTTCTGCAATTTTGCCCCAAATTTAGGGAAATTTCTGGAATTTTGCCCCAAAATAAGTAGAATATCTGAGTTTTGCCCCAAAATAAAAAGAATTTCTGTCTTTTTGCCCCAACATATAGGCAATTTCTGACTTTGTGCACCACAATTAGGGGAATTTCTGCAATTTTGCTCCAAAATACGGGGAATTTCTGCCTTTTTGCACAAAAATAAGAAGAATGCATACCTTTTTTCCTTAAAAAAGGGAAATTTCTTCATTTTTGCTCCAAAATAAATGGAATTTCTGCTTTTTTGCCTCTAAATAAGTGGAATTTCTGTCTTTTTTACCCAAAACAAAGGGAATTTCTGTCTTTTTTGCCCCAAAATAAGGAAAAATTCTGACTTATTACAATGAAGTAAGTGAAATTTCTGCAATTTTGCCCCAAAATAAGGGAAATTTCTGCATTTTTGCCACAAAATAAGGGGAATTTCTGTCTTTTTGCTTCAAAATAAGGGAAATTTCAGCCTTTTTACCTGATAATAAGGGTAATCTCTGCTTTTTGCCCTAAAATATGGGGAATTTCTGTATTTTGCCCCAAAATAAAGAAAATTTCTGCAATTTTGTACATAAATAAAAGCAATTTCTGCCTTTTTGCCCCAAATAAGAGGAATTTCAGCCTTTTTACTTCGAAATAAGGGGAATTTCTGCATTTTTGCCACAAAATATTAGGAATTTCTGCCTTTTTGCCCCAAAATAAGAAAATTTCTGCTTTTTTTCCCTGAAATAAGTGAAATTTCTGCAATTTTGCCCCAAAATAAGTGAAATTTCTGCAATTTTGCCCCAAATTTAGGGAAATTTCTGGAATTTTGCCCCAAAATAAGTAGAATTTCTGAGTTTTGCCCCAAAATAAAAAAATTTCTGTCTTTTTGCTCCAACATATAGGCAATTTCTGACTTTGTGCCCCACAATTAGGGGAATTTCTGCAATTTTGCTCCAAAATACGGGGAATTTCTGACTTTTTGCACAAAAATAAGAAGAATGCATACCTTTTTTCCTTAAAAAAGGGAAATTTCGTCATTTTTGCTCCAAAATAAGGGGAATTTCTGCTTTTTTGCCTCTAAATAATTGGAATTTCTGTCTTTTTTACCCAAAACAAAGGGAATTTCTGTCTTTTTTGCCCCAAAATAAGGAAAAATTCTGACTTATTACAATGAAGTAAGTGAAATTTCTGCAATTTTGCCCCAAAATAAGGGAAATTTCAGCCTTTTACCTGATAATAAGGGTAATCTCTGCTTTTTGCCCTAAAATATGGGGAATTTCTGTATTTTGCCCCAAAATAAAGAAAATTTCTGCAATTTTGTACCAAAATTAAAGCAATTTCTGCCTTTTTGCCCCCAAATAAGAGCAATTTCAGCCTTTTTACGTCGAAATAAAGGGAATTTCTGCATTTTTGCCACAAAATATTAGGAATTTCTGCCTTTTTGCCCCAAAATAAGAAAATTCTGAAATTTTGCCCCAAAATAAGTGAAATTTCTGCAATTTTGCCCCAAATTTAGGGAAATTTCTGGAATTTTGCCCCAAAATAAGTAGAATTTCTGAGTTTTTCCCCAAAATAAAAAGAATTTCTGTCTTTTTGCCCCAACATATAGGCAATTTCTGACTTTGTCCCCCACAATTAGGGGAATTTCTGCAATTTTGCTCCAAAATACGGGAAATTTCTGCCTTTTTGCCCAAAAATAAGAAGAATGAATACCTTTTTTCCTTAAAAAAGGGAAATTTCTTCATTTTTGCTCCAAAATAAGGGGAATTTCTGCTTTTTTGCCTCTAAATAAGTGGAATTTCTGTTTTTTACCCAAAACAAAGGGAATTTCTGTCTTTTTTGCCCCAAAATAAGGAAAAATTCTGACTTATTACAATGAAGTAAGTAATTTCTGCAATTTAGCCCCAAAATAAGGGAAATTTCTGCATTTTTGCCACAAAATAAGGGGAATTTCTGTCTTGTGCCCCAAAATAAGGGAAATTTCAGCCTTTTTTCCTGATAATAAGGGTAATCTCTGCTTTTTGCCCTAAAATATGGGGAATTTCTGTATTTTGCCCCAAAATAAAGAAAATTTCTGCAATTTTGTACCAAAATAAAAGCAATTTCTGCCTTTTTGCCCCCAAATAAGAGGAATTTCAGCCTTTTTACGTCGAAATAAGGGGAATTTCTGCATTTTTGCCACAAAATATTAGGAATTTCTGCCTTTTTGCCCCAAAATAAGAAAATTTCTGCTTTTTTTCCCTGAAATAAGTGAAATTTCTGCAATTTTGCCCCAAAATAAGTGAAATTTCTGCAATTTTGCCCCAAATTTAGGGAAATTTCTGGAATTTTGCCCCAAAATAAGTAGAATATCTGAGTTTTGCCCCAAATTAAAAAGAATTTCTGTCTTTTTGCCCCAACATATAGGCAATTTCTGACTTTGTGCACCACAATTAGGGGAATTTCTGCAATTTTGCTCCAAAATACGGGGAATTTCTGCCTTTTTGCACAAAAATAAGAAGAATGCATACCTTTTTTCCTTAAAAAAGGGAAATTTCTTCATTTTTGCTCCAAAATAAATGGAATTTCTGCTTTTTTGCCTCTAAATAAGTGGGATTTCTGTCTTTTTTACCCAAAACAAAGGGAATTTCTGTCTTTTTTGCCCCAAAATAAGGAAAAATTCTGACTTATTACAATGAAGTAAGTGAAATTTCTGCAATTTTGCCCCAAAATAAGGGAAATTTCTGCATTTTTGCCACAAAATAAGGGGAATTTCTGTCTTTTTGCCCCAAAATAAGGGAAATTTCAGCCTTTTTACCTGATAATAAGTGTAATCTCTGCTTTTTGCCCTAAAATATGGGGAATTTCTGTATTTTGCCCCAAAATAAAGAAAATTTCTGCAATTTTGTACATAAATAAAAGCAATTTCTGCCTTTTTGCCCCAAATAAGAGGAATTTCAGCCTTTTTACTTCGAAATAAGGGGAATTTCTGCATTTTTGCCACAAAATATTAGGAATTTCTGCCTTTTTGCCCCAAAATAAGAAAATTTCTGCTTTTTTTCCCTGAAATAAGTGAAATTTCTGCAATTTTGCCCCAAAATAAGTGAAATTTCTGCAATTTTGCCCCAAATTTAGGGAAATTTCTGGAATTTTGCCCCAAAATAAGTAGAATTTCTGAGTTTTGCCCCAAAATAAAAAAATTTCTGTCTTTTTGCTCCAACATATAGGCAATTTCTGACTTTGTGCCCCACAATTAGGGGAATTTCTGCAATTTTGCTCCAAAATACGGGGAATTTCTGACTTTTTGCACAAAAAAGAGAAGAATGCATACCTTTTTTCCTTAAAAAAGGGAAATTTCTTCATTTTTGCTCCAAAATAAGGGGAATTTCTGCTTTATGGCCTCTAAATAATTGGAATTTCTGTCTTTTTTACCCAAAACAAAGGGAATTTCTGTCTTTTTTGCCCCAAAATAAGGAAAAATTCTGACTTATTACAATGAAGTAAGTGAAATTTCTGCAATTTTGCCCCAAAATAAGGGAAATTTCAGCCTTTTACCTGATAATAAGGGTAATCTCTGCTTTTTGCCCTAAAATATGGGGAATTTCTGTATTTTGCCCCAAAATAAAGAAAATTTCTGCAATTTTGTACCAAAATTAAAGCAATTTCTGCCTTTTTGCCCCCAAATAAGAGCAATTTCAGCCTTTTTACGTCGAAATAAGGGGAATTTCTGCATTTTTGCCACAAAATATTAGGAATTTCTGCCTTTTTGCCCCAAAATAAGAAAATTTCTGCTTTTTTTCCCTGAAATAATTGAAATTTCTGCAATTTTGCCCCAAATTAAGTGAAATTTCTGCAATTTTGCCCCAAACTAAGGGAAATTTCTGGAATTTTGCCCCAAAATAAGTGGAATTTCTGAGTTTTGCCCCAAAATAAGGAGAATTTCTTTATTTTTGCCCCAACATATAGAGAATTTCTGCCTTTTTGCCCCACAATTAGAGGAATATCTGCAATTTTGCTCCAAAATACGGGGAATTTCTGCCTTTTTGCCCGAAAATAAGAAGAATGCATACCTTTTTTGCCATAAAAAGGGAAATTTCTTCATTTTTGTTCCAAGATAAGGGGAATTTCTGAATTTTTGCCTCTAAATAAGTGGAATTTCTGTCTTTTTCTCCCAAAACAAAGGAAATTTCTGTCTTTTTTGCCCCAAAATAAGGAAAAATTCTGCCTTATTACCCTGAAGTAAGTGAAATTTCTGCAATTTTTCCCCAAAATAAGGGAAATTTCTGTTTTTTTGCCCCCAAATAAGAAGAATTTCAGCCTTTTTACCTCGAAATAAGGGGAATTTTTGCATTTTTGCCACAAAATATTAGGAATTTCTGCATTTTTGCCCCAAAGTAAGGAAAAATTCTGCCTATTTTCCCTGAAATAAGTGAAATTTCTGTAATTTTGCACCAAAATAAGTGAAATTTCTGCAATTTTGCTCCAAAATAAGTGAAATTTCTGCAATTTCGCCCCAAAATAAGTGAAAATTCTGGAATTTTGCCCCAAAATAAATGGAATTTCTGAGTTTTGCCCCAAAATAATGAGATTTTCTGTCTTTTTGCCCAAACATATAGAGAATTTCTGCCTTTTTGCCCCACAATTAGGAGAATTTCTGCAATTTTGCTCCAAAATACGGGAAATTTCTGCCTTTTTGCCCGAAAATAAGAAGAATGCACACCTTTTTGCCATAAAAAAGGGAAATTTCTTCATTTTTGCTCCAAATTAAGGGGCATTTCTGCTTTTTTGCCTCTAAATAAGTGGAATTTCTGTCTTTTTCCGCCAAAACAAAGGGAATTCCTGTCTTTTTTGCCCCAAAATAAGGAAAATTTCTGACTTACTACCCTGAAATAAGTGAAATTTCTGGAATTTTGCCCCAAAATAAAGGAAATTTTTGCCTTTTTGCCGCCAAATTAGGGGAATTTCAGCCTTTTTACATCAAAATAAAGGGGAATTTCTGCATTTATGCCACAAAATATTAGGAATTTCTGCCTTTTTGATTCAAAATAAGAAAATTTCTGCTTTTTTTCCCTGAAATAAGTGAAATTTCTGCAATTTTGCCCCAAAATAAGTGAAATTTCTGCAATGTTGCCCCAAAATAATGGAAATTTCTGGAATTTTGCCCCAAAATAAGTGGAATTTCTGAGTTTTGCCCCAAAATAAGGAGAATTTCTGTTTTTTTTTCCCAAACATATAGGTAATTTCTGCCTTTTTGCCACACAATTAGGGGAATTTCTGCAATTTTGCTCCTAAATATGAGGAATTTCTGCCTTTTTGCCCGAAAATAAGAAGAATGCATACCTTTTTGCCATAAAAAAGGGAAATTTCTTCATTTTTGCTCCAAAATAAAGAGAATTTCTGCTTTTTTGCCTCTAAATAAGTGGAATTTCTGTCTTTTTCCCCCAAAACATAGGGAATTCCTATCTTTTTTGCCCCAAAATAAAGAAAATTTTTGACTTATTACTCTGAAATAAGTGAAATTTCTGCAATTTTGTTCCAAAATAAAGGAAATTTTTGCCTTTTTGCCCCCAAATAAGGAGAATTTCAGCCTTTTTACCTCAAAATAAGGGGAAATTCTGCATTTTTGCCACAAAATATTAGAAATTTCTGCCTTTTTGCCCCAAAATAAGAAAATTTCTGCTTTTTTTCCCTGAAATAAGTGAAATTTCTGCAATTTTGCCCCAAATTAAGTGAAATTTCTGCAATTTTGCCCCAAACTAAGGGAAATTTCTGGAATTTTGCCCCAAAATAAGTGGAATTTCTGAGTTTTGCCCCAAAATAAGGAGAATTTCTGGTTTTTTGCCCCAACATATAGAGAATTTCTGCCTTTTTGCCCCACAATTAGGGGAATATCTGCAATTTTGCTCCAAATACAAGGAATTTCTGCCTTTTTGCACGAAAATAAGAAGAATGCATACCTTTTTGCCATAAAAAGGGAAATTTCTTCATTTTTGTTCCAAAATAAGGGGAATTTCTGAATTTTTGCCTCTAAATAAGTGGAATTTCTGTCTTTTTCTCCCAAAACAAAGGAAATTTCTGTCTTTTTTGCCCCAAATAAGAAAAAATTCTGCCTTATTTCCCTGAAGTAAGTGAAATTTCTGCAATTTTTCCCCAAAATAAGGGAAATTTCTGCCTTTTTGCCCCCAAATAAGGGGAATTTCTGCCTTTTTACCTCGAAATAAGGGGAATTTTTGCATTTTTGCCACAAAATATTAGGAATTTCTGCATTTTAGCCCCAAAGTAAGGAAAAATTCTGCCTATTTTCCCTGAAATAAGTGAAATTTCTGTAATTTTGCACCAAAATAAGTGAAATTTCTGCAATTTTGCTCCAAAATAAGTGATATTTCTGCAATTTCGCCCCAAAATAAGTGAAAATTCTGGAATTTTGCCCCAAAATAAATGGAATTTCTGAGTTTTGCCCCAAAATAAGGAGATTTTCTGTCTTTTTGCCCAACATATAGAGAATTTCTGCCTTTTTGCCCCACAATTAGGAGAATTTCTGCAATTTTGCTCCAAAATACGGGGAATTTCTGCCTTTTTGCCAGAAAATAAGAAGAATGCATAACTTTTTGCCATAAAAAAGGGAAATTTCTTCATTTTTGCTCCAAATTAAGGGGAATTTCTGCTTTTTTGCCTCTAAATAAGTGGAATTTCTTTCTTTTTCCGCAAAAACAAAGGGAATTCCTGTCTTTTTTGCCCCAAAATAAGGAAAATTTCTGACTTACTACCCTGAAATAAGAGAAATTTCTGGAATTTTGCCCCAAAATAAAGGAAATTTTTGCCTTTTTGCCGCCAAATTAGGGGAATTTCAGCCTTTTTACCTCAAAATAAAGGGGAATTTCTGCATTTATGCCACAAAATATTAGGAATTTCTGCATTTTTGATTCAAAATAAGAAAATTTCTGCTTTTTTTCCCTGAAATAAGTGAAATTTCTGCAATTTTGCCCCAAAATAAGTGAAATTTCTGCAATTTTGCCCCAAAATAATGGAAATTTCTGGAATTTTTCCCCAAAATAAGTGGAATTTCTGAGTTTTGCCCCAAAATAAGGAGAATTTCTGGTTTTTTTGCCCCAACATATAGGTAATTTCTGCCTTTTTGCCCCACAATTAGGGAAATATCTGCAATTTTGCTCCAAATACAAGGAATTTCTGCCTTTTTGCACGAAAATAAGAAGAATGCATACCTTTTTGCCATAAAAAGGGAAATTTCTTCATTTTTGTTCCAAAATAAGGGGAATTTCTGAATTTTTGCCTCTAAATAAGTGGAATTTCTGTCTTTTTCTCCCAAAACAAAGGAAATTTCTGTCTTTTTTGCCCCAAAATAAGAAAAAATTCTGCCTTATTTCCCTGAAGTAAGTGAAATTTCTGCAATTTTTCCCCAAAATAAGGGAAATTTCTGCCTTTTTGCCCCCAAATAAGGGGAATTTCTGCCTTTTTACCTCGAAATAAGGGGAATTTTTGCATTTTTGCCACAAAATATTAGGAATTTCTGCATTTTAGCCCCAAAGTAAGGAAAAATTCTGCCTATTTTCCCTGAAATAAGTGAAATTTCTGTAATTTTGCACCAAAATAAGTGAAATTTCTGCAATTTTGCTCCAAAATAAGTGATATTTCTGCAATTTCGCCCCAAAATAAGTGAAAATTCTGGAATTTTGCCCCAAAATAAATGGAATTTCTGAGTTTTGCCCCAAAATAAGGAGATTTTCTGTCTTTTTGCCCAACATATAGAGAATTTCTGCCTTTTTGCCCCACAATTAGGAGAATTTCTGCAATTTTGCTCCAAAATACGGGGAATTTCTGCCTTTTTGCCCGAAAATAAGAAGAATGCATAACTTTTTGCCATAAAAAAGGGAAATTTCTTCATTTTTGCTCCAAATTAAGGGGAATTTCTGCTTTTTTGCCTCTAAATAAGTGGAATTTCTTTCTTTTTCCGCAAAAACAAAGGGAATTCCTGTCTTTTTTGCCCCCAAATAAGGAAAATTTCTGACTTACTACCCTGAAATAAGAGAAATTTCTGGAATTTTGCCCCAAAATAAAGGAAATTTTTGCCTTTTTGCCGCCAAATTAGGGGAATTTCAGCCTTTTTACCTCAAAATAAAGGGTAATTTCTGCATTTATGCCACAAAATATTAGGAATTTCTGCCTTTTTGATTCAAAATAAGAAAATTTCTGCTTTTTTTCCCTGAAATAAGTGAAATTTCTGCAATTTTGCCCCAAAATAAGTGAAATTTCTGCAATTTTGCCCCAAAATATGTGAAATTTCTGGGATTGTGCCCCAAAATAAGTGGAATTTCTGAGTTTTGCCCCAAAATAAGGAGAATTTCTGGTTTTTTTGCCCCAACATATAGGTAATTTCTGCCTTTTTGCCCCACAATTAGGGGAATATCTGCAATTTTGCTCCAAATACAAGGAATTTCTGCCTTTTTGCACGAAAATAAGAAGAATGCATACCTTTTTGCCATAAAAAGGGAAATTTCTTCATTTTTGTTCCAAAATAAGGGGAATTTCTGAATTTTTGCCTCTAAATAAGTGGAATTTCTGTCTTTTTCTCCCAAAACAAAGGAAATTTCTGTCTTTTTTGCCCCAAAATAAGAAAAAATTCCGCCTTATTTCCCTGAAGTAAGTGAAATTTCTGCAATTTTTCCCCAAAATAAGGGAAATTTCTGCCTTTTTGCCCCCAAATAAGGGGAATTTCAGCCTTTTTACCTCGAAATAAGGGGAATTTTTGCATTTTTGCCACAAAATATTAGGAATTTCTGCATTTTAGCCCCAAAGTAAGGAAAAATTCTGCCTATTTTCCCTGAAATAAGTGAAATTTCTGTAATTTTGCACCAAAATAAGTCAAATTTCTGCAATTTTGCTCCAAAATAAGTGATATTTCTGCAATTTCGCCCCAAAATAAGTGAAAATTCTGGAATTTTGCCCCAAAATAAATGGAATTTCTGAGTTTTGCCCCAAAATAAGGAGATTTTCTGTCTTTTTGCCCAACATATAGAGAATTTCTGCCTTTTTGCCCCACAATTAGGAGAATTTCTGCAATTTTGTTCCAAAATACGGGGAATTTCTGCCTTTTTGCCCGAAAATAAGAAGAATGCATAACTTTTTCCATAAAAAAGGGAAATTTCTTCATTTTTGCTCCAAATTAAGGGGAATTTCTGCTTTTTTGCCTCTAAATAAGTTGAATTTCTTTCTTTTTCCGCAAAAACAAAGGGAATTCCTGTCTTTTTTGCCCCAAAATAAGGAAAATTTCTGACTTACTACCCTGAAATAAGTGAAATTTCTGGAATTTTGCCCCAAAATAAAGGAAATTTTTGCCTTTTTGCCGCCAAATTAGGGGAATTTCAGCCTTTTTACCTCAAAATAAAAGGGGAATTTCTGCATTTATGCCACAAAATATTAGGAATTTCTGCCTTTTTGATTCAAAATAAGAAAATTTCTGCTTTTTTTCCCTGAAATAAGTGAAATTTCTGCAATTTTGCCCCAAAATAAGTGAAATTTCTGCAATTTTGCCCCAAAATAATGGAAATTTCTGGAATTTTTCCCCAAAATAAGTGGAATTTCTGAGTTTTGCCCCAAAATAAGGAGAATTTCTGGTTTTTTTGCCCCAACATATAGGTAATTTCTGCCTTTTTGCCCCACAATTAGGGGAATTTCTGCAATTTTGCTCCTAAATATGAGGAATTTCTGCCTTTTTGCCCGAAAATAAGAAGAATGCATACCTTTTTGCCATAAATAAGGGAAATTTCTTCATTTTTGCTCCAAAATAAGGGGAATTTCTGAATTTTTGCCTCTAAAAAAGTGGAATTTCTGTCTTTTTCCCCCAAAACAAAGGGAATTTCTGTCTTTTTTGCCCCAAAATAAGGAAAAATTCTGCCTTATTTCCCTGAAGTAAGTGAAATTTCTGCAATTTGGCCCCAAAATAAGGGAAATTTCTGCATTTTTGCCCCCAAATAATAGGAATTTCAGCCTTTTTACCTCGAAATAAAAGGAATTTCTGCATTTTTGCCACAAAATATTAGGAATTTCTGCCTTTTTGCCCCAAAATAAGGAAAATTTCTGCCTTTTTTCCCTGAAATAAGTGAAATTTCTGTAATTTTGCCCCAAAATAAGTGAAATTTCTGCAATTTTGCCCCAAAATAAGTGAAATTTTTGCAATTTTGCCCCAAAATATGGGAAATTTGTGGAATTTTGCCAAAAAATAAGTGGAATTTCTGTGTTTTGCCCCAAATTAAGGAGAATTTCTGTATTTTTGACCCAACATATAGGGAATTTCTGCATTTTTGCCCCACAATTAGGGGAATTTCTGCAATTTTGCTCCAAAATACGGGGGATTTCTGGCTTTTTGTCCGAAAATAAGAAGAATGCATACCTTTTTGCCATAAAAAAGGGAAATTTCTTTATTTTTGCTCCAAAATAAGAATTTCTGCTTTTTTGCCTCTAAATAAGTGGAATTTCTGTCTTTTTCCCCCAAAACAAAGGGAATTCCTGTCTTTTTTGCCCCAAAATAAAGAAAATTTTTGTCTTATTACTCTGAAATTAGTGAAATTTCTGCAATTTTGTTCCAAAATAAAGGAAATTTTTGCCTTTTTGCCCCCAAATAAGGAGAATTTCAGTCTTTTTACCTCAAAATAAGGGGAAATTCTGCATTTTTGCCACAAAAAATTAGAAATTTCTGCCTTTTTTCCCCAAAATAAGAAAATTTCTGCTTTTTTTCCCTGAAATAAGTGAAATATCTGCAATTTTGCCCCAAATTAAGTGAAATTTCTGCAATTTTGCCCCAAACTAAGGGAAATTTCTGGAATTTTGCCCCAAAATAAGTGGAATTTCTGATTTTTGCCACAAAATAAGGAGAATTTCTGTTTTTTTGCCCCAACATATAGAGAATTTCTGCCTTTTTGCCCCACAATTAGGAGAATTTCTGCAATTTTACTCCAAAATACGGGGAATTTCTGCCTTTTTGCCCGAAAATAAGAAGAATGCATACCTTTTTGCCATAAAAAAGGGAAATTTCTTCATTTTTGCTCCAAATTAAGGGGAATTTCTGCATTTTTGCCTCTAAATAAGTGGAATGTCTGTTTTTTTCCGCAAAAACAAAGGGAATTCCTGTCTTTTTTGCCCCAAAATAAGGAAAATTTCTGACTTACTACCCTGAAATAAGTGAAATTTCTGGAATTTTGCCCAAAAATAAAGGAAATTTTTTCCTTTTTGCCGCCAAATTAGGGGAATTTCAGCCTTTTTACCTCAAAATAAAGGGGAAATTCTGCATTTATGCCACAAAATATTAGGAATTTCTGCCTTTTTGATTCAAAATAAGAAAATTTCTCCTTTTTTTCCCTGAAATAAGTGAAATTTCTGCAATTTTGCCCCAAAATAAGTGAAATTTCTGCAATTTTGCCCCAAAATAATGGAAATTTCTGGAATTTTGCCCCAAAATAAGTGGAATTTCTGAGTTTTGCCCCAAAATAAGGAGAATTTCTGGTTTTTTTGCCCCAACATATAGGTAATTTCTGCCTTTTTGCCCCACAATTAGGGGAATTTCTGCAATTTTGCTCCTAAATATGAGGAATTTCTGCCTTTTTGCCCGAAAATAAGAAGAATGCATACCTTTTTGCCATAAATAAGGGAAATTTCTTCATTTTTGCTCCAAAATAAGGGGAATTTCTGAATTTTTGCCTCTAAAAATGTGGAATTTCTGTCTTTTTCCCCCAAAACAAAGGGAATTTCTGTCTTTTTTGCCCCAAAATAAGGAAACATTCTGCCTTATTTCCCTGAAGTAAGTGAAATTTCTGCAATTTGGCCCCAAAATAAGGGAAATTTCTGCCTTTTTGCCCCCAAATAATAGGAATTTCAGCATTTTTACCTCGAAATAAAAGGAATTTCTGCATTTTTGCCACAAAATATTAGGAATTTCTGTCTTTTTGCCCCAAAATAAGGAAAATTTCTGCCTTTTTTCCCTGAAATAAGTGAAATGTCTGTAATTTTGCCCCAAAATAAGTGAAATTTCTGCAATTTTGCCCCAAAATAAGTGAAATTTCTGCAATTTTGCCCCAAAATATGGGAAATTTGTGGAATTTTGCCCAAAAATAAGTGGAATTTCTGTGTTTTGCCCCAAATTAAGGAGAATTTCTGTATTTTTGCCCCAACATATAGAAAATTTCTGCATTTTTGCCCCACAATTAGGGGAATTTCTGCAATTTTGCTCCAAAATACTGGGGATTTCTGGCTTTTTGCCTGAAAATAAGAAGAATGCATACCTTTTTGCCATAAAAAAGGGAAATTTCTTTATTTTTGCACCAAAATAAGGAGAATTTCTGCTTTTTTGCCTCTAAATAATTGGAATTTCTGTCTTCTTCCCCCAAAACAAAGGGAATTCCTGTCTTTTTTGCCCCAAAATAAGGAAAATTTCTTACTTATGACCCTGAAATAAGTGAAATTTCTGCAATTTTGCCCCAAAATAAAGGATTTTTGCCTTTTTGCCCCCAAATAAGGGGAATTTCAGCCTTTTTACCTAAAAATTAGGGGACTTTCTGCATTTTTGCCACAAAATATTAGGAATTTCTGCCTTTTTGCCCCAAAATAAGAAAATTTCTGCTTTTTTCCCTGAAATAAGTGAAATTTCTGCAATTTTGCCCCAAAATAAGTGAAATTTCTGCAATTTTGCTCCAAATTTAGGGAAATTTCTGGAATTTTGCCCCAAAATAAGTAGAATTTCTGAGTTTTGCCCCAAAATAAAAAGAATTTCTGTCTTTTTGCCCCAACATATAGGCAATTTCTGACTTTGTGCCCCACAATTATGGGAATTTCTGCAATTTTGCTCCAAAATATGGGGAATTTCTGCCTTTTTGCACAAAAATAAGAAGAATGCATACCTTTTTTCTTTAAAAAAGGGAAATTTCTTCATTTTTGCTCCAAAATAAGGGGAATTTCTGCTTTTTTGCCTCTAAATAATTGGAATTTCTGCCTTTTTTACCCAAAACAAAGGGAATTTCTGTCTTTTTTGCCCCAAAATAAGGAAAAATTCTGACTTATTACAATGAAGTAAGTGAAATTTCTGCAATTTTGCCCCAAAATAAGGGAAATCTCTGCATTTTTGCCACAAAATAAGGGGAATTTCTGTCTTTTTGCCCCAAAATAAGGGAAATTTCAGCTTTTTTACCTGATAATAAGGGTAATCTCTGCTTTTTGCCCTAAAATATGGGGAATTTCTGTATTTTGCCCCAAAATAAAGAAAATTTCTGCAATTTTGTACCAAAATAAAAGCAATTTCTGCCTTTTTGCCCCCAAATGAGGGGAATTTCAGCCTTTTTACCTCGAATAAGGGGAATTTCTGCATTTTTGCCACAAAATATTAGGAATTTCTGCCTTTTTGCCCCAAAATAAGGAAAATTTCTGCCTTTTTTCATGAAATAAGTGAAATTTCTGCAATTGTGCCCCAAAATAAGTGAAATTTCTGCAATTTTGCCCCAAAATAAATGAAATTTCTGCAATTTTGCCACAAAATAAGTTAAATTTCTGCAATTTTGCCCCAAAATAAGTGGAATTTCTGATTTTTGCCCCAAAATAAGGAGAATTTCTGTCTTTTTGCCTCAACATATAGGCAATTTCTGCTTTTTGCCTCACGATTAGGGGAATTTCTGCAATTTTGCTCAAAATACGTGGAATTTCTGCCTTTTTGCCCGAAAATAAGAAGAATGCATACCTTTTTGCCATAAAAAAGGGAAATTTCTTCATTTTTGCTCCAAAATAAAGAGAATTTCTGCTTTTTTGCCTCTAAATAAGTGGAATTTCTGTCTTTTTCCCCCAAAACAAAGGGAATTCCTGTCTTTTTTGCCCCAAAATAAAGAAAATTTTTGACTTATTACTCTGAAATAAGTGAAATTTATGCAATTTTGTTCCAAAATAAAAGAAATTTTTGCCTTTTTGCCCCCAAATAAGGAGAATTTCAGCCTTTTTACCTCAAAATAAAGGGAAATTCTGCATTTTGCCACAAAATATTAGGAATTTCTGCCTTTTTGCCCCAAAATAAGAAAATTTCTGCTTTTTTTCCCTGAAATAAGTGAAATTTCTGCAATTTTACCCCAAATTAAGTGAAATTTCTGCAATTTTGCCCCAAAGTAAGGGAAATTTCTGGAATTTTGCCCCAAAATAAGTGGAATTTCTGAGTTTTGCCCCAAAATGAGGAGAATTTCTGTTTTTTTGCCCCAACATATAGAGAATTTCTGCCTTTTTGCCCCACAATTAGGGGAATATCTGCAATTTTGCTACAAAATACGGGGAATTTCTGCCTTTTTGCCCGAAAATAAGAAGAATGCATACCTTTTTGCCATAAAAAGGGAAATTTCTTCATTTTTGTTCCAAAATAAGGGGAATTTCTGAATTTTTGCCTCTAAATAAGTGGAATTTCTGTCTTTTTCTCCCAAAACAAAGGAAATTTCTGTCTTTTTTGTCCCAAAATAAGGAAAAATTCTGCCTAATTACCCTGAAGTAAGTGAAATTTCTGCAATTTTTCCCCAAAATAAGGGAAATTTCTGCCTTTTTGCCCCCAAATAAGGGGAATTTCAGCTTTTTTACCTCGAAATAAGGGGAATTTTTGCATTTTTGCCACAAAATATTAGGAATTTCTGCCTTTTTGCCCCAAATTAAGGAAAATTTCTGCCTATTTTCCCTGAAATAAGTGAAATTTCTGGAATTTTGCTCCAAAATAAGTGAAATTTCTGCAATTTCGCCCCAAAATAAGTGAAAATTCTGGAATTTTGCCCCAAAATAAATGGAATTTCTGAGTTTTGCCCCAAAATAAGGAGATTTTCTGTCTTTTTGCCCCAACATATAGAGAATTTCTGCCTTTTTGCCCCACAATTAGGAGAATTTCTGCAATTTTGCTCCAAAATACGGGGAATTTCTGCCTTTTTGCACGAAAATAAGAAGAATGCACACCTTTTTGCCATAAAAAAGGGAAATTTCTTCATTTTTGCTCCAAAATAAAAGGAATTTCCACTTTTTTGCCTCTAAATAAGTGGAATTTCTGTCTTTTTCTTCAAAAAAAAAAGGCAATTTCTGTATTTTTTTGCCCCAAAATAAGGAAAAATTCTGACTTATTACCCTGAAGTAAGTGAAATTTCTGCAATGTTGCTCAAAATATGGGGAATTTCTGCCTTTTTGCCCGAAAATAAGAAGAAAGCACACCTTTTTGCCATAAAAAAGGGAAATTTCTTCATTTTGCTCCAAATTAAGGGGAATTTCTGCTTTTTTGCCTCTAAATAAGTGGAATTTCTGTCTTTTTCCACCAAAACAAAGGGAATTCCTGTCTTTTTTGCCCCAAAATAAGGAAATTTTCTGACTTACCACCCTGAAATAAGTGAAATTTCTGGAATTTTGCCCCAAAATAAAGGAATTTTTTGCCTTTTTGCCGCCAAATTAGGGGAATTTCAGCCTTTTTACCTCAAAATAAAGGGGAATTTCTGCATTTATGCCACAAAATATTAGGAATTTCTGCCTTTTTGATTCAAAATAAGAAAATTTCTGCTTTTTTTCCCTGAAATAAGTGAAATTTCTGCAATTTTGCCCCAAAATAAGTGAAATTTCTGCAATTTTTCCCCAAAATAAGTGAAATTTCTGCAATTTTGCCCCAAAATAATGGAAATTTCTGGAATTTTGCCCCAAAATAAGTGGAATTTCTGAGTTTTGCCCCAAAATAAAGAGGATTTCTGTTTTTTTTGCCCCAACATATAGGGAATTTCTGCCTTTTTGCCCCACAATTAGGGGAATTTCTGCAATTTTGCTACAAAATATGGGGAATTTCTGGCTTTTTGCCCGAAAATAAGAAGAATGCATACCTTTTTGCCATAAAAAAGGGAAATTTCTTCATTTTTGCTCCAAAATAAGGGGAATTTCTGCTTTTTTGCCTCTACATAATTGGAATTTCTGTATTTTTTACCCAAAACAAAGGGAATTTCTGTCTTTTTTGCCCCAAAATAAGGAAAAATTCTGACTTATTACAATGAAGTAAGTGAAATTTCTGCAATTTTGCCCCAAAATAAGGGAAATTTCTGCATTTTTGCCACAAAATAAGTGGAATTTCTGTCTTTTTCCACCAAAACAAAGGGAATTCCTGTCTTTTTTGCCCCAAAATAAGGAAATTTTCTGACTTACTACCCTGAAATAAGTGAAATTTCTGGAATTTTGCCCCAAAATAAAGGAAATTTTTGCCTTTTTGCCGCCAAATTAGGGGAATTTCAGCCTTTTTACCTCAAAATAAAGGGGAATTTCTGCATTTATGCCACAAAATATTAGGAATTTCTGCCTTTTTGATTCAAAATAAGAAAATTTCTGCTTTTTTTCCCTGAAATAAGTGAAATTTCTGCAATTTTGCCCCAAAATAAGTGAAATTTCTGCAATTTTGCCCCAAAATAAGTGAAATTTCTGCAATTTTGCCCCAAAATAATGGAAATTTCTGGAATTTTGCCCCAAAATAAGTGGAATTTCTGAGTTTTGCCCCAAAATAAAGAGGATTTCTGTTTTTTTTGCCCCAACATATAGGGAATTTCTGCCTTTTTGCCCCACAATTAGGGGAATTTCTGCAATTTTGCTACAAAATATGGGGAATTTCTGGCTTTTTGCCCGAAAATAAGAAGAATGCATACCTTTTTGCCATAAAAAAGGGAAATTTCTTCATTTTTGCTCCAAAATAAGGGGAATTTCTGCTTTTTTGCCTCTACATAATTGGAATTTCTGTATTTTTTACCCAAAACAAAGGGAATTTCTGTCTTTTTTGCCCCAAAATAAGGAAAAATTCTGACTTATTACAATGAAGTAAGTGAAATTTCTGCAATTTTGCCCCAAAATAAGGGAAATTTCTGCATTTTTGCCACAAAATAAGGGGAATTTCTGTCTTTTTGCCCAAACATATAGGCAATTTCTGACTTTGTGCCCCACAATTAGGGGAATTTCTGCAATTTTGCTCCAAAATACGGGGAATTTCTGCCTTTTAGCCCAAAAATAAGAAGAATGCATACCTTTTTTCCTTAAAAAAGGGAAATTTCTTCATTTTTGCTCCAAAATAAGGGGAATTTCTGCTTTTTTGCCTCTAATTAAGTGGAATTTCTGTCTTTTTTACCCAAAACAAAGGGAATTCCTGTCTTTTTTGCCCCAAAATATAGAAAATTTCTGACTTATTACTCTGAAATAAGTGAAATTTCTGCAATTTTGTTCCAAAATAAAGGAAATTTTTGCCTTTTTACCCCCAAATAAGGAGAATTTCAGCCTTTTTACCTCAAAATAAGGGGAATTTCTGCCTTTTTGCCACAAAATATTAGGAATTTCTTCCTTTTTGCCACAAAATAAGGAAAATTTCTGCCTTTTTTCCCTGAAATAAGTGAAATTTCTGTAATTTTGCCCCAAAATAAGTGAAATTTCTGCAATTTTGCCCCAAAATAAGTGAAATTTCTGCAATTATGCCCCAAAATAAGTGGAATTTCTGAGTTTTGACCCAAAATATGGAGAATTTCTGTCTTTTTGCCCCAACATATAGGGAATTTCTGCATTTTTGCCCAACGATTAGGGGAATTTCTGCAATTTTGCTCCAAAATACAAGGAATTTCTGCCTTTTCGCCCGAAAATAAGAAGAATGCATACCTTTTTGCCATAAATAAGGGAAATTTCTTCATTTTTCTCCAAAATAAAGGGAATTTCTGCTTTTTGCCTCTAAATAAGTAGAATTTCTGTCTTTTTCCCCCAAAACAAAGGGAATTTCTGTATTTTTTGCCCCAAAATAAGGAAAAATTCTGACTTATTACCCTGAAGTAAGTGAAATTTCTGTAATTTTGCCCCAAAATAAGTGAAATTTCTGCAATTTTGCCCCAAAATAAGGGAAATTTTTCAATTTTGCCCCAAAATATGGGAAATTTGTGGAATTTTGCCCAAAAATATGTGGATTTTCTGTGTTTTGCCCCAAATTAAGGAGAATTTCTGTATTTTTGCCCCAACATATAGGGAATTTCTGCATTTTTGCCCTACAATTAGGGGAATTTCTGCAATTTTGCTCCAAAATACGGGGGATTTCTGGCTTTTTGCCCGAAAATAAGAAGAATGCATACCTTTTTGCCATAAAAAAGGGAAATTTCTTTATTTTTGCTCCACAATAAAAAGAATTTCTGCTTTTTTGCCTCTAAATAATTGGAATTTCTGTATTCTTCCTCCAAAACAAAGGGAATTCCTGTCTTTTTTGCCCCAAAATAAGGAAAATTTCTTACTTATGACCCTGAAATAAGTGAAATTTCTGATATTTTGCCACAAAATAAGGGAAATTTCTGCCTTTTTGCCCCCAAATAAGGGGAATTTCAGCCTTTTTACCTAAAAATAAGGGGAATTTCTGCATTTTTGCCACAAAATATTAGGAATTTCTGCCTTTTTGTCCCAAAATAAGAAAATTTCTGCTTTTTTTCCCTGAAATAAGTGAAATTTGTGCAATTTTGCGCCAAAATAAGTGAAATTTCTGCAATTTTGCCCCAAATTTAGGGAAATTTCTGGAATTTTGCCCCAAAATAAGTAGAATTTCTGAGTTTTGCCCCAAAATAAAAAGAATTTCTGTCTTTTTGCCCAAACATATAGGCAATTTCTGACTTTGTGCCCCACAATTAGGGGAATTTCTGCAATTTTGCTCCAAAATACGGGGAATTTCTGCCTTTTAGCCCAAAAATAAGAAGAATGCATACCTTTTTTCCTTAAAAAAGGGAAATTTCTTTATTTTTGCTCCAAAATAAGGGGAATTTCTGCTTTTTTGCCTCTAAATAAGTGGAATTTCTGTCTTTTTTACCCAAAACAAAGGGAATTTCTGTCTTTTTTGCCCCAAAATAAGGAAAAATTCTGACTTATTATAATGAAGTAAGTGAAATTTCTGCAATTTTTCCCCAAAATAAGGGAAATTTCTGCCTTTTTGCCCCCAAATAAGGGGAATTTCAGCCTTTTTACCTCGAAATAAGGGGAATTTCTGCATTTTTGCAACAAAATATTAGGAATTAATGCCGTTTAGCCCCAAAATAAGGAAAATTTCTGCATTTTTTCCCTGAAATAAGTGAAATTTCTGCAATTTTGCCCCCAAATAAGTGAAATTTCTGCAATTTTGCCCCAAAATAATGGAAATTTCTGGAATTTTGCCCCAAAATAAGTGGAATTTCTGGATTTTGCCCCAAAATAAGGAGAATTTCTGTTTTTTTTGCCCCAACATATAGGTAATTTCTGCCTTTTTGCCCCACAATTAGGGGAATTTCTGCAATTTTGCCCTAAAATAAGAGAAATTTCTGCCTTTTTGCCCCCAAATAAGGGGAATTTCAGCCTTTTTACCTCGAAATAAAGGTAATTTCTGCATTTTTGCAACAAAATATTAGGAATTACTGCCGTTTTGCCCCAAAATAAGGAAAATATCTGCCTTTTTTCCCTGAAATAAGTGAAATTTCTGCAATTTTGCCCCCAAATAAGTGAAATTTCTGCAATTTTACACAAAAATAAGTGAAACTTCTGCAGTTTTGCCCTAAAAGAAGAAAAATTTCTGGAATTTTGCCCCAAAATAAGTGGAAATCCTGAGTTTTGCCCCAAAATAAGGAGAATTTCTGTTTTTTGCCACAACATATAGAGAATTTCTGCCTTTTTGCCACACAATTAGGGGAATTTCTGCAATTTTGCTCCAAAATACGGGGAATTTCTGCCTTTTTGCCCGAAAATAAGAAGAATGCATACATTTTTGCCATAACGAAGGGAAATTTCTTCATTTTTGCTCCAAAATAAGGGGAATTTCTGCATTTTTGCCTCTAAATAAGTGGAATTTCTGTCTCTGTTCCCCAAAACAATGGGAATTTCTCTCTTTTTTGCCCCAAAATAAAGAAAATTTCTGACTTATTACCCTGAAATTTGTGAAATTTCTGCAATTTTGCCCCAAAATAAGGGAAATTTCTGCATTTTTGCCACAAAATAAGGGGAATTTCTGTCTTTTTGCCCCAAAATAAGTGAAATTTCAGCCTTTTTACCTGATAATAAGGGTAATCTCTGCTTTTTGCCCTAAACTTTGGGGAATTTCTGAATTTTGCCCCAAAATAAAGAAAATTTCTGCAATTTTGTACCAAAATAAAAGCAATTTCTACCTTTTTGCCCCCAAATAAGAGGAATTTCAGCATTTTTACCTCGAAATAAGGGGAATTTCTGCATTTTTGCCACAAAATATTAGGAATTTCTGCCTTTTTGCAACAAAATAAGGAAAATTTCTGCCTTTTTTCCCTGAAATAAGTGAAATTTCTGCAATTGTGCCCCAAAATAAGTGAAATTTCTGCAATTTTGCCCCAAAATAAGTGAAATTTTTGCAATTTTGCCCCAAAATATAGGAAATTTCTGGAATTTGCCCCAAATTAAGTGGAATTTCTGAATTTTGCCCCAAAATAAAAAGAATTTCTGTCTATTTGCCCCAACATATAGAGAATTTCTGCCTTTTTGCCCCACAATTAGGGGAATTTCTGCAATTTTGCTCCAAAATACGGAGAATTTCTGCATTTTTGCCCGAAAATAAGAAGAATGCATATCTTTTTGCAATAAAATGGAAATGTCTTCATTTTTGCTCCAAAATAAGGGGAATTTCCACTTTTTTGCCTCTAAATAAGTGGAATTTCTGTCTTTTTCCCCCAAAACAAAAGGAATTTCTGTCTTTTTTGCCCCAAAATAAGGAAAAATTCTGACTTATTACCCTGAAGTAAGTGAAATTTCTGCAATTATGCCACAAAATAAGGGAAATTTCTGCCTTTTTGCCCCCAAATAAGAGGAATTTCAGCCTTTTTACCTCAAAATAAGGGGAATTTCTGCATTTTTGCCCCCAAGTAAGGGGAATTTCAGCCTTTTTACCTCAAAATAAAAGAAATTTCTGCATTTTTGCCACAAAATATTAGGAATTTCTGCCTTTTTGCCCCAGAACAAGAAAATTTCTGCTTTTTTTTCTGAAATAAGTGAAATTTCTGCAATTTTGCCCCAAAATAAGGAGAATTTCTGTCTTTTTGCCCTAACATATAGAGTATTTCTGCCTTTTTGCCCCACAATTAGGGCAATTTCTGCAATTTTGCTCCAAAATACGGAGAATTTCTGCCTTTTTGCCCGAAAATAAGAAGAATGCATACCTTTTTGCCATAAAAAGAAAATGTCTTCATTTTTGCTCCAAAATAAGGGGAATTTCCGCTTTTTTGCCTCTAAATAAGTGGAATTTCTGTCTTTTTCCCTCAAAACAAAGGGAATTTCTGTTTTTTGGCCCCAAAATAAGGAAAAATTTTGCCTTATTACCCTGAAGTAAGTGAAATTTCTGCAATTTTGCCCCAAAATAAGGGAAATTTCTGCCTTTTTGCCCCTAAATAAGGGGAATTTTAGCCTTTTTACCTCGAAATAAAGGGAATTTCTGCATTTTTCCCACAAAATAAGAATTTCTGCCTTTTTGCTCCAAAATAAGGAAAATTTTTGCCTTTTTTCCTTGAAATAAGTGAAATTTCTGCAATTTTGCCCCAAAATAAGTGAAATTTCTGCAATTTTGCCACAAAATAATTTAAATTTCTGCAATTTTGCCCCAAAATAAGGGAAATTTCTGGAATTTTGCCTCAAAATAAGTGGAATTTCTGAGTTTTGCCAAAAAATAAGGAGAATTTCTGTCTTTTTGCCACAACATATAGAGAATTTCTGCCTTTTTGCCCCACAATTAGGGGAATTTCTGCAATTATGCTCCAAAATACAGGGAATTTCTGCCTTTTTGCCCAAAAGTAAGAAGAATGCATACCTTTTTGGCCATAAAAAGGAAAGTTCTTCATTTTTGCTCCAAAATAAAGGGAATTTCTGCTTTTTTGCCTCTAAAAAAGTGGAATTTCTGTCTTTTTCCCCCCGAACAAAGGGAATTTCTGTATTTTTGCCCCAAAATAAGAAAAAATTCTGACTTATTACCCTGAAGTAAGTGCAATTTCTGCAATTTTGCCCCAAAATAAGGGAAATTTCTGCCTTTTTGCCCCCAAATAAGGGGAATTTCAGCCTTTTTCCCTCATAATAAGGGGAATTTCTGCATTTTTGCCTCCAAATAAGGAAAATTTCAGCCTTTTTACCTCAAAATAAGAGGAATTTCTGCATTTTTGCCACAAAATATTAGGAATTTCTGCCTTTTTGCCCAAAATAAGGAAAATTTCTGCATTTTTTCCCTGAAATAAGTGAAATTTCTGCAATTTTGCCCCCAAATAAGTGAAATTTCTGCAATTTTGCCCCAAAATAATGGAAATTTCTGGAATTTTGCCCCAAAATAAGTGGAATTTCTGGGTTTTGCCCCAAAATAAGGAGAATTTCTGTTTTTTTTGCCCCAACATATAGGTAATTTCTGCCTTTTTGCCCCACAATTAGGGGAATTTCTGCAATTTTGCCCCAAAATAAGAGAAATTTCTGCCTTTTTGCCCCCAAATAAGGGGAATTTCAGCCTTTTTACCTCGAAATAAAGGTAATTTCTGCATTTTTGCAACAAAATATTAGGAATTACTGCCGTTTTGCCCCAAAATAAGGAAAATATCTGCCTTTTTTCCCTGAAATAAGTGATAATTCTGCAATTTTGCCCCCAAATAAGTGAAATTTCTGCAATTTTACACAAAAATAAGTGAAACTTCTGCAGTTTTGCCCTAAAAGAAGAAAAATTTCTGGAATTTTGCCCCAAAATAAGTGGAAATCCTGAGTTTTGCCCCAAAATAAGGAGAATTTCTGTTTTTTGCCACAACATATAGAGAATTTCTGCCTTTTTGCCACACAATTAGGGGAATTTCTGCAATTTTGCTCCAAAATACGGGGAATTTCTGCCTTTTTGCCCGAAAATAAGAAGAATGCATACATTTTTGCCATAACGAAGGGAAATTTCTTCATTTTTGCTCCAAAATAAGGGGAATTTCTGCATTTTTGCCTCTAAATAAGTGGAATTTCTGTCTCTTTTCCCCAAAACATTGGGAATTTCTCTCTTTTTTGCCCCAAAATAAAGAAAATTTCTGACTTATTACCCTGAAATTTGTGAAATTTCTGCAATTTTGCCCCAAAATAAGGGAAATTTCTGCATTTTTGCCACAAAATAAGGGGAATTTCTGTCTTTTTGCCCCAAAATAAGTGAAATTTCAGCCTTTTTACCTGATAATAAGGGTAATCTCTGCTTTTTGCCCTAAACTTTGGGAAATTTCTGTATTTTGCCCCAAAATAAAGAAAATTTCTGCAATTTTGTACCAAAATAAAAACAATTTCTGCCTTTTTGCCCCCAAATAAGAGGAATTTCAGCATTTTTACCTCGAAATAAGGGGAATTTCTGCATTTTTGCCAGAAAATATTAGGAATTTCTGCCTTTTTGCCCCAAAATAAGGAAAATTTCTGCCTTTTTTCTCTGAAATAAGTGAAATTTCTGCAATTGTGCCCCAAAATAAGTGAAATTTCTGCAATTTTGCCCCAAAATAAGTGAAATTTCTGCAATTTTGCCCCAAAATATAGGAAATTTCTGGAATTTGCCCCAAATTAAGTGGAATTTCTGAGTTTTGCCCCAAAATAAAAAGAATTTCTGTCTTTTTGCCCCAACATATAGAGAATTTCTGCCTTTTTGCCCCACAATTAGGGGAATTTCTGCAATTTTGCTCCAAAATACGGGGAATTACTGCATTTTTGCCCGAAAATAAGAAGAATGCATATCTTTTTGAAATAAAATGGAAATGTCTTCATTTTTGCTCCAAAATAAGGGGAATTTCCACTTTTTTGCCTCTAAATAAGTGGAATTTCTGTCTTTTTCCCCCAAAACAAAAGGAATTTCTGTCTTTTTTGCCCCAAAATAAGGAAAAATTCTGACTTATTACCCTGAAGTAAGTAAAATTTCTGCAATTATGCCACAAAATAAGGGAAATTTCTGCCTTTTTGCCCCCAAATAAGAGGAATTTCAGCCTTTTTACCTCAAAATAAGGGAAATTTCTGCATTTTTGCCCCCAAGTAAGGGGAATTTCAGCCTTTTTACCTCAAAATAAAAGAAATTTCTGCATTTTTGCCACAAAATATTAGGAATTTCTGCCTTTTTGCCCCAGAACAAGAAAATTTCTGCTTTTTTTTTCTGAAATAAGTGAAATTTCTGCAATTTTGCCCCAAAATAAGGAGAATTTCTGTCTTTTTGCCCTAACATATAGAGTATTTCTTCCTTTTTGCCCCACAATTAGTGGAATTTCTGCAATTTTGCCCCAAAATAAGGAAAATTTTTGCCTTTTTTCCTTGAAATAAGTGAAATTTTTGCAATTTTGCCCCAAAATAAGTGAAATTTCTGAAATTTTGCCACAAAATAATTGAAATTTCTGCAATTTTGCCCCAAAATTAGGGAAATTTCTGGAATTTTGCCTCAAAATAAGTGGAATTTCTGAGTTTTGCCAAAAAATAAGGAGAATTTCTGTCTTTTTGCCACAACATATAGAGAATTTCTGCCTTTTTGCCCCACAATTAGGGGAATTTCTGCAATTATGCTCCAAAATACAGGGAATTTCTGCCTTTTTGCCCAAAAATAAGAAGAATGCATACCTTTTTGGCCATAAAAAGGAAATTTCTTCATTTTTGCTCCAAAATAAGGGGAATTTCTGCTTTTTTGCCTCTAAAAAAGTGGAATTTCTGTCTTTTTCCCCCCGAACAAAGGGAATTTCTGTATTTTTGCCCCAAAATAAGAAAAAATTCTGACTTATTACCCTGAAGTAAGTGCAATTTCTGCAATTTTGCCCCAAAATAAGGGAAATTTCTGCCCTTTTGCCCCCAAATAAGGGGAATTTCAGACTTTTTCCCTCAAAATAAGGGGAATTTCTGCATTTTTGCCTCCAAATAAGGAAAATTTCAGCCTTTTTACCTCAAAATAAGAGGAATTTCTGCATTTTTGCCACAAAATATTAGGAATTTCTGCCTTTTTGCCCCAAAATAAGGAAAAATTCTTACTTATTACCCTGAAATAAGTGAAATTTCTGAAATTTTGCCCCAAAATAAGTGAAATTTATGCAATTTTGCCCCAAAATAAGTGGAATTTCTGAGTTTTGCCCCAAAATAAGGAGAATTTCTGTCTTTTTGCCTCAACATATAGGCAATTTCTGCTTTTTGCCCCACAATTAGGTGAATTTCTGCAATTTTGCTCCAAAATACGGGGAATTTCTGCCTTTTTGCCCGAAAATAAGAAGAATGCATACCTTTTTGCCATAAAAAAAAAGAAATTTCTTCATTTTTGCTCCAAAATATAAAGAATTTCTGCTTTTTTGCCTCTAAATAAGTGGAATTTCTGTCTTTTTCTCCCAAAACAAAGGGAATTTCTGTCTTTTTTGCCCCAAAATATAGAAAATTTCTGACTTATTACTCTGAAATAAGTGAAATTTCTGCAATTTTGTTCCAAAATAAAGGAAATTTTTGCCTTTTTGCCCCCAAATAAGGGGAATTTCAGCCTTTTTACCTCAAAATAAGGGGAATTTCTGCCTTTTTGCAACAAAATATTAGGAATTTCTGCCTGTTTGCCCCAAAATAAGGAAAATTTCTGCCTTTTTTCCCTGAAATAAGTGAAATTTCTGTAATTTTGCCCCAAAATAAGTGAAATTTCTGCAATTTTGCCCCAAAATAAGTGAAATTTCTGCAATTTTGCCCCAAAATAAGGGAAATTTCTGATATTTTGCCCCAAAATAAGTGGAATTTCTGAGTTTTGACCCAAAATAAGGAGAATTTCTGTCTTTTTGCCCCAACATATAGGGAATTTCTGCATTTTTGCCCAACAATTAGGGGAATTTCTGCAATTTTGCTCCAAAATACAAGGAATTTCTGCCTTTTCGCCCGAAAATAAGAAGAATGCATACCTTTTTGCCATAAATAAGGGAAATTTCTTCATTTTTCCTCCAAAATAAGGGGTATTTCTGCTTTTTGCCTCTAAATAAGTAGAATTTCTGTCTTTTTCCCCCAAAACAAAGGGAATTTCTGTATTTTTTGCCCCAAAATAAGGAAAAATTCTGACTTATTACCCTGAAGTAAGTGAAATTTCTGCAATTTTGCCCCAAAAGAAGGGAAATTTCTACCTTTTTACCCCAAATAAGGGGAATTTCAGCCTTTTTACCTCAAAATAAGGGGAATTTCTGAATTTTTGCCACAAAATATTAGGAATTTATTCCTTTTTGCCCCAAAATAAGGAAAATTTCTGCCTTTTTTCTCAGAAATAAGTGAAATTTCTGCAATTTTGCCCCAAAATAAGTGAAATTTCTGCAATTTTGCCCCAAAATAAGGGAAATTTCTGATATTTTGCCCCAAAATAAGTGGAATTTCTGAGTTTTGACCCAAAATAAGGAGAATTTCTGTCTTTTTGCCGCAACATATAGGGAATTTCTGCATTTTTGCCCAACAATTAGGGGAATTTCTGCAATTTTGCTCCAAAATACAAGGAATTTCTGCCTTTTCGCCCGAAAATAAGAAGAATGCATACCTTTTTGCCATAAATAAGGGAAATTTCTTCATTTTTCCTCCAAAATAAGGGGTATTTCTGCTTTTTGCCTCTAAATAAGTAGAATTTCTGTTTTTTTTCCCCAAAACAAAGGGAATTTCTGTATTTTTTGCCCCAAAATAAGGAAAAATTCTGACTTATTACCCTGAAGTAAGTGAAATTTCTGCAATTTTGCCCCAAAAGAAGGGAAATTTCTACCTTTTTACCCCAAATAAGGGGAATTTCAGCCTTTTTACCTCAAAATAAGGGGAATTTCTGAATTTTTGCCACAAAATATTAGGAATTTATTCCTTTTTGCCCCAAAATAAGGAAAATTTCTGTCTTTTTTCTCAGAAATAAGTGAAATTTCTGCAATTTTGCCCCAAAATAAGTGAAATTTCTGCAATTTTGCCCCAAAATAAGTGAAATTTCTGCAATTTTGCCCCAAAATATGTGAAATTTCTGCAATTTTGCCCCAAAATAAAGGAAATTTCTGGAATTTTGCCTGAAAATAAGAAGAATGCATACCTTTTTGCCATAAAAAAGGGAAATTTCTTCATTTTTGCTCCAAAATAAAGGGAATTTCTGCTTTTTTGCCTCTAAATAAGTGGAATTTCTGTCTTTTTCCCCCAAAACAAAGGGAATTTTTTTTTGCCCCAAAATAAGGAAAATTTCTGACTTATTATCCTGAAATAAGTGAAATTTCTGCAATTTTGCCCCAAAATAAGGGAAATTTCTGCCTTTTTGCCACAAAATAAGGGGAATATCTGTCTTTTTGCCCCAAAATAAGGGAAATTTCAGCCTTTTTTACCTGATAATAAGGGTAATCCCTGCTTTTTGCCCTAAAATATGGGGAATATCTGTATTTTGCCCCAAAATAAAGAAAATTTCTGCAATTTTGTACCAAAATAAAAGCAATTACTGCCTTTTTGCCCCCAAATAAGGGAAATTTCAGCATTTTTACCTCGAAATAAGGGGAATTTCTGCATTTTTGCCACAAAATATTAGGAATTTCTGCCTTTTTGCCCCAAAATAAGAAAAATCTCTGCCTTTTTTCCCTGAAATAAGTGAAATTTCTCCAATTTTGCACCAGAATAAGTGAAATTTCTGCAATTTTGCCACAAAATATGTGAAATTTCTGCAATTTTGCCCCAAAATAAGGGAAATTTAAGGAATTTTGACCCAAATTAAGTGGAATTTCTGAGTTTTGCCCCAAAATAAGGAGAATTTCTGTCTTTTTGCCACCACATATAAAGAATTTCTGCCTTTTTGCCCCACAATTAGGGGAATTTCTGCAATTTTGCCACAAAATAGAAGGATTTCTGCCTTTTTGCCCGAAAATAAGAAGAATGCATACTTTTTTTCCATAAAAAAGAAAATGTCTTCTTTTTTGCTCCAAAATAAGTGGAATTTCCACATTTTTGCCTCTAAATAAGTGGAATTTCTGTCTTTTCCCCCCAAAACAAAAGGAATTTCTGTTTTTTTTGCCCCAAAATAAGGAAAAATTCTGACTTATTACCCTGAAGTAAGTGAAATTTCTGCAATTTTGCCCCAAAATAAAGGAAATTTCTGCTTTTTTGTTCCCAAATATGGGGAATTTCAGCCTTTTTACCTCAAAATAAGGGGAATTTCTGCATTTTTGTTCCCAAATAAGGGAAATTTCTGCCTTTTTATCTCAAAATAAGGGAAATTTCTGCATTTTTGCCACAAAATATTAGGAATTTCTGTTTTTTTGCCCCAGAATAAGAAAATTTCTGCTTTTTTCCCCTGAAATAAGTGAAATTTCCGCAATTTTTCACCAAAGTAAGTGAAATTTCTGCAATTTTGCCCCAAAATAAGGGAAATTTCTGGAATTTTGCCCCAAAATAAGTGGAATTTCTGAGTTTTGCCCCAAAATAAGGAGAATTTCTGTCTTTTTGCCCCAACATATAGAGAATTTCTGAATTTTTGGCCCACAATTAGGGGAATTTCTGCAATTTTGCTCCAAAACACGGGGAATTTCTGCCTTTTTGCCCGAAAATAAGAAGAATGCGTACCTTTTTGCCATAAAAAAGAAATGTCTTCATTTTTGCTCCAAAATAAGAGGAATTTCTGCTTTTTTGCCTCTAAATAAGTGGAATTTCTGTCTTTTTCCCGACAAAAAAAGGCAATTTCTATATTTTTTGACCCCAAAATAAAGAAAAATTCTGACTTATTACCCTGAAGTAAGTGAAATTTCTGAAATTTTGCCCTAAAATAAGGGAAATTTCTGCCTTTTTGCCCCAAAATAATGGGTATTTCAGCCTTTTTACCTCAAAATAAGGTGAATTTCTGCATTTTTCCAACAAAATATTAGGAATTTCTGCATTTTAACCCCAGAATAAGAAAATTTTTGCTTTTTTTCCCTGAAATAAGTGAAATTTCTGTCATTTTGCCCCAAAATATGTGAAATTTCTGCAATTTTTCCCCAAAATAAGGGAAATTTATGGAATTTTGCCACAAAATAAGTGGAATTTCTGAGTTTTAACCCAAATATGGAGAATTTCTGTCTTTTTGCCCCAACATATAGGGAATTTCTGCATTTTTGCCCCACAATTTGGGTAATTTCTGCAATTTTGCTCCAAAATACTGGGAATTTCTGCTTTTTTGCCAGAAAATAAGGGGAATGTATACCTTTTTGCCATAAAAAAAAGAAATTTCTTCATTTTTGCTCCAAAATAAGGGGAATTTCTGCTTTTTTGCCCCTAAATAAGTGGAATTTCTGTCTTTTTCCCCCAAAACAAAGGGAATTCCTGTCTTTTTTGCCCCAAAATAAGGAAAATTTCTGACTTATTACCCTGAAATAAGTGAAATTTCTGCAATTTTGCTCAAAAATAAAGGAAATTTTTGCCTTTCTGCTGCCAAAAAAGGGGAATTTCAGCCTTTTTACCTCAAAATAAGGGGAATTTCTGCATTTTTGCCCCAAAATATTAGGAATTTCTGCCTTTTTGCCTCAAAATAAGAAAATTTTTGCTTTTTTGCTCTGAAATAAGTGAAATTTCTGCAATTTTGCCCCAAAATAAGTGAAATTTCTGCAATTTTGCCCCAAAATAAGGGAAATTTCTGGAATTTTGCCCCAAAATAATTAGAATTTCTGAGTTTTGCCCCTAAATAAATAGAATTTCTGTCTTTTTGCCCCAACATATAGGCAATTTCTGACTTTTTGCCCCACAATTAGGGGAATTTCTGCAATTTTGCTCCAAAATACCGGGAATTTCTGCGTTTTTGCCCGAAAATAAGAAGAATGCATACCTTTTTGCCATAAAAAAGGGAAATTTCTTTATTTTTGCTCCAAAATAAAGGGAAATTCTGCTTTTTTGCCTCTAAATAAGTGGAATTTCTGTCTTTTTTACCCAAAACAAAGGGAGTTTCTGTCTTTTTTGCCCCAATATAAGGAAAAATTCTGAATTATTACCCTGAAGTAAGTGAAATTTCTGCAATTTTGCCCCAAAATAAAGGAAATTTTTGCCTTTTTGCCCCCCAATAAGAAGAATTTCAGCCTTTTTACCTCGAAATAAGGGGAATTTCTGCCTTTTTACCACAAAATATTAGGAATTTCTGCATTTTTGCCCCAAAATAAGGAAAATATCTGCCTTTTTTCCCTGAAATAAGTGAAATTTCAATAATTTTGCCCCAAAATATGTGAAATTTCTGCAATTTTGCCCTAAAATAAGTGAAATTTCTGCAATTTTGCCCCAAAATAAGGGAAATTTCTGATATTTTGCCCCAAAATTAGTGGAATTTCTGAGTTTTGTCCCAAAATAAGGAGAATTTCTGTCTTTTTGCCCCAACATATGGGGAATTTCTGCATTTTTGCCCCACAATTAGGGGAATTTCTGCAATTTTGCTCCAAAATACGAGGAATTTCTGCCTTTTCGCCCGAAAATAAGAAGAATGCATACCTTTTTGCCATAAATAAGGGAAATTTCTTGATTTATCTCCAAAATAAAGGGAATTTCTGCTTTTTGCCTCTAAATAAGTGGAATTTCTGCCTTTTTCCCCCAAAACAAAGGGAATTTCTGTCTTTTTTGCCCCAAAATAAGGAAAAATTCTGACTTATTACCCTGAAGTAAGTGAATATTCTGCAATTTTGTTCCAAAATAAGGGAAATTTCTGCCTTTTTGCCCCCAAATAAGGGGAATTTCAGCCTTTTTACCTCAAAATAAAAGGAATTTCTGCATTTTTGCTCCCAAAGAAGGGGAATTTCTGCATTTTTACCTCAAAATAAGGGAAATTTCTGCATTTTTGCCACAAAATATTAGGAATTTCTGCCTTTTTGCCCCAGAATAAGAAAATTTCTGCTTTTTTTCCCTAAAATAAGTGAAATTTCTGCAATTTTGAACCAAAGTAAGTGAAATTTCTTCAATTTTGCCCCAAAATAAGGGAAATTTCTGGAATTTTGCAACAAAATAAGTGGAATTTCTGAGTTTTGCCCCAAAATAAAAGGAATTTCTGTCTTTTTGCCCCAACATATAGAGAATTTCTGCATTTTTGCCCCACAATTAGGGGAATTTCTGCAATTTTGCTCCAAAATACGGGGAATTTCTGCCTTTTTGCCCGAAAATAAGAGGAATGCATACCTTTTTGCCATAAAAAGGAAATGTCTTCATTTTTGCTCCAAAATAAAAGGAATTTCCGCTTTTTTGCCTCTAAATAAGTGGAATTTCTGTCTTTTTCTTCACAAAAAAAGGCAATTTCTGTATTTTTTTGCCCCAAAATAAGGAAAAATTCTGACTTATTACCCTGAAGTAAGTGAAATTTCTGCAATTTTGCCCCAAAATAAGGGAAATTTCTGCCTTTTTGCCCCCAAATAATGGGAATTTCCGCCTTTTTACCTCAAAATAAGGGGAATTTCTGCATTTTTCCCACAAAATATTAGGAATTTCTGCATTTTTGCCCCAGAATAAGTAAATTTCTGCTTTTTTTCCCTGAAATAATTGAAATTTCTGCCAATTTGTCCCAAAATAATTGAAATTTCTGCAATTTTTCCCCAAAATAATGGAAAGTTATGGAATTTTGCCACAAAATAAGTGGAATTTCTGAGTTTTGCCCCAAAATAAGGAGAATTTCTGTCTTTTTGCCCCAACATATAGGGAATTTCTGCCTTTATAACCCAAAATTAGGGAAATTTCTGCAATTTTGCTCCAAAATACAGAGAATTTCTGCCTTTTTGCCCAAAAATAAGAAGAATGCATACCTTTTTGCCATAAAAAAAAGGAAATTTCTTCAATTTTGCTCTATAATAAGGGGAATTTCTGCTTTTTTACCTCTAAATAAGTGGAATTTCTGTCTTTTTCCCCCAAAACAAAGGGAATTTCTATCTTTTTTGCCCAAAAATAAGGAAAATTTCTGACTTATTACCCTGAAATAATTGAAATTTCTGTAATTTTGCCCCAAAACAAGGGAAATTTCTGCCTTTTGCCCTCAAATAAGGGGAATTTCAGCCTTTTTACCTAAAAATAAGGGGAATTTCTGCATTTATGCCACAAAATATTAGGAATTTCTGCTTTTTTGCTCCAAAATAAGAAAATTTCTGCTTTTTTTCCCTGAAATAAGTAAAATTTCTGCCTTTTTGCCCCAAAATAAGTGAAATTTCTGCAATTTTGTCCAAAAATAAGGGAAATTTCTGGAATTTTGCTCCAAAATAAGTGGAATTTCTGGGTTTTGCCCTAAAATAAGAAGAATTTCTGTCTTTTTGCCCCCCAATTAGGGGAATTTCTGCAATTTTGCTCCAAAATACGGGGAATTTCTGTATTTTTGCCAGAAAATAAGAAGAATGCATACCTTTTTCCATAAAAAAGGGAAATTTCTTCATTTTTGCTCCAAAAAAAGGGGAATTTCAGCCTTTTTGCCAATAAATAAGTGGAATTTCTGTCTTTTTACCCCAAAACAAAGGGAATTCCTGTCTTTTTTGTCCCAAAATAAGGAAAATTTCTGACTTACTACCCTGAAATAAGTGAAATTTCTGCAATTTTTCCTCAAAATAAGGTAAATTTTTGCCTTTTTGCCCCCAAATAAGGGGTATTTCAGCCTTTTTACCTCAAAATAAGGGGATTTTCTGCTTTTTTGCCACAAAATATTAGGAATTTCTGCCTTTCTGCCCCAAAATAAGAAAATTTCTGCTTTTTTTCCCTGAAATAAGTGAAATTTCTGCAATTTTGCCCCAAAATAAGTGGAATTTCTGCAATTTTACACAAAAATAAGTGAAATTTCTGCAGTTTTGCCCTAAAAGAAGAAAAATGTCTGGAATTTTGCCCCAAAATAAATGGTATTTCTGAGTTTTGCCCCAAAATAAGGAGAATTTCTGTCTTTTTGCCTCAACATATAGGGAATTTTTGCCTATTTGCCCCACAATTAGGGGAATTTCTGCAATTTTGCTCCAAAATACGGGGAGTTTCTGTCTTTTTGCCCGAAAATCAGAAGAATGCATACCTTTTTGCGATAAAGAAAGGAAATTTCTTCATTTTTGCTCCAAAATAAAGGGAATTTCTGCTTTTTTGCCTCTAAATATGTGGAATTTCTGTCTTTTTCCCCCCAAAACAAAGAGAATTTCTGTCTTTTTTGCCCCTAAATAAGGAAAATTTCTGACTTATTATTCTGAAGTAAGTGAAATTTCTGCAATTTTGCCCCAAAATAAGGGAATTTTCTGCCTTTTTGCCCCCAAATAAGGGGAATTTCAGTCTTTTTACCTCAAAATAAGGGGAATTTCTGCATTTTTGCCACAAAATATTAAGAATTTCTGCCTTTTTGCCCCAAAATAAGGAAAATTTCTATCTTTTTTCTCTGAAATAAGTGAAATTTCTGGCTCTTTGCCCAAAAATAAGTGAAATTTCTGCAATTTATCCCCAAAATAAGAGAAATTTCTGTAATTTTGCTCCAAAATAAGTGGAATTTCTGAGTTTTGCCCCAAAATAAGGAGAATTTATGTCTTTTTGCCCTAACTAAATGGAATTTCTGCCTTTTTGCCTCACAATTAGGGAAATTTCTGCAATTTTGTTTCAAAATACGGGGAATTTCTGCCTTTTTGCCCGAAAATAAGAAGAATGCATAACTTTTTGCCATAAAAAAGAGAAATTTCTTCATGTTTGCTCCAAAATAAGAGGAATTTCAGTCTTTTTGCCACTAAATAAGTGGAATTTCTGTCTTATTACCCCAAAACAAAGGGAATTCCTGTTATTTTTGCCCCAAAAGAAGGAAAATTTCTGACTTATTACCCTGAAATAAGTGAAATTTCTGCAATTTTGCCCCAAAATAAGAGAAATTTCTGCTTTTTGCCCCCAAATAAGGCGAATTTCAGGCTTTTTACCTCAAAATAAGGGGATTTTCTGCATTTTTGCCACAAAATATTAGGAATTTCTGCCTTTTGACCCAAAATAAGAAAATTTCTGCTTTTTTGCCCTGAAATAAATGAAATTTCTGCAATTTTGCCCCAAAATAAGTGAAATTTCTGAAATTTTGCCCCAAAACAAGGGAAAGTTCTGGAATTTTACCCCAAAATAAGTGGAATTTCTAGGTTTGGCCCAAAATAAGGAGAATTTCTGTATTTTTGCCTAAACATATAGGGAATTTCTGCCTATGTGCCCCACAATTAGGGGAATTTCTGCAATTTTGCTCCAAAATACCGGAGTTTCTGCCTTTTTGCCCAAAAATCAGAAGAATGCATACCTTTTTGCCATAAAGAAAGGAAATTTATTCATTTTTGCTCCAAAATAAAATGAATTTCTGCTTTTTTGCCTCTAAATAAGTGGAATTTCTGTCTTTTTCCCCAAAAACAAAGTGAATTTCTGTCTTTTTTGCCACAAAATAAGAAAAATTTCTTACTTATTATTCTGAAGTAAGTGAAATTTCTGCAATTTTGCCCCAAAATAAGGGAAATTTCTGCCTTTTTGCCCCCAAATAAAAAGATTTTCAGCCTTTTTACCTCAAAATAAGGGGAATTTCTGCATTTTTGCCACAAAATATTAGGAATTTCTGCCTTTTTGCCCCAAAATTAGAAAATTTCTGCTTTTTTCACTTAAATAAGTGAAATTTCTGCAATTTTGCCCCAAAATAAGTGAAATTTCTGCAATTTTGCCCCAAAATAAGGGAAATTTCTAGAATTTTGCCCCAAAATAAGTGGAATTCTGAGTTTTGCCCCAAAATAAGGAGAATTTCTGTATTTTTGCCCCAACATATAGGGAATTTCTGCCTTTTTGCCCCACAATTAGGGGAATTTTTGCAATTTTGCTCCAAAATACGGGGAATTTCTGCCTTTTTGCCCGAAAATCAGAAGAATGCATACCTTTTTGCCATAAAAAGGGAAATTTCTTCATTTTTTCCCCAAAATAAGGAGAATTTCAGCTTTTTTGCCTCTAAATATGTGGAATTTCTGTCTTTTTTCCCCAAAACAAAGTGAATTTCTGTCTTTTGCCCCAAAATAAAAAAAATTTCTGACTTATTATTCTGAAGTAAGTGAAATTTCTGCAATTTTGCCCCAAAATAAGGGAAATTTCTGCCTTTTTGCACCCAAATAATGGAATTTCAGCCTTTTTACCTCAAAATAAATGGAATTCCTGCATTTTTGCCACAAAATATGGGAAATTTATGCCTTTTTTCCCAAAATAAGAATAGTTTTGCAATTTTGTACCAAAATAAAAGAAATTTCTTCTTTTTTGCCCCAAAACAAGAAAATTTCTGCTTTTTTTCTTAAATAAGTGAAATTTCTGCAATTTTGCCTTAAAATAAGTGAAATTTCTGCAATTTTGCCCCAAAATTAATAGAAATTTCTGGAATTTTGCCCCAAAATAAGTGGAAGTTCTGAGTTTTGCCCCAAAATAAGGAGAATTTTTGTCTTTTTGCCCCAACATATAGGGAATTTCTGCCTATTTGCCCCACAATTAAGGAAATTTCTGCAATTTTGCTCCAAAATACGGGGAATTTCTGCCTTTTTGCACGAAAATCAGAAGAAAGCATACCTTTTTGCCATAAAAAAAGGAAATTTCTTTATTTTTGCTCCAAAATAAGGGGAATTTCAGCATTTTTGCCTCTAAATAAGTGGAATTTTTTTTCCCCCAAAACAAAGGGAATTCCTGTTTTTTTTGCCCCAAAATAAGAAATAATTCTGACTTATTACCCTGAAATAAGTGAAATTTCTGCAATTTTGCCCGAAAATAATTGAAATTTCTGCCTTTTTGCCCCCAAATAAGGGAAATTTCAGCCTTTTTACCTCAAAATAAAAGGAATTTCTGCATTTTTGCTTCAAAATATAGGAAATTTCTGCCTTTTTGTCTCAAAATAAGAAAAATTTCTGCAATTTTGAACAAAAATAAAAGAAATTTTTGCAATTTTGCACCAAAATAAGTCAAATTTCTGCAATTTTGCCCCAAAATAAGGGAAGTTTCTGAAATTTTGCCCCAAAAATAAGTAGAATTTTATGTCATGCCCCAAAATTAGGAGAATTTCTGTTTATTGCCCCAACATATAGCAAATTTCTGCCTTTTTGCCCCACAATTAGGGAAATTTCTGCAATTTTGCTCCAAAATACGGGGAATTTCTGCCTTTTTGCCCGAAAATAAGAAGAATGCATACCTTTTTGCCATGAAATAGGGAAATTTCTTCATTTTTGCCTCAAAATAAGGGGAATTTCTGCATTTTTGCCTCTAAATAAGTGGAATTTCTGTCTTTTTCCCCAAAAACAAAGAAAATTTCTGTCTTTTTTGCACCAAAATAAGGAAAATTTCTGACTTATTATCCTGAAATAAGTGAAATTTCTGCAATTTTGCCACAAATTAAGGGAAATTTCTGCCTTTTTGCCCCAAAACAAGGGGAATTTCAGCCTTTTTACCTCAAAATAAGGGGAATATCTGCATTTTTGCTACAAAATATTAGGAATTTCTGCCTTTTTCCCCAAAAATAAGAAAAATTTCTGCCTTTTTTCCCTGAAATAAGTGAAATTTCTGCCATTTTGACCCAAAATAAGTCAAATTTCTGCAATTTTGCCCAAAAATAAGGGAAATTTTTGGAATTTTGCCCCAAAATAAGTGGAATTTCTGAGTTTTGCCCCAAAATAAGGAGAATATCTGTATTTTTGCCCCAACATATAGAGAATTTCTGCCTTTTTGCCCCACAATTAGGGGAATTTCTACAATTTTACTCCAAAATACGGGGGATTTCTCCCTTTTTGCCCGAAAATCAGAAGAATGCATACCTTTTTGCCATAAAAGGGAAATTTCTTCATTTTTGCTCCAAAATAAGAAGAATTTCAGCTTTTTTGCCTCTAAATAAGTGGAATTTCTGTCTTTTTCCCCCAAAACAAAGAGAATTTCTGTCTTTTTTTGCCTCAAAATAAGGAAAATTTCTGACTTATTACCCTGACGTAAGTGAAATTTCTGCAATTTAGCCCCAAAATAAGGGAAATTTCTGCCTCTTTGCCCCCAAATAAAAGGAATTTCAGCCTTTTTACCTCAAAATAAGGGGAATTTCTGCATTTTTGCCACAAAATATTAGGAATTTCTGCCTTTTTGCCCCAAAATAAGAAAATTTCTGTTTTTTTTCCCTGAAATAAGTGAAATTTCTGCAATTTTGCTCCAAAATACGGGGAATTTCTGCCTTTTTGCCCGAAAATAAGAAGAATGCATACCTTTTTGCCATGCAATAGGGAAATTTCTTCATTTTTGCTCCAAAATAAAGGGAATTTCTGCATTTTTGCCTCTAAATAAGTGGAATTTCTGTCTTTTTCCCCCAAAACAAAGGGAATTTCTGTCTTTTTTGCACCAAATTAAGGAAAATTTCTGACTTATTATCCTGAAATAAGTGAAATTTCTGCAATTTTGCCACAAATTAAGGGAAATTTCTGCCTTTTTGCCCCCAAACAAGGGGAATTTCAGCCTTTTTACCTCAAAGTAAGTGGAATTTCTGCATTTTTGCTACAAAATATTAGGAATTTCTGCCTTTTTGCCCCAAAATAAGAAAAATTTCTGCCTTTTTTCCCTGAAATAAGTGAAATTTCTGCCATTTTGCCCCAAAATAAGTCAAATTTCTTCAATTTTGCCCAAAAATAAGGGAAATTTTTGGAATTTTGCCCCCAAAATAAGTGGAATTTCTGAGTTTTGCCCCAAAATAAGGAGAATATCTGTATTTTTGCCTTAACATATAGAGAATTTCTGAATTTTTGCTCCACAATTAGGGGAATTTCTACAATTTTGCTCCAAAATACGGGGGATTTCTCACTTTTTTGCCCGAAAATCAGAAGAATGCATACCTTTTTGCCATAAAAAGGGAAATTTCTTCATTTTTGCTCCAAAATAAGGGGAATTTCAGCATTTTTGCCTCTAAATAAGTGGAATTTCTGTCTTTTTCCCCCCCCAAAAAAAGAATTTCTGTCTTTTTTGCCCCTAAATGTGGAAAATTTCTGACTTATTACCCTGACGTAAGTGAAATTTCTGCAATTTAGCCCCAAAATAAAAGAAATTTCTGCCTCTTTGCCCCCAAATAAAAGGAATTTCAGCCTTTTTACCTCAAAATACGGGGAATTTCTACATTTTTGCCACAAAATATTAGGAATTTCTGCCTTTTTGCCCCAAAATAAGAAAATTTCTGTTTTTTTTCCCTGAAATAAGTGAAATTTCTGACATTTTGCTCCAAAATAAGTGAAATTTCTGCAATTTTGCCCCCAAATAAGGGAAATTTCTGGAATTTTGCCCCAAAATAAGTGGAATTTCTGAGTTTTGCCCCAAAATAAGGAGAATTTCTGCCTTTTTGCCCCAACATATAGGGAATTTCTGCCTTTTTGCCCTACAATTAGGGGAATTTCTGCAATTTTGCTCCAAAATACGGGGAATTTCTGCGTTTTTGCCCGAAAATCAGAAGAATGCATACCGTTTTGCCATAAAAAAGGGAAATTTCTTCATTTTTGCTCCAAAATAAGGGGAATTTCTGCTTTTTTGCTTCTAAATAAGTGGAATTTCTTTCTTTTTCCCTTAAAACAAAGGGAATTTCTGTCTTTTTTGCCCCAATATAAGGAAAAATTCTGACTTATAACCCTGAAGTAAGTGAAATTTCTGCAATTTTGCCTCAAAATAAAGGAAATTTCTGCCTTTTTAACCCCAAATAAGGGGAATTTCAGCCTTTTTACCTCAAAATAAAAGGAGTTTCTTCATTTTTGCCACAAAATATTAGGAATTTCTTTCTCTTTGCCCCAAAATAAGAAAATTTCAGTTTTTTTCCCTGAAATAAGTGAAATTTCTGCCATTTTGCCCCAAAATAAGTGAAATTTGTGCAATTTTGCCCCAAAATAAGGGAAATTTCTGGAATTTTGCCCCAAAATAAGTAGAATTTCTGAGTTTTGCCCCAAAATAGGGAGAATTTCTGTCTTTTCCCCGAAAATAGAAGAATGCATACCTTTTTGCCATAAAAAAAAGAAATTTCTTCATTTTTGCTCCAAAATAAGGGAAATTTCTGCTTTTTTGCTTCTAAATAAGTGGAATTTCTTTCTTTTTCCCCCAAAACAAAGGGAATTCCTGTCTTTTTTGCCCCAAAATAAGGAAAATTACTGACTTATCACGCTGAAATAAGTGAAATTTCTGCAATTTTGCCGTAAAATAAGGGAAATTTCTGCCTTTTTGCCCCAAAATGAGAGAAATTTCTGGAATTTTGCCCCAAAATATGTCGAATTTCTGAGTTTTGCCCCAAAATAAGGAGAATTTCTGTCTTTTTGCCCCAACATAAAGGGAATTTCTGCCTTTTTGCCCCACAGTTAGGGGAATTTCTGCAATTTTGCACCAAAATACGGGGAATTTCTGCCTTTTTGCCCGAAAATAAGAAGAATGCATACCTTTTTGCCATAAAAAAGGGAAATTTCTTCCTTTTTGCTCAAAATAAGGGGAATTTCTGCTTTTTTGCCTCTAAATAAGTGGAATTTCTTTCTTTTTCCCCCAAAACAAAGGGAATTTTTGTCTTTTTTGCCCCAATATAAGGAAAAATTCTGACTTATTACCCTGAAGTAAGTGAAATTTCTGCAATTTGGCCTCAAAATAAAGGAAATTTCTGCCGTTTTGCACCCAAATAAGGGGAATTTCAGCCTTTTGACCTCAAAATAAAGGGAATTTCTGCATTTTTGCCACAAAATATTAGGAATTTCTGCCTTTTTGCCCCAAAATAAGGAAAATTTCTGCCTTTTTTCTTTGAAATAAGTGATATTTCTGCAATTTTGTCCCAAAATAAGTGAAATTTCTGCCCTTTTGCCCCAAAATAAGAGAAATTTCTGGAATTTTGCCCCAAAATAAGTGGAATTTCTGAAATTAGCCCGAAAATATGGAGAATTTCTGTATTTTTGCCACAACATATAGAGAATTTCTGCATTTTTGCCCCACAAATAGGGGAATTTCTGCAATTTTGCTCCAAAATACGGTGAATTTCTGCCTTTTTCCCCGAAAATAGAAGAATGCATACCTTTTTTCCATAAAAAAGGGAAATTTCTTCATTTTTGCTCCAAAATAAGGGAAATTTCTGCTTTTTTGCCTCTAAATAAGTGGAATTTCTTTCTTTTTCCCCCAAAACAAAGGGAATTCCTGTCTTTTTTGCCCCAATATAAGGAAAATTACTGACTTATCACGCTGAAATAAGTGAAATTTCTGCAATTTTGCCGTAAAATAAGGGAAATTTCTGCCTTTTTGCCCCCAAATAAAAAGAATTAAAGCCTTTTTACCTCAAAATAAGGGGAATTTCTGCATTTTTGCCACAAAATATTAGGAATTTCTGCCTTTTTGCCCCAAAATTAGAAAATTTCTGCTTTTTTCTCTGAAATAAGTGAAATTTCTGCAATTTTGCTCCAAAATAAGTGAAATTTCTGCAATTTTGCCGTAAAATAAGGGAAATTTCTGCTTTTTTGCCCCCAAATAAAAAGAATTAAAGCCTTTTTACCTCAAAATAAGGGGAATTTCTGCATTTTTGCCACAAAATATTAGGAATTTCTGCCTTTTTGCCCCAAAATTAGAAAATTTCTGCTTTTTTCTCTGAAATAAGTGAAATTTCTGCAATTTTGCCCCACAATAAGTGAAATTTCTGCAATTTTGCCCCAAAATAAGGGATATTTCTAGAATTTTGCCCCAAAATAAGTGGAATTCTGAGTTTTGCCCCAAAATAAAAAGAATTTCTGTCTTTTTGCCTCAACATATAGGGAATTTCTGCCTTTTTGCCCCACAATTAGGGGAATTTTTGCAATTTTGCTCCAAAATACGGGGAATTTCTGCCTTTTTGCCCGAAAATCAGAAGAATGCATACCTTTTTGCCATAAAAAACGGAAATTTCTTCATTTTTCCCCAAAATAAGGGGAATTTCAGCTTTTTTGCCTCTAAATAAGTGGAATTTCTGTCTTTTTTCCCCAAAACAAAGTGATTTTCTGTCTTTTGCCCTAAAATAAAAAAAATTTCTGACTTATTATTCTGAAGTAAGTGAAATTTCTGCAATTTTGCCCCAAAATAAGGGAAATTTCTGCCTTTTTCCCCCCAAATAATGGGAATTTCAGCCTTTTTACCTCAAAATAAATGGAATTCCTGCATTTTTGCCACAAAATATCGGATATTTATGCCTTTTTTTCCCAAAATAAGATAAGTTTTGCAATTTTGTACCAAAATAAAAGAAATTTCTGCTTTTTTGCCCCAAAACAAGAAAATTTCTGCTTTTTTTCTGAAATAAGTGAAATTTCTGCAATTTTGCCTCAAAATAAGTGAAATTTCTGCAATTTTGCCCCAAAATAAGGGAAATTTCTGGAATTTTGCCCCAAAATAAGTGGAATTTCTGTGTTTTGCCCTAAAATAAGAAGAATTTCTGTTTTTTGCCCCAACATATAGGGAATTTCTGCCTTTTTGCCCCACAATTAGGGAAATTTCTGCAATTTTGCTCCAAAATATGGGGAATTTCTGCCTTTTTGCCCGAAAATAAGAAGAATGCATACCTTTTTGCCATAAAAAAGGAAATTTCTTCAATTTTGCTCCAAAATAATGGAAATTTCTGCTTCTTTGCCTCTAAATAAGTGGAATTTCTGTCTTTTCCCCCCAAAACAAAGGGAATTTCTGTCTTTTTTGCCAAAAAAATAAGAAAAATTTCTGACTTACTACCCTGAAATAAGTGAAATTTCTGCAATTTTGCCCCAAAATAAGGGAAATTTCTGCCTTTTTGCCCCCAAATAAGGTGAATTTCAGACTTTTTACCTAAAAATAAGGGGAATTTCTGCATTATTGCCATGAAATATTAGGAATTTCTGCCTTTTTGCCCCAAAATAAGAAAAATTTCTGCCTTTTTTCCCTGAAATAAGTGAAATTTCTGCCACTTTGCCCCAAAATAAGTGAAATTTCTGCAATTTTGCCCCAAAATAAGGGAAATTTTTGGAATTTTGCCCCAAAATAAGTGGAATTTCTGAGTTTTGCCCCAAAATAAGGAGAATATCTGTCTTTTAGCCCCAACATATAAAGAATTTCTGCCTTTTTGCCCCACAATTACGGGAATTTCTAAAATTTTGCTCCAAAATACGAGGAATTTCTGCATTTTTGCCCGAAAATAAGAAGAATGCACACCTTTTTGCCATAAAAAAGGGAAATTTCTTCATTTTTGATCTAAAATAAGGGGAATTTCTGCTTTTTAGCCTTTAAATAAGTGGAATTTCTGTGTTTTTCCCCCAAAACAAAGAGAATTCCTGTCTTTTTTGCCCCAAAATAAGGAAAATCTGACTTATTACCCTGACGTAAGTGAAATTTCTGCAATTTTGCCCCAAAATAAGGGAAATTTCTGCCTCTTTGCCTTTAAATAAAAGGAATTTCAGCCTTTTTACCTCCAAAGAAGAGGAAATTTTGCATTTTTGCCACAATATATTAGTCATTTCTGCCTTTTTGCCCCAAAATAGGAAAATTTCTACTTTTCTTCCCTGAAATAAGTGAAGTTTCTGCAATTTTGCCCCAAAATAAGTGAAATTTCTGCAATTTTGCCCCAAAATAAGGGAAATTACTAAAATTTTGCCTCAAAATAAGTGAAATTTCTGAGTTTTGTCCCAAAATATTGAGAATTTCTGTCTTTTTGCCCCAACATACAGGGAATTTCTGCCTTTTTGCCCCACAATTAGGAGAATTTCTGCAATTTTGCTCCAAAATACGGGGAATTTCTGCCTTTTTGACCGAAAATAAGAAGAATGCATACCTTTTTGCCATGCAATAGGGAAATTTCTTAATTTTTGCTCCAAAATAAGGGGAATTTCTGCATTTTTGCTTCTAAATAAGTGGAATTTCTGTCTTTTTCCCCCAAAACAAAGGGAATTTCTGTCTTTTTTGCACCAAAATAAGAAAAATTTCTGACTTATTATCCTGAAATAAGTGAAATTTCTGCAATTTTGCCACAAATTAAGGGAAATTTCTGCCTTTTTGCCCCCAAACAAGGGGAATTTCAGCCTTTTTACCTCAAAGTAAGTGGAATTTCTGCATTTTTGCTACAAAATATTAGGAATTTCTGCCTTTTTGCCCCAAAATAAGAAAAATTTCTGCCTTTTTTCCCTGAAATAAGTGAAATTTCTGCCATTTTGCCCCAAAATAAGTCAAATTTCTTCAATTTTGCCCAAAAATAAGGGAAATTTTTGGAATTTTGCCCCCAAAATAAGTGGAATTTCTGAGTTTTGCCCCAAAATAAGGAGAATATCTGTATTTTTGCCTCAACATATAGAGAATTTCTGACTTTTTGCTCCACAATTAGGGGAATTTCTACAATTTTGCTCCAAAATACGGGGGATTTCTTTCTTTTTTGCCCGAAAATCAGAAGAATGTATACCTTTTTGTTATAAAAAGGGAAATTTCTTCATTTTTGCTCCAAAATAAGGGGAATTTCAGCTTTTTTGCCTCTAAATAAGTGGAATTTCTGTCTTTTTCCCCCAAAACAAAAAGAATTTCTGTCTTTTTTGCCCCTAAATGTGTAAAATTTCTGACTTATTACCCTGACGTAAGTGAAATTTCTGCAATTTAGCCCCAAAATAAGGGAAATTTCTGCCTCTTTGACCCCAAATAAAAGGAATTTCAGCCTTTTTACCTCAAAATAAGGGGAATTTCTGCATTTTTGCCACAAAATATTAGGAATTTCTGCCTTTTTGCCCCAAAATAAGAAAATTTCTGTTTTTTTCCCCTGAAATAAGTGAAATTTCTGACATTTTGCTCCAAAATAAGGGAAATTTCTGCAATTTTGCCCCAAAATAAGGGAAATTTCTGGAATTTTGCCCCAAAATAAGTGGAATTTCTGAATTTTGCCCCAAAATAAAGAGAATTTCTGTCTTTTTGCCCCAACATATAGGGAATTTCTGCCTTTTTGCCCTACAATTAGGGGAATTTCTGCAATTTTGCTCCATAATACGGGGAATTTCTGCGTTTTTGCCCAAAAATCAGAAGAATGCATACCTTTTTGCCATAAAAAAGGGAAATTTCTTCATTTTTGCTCCAAAATAAGGGGAATTTCTGCTTTTTTGCCTCTAAATAAGTGGAATTTCTTTCTTTTTCCCTTAAAACAAAGGGAATTTCTGTCTTTTTTGCCCCAATATAAGGAAAAATTCTGACTTATTACCCTGAAGTAAGTGAAATTTCTGCAATTTTGCCTCAAAATATAGGAAATTTCTGCATTTTTGACCCCAAATAAGGGGAATTTCAGCCTTTTTACCTCAAAATAAAAGGAGTTTCTGCATTTTTGCCACAAAATATTAGGAATTTCTTTCTCTTTGCCCCAAAATAAGAAAATTTCAGTTTTTTTCCCTGAAATAAGTGAAATTTCTGCCATTTTGCCCCAAAATAAGTGAAATTTGTGCAATTTTGCCCCAAAATAAGGGAAATTTCTGGAATTTTGCCCCAAAATAAGTAGAATTTCTGAGTTTTACCCCAAAATAAGGAGAATTTCTGTCTTTTCCCCCGAAGATAGAAGAATGCATACCTTTTTGCTATAAAAAAGGGAAATTTCTTCATTTTTGCTCCAAAATAAGGGAAATTTCTGATTTTTTGCCTCTAAATAAGTGGAATTTCTTTCTTTTTCCCCCCAAACAAAGGGAATTCCTTTCTTTTTTGCCCCAAAATAAAGAAAATTACTGACTTATCACGCTGAAATAAGTGAAATTTCTGCAATTTTGCAGTAAAATAAGAGAAATTTCTGCCTTTTTGCCCCAAAATGAGGGAAATTTCTCGAATTTTGCCCGAAAATAAGTGGAATTTCTGAGTTTTGCCCCAAAATAAGGAGAATTTCTGTCTTTTTGCCCCAACATAAAGGGAATTTCTGCCTTTTTGCCCCACAATTAGGGGAATTTCTGCAATTTTGCACCAAAATACGGGGAATTTCTGCCTTTTTGCCCGAAAATAAGAAGAATGCATACCTTTTTGCCATAAAAAAGGGAAATTTCTTCCTTTTTGCTCCAAAATAAGGGGAATTTCTGCTTTTTTGCCTCTAAATAAGTGGAATTTCTTTCTTTATCCCCCAAAACAAAGGGAATTTCTGTCTTTTTTGCCCCAATATAAGGAAAAATTCTGACTTATTATCCTGAAGTAAGTGAAATTTCTGCAATATTGCCCCAAAATAAGTGAAATTTCTGCAATTTTGCCGTAAAATAAGGGAAATTTCTGCCTTTTTGCCCCAAAATAAAAAGAATTTCAGCCTTTTTACCTCAAAATAAGGGGAATTTCTGCATTTTTGCCACAAAATATTAGGAATTTCTGCCTTTTTGCCTCAAAATTAGAAAATTTCTGCTTTTTTCTCTGAAATAAGTGAAATTTCTGCAATTTTGCTCCAAAATAAGTGAAATTTCTGCAATTTTGCCCCAAAATAAGGGATATTTCTAGAATTTTGCCCCAAAATAAGTGGAATTCTGAGTTTTGCCCCAAAATAAGGAGAATTTCTGTCTTTTTGCCCAAACATATAGGGAATTTCTGCCTTTTTGCCCCACAATTAGGGGATTTTTTATAATTTTGCTCCAAAATACGGGGAATTTCTGCCTTTTTGCCCGAAAATCAGAAGAATGCATACCTTTTTGCCATAAAAAACGGAAATTTCTTCATTTTTGCCCCAAATTAAGGGGAATTTCAGCTTTTTTGCCTCTAAATAAGTGGAATTTCTGTCTTTTTTCCCCAAAACAAAGTGAATTTCTGTAATTGCCCCAATATAAAAAAAATTTCTGACTTATTATTCTGAAGTAAGTAAAATTTCTGCAATTTTGCCCCAAAATAAGGGAAATTTCTGCCTTTTTGCCCCCAAATAATGGGAATTTCAGCCTTTTTACCTCAAAATAAATGGAATTCCTGCATTATTGCCACAAAATATAGGAAATTTATGCCTTTTTTTCCCAAAATAAGATAAGTTTTGCAATTTTGTACCAAAATAAAAGAAATATCTGCTTTTTTACCCCAAAACAAGAAAATTTCTGCTTTTTTTCTGAAATAAGTGAAATTTCTGCAATTTTGCCCCAAAATAAGGGAAATTTCTGGAATTTTGCCCCAAAATAAGTGGAATTTCTGTGTTTTGCCCCAAAATAAGAAGAATTTCTGTTTTTTGCCCCAACATATAGGGAATTTCTGCCTTTTTGCCCCACAATTAGGGAAATTTCTGCAATTTTGCTCCAAAATACGAGGAATTTCTGCCTTTTTGCCCGAAAATAAGAAGAATGCATACCTTTTTGCCATAATAAAAGGAAATTTCTTCATTTTTGCTCCAAAATAAGGGAAATTTCTGCTTCTTTGCCTCTAAATAAGTGGAATTTCTGTCTTTTCCCCCCAAAGCAAAGGGAATTTCTGTCTTTTTTGCCAAAAAATAAGGAAAATTTCTGACTTACTACCCTGAAATAAGTGAAATATCTGCAATTTTGCCCCAAAATAAGGGAAATTTCTGCCTTTTTGCCCCCAAATAAGGTGAATTTCAGCCTTTTTACCTCAAAATAAGGGGAATTTCTGCCTTTTTGCCCCAAAATAAGAAAAATTTCTGCCTTTTTTCCCTGAGATAAGTAAAATTTCTGCCACTTTTCCCCAAAATAAGTGAAATTTCTGCAATTATGCCCCAAAATAAGGGAAATTTTTGGAATTTTGCCCCAAAATAAGTGGAATTTCTGAGTTTTGCCCCAAAATAAGGAGAATATCTGTCTTTTAGCCCCAACATATAGAGAATTTCTGCCTTTTTGCCCCACAATTAGGGGAATTTCTAAAATTTTGCTTCAAAATACGAGGAATTTCTGCATTTTTGCCCGAAAATAAGAAGAATGCACACCTTTTTGCCATAAAAAAGGGAAATTTCTTCATTTTTGATCTAAAATAAGGGGAATTTCTGCTTTTTAGCCTTTAAATAAGTGGAATTTCTGTCTTTTTCCCCCAAAACAAAGAGAATTCCTGTCTTTTTTGCCCCAAAATGAGGAAAATCTGACTTATTACCCTGACGTAAGTGAAATTTCTGCAATTTTGCCCCAAAATAAGGGAAATTTCTGCCTCTTTGCCTTTAAATATAAGGAATTTCAGCCTTTTTACCTCCAAAGAAGAGGAAATTTTGCATTTTTGCCACAATATATTAGTCATTTCTGCCTTTTTGCCCCAAAATAGGAAAATTTCTACTTTTCTTCCCTGAAATAAGTGAAGTTTCTGCAATTTTGCCCCAAAATAAGTGAAATTTCTGCAATTTTGCCCCAAAATAAGGGAAATTACTAAAATTTTGCCTCAAAATAAGTGAAATTTCTGAGTTTTGTCCCAAAATATTGAGAATTTCTGTCTTTTTGCCCCAACATACTGGGAATTTCTGCCTTTTTGCCCCACAATTAGGAGAATTTCTGCAATTTTGCTCCAAAATACGGGGAATTTCTGCCTTTTTGACCGAAAATCAGAAGAATGCATACCTTTTTGCCATAAAAAAGGGAAATTTCTTCATTTTTGCTCCAAAATAAGGGGAATTTCTGCGTTTTTGCCTCTAAATAAGTGGAATTTCTGTCTTTTTCCCCCAAAACAAAGGGAATTTCTATCTTTTGCCCCAAAATAAGAAAAAATTCTGACTTATTACACTGAAGTAAGTGAAATTTCTGCAATTTTGCCCCAAAATAAAAGAAATTTCGGCCTTTTTGCCCCCAAATAAGGGGAATTTCAGCCTTTTTACCTCAAAATAAGGTGAATTTCTGCATTTTTGCCACAAAATATTAGGAATTTCTGCCTTTTTGCCCCAAAGGAAGAAAATTTCTGCTTTTTTCCCTGATATAAGTGAAATTTCTGCAATTTTGCCCCTAAATAAGTGAAATTTCTGCAATTTCGCCCCAAAATAAGTGAAAATTCTGGAATTTTGGCCCAAAATAAGTGGAATTTCTGAGTTTTGCCCCAAAATAAGGAGAATTTCTGTCTTTTTGCCTCAACATATAGGGAATTTCTGCCTTTTTGCCCCACAATTAGGGGAATTTCTGCAATTTTGCTCCAAAATACGGGGAATTTCTGCCTTTTTGCCCGAAAATCAGAAGAATGCATACCTTTTTGCCATAAAAAACGGAAATTTCTTCATTTTTACTCCAAAATAAGGGGAATTTCTGCTTTTTTGCCTCTAAATAAGTGGAATTTCTTTCTTTTTTCCCCAAAACAAAGGGAATTTCTGTCTTTTTTGCCCCAAAATAAAGAAAAATTCTGTTTATTACACTGAAGTAAGTGAAATTTCTGCAATTTTGCCCCAAAATAAGTGAAATTTCTGCAATTTTACCCCAAAATAAGTGAAATTTCTGCACTTTTGCCCCAAAATAAGAGAAATTTCTGGAATTTCACCCCAAAATTAGTGGAATTTCTGAGATTAGCCCCAAAATATGGAGAATTTCTGTCTTTTTGCCACAACATATAGAGAATTTCTGCTTTTTTGCCCCACAAATAGGGGAATTTCTGCAATTTTGCTCCAAAATACGGTGAATTTATGCCTTTTTCTCTGAAAATAGAAGAATGCATACCTTTTTGCCATAAAAAAGGGAAATTTCTTCATTTTTGCTCCAAAATAAGGGAAATTTCTGCTTTTTTGCCTCTAAATTAGTGGAATTTCTTTCTTTTTCCCCCAAAACAAAGGGAATTCCTGTCTTTTTTGCCCCAAAATAAGAATAATTACTGACTTATCACGCTGAAATAAGTGAAATTTCTGCAATTTTGCCGTAAAATAAGGGAAATTTCTGCCTTTTTGCCCCCAAATAAAAAGAATTTCAGCCTTTTTACCTGAAAATAAGGTGAATTTCTGCATTTTTGCCACAAAATATTAGGAATTTCTGCCTTTTTGCCTCAAAATTAGAAAATTTCTGCTTTTTTCTCTGAAATAAGTGAAATTTCTGCAATTTTGCTCCAAAATAAGTGAAATTTCTGCAATTTTGCCCCAAAATAAGGGATATTTCTAGAATTTTGCCCCAAAATAAGTGGAATTCTGAGTTTTGCCCCAAAATAAGGAGAATTTCTGTCTTTTTGCCCAAACATATAGGAAATTTCTGCCTTTTTGCCCCACAATTAGGGGAATTTTTGCAATTTTGCTCCAAAATACGGGGAATTTCTGTCTTTTTGCCCGAAAATCAGAAGAATGCATACCTTTTCGCCATAAAAAAGGGAAATTTCTTCATTTTTGCCCCAAAATAAGGGGAATTTCAGGTTTTTTGCCTCTAAATAAGTGGAATTTCTGTCTTTTTTCCCCAAAACAAAGTGAATTTCTGTAATTGCCCCAAAATAAAAAAAATTTCTGACTTATTATTCTGAAGTAAGTGAAATTTCTGCAATTTTGCCCCAAAATAAGGGAAATTTCTGCCTTTTTGCCCCCAAATAATGGGAATTTCAGCCTTTTTACCTCAAAATAAATGGAATTCCTGCATTATTGCCACAAAATATAGGAAATTTATGCCTTTTTTTCCCAAAATAAGATAAGTTTTGCAATTTTGTACCAAAATAAAAGAAATTTCTGCTTTTTTACCCCAAAACAAGAAAATTTCTGCTTTTTTTCTGAAATAAGTGAAATTTCTGCAATTTTGCCCCAAAATAAGTGAAATTTCTGCAATTTTGCCCCAAAATAAGGGATATTTCTGGAATTTTGCCCCAAAATAAGTGGAATTTCTGTGTTTTGCCCCAAAATAAGAAGAATTTCTGTTTTTTGCCCCAACATATAGGGAATTTCTGCCTTTTTGCCCCACAATTAGGGAAATTTCTGCAATTTTGCTCCAAAATACGGGAATTTCTGCCTATTTGCCCGAAAATAAGAAGAATGCATACCTTTTTGCCATAATAAAAGGAAATTTCTTCATTTTTGCTCCAAAATGAGGGAAATTTCTGCTTCTTTGCCTCTAAATAAGTGGAATTTCTGTCTTTTCCCCCCAAAGCAAAGGGAATTTCTGTCTTTTTTTCCAAAAAATAAGGAAAATTTCTGACTTACTACCCTGAAATAAGTGAAATATCTGCAATTTTGCCCCAAAATAAGGGAAATTTCTGCCTTTTTGCCCACAAATAAGGTGAATTTCAGCCTTTTTACCTCAAAATAAGGGGAATTTCTGCATTTTTGCCACAAAATATTAGGAATTTCTGCCTTTTTGCCCCAAAATAAGAAAAATTTCTGCCTTTTTTCCCTGAAATAAGTGAAATTTCTGCCACTTTGCCCCAAAATAAGTGAAATTTCTGCAATTTTGCCCCAAAATAAGGGAAAATTTTGGAATTTTGCCCCAAAATAAGTGGAATTTCTGAGTTTTGCCCCAAAATAAGGAGAATATCTGTCTTTTAGCCCCAACATATAGAGAATTTCTGCCTTTTTGCCCCACAATTAGGGGAATTTCTAAAATTTTGCTCCAAAATACGAGGAATTTCTGCATTTTTGCCCGAAAATAAGAAGAATGCACACCTTTTTGCCATAAAAAAGGGAAATTTCTTCATTTTTGATCTAAAATAAGGGGAATTTCTGCTTTTTAGCCTTTAAATAAGTGGAATTTCTGTCTTTTTCCCCCAAAACAAAGAGAATTCCTGTCTTTTTTGCCCCAAAATGAGGATAATCTGACTTATTACCCTGACGTAAGTAAAATTTCTGCAATTTTGCCCCAAAATAAGGGAAATTTTTGCCTCTTTGCCTTCAAATAAAAGGAATTTCAGCCTTTTTACCTCAAAAGAAGAGGAATTTTTGCATTTTTGCCACAATATATTAGTCATTTCTGCCTTTTTGCCCCAAAATAGGAAAATTTATGCTTTTCTTCCCTGAAATAAGTGAAGTTTCTGCAATTTTGACCCAAAATAAGTGAAATTTCTAAAATTTTGCCTCAAAATAAGTGAAATTTCTGAGTTTTGCCCCAAAATAAGGAGAATTTCTGTCTTTTTACCCCAACATACAGGGAATTTCTGCATTTTTGCCCCACAATTAGGAGAATTTCTGCAATTTTGCTCCAAAATACGGGGAATTTCTGCTTTTTTGACCAAAAATCAGAAGAATGCATACCTTTTTGCCATAAAAAAGGGAAATTTCTTCATTTTTGCTCCAAATTAAGAGGAATTTCTGCTTTTTTGCCTCTAAATAAGTGGAATTTCTGTCTTTTTCCCTCAGAACAAAGGGAATTTCTGTCTTTTTTGCCCCAAAATTAGAAAAAATTCTGACTTATTACACTGAAGTAAGTGAAATTTCTGCAATTTTGCCCCAAAATAAGGGAAATTTCTGCCTTTTTGCCCCCAAATAAGGGGAATTTCAGCCTTTTTACCTCAAAATAAGGTGAATTTCTGCATTTTTGCCACAAAATATTAGGAATTTCTGCCTTTTTGCCCCAAAGGAAGAAAATTTCTGCTTTTTTCCCTGAAATAAGTGAAATTTCTGCAATTTTGCCCCAAAATAAGTGAAATTTTTGCAATTTTGCCCCAAAATAAAGGAAATTTTGGAATTTTGCCCCAAAATAAGTGGAATTTCTGAGTTTTGCCCCAAAATAAGGAGAATTTCTGTCTTTTTGCCTCAACATATAGGGAATTTCTGCCTTTTTGCCCCACAATTAGGGGAATTTCTGCAATTTTGCTCCAAAATACGGGGAATTTCTGCCTTTTTGCCCGAAAATCAATAGAATGCATACCTTTTTGCCATAAAAAAGGGAAATTTCTTCATTTTTGCTCCAAAATAAGGGGAATTTCTGCTTTTTTGCCTCTAAATAAGTGGAATTTCTTTCTTTTTCCCCCAAAACAAAGGGAATTTATGTCTTTTTCGCCGCAAAGTAAGGAAAAATTCTGACTTATTACACTGAAGTAAGTGAAATTTCTGCAATTTTGTCCCAAAATAAGGGAAATTTCTGCATTTTTGCCCCCAAATAAGGGGAATTTTAGCCTTTTTACCTCAAAATAAAAGGAATTTCTGCATTTTTGCCACGAAATATTAGGAATTTCTGCCTTTTTGCCCCAAAATAAGGAAAATTTCTGCCTTTTTTCCCTGAAATAAGTGATATTTCTGCAATTTTGCCCCAAAATAAGTGAAATTTCTGCAATTTTGCCCCAAAATAATTGAAATTTCTGCAATTTTGCCCCAAACTAAGGGAAATATCTGGAATTTTGCCCCAAAATAAGTGGAATTTCTGAGATTTGCCCCAAAATAAGGAGAATTTCTGTCTTTTTGCCTCAACATATAGAGAATTTCTGCCTTTTTGCACCACAAATAAGGGAATTTCTGCAATTTTGCTCCCAAACACAAGGAATTTCTGCCTTTTTCCCCGAAAATAGAAGAATGCATACCTTTTTGTCATAAAAAAGGGAAATTTCTTCATTTTTGCTCCAAAATACGGGAAATTTCTGCTTTTTTGCCTCTAAATAAGTGGAATTTCTTTCTTTTTCCCCCAAAACAAAGGGAATTCCTGTCTTTTTTGCCCCAAATTAAGGAAAATTACTGACTTATTACACTGAAATAAGTGAATTTTCTGCAATTTTGCCGTAAAATAAGGTAAATTTCTGCCTTTTTGCCCCCAAATAAGGAGAATTTCAGCCTTTTTACCTCAAAATAAGGGGAATTTCTGCATTTTTGCCACAAAATATTAGGAATTTCTGCCTTTTGCCTCAAAATAAGAAAATTTCTGCTTTTTTCTCTGAAATAAGTGAAATTTCTGCAATTTTGCCCCAAAATAAGTGAAATTTCTGCAATTTTGCCCCAAAATAAGGGAAATTTCTGGAATTTTGCCCCAAAATAAGTGGAATTCTGAGTTTTGCCCCAAAATAAAGAGAATTTCTGTATTTTTGCCCCAACATATAGGGAATTTCTGTCTTTTTGCCCCACAATTAAGGGAATTTCTGCAATTTTCCTCCAAAATACTGGGAATTTCTGCTTTTTTGCACGAAAATCAGAAGAATGCATACCTTTTTGCCATAAAAAAGGGAAATTTCTTCATTTTTGCCCCAAAATAAGGGGAATTTCTGCTTTTTTGCGTCTAAGTAAGTGGAATTTCTGTCTTTTTCCCCCCAAAAAAGGGAATTCCTGTCTTTTTTGCCCCAAAATAAGGAAAATTTCATACTTATTACCCTGAAATAAGTGAAATTTCTGCAATTTTGCCCCAAAATAAAGGAAATTTTTGCCTTTTTGCCCCCAAATAAGCGGAATTTAAGCCTTTTTACCTCAAAATAATGGGAATTTCTGCATTTTTTCCACAAAATATTAGGAATTTCTTCCTTTTTGCTCCAAAAAAATGAAAATTTCCGCCTTTTTTCCCTGAAATAAGTGATATTTCTGCAATTTTGCCCCAAAAAAAGTGAAATTTCTGCAATTTTGCCCCAAAATAAGTGAAATTTCTGCAATTTTGCCCCAAAATAAGGGAAATTTCTGGAATTTTGCCCCAAAATAAGTGGAATTTCTGAGATTTGCCCCAAAATAAGGAGAATTTCTGTCTTTTCGCCACAACATATAGAGAATTTCTGCCTTTTTGCCCCACAATTAGGGGAATTTCTGCAATTTTGCTCCAAAATACGGGGAATTTCTGCCTTTTTCCCCGAAAATAAGAAGAATGCATACCTTTTTGCCATATAAAAGGGAAATTTCTTCATTATTGCTTCAAAATAAGGGAAATTTCTGCTTTCTTGCCTCTAAATAAGTAGAATTTCTGTTTTTTTCCCCCAAAACAAAGGGAATTCCTGTCTTTTTTGCCCCAAAATAAGGAAAATTACTGACTTATTACACTGAAATAAGTGAATTTTCTGCAATTTTGCTGTAAAATAAGGTAAATTTCTGCCTTTTTGACCCCAAATAAGGAGAATTTCAGCCTTTTACCTCAAAATAAGGGGAATTTCTGCATTTTTGCCACAAAATATTATAAATTTCTGCCTTTTTGCCCCAAAATAAGAAAATTTCTGCTATTTTCTCTGAAATAAGTGAAATATCTGCAATTTTGCCCCAAAATAAGTGAAATTTCTGCAATTTTGCCTCAAAATAAGGGAAATTTCTGGAATTTTGCCCCAAAATAAGTGGAATTCTGAGTTTTGCCCCAAAATAAGGAGAATTTCTGTCTTTTTGCCACAACATATAGGGAATTTCTGCCTTTTTGCCCCACAATTAGGAGAATTTTTGCAATTTTGCTCCAAAATACGGGTAATTTCTGCCTTTTTGCCCGAAAATCAGAAGAATGCATAACTTTTTGCCATAAAAAAGGGAAATTTCTTCATTTTTTCTCCAAAATAAGGGGACTTTCAGCTTTTTTGCCTCTAAATATGTGGAATTTCTTTTTCCCTCAAAACAAAAAGAATTCCTGTCTTTTTTGCCCCAAAATAAGGAAAATTACTGACTTATTTCCCTGAAATAAGTGAAATTTCTGCAATTTTGCCCCAAAATAAGGGAAATTTCTGCCTTTTTACAACCAAATAAGGAGAATTTCAGCCTTTTTACCTCAAAATAAGGGGAATTTCTGCATTTTTGCCCCATAACAAAGAAAATTTCTGCCTTTTTTCTCTTAAATAAGTGATATTTCTACAATTTTGCCCCAAAATAAGTGAAATTTCTGCAATTTTGCCGCAAAATAAGTGAAATTTCTGCAATTTTGCCCCAAAATAAGTGAAATTTCTGCAATTTTGCCCCAAAATAAGCAAATTTCTGGAATTTTTCCCCAAAATAAGTGGAATTTCTGTGTTTTGCCCCAAAATAAGAAGAATTTCTGTTTTTTGCCCCAACATATAGGGAATTTCTGCCTTTTTGCCCCACAATTAGGGAAATTTCTGCAATTTTGCTCCAAAATACGGGAATTTCTGCCTATTTGCCCGAAAATAAGAAGAATGCATACCTTTTTGCCATAATAAAAGGAAATTTCTTCATTTTTGCTCCAAAATGAGGGAAATTTCTGCTTCTTTGCCTCTAAATAAGTGGAATTTCTGTCTTTTCCCCCCAAAGCAAAGGGAATTTCTGTCTTTTTTTCCAAAAAATAAGGAAAATTTCTGACTTACTACCCTGAAATAAGTGAAATATCTGCAATTTTGCCCCAAAATAAGGGAAATTTCTGCCTTTTTGCCCACAAATAAGGTGAATTTCAGCCTTTTTACCTCAAAATAAGGGGAATTTCTGCATTTTTGCCACAAAATATTAGGAATTTCTGCCTTTTTGCCCCAAAATAAGAAAAATTTCTGCCTTTTTTCCCTGAAATAAGTGAAATTTCTGCCACTTTGCCCCAAAATAAGTGAAATTTCTGCAATTTTGCCCCAAAATAAGGGAAAATTTTGGAATTTTGCCCCAAAATAAGTGGAATTTCTGAGTTTTGCCCCAAAATAAGGAGAATATCTGTCTTTTAGCCCCAACATATAGAGAATTTCTGCCTTTTTGCCCCACAATTAGGGGAATTTCTAAAATTTTGCTCCAAAATACGAGGAATTTCTGCATTTTTGCCCGAAAATAAGAAGAATGCACACCTTTTTGCCATAAAAAAGGGAAATTTCTTCATTTTTGATCTAAAATAAGGGGAATTTCTGCTTTTTAGCCTTTAAATAAGTGGAATTTCTGTCTTTTTCCCCCAAAACAAAGAGAATTCCTGTCTTTTTTGCCCCAAAATGAGGATAATCTGACTTATTACCCTGACGTAAGTAAAATTTCTGCAATTTTGCCCCAAAATAAGGGAAATTTTTGCCTCTTTGCCTTCAAATAAAAGGAATTTCAGCCTTTTTACCTCAAAAGAAGAGGAATTTTTGCATTTTTGCCACAATATATTAGTCATTTCTGCCTTTTTGCCCCAAAATAGGAAAATTTATGCTTTTCTTCCCTGAAATAAGTGAAGTTTCTGCAATTTTGCCCCAAAATAAGTGAAATTTCTAAAATTTTGCCTCAAAATAAGTGAAATTTCTGAGTTTTGCCCCAAAATAAGGAGAATTTCTGTCTTTTTGCCCCAACATACAGGGAATTTCTGCATTTTTGCCCCACAATTAGGAGAATTTCTGCAATTTTGCTCCAAAATATGGGGAATTTCTGCTTTTTTGACCAAAAATCAGAAGAATGCATACCTTTTTGCCATAAAAAAGGGAAATTTCTTCATTTTTGCTCCAAATTAAGAGGAATTTCTGCTTTTTTGCCTCTAAATAAGTGGAATTTCTGTCTTTTTCCCTCAGAACAAAGGGAATTTCTGTCTTTTTTGCCCCAAAATAAGAAAAAATTCTGACTTATTACACTGAAGTAAGTGAAATTTCTGCAATTTTGCCCCAAAATAAGGGAAATTTCTGCCTTTTTGCCCCCAAATAAGGGGAATTTCAGCCTTTTTACCTCAAAATAAGGTGAATTTCTGCATTTTTGCCACAAAATATTAGGAATTTCTGCCTTTTTGCCCCAAAGGAAGAAAATTTCTGCTTTTTTCCCTGAAATAAGTGAAATTTCTGCAATTTTGCCCCAAAATAAGTGAAATTTTTGCAATTTTGCCCCAAAATAAAGGAAGTTTTGGAATTTTGCCCCAAAATAAGTGGAATTTCTGAGTTTTGCCCCAAAATAAGGAGAATTTCTGTCTTTTTGCCTCAACATATAGGGAATTTCTGCCTTTTTGCCCCACAATTAGGGGAATTTCTGCAATTTTGCTCCAAAATACGGGGAATTTCTGCCTTTTTGCCCGAAAATCAATAGAATGCATACCTTTTTGCCATAAAAAAGGGAAATTTCTTCATTTTTGCTCCAAAATAAGGGGAATTTCTGCTTTTTTGCCTCTAAATAAGTGGAATTTCTTTCTTTTTCCCCCAAAACAAAGGGAATTTATGTCTTTTTCGCCGCAAAGTAAGGAAAAATTCTGACTTATTACACTGAAGTAAGTGAAATTTCTGCAATTTTGTCCCAAAATAAGGGAAATTTCTGCATTTTTGCCCCCAAATAAGGGGAATTTTAGCCTTTTTACCTCAAAATAAAAGGAATTTCTGCATTTTTGCCACGAAATATTAGGAATTTCTGCATTTTTGCCCCAAAATAAGGAAAATTTCTGCCTTTTTTCCCTGAAATAAGTGATATTTCTGCAATTTTGCCCCAAAATAAGTGAAATTTCTGCAATTTTGCCCCAAAATAATTGAAATTTCTGCAATTTTGCCCCAAACTAAGGGAAATATCTGGAATTTTGCCCCAAAATAAGTGGAATTTCTGAGATTTGCCCCAAAATAAGGAGAATTTCTGTCTTTTTGCCTCAACATATAGAGAATTTCTGCCTTTTTGCACCACAAATAAGGGAATTTCTGCAATTTTGCTCCCAAACACAAGGAATTTCTGCCTTTTTCCCCGAAAATAGAAGAATGCATACCTTTTTGTCATAAAAAAGGGAAATTTCTTCATTTTTGCTCCAAAATACGGGAAATTTCTGCTTTTTTGCCTCTAAATAAGTGGAATTTCTTTCTTTTTCCCCCAAAACAAAGGGAATTCCTGTCTTTTTTGCCCCAAATTAAGGAAAATTACTGACTTATTACACTGAAATAAGTGAATTTTCTGCAATTTTGCCGTAAAATAAGGTAAATTTCTGCCTTTTTGCCCCCAAATAAGGAGAATTTCAGCCTTTTTACCTCAAAATAAGGGGAATTTCTGCATTTTTGCCACAAAATATTAGGAATTTCTGCCTTTTTGCCTCAAAATAAGAAAATTTCTGCTTTTTTCTCTGAAATAAGTGAAATTTCTGCAATTTTGCCCCAAAATAAGTGAAATTTCTGCAATTTTGCCCCAAAATAAGGGAAATTTCTGGAATTTTGCCCCAAAATAAGTGGAATTCTGAGTTTTGCCCCAAAATAAAGAGAATTTCTGTATTTTTGCCCCAACATATAGGGAATTTCTGTCTTTTTGCCCCACAATTAAGGGAATTTCTGCAATTTTCCTCCAAAATACTGGGAATTTCTGCTTTTTTGCACGAAAATCAGAAGAATGCATACCTTTTTGCCATAAAAAAGGGAAATTTCTTCATTTTTGCCCCAAAATAAGGGGAATTTCTGCTTTTTTGCGTCTAAGTAAGTGGAATTTCTGTCTTTTTCCCCCCAAAAAAGGGAATTCCTGTCTTTTTTGCCCCAAAATAAGGAAAATTTCATACTTATTACCCTGAAATAAGTTAAATTTCTGCAATTTTGCCCCAAAATAAAGGAAATTTTTGCCTTTTTGCCCCCAAATAAGCGGAATTTCAGCCTTTTTACCTCAAAATAATGGGAATTTCTGCATTTTTTCCACAAAATATTAGGAATTTCTTCCTTTTTGCTCCAAAAAAATGAAAATTTCTGCCTTTTTTCCCTGAAATAAGTGATATTTCTGCAATTTTGCCCCAAAAAAAGTGAAATTTCTGCAATTTTGCCCCAAAATAAGTGAAATTTCTGCAATTTTGCCCCAAAATAAGGGAAATTTCTGGAATTTTGCCCCAAAATAAGTGGAATTTCTGAGATTTGCCCCAAAATAAGGAGAATTTCTGTCTTTTCGCCACAACATATAGAGAATTTCTGCCTTTTTGCCCCACAATTAGGGGAATTTCTGCAATTTTGCTCCAAAATACGGGGAATTTCTGCCTTTTTCCCCGAAAATAAGAAGAATGCATACCTTTTTGCCATATAAAAGGGAAATTTCTTCATTATTGCTTCAAAATAAGGGAAATTTCTGCTTTCTTGCCTCTAAATAAGTAGAATTTCTGTTTTTTTCCCCCAAAACAAAGGGAATTCCTGTCTTTTTTGCCCCAAAATAAGGAAAATTACTGACTTATTACACTGAAATAAGTGAATTTTCTGCAATTTTGCTGTAAAATAAGGTAAATTTCTGCCTTTTTGACCCCAAATAAGGAGAATTTCAGCCTTTTACCTCAAAATAAGGGGAATTTCTGCATTTTTGCCACAAAATATTATAAATTTCTGCCTTTTTGCCCCAAAATAAGAAAATTTCTGCTATTTTCTCTGAAATAAGTGAAATATCTGCAATTTTGCCCCAAAATAAGTGAAATTTCTGCAATTTTGCCTCAAAATAAGGGAAATTTCTGGAATTTTGCCCCAAAATAAGTGGAATTCTGAGTTTTGCCCCAAAATAAGGAGAATTTCTGTCTTTTTGCCACAACATATAGGGAATTTCTGCCTTTTTGCCCCACAATTAGGAGAATTTTTGCAATTTTGCTCCAAAATACGGGTAATTTCTGCCTTTTTGCCCGAAAATCAGAAGAATGCATAACTTTTTGCCATAAAAAAGGGAAATTTCTTCATTTTTTCTCCAAAATAAGGGGACTTTCAGCTTTTTTGCCTCTAAATATGTGGAATTTCTTTTTCCCTCAAAACAAAAAGAATTCCTGTCTTTTTTGCCCCAAAATAAGGAAAATTACTGACTTATTTCCCTGAAATAAGTGAAATTTCTGCAATTTTGCCCCAAAATAAGGGAAATTTCTGCCTTTTTACAACCAAATAAGGAGAATTTCAGCCTTTTTACCTCAAAATAAGGGGAATTTCTGCATTTTTGCCCCATAACAAAGAAAATTTCTGCCTTTTTTCTCTTAAATAAGTGATATTTCTACAATTTTGCCCCAAAATAAGTGAAATTTCTGCAATTTTGCCGCAAAATAAGTGAAATTTCTGCAATTTTGCCCCAAAATAAGTGAAATTTCTGCAATTTTGCCCCAAAATAAGCAAATTTCTGGAATTTTGCCCCAAAATAAGTGGAATTTCTGAGTTTTGCCCCAAAATAAAGAGAATTTCTGTCTTTTTGCCACAACAGATAGAGAATTTCTGCCTTTTTGCCCCACAATTAGGGGAATTTCTGCAATTTTGCTCCAAAATACAGAGAATTTCTGCCTTTTTCCCCGAAAATAGAAGAATGCATACCTTTTTGCCATAAAAAATGGAAATTTCTTCATTTTTGCTCCAAAATAAGGGGAATTTCTGCTTTTTTGCCTCTAAATAAGTGGAATTTATGTCTTTTTCCCCCAAAACAAAGGGAATTCCTGTCTTTTTTGCCCCAAAATAAGAAAAATTACTGACTTATTACACTGAAATAAGTGAATTTTCTGCAATTTTGCTGTAAAATAAGGTAAATTTCTGCCTTTTTGACCCCAAATAAGGAGAATTTCAGCCTTTTACCTCAAAATAAGGGGAATTTCTGCATTTTTGCCACAAAATATTAGGAATTTCTGCCTTTTTGCCTCAAAATAAGAAACTTTCTGCTTTTTTCTCTGAAATAAGTGAAATTTCTGCAATTTTGCCCCAAAATAAGTGAAATTTCTGCAATTTTGCCCCAAAATAAGGGAAATTTCTGGAATTTTTCCCCAAAATAAGTGGAATTCTGAGTTTTGCCCCAAAATAAAGAGAATTTCTGTATTTTTGCCCCAACATATAGGGAATTTCTGTCTTTTTGCCCCACAATTAAGGGAATTTCTGCAATTTTCCTCCAAAATACTGGGAATTTCTGCTTTTTTGCACGAAAATCAGAAGAATGCATACCTTTTTGCCATAAAAAAGGGAAATTTCTTCATTTTTGCCCCAAAATAAGGGGAATTTCTGCTTTTTTGCGTCTAAGTAAGTGGAATTTCTGTCTTTTTCCCCCCAAAAAAGGGAATTCCTGTCTTTTTTGCCCCAAAATAAGGAAAATTTCATACTTATTACCCTGAAATAACTGAAATTTCTGCAATTTTGCCCCAAAATAAAGGAAATTTTTGCCTTTTTGCCCCCAAATAAGCGGAATTTAAGCCTTTTTACCTCAAAATAATGGGAATTTCTGCATTTTTTCCACAAAATATTAGGAATTTCTTCCTTTTTGCTCCAAAAAAATGAAAATTTCTGCCTTTTTTCCCTGAAATAAGTGATATTTCTGCAATTTTGCCCCAAAAAAAGTGAAATTTCTGCAATTTTGCCCCAAAATAAGTGAAATTTCTGCAATTTTGCCCCAAAATAAGGGAAATTTCTGGAATTTTGCCCCAAAATAAGTGGAATTTCTGAGATTTGCCCCAAAATAAGGAGAATTTCTGTCTTTTCGCCACAACATATAGAGAATTTCTGCCTTTTTGCCCCACAATTAGGGGAATTTCTGCAATTTTGCTCCAAAATACGGGGAATTTCTGCCTTTTTCCCCGAAAATAAGAAGAATGCATACCTTTTTGCCATATAAAAGGGAAATTTCTTCATTATTGCTTCAAAATAAGGGAAATTTCTGCTTTCTTGCCTCTAAATAAGTAGAATTTCTGTTTTTTTCCCCCAAAACAAAGGGAATTCCTGTCTTTTTTGCCCCAAAATAAGGAAAATTACTGACTTATTACACTGAAATAAGTGAATTTTCTGCAATTTTGCTGTAAAATAAGGTAAATTTCTGCCTTTTTGACCCCAAATAAGGAGAATTTCAGCCTTTTACCTCAAAATAAGGGGAATTTCTGCATTTTTGCCACAAAATATTATAAATTTCTGCCTTTTTGCCCCAAAATAAGAAAATTTCTGCTATTTTCTCTGAAATAAGTGAAATATCTGCAATTTTGCCCCAAAATAAGTGAAATTTCTGCAATTTTGCCTCAAAATAAGGGAAATTTCTGGAATTTTGCCCCAAAATAAGTGGAATTCTGAGTTTTGCCCCAAAATAAGGAGAATTTCTGTCTTTTTGCCACAACATATAGGGAATTTCTGCCTTTTTGCCCCACAATTAGGAGAATTTTTGCAATTTTGCTCCAAAATACGGGTAATTTCTGCCTTTTTGCCCGAAAATCAGAAGAATGCATAACTTTTTGCCATAAAAAAGGGAAATTTCTTCATTTTTTCTCCAAAATAAGGGGACTTTCAGCTTTTTTGCCTCTAAATATGTGGAATTTCTTTTTCCCTCAAAACAAAAAGAATTCCTGTCTTTTTTGCCCCAAAATAAGGAAAATTACTGACTTATTTCCCCGAAATAAGTGAAATTTCTGCAATTTTGCCCCAAAATAAGGGAAATTTCTGCCTTTTTACAACCAAATAAGGAGAATTTCAGCCTTTTTACCTCAAAATAAGGGGAATTTCTGCATTTTTGCCCCATAACAAAGAAAATTTCTGCCTTTTTTCTCTTAAATAAGTGATATTTCTACAATTTTGCCCCAAAATAAGTGAAATTTCTGCAATTTTGCCGCAAAATAAGTGAAATTTCTGCAATTTTGCCCCAAAATAAGTGAAATTTCTGCAATTTTGCCCCAAAATAAGCAAATTTCTGGAATTTTGCCCCAAAATAAGTGGAATTTCTGAGTTTTGCCCCAAAATAAAGAGAATTTCTGTCTTTTTGCCACAACAGATAGAGAATTTCTGCCTTTTTGCCCCACAATTAGGGGAATTTCTGCAATTTTGCTCCAAAATACAGAGAATTTCTGCCTTTTTCCCCGAAAATAGAAGAATGCATACCTTTTTGCCATAAAAAATGGAAATTTCTTCATTTTTGCTCCAAAATAAGGGGAATTTCTGCTTTTTTGCCTCTAAATAAGTGGAATTTATGTCTTTTTCCCCCAAAACAAAGGGAATTCCTGTCTTTTTTGCCCCAAAATAAGAAAAATTACTGACTTATTACACTGAAATAAGTGAATTTTCTGCAATTTTGCTGTAAAATAAGGTAAATTTCTGCCTTTTTGACCCCAAATAAGGAGAATTTCAGCCTTTTACCTCAAAATAAGGGGAATTTCTGCATTTTTGCCACAAAATATTAGGAATTTCTGCCTTTTTGCCTCAAAATAAGAAACTTTCTGCTTTTTTCTCTGAAATAAGTGAAATTTCTGCAATTTTGCCCCAAAATAAGTGAAATTTCTGCAATTTTGCCCCAAAATAAGGGAAATTTCTGGAATTTTTCCCCAAAATAAGTGGAATTCTGAGTTTTGCCCCAAAATAAAGAGAATTTCTGTATTTTTGCCCCAACATATAGGGAATTTCTGTCTTTTTGCCCCACAATTAAGGGAATTTCTGCAATTTTCCTCCAAAATACTGGGAATTTCTGCTTTTTTGCACGAAAATCAGAAGAATGCATACCTTTTTGCCATAAAAAAGGGAAATTTCTTCATTTTTGCCCCAAAATAAGAAGAATTTCTGCTTTTTTGCGTCTAAGTAAGTGGAATTTCTGTCTTTTTCCCCCCAAAAAAGGGAATTCCTGTCTTTTTTGCCCCAAAATAAGGAAAATTTCATACTTATTACCCTGAAATAACTGAAATTTCTGCAATTTTGCCCCAAAATAAAGGAAATTTTTGCCTTTTTGCCCCCAAATAAGCGGAATTTAAGCCTTTTTACCTCAAAATAATGGGAATTTCTGCATTTTTTCCACAAAATATTAGGAATTTCTTCCTTTTTGCTCCAAAAAAATGAAAATTTCTGCCTTTTTTCCCTGAAATAAGTGATATTTCTGCAATTTTGCCCCAAAAAAAGTGAAATTTCTGCAATTTTGCCCCAAAATAAGTGAAATTTCTGCAATTTTGCCCCAAAATAAGGGAAATTTCTGGAATTTTGCCCCAAAATAAGTGGAATTTCTGAGATTTGCCCCAAAATAAGGAGAATTTCTGTCTTTTCGCCACAACATATAGAGAATTTCTGCCTTTTTGCCCCACAATTAGGGGAATTTCTGCAATTTTGCTCCAAAATACGGGGAATTTCTGCCTTTTTCCCCGAAAATAAGAAGAATGCATACCTTTTTGCCATATAAAAGGGAAATTTCTTCATTATTGCTTCAAAATAAGGGAAATTTCTGCTTTCTTGCCTCTAAATAAGTAGAATTTCTGTTTTTTTCCCCCAAAACAAAGGGAATTCCTGTCTTTTTTGCCCCAAAATAAGGAAAATTACTGACTTATTACACTGAAATAAGTGAATTTTCTGCAATTTTGCTGTAAAATAAGGTAAATTTCTGCCTTTTTGACCCCAAATAAGGAGAATTTCAGCCTTTTACCTCAAAATAAGGGGAATTTCTGCATTTTTGCCACAAAATATTATAAATTTCTGCCTTTTTGCCCCAAAATAAGAAAATTTCTGCTATTTTCTCTGAAATAAGTGAAATATCTGCAATTTTGCCCCAAAATAAGTGAAATTTCTGCAATTTTGCCTCAAAATAAGGGAAATTTCTGGAATTTTGCCCCAAAATAAGTGGAATTCTGAGTTTTGCCCCAAAATAAGGAGAATTTCTGTCTTTTTGCCACAACATATAGGGAATTTCTGCCTTTTTGCCCCACAATTAGGAGAATTTTTGCAATTTTGCTCCAAAATACGGGTAATTTCTGCCTTTTTGCCCGAAAATCAGAAGAATGCATAACTTTTTGCCATAAAAAAGGGAAATTTCTTCATTTTTTCTCCAAAATAAGGGGACTTTCAGCTTTTTTGCCTCTAAATATGTGGAATTTCTTTTTCCCTCAAAACAAAAAGAATTCCTGTCTTTTTTGCCCCAAAATAAGGAAAATTACTGACTTATTTCCCTGAAATAAGTGAAATTTCTGCAATTTTGCCCCAAAATAAGGGAAATTTCTGCCTTTTTACAACCAAATAAGGAGAATTTCAGCCTTTTTACCTCAAAATAAGGGGAATTTCTGCATTTTTGCCCCATAACAAAGAAAATTTCTGCCTTTTTTCTCTTAAATAAGTGATATTTCTACAATTTTGCCCCAAAATAAGTGAAATTTCTGCAATTTTGCCGCAAAATAAGTGAAATTTCTGCAATTTTGCCCCAAAATAAGTGAAATTTCTGCAATTTTGCCCCAAAATAAGCAAATTTCTGGAATTTTGCCCCAAAATAAGTGGAATTTCTGAGTTTTGCCCCAAAATAAAGAGAATTTCTGTCTTTTTGCCACAACAGATAGAGAATTTCTGCCTTTTTGCCCCACAATTAGGGGAATTTCTGCAATTTTGCTCCAAAATACAGAGAATTTCTGCCTTTTTCCCCGAAAATAGAAGAATGCATACCTTTTTGCCATAAAAAAGGGAAATTTCTTCATTTTTGCTGCAAAATAAGGGGAATTTCAGCATTTTTGCCTCTAAATAAGTGGAATTTCTGTCTTTTTCCCCCAAAACAAAGGGAATTCCTGTCTTTTTTGCCCCAAAATAAAGAAAATTTCTGACTTATTACCCTGAAATAAGTGAAATTTCTGCAATTTTGCCCCAAAATAAAGGAAATTTCTGCCTTTTTGCCCCCAAATAAGGAGAATTTCAGCCTTTTTACCTCAAAATAAGGGGAATTTCTGCATTTTTGCCACAAATTATTAGGAATTTCTTACTTTTTGCCCCAAAATAAGAAAATTTCTGCTTTTTTGTCTGAAATAAGTGAAATTTCTGCAATATTGCCCCAAAATAAGTGAAATTTCTGCAATTTTGCCCCAAAATAAAAAAAATTTCTGCCTTTTTGCCCCCAAATAAGGGGAATTTCAGCCTTTTTACCTCAAAATAAGGAAAATTTCTGCATTTTTGCCCCAAAATATGGGAAATTTCTGCCTTTTTGTCCCAAAATAAGAAAAATTTCTGCAATTTTGTACCAAAAAAAAGAAATTTCTGCCTTTTTGCCCCAAAATAGAAAATTTCTGCTTTTTTTCTGAAATAAGTGAAATTTCTGCAATTTTGCCCCAAAATAAGGGAAATTTCTGCCTTTTTGCCCCCAAATAAGGGGAATTTCAGCCTTTTGACCTCAAAATAAGGGGAATTTCTACCTTTTTGCCACAAAATATTAGGAATTTCTGCCTTTTTGCCCCAAAATGAGGAAAATTTCTGCCTTTTTTCTCTGAAATAAGTGAAATTTCTGCAATTTTGCCCCAAAATAAGTGAAATTTCTGCAATTTTGCCCTATAATAAGTGAAATTTCTGCATTTTTGCCCCAAAATAAGCAAATTTCTGGAATTTTGCCCCAAAATAAGTGGAATTTCTGAGTTTTGCCCCAAAATAAGGAGAATTTCTGTCTTTTTGCCACAACATATAGAGAATTTTTGCCTTTTTGCCCTACAATTAGGGGAATTTCTGCAATTTTTCTCCAAAATACGGGGAATTTCTGCCTTTTTGCCCGAAAATAACAAGAATGCATACCTTTTTGCCATAAGAAAGGGAAATTTCTTCATTTTTGCTGCAAAATAAGGGGAATTTCAGCTTTTTTGCCTCTAAATAAGTGGAATTTCTGTCTTTTTCCCCCAAAACAAAGGGAATTCCTGTCTTTTTTGCCCCAAAATAAGGAAAATTTCTGACTTATTACCCTGAAATAAGTGAAATTTCTGCAATTTTGCCCCAAAATAAAGGAAATTTCTGCCTTTTTGCCCCCAAATAAGGAGAATTTCAGCCTTTTTACCTCAAAATAAGGGGAATTTCTGCATTTTTGCCACAAATTATTAGGAATTTCTTACTTTTTGCCCCAAAATAAGAAAATTTCTGCCTTTTTTCCCTGAAATAAGTGAAATTTCTGCAATTTTGCCCCAAAATAAGTGAAATATCTGCAATTTTGCCCCAAAATAAAAGAAATTTCTGGAATTTTGCCCCAAAATAAGTGGAATTTCTGAGTTTTGCTTCAAAATAAGAAGAATTTCTGTCCTTTTGCCCCAACATATAGGGAATTTCTGCCTTTTTGCCTCACAATTAGGGGAATTTCTGCAATTTTGCTCCAAAATACAGGGAATTTCTGCCTTTTTGCCCAAAAATCAGAAGAATGCATACTTTTTTGCCATAAAAAAAAGAAATTTCTTCATTTTTTCTCCAAAATAAGGGGTATTTGAGCTTTTTTGCCTCTAATTATGTGGAATTTCTTTTTCCCCCCCAAAAAAGGGAATTCCTGCCTTTTTTGCCACAAAATAAGGAAAATTTCTGACTTATTATTTTGAAATAAGTGAAATTTCTGCAATTTTGCCCCAAAATAAGGGAAATATCTGCCTTTTTGCCCCTAAATAAGGGGATTTTCACCTTTTTACCTCAAAATAAGGGGAATTTCTGCTTTTTTGCCTCAAAATAAGGGGAATTTCTGCCTTTTTGCCCCAAAATAAGAAAATTTCTGCTTTTTTTCCCTGAATTAATTGAAATTTCTGTAATTTTGCCACAGAATAAGTGAAATTTCTGCAATTTTGTTCTAAAATAAGGAAAATTTCTGGACTTTTGCCCCACAATAAGTGGAATTTCTGAGTTTTCCCCCAAATTAGGGAGAATTTCTGTCTTTTTCCCAACATATAGGGAATTTTTGCCTATTTGCCCCACAATTAGGGGAATTTCTGAAATTTTTCTCCAAAATACGGGGAATTTCTGCCTTTTTGCCCGAAATTAAGAAGAATGCATATCTTTTTGCCATAAAAAAGGGAAATTTCTTCATTTTTGCTCCAAAATAAGGGGAATTTCAGCTATTTTGCCTCTAAATAAGTGGAATTTTTTCCCCCAAAACAAAGGGAATTCTTGTCTTTTTTGCCCCAAAATAAGAAAAATTTCTGACTTATTACCCTGAAATAATTGAAATTTCTGCAATTTTGCTTCAAAATAAGAGAAATTTCTGCCTTTTTGCCCCCAAATAAGTGGAATTTCAGCCTTTTTACCTCAAAATAAGGGTAATTTCTGCATTTTTGCCCCAAAATATGAGAAATTTCTGCCTTTTTCTCCCAAAATAAGAAAAATTTCTTCAATTTTGTACCAAAATAAAAGAAATTTCTTCCTTTTTGCCCCAAAATATGAAAATTTCTGCTTTTTTTCTGAAATAAGTGAAATTTCTGCAATTTTGCCCCAAAATAAGTCAAATTTCTGCAATTTTGCCCCAAAATAAGGGAAATTTCTGGAATTTTGCCCCAAAAATAAGTGGAATTTCTGTGTTTTGCCCCAAAATAAGGAGAATTTTTGTTTTTTGCCCCAACATATAAAGAATTTCTGCCTTTTTGCCCCAAATTAGGGGAATTTCTGCAATTTTGCTCCAAAATATGAGGAATCTCTGCATTTTTGCCCGAAAATAAGAAGAATGCATACCTTTTTGCGATAAAAAAGGGAAATTTCTTCATTTTTGCTCTAAAATAAGGAGAATTTCTGCTTTTTTGCCCCTAAATAAGTGGAATTTCTGTTTTTTTTCCCCAAAAACAAAGAGAATTCGTGTTTTTCCCCCAAATAAGAAAAATTTCTGACTTATTACCCTGACGTAATTGAAATTTATGCAATTTAGCTCAAAAATAAGGAAAATTTCTGCATTTTTGCCCCCAAATAAGGGGAGTTTCAGCATTTTTACCTCAAAATAAGGGGAATTTCTGCATTTTTGCCCCAAAATAAGGGAAATTTCTGGAATTTTGCCCCAAAATAAAAAGAATTTCTGTCATTTTACCCCAACATATAGGGAATTTCTGCCTTTTTGCCCAACAATTAGGGGAATTTCTGCAAATTTGCTCCAAAATACGGGGAATTTGTGCCTTTTTGCCCGAAAATCAGAAGAATGCTTACTTTTTTACCATAAAAAAGGGAAATTTCTTCATTTTTGCTCCAAAATAAGGGGAATTTCTGCTTTTTTGCCTCTACATAAGTGGAATTTCTGTCTTTTTTTCCCAAAACATAGGGAATTTCTGTATTTTTTGCCCCAAAATAAGGAAAAATTCTGACTTAGTACCCTGAAATAATGGAAATTTCTGCATTTTGCCCCCAAATAAGGGGAATTTCAGGATTTTTAGCTCAAAAAAAGGGGAAATTCTGCATTTTTGCCACAAAATATTAGAAATTTCCGCATTTTTGCCCCAAAATAATAAAAATTTCTGCCTTTTTCCCCAGAAATAAGTGATATTTCTGCAATTTTGCCCCAAAATAAGTGAAATTTCTGCAATTTTAAAGCAAAATAAGTGAAATTTCTGCAATTTTGCCCCAAAATAAGGGAAATTTCTGAGTTTTGCCCCAAAATAAGGAGAATTTCGGTCTTTTTGCCACAACATATAGAGAATTTCTGCCTTTTGCCCCACAATTACAAGAATTTCTGCAATTTTGCTCCAAAATACGGGGAATTTCTGTATTTTTGCCAGAAAATAAGAAGAATGCATACCTTTTTGCCATAAAAAAGGAAATTTCTTCATTTTTGCTTCAAAATAAGGGGAATTTCTGCTTTTTTGTCTCTAAATAATTGGAATTTCTGTCTTTTTCCCCCAAAACAAAGGGAATTCCTGTCTTTTTTGCCCCAAAACAAGGAAAATTTCTGACTTATTACTCTGAAATAAGTGAAATTTCTGCAATTTTGCCCCAAAATAAGGGAAATTTCTGACTTATTGCCCCCAAATAAAAAGAATTTCAGACTTTTTACCTCAAAATAAGGGGAATTTCTGCATTTTTGCCACAAAATATTAGGAATTTCTGCCTTTTTACCCCAAAATAAGAAAATTTCTGCTTTTTTCCCTGAAATAAGTGAAATTTCTGCAATTTTGCCCCAAAATAAGTGAAATTTCTGCAATTTTGCCCCAAAATAAGGGAAATTTCTGGAATTTTGCCCCAAAATAAGTTGAATTTCTGAGTTTTGCCCCAAAATAAGGAGAATTTCTGTATTTTTGCCCCAACATATAGGGAATTTCTGCCTTTTTGCCCCACAATTAGGAGAATTTCTGCATTTTTTCCCGAAAATCAGAAGAATGCATACCTTTTGCCATAAAAAAGGGAAATTTCTTCATTTTTTCTCCAAAATAAGGGGAATTTCAGCTTTTTTGCCTCTAAATATGTGGAATTTCTTTTTCCCCCTTAACAAAGGGAATTCCTGTCTTTTTTGTCCCAAAATAAGGAAAATTTCTTACTTATTACCCTAAAATAAATGAAATTTCTGCAATTTTGCTTCAAAATAAGGGAAATTTCTGTATTTTTGCCCCCAAATAAAGGGAGTTTCAGCATTTTTACCTCAAAATAAGGGGAATTTCTGCATTTTTGCCCCAAAATAAGGGGAATTTGTGCCTTTTTACACCAAAATAAGAAAATTTCTGCTTTTTTTCCCTGAAATAAGAGAAATTTCTGCAATTTTGCCCCAAAATAAGTGAAATTTCTACAATTTTGCCCCAAAATAAGGGAAATTTCTGGAATTTTGCCCCAAAATAAGTGGAATTTCTGAGTTTTGCCCCAAAATAAGGAGAATTTCTGTCTTTTTGTTTCAACATATAGGGAATTTTTGCCTATTTGCCCCACAATTAGGGGAATTTCTGCAATTTTGCTCCAAAATACGGGGAATTTCTGCTTTTATTCCCAAAAATCAGAAGAAAGCATACTTATGCCATAAAAAAAGAAAATTTCTTCATTTTTGTTCCTAAAGAGGTCAATTTCAGCTTCTTTGCCTCAAAATAATTGGAATTTTTTTACCCCCAAAACAAAGGAATTCCTGTCTTTTTTGCCCCAAAATAAGGAAAATTTCTGACTTATTACCCTGAAATAAGTGAAATTTCTGCAATTTTGCCCCAAAATTAGGGAAACTTCTGCCTTTTTGCCTCCAAATAAGGGAATTTCAGATTTTTACCTCAAAATAAGAGGAATTTCTGCATTTTTGCCCCAAAAGAAGGGAAATTTCTGCCTTTTTGCCCCCAAATAAGGGGAATTTCAGCCTTTTTACCTCAAAATAAGAAGAATTTCTGAATTTTTGCCCCAAAATAAGGGAAAGTTCTGCAATTTTGCCCGAAAATAAGTAAAATTTCTGCAATTTTGCTTCAAAATAAGGGAAATTTCTGGAATTTTGCCCCAAAATAAGTGGAATATCTGAGTTTTACCCCAAAATAAGGAGAATTTCTGTTTTTTGCCACAACATATAGGGAATTTCTGCCATTTTGCCCCACAATTAGGGAAATTTCTGCAATTTTGGTCCAAAATACGGGGAATTTCTGCCTTTTTGCCCGAAAATAAACAGAATGCATACCTTTTTGCCATAAAATGGGAAATTTCTTCATTTTTGCTCCAAAATAAGGGGAATTTCTGCTTTTCTTGCCTCTAAATAAGTGGAATTTCTGTCGTTTTCTTCCAAAACAAAGAGAATTCCTGTCATTTTTGCCCCAAAATAAGAATAATTTCTGACTTATTACCCTGAAATAAGGGAAATTTCTGCAATTTTGCCCTAAAATACAAAAAATTTCTTCCTTTTTGCCCCAAAATAAGGAAAATTTCTGCCTTTTTACCTCAAAATAAGGGGAATTTCTGCATTTTTGCCAGAAAATATTAGGAATTTCTGCCTTTTGCCCCAAAATAAGAAAATTTCTGCTTTTTTTCTCTGAAATAAGTAAAATTTCTGCAATTTTGCCCCAAAATAATTCAAATTTCTGCAATTTTGCCCCAAAATAAGGGAAATTTCTGGAATTTTGCCCCAAAATAAGTGGAATTTCTGAGTTTTGCCCGAAAATAAGGAAGATTTCTGTCTTTTTGCCCCAACATATAGGGAATTTCTGCCCTTTTGCCCCACAATTAGGGGAAGTTCTGCAATTTTGCTCCAAAATACAGAGAATTTCTGCCTTTTGCCCGAAAATCAGAAGAATGCATACCTTTTCGCCATAAAAAATGAAAATTTCTTCATTTTTGCTCCAAAATAAGATGAATTTCAGATTTTTTGCCTGTAAATAAGTGAAATTTCTTTTTCCTCCAAAACAAAGGGAATTCCTGTCTTTTTTGCCCCAAAAGAAGGAAAATTTCTGACTTATTACCCTGAAATAAGTGAAATTTCTGCAATTTTGCTCCAAAATAAGGGAAATTTCTGCCTCTTTGCTCTCAAATAAAAGGAATTTCAGCCTTTTTATGTCAAAATAAGGGGAATTTTTGCATTTTTGCCACAAAATATTAGGAATTTTTGCCTTTTTTCCCCAAAATAAGAAAATTTCTGCTTTTTTTCCCTGAAATTGTGAAATTTCTGCAATTTTTCCCCCAAAATAAGTGAAATTTCTGCAATTTTGCCCCAAAATATGGGAAATTTCTAGAATTTTCTACCAAATAAGTGGAATTTCTGAGTTTTGCCTCAAAATAAGGAGAATTTCTGTCTTTTTGCCCCAACATATAGGGAATTTCTGCCTTTTTGCCCCACAATTAGGGAAATTTCTGCAATTTTGCTCCAAAATACGGGGAATTTCTGCCTTTTTGCCCGAAAATAAGAAGAATGCATACCTTTTTGCCATCAAAAAGGGAAATTTCTTCATTTTTGCTCCAAAATAAGGGGAATTTCTCCTTTTTTGCCTCTAAATAAGTGGAATTTCTGTCTTTTTCCCCCAAAACAAAGGTTATTTCTGTCTTTTTTGCCCCAAAATAAGGAAAAATTCTGACATATTACCCTGAAGTAAGTGAAATTTCTGTAATTTTGCCCCAAAATAAGGGAAATTTCTGCCTTTTTACCTCAAAATAAAAAGAATTTCTGCATTTTTTTCACAAAATATTAGGAATTTCTGCCTTTTTGCCCCACAATAAGGAAAATTTCTGCCTTTTTTCCCTGAAATAAGTGAAATTTCTGCAATTTTTCCCCAAAATAAGTAAAATTTCTGCAATTTTGCTCCAAAAAGAGTGAAATTTCAGGAATTTTGCCCCAAAATAAGAGAAATTTCTGGAATTTTGCCCCAAAATAAATGGAATTTCTGAGTTTTGCCCCAAAATAAGGAGGATTTCTATCTTGTTGCCCCAACATATAGAGAATTTCTGCCTTTTTGCCCCACAATTAGGGGAATTTCTGCAATTTTGCTCCAAAATACGGGGAATTTCTGCCTTTTTGCCTGAAAATCAGAAGAATGCATACCTTTTTGCCATAAAAAGGGAAATGTCTTCATTTTTGCTCCAAAATAAGGGGAATTTCAGCTTTTTTGCCTCTAAATAAGTGGAATTTCTTTTTCCCCCAAAACAAAGGGAATTCCTGTCTTTTTTGCCCCAAAATAAGGAAAATTTCTGACTTATTACCCTGAAATAAGTGAAATTTCTGCAATTTTGCCCCAAAATAAGGGAAATTTCTGCCTTTTTGCCCCCAAATAAGGGGAATTTCAGCATTTTTACCTTAAAATACGGGGAATTTCTGCATTTTTGCCCCAAAATAAGAGAAATTTCTGCCTTTTTGCCACAAAATAAGAAAATTTCTGCTTTTTTTCAATGAAAAAAGTGACATTTCTGCAATTTTGCCCCAAAATAAGGGAAATTTCTGCAATTTTGCCCCAAAATAAGGGAAATTTCTGGAATTCTGCCCCAAAATAAGTGGAATTTCTGAGTTTTGCCCCAAAATAAGAAGAATTTCTGTATTTTTTGCCCCAAAATAAGGAAAAATTCTTCTTTAGTACCCTGAAATAAGGGAAATTTCTGCCTTTTTGCCCACAAATAGGGGGAATTTCAGGCTTTTTAGCTCAAAATAAGGGGAATTTCTGCATTTTTGCCACAAAATATTAGAAATTTCTGCATTTTTGCCCCAAAATAAGGAAAATTTCTGCCTTTTTCCCCTGAAATAAGTGATATTTCTGCAATTTTGCCTTAAAATAAGTGAAATTTCTGGAATTTTACCGCAAAATAAGTGAAATTTCTGCAATTTTGCCACAAAATAAGGGAAATTTCTTGTATTTTGCCCCAAAATAAGTGGAATTTCTGAGTTTTGCCCCAAAATAAGGAGAATTTCTGTCTCTTTGCCACAACATATAGAGAATTTCTGCCTTTTGCCCCACAATTAGGGGAATTTCTGCAATTTTGCTCCAAAATACGGAGAATTTCTGCATTTTTGCCAGAAAATAAGAAGAATGCATACCTTTTTGCCATAGAAAAGGGAAATTTCTCCATTTTTGCTTCAAAATAAGGGGAATTTCTGCTTTTTTGCCTCTAAATAAGTGGAATTTCTCTTTTTCCCCCAAAACAAAGGGAATTCCTGTCTTTTTTGCCCCAAAATAAGGAAAATTTCTGACTTATTACTCTTAAATAAGTGAAATTTCTGCAATTTTGCCCCAAAATAAGGAAAATTTCTGAATTTTTCCCCCAAATAAAAAGAATTTCAGACTTTTTACCTCAAAATAAGGGGAATTTCTGCATTTTTGCCACAAAATATTAGGAATTTCTGCCTTTTTGCCCCAAAATAAGAAAATTTCTGCTTTTTTCCCTGAAATAAGTGAAATTTCTGCAATTTTGCCCCAAAATAATTGAAATTTCTGCAATTTCGCCCCAAAATAAGGGAAATTTCTGGAATTTTGCCCCATATAAGTGGAATTTCTGAGTTTTGCCCCAAAATAAGGAGAATTTCTGTCTTTTTGCCCCAACATATAGGGAATTTCTACCTTTTTGCCCCACAATTAGGAGAATTTCTGCAATTTTGCCCGAAAATCAGAAGAATGCATACCTTTTTGCCATAAATAGGGAAATTTCTTCATTTTTTCTCCAAAATATGGGAATTTCAGCTTTTTTGCCTCTAAATATGTGGAATTTCTTTTTCCCCCAAAACAAAGGGAATTCCTGTCTTTTTTGCCCCAAAATAAGGAAAATTTCTGACTTATTACCCTAAAATAAATGAAATTTCTGCAATTTTGCCCCAAAATAAAGGAAATTTCTGCATTTTTGCCCCCAAATAAGGGGAGTTTCAGCATTTTTACCTCAAAATAAGGGGAATTTCTGGATTTTTGCCCCAAAATATGAGGAATTTCTGCCTTTTTAGCCCAAAATACGAAAATTTCTGCTTTTTTTCCCTGAAATAAGAGAAATTTCTGCAATTTTCCCCCAAAATAAGTGAAATTTCTACAATTTTGCCCAAAAATAAGTAAAATTTCTGGAATTTTGCCCCAAAATAAGTGGAATTTCTGAGTTTTGCCTCAAAATAAATAGAATTTCTGTCTTTTTTTTCCAACATATAGGGAATTTCTGCCGATTTGCCCCACAATTAGGGGAATTTCTGCAATTTTGCTCCAAAATACGGGGAATTTCTGCTTTTTTGCCCAAAAATCAGAAGAATGCATACTTTTGCCATAAAAAAAGGAAATTTCTTCATTTTTGCTCCAAAATAAAAACAATTTCAGCTTCTTTGCCTCTAAATAAATGGAATTTTTTTCCCCCAAAACAAAGGAATTCCTGTCTTTTTTGCCCCAAAATAAGGAAAATTTCTGACTTATTACCCTGAAATAAGTGAAATTTCTGCAATTTTGCCCCAAAATTAGGGAAACTTCTGCCTTTTTGCCTCCAAATAAGGGGAATTTTAGACTTTTTACCTCAAAAGAAGGGGAATTTCTGCATTTTTGCCCAAAAAGAAGCAAAATTTCTGCCTTTTTGCCCCCAAATAAGGGGAATTTCAGCCTTTTTACCTCAAAATAAGGGGAATTTCTGCATTTTTGCCCCAAAATAAAGGAAATTTCTGCAATTTTGCCCCAAAATAAGTCAAATTTCTGCAATTTTGCCCCAAAATAAGGGAAATTTCTGGAATTTTGCCCCACAATAAGTGGAATTTCTGAGTTTTACCCCAAAATAAGGAGAATTTCTGTTTTTTACCCCAACATATAGGGAATTTCTGCCATTTTGCCCCACAATTAGGGAAATTTTTGCAAATTTGCTCTAAAATACGGGGAATTTCTTCCTTTTTGCCCGAAAATAAACAGAATGCATACCTTTTTGCCATAAAAAAGGGAAATTTCTTCATTTTTACTCCAAAATAAGGGGAATTTCATCATTTTTGCCCGAAAATAAACAGAATGCATACCTTTTTGCCATAAAAAAGGGAAATTTCTTCATTTTTTTCTCCAAAATAAGGGGAATTTCTGCATTTTCCTCTAAATAGGTAGAATTTCTGTCTTTTTCCCCCAAAACAAAGGGAATTTCTGTCATTTTTGCCCCAAAATAAGGAAAATTTCTGACTTATTACCCTGAAATAAGTGAAATTTCTGCAATTTTGCCCCAAAATAAGGGAAATTTCTGCCTTTTTGCCCCCAAAGAAGGGAAATTTCAGCCTTTTTACCTCAAAATAAGGGTAATTTCTGCATTTTTGCCACAAAATATTAAGAATTTCTGCCTTTTTGCCCCAAAATAAGGAAAATTTCTGCCTTTTTTCCCTGAAATAAGTGAAATTTCTGCCATTTTGCCCCAAAAGAAGTGAAATTTCTGCAATTTTCCACCAAGATAAGGGAAATTTTTGGAATTTGCCCCAAAATAAGTGGAATTTCTTAGTTTTGCCCCAAAATAAGGAGAATATCTGCCTTTTGTCCCAACATATAGGGAATTTCTGCCTTTTGCCCCACAATTTGTGGAATTTCTGCAATTTTGCTCCAAAATACGGGGAATTTCTGCCTTTTTGCCCGAAAATCAGAAGAATGCATATCTTTTTGCCATAAAAAAGGAAAATTTCTTCATTTTTGCTCCAAAATAAGGGGAATTTCTGCTTTTTAGTTTCTAAATAAGTAGAATTTCTGTCTTTTTCCCCAAAACAAAGGAAATTCCTGTCTTTTTTGCCCCAAAATAAGGAAAATTTTTGACTATTACCCTGAAATAAGTGAAATTTCTGCAATTTTGCCCCAAAATAAGGGAAATTTCTGCCTTTTTGCCCCCAAATAAAGAGAATTTCATGCTTTTTACCTAAGAATAAGGGGAATTTCTGCATTTTTGCCACAAAATATTAGGAATTTCTGCTTTTTGCCACAAAATAAGAAAATTTCTGCTTTTTTTCCCTAAAATAAGTGAAATTTCTGCAATTTTGCCCCAAAATAAGTGAAATTTCTGCAATTTTGCCCCAAAATAAGGGAAATTTCTGGAATTTTGCCCCAAAATAAGTAGAATTTCTGAGTTTTGCCCCAAAATAAAGAGAATTTTTGAATTATGCCCTGAAATAAGTGAAATTTCTGCAATTTTGCCCCAAAATAAAAGAAATTTCTGCAATTTTTCCCCATAATAAAGGAATTTTTTGCAATTTTGCCCCCAAATAAAGGGAATTTCTGTTTTTTGTCCCCAAATAAGAGAAATTTCTGCAATATTGCCATATAATAAAAGGAATTTCTGCCTTTTGCCCGAAAATAATGGGAATTTCTGCCTTTTTGCCCCAAAATAAAGAAAATTACTGCATGTTTTACCCCAAAATTAGGTGAATTTCTGCAATTTTGCTTCAAAATACGAGGATTTTCTGCCATTTTCGCTGAAAATAAAGGGAATTTCTGCCATTTGCCGCGAAATAAGTGAAATTTCTGCAGTTTTACCCAAAAATAAGGGGAAGTTCTGCATTTTTGCCCCAAAATTAGGGGAATTTTTTACAATTTTGCTCCAAAATACAGGAAATTTCTGCATTTTTGCCCGAAAATAAAGGGAATGTATACCTTTTTGCCATAAAAAAGGGAAATTTCTTCATTTTTACCCGAAAATAAAAGGATTTTCTGCCTTTTTGACTTCAAATAAGTGCAATTTCTGACATTTCCCCAAAAATAAATGGAATTTCTGTCTTTTTCCCCCAAAAAAGGGGAATTTCTGACTTTTTGCCCTGAAATAAGTTAAATTTCTAAAATTTTTCCCCAAAATAAAAGAAATGTCTGCTTTTTGCCCCAAAATAAGAAAAATGTTTGACTTTTTGCCCCAATATAAGGGGAATTTCAGCCTTTTTACCTCAAAATAAGGGGAATTTCTGCCTTTTGCCCCAAAATATGGGAAATTTCTGCCTTTTTGCCCAAAATAAGAAAAATTTCTGCAATTTTGTACCAAAATAAAAGAAATTTCTGCCTTTTTGGCCGAAAATAAGAGAATTTCTGCTTTTTTTCTGAAATAAGTAAAATTTCTGCAATTTTGCCCCAAAATAAGTGGAATTTCTGAGTTTTGACCCAAAATAAGGAGAATTTATGTCTTTTTGCCCCAACATATAGGGAATTTCTGCCTTTTTGCCCCACAATTACGGGAATTTCTGCAATTTTGCTCCAAAATACAGGGAATTTCTGCTTTTTTGCCCGAAAATAAAAAGAATGCATACCTTTTTGCCATAAAAAAGGGAAATTTCTTCATTTTTGATCCAAAATAAGGGGAATTTCTGCTTTTTTGCCTCTAAATAAGTGGAATTTCTGTCTTTTTCCCCCAAAACAAAGGGAATTTATGACTTTTTTGCCCCAAAAATAAGGAAAATTTCTGACTTCTTACTTTGAAATAAGTGAAATTTCTGCAATTTTGCCCCAAAATAATGGAAATTTCTGCCTTTTTGCACCCAAAAAAGAGGAATTTCAGCCTTTATACCTCAAAATAAGGGGAATTTCTGCATTTTTGCCCCATAATATGGGAAATTTCTGCCTTTTTGTCCCAAAATAAGAAAAATTTCTGTAATTTTGTACCAAGATAAAAGAAATTTCTGTCTTTTTTCCCCAAAATAAGAGAATTTCTGCTTTTTTTCTGAAATAAGTGAAATTTCTGCAATTTTGCCCCAGAATAAGTCAAATTTCTGCAATTTTGCCCCAAAATAAGTGGAATTTCTGAGTTTTGCCCCAAAATAAGGAAAATTTCTGTCTTTTTGCTCCAACATATAGGGAATTTCTGCATTTTTGCTTCACAATTAGGGGAATTTCTGCAATTTTGCTCCAAAATACGAGGAATTTCTGCTTTTTTGCCCGAAAATAAAAAGAATGCATACCTTTTTGCTATAAAAAAGGGAAATTTCTTCATTTTTGCTCCAAAATAAGGGGAATTTCTGCTTTTTTACCTCGAAATAAGTGGAATTTCTGTCTTTTCCCCCCAAAACTAAAGAAATTTCTGTCTTTTTTGCCCCAAAATAAGGAAAATTTCTGACTTCTTACACTGAAATAAGTGAAATTTCTGCAATTTTGCCCAAAAATAAGAGAAATTTCTGCCTTTTTGCACCCAAAAAAGAGGAATTTCAGCCTTTATACCTCAAAATAAGGGGAATTTCTGCATTTTTGCCCCATAATTTGGGAAATTTCTGCCTTTTTGTCCCAAAATAAGAAAAATTTCTGTAATTTTGTACCAAAATAAAAGAAATTTCTGTCTTTTTTTTCCAAAATAAGAGAATTTCTGCTTTTTTCTGAAATAAGTGAAATTTCTGCAATTTGGCCCCAGAATAAGTCAAATTTCTGCAATTTTGCCCCAAAATAAGTGGAATTTCTGAGTTTTGCCCCAAAATAAGGAAAATTTCTGTCTTTTTGCTCCAACATATAGGGAATTTCTGCATTTTTGCTCCACAATTAGGGGAATTTCTGCAATTTTGCTCCAAAATACGGGGAATTTCTGCTTTTTTGCCCGAAAATAAAAAGAATGCATGCCTTTTTGCTATAAAAAAGGGAAATTTCTTCATTTTTGCTCCAAAATAAGGGCAATTTCTGCTTTTTTACCTCGAAATAAGTGGAATTTCTGTCTTTTTCCCCCAAAACTAAAGAAATTTCTGTCTTTTTTGCCCCAAAATAAGGAAAATTTCTGACTTCTTACCCTGAAATAAGTGAAATTTCTGCAATTTTGCCCAAAAATAAGAGAAATTTCTGCCTTTTTGCCCCCAAATAAGGAGAATTTCAGCCTTTAACCTCAAAATAAGGGGAAATTCTGCATTTTGCCCCAAAATATGGAAAATTTCTGCCTTTTTGTCCCAAAATAAGAAAAATTTTTGATATTTTGTAACAAAATAAAAAAAATTTTCTACCTTTTTCCCCCAAAATAAGAAAATTTCCGCTTTTTTTCTGAAATAAGTGAAATTTCTGGAATTTTGCCCCAAAATAAGTGGAATTTCTGAGTTTTGCCCCAAAATAAGGAGAATTTCTGTCCTTTTGCCCCAACATATAGGGGATTTCTGCCTTTTTGCCCAGCAATTATAGAAATTTCTCCAACTTTGCTTCAAAATACAAGGAATTTCTGCCTTTTTGCCCAAAAATAATAAGAATGCATACCTTTTTGCCATAAAAAATGGAAATTTCTTCATTTTTTCTCCAAAATAAGAGGAATTTCTGCTTTTTTGCCTCTAAATAAGTGGAATTTCTGTCTTTTTCCCCCAAAATAAAGGGAATTTCTGTCTTTTTGCCCCAAAATAAGGAAAATTTCTGACTTATTACCCTTAAGTAAGTGAAATTTCTGCTATTTTGCCCCAAAATAAACGAAATTTCTGCTTTTTTGCCCCCAAATAATTGGAATTTTAGCCGTTTTACCTTAAAATATAGGAAATTTTTGCATTTTTGCCCCAAAATATGAGAAATTTCTGCCTTTTTGCCCCAAAATAAGAAAAAATTCTGCAATTTTGTACCAAAATAAAAGAAATTTCTGCCTTTTTGCCCCAAAATAAAAAAATTTCTGCTTTTTTTTTGAAATAAGTGAAATTTCTGCAATTTTGCCCCAAAATAAGTGGAATTTTTGAGTTTTGCCACAAAATAAAAAAATTCTGCCTTTTTGCCCCAAAATAAGAAAAATTTCGGCAATTTTGTACCAAAATAAAAGAAATTTCTGCCTTTTTGCCCCAAAATAAGAAAACTTCTGCTTTTTTAATGAGATAAGTGAAATTTCTGACTTTTTGCCCCAAAGCAAAAAAAATTTCTGCCTTTTTCCCCTGAAATAAGTGAAATTTCTGCAATTTTGCCCCAAAATAAGTGAAGTTTCTTCAATTTTGCCCCAAAATAAAGGAAATTTTTGGAATTTTGCCCCAAAATAAGTGGAATTTCTGAGTTTTACCAAAAAATAAGGAGAATTTCTGTCTTTTTACCATAACATATAGGGAATTTCTGCCTTTTTGCCCCACAATTAGGGGAATTTCTGCAATTTTGCTCCAAAATGCGGTGATTTTCTGCCTTTTTCACCGAAAATAAGGAGAATTTCTGCCATTTGGCCGCGAAATAAGAAAAATTTCTGCAATTTTGTACCAAAATAAAAGAAATTTCTGCCTTTTTGCCCCAATATAAGAAAATTTCTGCTTTTTTTCCCTTAAATAAGTGAAATTTCTGCAATTTTGCCCCAAAGGAAGGGAAATTTCTGCAATTTTGCCCCAATGTAAAGGAAATTTCTGCAATTGTGCCCCAAAATAAGAGGAATTTCTGACTTTTTGCCCTGCAATAAATGAAATTTCTGCAATTTTTCCTGAAAATAAGGGAAATTTGTGCCTTTTTGCCCCAAAATAAGAGGAATTTCTGCCTATTGCCCCAAAATATGGGGAATTTCATCATTTTACCTCAAAATAAGAGGAATTTTAGCCTTTTTGCACCAAAATATGGAGAATTTCTGCCTTTTTGCCCCAAAATAAAGGGAATTTCTGCATTTTTGCACAAATATTAGGGGAATTTCTGCAATTTTGCTCCAAAATACAGGTCATTTCTGTCTTTTTTGCCAGAAATTAAGTGGAATTTCTGCCTTTTTGTCCCGAAATATGTGAAATTTCTTCAATTTTAGCCAAAAATTAGGGATTTCACCTTTTTGCCCCAAAATAAGGGGAATTTCTGCCATTATGCCCTGAAATATTTGAAATTTCTGCAATTTTACCCAAAAATAGGGGGAATTTCTGCCTTTTTGTTCCAAAATAAAGGGGAATTTCAGCCTTATTACCTCAAAATAAGGGAAATTTCTGCCTTTTTGCCACAAAATATAAGGAATTTCTGCCTTTTTGCCCCAAAATAAGGAAAATTTCTGCAATTTTGCCCCAAAATAAGAGGAATTTCTCCCTTTTTGCCCCAAAATAAAGGAAATTTCAGCCTTTTTACTTGAAAATAAGTGAAAATTCTGCAATTTTGCCCCAAATAAGGCAAATTTCTGCAATTTTGCCCCAAAATAAGGTAAATTCCTGTAATTTTGCCCCAAAATAAAGGAAATTTCTGGAATTTTGCCGCAAAGTAAGGGGAATTTCTGATTTTTGCCCCAAAATAAAAGGGAATTTCTGCCTTTTGCCCCAAAATTAGGAGAATTTCTGAATTTTGCTCCAAAATACGGAGAATTTCTGACTTTTTGCCTGAAAATAATGGGAATGCATATCTTTTTTGCCATAAAAAAGGGAAATTTCTTCATTTTTGCTCCAAAATACGAAGAATTTCTGCCTTTTTGCCTCTAAATAAGTGGAATTTCTGTTTTTTTCCCCCAAAACAATGGGAATTTCTGTCTTTTTTGCCCCAAAATAAGGGGAATTTCTGACTTATTACCCTGAAATAGGTAAAATTTCTGCAATTTTGCCTCAAAATTAGGGTAATTTCTGCCTTTCTGCCCCCAAATACGGGAAATTTCAGCATTTGTACCTCAAAATTAGGGGAATTTCTGCATTTTTGCCACAAAATATTAGGAATTTTTGCCTTTTTCTCCCAAAATAAGGAAAATTTCGGCCTTTTTTTCCTGAAATAAGTGAAATTTCTGCAATTTTGCCCCAAAATAAGTGAAATTTCTGCAATTTTGCCCCAAAATAAGGGAAATTTCTGGAATTTTGCCCCAAAGAAGTGGAATTTCTGAGTTTTGCCCCAAAATAAGGAGAATTTTTGTCTTTTTGCCCCAACAAATTGGGAATTTCTGCATTTTTGCCCCACAACTAGGGGAATTTCTGCAATTTTGCTCCAAAATACGGGGAATTTCTGCTTTTTTCCTGAAAATAAAGGGAATGTATACCTTTTGCCACAAAGAAAGGAAATTTCTTCATTTTTGCCCCAAAATATGGGGAATTTCTGCCTTTTTACCTCAAAATAAGTGAAATTTCTGCCTTTTTACCAAAAATAAATGGAATTTCTCTCTTTTTGCTCCAAAATAAAAGGAATTTTTGAATTATGCTCTGAAATAAGTGAAATTTCTGCAATTTTGCCCCAGAATAAAAAATTTCTGCCTTTTTGCCACAAAATAAGGGGAATTTCTGTCTTTTTGCCCCAAAATAAGGGAAATTTCAGCCTTTTTGCCCCCAAATAAGGGAGAATTTCCGGCTTTTTACCTCAAAATAAAGGGAATTTCTGCATTTTTGCCACAAAATGTTAAGAATTTCTGCCATTGTGCTCCAAAATATGGAAAATTTCTGCCGTTTTTCTTTGAAATAAGTGAAATTTCTACAATTTTGCCCCAAAATAAGTGAAATATCTGCAATTTTGCCCCAATATAAGGGAAATTTCTGGAATTTTGTTCCAAAATAAGTGGAATTTCTGAGTTTTGCGCCAAAATAAGGAGAATTTCTGTCTTTTTGCCCCAACATATAAGGAATTTCTTTATTTTTGCACCACAGTTAGGGGAATTTCTGCAATTTTGCTCCAAATTATGGGGAATTTCTTCTTTTTTGCCCAAAAATAAGGGGAATGTATACCTTTTGCCACAAAATAGGGAAATTTCTTCATTTTTGGCCCAAAATAAGAGGAATTTCTGCCTTTTTACCTCAAAATAAGTGAAATTTCTGACTTTTTACCCAAAAATAAACGGAATTTCTGTCTTTTTGCTTAAAATAAAAGGAATTTTTGAATTATGCCCTGAAATAAGTGAAATTTCTGCAATTTTGCCCCAAAATAAAAGAAATTTCTTCTTTTTGCCACAAAATAAGAGGAAATTCTGTCTTTTTGGCCCAAAATAAGGGAAATTTCTGCCTTTTTGCCCCCATAAAGAGGGAATTTCATGCTTTTTACCTCAAAATAAGGGGAATTTCTGCATTTTTGCCACAAAATATTAAGAATTTCTGACATTGTGCTTCAAAATACGGAAAAATTCTGCCTTTTTTCCCTGAAATAAGTGAAATTTCTGCAATTTTTCCCCAAAATAAATGAAATTTCTGCAATTTTGCCCTAAAATAAGTGGAATTTCTGAGTTTTGCCCCAATATAAGGAGAATTTCTGTCTTTTTGCCCCAATATATAGGGAATTTCTGCATTTTTGCCCCACAATTAGGGGAATTTCTGCAATTTTGCTCCAAAATACGGTGATTTTCTGCCTATTTCATCGAAAATAAGGAGAATTTCTGCCATTTGGCCGCGAAATAAGAAAAATTTCTGCAATTTTTTACCAAAATAAAAGAAATTTCTGCCTTTTTCCCTCAAAATCAGAAAATTTCTGCTTTTTTTCCCTTAAATAAGTGAAATTTCTGCAATTTTGCCCGAAAGGAAGGGAAATTTCTGTAATTTTGCCCCAATGTAAAGGAAATTTCTGCAATTGTGCCCCAAAATAAGAGGAATTTCTGACTTTTTGCCCTGAAATAAATGAAATTTCTGCAATTTTTCCTGAAAATAAGGGAAATTTGTGGCTTTTTGCCCCAAAATAAGAGGAATTTCTGCCTTTTGCCCCAAAATATGGGGAATTTCATCATTTTACCTCGAAATAAGAGGAATTTCAGCCTTTTTGCACCAAAATATGGAGAATTTCTGCCTTTTTGCCCCAAAATAAAAGGAATTTCTGCATTTTTGCACAAATATTAAGGGAATTTTTCCAATTTTGCTCCAAAATACGGGTCATTTCTGCCTTTTTGGCCAGAAATTAAGTGGAATTTCTGCCTTTTTGTCCCGAAATAAGTGAAATTTCTTCAATTTTAGCCAAAAATTAGGGATTTCATCTTTTTGCCCCAAAATAAGGGGAATTTCTGCCATTTTGCCATGAAATATTTGAAATTTCTGCAATTTTACCCCAAAATAAGGGGAATTTCTGCCTTTTTGTTCCAAAATAAAGGGGACTTTCAGCCTTATCACCTCAAAATAAGGGAAATTTCTGCCTTTTTGCCACAAAATATAAGGAATTTCTGCCTTTTTGCCCCAAAATAAGGAAAACTTCTGCTATTTTCCCCAAAATAAAAAAGATTTCTCCCTTTTTGCCCCAAAATAAAGAAAATTTCAGCCTTTTTACCTGAAAATAAGTGAAAATTCTCCAATTTTGCCCCAAATAAGGGAAATTTCTGCAATTTTGCCCCAAAATAAGGTAAATTCCTGCAATTTTGCCCCAAAATAAAGGAAATTTCTGGAATTTTGCTCAAAGTAAGGGAAATTTCTGATTTTTGCCCCAAAATAAAGGGAATTTCTGCCTTTTGCCCCAAAATTAGGGGAATTTCTGAATTTTGCTCCAAAATACGGAGAATTTCTGCCTTTTTGCCTGAAAATAAGGGGAATGCATATTTTTTTGCCATAAAAAAGGGAAATTTCTTCAGTTTTGCTCCAAAATACGGGGAATTTCTGCCTTTTGGCCTCTAAATAACTGGAATTTCTGTTATTTTTCCCCCAAAACAAAGGGAATTTCTGTCTTTTTTGCCCCAAAATAAGGGGAATTTCTGACTTATTACCCTGAAATAAGTGAAATTTTTGCAATTTTGCCTCAAAATAAGGGTAATTTCTGCCTTTCTGACCCCAAATAAGGGAAATTTCAGCATTTTTACCTCAAAATTAGGGGAATTTCTGCAATTTTGCCACAAAATAAGAGAAATTTCTGCAATTTTGCCCCAAAATAAGAAAAAATTCTGGAATTTTGCCCCAAAAAAAGTGGAATTTCTGAGTTTTGCCCCAAAATAAGGAGAATTTCTGTCTTTTTTCTCCAACATATAGAGATTTCTGCCTTTATGCCCCACAATTAGGGGAATTTCTGCAATATTGCTCCAAAATACGGGGAATTTCTGCCTTTTTGCCCGAAAATAAGGGGAATGCATAACTTTTTGCCATAAAAAAGGGAAATTTCTTCATTTTTGCTCCAAAAAAAGGGGAATTTCTGCATTTTTGCCTCTAAATAAGTGGAATTTCTGTATTTTTCCCCCAAAACAAAGGGAATTTTTGTCTTTTTTCCCCAAAATAAGGAAAATTTCTGACTTATTACCCTGAAATAAGTGAAATTTCTGCAATTTTGCCCTAAAATAAGGGAAATTTCTGCAATTTTTCCTCATAATAAGGGAAATTTCTGCAATTTTTCTCAATAATAATGGGAATTTCTGTTTTTTGCCCCCAAATAAGGGAAATTTCTGCAATATTGCCCTAAAATAAGGGGAATTTCTGCCTTTAGCCCCAAAATATGGAGAATTTCTGCATTTTTGCCCAAAATAAAGAAAATTACTCTATTTTTTACCCCAAAATTATTTGAATTTCTGCAATTTTGCTCCAAAATATGGGGATTTTCTGCCTTCTTCCCTGAAAATAATGAAAATTTCTGCCATTTTGCCACAAAATAAGTGAAATTTCTGCAATTTAAGGCCAAAATTAGGGGAATATCTGCCTTTTGCACCAAAATTAGGGGAATTTCTGCAATTTTGCTCCAAAATACGGGGAATTTCTGCATTTTTGCCTGAAAATAAAGGGAATGTATACCTTTTTGCCATAAAAAAAGAAAATTTCTTCATTTTTGCCCCAAAATAAGGGGATTTTCTGCCTTTTAGACTCAAAATAAGTGCAATTTCTGCTTTTTCCCCCAAAATAAATGAAATTTCTGACGTTGATTCCCCAAAATAAAGGGAATTTCTGACTTTTTGACTGGAAATAAGGGGAATTTCAGCCTTTTTACCTCAAAATAAGAGGAATTTCTGCCTTTTTGCCCTAAAATATGGGAAATTTCTGCCTTTTTGCCCCAAAATAAGAAAAATTTTTGCAATTTTGTACCAAAATAAAAGAAATTTCTGCCATTTTGCCCCAAAATAAGAAAATTTCTGCCATTTTTCTGAAAAAAGTGAAATTTCTGCAATTTTGCCCCAAAATAAGGGAAATTTCTGCAATTTTGCCCAAATGTAAAGGAAATTTCTGCAATTTTGCCCCAAAATAAGGGGAATTTCTGACTTTTTGCTCCTGAAAAAAAGAGATTTTTTGTCTTTTTGCCCCAAAATAAGGAGAATTTCTGCCTTTTTGCCCGACAATTATGAGAATTTCTGCAATTTTGCTTCAAAATACGGGGAATTTCTGCCTTTTAGCCCCAAAATAAAGGGAATTTTTGCATTTTCCCCCAATATTTGGGGAATTTCTGCATTTTACCTCTAAATAAGGGGAATTTCTGCATTTTACCTAAAATAAGAAGAATTTCTTCCTTTTGCCCCAAAATATGGGGAATTTCTGCCTTTTTATTCCAAAATAAGAAAAATTTCTTCAATTTTGTACCATAATAAAAGAAATTTCTGCTTTTTGCCCCAAAATAAGAAAAATTTCTGACTTTTTGCCCTGAAATAAATGAAATTTCTGCAATTTTGCCCGAAAATAAGGGAAATTTGTGCCTTTTTGCCCCAAAATAAGGGGAATTTCTGCCTTTTGCCCCAAAATATGGAAAATTTCAGCATTTTACCTCAAAATAAAGGGAATTTAAGACTTTTTGCACCAAAATATGGAGAATTTCTGCTTTTTTGCCTTTAAATAAAGGGAATTTCTGCATTTTTGCACCAATATTAGGGGAATTTCTGCAATTTTGCTCCAAAATACGGGTCATTTCTGCCTTTTTGCCCGAAATTAAGTTGAATTTCTGCTTTTTTGTCCCGAAATAAGTGAAATTTCTTCAAATTTAGCCAAAAATTAGGGATTTCATTTTTTTGCCCCAAAATAAGGGGAATTTCTGCCATTTTGCCCTGAAATATTTGAAATTTCTGCAATTTTACCCCAAAATAAGGGGAATTTCTGCCTTTTTGTTCCAAAATAAAGGGGAATTTCAGCCTTATCACCTCAAAATAAGGGAAATTTCTGCCTTTTTGCCCCAAAATAAAAGGAATTTCTCCCTTTTTGCCCCAAAATAAAGGAAATTTCAGTCTTTTTACCTTAAAATAAGTGAAAATTCTGCAATTTTGCCCCAAATAATGCAAATTTCTGCAATTTTGCCACAAAATAATGTAAATTTCTGCAATTTTGCCCCAAAATAAAGGAAATTTCTGGAATTTAGCCTCAAAGAAAGGGGAATTTCTGATTTTTGCCTCAAAATAAAAGGGAATTTCTGCCTTTTGCCCCAAAATTAGGGGAATTTCTGAATTTTGCTCCAAAATACGGAGAATTTCTGCCTTTTTGCCCGAAAATAAGGGGAATGCATAACTTTTTGCCATAAAAAAGGGAAATTTCTTCATTTTTGCTCCAAAATAAGGGGAATTTCTGCATTTTTGCCTCTGAATAAGTGGAATTTCTGTTTTTTTCCCCCAAAACAATGGGAATTTCTGTCTTTTTTGCCCCAAAATAAGGGGAATTTCTGACTTATTACCCTGAAATAAGTGAAATTTCTGCAATTTTGACTAAAAATAAGGGTAATTTCTGCCTTTCTGCCCCCAAATAAGGGAAATTTCAGCATTTTTACCTCAAAATTAGGGGAATTTCTGCATTTTTGCCACAAAATATTAGGAATTTCTGCCTTTTTGTCCCAAAATAAGGAAAATTTCTGCCTTTTTTCCCTGAAATAAGTGAAATTTCTGCAATTTTGCCTCAAAATAAGTGAAATTTCTGCAATTTTGCCCCAATATAAAAGAAATTTCTGGATTTTTGCCCCAAAAGAAGTGGAATTTCTGAGTTTTGCCCCAAAATAAGGAGAATTTCTGTCTTTTTGCTCCAACATATAGAGAATTTCTGCCTTTATGCCCCACAATTAGGGGAATTTCTGCAATTTTGCTCCAAAATACGGGGAATTTCTGCCTTTTTGCCCGAAAATAAGAGGAATGCATAACTTTTTGCCATAAAAAAAGGAAATTTCTTCATTTTTGCTCCAAAATAAGGGGAATTTCCTCATTTTTGACTCTAAATAAGTGGAATTTCTCTGTCTTTTTTCCCCAAAACAAAGGGAATTTCTGTTTTTTTTCCCCAAAAGAAGGAAAATTTCTGACTTATAACCCTGAAATAAGTGAAATTTCTGCAATTTTGCCAGAAAATAAGTGAAATTTCTGCAATTTTGCCCCAAAAAATAGGAAATTTCTGGAATTTTTCCCAAAAATAAGTGGAATTTCATAGTTTTGCCCCAAAATAAGAAGAATTTCTGTCTTTTTGCCCTAACATATAGGGAATTTCAGCCTTTTTGACCCACAATTAGGGGAATTTCTGCAATTTTGCCCCAAAATAAGGAAAATTTCTGACTTATTACCCTGAAATAAGTGAAATTTCTGCAATTTTGCCCCAAAATAAGGGAAATTTCTGCCTTTTTGCCCCCAAAGAAAGGAAATTTCAGCCTTTTTACCTCAAAATAAGGGTAATTTCTGCATTTTTGCCAGAAAATATTAAGAATTTCTGCCTTTTTGCCCCAAAATAAGGAAAATTTCTGCCTTTTTTCCCTGAAATAAGTGAAATTTCTGCCATTTTGCCCCAAAAGAAGTGAAATTTCTGCAATTTTCCACCAAGATAAGGGAAATTTTTGGAATTTGCCCCAAAATAAGTGGAATTTCTGAGTTTTGCCCCAAAATAAGGAGAATATCTGCCTTTTGTCCCAACATATAGGGAATTTCTGCCTTTTGCCCCACAATTTGTGGAATTTCTGCAATTTTGCTCCAAAACACGGGGAATTTCTGCCTTTTTGCCCGAAAATCAGAAGAATGCATATCTTTTTGCCATAAAAAAGGAAAATTTCTTCATTTTTGCTCCAAAATAAGGGGAATTTCTGCTTTTTAGTCTCTAAATAAGTAGAATTTCTGTCTTTTTCCCCAAAACAAAGGAAATTCCTGTCTTTTTTGCCCCAAAATAAGGAAAATTTTTGACTATTACCCTGAAATAAGTGAAATTTCTGCAATTTTGCCCCAAAATAAGGGAAATTTCTGCCTTTTTGCCCCCAAATAAAGAGAATTTCATGCTTTTTACCTAAGAATAAGGGGAATTTTTGCATTTTTGCCACAAAATATTAGGAATTTCTGCTTTTTGCCACAAAATAAGAAAATTTCTGCTTTTTTTCCCTGAAATAAGTTAAATTTCAGCAATTTTGCCTTAAAATAAGTGAAATTTCTGTAATTTTGCCTCAAAATAAGGGAAATATCTGGAATTTTGCCCCAAAATAAGTGGAATTTCTGAGTTTTGCCCCAAAATAAGGAGAATTTCTGTTTTTTTGCCCCAACATATAGGGAATTTCTGCCTTTTTGCCCTACAATTAGGGGAATTTCTGCAATTTTGCTCCAAAATATGGGAAATTTCTGCCTTTTTGCCCGAAAATCAGAAGAATGCATACCTTTTTGCCATAAAAAGGGAAATTTCTTCATTTTTGCTCTAAAATAAGGGGAATTTCAGCTTTTTTGCCTCTAAATAAGTGGAATTATTGTTCCCCCAAAACAAAGGGAATTCCTGTCTTTTTTGCCCCTAAATAAGGAAAATTTCTGACTTATTACCCTGAAATAAGTGAAATTTCTGCAATTTTGCCCCAAAATAAGTGAAATTTCTGCAATTTTGCCCCAAAATAAGGGAAATTTCTGGAATTTTGCCCCAAAATAAGTGGAATTTCTTAGTTTTGCCACAAAATAAGGAGAATTTCTGTCCTTTTGCCCCAACATATAGGGAATTTCTGCCTTTTTGCCCCACAATTAGGAGAATTTCTGCAATTTTGCCCGAAAATCAGAATAATGCATACCTTTTTGCCACAAAAAGGGGAAATTTCTTCATTTTTTCTCCAAAATAAGGGGAATTTCAGCTTTTTTGCCTCTAAATATGTCGAATTTCTTTTTCCCCCAAGCAAAGGGAATTCCTGTCTTTTTTGCCCCAAAATAATGAAAATTTCTGACTTATTACCCTAAAATAAATGAAATTTCTGCAATTTTGCCCCAAAATAAGGGAAATTTCTGCATTTTTGCCCCCAAATAATGGGAGTTTCAGCATTTTTACCTCAAAATAAGGGGAATTTCTGCATTTTTGCCCTAAAATAAGGGGAATTTCTGCCTTTTTACCCCAAAATAAGAAAATTTCTCCTTTTTTCCCTGAAATAAGAGAAATTTCTGCAATTTTGCCCCAAAATAAGTGAAATTTCTACAATTTTGCCCCCAAATAAGGGAAATTTCTGGAATTTTGTCCCAAAATAAGTGGAATTTCTGTGTTTTGCCCCAAAATAAGGAGAATTTCTGTCTTTTTCTTCCAACATATAGGGAATTTCTGCCTATTTGCCCCACAATTAGGGAAATTTCTGCAATTTTGCTCCAAAATATGGGGAATTTCTGCTTTTTTGCCCAAAAATCAGAAGAATGCATACTTTTGCCATAAAAAAAAGGAAATTTCTTCATTTTTGCTCCAAAATAGGAACAAATTCAGCTTCTTTGCCTCTAAATAAGTGGAATATTTTGTCCCCCAAAACAAAGGAATTCCTGTCTTTTTTGCCCCAAAATAAATAAAATTTCTGACTTATTACCCTGAAATAAGTGAAATTTCTGCAATTTTGCCCAAAATTAGGGAAACTTCTGCCTTTTTGCCTCCAAATAAGGGGAATTTGAGAGTTTTTACCTCAAAATAAGGAGAAGTTCTGCATTTTTGCCCCAAAAGAAGGGAAATTTCTGCCTTTTTCCCCCAAATAAGAGGAATTTCAGCCTTTTTACCTCCAAATAAGGGGAATTTCTGCATTTTTGCCCCAAAATAAGGGAAATTTCTGCAATTTTGCCCCAAAATAAGTCAAATTTCCTCAATTTTGCCCCAAAATAAGGGAAATTTCTGGAATTTTGCCCAAAAATAAGTGGAATTTCTGAGTTTTACCCCAAAATAAAGAGAAGTTCTGTTTTTTGCCACAACATATAGAGAATTTCTGCATTTTTGCCCTACAATTGGGGGAATTTCTGCAATTTTGCTCCAAAATACGGGGAATTTCTGACTTTTTGCCCGAAAATAAGAAGAATGCATACATTTTTGCCATAAAAAAGAAAAATTTCTTCATTTTTGCTCCAAAATAAGGAGAATTTCTGCTTTTTAGTCTCTAAATAAGTGGAATTTCTGTCTTTTTCCCCCAAAACAATAGGAATTTCTGTCTTTTTTGCCCCAAAATAAGAAAAATTTCTGATTTATTACCCTGAAATAAGTGAATTTTCTGCAATTTTGCCCCAAAATAAGGGAAATTTCTGCCTTTTTGCCCCCAAATAAAAGGAATTTCAGCCTTTTTATGTCAAAATAAGGGGAATTTCTGCATTTTTGCCCCAAAATAAGGGAAATTTCTGCCTTTTTGCCCCAAAATAAGAAAATTTCTGCTTTTTTTCCCTGAAATAAGTGAAATTTCTGCAATTTTGCCCCAAAATACGTGAAATTTCTGCAATTTTGCCCCAAAATAAGGGATATGTCTGGATTTTTGCTTCAACATATAGGGAATTTCTGCCTTTTTGCCTAACAATTGGGGGAATTTCTGCAATTTTGCTCCAAAATACGGGGAATTTCTGCCTTTTTGCCCGAAAATCAATAGAATGCATACCTTTTATATAAAAAAGGGAAATTTCTTCATTTTTGCTCCAAAATAAGGGGAATTTCAGTTTTTTTGCCTCTAAATAAGTGAAATTTCTTTTTTCCCCAAAACAAAGGGAATTCCTGTTTTTTTGCTTCAAAATAAGGAAAATTTCTGATTTATTACCCTGAAATAAGTGAAATTTCTGCAATTTTGCCCCAAAATAAGGGAAATTTCTGCCTCTTTGCAATCAAATAAAAGGAATTTCAGCATTTTTATGTCAAAATAAGGGGAATTTTTGCATTTTTGCCACAAAATATTAGGAATTTCTGCCTTTTTTCCCCAAAATAAGAAAATTTCTGCTTTTTTTCCCTGAAATAAGTGAAATTTCTGCAATTTTGCCCCAAAATAAGTGAAATTTCTGTAATTTTGCCCCAAAATAAGGGAAATTTCTGGAATTTTGCCCCAAATAAGTGGCATTTCTGAGTTTTGCCCCAAATAAGGAGAATTTCTGTCTTTTTGCCCCAACATATAGGAAATTTCTGCCTTTTTGCCCAACAATTAGGGGAATTTCTGCAATTTTGCTCCAAAATACGGGGAATTTCTGCTTTTTTGTCCGAAAATAATAAGAATGCATACCATTTTGCCATAAAAAAGGGAAATTTCTTCATTTTTGCTCCAAAATAAGGGGAATTTCTGCTTTTTGCCTATAAATAAGTGGAATTTCTGTCTTTTCCCCCAAAACAAAGGGAATTCCTGTCTTTTTTGCACCAAAATAAGAAAAAATTCTGACTTATTATTCTGAAGTAAGTGAAATTTCTGCAATTTTGCCCCCAAATAATGGAAATTTCAGCCTTTTTACCTCAAAATAAGAAGAATTTCTGCATTTTTTCCACAAAATATTAGGAATTTCTGCCTTTTTTCCCCAAAATAAGTGAAATTTCTGCAATTTTTCCCCAAAATAAGTGAAATTTCTGCAATTTTGCTCCAAAATAAGTGAAATTTCAGGAATTTTGCCCCAAAATAAGTGAAATTTCTGGAATTTTGGCCCAAAATTAACGGAATTTCTCAGTTTTGCCCCCAAATAAGGAGAATTTCTATCTTTTTGCCCCAACATATAGAGAATTTCTGCCTTTTTGCCCCACAATTACGGGAATTTCTGCAATTTTGCTCCAAAATACGGGGAATTTCTGCCTTTTTGCCTGAAAATAAGAAGAATGCATACCTTTTTGCCATAAAAAAAGGAAATTTCTTCATTTTTGCTTCAAAATAAGGGGAATTTCTGCTTTTTTGCCTCTAAAGAGTGGAATTTCTGTCTTTTTCCCCCAAAACAAAGGGAATTCCTGGTTTTTTTTTTTTTGCCCCAAAATACGGAAAACTTCTGACTTATTACCCTGAAATAAGTGAAATTTCTGCAATTTTGCCACAAAATAAGGGAAATTTCTGCCTTTTTGCCCCCAAATAAGGAGAATTTTAGCCTTTTTACCTCAAAATAAGGGAAATTTCTGAATTTTTGCCACTAAATATTAGGAATTTCTGCCTTTTGCCCCAAAATAAAAAAATTTCTGCTTTTTTTCCCTGAAATAAGTGAAATTTCTGCAATTTTTCCTAAAAATAAGTGAAATTTCTGCAATTTTGCCCCAAAATAAGGGAAATTTCTGGAATTTTGCCCCAAAATAAGTGGAATTTCTGAGTTTTGCCCCAAAATAAGGAGAATTTCTGTCTTTTTGCCCCAACATATAGGGAATTTCTGCCTTTTTGCCCCACAATTAGGGGAATTTCTGCAATTTTGCTTCAAAATATGGGGAATTTCTGCCTTTTACCCTAAAATCAGAAGAATGCATACCTTTTTGCCATAAAAAGGGAAATTTCTTCATTTTTGCTCCAAAATAAGGGGAATTTCAGCTTTTTTGCCTCTAAATAAGTGGAATTTCTTTTTCCCCCAAAACAAAGGGAATTCCTGTCTTTTTTGCCCCTAAAAAAAAAAATTTCTGACTAATTACCCTGAAATAAGTGAAATTTCTGCAATTTTGCCCAAAATTAGGGAAACTTCTGCCTTTTTGCCTCCAAATAAGGGGAATTTGAGAGTTTTTACCTCAAAATAAGGAGAAGTTCTGCATTTTTGCCCCAAAAGAAGGGAAATTTCTGCCTTTTTGCCCCCAAATAAGAGGAATTTCAGCCTTTTTACCTCCAAATAAGGGGAATTTCTGCATTTTTGCCCCAAAATAAGGGAAATTTCTGCAATTTTGCCCCAAAATAAGTCAAATTTCCTCAATTTTGCCCCAAAATAAGGGAAATTTCTGGAATTTTGCCCAAAAATAAGTGGAATTTCTGAGTTTTACCCCAAAATAAGGAGAAGTTCTGTTTTTTGCCACAACGTATAGAGAATTTCTGCATTTTTGCCACACAATTGGGGGAATTTCTGCAATTTTGCTCCAAAATACGGGGAATTTCTGACTTTTTGCCCGAAAATAAGAAGAATGCATACCTTTTTGCCAAAAAAAAGTAAAATTTCTTCATTTTTGCTCCAAAATAAGGGGAATTTCTGCTTTTTAGTCTCTAAATAAGTGGAATTTCTGTCTTTTTCCCCCAAAACAATAGGAATTTCTGTCTTTTTTGCCCCAAAATAAGAAAAATTTCTGATTTATTACCCTGAAATAAGTGAAATTTCTGCAATTTTGCCCCAAAATAAGGGAAATTTCTGCCTTTTTGCCCCCAAATAAAAGGAATTTCAGCCTTTTTATGTCAAAATAAGGGGAATTTTTGCATTTTTGCCCCAAAATAAGGGAAATTTCTGCATTTTTGCCCCAAAATAAGAAAATTTCTGCTTTTTTTCCCTGAAATAAGTGAAATTTCTGCAATTTTGCCCCAAAATACGTGAAATTTCTGCAATTTTGCCCCAAAATAAGGGATATTTCTGGATTTTTGCTTCAACATATAGGGAATTTCTGCCTTTTTTCCTAACAATTGGGGGAATTTCTGCAATTTTGCTCTAAAATACGGGAAATTTCTGCCTTTTTGCCCGAAAATCAATAGAATGCATACCTTTTATATAAAAAAGGGAAATTTCTTCATTTTTGCTCCAAAATAAGGGGAATTTCAGTTTTTTTGCCTCTAAATAAGTGAAATTTCTTTTTTCCCCAAAACAAAGAGAATTCCTGTTTTTTTGCCCCAAAATAAGGAAAATTTCTGATTTATTACCCTGAAATAAGTGAAATTTCTGCAATTTTGCCCCAAAATAAGGGATATTTCTGCCTCTTTGCTTTCAAATAAAAGGAATTTCAGCCTTTTTATGTCAAAATAAGGTGAATTTTTGCATTTTTGCCACAAAATATTAGGAATTTCTGCCTTTTTTCCCCAAAATAAGAAAATTTCTGCTTTTTTTTTCTGAAATAAGTGAAATTTCTGGAATTTTGCCCCAAAATAAGTGAAATTTCTGTAATTTTGCCCTAAAATAAGGGAAATTTCTGGAATTTTGCCCCAAATAAGTGGAATTTCTGAGTTTTGCCCCAAATAAGGAGAATTTCTGTCTTTTTGCCCCAACATATAGGAAATTTCTGCCTTTTTGCCCAACAATTACGGGAATTTCTGCAATTTTGCTCCAAAATACGGGGAATTTCTGCTTTTTGGTCCGAAAATAAGAAAAATGCATACGATTTTGCCATAAAAAAGGGAAATTTCTTCATTTTTGCTCCAAAATAAGGGGAATTTCTGCTTTTTGCCTATAAATAAGTGGAATTTCTGTCTTCTCCCCCAAAACAAAGGGAATTCCTGTCTTTTTGCCCCAAAATAAGAAAAAATTCTGACTTATTACCCTGAACTAAGTGAAATTTCCGCAATTTTGCCCCCAAATAATGGAAATTTCAGCCTTTTTACCTCAAAATAAGAAGAATTTCTGCATTTTTTCCACAAAATATTAGGAATTTCTGCCTTTTTTCCCCAAAATAAGTGAAATTTCTGCAATTTTTCCCCAAAATAAGTGAAATTTCTGCAATTTTGCTCCAAAATAAGTGAAATTTCAGGAATTTTGCCACAAAATAAGTGAAATTTCTGGAATTTTGGCCCAAAATAAATAGAATTTCTCAGTTTTGCCCCCAAATAAGGAGAATTTCTATCTTTTTGCCCCAACATATAGAGAATTTCTGCCTTTTTGCCCCACAATTACGGGAATTTCTGCAATTTTGCTCCAAAATACGGGGAATTTCTGCCTTTTTGCCTGAAAATAAGAAGAATGCATACCTTTTTGCCATAAAAAAGGAAATTTCTTCATTTTTGCTCCAAAATAAGGGGAATTTCTGCTTTTTTGCCTCTAAAGAGTGGAATTTCTGTCTTTTTCCCCCAAAACAAAGGGAATTCCTGGTTTTTTTTTTTTTTGCCCCAAAATACGGAAAACTTCTGACTTATTACCCTGAAATAAGTGAAATTTCTGCAATTTTGCCCCAAAATAAGGGAAATTTCTGCCTTTTTTCCCCCAAATAAGGAGAATTTTAGCCTTTTTACCTCAAAATAAGGGAAATTTCTGAATTTTTGCCACTAAATATTAGGAATTTCTGCCTTTTGCCCCAAAATAAAAAAATTTCTGCTTTTTTTCCCTGAAATAAGTGAAATTTCTGCAATTTTTCCTAAAAATAAGTGAAATTTCTGCAATTTTGCCTCAAAATAAGGGAAATTTCTGGAATTTTGCCCCAAAATAAGTGGAATTTCTGAGTTTTGCCCCAAAATAAGGAGAATTTCTGTCTTTTTGCCCCAACATATAGGGAATTTCTGCCTTTTTGCCCCACAATTAGGGGAATTTCTGCAATTTTGCTTCAAAATATGGGGAATTTCTGCCTTTTACCCTAAAATCAGAAGAATGCATACCTTTTTGCCATAAAAAGGGAAATTTCTTCATTTTTGCTCCAAAATACGGGGAATTTCTGACTTTTTGCCCGAAAATAAGAAGAATGCATACCTTTTTGCCAAAAAAAAGTAAAATTTCTTCATTTTTGCTCCAAAATAAGGGGAATTTCTGCTTTTTAGTCTCTAAATAAGTGGAATTTCTGTCTTTTTCCTCCAAAACAATAGGAATTTCTGTCTTTTTTGCCCCAAAGTAAGAAAAATTTCTGATTTATTACCCTGAAATAAGTGAAATTTCTGCAATTTTGCCCCAAAATAAGGGAAATTTCTGCCTTTTTGCCCCCAAATAAAAGGAATTTCAGCCTTTTTATGTCAAAATAAGGGGAATTTTTGCATTTTTGCCCCAAAATAAGGGAAATTTCTGCCTTTTTGCCCCAAAATAAGAAAATTTCTGCTTTTTTTCCCTGAAATAAGTGAAATTTCTGCAATTTTGCCCCAAAATACGTGAAATTTCTGCAATTTTGCCCCAAAATAAGGGATATTTCTGGATTTTTGCTTCATCATATAGGGAATTTCTGCCTTTTTGCCTAACAATTGGGGGAATTTCTGCAATTTTGCTCCAAAATACGGGGAATTTCTGCCTTTTTGCCCGAAAATCAATAGAATGCATACCTTTTATATAAAAAAGGGAAATTTCTTCATTTTTGCTCCAAAATAAGGGGAATTTCAGTTTTTTTGCCTCTAAATAAGTGAAATTTCTTTTTTCCCCAAAACAAAGGGAATTCCTGTTTTTTTGCCCCAAAATAAGGAAAATTTCTGATTTATTACCCTGAAATAAGTGAAATTTCTGCAATTTTGCCCCAAAATAAGGGAAATTTCTGCCTCTTTGCTTTCAAATAAAAGGAATTTCAGCCTTTTTATGTCAAAATAAGGGGAATTTTTGCATTTTTGCCACAAAATATTAGGAATTTCTGCTTTTTTCCCCAAAATAAGAAAATTTCTGCTTTTTTTCCCCTGAAATAAGTGAAAATTCTGCAATTTTGCCCCAAAATAAGTGAAATTTCTGTAATTTTGCCCCAAAATAAGGGAAATTTCTGGAATTTTGCCCCAAATAAGTGGAATTTCTGAGTTTTGCCCCAAATAAGGAGAATTTCTGTCTTTTTGCCCCAACATATAGGAAATTTCTGCCTTTTTGCCCAACAATTATGGGAATTGCTGCAATTTTGCTCCAAAATACGGGGAATTTCTGCTTTTTTGTCCGAAAATAAGAAAAATGCATACGATTTTGCCATAAAAAAGGGAAATTTCTTCATTTTTGCTCCAAAATAAGGGGAATTTCTGCTTTTTGCCTATAAATAAGTGGAATTTCTGTCTTTTCCCCCAAAACAAAGGGAATTCCTGTCTTTTTTGCCCCAAAATAAGAAAAAATTCTTACTTATTACCCTGAACTAAGTGAAATTTCTGCAATTTTGCCCCCAAATAATGGAAATTTCAGCCTTTTTACCTCAAAATAAGAAGAATTTCTGCATTTTTTCCACAAAATATTAGGAATTTCTGCCTTTTTTCCCCAAAATAAGTGAAATTTCTGCAATTTTTCCCCAAAATAAGTGAAATTTCTGCAATTTTGCTCCAAAATAAGTGAAATTTCAGGAATTTTGCCACAAAATAAGTGAAATTTCTGGAATTTTGGCCCAAAATAAATGGAATTTCTCAGTTTTGCCCCCAAATAAGGAGAATTTCTATCTTTTTGCCCCAACATATAGAGAATTTCTTCCTTTTTGCCCCACAATTACGGGAATATCTGCAATTTTGCTCCAAAATACGGGGAATTTCTGCCTTTTTGCCTGAAAATAAGAAGAATGCATACCTTTTTGCCATAAAAAAGGAAATTTCTTCATTTTTGCTCCAAAATAAGGGGAATTTCTGCTTTTTTGCCTCTAAAGAGTGGAATTTCTGTCTTTTTCCCCCAAAACAAAGGGAATTCCTGGTTTTTTTTTTTTTGCCCCAAAATACGGAAAACTTCTGACTTATTACCCTGAAATAAGTGAAATTTCTGCAATTTTGCCCCAAAATAAGGGAAATTTCTGCCTTTTTGCCCCCAAATAAGGAGAATTTTAGCCTTTTTACCTCAAAATAAGGGAAATTTCTGAATTTTTGCCACTAAATATTAGGAATTTCTGCCTTTTGCCCCAAAATAAAAAAATTTCTGCTTTTTTTCCCTGAAATAAGTGAAATTTCTGCAATTTTTCCTAAAAATAAGTGAAATTTCTGCAATTTTGCCCCAAAATAAGGGAAATTTCTGGAATTTTGCCCCAAAATAAGTGGAATTTCTGAGTTTTGCCCCAAAATAAGGAGAATTTCTGTCTTTTTGCCCCAACATATAGGGAATTTCTGCCTTTTTGCCCCACAATTAGGGGAATTTCTGCAATTTTGCTTCAAAATATGGGGAATTTCTGCCTTTTACCCTAAAATCAGAAGAATGCATACCTTTTTGCCATAAAAAGGGAAATTTCTTCATTTTTGCTCCAAAATAAGGGGAATTTCAGCTTTTTTGCCTCTAAATAAGTGGAATTTCTTTTTCCCCCAAAACAAAGGGAATTCCTGTCTATTTTGCCCCTAAATAAAAAAAATTTCTGACTAATTACCCTGAAATAAGTGAAATTTCTGCAATTTTGCCCCAAAATAAGGGAAATTTCTGCCTTTTTGCCTCCAAATAAGGGGGATTTCAGCCTTTTTACCTTAAAATAAGGGGAATTTCTGCATTTTTGCCCCCAAAATAAGGGAAATTTCTGCCTTTTTCCCACAAAATACGAAAATTTCTGCTTTTTTTCCATGAAATAAGTGAAATTTCTGCAATTTTGCCCCAAAATAAGGGAAATTTCTGAATTTTGCCCCCAAATAAGGGGAGTTTCAGCATTTTTACCTCAAAATAAAGGGAATTTCTGCATTTTTGCCCTAAAATAAGGGGAATTTCTGCCTTTTTACCCCAAAATAAGAAAATTTCTGCTTTTTCTCCCTGAAATAAGAGAAATTTCTGTAATTTTGCCCCAAAATAAGTGAAATTTCTACAATTTTGCCCCAAAATAAGGGAAATTTCTGGAATTTTGCCCCAAAATAAGTGGAATTTCTGTGTTTTGCCCCAAAATAAGGAGAATTTCTGTCTTTTTGTTCCAACATATAGGGAATTTCTGCCTATTTGCCCCACAATTAGGGGAATTTCTGCAATTTTGCTCCAAAATACGGGGAATTTCTGCTTTTTTGCCCAAAAATCAGAAGAATGCGTACTTTTGCCATAAAAAAAGGAAATTTCTTCATTTTTGCTCCAAAATAGGAACAATTTCAGCTTCTTTGCCTCTAAATAAGTGGAATATTTTGTCCCCCAAAACAAAGGAATTCCTGTCTTTTTTGCCCCAAGATTAATATAATTTCTGACTTATTACCCTGAAATAAGTGAAATTTCTGCAATTTTGCCCAAAATTAGGGAAACTTCTGCCTTTTGCCTCCAAATAAGGGGAATTTGAGACTTTTTACCTCAAAATAAGGGGAAGTTCTGCATTTTTGCCCCAAAAGAAGGGAAATTTCTGCCTTTTTGCCCCCAAATAAGAGGAATTTCAGCCTTTTTACCTCCAAATAAGGGGAATTTCTGCATTTTTGCCCAAAATAAGGGAAATTTCTGCAATTTTGACCCAAAATAAGTCAAATTTCTGCAATTTTGCCCCAAAATAAGGGAAATTTCTGGAATTTTGCCCAAAAATAAGTGGAATTTCTGAGTTTTACCCCAAAATAAGGAGAAGTTCTGTTTTTTGCCCCAACATATAGAGAATTTCTGCCTTTTTGCCCCACAATTGGGGGAATTTCTGCAATTTTGCTCCAAAATACGGGGAATTTCTGCCTTTTTGCCCGAAAATCAGAAAAATGCATACCTTTTTGCCATAAAGAAGGAAAATTTCTTCATTTTTGCTCCAAAATAAGGGGAATTTCTGCTTTTTAGTCTCTAAATAAGTGGAATTTCTGTCTTTTTCCCCAAAACAAAGGAAATTCCTGTCTTTTTTGCCCCAAAATAAGGAAAATTTCTGACTTATTACCCTGAAATAAGTGAAATTTCTGCAATTTTGCCCCAAAATAAGGGAAATTTCTGCCTTTTTGCCCCCAAATAAAGAGATTTTCAGCCTTTTTATCTAAAAATAAGGGGAATTTCTGCATTTTTGCCACAAAATATTAGGAATTTCTGCTTTTCGCCACTAAATAAGAAAATTTCTGCATTTTTTCCCTGAAATAAGTGAAATTTCTGCAATTTTGCCCCAAAATAAGTGAAATTTCTGTAATTTTGCACCAAAATAAGTGAAATTTCTCGAATTTTGCCCCAAAATAAGTGGAATTTCTGAGTTTTGCCCCAAAATATGGAGAATTTCTGTCTTTTTGCCCCAACATATAGAGAATTTCTGCCTTTTTGCCCCACAATTAGGGGAATTTCTGCAATTTTGCTCCAAAATATGGGGAATTTCTGCCTTTTTGCCCGAAAATCAGAAGAATGCATACCTTTTTGCCATAAAAAGGGAAATTTCTTCATTTTTGCTCCAAAATAAGGGGAATTTCAGCTTTTTTGCCTCTAAATAAGTGGAATTATTGTTCCCCCAAAACAAAGGGAATTCCTGTCTTTTTTGCCCCAAAATAAGGAAAATTTCTCACTTATTACCCTGAAATAAGTGAAATTTCTGCAATTATGCCCCAAAATAAGGGAAATTTCTGCCTTTTTGCCCCAAAATAAGGGGAATTTCAGCCTTTTTACTTCAAAATAAGGGGAATTTTTGCATTTTTGCCTCAAAATAAGGGAAATTTCTGCCTTTTTGCCCCAAAATAAGAAAATTTCTGCTTTTTTTCCCTGAAATAAGTGAAATTTCTGCAATTTTGCTCCAAAATACGTGAAATTTCTGCAATTTTGACCCAAAATAAGGGATATTTCTGGATTTTTGCCCCAACATATAGGGAATTTCTGCCTTTTTGCCTAACAATTGGGGGAATTTCTGCAATTTTGCTCCAAAATACGGGGAATTTCTGCCTTTTTGCCCGAAAATCAGAAGAATGCATACCTTTTATATAAAAAAGGGAAATTTCTTCATTTTTGCTCCAAAATAAGGGGAATTTCAGCTTTTTTGCCTCTAAATAAGTGAAATTTCTTTTTTCCCCAAAACAAAGGGAATTCCTGTTTTTTTGCCCCAAAATAAGGAAAATTTCTGACTTATTACCCTGAAATAAGTGAAATTTTTGCAATTTTGCCCCAAAATAAGGGAAATTTCTGCCTCTTTGCCCTCAAATAAAAGGAATTTCAGCCTTTTTATGTCAAAATAAGAGGAATTTTTGCATTTTTGCCACAAAATATTAGGAATTTCTGCCTTTTTTCCCCAAAATAAGAAAATTTCTGTTTTTTTTCCCTGAAATAAGTGAAATTTCTGCAATTTTGCCCCAAAATAAGTGAAATTTCTGTAATTTTTCCCCAAAATAAGGGAAATTTCTGGTATTTTGCCCCAAATAAGTGGAATTTCTGAGTTTTGCCCCAAATAAGGAGAATTACTGTCTTTTTGCCCCAACATATAGGGAATTTCTGCCTTTTTGCCCAACAATTAGGAGAATTTCTGCAATTTTGCTCCAAAATACGGGGAATTTCTGCTTTTTTGCCCAAAAATCAGAAGAATGCATACTTTTGCCATAAAAAAAGGAAATTTCTTCATTTTTACTCCAAAATAGGAACAATTTCAGCTTCTTTGCCTCTAAATAAGTGGAATATTTTGTCCCCCAAAACAAAGGAATTTTGTCTTTTTTGCCCCAAAATAAATAAAATTTCTGACTTATTACCCTGAAATAAGTGAAATTTCTGCAATTTTGACCAAAATTAAGGAAACTTCTGCCTTTTTGCCTCCAAATAAGGGGAATTTGAGAGTTTTTACCTCAAAATAAGGGGAAGTTCTGCATTTTTGCCCCAAAAGAAGGGAAATTTCTGCCTTTTTTCCCCCAAATAAGAGGAATTTCAGCCTTTTTACCTCCAAATAAGGGGAATTTCTGCATTTTTGCCCCAAAATAAGGGAAATTTCTGGAATTTTGCCCCAAAATAAGTGGAATTTCTGAGTTTTACCCCAAAATAAGGAGAAGTTCTGTTTTTTGCCCCAACATATAGAGAATTTCTGCCTTTTTGCCCCACAATTGGGGGAATTTCTGCAATTTTGCTCCAAAATACGGGGATTTTCTGACTTTTTGCCCGAAAATAAGAAGAATGCATACCTTTTTGCCATAAAAAAGGAAAATTTCTTCATTTTTGCTCCAAAATGAGGGGAATTTCTGCTTTTTAGTCTCTAAATAAGTGGAATTTCTGTCTTTTTCCCAAAACAAAGGAAATTCCTGTCTTTTTTGCCCCAAAATAAGGAAAATTTCTCACTTATTACCCTGAAATAAGGGAAATTTCTGACTTTTTGCCCCAAAATAAAGAGAATTTCAGCCTTTTTACCTAAGAATAAGGGGAATTTCAGCATTTTTGCCACAAAATATTAGGAATTTCTGCTTTTCGCCACAAAATAAGAAAATTTCTGCTTTTTTTCCCTGAAATAAGTGAAATTTCTGCAATTTTGCCCCAAAATAAATGAAATTTCTGTATATTTGCCCCAAAATAAGGGAAATTTCTGGAATTTTGCCCCAAAATAAGTGGAATTTCTGAGTTTTGCCCCAAAATATGGAGAATTTCTGTCTTTTTGTTCCAACATATAGGGAATTTCTGCCTTTTTGCCCCACAATTAGGGGAATTTCTGCAATTTTGCTTCAAAATATGGGGAATTTCTGCCTTTTTGCCCGAAAATCAGAAGAATGCATACCTTTTTGCCATAAAAAGGGAAATTTCTTCATTTTTGCTCCAAAATAAGGGGAATTTCTGCCTTTTTGCCACAAAATAAGAAAATTTCTGCTTTTTTCCCTGAAATAAGTGAAATTTCTGCAATTTTGCCCCAAAATACGTGAAATTTCTGCAATTTTGCCCCAAAATAAGGGATATTTTTGGATTTTTGCCCCAACATATAGAGAATTTCTGCCTTTTTGCCTAACAATTGGGGGAATTTCTGCAATTTTGCTCCAAAATACGGGGAATTTCTGCCTTTTTGCCCGAAAATCAGAAGAATGCATACCTTTTATATAAAAAAGGGAAAATTCTTCATTTTTGCTCCAAAATAAGGGGAATTTCAGCTTTTTTGCCTCTAAATAAGTGAAATTTTTTTTTTCCCCAAAACAAAGGGAATTCCTGTTTTTTTGCCCCAAAATAAGGAAAATTTCTGACTTATTACCCTGAAATAAGTGAAATTTTTGCAATTTTGCCCCAAAATAAGGGAAATTTCTGCCTCTTTGCAATCAAATAAAAGGAATTTCAGCCTTTTTATGTCAAAATAAGGGGAATTTTTGCATTTTTCCCACAAAATATTAGGAATTTCTGCCTTTTTTCCCCAAAATAAGAAAATTTCTGCTTTTTTCCCTGAAATAAGTGACATTTCTGCAATTTTGCCCCAAAATAAGTGAAATTTCTGTAATTTTGCCCCAAAATAAGGGAAATTTCTGGAATTTTGCCCCAAATAAGTGGAATTTCTGAGTTTTGCCCCAAATAAGAAGAATTTCTGTCTTTTTGCCGACAACATATATGGAATTTCTGCCTTTTTGCCCAACAATTAGGGGAATTTCTGCAATTTTGTTCCAAAATACGGGGAATTTCTGCTTTTTTGCCCGAAAATAAGAAGAATGCATACCATTTTGCCATAAAAAAGGGAAATTTCTTCATTTTTGCTCCAAAATAAGGGTAATTTCTGCTTTTTGCCTATAAATAAGTGGAATTTCTGTCTTTTTCCCCCAAAACAAGGGAATTCCTGTCTTTTTTGCCCCAAAATAAGAAAAAATTCTGACTTATTACCCTGAACTAAGTGAAATTTCTGCAATTTTGCCCCAAATAAAGGGAAATTTCTGCCTTTTTGCCCCCAAATAATGGAAATTTCAGCCTTTTTACCTCAAAATTAGAAGAATTTCTGCATTTTTTCCACAAAATATTAGGAATTTCTGCCTTTTTGCCCCACGATAAGGAAAATTTCTGCCTTTTTTCCCTGAAATAAGTGAAATTTCTGCAATTTTTCCCCAAAATAAGTGAAATTTCTGCAATTTTGCTCCAAAATAAGTGAAATTTCAGGAATTTTGCCCCAAAATAAGTGAAATTTCTGGAATTTTGCCCCAAAATAAATGGAATTTTTGAGTTTTGCCCCCAAATAAGGAGAATTTCTATCTTTTTGCCCGAACATATAGAGAATTTCTGCCTTTTTGCCCCACAATTAGGGGAATTTCTGCAATTTTGCTCCAAAATACGAGGAATTTCTGCCTTTTTGCCTTAAAATAAGAAGAATGCATACCTTTTTGCCATAAAAAAAGGAAATTTCTTCATTTTTGCTCCAAAATAAGGGGAATTTCAGCTTTTTTGCTTCTAAATAAGTGGAATTATTGTTCCCCCAAAACAAAGGGAATTCCTGTCTTTTTTGCCCCAAAATAAGGAAAATTTCTGACTTATTACCCTGAAATAAGAGAAATTTCTGCAATTTTGCCCCAAAATAAGGGAAATTTCTGCCTTTTTGCCCCAAAATAAGGGGAATTTCAGGCTTTTTACTTCAAAATAAGAGGAATTTCTGCATTTTTGCCCCCAAATGAGGGAAATTTCTGCCTTTTTGCCCCAAATTAGAAAATTTCTGCTTTTTTTTGCTGAAATAAGTGAAATTTCTGCAATTTTGCCCCAAAATAAGTGAAATTTCTGCATTTTGCCCCAAAATAAGGGATATTTCTGGATTTTTGACCAAACATATAAGGAATTTCTGCCTTTTTGCCCGAAAATCAGAAGAATGCATACCTTTTATATAAAAAAGGGAAATTTCTTCATTTTTGCTCCAAAATAAGGGGAATTTCTTCTTTTTGGCCTCTAAATAAGTGGAATTTCTGTCTTTTTCCATAAAAAAAAGGGAATTTCTGTCTTTTTTGCCCCAAAATAAGGAAATATTCTGACTTATTACCCTGAAATATGTGAAATTTCTGTAATTTTGCCCCAAAATAAGGGAAATTTCTGCCACTTTTTCCTCAAATAAAAGGAATTTCAGCCTTTTTATGTCAAAATAAGGGGAATTTTTGCATTTTTGCCACAAAATATTAGGAATTTCTGCCTTTTTTCCCCAAAATAAGAAATTTTCTGCTTTTTTTCCCTGAAATAAGTGAAATTTCTGCAATTTTGCCCCAAAATAAGTGAAATTTCTGCAATTTTGCCCCAAAATAAGAAAAATTTCTGGAATTTTGCCCCAAATAAGTGGAATTTCTGAGTTTTGCCTTAAAATAAGGAGAATTTTTGTCTTTTTGCCCCAACATATGGGGAATTTCTGCCTTTTTGCCCTACAATTAGGGGAATTTCTGCAATTTTGCTCCAAAATACGGGGAATTTCTGCCTTTTGCCCGAAAATAAGAAGAATGCATACCTTTTTGCCATAAAAAAGGGAAATTTCTTCATTTTTACTCCAAAATAAGGGGAATTTCTGCTTTTTTGCCTCTAAATCAGTGGAATTTCTGTCTTTTTCCCCTAAAACAAAGTGAATATCTGTCTTTTTTGCCCCAAAATAAGGAAAAATTCTTAATTATTACCCTGAAGTAAGTGAAATTTCTTCAATTTTGCCCCAAAATAAGGAAAATTTCTGCCTTTTTGCCCCCAAAAATGGGAATTTCAGCCTTTTTACCTAAAAATAAGAAGAATTTCTGCATTTTTTCCACAAAATATTAGGAATTTCTGCCTTTTTGCCTTACAATAAGGAAAATTTCTGCCTTTTTTCCATGAGATAAGTGAAATTTCTGCAATTTTTTTCCAAAATAAGTGAAATTTCTGCAATTTTGCTCCAAAATAAGTGAAATTTCAGGAATTTTGCCCCAAAATAAGTGAAATTTCTGGAATTTTGCCCCAAAATAAATGGAATTACTGAGTTTTGCCCCCAAATAAGAAGAATTTCTGTCTTTTTGCCCCAACATATAGAGAATTTCTGCCTTTTTGCACCACAATTAGGGGAATTTCTGCAATTTTTCTCCAAAATATGGGGAATTTCTGCCTTTTTGCCTGAAAATAAGAAGAATGCATACTTTTTTCCCATAAAAAGAGAAATTTCTTCATTTTTGCTCCAAAATAAGGGGAATTTCTGCTCTTTTGCCTCTAAAGAATGGAATTTCTGTCTTTTTCCCTCAAAACAATGGGAATTCCTGGTTTTTTTTTGCCCCAAAATACGGAAAACTTCTGACTTATTACCCTGTAATAAGTGAAATTTCTGCAATTTTGCCCAAAAATAAGGGAAATTTTTGCCTTTTTGCCCCCAAATAAGGAGAATTTTAGCCTTTTTACCTCAAAATAAGGGAAATTTCTGCATTTTTGGCACAAAATATTAGGAATTTCTGCCTTTTGCCCCAAAATAAGAAAATTTCTGCTTTTTTTCTCTGAAATAAGTGAAATTTCTGCAATTTTGCCCCAAAATAAGTGAAATTTCTGCAATTTTGCCCCAAAATAAGGGAAATTTCTGGAATTTTGCCCCAAATAATAGAATTACTGAGTTTTGCCCCAAAATAAGGAGAATTTCTGACTTTTTGCACAAACATATAGGGAATTTCTGAATTTTTGCCCCAAAATTAGGGGAATTTCTGCAATTTTGCTCCAAAATACGGGGAATTTCTGCCTTTTTGCCCGAAAATCAAAAGAATGCATACCTTTTTGCGATAAAAAAGGAAATTTCTTCATTTTTGCTCCAAAATAGTGGGAATTTCAGCTTTTTTGCCTCTAAATAAGTGGAATTTTTTTTCCCCCCAAATAAAGAGAATTCCGGTCTTTTTTGCCCCAAAATAAGGAAAATTTCTGACTTATTATCCTGAAATATGTGAAATTTCTGCAATTTTGCCCCAAAATACGGGAAATTTCTGCCTTTTTGCTTCCAAACAAGGGGAGTTTCAGCCTTTTTACCTTAAAATAAGGGGAATTTCTGCATTTTTGCCCCAAAATAAGGGAAATTTCTGCCTTTTTGCCCCAAAATAAGAAAATTTCTGCTTTTTTTCCATGAAATAAGTGAAATTTCTGCAATTTTGCCCCAAAATATGTGAAATTTCTGCAATTTTGCACCAAAATAAGTGAAATTTCTGTAATTTTGCCCCAAAATAAGGGAAATTTCTGGAATTTGGCCCCAAAATAAGGGAAATTTCTATAATTTTGCCCCAAAATAAGTGGAATTTCTGAGTTTTGCCCCAAAATAAGGAGAATTTCTGTCTTTTTGCCACAACATATATCGAATTTCTGCCTTTTTGCCCCACAATTAGGGGAATTACTGCAATTTTGCTCCAAAATACGGGGAATTTCTGACTTTTTGCCCGAAAATAAGAAGAATGCATACCTTTTTGCCATCAAAAAGGGAAATTTCTTCATTTTTGCTCCAAAATAAAGGGAATTTCTGCTTTTTTGCCTCTAAATAAGTGGAATTTCTCTCATTTTCCCCCAAAACAAAGGGAATTCCTGTTTTTTTTTTGCCCCAAAATACATAAAACTTCTGACTTATTACCCTGAAATAAGTGAAATTTCTGCAATTTTGCCCAAAAATAAGGGAAATTTCTGCATTTTTGCCCCCAAATAATGAGAATTTTAGCCTTTTTACCTCAAAATAAGGAAAATTTCTGCATTTTTGACACAAAATTTTAGGAATTTCTGCCTTTTGCCCCAAAATAAAAAATTTCTGCTTTTTTTCCCTGAAATGAGTGAAATTTCTGCAATTTTGCCAAAAAATAAGTGAAATTTCTGCAATTTTGCCCCAAAATAAGGGAAATTTCTGGAATTTTACCCGAAAATAAGTGGAATTTCTGAGTTTTACCCCAAAATAAGGAGAATTTCTGTTTTTTGCCCCAACATATAGGGAATTTCTACATTTTGCCCGACAATTAGGGGAATTTCTGCAATATTGCTCCAAAATACTAGGAATTTCTGGCTTTTTGCCTGAAAATAAGAAGAATGCATACCTTTTTGTCATAAAAAAGGGAAATTTCTTCATTTTTGCTCCAAAATAAGGGGAATTTCTGCTTTTTTGCCTCTAAATAAGTGGAATCTCTGTCTTTTTCCCCCAAATCAAAGAAAATTCCTGTTTTTTTTGCCCCAAAATAAGGAAAATTTCTTACTTATTACCCTGAAATAAGTGAAATTTCTGCAATTTTGCCCCAAAATATGGGAAATTTCTGCCTTTTTGCCTCCAAATAAGGAGAATTCTAGCCTTTTTACCTCAAAATAAGGGCAATTTCTGCATTTTTGCCACAAGATATTAGGAATTTCTGCCTTTTTCCCCAAAATAAGAAAATTTCTGCTTTTTTTCCTGAAATAAGTGAAATTTCTGCAATTTTGCCCCAAAATAAGAGAAATTTCTGCCTTTTTGCCCCCAAATAAGGGGAATTTCAGCCTTTTTATCTCAAAATAAAAGGATTTTCTGCATTTTTGCCATAAATAAGAAAATTTCTGCTTTTTTCCCTGAAATAAGTGAAATTTCTGCAATTTTGCCCCAAAATAAGTAAAATTTCTGCAATTTTGCCCCAGAATAAGGGAAATTTCTGAAATTTTGCCCCAAAATAAGTGGAATTTCTGAGTTTTGCCCCAAAATAAGGAGAATTTCTGTCTTTTTGCCCCAACATATAGGAAATTTCTGCCTATTTGCCCGACATTAAGGGGAATTTCTGCAATTTTGCTCCAAAATACGGGGAATTTCTGCCTTTTTGCCCAAAAATCAGAAGAATGTATACCTTTTTGCCATAAAACAAAGGAAATTTCTTCATTTTTGCTCCAAAATAAAGGGAATTTCTGCTTTTTGCTTCTAAATAAGTGGAATTTCAGTCTTTGTCCCCCAAAACAAAGGGAATTTCTGTCTTTTTTGCCCCAAAATAAAAAAAATTTCTGACTTATTACCCTGAAATAAGTGAAATTTCTGCAATTTTGACCCAAAATAAGAGAAATTTCTGCCTTTATGCCCCCAAATAATGGGAATTTCACCCTTTTAACCTCAAAATAAGGGGAATTTCTGAACTTTTGCCCCAAAATATGGGAAATTTCTGCCTTTTTGCCACAAAATAAGAAAAATTTCTGCAATTTTGTACCAAATAAGAGAAATTTCTGCCTTTTTGCTCCAAAATAAGAAAATTTCTGCTTTTTTTCTGAAATAAGTAAATTTTCTGCAATTTTGCCCCAAAATAAGTGAAATTTCTGCAATTTTGCCCCAAAATAAAAGAAATTTCTGGAATTTTGCCCCAAAATAAGTGGAATTTCTGAGTTTTGCCCCAAAATAAGGAGAATTTCTGTTTTTTGCCCCAACATATAGGGAATTTCTGCCTTTTTGCCCCACAATTTGGGAAAATTCTGCAATTTTGCTCCAAAATACGGGGAATTTATGCATTTTTGCTCGAAAATAAGAAGAATGCATACCTTTTTGCCATAAAAAATCGAAATTTCTTCATTTTTGCTCCAAAATAATGGGAATTTCTGCATTTTTGCCTCTAAATAAGTGGAATTTCTGTCTTTTTCCCCCAAAACAAAGGAAATTTCTGCCTTTTTTGCCCCAAAATAAGGAAAATTTCTGACTTATTACCCTGAAATAAGTGAAATTTTTGCAATTTTGCTCCAAAATAAGGGAAATTTCTGCCTTTTTGCCCTTAAATATGGGAAATTTCAGCCTTTTTATCTCAAAAAAAGAGGAATTTCTGCATTTTTGCCACAAAATATTAGGAATTTCTGCCTTTTTTGCCCCCAAAATAAGGAAAATTTCTGCCTTTTTTCCCTGAAATAATTGAAATTTGTGCCATTTTGCCCCCAAATAAGTAAAATTTCTGCAATTATGCCCCAAAATAAAAGAAATTTTTGGAATTATGCCCCAAAATAAGTGGAATTTCTGAGTTTTGCCCTAAAATAAGAAGAATATCTGTCTTTTTGCCCCAAAATATAATTTCTGCCTTTTTGCCCCATAATTAAAAGAATTTCTGCAATTTTGCTCCAAAATATGGGGAATTTCTGCTTTTTTGTCCGAAAATCAAAAGAATGCATACCTTTTTGCCATAAAATGGAAATTTCTTCAGTTTTGCTCCAAAATAAGGGGAATTTCTGCTTTTTTTGCCTCTAAATAAGTGAAATTTCTGTCTTTTTCCCCCAAAACAAAGGGAATTTCTGTCTTTTTTGCCCCAAAATAAGAAAAATTTCTGACTTATTACCCTGAAATAAGTGAAATTTCTGCAATTTTGCCCCAAAATAAGTGAATTTTCTGCCTTTTTGCCCCCAAATAAGGAGAATTTTAGCCTTTTTACCTCAAAATAAGGGGAATTTCTGCATTTTTGCCACAAAATATTAGGAATTTCTGCCTTTTTGCCCCAAAATAAGAAAATTTCTGCTTTTTTTCCCTGAAATAGGTGAAATTTCTGCAATTTTTCCCCAAAATAAGAGAAATTTTTGCCTTTTTGCCCCCAAATAAGGAGAATTTCAGCCTTTTTACCTCAAAATAAGGGGAATTTCTGCATTTTTGCCACAAAATATTAGGAATTTCTGCCTTTTTGCCCCAAAATAAGAAAATTTCTGCTTTTTTTCCCTGAAATAGGTAAAATTTCTGCAATTTTGCCCCAAAATAAGAGAAATTTTTGTTTTTTTGCCCCCAAATAATGAGAATTTCAGCCTTTTTATCTCAAAATAAGGGGATTTTCTGCATTTTTGCGCCAAAATAAAAAAATTTCTGCTTTTTTTCCCTGAAATAAGTGAAATTTCTGCAATTTTGCCCCAAAATAAGTGAAATTTCTGCAATTTTGCCTCAAGATAAGGGAAATTTCTTGAATTTTGCCCCAAAATAAGTGAAATTTCTGAGTTTTGCCCCAAAATAAGGAGAATTTCTGTCTTTTTGCCTCAACTTATAGGGAATTTTAGCCTTTTTGCCCCACAATTAGGGGAATTTATGCAATTTTCCTCCAAAATACGGGGAATTTCTGCCTTTTTGCCCGACAATCAGAAGAATGCATACCTTTTTGCCATAAAAAGGGAAATTTCTTCATTTTTGCTCCAAAATAAGGGGAATTTCAGCTTTTTTGCCTCTAAAGAAGTGGAATTTCTCTTTCCCCCAAAACAAAGGGAATTACTGTTATTTTGGCCCCAAAATAAGGAAAATTTCTTACTTATTACCCTTAAATAAGTGAAATTTCTGCAATTTTGCCCCAAAATAAGGAAAAATTCTTACTTATTACCCTGAAATAAGTGAAATTTCTGCAATTGTGCCCCAAAATAAGGGAAATTTCTGCCTTTTTGCCCCCAAATAAGGAGAATTTCAGCCTTTTTACCTCAAAATAAGAAGAATTGTTGCATTTTTGCCACAAAATATTAGGAATTTCTGCCTTTTCCCCCAAAATAAGAAAATTTCTGCTTTTTTTCCCTGAAATAAGTGCAATTTCTGCAATTTTGCCCCAAAATACGTGAAATTTCTGCAATTTTGCCCCAAAATAAGGAAAATTTCTGGAATTTTGCCCCAAAATAAGTGGAAATTCTGAGTTTTGCACCAAAATAAGGAGAATTTCTGTCTTTTTGTCCCAACATATAGGGAATTTCTGCCTATTTGCCACACAATTAGGGGAATTTCCGCAATTTTGCTCCAAAATACGGGGAATTTCTGCCTTTTAGCCCGAAAATCAGAAGAATGCATACCCTTTTTCCATAAAACAAAGGAAATTTCTTCATTTTTGCTCCAAAATAAAGGAAATTTCTGCTTTTTTGCCTCTAAATAAGTGGAATTTCTGTCTTTTTCCTCCAAAACAAAGGGAATTTCTGTCATTTTTGCCCCAAAATAAGGAAAATTTCTGACTTATTATTCTGACGTAAGTGAAATTTCGGCAATTTTTCCCCAAAATAAGGGAAATTTCTGCCTTTTTGCCCCCAAATAATGGGAATTTCAGCCTTTTTACTTCAAAATAAGGGGAATTTCTGCATTTTTGCCCCAAAATATGGGAAATTTCTGCCTTTTTGCCCTAAAATAAGAAAAACTTCTGCAATTTTGTACCAAAATAAAAGAAATTTCTGCCTTTTTGCCCCAAAATAAGAAAATTTCTGCTTTTTTTCTGAAATAAGTGAAATTCCTGCAATTTTGCCCCAAAATAAGGGAAATTTCTGAAATTTTGCCCCAAATAAGTGGAATTTCTGAGTTTTGCCCCAAAATAAAAAGAATTTCTGTATTTTGCCCCAACATATAGGGAATTTCTGCCTTTTTGCCCCACAATTTAAGAAATTTCTGCAATTTTTTTCCAAAATAAAGGAAATTTCTGGCTTTTTGCCCGAAAATAAGAAGAATGCATACTTTTTGCCATAAAAAAGGGAAATTTCTTCATTTTTTCTCCAAAATAAGGGGAATTTCTGCTTTTTTTGCCTCTAAATAAGTGGAATTTCTGTCTTTTTCCCCCAAATCAAATTGAATTCCTGTCTTTTTTGCCCCAAAATAAGAAAAATTTCTGACTTATTACCCTGAAATAAGTGAAATTTCTGCAATTTTGCCCCAAAATAAGGGAAATTTCTGCCTTTTTCCTCCCAAATAAGGAGAATTTCAGCCTGTTTACCTCAAAATAAGGAGAATTTCTGCATTTTTGCCACAAAATATTAGGAATTTCTACCTTTTTGCCCCAAAATAAGAAAATTTCTGTTTTTTTCCCTGAAATAAGTGAAATTTCTGCAATTTTGCCCCAAAATAAGTGAAATTTCTGCAATTTTGCCCCAAAATAAGAGAAATTTCTGGAATTTTGCCCCAAAATAAGTGGAATTTCTGAGTTTTCCCCCAAAATAAGGAGAATTTCTTTCCTTTTTCCCCAACATATAGGGAATTTCTGCCTTTTTGCCCCACAATTAGGGGAATTTCTTAAATTTTGCTCCAAAATACAGGGAATTTCTGCCTTTTTGCCCGAAAATCAGAAGAATGCATACCTTTTTGCCATAAAAAAGGAAATTTCTTCATTTTTGCTCCAAAATAAGGGGAATTTCAGCTTTTTTGCCTCTAAATAAGTGGAATTTCTTTTTCCCCCAAAACAAAGGAAATTCCTGTCTTTTTTGCCCCAAAATAAAGAAAATTTCTTACTTATTACCCTGAAATAAGTGAAATTTCTGCAATTTTGCCCTAAAATAAGGGAAATTTCTGCCTTTTGCCCCCAAATAAAAAGAATTTCAGCCTTTTTACCTAAAAATAAGGGGAATTTCTGCATTTTTGCCCCAAAATAAGGGAAATTTCTGCATTTTTGCCCCAAAATAAGAAAATTTCTGCTTTTTTTCCCTGAAATAAGTGAAATTTTTGCAATTTTGCCCCAAAATAAGTGAAATTTCTGCAATTTTGCCCCAAAATATGGGAAATTTCTGGAATTTTGCCCCAAAACAAGTGGAATTTCTGAGTTTTGCCCCAAAATAAGGAGAATTTCTGCCTTTTTGCCCCAACATTTAGAGAATTTCTGCCTTTTTGCCCCACAATTAGGGGAATTTCTGAAATTTTGCTCCAAAATACGGGGAATTTCTGCCTTTTTGCCCGAAAATAAGAAGAATGCATACCTTTTTGCCATAAAAAAGAGAAATTTCTTCATTTTTGCTCCAAAATAAGGGGAATTTCTGCTTTTTTGCCTCTAAATAAGTGGAATTTCTGTCTCTATCCCCCAAAACAAAGGGAATTCCTGTATTTTTTGCCCCAAAATAAGGAAAATTTCTGACTTATTACTCTGAAATAAGTGAAATTTCTGCAATTTTGCCCCAAAATAAGGGAAATTTCTGCCTTTTTGCCCCCAAATAAAGAGAATTTCAGCCTTTCTACCTCAAAATAAGAAGAATTTTTGCATTTTTGCCACAAAATATTAGGAATTTCTGCCTTTTGCCCCAAAATAAGAAAATTTCTGCTTTTTTTCCTGAAATAAGTGAAATTTCTGCAATTTTGCCCAAAAATACATGAAATTTCTGCAATTTTGCCCCAAAATAAGGGAAATTTCTGGAATTTTGCTCCAAAATAAGTGGAATTTCTGAGTTTTGCCCCAAAATAACAAGAATTTCTGTCTTTTTGTCCCAACATATAGGCAATTTCTGCCTATTTGCCCCACAATTAGGGAAATTTCTGCATTTTTGCCACAAAATATAAGGAATTTCTGCTTTTTGCCCCAAAATAAGGAAAATTTCTGCCTTTTTTCCCTGAAATAAGTGAAATTTCTGCCATTTTGCCCCAAAATAAGTTAAATTTCTGCAATTTTGCCCCAAATAAAAGAAATTTTTGGAATTTTGCTTCAAAATAAGTGGAATTTCTGAGTTTTGCCCTAAAATAAGGAGAATATCTGTCTTTTTGCCCCAACATATAGAGAATTTCTGCCTTTTTGCCCCACAATTAGGGGAATTTCTGCAATTTTGCTCCAAAATACGGGGAATTTCGGCTTTTTTGTCCGAAAATCAAAAGAATGCATACCTTTTTGCTATAAAAAAGGGAAATTTCTTAATTTTTGCTCCAAAATAAGGGGAATTTCTGCTTATTTTGCCTCTAAATAAGTGGAATTTCTGTCTTTTTCCCCCAAAACAAAGAGAATTCCTGTATTTTTGCCGCAAAATAATAAAAATTTCTGACTTATTACCTTAAAATAAGTGAAATTTCTGCAATTTTGCCCCAAAATAAGGGTAATTTTTGCCTTTTTTCCCCCAAATAAGGAGAATTTCAGCCTTTTTACCTCAAAATAAGGAGAATTTCTTCATTTTTGCCACAAAATATTAGGAATTTCTGCCTTTTTGCACCAAAATAAAAAGATTTCTGCTTTTTTTCTTGAAATAGGTGATATTTCTGCAATTTTGCCCCAAAATAAGAGAAATTTCTGCCTTTTTGCCCCCAAATAAGGAGAATTTCAGCCTTTTTTATCTCAAAATGAGGGGATTTTCTGCATTTTTGCCCATAATAAGAAAATTTCTGAGTTTTGCCACAAAATAAGGAGAATTTCTGTCTTATTGCCCCAACATATAGGGAATTTCTGCCTTTTTGCCCCACAATTAGGGGAATTTCTGCAATTTTGCTCCAAAATACGGGGAATTTCTGCCTTTTTGCCCAAAAATAAAAAGAATGCATAACTTTTTGCCATAAAAAAGGGAAATTTCTTCATTTTTGCTCCAAAATAAGGGGAATTTCTGCTTTTTTGCCTCTAAATAAGTGGAATTTCTGTATTTTTCCCCCAAAACAAAGGGAATTCCTGGTTTGTTTGCCCCAAAATAAGGAAAATTTCTGACTTATTACCCTGAAATAAGTGAAATTTCTGCAATTTTGCCCCAAAATAAGGGAAATTTCTGCCTTTTTGCCCCCAAATAAGAAGAATTTCAGCCTTTTTACCTCAAAATAAGAAGAATTTTTGAATTTTTGCCACAAAATATTAGGAATTTCTGCCTTTTGCCCCAAAATAAGACAATTTCTGCTTTTTTCACTGAAATAAGTGAAATTTCTGCTATTTTGCCCCAAAATATGTGAAATTTCTGCAGTTTTGCCCCAAAATAAGAGAAATTTCCGGAATTTTGAACCAAAATAAGTGGAATTTCTGAGTTTTGCCCCAAAATAAGGAGAATATCTGTCTTTTTGTCCCAACATATAGGGAATTTCTGCCTATTTGCCCCACAATTAGGGGAATTTCTGCAATTTTGCTCCAAAATACGGGGAATTTCTGTTTTTTAGCCCGAAAATCAGAAAAATGCATAACTTTTTTCCATAAAACAAAAGAAATTTCTTCATTTTTGCTCCAAAATAAAGGGAATTTTTGCTTTTTTGCCTCTAAATAAGTGGAATTTCTGTCTTTTTCCTTTGAAACAAAGGGAATATCTGACTTTTTTTGCCCAAAATAAGGAAAATTTCTGACTTATTATTCTGACGAAAGTGAAATTTCTGCAATTTTGCACCAAAATAAGGGAAATTTCTGCCTTTTTGCCCCCAAATAAGGGGAATTTCAGCCTTTTTACTTCAAAATAAAGGGAATTTCTGCATTTTTGCCCCAAAATATGGGAAATTTCTGCCTTTTGCCTTAAAATAAGAAAAATTTCCGCAATTTTGTACCAAAATAAAAGAAATTTCTGCCTTTTTGTCCAAAAATAAAAAAATTTCTGCTTTTTTTCTGAAATAAGTGAAATTTCTGCATTTTTGCCCAAAAATAAGTCAAATTCCTGCAAATTTGCCCCAAAATAAAGGAAATTTCTGAAATTTTGCCTCAAAATAAGTTTTATTTCTGAGTTTTTCCCCAAAATAAGGAGAATTTCTGATTTGCCCCAACATATAGGGAATTTCTGCCTTTTTGCCCCACAATTAAAGAAATTTCTGCAATTTTCCTCCAAAATACAGGGAATTTCTGCCTTTTTGCCCGAAAATAAGAAGAATGCATACCTTATTGCCATAAAAAAGGGAAATTTCTTCATTTTTGCTCCAAAATAAGGGGAATTTCTGCTTTTTTTTCCTCTAAATAAGTGGAATTTCTGTCTTTTTCTCCCAAAACAAATGGAATTCTTGTCTTTTTTGGCCCAAAATAAGAAAAATTTCTGACTTATTACCCTGAAATAAGTGAAATTTCTGCAATTTTGCCCCAAAATAAGGGAAATTTCTGCATTTTTGCCCCCAAATATAGAGAATTTCAGCTTTTTTACCTCAAAATAAGGTGAATTTCTACATTTTTGCCACAAAATATTAAGAATTTCTGCCTTTTTGCCCCAAAATAAGGAAAATTTCTGCCTTTTTTCCCTTAAATAAGTGATATTTCTGCAATTTTGCCGCAACATAAGTGAAAATTCTGCAATTTTGCCCCGAAATAAGTTTAATTTTTGCAATATTGCCCCAAAATAAGTGAAATTTCTGGAATTTTGCCCCAAAATAAGTGGAATTTCCTAGTTTTGCCCCAAAATAAAAAGAATTTCTGTCCTTTTGCCCCAACATATACAAAATTTCTGCCTTTTTGCCCCACAATTAGGGTAATTTCTTCAATATTGCTACAAAATAAGGGGAGTTTCTGCTTTTTTGCCTCTAAATAAGTGGAATTTCTGTCTTTTTCCCCCAAAACAAAGGGAATTTCTGTCTTTTTTGCCCCAAAATAAGGAAAATTTCTGACTTAATACTCTGAAATAAGTGAAATTTCTGCAATTTTGCCCCAAAATAAGGAAAATTTCTGCCTTTTTGCCCCAAAATAGAAAAAATTTCTGCAATTTTGTACCAAAATAAAACAAATTTCTGCCTTTTTGCTCCAAAATAAGAAAATTTCTGCTTTTTTTCTGAAATAAGTGAAATTTCTGCAATTTTGCCCCAAAATAAGTGAAAATTCTGCAATTTTGCCCCAAAATAAAGGAAATTTCCGTAATTTTGCTCCAAAATAAGTGGAATATCTCAGTTTTGCCCCAAAATAAGAAGAATTTCTGCAATTTTGCTCCAAAATACGGGGAATTTCTGCCTTTTTGCTCGAAAATCAGAAGAAAGCATATCTTTTTGCCATAAAAAAAAGAAATTTCTTCATTTTTGCTCCAAAATAAGAAGAATTTTTGCATTTTTGCCTCTATGTAAGTGGAATTTCTGTATTTTTCCCCGAAAACAAAGAACTTTTCTCTCTTTTTTGCACCAAAATAAGGAAAATTTCTGAATTATTACCCTGAGATAAATGAAATTTCTGCAATTTTGCCCCAAAATAAGAAAAATTTCTGTCTTTTTGATCCAAATATTGGGAATTTCAGCCTTTTTACCTCAAAATAAGGGGAGTTTCTGCATTTTTGCCACAAAATTTTAAAAATTTCTGATTTTGCCTCAAAATAATGAAAAATTTCTGCCTTTTTTCCCTGAAATAAGTGTAATTTCTCAAATTTTTCCCGAAAATAAGTGAAATTTCTGCAATTTTGCCCCAAAATAAGGGAAATTTTTTGAATTTTGCTTCAAAATAAGTGGAATTTCTGAGTTTTGCCCCAAATTATAGAGAATTTCTGTTTTTTTGCCCTAACATATATGGAATTTCTGCCTTTTTGCCGACAATTAGGGGAATTTCTGCAATTTTGCTCCAAAATACGGGGAATTTCTGCCTTTTTGCCCGAAAATCAGAAGAATGCATACCTTTTTACCATAAAAAACAGAAACTTCTTTATTTTTGTTCCAAAATAAGGGGAATTTCTGCTTTTTTGCCTCTAAATAAGTGGAATTTCTGTCTTTTTCCCCCAAAGCAAAGGGAATTTCTGTCTTTTTTGCCCCAAAATAAGGAAAAATTCTGACTTATTACCGTGAAGTAAGTGAAATTTCTGCAATTTTGCCCCAAAATAAAAGAAATTTCTGCCTTTTTGCCCTCAAATAAGGGGAATTTCAGCGTTTTTACCTCAAAATAAGGGGAATTTTTGCATTTTTGCCACAAAATATTAGGAATTTCTGCCTTTTTCCCCAAAATAAGAAAATTTCTGCTTTTTTTCCTGAAATAAGTGAAATTTCTGCAATTTTGCCCCAAAATAAGAGAAATTTCTGCCTTTTTGCCCCCAAATAAGGGGAATTTCAGCCTTTTTATCTCAAAATAAAAGGATTTTCTGCATTTTTGCCATAAATAAGAAAATTTCTGCTTTTTTCCCTGAAATAAGTGAAATTTCTGCAATTTTGCCCCAAAATAAGTAAAATTTCTGCAATTTTGCCCCAGAATAAGGGAAATTTCTGAAATTTTGCCCCAAAATAAGTGGAATTTCTGAGTTTTGCCCCAAAATAAGGAGAATTTCTGTCTTTTTGCCCCAACATATAGGAAATTTCTGCCTATTTGCCCGACATTAAGGGGAATTTCTGCAATTTTGCTCCAAAATACGGGGAATTTCTGCCTTTTTGCCCAAAAATCAGAAGAATGTATACCTTTTTGCCATAAAACAAAGGAAATTTCTTCATTTTTGCTCCAAAATAAAGGGAATTTCTGCTTTTTGCTTCTAAATAAGTGGAATTTCAGTCTTTGTCCCCCAAAACAAAGGGAATTTCTGTCTTTTTTGCCCCAAAATAAAAAAAATTTCTGACTTATTACCCTGAAATAAGTGAAATTTCTGCAATTTTGACCCAAAATAAGAGAAATTTCTGCCTTTATGCCCCCAAATAATGGGAATTTCACCCTTTTTACCTCAAAATAAGGGGAATTTCTGAACTTTTGCCCCAAAATATGGGAAATTTCTGCCTTTTTGCCACAAAATAAGAAAAATTTCTGCAATTTTGTACCAAATAAGAGAAATTTCTGCCTTTTTGCTCCAAAATAAGAAAATTTCTGCTTTTTTTCTGAAATAAGTAAATTTTCTGCAATTTTGCCCCAAAATAAGTGAAATTTCTGCAATTTTGCCCCAAAATAAAAGAAATTTCTGGAATTTTGCCCCAAAATAAGTGGAATTTCTGAGTTTTGCCCCAAAATAAGGAGAATTTCTGTTTTTTGCCCCAACATATAGGGAATTTCTGCCTTTTTGCCCCACAATTTGGGAAAATTCTGCAATTTTGCTCCAAAATACGGGGAATTTATGCATTTTTGCTCGAAAATAAGAAGAATGCATACCTTTTTGCCATAAAAAATCGAAATTTCTTAATTTTTGCTCCAAAATAATGGGAATTTCTGCATTTTTGCCTCTAAATAAGTGGAATTTCTGTCTTTTTCCCCCAAAACAAAGGAAATTTCTGCCTTTTTTGCCCCAAAATAAGGAAAATTTCTGACTTATTACCCTGAAATAAGTGAAATTTTTGCAATTTTGCTCCAAAATAAGGGAAATTTCTGCCTTTTTGCCCTTAAATATGGGAAATTTCAGCCTTTTTATCTCAAAAAAGAGGAATTTCTGCATTTTTGCCACAAAATATTAGGAATTTCTGCCTTTTTTGCCCCCAAAATAAGGAAAATTTCTGCCTTTTTTCCCTGAAATAATTGAAATTTGTGCCATTTTGCCCCCAAATAAGTAAAATTTCTGCAATTATGCCCCAAAATAAAAGAAATTTTTGGAATTATGCCCCAAAATAAGTGGAATTTCTGAGTTTTGCCCTAAAATAAGAAGAATATCTGTCTTTTTGCCCCAAAATATAATTTCTGCCTTTTTGCCCCATAATTAAAAGAATTTCTGCAATTTTGCTCCAAAATATGGGGAATTTCTGCTTTTTTGTCCGAAAATCAAAAGAATGCATACCTTTTTGCCATAAAATGGAAATTTCTTCAGTTTTGCTCCAAAATAAGGGGAATTTCTGCTTTTTTTGCCTCTAAATAAGTGAAATTTCTGTCTTTTTCCCCCAAAACAAAGGGAATTTCTGTCTTTTTTGCCCCAAAATAAGAAAAATTTCTGACTTATTACCCTGAAATAAGTGAAATTTCTGCAATTTTGCCCCAAAATAAGTGAATTTTCTGCCTTTTTGCCCCCAAATAAGGAGAATTTTAGCCTTTTTACCTCAAAATAAGGGGAATTTCTGCATTTTTGCCACAAAATATTAGGAATTTCTGCCTTTTTGCCCCAAAATAAGAAAATTTCTGCTTTTTTTCCCTGAAATAGGTGAAATTTCTGCAATTTTTCCCCAAAATAAGAGAAATTTTTGCCTTTTTGCCCCCAAATAAGGAGAATTTCAGCCTTTTTACCTCAAAATAAGGGGAATTTCTGCATTTTTGCCACAAAATATTAGGAATTTCTGCCTTTTTGCCCCAAAATAAGAAAATTTCTGCTTTTTTTCCCTGAAATAGGTAAAATTTCTGCAATTTTGCCCCAAAATAAGAGAAATTTTTGTTTTTTTTGCCCCCAAATAATGAGAATTTCAGCCTTTTTATCTCAAAATAAGGGGATTTTCTGCATTTTTGCGCCAAAATAAAAAAATTTCTGCTTTTTTTCCCTGAAATAAGTGAAATTTCTGCAATTTTGCCCCAAAATAAGTGAAATTTCTGCAATTTTGCCTCAAGATAAGGGAAATTTCTTGAATTTTGCCCCAAAATAAGTGAAATTTCTGAGTTTTGCCCCAAAATAAGGAGAATTTCTGTCTTTTTGCCTCAACTTATAGGGAATTTTAGCCTTTTTGCCCCACAATTAGGGGAATTTATGCAATTTTCCTCCAAAATACGGGGAATTTCTGCCTTTTTGCCCGACAATCAGAAGAATGCATACCTTTTTGCCATAAAAAGGGAAATTTCTTCATTTTTGCTCCAAAATAAGGGGAATTTCAGCTTTTTTGCCTCTAAAGAAGTGGAATTTCTCTTTCCCCCAAAACAAAGGGAATTACTGTTATTTTGGCCCCAAAATAAGGAAAATTTCTTACTTATTACCCTTAAATAAGTGAAATTTCTGCAATTTTGCCCCAAAATAAGGAAAAATTCTTACTTATTACCCTGAAATAAGTGAAATTTCTGCAATTGTGCCCCAAAATAAGGGAAATTTCTGCCTTTTTGCCCCCAAATAAGGAGAATTTCAGCCTTTTTACCTCAAAATAAGAAGAATTGTTGCATTTTTGCCACAAAATATTAGGAATTTCTGCCTTTTCCCCCAAAATAAGAAAATTTCTGCTTTTTTTCCCTGAAATAAGTGCAATTTCTGCAATTTTGCCCCAAAATACGTGAAATTTCTGCAATTTTGCCCCAAAATAAGGAAAATTTCTGGAATTTTGCCCCAAAATAAGTGGAAATTCTGAGTTTTGCACCAAAATAAGGAGAATTTCTGTCTTTTTGTCCCAACATATAGGGAATTTCTGCCTATTTGCCACACAATTAGGGGAATTTCCGCAATTTTGCTCCAAAATACGGGGAATTTCTGCCTTTTAGCCCGAAAATCAGAAGAATGCATACCCTTTTTCCATAAAACAAAGGAAATTTCTTCATTTTTGCTCCAAAATAAAGGAAATTTCTGCTTTTTTGCCTCTAAATAAGTGGAATTTCTGTCTTTTTCCTCCAAAACAAAGGAAATTTCTGTCATTTTTGCCCCAAAATAAGGAAAATTTCTGACTTATTATTCTGACGTAAGTGAAATTTCGGCAATTTTTCCCCAAAATAAGGGAAATTTCTGCCTTTTTGCCCCCAAATAATGGGAATTTCAGCCTTTTTACTTCAAAATAAGGGGAATTTCTGCATTTTTGCCCCAAAATATGGGAAATTTCTGCCTTTTTGCCCTAAAATAAGAAAAACTTCTGCAATTTTGTACCAAAATAAAAGAAATTTCTGCCTTTTTGCCCCAAAATAAGAAAATTTCTGCTTTTTTTCTGAAATAAGTGAAATTTCTGCAATTTTGCCCCAAAATAAGGGAAATTTCTGAAATTTTGCCCCAAATAAGTGGAATTTCTGAGTTTTGCCCCAAAATAAAAAGAATTTCTGTATTTTGCCCCAACATATAGGGAATTTCTGCCTTTTTGCCCCACAATTTAAGAAATTTCTGCAATTTTTTTCCAAAATAAAGGAAATTTCTGGCTTTTTGCCCGAAAATAAGAAGAATGCATACTTTTTGCCATAAAAAAGGGAAATTTCTTCATTTTTTCTCCAAAATAAGGGGAATTTCTGCTTTTTTTGCCTCTAAATAAGTGGAATTTCTGTCTTTTTCCCCCAAATCAAATTGAATTCCTGTCTTTTTTGCCCCAAAATAAGAAAAATTTCTGACTTATTACCCTGAAATAAGTGAAATTTCTGCAATTTTGCCCCAAAATAAGGGAAATTTCTGCCTTTTTCCTCCCAAATAAGGAGAATTTCAGCCTGTTTACCTCAAAATAAGGAGAATTTCTGCATTTTTGCCACAAAATATTAGGAATTTCTACCTTTTTGCCCCAAAATAAGAAAATTTCTGTTTTTTTCCCTGAAATAAGTGAAATTTCTGCAATTTTGCCCCAAAATAAGTGAAATTTCTGCAATTTTGCCCCAAAATAAGAGAAATTTCTGGAATTTTGCCCCAAAATAAGTGGAATTTCTGAGTTTTCCCCCAAAATAAGGAGAATTTCTTTCCTTTTTCCCCAACATATAGGGAATTTCTGCCTTTTTGCCCCACAATTAGGGGAATTTCTTAAATTTTGCTCCAAAATACAGGGAATTTCTGCCTTTTTGCCCGAAAATCAGAAGAATGCATACCGTTTTGCCATAAAAAAGGAAATTTCTTCATTTTTGCTCCAAAATAAGGGGAATTTCAGCTTTTTTGCCTCTAAATAAGTGGAATTTCTTTTTCCCCCAAAACAAAGGAAATTCCTGTCTTTTTTGCCCCAAAATAAAGAAAATTTCTTACTTATTACCCTGAAATAAGTGAAATTTCTGCAATTTTGCCCTAAAATAAGGGAAATTTCTGCCTTTTGCCCCCAAATAAAAAGAATTTCAGCCTTTTTACCTAAAAATAAGGGGAATTTCTGCATTTTTGCCCCAAAATAAGGGAAATTTCTGCATTTTTGCCCCAAAATAAGAAAATTTCTGCTTTTTTTCCCTGAAATAAGTGAAATTTTTGCAATTTTGCCCCAAAATAAGTGAAATTTCTGCAATTTTGCCCCAAAATATGGGAAATTTCTGGAATTTTGCCCCAAAACAAGTGGAATTTCTGAGTTTTGCCCCAAAATAAGGAGAATTTCTGCCTTTTTGCCCCAACATTTAGAGAATTTCTGCCTTTTTGCCCCACAATTAGGGGAATTTCTGAAATTTTGCTCCAAAATACGGGGAATTTCTGCCTTTTTGCCCGAAAATAAGAAGAATGCATACCTTTTTGCCATAAAAAAGAGAAATTTCTTCATTTTTGCTCCAAAATAAGGGGAATTTCTGCTTTTTTGCCTCTAAATAAGTGGAATTTCTGTCTCTATCCCCCAAAACAAAGGGAATTCCTGTATTTTTTGCCCCAAAATAAGGAAAATTTCTGACTTATTACTCTGAAATAAGTGAAATTTCTGCAATTTTGCCCCAAAATAAGGGAAATTTCTGCCTTTTTGCCCCCAAATAAAGAGAATTTCAGCCTTTCTACCTCAAAATAAGAAGAATTTTTGCATTTTTGCCACAAAATATTAGGAATTTCTGCCTTTTGCCCCAAAATAAGAAAATTTCTGCTTTTTTTCCTGAAATAAGTGAAATTTCTGCAATTTTGCCCAAAAATACATGAAATTTCTGCAATTTTGCCCCAAAATAAGGGAAATTTCTGGAATTTTGCTCCAAAATAAGTGGAATTTCTGAGTTTTGCCCCAAAATAACAAGAATTTCTGTCTTTTTGTCCCAACATATAGGCAATTTCTGCCTATTTGCCCCACAATTAGGGAAATTTCTGCATTTTTGCCACAAAATATAAGGAATTTCTGCTTTTTGCCCCAAAATAAGGAAAATTTCTGCCTTTTTTCCCTGAAATAAGTGAAATTTCTGCCATTTTGCCCCAAAATAAGTTAAATTTCTGCAATTTTGCCCCAAATAAAAGAAATTTTTGGAATTTTGCTTCAAAATAAGTGGAATTTCTGAGTTTTGCCCTAAAATAAGGAGAATATCTGTCTTTTTGCCCCAACATATAGAGAATTTCTGCCTTTTTGCCCCACAATTAGGGGAATTTCTGCAATTTTGCTCCAAAATACGGGGAATTTCGGCTTTTTTGTCCGAAAATCAAAAGAATGCATACCTTTTTGCTATAAAAAAGAGAAATTTCTTAATTTTTGCTCCAAAATAAGGGGAATTTCTGCTTATTTTGCCTCTAAATAAGTGGAATTTCTGTCTTTTTCCCCCAAAACAAAGAGAATTCCTGTATTTTTGCCGCAAAATAATAAAAATTTCTGACTTATTACCTTGAAATAAGTGAAATTTCTGCAATTTTGCCCCAAAATAAGGGTAATTTTTGCCTTTTTTCCCCCAAATAAGGAGAATTTCAGCCTTTTTACCTCAAAATAAGGAGAATTTCTTCATTTTTGCCACAAAATATTAGGAATTTCTGCCTTTTTGCACCAAAATAAAAAGATTTCTGCTTTTTTTCTTGAAATAGGTGATATTTCTGCAATTTTGCCCCAAAATAAGAGAAATTTCTGCCTTTTTGCCCCCAAATAAGGAGAATTTCAGCCTTTTTTATCTCAAAATGAGGGGATTTTCTGCATTTTTGCCCATAATAAGAAAATTTCTGAGTTTTGCCACAAAATAAGGAGAATTTCTGTCTTATTGCCCCAACATATAGGGAATTTCTGCCTTTTTGCCCCACAATTAGGGGAATTTCTGCAATTTTGCTCCAAAATACGGGGAATTTCTGCCTTTTTGCCCAAAAATAAAAAGAATGCATAACTTTTTGCCATAAAAAAGGGAAATTTCTTCATTTTTGCTCCAAAATAAGGGGAATTTCTGCTTTTTTGCCTCTAAATAAGTGGAATTTCTGTATTTTTCCCCCAAAACAAAGGGAATTCCTGGTTTGTTTGCCCCAAAATAAGGAAAATTTCTGACTTATTACCCTGAAATAAGTGAAATTTCTGCAATTTTGCCCCAAAATAAGGGAAATTTCTGCCTTTTTGCCCCCAAATAAGAAGAATTTCAGCCTTTTTACCTCAAAATAAGAAGAATTTTTGAATTTTTGCCACAAAATATTAGGAATTTCTGCCTTTTGCCCCAAAATAAGACAATTTCTGCTTTTTTCACTGAAATAAGTGAAATTTCTGCTATTTTGCCCCAAAATATGTGAAATTTCTGCAGTTTTGCCCCAAAATAAGAGAAATTTCCGGAATTTTGAACCAAAATAAGTGGAATTTCTGAGTTTTGCCCCAAAATAAGGAGAATATCTGTCTTTTTGTCCCAACATATAGGGAATTTCTGCCTATTTGCCCCACAATTAGGGGAATTTCTGCAATTTTGCTCCAAAATACGGGGAATTTCTGTTTTTTAGCCCGAAAATCAGAAAAATGCATAACTTTTTTCCATAAAACAAAAGAAATTTCTTCATTTTTGCTCCAAAATAAAGGGAATTTTTGCTTTTTTGCCTCTAAATAAGTGGAATTTCTGTCTTTTTCCTTTGAAACAAAGGGAATATCTGACTTTTTTTGCCCAAAATAAGGAAAATTTCTGACTTATTATTCTGACGAAAGTGAAATTTCTGCAATTTTGCACCAAAATAAGGGAAATTTCTGCCTTTTTGCCCCCAAATAAGGGGAATTTCAGCCTTTTTACTTCAAAATAAAGGGAATTTCTGCATTTTTGCCCCAAAATATGGGAAATTTCTGCCTTTTGCCTTAAAATAAGAAAAATTTCCGCAATTTTGTACCAAAATAAAAGAAATTTCTGCCTTTTTGTCCAAAAATAAAAAAATTTCTGCTTTTTTTCTGAAATAAGTGAAATTTCTGCATTTTTGCCCAAAAATAAGTCAAATTCCTGCAAATTTGCCCCAAAATAAAGGAAATTTCTGAAATTTTGCCTCAAAATAAGTTTTATTTCTGAGTTTTTCCCCAAAATAAGGAGAATTTCTGATTTGCCCCAACATATAGGGAATTTCTGCCTTTTTGCCCCACAATTAAAGAAATTTCTGCAATTTTCCTCCAAAATACAGGGAATTTCTGCCTTTTTGCCCGAAAATAAGAAGAATGCATACCTTATTGCCATAAAAAAGGGAAATTTCTTCATTTTTGCTCCAAAATAAGGGGAATTTCTGCTTTTTTTTCCTCTAAATAAGTGGAATTTCTGTCTTTTTCTCCCAAAACAAATGGAATTCTTGTCTTTTTTGGCCCAAAATAAGAAAAATTTCTGACTTATTACCCTGAAATAAGTGAAATTTCTGCAATTTTGCCCCAAAATAAGGGAAATTTCTGCATTTTTTCCCCCAAATATAGAGAATTTCAGCTTTTTTACCTCAAAATAAGGTGAATTTCTACATTTTTGCCACAAAATATTAAGAATTTCTGCCTTTTTGCCCCAAAATAAGGAAAATTTCTGCCTTTTTTCCCTTAAATAAGTGATATTTCTGCAATTTTGCCGCAACATAAGTGAAAATTCTGCAATTTTGCCCCGAAATAAGTTTAATTTTTGCAATATTGCCCCAAAATAAGTGAAATTTCTGGAATTTTGCCCCAAAATAAGTGGAATTTCCTAGTTTTGCCCCAAAATAAAAAGAATTTCTGTCCTTTTGCCCCAACATATACAAAATTTCTGCCTTTTTGCCCCACAATTAGGGTAATTTCTTCAATATTGCTACAAAATAAGGGGAGTTTCTGCTTTTTTGCCTCTAAATAAGTGGAATTTCTGTCTTTTTCCCCCAAAACAAAGGGAATTTCTGTCTTTTTTGCCCCAAAATAAGGAAAATTTCTGACTTAATACTCTGAAATAAGTGAAATTTCTGCAATTTTGCCCCAAAATAAGGAAAATTTCTGCCTTTTTGCCCCAAAATAGAAAAAATTTCTGCAATTTTGTACCAAAATAAAACAAATTTCTGCCTTTTTGCTCCAAAATAAGAAAATTTCTGCTTTTTTTCTGAAATAAGTGAAATTTCTGCAATTTTGCCCCAAAATAAGTGAAAATTCTGCAATTTTGCCCCAAAATAAAGGAAATTTCCGTAATTTTGCTCCAAAATAAGTGGAATATCTCAGTTTTGCCCCAAAATAAGAAGAATTTCTGCAATTTTGCTCCAAAATACGGGGAATTTCTGCCTTTTTGCTCGAAAATCAGAAGAAAGCATATCTTTTTGCCATAAAAAAAAGAAATTTCTTCATTTTTGCTCCAAAATAAGAAGAATTTTTGCATTTTTGCCTCTATGTAAGTGGAATTTCTGTATTTTTCCCCGAAAACAAAGAACATTTCTCTCTTTTTTGCACCAAAATAAGGAAAATTTCTGAATTATTACCCTGAGATAAATGAAATTTCTGCAATTTTGCCCCAAAATAAGAAAAATTTCTGTCTTTTTGATCCAAATATTGGGAATTTCAGCCTTTTTACCTCAAAATAAGGGGAGTTTCTGCATTTTTGCCACAAAATTTTAAAAATTTCTGATTTTGCCTCAAAATAATGAAAAATTTCTGCCTTTTTTCCCTGAAATAAGTGTAATTTCTCAAATTTTTCCCGAAAATAAGTGAAATTTCTGCAATTTTGCCCCAAAATAAGGGAAATTTTTTGAATTTTGCTTCAAAATAAGTGGAATTTCTGAGTTTTGCCCCAAATTATAGAGAATTTCTGTTTTTTTGCCCTAACATATATGGAATTTCTGCCTTTTTGCCGACAATTAGGGGAATTTCTGCAATTTTGCTCCAAAATACGGGGAATTTCTGCCTTTTTGCCCGAAAATCAGAAGAATGCATACGTTTTTACCATAAAAAACAGAAACTTCTTTATTTTTGTTCCAAAATAAGGGGAATTTCTGCTTTTTTGCCTCTAAATAAGTGGAATTTCTGTCTTTTTCCCCCAAAGCAAAGGGAATTTCTGTCTTTTTTGCCCCAAAATAAGGAAAAATTCTGACTTATTACCGTGAAGTAAGTGAAATTTCTGCAATTTTGCCCCAAAATAAAAGAAATTTCTGCCTTTTTGCCCTCAAATAAGGGGAATTTCAGCATTTTTACCTCAAAATAAGGGGAATTTTTGCATTTTTTCCACAAAATATTAGGAATTTCTGCCTTTTTGCCCCAAAATAAAGAAAATTTCTGCCTTTTTTCCCCAAAATAAGTGAAATTTCTGCAATTTTGCCCCAAAATAAGTGAAATTTCTGCAATTTTGCCTCAAGATAAGGGAAATTTCTTGAATTTTGCCCCAAAATGAGTGGAATTTCTGAGTTTTTCCCCAATATAAATAGAATTTCTGTCTTTTTGCCCCACCATATAGGGAATTTCTAACTTTTTGCCCCACAATTAGGGGAATTTCTGCAATTTTGCTCCAAAATACAGGGAATTTCTGCCTTTTTGCCCGAAAATCAGAAGAATGCATAACTTTTTTCATAAAAAAGTGAAATTTCTTCATTTTTCTTCCAAAATAAAGGGAATTTCTCCTTTTTTGCCTCTAAATAAGTGGAATTTCTGTCTTTTTCCCCCAAAACAAAGGGAATTTCTGTCTTTTTTGCCCCAAAATAAAAAATTTCTGACGTAATACCCTGAAATAAGTGAAATATCTGCAATTTTGCCCCAAAACAAGAAATATTTCTGCCTTTTTGCCCCCAAATAAGAAAAATTTCTGCAATTTTGTACCTAAATAAAAGAAATTTCTGCCTTTTAGCTCCAAAATAAGAAAATTTCTGCTTTTTTCTGAAATAAGTGAAATTTCTGCAATTTTGCCCCAAAATAAGTGAAAATTCTGCAATTTTGCCCCAAAATAAAGGAAATTTCTGGAATTTAGCTCCAAAATAAGTGGAATTTCTCAGTTTTGCCCCAACATAAAAAGAATTTCTGCATTTTTCTCCAAAATACGGGGAATTTCTGCCTTTTTGCTCGAAAATCAGAAGAATGCATAACTTTTTGCCATAAAAAAAATTTCTTCCTTTTTTCTCCAAAATCAGAAGAATTTCTGCATTTTTGCCTCTAAATAAGTGGAATTTCTGTCTTTTTCTCCGAAAACAAAGGGAATTTCTCTCTTTTTTTGCACCAAAATAAAGAAAATTTCTGACTTATTACCCTGAAATAAGTGAAATTTCTGCAATTTTGCCCCAAAATAAGAAAAATTTCTCCCTTTTTGCCCCCAAATAAGGGGAATTTCAGCATTTTACCTCAAAATAAGGGGAATTTCTGCATTTTTGCCACAAAATATTAGGAATTTCTGTTTTTTTTCCTCAAAAGAATGAAAAATTTCTGCCTTTTTTCCCTGAAATAAGTGAAATTTCTGCAATTTTGCCCCAAAATAAGTGAAATTTCTGCAATTTTGCCCCAAAATAAGGGAAATTTCTTGAATTTTGCCCCAAAAAGAGTGGAATTTCTGAATTTTGCCCCAAAATAAAAAGAATTTCTGTCTTTTTGCCCTAACATATATGGAATTTCTGCCTTTAGGCCGACAATTAGGGGAATTTCTGCAATTTTGCTCCAAAATACGAGGAATTTCTGCCTTTTTGCCTGAAAATCAGAAGAATGCATACCATTTTACCATAAAAAAAAAAAAATTTCTTCATTTTTGCTCAGAAATAAGGGGAATTTCTTCTATTTTGCCTCTAAATAAGTGGAATTTCTGTCTTTTTCCCCCAAAGCAAAGGGAATTTCTGTCTTTTTTGCCCCAAAATAAGGAAAAATTCTGACGTATTACAATGAAGTAAGTGAAATTTCTGCAACTTTGCCCAAAAATAAAAGAAATTTCTGCCTTTTTGCCCTCAAATAAGGGGAATTTCAGCATTTTTACCTCAAAATAAGGGGAATTTCTGCATTTTTGCCACAAAATATTAGGAATTTCTGCCTTTTTGCACGAAAATAAGAGAATTTCTGTTTTTTTCACTGAAATAAGTGAAATTTCTGAAATTTTGCCCCAAAATAAGTGAAATTTCTGCAATTTTGCCCCAAAATAAGGGAAATTTCTGGAATTTTGCCCCAAAATAAGTGGAATTTCTGAGTTTTGCCCCAATATAAAGAGAATTTCTGTATTTATGCCCCACCATATAGGGAATTTCTGCCTTTTTGCCCCACAATTAGGGGAATTTCTGCAATTTTGCTCCAAAATACGGGGAATTTCTGCCTTTTTGCCCGAAAATAAGAAAAATGCATACTTTTTTCTATATTTTTTATGGCAAAATTTCTTTATTTTTCCTCCAAAATAAAGGGAATTTCTGCTTTTTTGCTTCTAAATAAGTGGAATTTCTGTCTTTTTCCCCCAAAACAAAGGGAATTTCTGTCATTTTTGCCCCAAAATAAGGAAAATTTCTGACTTATTACCCTGAAGTAAGTGAAATTTCTGCAATTTTGCCCCAAAATGAAGGAAATTTCTGCCTTTTTGTCCCCAAATAAAGGGAATTTCAGTATTTTTACCTCAAAATAGGGAGAATTTCTGCATTTTTGCCACAAAATATAAGGAATTTCTGCCTTTTTGCCCCAAAATAAGGAAAATTTCTGCCTTTTTTCCCTGAAATAAGTGATATTTCTGCAATTTTGCCGCAAAATAAGTGAAATTTCTGCAATTTTGCCCCGAAATAAGTTTAATTTTTGCAATATTGCCCCAAAATAAGTGAAATTTCTGGAATTTTGCCCCAAAATAAGTGGAATTTCCTAGTTTTGCCCCAAAATAAGGAGAATTTCTGTCCTTTTGCCCCAACATATACAAAATTTCTGCCTTTTTCTCCACAATTAGGGTAATTTCTGCAATATTGCTCCAAAATAAGGGGAATTTCTGCTTTTTTGCCTCTAAATAAGTGGAATTTCTGTCTTTTTCCCCCAAAACAAAGGGAATTTCTGTCTTTTTTGCCCCAAAATAAGGAAAATTTCTGAATTAATACCCTGAAATAAGTGAAATTTCTGCAATTTTGCCCCAAAATAAGGGAAATTTCTGCCTTTTTGCCCCAAAATAGAAAAAAATTCTGCAATTTTGTACAAAAATAAAAGAAATTTCTGCCTTTTTGCTCCAAAATAAGAAAATTTCTGCTTTTTTTCTGAAATAAGTGAAATTTCTGCAATTTTGCCCCAAAATAAGTGAAAATTCTGCAATTTTGCCCCAAAATAAAGGAAATTTCTGGAATTTTGCTCCAAAATAAGTGGAATTTCTCAGTTTTGCCCCAACATAAGAAGAATTTCTGAAAATTTGCTCCAAAATACGGGGAATTTCTGCCTTTTTGGTCGAAAATCAGAAGAATGCATACCTTTTTGCCATAAAAAAGAGAAATTTCTTCATTTTTGCTCCGAAATAAGAAGAATTTCTGCATTTTTACCTCTATGTAAGTGGAATTTCTGTATTTTCCCCCGAAAACAAAGAATATTTCTCTCTTTTTTGCACCAAAATAAGGAAAATTTCTGAATTATAACCCTGAAATAAATGAAATTTCTGCAATTTTGCCCCAAAATAAGGGAAATTTCTGGAATTTTGCCCCAAAATAAGTGGAATTTCTGAGTTTTGCCCCAAAATATAGAGAATTTCTTTTTTTTTGCCCTAACATATATGGAATTTCTGCCTTTTTGCCGACAATTAGGGGAATTTCTGCAATTTTGCTCCAAAATAATGGGAATTTCTGCTTTTTTGCCTCTAAATAAGTGGAATTTCTGTCTTTTACCGCAAAGAAAAGGGAATTTCTGTCTTTTTTGCCCCAAAATAAGAAAAAATTCTGACTTATTACTGTGAAGTAAGTGAAATTTCTGCAATTTTGCCCCAAAATAAAAGAAATTTCTGCCTTTTTGCACTCAAATAAGGGGAATTTCATCATTTTTACCTCAAAATAAAGGGAATTTCTGCATTTTTGCCACAAAATATTAGGAATTTCTGCCTTTTTTTCCCAAAATAAGGAAAATTTCTGCCTTTTTTCCCTGAAATAAGTGAAATTTCTGCAATTTTGCCCTAAAATAAGTGAAATTTCTGCAATTTTGCCCTAAAATAAGTGAAATTTCTGCAATTTTGCCCTAAAATAAGGGAAATTTCTGGAATTTTGCCCCAAAATAAGTGGAATTTCTGAGTTTTGCCCCAAAATAAGGAGAATTTCTTTCTTTTTGCCCCAACATATAAGGAATTTCTGACTTTTTGCCCCACAATTAGGGGAATTTCTGCAATTTTGCTTCAAAATACGGGGAATTTCTGCCTTTTTGCATGAAAATAAGAAGAATGCATACCTTTTTGCCATTTAAAAAGTAAATTTCTTCATTTTTGCTCCAAAATAATTGGAATTTCTGCTTTTTTTGCCTCTAAATAGGTGGAATTTCTGTTTTTTTCCCACAAAACAAAGAGAATTCCTGTCTTTTTTGCCCGAAAATAAGGAAAATTTCTGACTTATTACCTTGAAATAAGTGAAATTTCTGCAATTTTGCCCCAAAATAAGGGAAATTTCTGCCTTTTAGCCCCCAAATAAGGAGAATTTCAGCCTTTTTACTTAAAAATTAGGGGAATTTCTGCATTTTTGCCACAAAATATTAGGAATTTCTGGCTTTTTGCACCCAAATAAGAAAATTTCTGCTTTTTTTCTCTGAAATAAGTGAATTTTCTGAAATTTTGCCCCAAAATAAGTGAAATTTCTGCAATTTTGCCCCAAAATAAGGGAAATTTCGGGAATTTTGCCCCAAAATAAGTGGAATTTCTGAGTTTTGACCCAAAATAAGGAGAATTTTTGTCTATTTGCCCTAACATATATGGAATTTCTTCCTTTTTGCCCCACAATTAGGGGAATTTCTGCAATTTTGCTCCAAAATACGGGGAATTTCTGCCTTTTTGCCCGAAAATCAGAATAATGCATACGTTTTTGTCATAAAACAGGGAAATTTCTTAATTTTTGCTCAAAAATAAAACGAATTTCTGCTTTTTTGCCTCTAAATAAGTGGAATTTCTGTCTTTTTCCTCTAAAACAAAGGTAATTTCTGTCTTTTTTGCCCCAAAATAAGGAAAATTTCTGACTTATTACCCTGAAAGCAGAGAAATTTCTGCAATTTTGCCCCAAAATAAGGGAAATTTCTGCCTTCTTTACCCCAAATAAGGGGAATTTCAGCCTTTTTACCTCAAAATAAGGGGAATTTCTGCATTTTTGCCACAAAATATTAGGAATTTCTGCCTTTTTGCCCCAAAATAAAGAAAATTTCTGCCTTTTTTTCTTGAAATAAGTGAAATTTCTGCAATTTTGCTCCAAAATAAATGAAATTTCTGCAATTTTGCCCCAAAATAAAGGAACTTTCTGGAATTTTGCCCCAAAATAAGGGGAATTTCTGAGTTTTGCCCCAAAATAAGGAGAATTTCTGTCTTTTTGCCCTAACATATAGGGAATTTCTGCCTTTTTCCCCACAATTAGGGGAATTTCTGCAATTTTGCTCTAAAATACGGGGAATTTCTGCCTTTAGGCTCGAAAATCAGAAGAATGCATACCCTTTTGCCATAAAAAAAAGGAAATTTCTTCATTTTTGCACCAAAATAAAGGGAATTTCTGCTTTTTTGCCACTAAATAAGTGGAATTTCTGTCTTTTTCCCCCAAAACAAAGGGAATTTCTGTCATTTTTGCCCCAAAATAAGGAAAATTTCTGACTTATTACCCTGAAGTAAGTGAAATTTCTACAATTTTGCCACAAAATAAGGGAAATTTCTGCCTTTTTGCCCCCAAATAATGGGAATTTCAGCCTTTTTACCACAAAATGAGGGGAATTTCTGCATTTTTGCCACAAAATATTAGGAATTTCTGAATTTTTTCCACAAAATAAGAAAAATTTCTGCCTTTTTTTTCTGAAATAAGTGAAATTTCTGCAATTTTGCCCCAACATATGTGAAATTTCTGGGATTGTGCCCCAAAATAAGTGGAATTTCTGAGTTTTGCCCCAAAATAAGGAGAATTTCTGTCTTTTTGCCCCAACATATAGGGAATTTTTGCCTTTTTGCCCCACAATTAGGGGAATTTCTTAAATTTTGCTCCAAAATACGGGGAATTTCTTCCTTTTTGCCCGAAAATAAGAAGAATGCATACCTTTTTGCCATAAAAAAGGGAAATTTCTTCATTTTTGCTCCAAAATAAGGGGAATTTCTGCTTTTTTGCCTCTAAATAAGTGAAATTTCTGTCTTTTTCCCTCAAACAAAGGGAATTCCTTTATTTTTTGCCCCAAAATAAAGAAAATTTCTGACATATTACCCTGAAATAAGTGAAATTTCTGCAATTTTGCCCCAAAATAAGGGAAATTTCTGCCTTTTTGCCCCCAAATAAGGGGAATTTCAGGGTTTTTACCTCAAAATAACGGGAATTTCTGCATTTTTGCTCCAAATATGGGAAATTTCTACCTTTTTGCCCCAAAATAAGAAAAATTTCTGCAAATTTGTACCAAAATAAAAGAAATTTCTGCCTTTTTGCCCCAAAATAAGAAAATTTCTTCTTTTTTCTGAAATAAGTGAAATTTCTGCAATTTTGCCCCAAAATAAGTCAAATTTCTGCAATTTTGCCCGAACATAAGGGAAATTTCTGGAATTTTGCCCCAAAATATGTGGAATTTCTGAGTTTTGCCCCAAAATAAAAAGAATTTCGGACTTTTTGCCCTAACATATAGGGAATTTCTGCCTTTTTGCCTCACAATTAGGGGCATTATTGCAATTTTGCTCCAAAATACGGGGAATTTCTGCCTTTTTGCCCAAAAATAAGAAGAATCATAACTTTTTGCCATAAAAAAGGGAAATTTCTTCATTTTTGCTCCAAAATAAAGGGAATTTCTGCTTTTTGCCTCTAAATAAGTGGAATTTCTGTACTTTTCCCCTAAAACAAAGGGAATTCCTGTCTTTTTTGCCCCAAAATATGGAAAATTTCTAACTTATTACTCTGAAATAAGTGAAATTTCTGCAATTTTGCCCCAAAATAAAGGAAATTTCTGACTTTTTGCCCCCAAATAAGGAAAATTTCAGCCTTTTTACCTCGGAATAAGGAGAATTTCTGCATTTTTGCAACAAAATATTATAAATTTCTGCCTTTTTGCACCAAAATAAGAAAATTTCTGCTTTTTTTCTGGAATAAGTGAAATTTCTGCAATTTTGCCCCAAAATAAGTGAAATTTCTGCAATTTTGCCCCAAAATAAAGAAAATTTCTGCAATTTTGCCCCAAAATAAGTGGAATTTCTGAGTTTTGCCCCAAAATAAGGAGAATATCTGCAGTTTTGCTCCAAAATACGGGGAATTTCTGCCTTTTTGCCCGAAAATAAGAAGAATGCATACCTTTTTGCCAGAAAAAAAGGTAAATTTCTTCATTTTTGCTTCAAAATAAGGGGAATATCTGGTTTTTAGCCTATAAATAAGTGGAATTTCTGTCTTTTTCCCCCAAAACAAAGGAAATTTCTGTCTTTTTTGCCCCAAAATAAGGAAGATTTCTGACTTATTACCCTGAAATAAGTTAAATATCTGCAATTTTGCCCTGAAATAAGGAAAATTTCTGCCTTTTTGCCCCAAAATAAGGGGAATTTCAGGCTTTTTACCTCAAATTAAGGGGAATTTCTGCATTTTTGCTCCAAAATATGGGAAATTTCTGCCTTTTTGCCCCAAAATAAGAAAAATTTCTGCAATTTTGTACCAAAATAAAAAAAATTTCTGCCTTTTTGCCCCAAAATAAGAAAATTTCTGCTTTTTTCTGAAATAAGTGAAATTTTGGAATTTTGCATCAAAATAAGTCAAATTTCTGCAATTTTGCCCTAAAATAAGGGAAATTTCTGGAATTTTGCCCCAAAATAAGTGGAATTTCTGAGTTTTGCCCCAAAATAAGAAGAATTTTTCTTTTTGCCCTAACATATAGGGAATTTCTGCCTTTTTGCCCCACAATTACCGGAATTTCTGCAATTTTGCTCCAAAATACGGGGAATTTCTGCCTTTTTCTCCGAAAATAAGAAGAATGCATAACTTTTTGCCATAAAAAAGGGAAATTTCTTCATTTTTGCTCCAAAATAAGGGGAATTTCTGCTTTTTGCCTCAAAATAAGTGGAATTTCTGTCTTTTCCCCCAAAACAAAGGGAATTCCTGTTTTTTTGCCCCAAAATAAGGAAAATTTCTAACTTATTACCCTGAAATAAGTGAAATTTCTGCAATTTTGACCCAAAATAAGGGAAATTTCTGACTTTTTGCCCCCAAATAAGGAAAATTTCAGGCTTTTTACCTCAAAATAAGGGAAATTTCTGCATTTTTGCAACAAAATTAGAAATTTCTGCTATTTTGCCTCAAAATAATGAAAAATTTCTGCCTTTTTTTTCTGAAATAAGTGAAATTTCTGCAATTTTGCCCCAAAATAAAAATATTTTTGCCTTTTTGCTTCAAATAAGGGGAATTTCAGCCTTTTTACCTCAAAATAAGGGGAATTTCTGCATTTTTGCCACAAAATATTAGAAATTTCTGCTTTTTGCCTGAAAATAATGAAAAATTTCTGCCTTTTTTCCCTGAAATAAGTGAAATTTCTGCAATTTTGCCCCAAAATAAGTGAAATTTCTGCAATTTTGCCCCAAAATAAGGGAAATTTTGGAATTTTGCCCCAAAATAAGTGGAATTTCTGAGTTTTGCCCTAAAATAAAAAGAATTTCTGTCTTTTTGCCCTAACATATTTGGAATTTCTGCCTTTTTGCCGACAGTTAGGAGAATTTTTGCAATTTTGCTCCACAATACGGGGAATTACTGTCTTTTTGCCCGAAAATCAGAAGAATGCATACCTTTTTACCATGAAAAAAAAGAAATTTCTTCATTTTTCTTCAAAATAAGGAAAAATTCTGACTTATTACCGTGAAGTAAGTGAAATTTCTGCAATTTTGCCCCAAAATAAAAGAAATTTCTGTTTTTTTGCCCTCAAATAAGGGGAATTTCAGCATTTTTACCTCAAAATAATGGGAATTTCTGCATTTTTGCCACAAAATATTAGGAATTTCTGCCTTTTTGCCCCAAAATAAGGAAAATTTCTGCCTTTTTTCCCTGAAATAAAGGAAATTACTGCAATTTTGCCCCAAAATAAGTGAAATTTCTGCAATTTTGCCCCAAAATAAGTGACATTTCTGCAATTTTGCCCCAAAATAAGGGAAATTTCTGGAATTTTGCCCCAAAATAAGTGGAATTTCTGAGTTTTGCCCCAAAATAAGGAGAATTTCTGTCTTTTTGCCCCAACATATAGATAATTTCTGCCTTTTTGCCCCACACTTAAGGGAATTTCTGCAATTTTGCTTCAAAATACGGGGAATTTCTGCCTTTTTGCATGAAAATAAGAAGAATGCATACTTTTTGCCATTTAAAAAGGAAATTTCTTCATTTTTGCTCCAAAATAAGGGGAATTTCTGCATTTTTGCCTCTAAATAGGTGGAATTTCTGTCTTTTTCCCACAAAACAATAAGAATTCCTGTCTTTTTTGCCCGAAAATTTCTGACTTATTACCCTTAAATAAGTGAAATTTCTGCAAATTTGCCCCAAAATAAGGGAAATTTCTGCCTTTTGGCCCCCAAATAAGGGGAATTTCAGCCTTTTTACCTAAAAATAAGGGGAATTTCTGCATTTTTGCCACAAAATATTAGGAATTTCTGGCTTTTTGCACCCAAATAAGAAAATTTCTGCTTTTTTTCCCTGAAATAAGTGAATTTTCTGAAATTTTGCCCCAAAATAAGTGAAATTTCTGCAATTTTGCCCCAAAATAAGGGAAATTTCGGGAATTTTGCCCCAAAATAAGTGGAATTTCTGAGTTTTGCCCCAAAATAAGGAGAATTTTTGTCTTTTTGCCCCAACATATATGGAATTTCTGCCTTTTTGCCCCACAATTAGGGGAATTTCTGCAATTTTGCTCCAAAATACGGGGAATTTCTGCCTTTTTGCCCGAAAATCAGAATAATGCATACGTTTTTGTCATAAAACAGGGAAATTTCTTCATATTTGCTCAAAAATAAAACGAATTTCTGCTTTTTTGCCTCTAAATAAGTGGAATTTCTGTCTTTTTCCCGCAAAACAAAGGTAATTTCTGTCTTTTTTGCCCCAAAATAAGGAAAATTTCTGACTTATTACCCTGAAATATGAAAAATTTCTGCAATTTTGCCCCAAAATAAGGAAAATTTCTGCAATTTTGCCCCAAAATATGTGGAATTTCTGAGTTTTGCCCCAAAATAAGGAGAATTTCTGCAGTTTTGCTCCAAAATACGGGGAATTTCTGCCTTTTTGCCCGAAAATAAGAAGAATGCATACCTTTTTGCCAGAAAAAAGGTAAATTTCTTCATTTTTGCTTCAAAATAAGGGGAATATCTGGTTTTTAGCCTATAAATAAGTGGAATTTCTGTCTTTTTCCCCCAAAACAAAGGAAATTTCTGTCTTTTTTGCCCCAAAATAAGGAAGATTTCTGACTTATTACCCTGAAATAAGTTAAATATCTGCAATTTTGCCCTGAAATAAGGGAAATTTCTGCCTTTTTGCCCCAAAATAAGGGGAATTTCAGGCTTTTTACCTCAAATTAAGGGGAATTTCTGCATTTTTGCTCCAAAATATGGGAAATTTCTGCCTTTTTGCCCCAAAATAAGAAAAATTTCTGCAATTTTGTACCAAAATAAAAAAAATTTCTGCCTTTTTGCCCCAAAATAAGAAAATTTCTGCTTTTTTCTGAAATAAGTGAAATTTTGGAATTTTCCATCAAAATAAGTCAAATTTCTGCAATTTTGCCCCAAAATAAGGGAAATTTCTGGAATTTTGCCCCAAAATATGTGGAATTTCTGAGTTTTGCCCCAAAATAAGAAGAATTTGTCTTTTTGCCCTAACATATAGGGAATTTCTGCCTTTTTGCCCCACAATTACGGGAATTTCTGCAATTTTGCTCCAAAATACGGGGAATTTCTGCCTTTTTCTCCGAAAATAAGAAGAATGCATAACTTTTTGCCATAAAAAAGGGAAATTTCTTCATTTTTGCTCCAAAATAAGGGGAATTTCTGCTTTTTGCCTCAAAATAAGTGGAATTTCTGTCTTTTCCCCCAAAACAAAGGGAATTCCTGTTTTTTTGCCCCAAAATAAGGAAAATTTCTAACTTATTACCCTGAAATAAGTGAAATTTCTGCAATTTTGACCCAAAATAAGGGAAATTTCTGACTTTTTGCCCCCAAATAAGGAAAATTTCAGCCTTTTTACCTCAAAATAAGGGAAATTTCTGCATTTTTGCAACAAAATTAGAAATTTCTGCTATTTTGCCTCAAAATAATGAAAAATTTCTGCCTTTTTTTTCTGAAATAAGTAAAATTTCTGCAATTTTGCCCCAAAATAAAAAAAATTCTGCCTTTTTGCTTCAAATAAGGGGAATTTCAGCCTTTTTACCTCAAAATAAGGGGAATTTCTGCATTTTTGCCACAAAATATTAGAAATTTCTGCTTTTTGCCTGAAAATAATGAAAAATTTCTGCCTTTTTTCCCTGAAATAAGTGAAATTTCTGCAATTTTGCCCCAAAATAGTGAAATTTCTGCAATTTTGCCCCAAAATAAGGGAAATTTTTGGAATTTTGCCCCAAAATAAGTGGAATTTCTGAGTTTTGCCCTAAAATAAAAAGAATTTCTGTCTTTTTGCCCTAACATATTTGGAATTTCTGCCTTTTTGCCGACAATTAGGAGAATTTTTGCAATTTTGCTCCAAAATACGGGGAATTACTGCCTTTTTGCCCGAAAATCAGAAGAATGCATACCTTTTTACCATGAAAAAAAAAAGAAATTTCTTCATTTTTGCTCCAAAATAAGGGGAATTTCTGCTTTTTTGCCTCTAAATAAGTGGAATTTCTGTCTTTTTCCCCCAAAGCAAAGGGAATTTCTGTCTTTTTTGCCCCAAAATAAGGAAAAATTCTGACTTATTACCGTGAAGTAAGTGAAATTTCTGCAATTTTGCCCCAAAATAAAAGAAATTTCTGTTTTTTTGCCCTCAAATAAGGGGAATTTCAGCATTTTTACCTCAAAATAATGGGAATTTCTGCATTTTTGCCACAAAATATTAGGAATTTCTGCCTTTTTGCCCCAAAATAAGGAAAATTTCTGCCTTTTTTCCCTGAAATAAATGAAATTACTGCAATTTTGCCCCAAAATAAGTGAAATTTCTGCAATTTTGCCCCAAAATAAGTGAAATTTCTGCAGTTTTGCCCCAAAATAAAGGAAATTTCTGGAATTTTGCCCCAAAATAAGTGGAATTTCTGAGTTTTGCCCCAAAATAAGGAGAATTTCTGTCTTTTTGCCCCAACAAATAGATAATTTCTGCCTTTTTGCCCCACAATTAAGGGAATTTCTGCAATTTTGCTTCAAAATACGGGGAATTTCTGCCTTTTTGCCCGAAAATAAGAAGAATGCATACTTTTTGCCATTTAAAAAGGAAATTTCTTCATTTTTGCTCCAAAATAAGGGGAATTTCTACTTTTTTGCCTCTAAATAGGTGGAATTTCTGTCTTTTTCCCACAAAACAATAAGAATTCCTGTCTTTTTTGCCCGAAAATAAGAAAAATTTCTGACTTATTATCCTTAAATAAGTGAAATTTCTGCAAATTTGCCCCAAAATAAGGGAAATTTCTGCCTTTTGGCCCCCAAATAAGGGGAATTTCAGCCTTTTTACCTAAAAATAAGGGGAATTTCTGCATTTTTGCCACAAAATATTAGGAATTTCTGGCTTTTTGCACCCAAATAAGAAAATTTCTGCTTTTTTTCCCTGAAATAAGTGAATTTTCTGAAATTTTGCCCCAAAATAAGTGAAATTTCTGCAATTTTGCCCCAAAATAAGGGAAATTTCGGGAATTTTGCCCCAAAATAAGTGGAATTTCTGAGTTTTGCCCCAAAATAAGGAGAATTTTTGTCTTTTTTCCCAACATATATGGAATTTCTGCCTTTTTGCCCCACAATTAGGGGAATTTCTGCAATTTTGCTCCAAAATACGGGGAATTTCTGCCTTTTTGCCCGAAAATCAGAATAATGCATACGTTTTTGTCATAAAACAGGGAAATTTCTTCATATTTGCTCAAAAATAAAACGAATTTCTGCTTTTTTGCCTCTAAATAAGTGGAATTTCTGTCTTTTTCCCGCAAAACAAAGGTAATTTCTGTCTTTTTTGCCCCAAAATAAGGAAAATTTCTGACTTATTACCCTGAAATATGAAAAATTTCTGCAATTTTGCCCCAAAATAAGGAAAATTTCTGCCTTTTTGACCCCGAATAAGGGGAATTTCAGCCTTTTTACCTCAAAATAAGGTGAATTTCTGCATTTTTGCCACAAAATATTAGGAATTTCTGCTTTTTTTTCCCAAAATAAAAAAAATTTCTGCCTTTTTTCCTTGAAATAAGTGAAATTTCTGCAATTTTGCCCCAAAATAAGTGAAATTTCTGCAATTTTGCCCCAAAATAAGGGAACTTTCTGGAATTTTGCCCCAAAATAAGTGTAATTTCTGAGTTTTGCCCCAAAATAAGGAGAATTTCTGTCTTTTTGCCCTAACATATAGGGAATTTCTGCCTTTTTGCCCCACAATTAGGGGAATTTCTGCAATTTTGCTCCAAAATACGGGGAATTTCTGCCTTTTTGCCCGAAAATCAAAAGAATGCATACCTTTTTGCCATAAAAAAAGGAAATTTCTTCATTTTTGCTCCAAAATAAAGGGAATTTCTGCATTTTTGCCACTAAATAAGTGGAATTTCAGTTTTTTCCCCCAAAACAAAGGGATTTTTCGTCTAATTTGCCCCAAAATAAGGAAAATTTCTGACTTTTTACCCTGAAGTAAGTGAAATTTCTGCAATTTTGCCACAAAATCAGGGAAATATCTGCCTTTTTGCCCCCAAATAAAGGGAATTTCAGCCTTTTTACCACAAAATATGAAAAATTTCTGCATTTTTGCCACAAAATATTAGGAATTTCTGAATTTTTGCTTCAAAATAAGGAAAATTTCTGCCTTTTTTCCCTGAAATAAGTGAAATTTCTGCAATTGTGCCCCAACATATGTGAAATTTCTGGAATTGTGCCCCAAAATAAGTGGAATTTCTGAGTATTGCCCCAAAATAAGGAGAATTTCTGTCTTTTTGCCCCAACATATAGGGAATTTCTGCCTTTTTGCCCCACAATTAGGGGAATTTCTGAAATTTTGCTCCAAAATACGGGGAATTTCTGTTTTTTTTGCCCGAAAATAAGAAGAATGCATACCTTTTTGCCATAAAAAAGGGAAATTTCTTCATTTTTGCTCCAAAATAAGGGGAATTTCTGCTTTTTTTACCTCTAAATAAGTGAAATTTCTGTCTTTTACCCTCAAAACAAAGGGAATTCCTTTATTATTTGCCCCAAAATAAGGAAAATTTCTAACTTATTACCCTGAAATAAGTGAAATTTCTGCAATTTTGCCCCAAAATAAAGGAAATTTCTGACTTTTTGCCCCCAAAAAAGGAGAATTTCAGCCTTTTTACCTCAAAATAAGGGAAATTTCTTCATTTATGCAACAAAATATTAGAAATTTTAGCCTTTTTGCCCCAAAATAAGAAAATTTCTGCTTTTTTTCTGGAATAAGTGAAATTTCTGCAATTTTGCCCCAAAATAAGTGAAATTTCTGCAATTTTGCCCCAAAATAAGGGAAATTTCTGCCTTTTGGCCCCCAAATAATGGGAATTTCAGCCTTTTTACCTAAAAATAAGTGGAATTTCTGCATTTTTGCCACAAAATATTAGGAATTTCTTGCTTTTTGCACCCAAATAAGAAAATTTCTGCTTTTTTTCCCTGAAATAATTAATTTTCTGAAATTTTGCCCCAAAATAAGTGAAATTTCTGCAATTTTGTCCCAAAATAAAAGAAATTTCGGGAATTTTGCCCCAAAATAAGTGGAATTTCTGAGTTTTGCCCCAAAATAAGGAGAATTTTTGTCTTTTTGCCCCAACATATATGGAATTTCTGCCTTTTTGCCCCACAATTAGGGGAATTTCTGCAATTTTGCTCCAAAATACGGGGAATTTCTGCCTTTTAGCCCGAAAATCAGAATAATGCATACGTTTTTGTCATAAAACAGGGAAATTTCTTCATTTTTGCTCAAAAATAAAATGAATTTCTGCTTTTTTGCCTCTAAATAAGTGGAATTTCTGTCTTTTTCTTGCAAAACAAAGGTAATTTCTGTTTTTTTTGCCCCAAAATAAGGAAAATTTCTGAATTATTACCGTGAAATTAGAAAAATTTCTACAATTTTGCCCCAAAATAAGGGAAATTTCTGCCTTTTTGACCCCAAATAAGGGGAATTTCAGCCTTTTTACCTCAAAATAAGGGGAATTTCTGCATTTTTGCCACAAAATATTAGGAATTTCTTCTTTTTTGCCCCAAAATAAAGAAAATTTCTGCCTTTTTTCCTTGAAATAAGTGAAATTTCTGCAATTTTGCCCCAAAATAAGGAAACTTTCTCGAATTTTGCCCCAAAATAAGTGGAATTTCTGAGTTTTGCCCCAAAATAAGGAGAATTTCTGTCTTTTTGCCCTAACATACAGGGAATTTCTGCAATTTTGCCACACAATTAGGGGAATTTCTGCAATTTTGCTCCAAAATACGGGGAATTTCTGCCTTTTTGCCCGAAAATGAGAAGGATGCATAACTTTTTGCCATAAAAAAGGGAAATTTCTTCATTTTTGCTCCAAAATAAGGGGAATTTCTGCTTTTTGCTTCAAAATAAGTGGAATTTCTGTCTTTTTCCCCCAAAACAAAGGGAATTCCTGTTTTTTTGCCCCAAAATAAGGAAAATTTCTAACTTATTACCCTGAAATAAGTGAAATTTCTGCAATTTTGCCCCAAAATAAGTGAAATTTCTGCAATTTTGTCCCAAAATAAGGGAACTTTCTCGAATTTTGCCCCAAAATAAATAGAATTTCTGAGTTTTGCCCCAAAATAAGGAGAATTTCTGTCTTTTTGCCCTAACATATAGGGAATTTCTGCCTTTTTGCCACACAATTAGGGGAATTTCTGCAATTTTGCTCCAAAATACGGGGAATTTCTGCCTTTTTGCCCGAAAATGAGAAGGATGCAAAACTTTTTGCCATAAAAAAGGGAAATTTCTTCATTTTTGCTCCAAAATAAGGGGAATTTCTGCTTTTTGCCTCAAAATAAGTGGAATTTCTTTTTCCCCCAAAACAAAGGGAATTCCAGTTTTTTTGCCCCAAAATAAGGAAAATTTCTAACTTATTACCCTGAAATAAGTGAAATTTCTGCAATTTTGACCCAAAATAAAGGAAATTTCTGAATTTTTGCACCCAAATAAGGAAAATTTCAGCCTTTTTACCTCAAAATAAGGGAAATTTCTGCATTTTTGCAACAAAATTAGAAATTTCTGCTTTTTTGCCTCAAAATAATGAAAAATTTCTGCCTTTTTTTTGAAATAAGTGAAATTTCTGCAATTTTGCCCCAAAATAAAAAAATTTCTGCCTTTTTGCTCCAAATAAGGGGAATTTCAGCCTTTTTACCTCAAAATAAGGGGAATTTCTGCATTTTTGCCACAAAATATTAGAAATTTCTGCTTTTTTGCCTGAAAATAATGAAAAATTTCTGCCTTTTTTCCATGAAATAAGTGAAATTTCTGCAATTTTGCCCCAAAATAAGTGAAATTTCTGCAATTTTGCCCCAAAATAAGGGAAATTTTTGGAATTTTGCCCCAAAATAAGTGGAATTTCTGAGTTTTGCCCTAAAATAAAAAGAATTTCTGTCTTTTTGCCCTAACATATATGGAATTTCTGCCATTTTGCCGACAATTAGGAGAATTTCTGCAATTTTGCTCCAAAATACGGGGAATTACTGCCTTTTTGCCCGAAAATCAGAAGAATGCATACCTTTTTACCATGAAAAAAAAAGAAATTTCTTCATTTTTGCTCCAAAATAAGGGGAATTTCTGCTTTTTTGCCTCTAAATAACTGGAATTTCTGTCTTTTTCCCCCAAAGCAAAGGTAATTTCTGTCTTTTTTGCCCCAAAATAAGGAAAAATTCTGACTTATTACTGTGAAGTAAGTGAAATTTCTGCAATTTTGCCCCAAAATAAAAGAAATTTCTGTATTTTTGCCCTCAAATAAGGGCAATTTCAGCATTTTTACCTCAAAATAAGGGGAATTTCTGCATTTTTGCCACAAAATATTAGGAATTTCTGCCTTTTTGCCCCAAAATAAGAAAAATTTCTGCCTTTTTTCTCTGAAATAAGTTAAATTACTGCAATTTTGCCCCAAATATGTGAAATTTCTGCAATTTTTTCCCAAAATAAGTGAAATTTCTGCAATTTTGCCCCAAAATAAGGGAAATTTCTGGAATTTTGCCCCAAAATAAGTGGAATTTCTGAGTTTTGCCCCAAAATAAGGAGAATTTCTGTCTTTTTGCCCCAACATATAGATAATTTCTGCCTTTTTGCCCCACAATTAGGGGAATATCTGCAATTTTGCTTCAAAATACGGGGAATTTCTGCCTTTTTGCCCGAAAATAAAAAGAATGCATACTTTTTGCCATTTAAAAAGGAAATTTCTTCATTTTTGCTCTAAAATAAGGGGAATTTCTGCTTTTTGGCCAATAAATAGGTGGAATTTCTGTTTTTTTTCCACAAAACAATAAGAATTCCTGTCTTTTTTGCCCGAAAATAAGGAAAATTTCTGACTTATTAACCTTAAATAAGTGAAATTTCTGCAAATTTGCCCCAAAATAAGGGAAATTTCTGCCTTTTGGCCCCCAAATAAATGGAATTTCAGCCTTTTTACCTAAAAATTAGGGGAATTTCTGCATTTTTGTCACAAAATATTAGGAATTTCTTGCTTTTTCCACCCAAATAAGAAAATTTCTGCTTTTTTTCCCTGAAACAAGTGAATTTTCTGAAATATTGCCCCAAAATAAGTGAAATTTCTGCAATTTTTCCCCAAAATAAAGGAAATTTCGGGAATTTTGCCCCAAAATAAGTAGAATTTCTGAGTTTTGCCCCAAAATAAGGAGAATTTTTGTCTTTTTGCCCCAACATATATGGAATTTCTGCCTCTTTGCCCTACAATTAGGGGAATTTCTGCAATTTTGCTCCAAAATAAGAAAAATTTCTGCAATTTTGCCCCAAAATAAGGGAAATTTCTGCCTTTTTGACCCCAAATAATGGGAATTTCGTTTTTTTAACCTCAAAATAGGGGAAATTTCTGCATGTTTGCCACAAAATATTATGAATTTCTGCCTTTTTGTCCCAAAATAAAAAAAATTTCTGCCTTTTTTTCCTTGAAATAAGTGAAATTTCTGCAATTTTGCCCCAAAATAAGTGAAATTTCTGCAATTTTGCCCCAAAATAAGGGAAATTTCTGCCTTTTGGCTCCCAAATAAGGGGAATTTCAGTCTTTTTACCTAAAAATAAGGGGAATTTCTGCAATTTTGCTCCAAAATAAGGGAACTTTCTGGAATTTTTCCCCAAATAAGTGTAATTTCTGAGTTTTGCCCCAAAATAAGGAGAATTTCTGTCTTTTTGCCCTAACATATAGGGAATTTCTGCCTTTTTGCCCCACAATTAGGGGAATTTCCGCAATTTTGCTCCAAAATACGGGGAATTTCTGCCTTTTTGCCCGAACATAAGAAGAATGCATAACTTTTTGCCATAAAAAAGGGAAATTTCTTCATTTTTGCTCCAAAATAAGGGGAATTTCTGCTTTTTGCCTCAAAATAAGTGGAATTTCTGTCTTTTCCCCCAAAACAAAGGGAATTCCTGTTTTTTTGCCCCAAAATAAGGAAAATTTCTAACTTATTACCCTGAAATAAGTGAAATTTTTGCAATTTTTTACCCAAAATAAGGGAAATTTCTGACTTTTTGCCCCCAAATAAGGAAAATTTCAGCCTTTTTACCTCAAAATAAGGGAAATTTCTGCATTTTTGCAACAAAATTAGAAATTTCTGCTATTTTGCCTCAAAATAATGAAAAATTTCTGCCTTTTTTTCTGAAATAAGTGAAATTTCTGCAATTTTGCCCCAAAATTAAAAAATTTCTGCCTTTTTGCTTCAAATAAGGGGAATTTCAGCATTTTTACCTCAAAATAAGGGGAATTTCTGCATTTTTGCCACAAAATATTAGAAATTTCTGCTTTTTGCCTGAAAATAATGAAAAATTTCTGCCTTTTTTCCCTGAAATAAGTGAAATTTCTGCAATTTTGCCCCAAAATAAGTGAAATTTCTGCAATTTTGCCCCAAAATAAGGGAAATTTTTGGAATTTTGCCCCAAAATAAGTGTAATTTCTGAGTTTTGCCCTAAAATAAAAAGAATTTCTGTCTTTTTGCCCTAACATATATGGAATTTCTGCCTTTTTGCCAACAATTAGGAGAATTTTTGCAATTTTGCTCCAAAATACGGGGAATTACTGCCTTTTTGCCCGAAAATCAGAAGAATGCATACCTTTTTACCATGAAAAAAAAAGAAATTTCTTCATTTTTGCTCCAAAATAAGGGGAATTTCTGCTTTTTTGCCTCTAAATAACTGGAATTTCTGTCTTTTTCCCCCAAAGCAAAGGTAATTTCTGTCTTTTTTGCCCCAAAATAAGGAAAAATTCTGACTTATTACTGTGAAGTAAGTGAAATTTCTGCAATTTTGCCCCAAAATAAAAGAAATTTCTGTATTTTTGCCCTCAAATAAGGGCAATTTCAGCATTTTTACCTCAAAATAAGGGGAATTTCTGCATTTTTGCCACAAAATATTATTAATTTCTTCCTTTTTGCCCCAAAATAAGAAAATTTCTGCTTTTTTTCTGGAATAAGTGAAATTTCTGCAATTTTGCCCCAAAATAAGTGAAATTTCTGCAATTTTGCCCCAAAATAAGGGAAATTTCTGGAATTTTGCCCCAAAATAAGTAGAATTTCTGAGTTTTGCCCCAAAATAAGGAAAATTTCTAGAATTTTGCTCCAAAATACGGGCAATTTCTGCCTTTTTGCCCGAAAATAAGAAGAATGCACACCTTTTTGCTATAAAAAAGAGAAATTTCTTCCTTTTTCCTTCAAAATAAGGGGAATTTCTGCTTTTTTGCTTCTAAATAAGTGGAATTTCTGTCTTTTTCCCCAAAACAAAGGGAATTTCTGTTTTTTTGCCCCAAATTAAGGGAAATTTCTGCCTTTTTTTTCTGAAATAAGTGAAATTTCTGCAATTTTGCCCCAAAATATGTGAAATTTCTTGAATTGTGCCCCAAAATAAGGGGAATTTCTGCTTTTATTGCCTCTAAATAAGTGAAATTTCTGTCTTTTTCCCTCAAAACAAAGGGAATTCCTTTATTTTTTGCCTTAAAATAGGAAAATTTCTAACTTATTACCCTGAAATAAGTGAAATTTCTGCAATTTTGCCCCAAAATAAAGGAAATTTCTGACTTTTTGCCCTCAAATAAGGGAAATTTAGGCCTTTTTACCTCAAAATAAGGGAAATTTCTTCATTTATGCAACAAAATATTAGAAATTTTAGCCTTTTTGCCCCAAAATAAGAAAATTTCTGCTTTTTTTCTGGAATAAGTGAAATTTCTGCAATTTTGCCCAAAAATAAGTGAAATTTCTGCAATTTTGTCCCAAAATAAGGGAAATTTCTCGAATTTTGTCCCAAAATAATTGGAATTTCTGAGTTTTGCCCCAAAATAAAAAGAATTTCTGCAATTTTGCTCCAAAATATGGGCAATTTCTGCCTTTTTGCCCGAAAATAAGAAGAATGCATACCTTTTTGCCATAAAAAAGGGAAATTTCTTCCTTTTTCCTCCAAAATAAAAGGAATTTCTGCTTTTTTGCTTCTAAATAAGTGAAATTTCTGTCTTTTTCCCGCAAAACAAAGGGAATTTCTGTCTTTTTTGCCCCAAAATAAGGAAAATTTCTGACTTATTACCCTGAAATAAGTGAAATTTCTGCAATTTTGCCCCAAAATAAGGGAAATTTCTGACTTTTTGCCCCCAAATAAGGGGAATTTCAGGGTTTTTACCTCAAAATAACGGGAATTTCTTACTTTTTGCCCCAAAATAAAAAAAATTTCTGCAATTTTGTACCAAAATAAAAGAAATTTCTGCCTTTTTGCCCCAAAATAAGATAATTTCTTCTTTTTTCTGAAATAAGTGAAATTTCTGCAATTTTGCCCCAATATAAGTCAAATTTCTGCAATTTTGCCCCAACATAAGGGAAATTTCTATAATTTTGCCCCAAAATATGTGGAATTTCTGAATTTTGCCCCAAAATAAGGAGAATTTCTGACTTTTTGCCATAACATATAGGGAATTTCTGCCTTTTTGCCCCACAATTAGGGGAATTTCTGCAATTTTACTCCAAAATACGGGGAATTTCTGACTTTTTCCCGAAAATAAGAAAAATGCATACCTTTTTGCCATAAAAAAGGGAAATTTCTTCATTTTTGCTCCAAAATAAAAGGAATTTCTGCATTTTTTCCTCTAAATAAGTGGAATTTCTGTCTTTTTCCCCCAAAACAAAGGGAATTTCTGTCTTTTTTGCCCCAAAATAAGGAAAATTTCTGACTTAATACCCTGAAATAAGAGAAATTTCTGCAATTTTGCCCCAAAATAAGGGAAATTTCTGCCTTTTTGACCCCAAATAAGTGGAATTTAAGCCTTTTTACCTCAAAATAAGGGAAATTTCTGCATTTTTGCCACAAAATATTTTGAATTTCTGACTTTTTGCCCCAAAATAAGGACAATTTCTGCATTTTCTCTCTGAAATATGTGAAATTTCTGCAATTTTGCCCCAAAATAAGTGAAATTTCTGCAATTTTGCCGCAAAATAAGGGAAATTTTTGGAATTTTGCCCCAAAATAAGTGGAATTTCTGAGTTTTGCCCCAAAATAAGGAGAATTTCTGTCTTTTTGCCCTAACATATAGAGAATTTCTGCCTTTTTGCTCCACAATTAGGGGAATTTCTACAATTTTGCTCCAAAATACGGGGAATTTCTGCCTGTTTGCCCGAAAATAAGAAGAATGCATACATTTTTGCCATAAATAAAAAGAAATTTCCTCATTTTTGCTCCAAAATATGGGGAAATTCTGCTTTTTTGCTTCTAAATAAGTGGAATTTCTGTCTTTTTTCCCCAAAGCAAAGGGAATTTCTGTCTTTTTTGCCCCAAAATAAGGAAAATTTCTGACTTATTACCCTGAAATAAGTGAAATTTCTCCAATTTTGCCCCAAAATAAGAAATATTTCTGCCTTTTTGCCCCAAAATTAGAAAATTTCTTCTTTTTTTCTGAAATAAGAGAAATTTCTGCAATTTTGCCCCAAAATAAGGGAAATTTCTGCCTTTTTGACCCCAAATAAGGGGAATTTAAGCCTTTTTACCTCAAAATAAGGGGAATTTCTGCATTTTTGCCACAAAATATTTGGAATTTCTGACTTTTTGCCCCAAAATAAGGACAATTTCTGCCTTTTCTCTACGAAATATGTGAAATTTCTGCAATTTTGCCCCAAAATAAGTGAAATTTCTGCAATTTTGCCGCAAAATAAGGGAAATTTTTGGAATTTTGCCCCAAAATAAGTGGAATTTCTGAGTTTTGCCCCAAAATAAGGAGAATTTCTGTCTTTTTGCCCTAACATATAGGGAATTTCTGCCTTTTTGCTCCACAATTAGGGGAATTTCTACAATTTTGCTCCAAAATACGGGGAATTTCTGCCTGTTTGCCCGAAAATAAGAAGAATGCATACCTTTTTGCCATAAATAAAAAGAAATTTCCTCATTTTTGCTCCAAAATAAGGGGAAATTATGCTTTTTTGCTTCTAAATAAGTGGAATTTCTGTCTTTTTCCCCCAAAACAAAGGGAATTTCTGTCTTTTTTGCCCCAAAATAAGGAAAATTTCTGACTTATTACCCTGAAATAAGTGAAATTTCTCCAATTTTTCCCCAAAATAAGAAAATTTTCTGCCTTTTTGCCCCAAAATAAGAAAATTTATTCTTTTTTCTGAAATAGGTGAAATTTCTGCAATTTTGCCCCAAAATAAGTCAAATTTCTGCAATTTTGCCCTAAAATAAAGGAAATTTCAGGAATTTTGCCCCAAAATAAGTGGAATTTCTGAGTTTTGCCCCAAAATAAAGAGAATTTCTGTCTTTTTGCCCTAACATATAGGGAATTTCTGCTTTTTTGCCCCACAATTAGGGGAATTTCTGCAATTTTGCTCCAAAATACGGGGAATTTCTGCCTTTTTGCCCGATAATAAGAAGAATGCATACCTTTTTGCCATAAAAATGGGAAATTTCTTCATTTTTGCTCCAAAATAAGGGGAATTTCTGCTTTTTGCCTCTAAATAAGTGGAATTTTTGTCATTTTCCCCCAAAACAAAGGGAATTCCTGTCTTTTTTGCCCCAAAATAAGGAAAATTTCTAACTTATTACCCTGAAATAAGTGAAATTTCTGCAATTTTGCCCCAAAATAAAGGAAATTTCTGACTTATTGCCCCCAAATAAGGAAAATTTCAGCCTTTTTACCTCAAAATAAGGGGAATTTCTGCATTTTTGCAACAAAATATTAGAAATTTCTGCTTTTTTGCCTCAAAATAATGAAAAATTTCTGCCTTTTTTCCCTGAAATATGTGAAATTTCTGCAATTTTGCCCCAAAATAAAAAAAATTCTGCCTTTTTGCTCCAAATAATGGGAATTTCAGCCTTTTTACCTCAAAATAAGGGGAATTTCTGCATTTTTGCCACAAAATATTAGAAATTTCTGCTTTTTTGCCTCAAAATAATGAAAAATTTCTGCCTTTTTTCCCTGAAATAAGTGAAATTTCTGCTATTTTGCCCCAAAATAAGTGAAATTTCTGCAATTTTGCCCCAAAATAAGGGAAATTTTTGAAATTTTGCCCCAAAATAAATGGAATTTCAGAGTTTTGCCCCAAAATAAAGAGAATTTTTCTTTTTGCCCTAACATATATGGAATTTCTGCCTATTTGCCGACAATTAGTGGAATTTCTGCAATTTTGATTCAAAATACGGGGAATTACTGCCTTTTTGCCCGAAAATCAGAAGAGTGCATACATTTTACCATGAAAAAAAAGAAATTTCTTCATATTTGCTCAAAAATAAGGGGAATTTCTGCATTTTTGCCTCTAAATAAGTGGAATTTCTGTCTTTTTCCCCCAAAGCAAAGGGAATATCTGTCTTTTTTGCCCCAAAATAAGGAAAAATTCTGACTTATTACCGTGAAGTAAGTGAAATTTCAGCAATTTTGCCCCAAAATAAAAGAAATTTCTGCCTTTTTGCTCTCAAATAAGTTGAATTTCAGCATTTTTTCATCAAAATAACAAGAATTTCTGCATTTTTGCTACAAAATATTAGGAATTTCTGCCTTTTTGCCCCAAAATAAGGAAAATTTCTGCCTTTTTTCCCTGAAATAAGTGAAATTTCTGATATTTTGCCCCAAAATAAGTCAAATTTCTGCAATTTTGCCCCAAAATAAGTTAAATTTCTGCAATTTTGCCCCAAAATAAGGGAAATTTCTGCCATTTGGCCCCAAAATAAGGGGAATTTCAGCCTTTTTACCTAAAAATAAGGGGAATTTCTGCATTTTTGCCACAAAATATTAGGAATTTCTGGCTTTTTGCAGCCAAACAAGAAAATTTCTGCTTTTTTTCTCTGAAATTAGTGAATTTTCTGAAATTTTGCCCCAAAATAATTGAAATTTTTGCAATTTTGCCCCATAATAAAAGAAATTTCGGGAATTTTGCCCCAAAATAAGTGGAATTTCTGAGTTTTGCCCCAAAATAAGGAGAATTTTTGTCTTTTTGCCCCAACATATATGGAATTTCTGACTTTTTGCCCCACAATTAGGGGAATTTCTGCAATTTTGCTCCAAAATACGGGGAATTTCTTACTTTTTGCCCGCTAATCAGAATAATGCATACGTTTTTGTCATAAAACAGGGAAATTTCTTAATTTTTGCTCAAAAATAAAACGAATTTCTGCTTTTATGCCTCTAAATAAGTGGAATTTCTGTCTTTTTCCCCCAATACAAAGGTAATTTCTGTCTTTTTTGCCCCAAAATAAGGAAAATTTCTGACTTATTACCCTGAAATAAGAGAAATTTCTGCAATTTTGCCCCAAAATAAGGGAAATTTCTGCCTTTTTGACCCCAAATAAGGGGAATTTCAGCCTTTTTACCTCAAAATAAGGGGAATTTCTGCATTTTTGCCACAAAATATTAGGAATTTCTGCCTTTTTGCCCCAAAATAAAAAAATTTCTGCCTTTTTTCCTTGAAATAAGTGAAATTTCTGCAATTTTGCCTCAAAAAAAGTGAAATTTCTGCAATTTTGCCCCAAAATAAGGGAACTTTCTAGAATTTTGCCCCAAAATAGTGGAATTTCTGAGTTTTGCCCCAAAATAAGGAGAATTTCTGTCTTTTTGCCCTAACATATAGGGAATTTCTGCCTTTTTGCCCCACAATTAGGGGAATTTCTAGAATTTTGCTCCAAAATACGGGGAATTTCTGCCTTTTTGCCCGAAAATAAGAAGAATGCATACCTTTTTGCCATAAAAAAGGGAAATTTCCTCATTTTTGCTCCAAAATAAGAGGAATTTCTGCTATTTTGCTTCTAAATAAGTGGAATTTCTGTCTTTTTCCCCCAAAACAAAGAGAATTTCTGTATTTTTTGCCACAAAATAAGGAAAATTTCTGACTTATTACCCTGAAATAAGTGAAATTTCTCCAATTTTGCTCCAAAATAAGGGAAATTTCTTCCTTTTTGCCCCCAAATAAGGGGAATTTCAGGCTTTTTACCTCAAAATAACGGGAATTTCTGCATTTTTGCTCCAAAATATAGGAAATTTCTGCCTTTTTGCCCCAAAATAAGAAAAATTTCTGCAATTTTGTACCAAAATAAAAGAAATTTCTGCCTTTTTGCCCCAAAATAAAAAAATTTCTTCTTTTTTTCTGAAATAAGTGAAATTTCTGCAATTTTGCCCCAAAATAAGGGAAATTTTTGGAATTTTGCCCCAAAATAAGTGTAATTTAAGAGTTTTGCCCCAAAATAAAGAAAATTTCTGTCTTTTTGCCCTAACATATATGGATTTTCTGCCTTTTTGCCGACAATTAGGGGAATTTCTGCAATTTTGCTCCAAAATACGGGGAATTACAGCCTTTTTGCCCGAAAATCAGAAGAGTGCATACCTTTTTACCATGAATAAAAAAGAAATTTCTTCATTTTTGCTCCAAAATGAGGGGAATTTCTGCTTTTTTGCCTCTAAATAAGTAGAATTTCTGTCTTTTTCCCCCAAAGCAAAGGGAATTTCTGTCTTTTTTGTCCCAAAATAAGGAAAAATTCTGACTTATTACCGTGAAGTAAGTGAAATTTCTGCAATTTTGCCCCAAAATAAAAGAAATTTCTGCCTTTTTGCCTTCAAATAAGGTGAATATCAGCATTTTTACCTCAAAATAACAAGAATTTCTGCATTTTTGCCACAAAATATTAGGAATTTCTGCCTTTTTGCCCCAAAATAAGGAAAATTTCTGCCTTTTTTCCCTGAAATAAGTGAAATTTCTGCAATTTTGCCCCAAAATAAGTGAAATTTCTGCAATTTTGCCCCAAAATAAGTGAAATTTCTGCAATTTTGCCCCAAAATAAGAGAAATTTCTGGAATTTTGCCCCAAAATAAGTGGAATTTCTGAGTTTTGCCCCAAAATAAAGAGAATTTCTGTCTTTTTGTCCCAACATATAGAGAATTTCTGCCTTTTTGCCCCACAATTAACGGAATTTCTGCAATTTTGCTTCAAAATACGGGGTATTTCTGCCTTTTTGCCCGAAAATAAGAAGAATGCATACCTTTTTGCCATTTAAAAAAGAAATTTCTTCATTTTTGCTCCAAAATAAGGGGAATTTCTGCTTTTTTGCTTCTAAATAGGTGGAATTTCTGTCTTTTTCCCACAAAACAATGAGAATTTTTGTCTTTTTTGCCCGTAAATAAGGAAAATTTCTGACTTATTACCCTGAAATAAGTGAAATTTCTGATATTTTGCCCCAAAATAAGGGAAATTTCTGCCTTTTGGCCCCCAAATAAGGGGAATTTCAGCCTTTTTACCTAAAAATAAGAGGAATTTCTGTATTTTAGCCACAAAATATTAGGAATTTCTGGCTTTTTGCACCCAAATAAGAAAATTTCTGCTCTTTTGCCCTGAAATAAGTGAATTTTATGAAATTTTGCCCCAAAATAAGTGAAATTTCTGCAATTTTGCCCCAAAATAAAGGAAATTTCGGGAATTTTGCCCCAAAATATGTGGAATTTCTGAGTTTTGCCCCAAAATAAGGAGAATTTTTGTTTTTTGCCCCAACATATCTGGAATTTCTGCCTTTTTGCCCCACAATTAGGGGAATTTCTGCAATTTTGCTCTAAAATACAGGGAATTTCTGCCTTTTGCCCGAAAATCAGAATAATGCATACGTTTTTGTCATAAAACAGGAAAATTTCTTAATTTTTGCTCAAAAATAAAACGAATTTCTGCTTTTTTGCCTCTAAATAAGTGGAATTTCTGTCTTTTTCCCCCAAAACAAAGGTAATTTCTGTCTTTTTTGCCCCAAAATAAGGAAAATTTCTGACTTATTACCCTGAAATAAGAGAAATCTCTGTAATTTTTCCCCAAAATAAGGGAAATTTCTGCCTTTTTGACCCCAAATAAGGGGAATTTCAGCCTTTTTACCTCAAAATAAGGGGAATTTCTGCATTTTTGCCACAAAATATTAGGAATTTCTGCCGTTTTGCCCCAAAATAAAGAAAATTTCTGCCTTTTTTCCTTGAAAAAAGTGAAATTTCTGCAATTTTGCCTCAAAAAAAGTAAAATTTCTACAATTTTGCCCCAAAATAAGGGAACTTTCTGGAATTCTGCCCCAAAATAAGTGGAATTTCTGAGTTTTGCCCCAAAATAAGGAGAATTTCTGTCTTTTTGCCCCAACATCTAGGGAATTTCTGCCTTTTTGCCCCACAATTAGGAGAATTTCTGCAATTTTGCTCCAAAATACGGGGAATTTCTTCCTTTTTGCCTGAAATTCAGAAGAATGCATACCTTTTTGCCATAAAAAAAAGGAAATTTCTTCATTTTTGCTCCAAAATAAAGGAAATTTCTGTATTTTGCAACTAAATAAGTGGAATTTCTGTCTTTTTCCCCCAAAACAAAGAAAATTTCTTTCTTTTTTGCCCCAAAATAAGAAAAATTTCTGACTTATTACCCTGAAGTAATTGAAATTTCTGCAATTTTGCCATAAAATAAGGGAAATTTCTGCCTTTTTGCCCCCAAATAATGGGAATTTCAGCCTTTTCACCACAAAATAAGGGGAATTTCTGCATTTTTGCCACAAAATATTAGGAAATTCTGACTTTTTGCCCCAAAATAAGGAAATTTTTTGCCTTTTTTCCCTGAAATAAGTGAAATTTCTGCAATTTTGCCCCAAAATATTTGAAATTTCTGGAATTGTGCCCCAAAATAAGTGGAATTTCTGAGTATTGCCCCAAAATAAGGAGAATTTCTGTCTTTTTGCCCCAACATATACGGAATTTCTGCCTTTTTGACCCACAATTAGTGGAATTTCTGCACTTTTGCTCCAAAATACGGGGAATTTCTGTTTTTTTGCCCGAAAATAAGAAGAATGCATACCTTTTTGCCATAAAAGGGAAATTTGTTCATTTTTGCTCCAAAATAAGGGGAATTTCTGCTTTTTTTGCCTCTAAATAAGTGAAATTTCTGTCTTTTTCCCTCAAATCAAAGGGAATTCCTTTATTATTTGCCCCAAAATAAGGAAAATTTCTAACTTACTTCCTGAAATAAATGAAATTTCTGCAATTGTGCCCCAAAATAAAAAAAATTCCTGACTTTTTGCCCCCAAATAAGGGGAATATCAGCCTCTTTACCTCAAAATAAGGAAAATTTCTTCATTTATGCAACAAAATATTAGAAATTTCTGCCTTTTTGCCCCAAAATAAGAAAATTTCTGCTTTTTTTCTGGAATAAGTGAAATTTCTGCAATTTTGCCCCAATATAAGTGAAATTTCTGCAATTTTGCCTCAAAATAAGGGAAATTTCTGGAATCTTGCCCCAAAATAAGTGGAATTTCTGAGTTTTTCCCCAAAATAAGGAGAATTTCTGCAATTTTGCTCCAAAATACGGGCAATTTCTGCATTTTTGCACGAAAATAATAAGAATGCATACCTTTTTCCCAAAAAAAGGGAAATTTCTTCCTTTTTCCTCCAAAATAAGGGGAATTTCTGCTTTTTTGCTTCTAAATAAGTGGAATTTCTGTCTTTTTCCCCCAAAACAACGGGAATTTCTGTCTTTTTTGCCATAAATAAGGAAAATTTCTGACTTATTACCCTGAAATAAGTGAAATTTTTGCAATTTTGCCCCAAAATAAGGGAAATTTCTGCCTTTTTGCCCCAAAATAAGGGGAATTTCAGGCTTTTTAGCTCAAAATAACAGGAATTTCTGCATTTTTGCTCCAAAATATGGGAAATTTCTTCATTTTTGCCCCAAAATAAGAAAAATTTCTGTAATTTTGTACCAAAATAAAAGAAATTTCTGCCTTTTTGCCCCAAAATAAGAAAATTTCTTCTTTTTTCTGAAATAAGTGAAATTTCTGCAATTTTGCCCTAAATTAAGTCAAATTTCTGCAATTTTGCCCCAACATAAGGGAAATTTCTGGAATTTTGCCCCAAAATATGTGGAATTTCTGAGTTTTGCCCCAAAATAAGGAGAATTTCTGAGTTTTGCCCTAACATATAGGGAATTTCTGCCTTTTTGCCCTACAATTAGGGGAATTTCTGCAATTTTGCTCCAAAATAAGGGGAATTTCTGCTTTTTGCCTCTAAATAAGTGGAATTTCTGTCTTTTTCCCCCAAAACAAAGGGAATTCCTGTCTTTTTTGCCCCAAAATAAGGAAAATTTCTAACTTATTACCCTGAAATAAGTGAAATTTCTGCAATTTTGCCCCAAAATAAAGGAAATTTCTGACTTTTTGCCCCCAAATAAGGAAAATTTTAGCCTTTTTACCTCAAAATAAGGAGAATTTCTGCATTTTTGCAACCAAATATTAGAAATTTCTGCCTTTTTGCACCAAAATAAGAAAATTTCTTCTTTATTTCTGGAATAAGTGAAATATCTGCAATTTTGCCTAAAAATAAGTGAAATTTCTGCAATTTTGCCCCAAAGTAAGGAAAATTTCTGGAATTTTGCACAAAGGAGGTGGAATTTCTGAGTTTTGCCCCAAAATAAGAAGAATTTCTGCAGTTTTGCTCCAAAATACGGGGAATTTCGTCCTTTTTGCCCGAAAATAAGAAGAATGCATACCTTTTTGCCATAAAAAAGGGAAATTTCTTCATTTTTGCTCCAAAATAAGGGGAATTTCTGGTTTTTAGCCTATAAATAATTGGAATTTCTGTCTTTTTCCCCCAAAACAAAGGAAATTTCTGTCTTTTTTGCCCCAAAATAAGGAAGATTTCTGACTTATTACCCTGAAATAAGTTAAATATCTGCAATTTTGCCCCGAAATAAGGGAAATTTCTGCCTTTTTGTCCCAAAATAAGGGGAATTTCAGGCTTTTTACCTCAGACTAAGGGGAATTTCTGCATTTTTGCTCCAAAGCATGGGAAATTTCTGCGTTGTTGCTTCAAAATAAGAAAAATTTCTGCAATTTTGTACCAAAATAAAAGAAATTTCTGCCTTTTTGCCCCAAAATAAGAAAATTTCTGCTTTTTTCTGAAATAAGTGAAATTTCTGCAATTTTGCCCCAAAATAAGTCAAATTTCTGCAATTTTGCCCCAACATAAGGGAAATTTCTGGAATTTTGCCCCAAAATATGTGGAATTTCTGAGTTTTGCCCCAAAATAAGGAGAATTTCTGACTTTTTGCCCTAACATATAGGGAATTTCTGCCTTTTTGCGCCACAATTAGGGGAATTTCTGCAATTTTGCTCCAAAATACTAGGAATTTCTGCCTTTTTGCCCGAAAATAAGAAGAATGCATACCTTTTTGCCATAAAAAAGGGAAATTTCTTCATTTTTGCTCCAAAATGAGGGGAATTTCTGCTTTTTGCCTCTAAATAAGTGGAATTTCTGTCTTTTTCCCCCAAACAAAGGGAATTCCTGTCTTATTTGCCACAAAATAATGAATATTTCTAACTTATTACCCTGAAATAAGTGAAATTTCTGCAATTTTGCCCCAAAATAAAGGAAACTTCTGACATTTTGCCCCCAAATAAGGAAAATTTCAGCCTTTTTACCTCAAAATAAGGAGAATTTCTGCATTTTTGCAACAAAATATTAGAAATTTCTGCCTTTTTGCACTAAAATAAAAAAAATTTCTGCTTTTTTTCTGGAATAAGTGAAATTTCTGCAATTTTGCCCCAAAATAAGTGAAATTTCTGCAATTTTGCCCCAAAATAAGGAAAATTTCTGGAATTTTGCCTCAAAATAAGTGGAATTTCTGCAGTTTTGCTCCAAAATACGGGGAATTTCTGCCTTTTTTGCCTGAAAATAAGAAGAATGCATACCTTTTTGCCATAATAAAGAAAAATTTCTTCATTTTTGCTCCAAAATAAGGGGAATTTCTGGTTTTTAGCCTATAAATAAGTGGAATTTCTGTCTTTTCCCCCCAAAACAAAGGAAATTTCTGTCTTTTTTGCCCCAAAATAAGGAAGATGTCTGACTTATTACCCTGAAATAAGTTAAATATCTGCAATTTTGCCCCGAAATAAGGGAAATTTCTGCCTTTTTGCTTCAAAATAAAGGGATTTTCAGGATTTTTACCTCAAAATAAGGGGAATTTCTGCATTTTTGCTCCAAAATATGGGAAATTTCTGCCTTTTTGCCCCAAAATAAGAAGAATTTCTGCAATTTTCTACCAAAATAAAAGAAATTTCTGCCTTTTTGCCCCAAAATAAGAAAATTTCTCCTTTTTTCTGAAATAAGTGAAATTTTGCAATTTTGCCCCAAAAGAAGTTAAATTTCTGCAATTTTGCCCCAAAATAAGGGAAATTTCTGGAATTTTGCCCCAAAATAAGTGGAATTTCTGAGTTTTGCCCCAAAATAAGGAGAATTTCTGCAATTTTGCTCCAAAATACGGGCAATTTCTGCCTTTTTGCCCGAAAATAATAAGAATGCATACCTTTTTGCCATAAAAAAGGGAAATTTCTTCCTTTTTCCTCCAAAATAAGGGGAATTTCTGCTTTTTTGCTTCTAAATAAGTGGAATTTCTGTGTTATTCCCCCAAAACAAAGGGAATTTCTGTCTTTTTTGCCCCAAAATAAAGAAAATTTCTGACTTATTACCCTGAAATAAGTGAAATTTCTGCAATTTTCCCCCAAAATAAAGGAAATTTCTGCCTTTTTGCCCCCAAATAAGAGGAATTTCATGATTTTTACCTCAAAATAACGGGAATTTCTGCATTTTTGCTCCAAAATATGGGAAATTTCTTCCTTTTTGCCCCAAAATAAGAAAAATTTCTGCAATTTTTTACCAAAATGAAAGAAATTTCTGCCTTTTTGCCCCAAAATAAGAAAATTTCTTCTTTTTTCTGAAATAAGTGAAATTTCTGCAATTTTGCCCCAAAATAAGTCAAATTTCTGCTATTTTGCCCCAAAATAAGTTAAATTTCTGGAATTTTGCTTCAAAATAAGTAGAATTTCTGAGTTTTGCCCCAAAATAAAGAGAATTTCTGAGTTTTGCCCTAACATATAGGGAATTTCTGCCTTTTTGCCCCACAACTAAGAGAATTTCTGCAATTTTGCTCCAAAATACGGGTAATTTCTGCCTTTTTGCCCGAAAATGAGAAGAAGGCATACCTTTTTGCCATAAAAAAAAAGAAATTTCTTCCTTTTTGCTCCAAAAAAAGGGGAATTTCTGCTTTTTCCTCTAAATAATTGGAATTTCTGTCTTTTTCCCCCAATACAAAGGGAATTCCTGTCTTTTTTGCCCCAAAATAAGGAAAATTTCTAACTTATTACCCTGAAATAAGTGAAATTTCTGCAATTTTGCCACAAAATAAAGGAAATTTCTGACTTTTTGCCCCCAAATAAGGAAAATTTTAGCCTTTTTACCTCAAAATAAGGAGAATTTCTGCATTTTTGCAACAAAATATTAGAAATTTCTGCCTTTTTGCACCAAAATAAGAAAATTTCTTCTTTATTTCTGGAATAAGTGAAATTTCTGCAATTTTGCCTAAAAATAAGTGAAATTTCTGCAATTTCTCCCAAAATAAGGAAAATTTCTGGAATTTTGCCCCGAAATAAGTGGAATTTCTGAGTTTTGCCCCAAAATAAGGAGAATTTCTGCAGTTTTGCTCCAAAATACGGGGAATTTCTGCCTTTTTGCCCAAAAATCAGAAGAATGCATACCTTTTTGCCATAAAAAAAGAAATTTCTTCATTTTTGCTCCAAAATAAAGGGAATTTCTGCTTTTTTACCACTAAATAAGTGGAATTTCTGTCTTTTTCCTTCAAAACAAAGAAAATTTCTGTATTTTTTGCCCCAAAATAAGGAAGATTTCTGACTTATTACCCTGAAATAAGTGAAATATCTTCAATTTTGCCCCAAAATAAGGGAAATTTCTGCCTTTTTGCCCCCAAATAAAGGGAATGTCAGGCTTTTTACCTCAAAATAAGTGAAATTTCTGCAATTTTGCCCCAAAATAAGGGAACTTTCTGGAATTTTGCCCCAAAATAAGTGGAATTTCTGAGTTTTGCCCCAAAATAAGAAGAATTTCTGCAATTTTGCGCCAAAATACGGGCAATTTCTGCCTTTTTGCCCGAAAATAATAAGAATGCATACCTTTTTGCGAAAAAAGGGAAATTTCTTCCTTTTTCCTCCAAAATAAGGGGAATTTCTGCTTTTTTGCTTCTAAATAAGTGGAATTTCTGTCTCTTTACCCCAAAACAAAGGGAATTTCTGTCTTTTTTGCCCCAAAATAAGGAAAATTTCTGACTTATTACCCTGAAATAGTGAAATTTCTGCAATTTTGCCCCAAAATAAGGGAAATTTCTGCCTTTTTGCCCCCAAATAAGGGGAATTTCAGGCTTTTTACCTCAAAATAAGGGGAATTTCTGCATTTTTGCTCCAAAATATGGGAAATTTCTTCCTTTTTGCCCCAAAATAAGAAAAATTTCTGCAATTTTGTACCAAACTAAAAGAAATTTCTGCCTTTTTGCCCCAAAATAAGAAAATTTCTTCTTTTTTCTGAAATAAGTGAAATTTCTGCAATTTTGTCCCAAAATAAGTCAAATTTCTGCAATTTTGCCCCAAAATAAGTAAAATTTCTGGAATTTTGCCCCAAAATAAGTGGAATTTCTGAGTTTTGCCCCAAAATAAGGAGAATTTCTGAGTTTTGCCCTAACATATAGGGAATTTCTGCCTTTTTGCCCTACAATTAGGGGAATTTCTGCAATTTTGCTCCAAAATACAGGGAATTTCTGCCTTTTGCCCGAAAATAAGAAGAATGCATACCTTTTTGCCATAAAAAAGGGAAATTTCTTCCTTTTTGCTCCAAAATAAGGGGAATTTCTGCTTTTTGCCTCTAAATAATTGGAATTTCTGTCTCTTTCCCCCAAAACAAAGGGAATTCCTGTCTTTTTTGCCCCAAAATAAGGAAAATTTCTAACTTATTACCCTGAAATAAGTGAAATTTCTGCAATTGTGCCCCAAAATAAAGGAAATTTCTGACTTTTTGCCCCCAAATAAAGAAAATTTTAGCCTTTTTACCTCAAAATAAGGAGAATTTCTGCATTTTTGCAACAAAATATTAGAAATTTCTGCCTTTTTGCACCAAAATAAGAAAATTTCTTTTTTATTTCTGGAATAAGTGAAATTTCTGCAATTTTGCCTACAAATAAGTGAAATTTCTGCATTTTTGCCCCAAAATAAGGAAAATTTCTGGAATTTTGCCCCAAAATAAGTGGAATTTCTTAGTTTTGCCCTAAAATAAGGAGAATTTCTGCAGTTTTGCTCCAAAATACGGGGAATTTCTGCCTTTTTGCCTGAAAATAAGAAGAATGCATACTTTTTTGCCATAAAAAAAGGAAATTTCTTCATTTTTGCTCCAAAATAAGGGGAATTTCTGGTTTTTAGCCTCTAAATAAGTGGAATTTCTGTCTTTTTCCCCCAAAACAAAGGAAATTTCTGTCTTTTTTAACCAAAATAAGGAAGATTTCTGACTTATTACCCTGAAATAAGTTAAATATCTGCAATTTTGTCCCGAAATAAGGGAAATTTCTGCCTTTTTGCCCCAAAATAAGGAAAATTTCAGGCTTTTTACCTCAGAATAAGGGGAATTTCTGAATTTTTGCTCCAAAGTATGGGAAATTTCTGCGTTTTTGCCCCAAAATAAGAAAAATTTCTGCAATTTTGTACCAAAATAAAAGAAATTTCTGCCTTTTTGCCCCAAAATAAGAAAATTTCTGCTTTTTTCTGAAATAAGTGAAATTTCTGCAATTTTGCCCCAAAATAAGTCAAATTTCTGCAATTTTGCCTCAACATAAGGTAAATTTCTGGGATTTTGCCACAAAATATGTGGAATTTCTGAGTTTTGCCCCAAAATAAGGAGAATTTCTGACTTTTTGCCCTAACATATAGGGAATTTCTGCCTTTTTGCGCCACAATTAGGGGAATTTCTGCAATTTTGCTCCAAAATACTAGGAATTTCTGCCTTTTTGCCCGAAAATAAGAAGAATGCATACCTTTTTGCCATAAAAAAAGGAAATTTCTTCATTTTTGTTTTAAAATAAGGGGAATTTCTGCTTTTTGCCTCTAAATAAGTGGAATTTCTGTCTTTTTCCCCCACAACAAAGGGAATTCCTGTCTTTTTTGCCCCAAAATAATGAAAATTTCTAACTTATTACTCTGAAATAAGTGAAATTTCTGCAATTTTGCCCCAAAATAAAGGAAATTTCTGACTTTTTGTCCCCAAATAAGAAAATTTCAGCCTTTTTACCTCAAAATAAGGAGAATTTCTGCATTTTTCCAACAAAATATTAGAAATTTCTGCCTTTTTGCACCAAAATAAAAAAATTTCTGCTTTTTCTCTGGAATAAGTGAAATTTCTGCAATTTTGCCCCAAAATAAGTGAAATTTCTGCAATTTTGCCCCAAAATAAGGAAAATTTCTGGAATTTTGCCCCAAAATAAGTGGAATTTCTGAATTTTGCCCCAAAATAAGGAGAATTTCTGCAGTTTTGCTCCAAAATACGGGGAATTTCTGCCTTTTTGCCCAAAAATAAGAAGAATGCATACCTTTTTGCCATAGAAAAAGGGAAATTTCTTCATTTTTGCTCCAAAATAAGGGGAATTTCTGATTTTTAACCTCTAAATAAGTGGAATTTCTGTCTCTTTCCCCCAAAACAAAGGGAATTTCTGTCTTTTTTGCCCCAAAATAAGGAAAATTTCTGACTTATTACCCTGAAATAGTGAAATTTCTGCAATTTTGCCCCAAAATAAGGGAAATTTCTGCCTTTTTGCCCCCAAATAAGGGGAATTTCAGGCTTTTTACCTCAAAATAACGGGAATTTCTGCCTTTTTGCTTCAAAATAAAGTGAATTTCAGGATTTTTACCTCAAAATAAGGGGAATTTCTGCATTTTTGCTCCAAAATATGGGAAATTTCTTCCTTTTTGCCCCAAAATAAGAAAAATTTCTGCAATTTTGTACCAAAATAAAAGAAATTTCTGCCTTTTTGCCCCAAAATAAGAAAATTTCTTTTTTTTTCTGAAATAAGTGAAATTTTGCAATTTTGCCCCAAAAGAAGTGAAATTTCTGCAATTTTGCCCCAAAATAAGGGAAATTTCTGGAATTTTGCCCCAACATAAGTGGAATTTCTTAGTTTTGCCCCAAAATAATGAGAATTTCTGTCTTATTGCCCTAAGATATAGGGAATTTCTGCCTTTTTGCCCCACAATTAGGGGAATTTCTGCAATTTTGCTCCAAAATACGGGGAATTTCTGACTTTTTGCCCAAAAATCAGAAGAATGCATACCTTTTTGCCATAAAAAAAAGAAATTTCTTCATTTTTGCTCCAAAATAAAGGGAATTTTTGCTTTTTTGCCACTAAATAAGTGGAATTTCTGACTTTTTCCTTCAAAACAAAGAAAATTTCTGTATTTTTTTGCCCCAAAATAAGGAAGATTTCTGACTTATGACCCTGAAATAAGTGAAATATCTGCAATTTTGCCCCAAAATAAGGGAAATTTCTGCGTTTTTGCCCCCAAATAAGAGGAATGTCAGGCTTTTTACCTCAAAATAAGGGGAATTTCTGCATTTTTGCTCCAAAATATGGAAAATTTCTGCCATTTTGCCCCAAAATAAGAAAAATTTCTGCAATTTTGTACCAAAATAAAAGAAATTTCTGCCTTTTGGCCCCAAAATAAAGAAAATTTCTGCCTTTTTTCCTTGAAATGAGTGAAATTTCTGCAATTTTGCCCCAAAATAAGTGAAATTTCTGCAATTTTGCCCCAAAATAAGGGAACTTTCTGGAATTTTGCCCCAAAATAAGTGGAATTTCTGAGTTTTGCCCCAAAATAAGAAGAATTTCTGCAATTTTGCCCCAAAATACGGGCAATTTCTGCCTTTTTGCCCGAAAATAATAAGAATGCATACCTTTTTGCCAAAAAAGGGAAATTTCTTCCTTTTTCCTCCAAAATAAGGGGAATTTCTGCTTTTTTGCTTCTAAATAAGTGGAATTTCTGTCTCTTTCCCCCAAAACAAAGGGAATTTCTGTCTTTTTTGCCCCAAAATAAGGAAAATTTCTGACTTATTACCCTGAAATAGTGAAATTTCTGCAATTTTGCCCCAAAATAAGGGAAATTTCTGCCTTTTTGCCCCCAAATAAGGGGAATTTCAGGCTTTTTACCTCAAAATAACGGGAATTTCTGCATTTTTGCTCCAAAATATGGGAAATTTCTTCCTTTTTGCCCCAAAATAAGAAAAATTTCTGCAATTTTGTACCAAACTAAAAGAAATTTCTGCCTTTTTGCCCCAAAATAAGAAAATTTCTTCTTTTTTCTGAAATAAGTGAAATTTCTGCAATTTTGTCCCAAAATAAGTCAAATTTCTGCAATTTTGCCCCAAAATAAGTAAAATTTCTGGAATATTGCTCCAAAATAAGTGGAATTTCTGAGTTATGCCCCAAAATAAGGAGAATTTCTGAGTTTTGCCCTAACATATAGGGAATTTCTGCCTTTTTGCCCTACAATTAGGGGAATTTCTGCAATTTTGCTCCAAAATACGGGGAATTTCTGCCTTTTTGCCCGAAAATAAGAAGAATGCATACCTTTTTGCCATAAAAAAGGGAAATTTCTTCCTTTTTGCTCCAAAATAAGGGGAATTTCTGCTTTTTGCCTCTAAATAATTGGAATTTCTGTCTCTTTCCCCCAAAACAAAGGGAATTCCTGTCTTTTTTGCCCCAAAATAAGGAAAATTTCTGACTTATTACCCTGAAGTAAGTGAAATTTCTGCAATTTTTCCCCAAAATAAGGGAAATTTCTGCCTTTTTGCCCCCAAATAATGGGAATTTCAGCCTTTTTACCACAAAATAAGGGGAATTTCTGCATTTTTGCCACAAAATATTAGAAAATTCTGATTTTTGCCCCAAAATAAGGAAAATTTCTGACATTTTTCCCAAATTAAGTGAAATTTCTGCAATTTTGCCCCAAAATAAGTGAAATTTCTGCAAATTTGCCCCAAAATAAGGTAACTTTCTGGAATTTTGCCCCAAAATAAGAGGAATTTCTGAGTTTTGCCCCAAAATAAGGTGAATTTCTTTTTTTTTTGCCCCAACATATAGGGAATTTCTGACTTTTTGCCCCACAATTAGGGGAATTTCTGAAATTTTGCTCTAAAATACGGGAAATTTCTGCCTTTTTGCCCGAAAATAAGAAGAATGCATAACTTTTTGCGATAATAAACGGAAATTTCTTCATTTTTGCTCCGAAATAATGGGAATTTCTACTTTTTTGCCTCTAAAAAGTGGAATTTCTGACTTTTTCCCCCAAAACAAAGGGAATTTCTGCCTTTTTTGCTCCCAAATAAGGAAAATTTCTGACTTATTACCCTAAAGTAAGTAAAATTTCTGCAATTTTGCCTTAAAATAAGGGAAATTTCTGCTTTTTGCCCCAAATATTGGGAATTTCAGCCTTTTTACCTCAAAATAAGGGGAATTTCTGAATTTTTGCCACAAAATATTTGGAATTTCTGACTTTTTGCCCCAAAATAAAGAAAATATCTGACTTTTCTCCCTGAAATAAGTGAAATTTCTGCAATTTTGTCCCAAAATAAGTGAAATTACTGCAATTTTGCTGCAAATAAGGGACATTTCTGGAATTTTGCCTCAAAATAAGTGGAATTTCTGAGTTTTGCCCAAAAATAAGGAGAATTTCTGTCTTTTTGCCCTAACATATAGGGAATTTCTGCCTTTTTGCCCCTCAATTACGGGAATTTCCACAATTTTGCTCCAAAATACGGGGAATTTCTGCCTTTTTGCTTGAAAATAAGAAAAATGCATACCTTTTTGCCATAAAAAAGGGAAATTTCCTCATTTTTGTTCCAAAATAAGGGGAATTTCTGCTTTTTTGCTTCTAAATAAGTGGAATTTCTGTCTTTTTCCCCCAAAACAAAGGGAATTTCTGTATTTTTTGCCCCAAAATAAGGAAAATTTCTAACTTATTACCCTTAAATAAGTGAAATTTCTCCAATTTTGACCCAAAATAAGGGAAATTTCTGCCTTTTTGCCCCCAAATAAGGGGAATTTCAGGCTTTTTACCTCAAAATAACGGGAATTTCTGCATTTTTGCTCCAAAATATAGGAAATTTTTTTCTATTTGCCCCAAAATAAGAAAAATTTCTGCAATTTTGTACCAAAATAAAAGAAATTTCTGCCTTTTTGCCCCAAAATAAGAAAATTTCTTCTTTTTTCTGAAATAAGTGAAATTTCTCCAATTTTGCCCCAAAATAAGTCAAATTACTGCAATTTTTCCCCAAAATAAGAGAAATTTGAGGAATTTTGCCCCAAAATAAGTGGAATTTCTGAGTTTTTCCCCAAAATAAGGAGAATTTCTGTCTTTTTGCCTTAACATATAAGGAATTTCTGCCTTATTGCCCCACAATTAGGGGAATTTCTGCAATTTTGCACCAAAAACGAGGAATTTCTGCCTTTTTGCCCGAAAATAAGAAGAATGCATACCTTTTTGCCATAAAAAAGGGAAATTTCTTCATTTTTCCTCCAAAATAGAGGGAATTTCTGTTTTTGCCTCTAAATAAGTGGAATTTCTGTCTTTTTTCCCCAAAACAAAGGGAATTCCTGTCTTTTTTGCCCCAAAATAAGGAAAATTTCTAAATTATTACCCTGAAATAAGTGAAATTTCTGCAATTTTGCCCCAAAATAAGGGAAATTTCTGACTTTTTGCCCCCAAATAAAGAAAATTTCAGTCTTTTTACCTCAAAATAAGGGGAATTTCTGCATTTTTGAAACAAAATATTAGAAATTTCTGCCTTTTTGCTTCGAAATAAGAAAATTTCTGCTTTTTTTTCTGGAATAAGTGAAATTTCTGCAATTTTGTCCCAAAATAAGTGAAATTTCTGCAATTTTGCCCCAAAATAAGGAAAATTTCTGGAATTCTGCCCCAAAATAAGTGGAATTTCTGAGTTTTGCCACAAAATAAAAAGAATTTCGGCAGTTTTGCTCCAAAATACGGGGAATTTCTGCCTTTTTGCCCGAAAATAAAAAGAATGCATACCTTTTTGCCATAAAAAATGGGAATTTCTTCATTTTGGCTCCAAAATAAGGGGAATTTCTGGTTTTTAACCTCTAAATAAGTGGAATTTCTTTCTTTTTCCCCCAAAACAAAGGAAATTTCTGTCTTTTTTGCCCCAAAATAAGGAAGATTTCTGACTTATTACCCTGAAATAAGTGAAATATCTGCAATTTTGCCCCAAAATTAGGGAAATTTCTGCCTTTTTGCCTCCAAATAAGACGATTTTCAGGCTTTTTACCTCAAAATAAGGGGAATTTCTGCATTTTTGCTCCAAAATATGGGAAATTTATGCCTTTTTGTTCCAAAATAAGAAAAATTTCTGCAATTTTGTAACAAAATAAAAGAAATTTCTGCCTTTTTGCCCCAAAATAAGAAAATTTCTGCTTTTTTCTGAAATAAGTGAAATTTTGCAATTTTGCCCCAAAATAAGTCAAATTTCTGCATATTTGCCCCAAAATAAGGGAAATTTCTGGAATTTTGCCCCAATATAAGTGGAATTTCTGAGTTTTGCCCAAAAATAAGGAGAATTTCTGTCTTTTTGCCCTAACATATAGGGAATTTCTGCTTTTTGCCCCACAATTAGGGGAATTTCTGCAATTTTGCTCCAAATACGGGGTATTTCTGCCTTTTTGCCCGAAAATAAGAAGAATGCATAACTTTTTGCCATAAAAATAGGAAATTTCTTCATTTTTGCTCCAAAATAAGGGGAATTTCTGCATTTTTGCCTCTAAATAAGTGGAATTTCTGTCTTTTTCCCCCAAAACAAAGGGAATTTCTGTCTTTTTTGCCCGAAAATAAGGAAAATTTATGTTTTATTACCCTGAAATAAGAGAAATTTCAGGAATTTTGCCCCAAAATAAGAAAAATTTCTGCCTTTTTGACCCCAAATAAGGGGAATTTCAGCCTTTTTACCTCAAAATAGGGAGAATTTCTGCATTTTTGCCACAAAATATTAGGAATTTCTGATTTATGCCCAAAATAAAGAAAATTTCTTCCTTTTTTCCTTGAAATATGTGAAATTTCTGCAATTTTGCCCCAAAATAAGTGAAATTACTGCAATTTTGCCCCAAAATAAAGGACCTTTCTGGAATTTTGCCCCAAAATAAGTGGAATTTCTGAGTTTTGCCCCAAAATAATGAGAATTTCTGTCTTTTTGCCCTAAGATATAGGGAATTTCTGCCTTTTTGCCACACAATTAGGGGAATTTCTGCAAGTTTGGTCCAAAATACGGGGAATTTCTGCCTTTTTGCCCGAAAATAATAAGAATGCATACCTTTTTGCCAAAAAAGGGAAATTTCTTCCTTTTTCCTCCAAAATAAGGGGAATTTCTGCTTTTTTGCTTCTAAATAAGTGGAATTTCTGTCTCTTTCCCCCAAAACAAAGGGAATTTCTGTCTTTTTTGCCCCAAAATAAGGAAAATTTCTGACTTATTACCCTGAAATAGTCAAATTTCTGCAATTTTGCCCCAAAATAAGGGAAATTTCTGCCTTTTTGCCCCCAAATAAGGGGAATTTTAGGGTTTTTACGTCAAAATAACGGGAATTTCTGCATTTTTGCTCCAAAATATGGGAAATTTCTTCCTTTTTGCCCCAAAATAAGAAAAATTTCTGCAATTTTGTACCAAAATAAAAGAAATTTCTGCCTTTTGGCCCCAAAATAAGAAAATTTCTTCTTTTTTCTGAAATAAGTGAAATTTCTGCAATTTTGCCCCAAAATAAGTCAAATTTCTGCAATTTTGCCCCAAATTAAGTAAAATTTCTGGAATTTTGCCCCAAAATAAGTGTAATTTCTGAGTTTTGCCCCAAAATAAGGAGAATTTCTGACTTTTTGCCCTAACAAATAGGGAATTTCTGCCTTTTTGCCTCACAATTAGGGGAATTTCTGCAATTTTGCTCCAAAATACGGGGAATTTCTCCTTTTAGCCTGAAAATAAAAAGAATGCATACCTTTTTGCCATAAAAAAGGGAAATTTCTTCATTTTTGCTCCAAAATAAGGGGAATTTCTGCTTTTTGCCTCTAAATAAGTGGAATTTCTGTCTTTTTCCCCCAAAACAAAGGGAATTCCTGTCATTTTTGCCCCAAAATAAAAAAAATTTCTAACTTATTACCCTGAAATAAGTGAAATTTCTGCAATTTTGCCCCAAAATAAATGAAATTTCTGACTTTTTGCCCCCAAATAAGGAAAATTTCAGCATTTTTACCACAAAATAAGTAGAATTTCTGCATTTTTTGCAACAAAATATTAGAAATTTCTGCCTTTTTGCACCAAAATAAGAAAATTTCTGCTTTTTTTCTGGAAAAGTGAAATTTCTGCAATTTTGCCCCAAAATAAGAGAAATTTCTGCAATTTTGCCCCAAAATAAGGAAAATATCTGGAATTTTGCCCCAAAATAAGTGGAATTTCTGAGTTTTGCCCCGAAATAAGGAGAATTTCTGCAGTTTTGCTCCAAAATACGGGGAATTTCTGCCTTTTTGCCCGAAAATAAGAGGAATGCATACCTTTTTGCCATAATAAAAAGAAATTTCTTCATTTTGGCTCCAAAATAAGGGGAATTTCTGGTTTTTAACCTCTAAATAAGTGGAATATCTGTCTTTTTCCTCCAAAACAAAGGAAATTTCTGTCTTTTTTGCCCCAAAATAAAGAACATTTCTGACTTATTACCCTGAAATAAGTGAAATATCTGCAATTTTGCCCCAAAATAAGGGAAATTTCTGCCTTTTTGCCCACAAATAAGACGATTTTCAGGCTTTTTACCTCAAAATAAGGGGAATTTCTGCATTTTTGCTCCAAAATATGGGAAATTTATGCCTTTTTGCCCCAAAATAAGACAAATTTCTGCAATTTTGTAACAAAATAAAAGAAATTTCTTCCTTTTTGCCCCAAAATAAGAAAATTTCTGCTTTTTTCTGAAATAAGTGAAATTTTGCAATTTTGCCCCAAAATAAGTCAAATTTCTTCAATTTTGCCCCAAAATAAGGGAAATTTCTGGGGTTTTGCCCCAAAATAAGTAGAATTTCTGAGTTTTGCCCCAAAATAAGAACAATTTCTGTCTTTTTGCCCTAACATATAAGGAATTTCTGCATTTTTGTTTCACAATTAGGGGAAATTCTGCAATTTTGCTCCAAAATACGGGGAATTTCTGACTTTTTGCCCGAAAATAAAAAGAATGCATAACTTTTTGCCATAAAAAAAAGAAATTTCTTCATTTTGGCTCCAAAATAAGGGGAATTTCTGGTTTTTAACCTCTAAATATGTGGAATTTCTGTCTTTTTCCCCAAAACAAAGGAAATTTCTGTCTTTTTTGCCCCAAAATAAGGAAGATTTCTGACTTATTACCCTGAAATAAGTGAAATATCTGCAATTTTGACCCAAAATAAGGGAAATTTCTGCCTTTTTGCCCCCAAATAAGACGATTTTCAGGCTTTTTACCTCAAAATAAGGGGAATTTCTGCATTTTTGCTCCTAAATATGGGAAATTTATGCCTTTTTGCTCCAAAATAAGACAAATTTCTGCAATTTTGTAACAAAATAAAAGAAATTTCTTCCTTTTTGCCCCAAAATAAGAAAATTTCTGCTTTTTTCTGAAATAAGTGAAATTTTGCAATTTTGCCCCAAAATAAGTCAAATTTCTGCAATTTTGCCCCAAAATAATGGAAATCTCTGGAATTTTGCCCCCAAAAAAGTGGAATTTCTGAGTTTTGCCCCAAAATAAGGAGAATTTCTGTCTCTTTGCCCTAACATATAGGGAATTTCTGCTTTTTGCCCCACAATTAGGGGAATTTCTGCAATTTTGCTCCAAATACGGGGAATTTCTGCCTTTTTGCACGAAAATAAGAAGAATGCATAACTTTTTGCCATAAAAATAGGAAATTTCTTCATTTTTGCTCCAAAATAAGGGGAATTTCTGCTTTTTTGCCTCTAAATAATTGGAATTTCTGTCTTTTTCCCCCAAAACAAAGGGAATTTCTGTCTTTTTTGCCCCAAAATAAGGAAAATTTATGTCTTATTACCCTGAAATAAGAGAAATTTCTGGAATTTTGCCCCAAAATAAGAAAAATTTCTGCCTTTTTGACCCCAAATAAGGGGAATTTCAGTGTTTTTACATCAAAATAATGGGAATTTCTGCATTTTTGCTCCAAAATATGGGAAATTTCTGCCTTTTTGCCCCAAAATAAGAAAAATATCTGCAATTTTGTACCAAAATAAAAGAAATTTCTGCCTTTTTGCTCCAAAATAAGAAAATTTCTTCTTTTTTCTGAAATAAGTGAAATTTCTGCAATTTTGCCCCAAAATAAAGGAAATTTCTGACTTTTTGCCCCCAAATAAGGAAAATTTCAGACTTTTTACCACAAAATAAGTAGAATTTCTGCATTTTTGCAACAAAATATTAGAAATTTCTGCCTTTTTGCACCAAAATAAGAAAATTTCTGCTTTTTTTCTGGAATAAGTGAAATTTCTGCAATTTTGCCCCAAAATAAGTGAAATTTCTGCAATTTTGCCCCAAAATAAGGAAAATATCTAGAATTTTGCCCCAAAATAAGTGGAATTTCTGAGTTTTGCCCCGAAATAAGGAGAATTTCTGCAGTTTTGCTCCAAAATACGGGGAATTTCTGCCTTTTTGCCCGAAAATAAGAAGAATGCATACCTTTTTGCCATAAAAAAGGGAAATTCTTCATTTTTGCTCCAAAATAGAGGAATTTCTGGTTTTTAGCCTCTAAATAAGTGGAATTTCTGTCTTTTTCCCCCCAAAACAACGGAAATTTCTGTCTTTTTTGCGCTATAATAAGGAAGATTTCTCACTTATTACCCTGAAATAAGTTAAATATCTGCAATTTTGCCCCGAAATAAGGGAAATTTCTGCCTTTTTGCCTCCAAATAAGACGATTTTCAGGCTTTTTACCTCAAAATAAGGGGAATTTCTGCATTTTTGCTCAAAAATATGGAAAATTTCTGCCTTTTTGCCCCAAAATAAGAAAAATTTCTGCAATTTTGAACCAAAATATAAGAAATTTCTGCCTTTTTGCCCCAAAATAAGAAAATTTCTGCTTTTTTTTGAAATAAGTGAAATTTTGCCATTTTGCCCCAAAATAAGTCAAATTTCTGCAATTTTGCCCCAAAATAAGGGAAATTTCTGGAATTTTGCCCCAAAATAAGTGGAATTTCTGAGTTTTGCCCCAAAATAAAAGAATTTCTGTCTTTTTGCCCTAACATATAAGGAATTTCTGCATTTTTGTTTAACAATTAGGGGAAATTCTGCAATTTTGCTCCAAAATACGGGGAATTTCTGCCTTTTTGCCCAAAAATAAAAAGAATGCATAACTTTTTGTCATAAAAAAAGGAAATTTCTTCATTTTTGCTTTAAAATAAGAGGAATTTCTGAATTTTTGCCTCTAAATAAGTGGAATTTCTGTCTTTTTCCCCCAAAACAAAGGGAATTTCTGTCTTTTTTGCCCCAAAATAAGGAAAATTTCTGACTTATTACCCTGAAATAAGAGAAATTTTTGGAATTTTGCCCCAAAATAAGTGAAATTTCTGCCTTTTTGACGCCTAATAAGGGGAATTTCAGCCTTTTTACCTCAAAATAAGGGGAATTTCTTCATTTTTGCCACAAAATATTAAGAATTTCTGCCTTTTTGCCCCAAAATAAAGAAAATTTCTGCGTTTTTTCCTTGAAATAAGTAAAATTTCTGCAATTTTGCCCCAAAATATTTGAAATTTCTGCAATTTTGCCCCAAAATAAGGGAACTTTCTGGAATTTTGCCCCAAAATAAGTGGAATTTCTGAGTTTTGCCCCAAAATAATGAGAATTTCTGTCTTTTTGCCCTAAGATATAGGGAATTTCTGCCTTTTTGCCACACAATTAGGGGAATTTCTGCAATTTTGGTCCAAAATAAGGGGAATTTCTACCTTTTTGCCCGAAAATCAGAAGAATGCATAACTTTTTGCCATAAAAAAGGGAAATTTCTTCATTTTTGCTCCAAAATAAAAGGAATTTCTGCTTTTTTGATTCTAAATAAGTGGAATTTCTGTCTTTTTCCCCCAAAACAAAGGGAATTTCTGTGTTTTTTGCCCCAAATTAAGAAAAATTTCTGACTTATTACCCTGAAATAAGTAAAATTTCTGCAATTTTGTCCCAAAATAAGGGAAATTTCTGCCTTTTTGCCCCCAAATAAGGGGAATTTCAGTGTTTTTACATCAAAATAATGGGAATTTCTGCATTTTTGCTCCAAAATATGGGAAATTTCTGCCTTTTTGCCCCAAAATAAGAAAAATTTCTGCAATTTTGTTCCAAAATAAAAGAAATTTCTGCCTTTTTGCTCCAAAATAAGAAAATTTCTTCTTTTTTCTGAAATAAGTGAAATTTCTGCAATTTTGCCCCAAAATAAAGGAAATTTCTGACTTTTTGCCCCCAAATAAGGAAAATTTCAGACTTTTTACCACAAAATAAGTAGAATTTCTGCATTTTTGCAACAAAATATTAGAAATTTCTGCCTTTTTGCACCAAAATAAGAAAATTTCTGCTTTTTTTCTGGAATAAGTGAAATTTCTGCAATTTTGCCCCAAAATATGTGAAATTTCTGCAATTTTGCCCCAAAATAAGGAAAATATCTAGAATTTTGCCCCAAAATAAGTGGAATTTCTGAGTTTTGCCCCGAAATAAGGAGAATTTCTGCAGTTTTGCTCCAAAATACGGGGAATTTCTGCCTTTTTGCCCGAAAATAAGAAGAATGCATACCTTTTTGCCATAAAAAAGGGAAATTTCTTCATTTTTGCTCCAAAATAGAGGAATTTCTGGTTTTTAGCCTCTAAATAAGTGGAATTTCTGTCTTTTTCCCCCCAAAACAACGGAAATTTCTGTCTTTTTTGCGCTAAAATAAGGAAGATTTCTCACTTATTACCCTGAAATAAGTTAAATATCTGCAATTTTGCCCCGAAATAAGGGAAATTTCTGCCTTTTTGCCTCCAAATAAGACGATTTTCAGGCTTTTTACCTCAAAATAAGGGGAATTTCTGCATTTTTGCTCAAAAATATGGAAAATTTCTGCCTTTTTGCCCCAAAATAAGAAAAATTTCTGCAATTTTGAACCAAAATATAAGAAATTTCTGCCTTTTTGCCCCAAAATAAGAAAATTTCTGCTTTTTTTTGAAATAAGTGAAATTTTGCCATTTTGCCCCAAAATAAGTCAAATTTCTGCAATTTTGCCCCAAAATAAGGGAAATTTCTGGAATTTTGCCCCAAAATAAGTGGAATTTCTGAGTTTTGCCCCAAAATAAAAGAATTTCTGTCTTTTTGCCCTAACATATAAGGAATTTCTGCATTTTTGTTTAACAATTAGGGGAAATTCTGCAATTTTGCTCCAAAATACGGGGAATTTCTGCCTTTTTGCCCAAAAATAAAAAGAATGCATAACTTTTTGTCATAAAAAAAGGAAATTTCTTCATTTTTGCTTTAAAATAAGAGGAATTTCTGAATTTTTGCCTCTAAATAAGTGGAATTTCTGTCTTTTTCCCCCAAAACAAAGGGAATTTCTGTCTTTTTTGCCCCAAAATAAGGAAAATTTCTGACTTATTACCCTGAAATAAGAGAAATTTTTGGAATTTTGCCCCAAAATAAGTGAAATTTCTGCCTTTTTGACGCCTAATAAGGGGAATTTCAGCCTTTTTACCTCAAAATAAGGGGAATTTCTGCATTTTTGCCACAAAATATTAAGAATTTCTGCCTTTTTGCCCCAAAATAAAGAAAATTTCTGCGTTTTTTCCTTGAAATAATTAAAATTTCTGCAATTTTGCCCCAAAATATTTGAAATTTCTGCAATTTTGCCCCAAAATAAGGGAACTTTCTGGAATTTTGCCCCAAAATAAGTGGAATTTCTGAGTTTTGCCCCAAAATAAGGAGAATTTCTGTCTTTTTGCCCTAACATATAGGGAATTTCTGCCTTTTTGCCCCACAATTAGGGGAATTTTTGCAATTTTGCTCTAAAATATGGGGTATTTCTGCCTTTTTGCCCGAAAATAAGAAGAATGCATACCTTTTTGCCATAAAAAAAGGAAATTTCTTCATTTTTGCTCCAAAATAAAGAGAATTTCTGCTTTTTTGCCACTAAATAAGTTGAATTTCTGTCTTTTTTCCCCAAAACAAAGGAAATTCCTGTCTTTTTTGCCCCAAAATAAGGAAAATTTCTAAATTATTACCCTGAAATAAGTGAAATTTCTGCAATTTTGCCCCAAAATAAGGGAAATTTCTGACTTTTTGCCCCCAAATAAGGAAAATTTCAGCCTTTTTACCTCAAAATAAGGGGAATTTCTGCATTTTTGAAACAAAATATTAGAAATTTCTGCCTTTTTGCTTCGAAATAAGAAAATTTCTGCTTTTTTTTCTGGAATAAGTGAAATTTCTGCAATTTTGTCCCAAAATAAGTGAAATTTCTGCAATTTTGCCCCAAAATAAGGAAAATTTCTGGAATTTTGCCCCAAAATAAGTGGAATTTCTGAGTTTTGCCCCAAAATAATGAGAATTTCTGTCTTTTTGCCCTAAGATATAGGGAATTTCTGCCTTTTTGCCACACAATTAGGGGAATTTCTGCAAGTTTGGTCCAAAATACGGGGAATTTCTGCCTTTTTGCCCGAAAATAATAAGAATGCATACCTTTTTGCCAAAAAAGGGAAATTTCTTCCTTTTTCCTTCAAAATAAGGGGAATTTCTGCTTTTTTGCTTCTAAATAAGTGGAATTTCTGTCTCTTTCCCCCAAAACAAAGGGAATTTCTGTCTTTTTTGCCCCAAAATAAGGAAAATTTCTGACTTATTACCCTGAAATAGTGAAATTTCTGCAATTTTGCCCCCAAATAAGGGAAATTTCTGCCTTTTTGCCCCCAAATAAGGGGAATTTTAGGGTTTTTACGTCAAAATAACGGGAATTTCTGCATTTTTCCTCCAAAATATGGGAAATTTCTGCCTTTTTGCCCCAAAATAAGAAAAATTTCTGCAATTTTGTACCAAAATAAAAGAAATTTCTGCCTTTTTGCCCCAAAATAAGAAAATTTCTTCTTTTTTCTGAAATAAGTGAAATTTCTGCAATTTTGCCCCAAAATAAGTCAAATTTCTGCAATTTTGCCCCAAAATAAGTAAAATTTCTGGAATTTTGCCCCAAAATAAGTGTAATTTCTGAGTTTTGCCCCAAAATAAGGAGAATTTCTGACTTTTTGCCCTAACAAATAGGGAATTTCTGCCTTTTTGCCTCACAATTAGGGGAATTTCTACAATTTTGCTCCAAAATACGGGGAATTTCTGCCTTTTAGCCTGAAAATAAAAAGAATGCATACCTTTTTGCCATAAAAAAGGGAAATTTCTTCATTTTTGCTCCAAAATAAGGGGAATTTCTGCTTTTTTACATCTAAATAAGTGGAATTTCTGTCTTTTCCCCCAAAACAAAGGGAATTTCTGTCTTTTTTGCCCCAAAATAAGAAAAATTTATGTCTTATTACCCTGAAATAAGAGAAATTTCTGGAATTTTGCCCCAAAATAAATGAAATTTCTGACTTTTTGCCCCCAAATAAGGAAAATTTCAGCATTTTTACCACAAAATATGTAGAATTTCTGCATTTTTTGCAACATAATATTAGAAATTTCTGCCTTTTTGCACCAAAATAAGAAAATTTCTGCTTTTTTTCTGGAATAAGTGAAATTTCTGCAATTTTGCCCCAAAATAAGAGAAATTTCTGCAATTTTGCCCCAAAATAAGGAAAATATCTGGAATTTTGCCCCAAAATAAGTGGAATTTCTGAGTTTTGCCCCGAAATAAGGAGAATTTCTGCAGTTTTGCTCCAAAATACGGGGAATTTCTGCCTTTTTGCCCGAAAATAAGAAGAATGCATAACTTTTTGCCATAAAAAAGGGAAATTTCTTCATTTTTGCTCCAAAATAAGGGGAATTTCTGCTTTTTAGCCTCTAAATAAGTGGAATTTCTGTCTTTTTCCCCCAAAACAAAAGAAATTTCTGTCTTTTTTGCCCTAAAATAAGGAAGATTTCTGACTTATTATCCTGAAATAAGTTAAATATCTGCAATTTTGCCCCGAAATAAGGGAAATTTCTGCCTTTTTGCCCCCAAATAAGGGGGATTTTAGTCTTTTTACCTCAAAATAAGGGGAATTTCTGCATTTTTGCTCAAATATATGGGAAATTTCTGCCTTTTTGCCCCAAAATAAGGAAAATTTCTGCAATTTTGTACCAAAATATAAGAAATTTCTGCCTTTTTGCCCCAAAATAAGAAAATTTCTGCTTTTTTCTGAAATAAATGAAATTTTGCAATTTTGCCCCAAAATAAGTCAAATTTCTTCAATTTTGCCCCATAATAAGGGAAATTTCTGGAATTTTGCCCCAAAATACGTGGAATTTCTGAGTTTTGCCCCAAAATAAGAAGAATTTCTGTCTTTTTGCCCTAACATATAAGGAATTTCTGCATTTTTGTTTCACAATTAGGGGAAATTCTGCAATTTTGCTCCAAAATACGGGGAATTTCTGCCTCTTTGCCCGAAAATATAAAGAATGCATACCTTTTTGCCATAATAAAAAGAAATTTCTTCATTTTGGCTCCAAAATAAGGGGAATTTCTGGTTTTTAACCTCTAAATAAGTGGAATATCTGTCTTTTTCCTCCAAAACAAAGGAAATTTCTGTCTTTTTTGCCCCAAAATAAGGAAGATTTCTGACTTATTACCCTGAAATAAGTGAAATATCTGCAATTTTGCCCCAAAATAAGGGAAATTTCTGCCTTTTTGCCCCCAAATAAGACGATTTTCAGGCTTTTTACCTCAAAATAAGGAGAATTTCTGCATTTTTGCTCCAAAATATGGGAAATTTATGCCTTTTTGCCCCAAAATAAGACAAATTTCTGCAATTTTGTAACAAAATAAAAGAAATTTCTTCCTTTTTGCCCCAAAATAAGAAAATTTCTGCTTTTTTCTGAAATAAGTGAAATTTTGCAATTTTGCCCCAAAATAAGTCAAATTTCTTCAATTTTGCCCCAAAATAAGGGAAATTTCTGGGGTTTTGCCCCAAAATAAGTAGAATTTCTGAGTTTTGCCCCAAAATAAGAAGAATTTCTGTCTTTTTGCCCTAACATATAAGGAATTTCTGCATTTTTGTTTCACAATTAGGGGAAATTCTGCAATTTTGCTCCAAAATACGGGGAATTTCTGACTTTTTGCCCGAAAATAAAAAGAATGCATACCTTTTTGCCAGAAAAAAAAGGAAATTTCTTCATTTTTGCTCCAAAATAAGGGGAATTTCTGCTTTTTTGCCTCTATATAAGTGGAATTTCTGTCTTTTTCCCCCCAAAAAATGGGAATTTCTGTCTTTTTTGCCTTAAAATAAAAAAATTTCGGACTTATTACCCTTAAATAAGTGAAATTTCTGCAATTTTGCCCAAAAATAAGAAAAATTTCTGCCTTTTTGCCCCCAAATAAGGGGAATTTCAGACTTTTTACCTCAAAATAAGGGGAATTTCTGCATTTTTTGCCACAAAATATTAGGAATTTCTGCCTTTTTGCCCCAAAATAAGGAAATTTCTGCCTTTTTCCCTGAAATAAGTGAAATTTCTGCAATTTTTCCCAAAATAAGTGAAATTTCTGCAAATTTGCCCCATAATAAGTGAAATTTCTGGAATTTTGCCCCAAAAAAAGTGAAATTTCTGGAATTTTGCCCCAAAAAAGTGGAATTTCTGAGATTTGCCCCAAAATAAAGACAATTTCTGTCTTTTTGCCCCAACATATAGGGAATTTCTGCTTTTTTGACCCACAATTAGGAGAATTTCTGCAATTTTGCTCCAAAATAAGGGGAATTTCTGCTTTTTTGCCTTTAAATAACTGAAATTTCTGTCTTTTTCCCCCAAAACAAAGGGAATTCCTGTCTTTTTTGCCCCAAAATACCGAAAATTTCTGACCAGTTACCCTGAAATAAGTGAAATTTCTGCAATTTTGCCCCAAAATAAGGGAAATTTCTGCCTTTTTGCCCCCAAATAAAGGAAATATCAGCGTTTTTACCTCAAAATAAGGGGAATTTCTGCATTTTTGCTCCAAAATATGGGAAATTTATGCCTTTTTGCCCCAAAATAAGACAAATTTCTGCAATTTTGTAACAAAATAAAAGAAATTTCTTCCTTTTTGCCCCAAAACAAGAAAATTTCTGCTTTTTTCTGAAATAAGTGAAATTTCTGCAATTTTGCCCCAAAATAAGTCAAATTTCTTCAATTTTGCCCCAAAATAAGGGAAATTTCTGGGGTTTTGCCCCAAAATAAGTAGAATTTCTGAGTTTTGCCCCAAAATAAGAAGAATTTCTGTCTTTTTGCCCTAACATATAAGGAATTTCTGCATTTTTGTTTCACAATTAGGGGAAATTCTGCAATTTTGCTCCAAAATACGGGGAATTTCTGACTTTTTGCCCGAAAATAAAAAGAATGCATAACTTTTTGCCATAAAAAAAAGAAATTTCTTCATTTTGGCTCCAAAATAAGGGGAATTTCTGGTTTTTAACCTCTAAATATGTGGAATTTCTGTCTTTTTCCCCAAAACAAAGGAAATTTCTGTCTTTTTTGCCCCAAAATAAGGAAGATTTCTGACTTATTACCCTGAAATAAGTGAAATATCTGCAATTTTGCCCCAAAATAAGGGAAATTTCTGCCTTTTTGCCCCCAAATAAGACGATTTTCAGGCTTTTTACCTCAAAATAAGGGGAATTTCTGCATTTTTGCTCCAAAATATGGGAAATTTATGCCTTTTTGCCCCAAAATAAGACAAATTTCTGCAATTTTGTAACAAAATAAAAGAAATTTCTTCCTTTTTGCCCCAAAATAAGAAAATTTCTGCTTTTTTCTGAAATAAGTGAAATTTTGCAATTTTGCCCCAAAATAAGTCAAATTTCTGCAATTTTGCCCCAAAATAAGGGAAATCTCTGGAATTTTGCCCCAAAATAAGTGGAATTTCTGAGTTTTGCCCCAAAATAAGGAGAATTTCTGTCTCTTTGCCCTAACATATAGGGAATTTCTGCTTTTTGCCCCACAATTAGGGGAATTTCTGCAATTTTGCTCCAAATACGGGGAATTTCTGCCTTTTTGCACGAAAATAAGAAGAATGCATAACTTTTTGCCATAAAAATAGGAAATTTCTTCATTTTTGCTCCAAAATAAGGGGAATTTCTGCTTTTTTGCCTCTAAATAATTGGAATTTCTGTCTTTTTCCCCCAAAACAAAGGGAATTTCTGTCTTTTTTCCCCCAAAATAAGGAAAATTTATGTCTTATTACCCTTAAATAAGAGAAATTTCTGGAATTTTGCCCCAAAATAAGAAAAATTTCTGCCTTTTTGACCCCAAATAAGGGGAATTTCAGCCTTTTTACCTCAAAATAGGGGGAATTTCTGCATTTTTGCCACAAAATATTAGGAATTTCTGATTTTTGCCCCAAAATAAAGAAAATTTCTTCCTTTTTTTTTTGAAATATGTGAAATTTCTGCAATTTTGCCCCAAGATAAGTGAAATTACAGCAATTTTGCCCCAAAATAAAGGAACTTTCTGGAATTTTGCCCCAAAATAAGTGGAATTTCTGAGTTTTGCCCCAAAATAATGAGAATTTTTGTCTTTTTGCCCTAAGATATAGGGAATTTCTACCTTTTTGCCACACAATTAGGGGAATTTCTGCAATTTTGGTCCAAAATACGGGGAATTTCTGCCTTTTTGCCCAAAAATCAGAAGAATGCATAACTTTTTGCCATTAAAAATGGAAATTTCTTCATTTTTGCTTCAAAATAAAAGGAATTTCTGCTTTTTTGCTTCTAAATAAGTGGAATTTCTGTCTCTTTCCCCCAAAACAAAGGGAATTTCTGTCTTTTTTGCCCCAAATTAAGAAAAATTTCTGACTTATTACCCTGAAATAAGTAAAATTTCTGCAATTTTGCCCCAAAATAAGGGAAATTTCTGCCTTTTTGCCCCCAAATAAGGGGAATTTCAGTGTTTTTACATCAAAATAATGGGAATTTCTGCATTTTTGCTCCAAAATATGGGAAATTTCTGCCTTTTTGCCCCAAAATAAGAAAAATATCTGCAATTTTGTACCAAAATAAAAGAAATTTCTGCCTTTTTGCTCCAAAATAAGAAAATTTCTTCTTTTTTCTGAAATAAGTGAAATTTCTGCAATTTTGCCCCAAAATAAAGGAAATTTCTGACTTTTTGCCCCCAAATAAGGAAAATTTCAGACTTTTTACCACAAAATAAGTAGAATTTCTGCATTTTTGCAACAAAATATTAGAAATTTCTGCCTTTTTGCACCAAAATAAGAAAATTTCTGCTTTTTTTCTGGAATAAGTGAAATTTCTGCAATTTTGCCCCAAAATAAGTGAAATTTCTGCAATTTTGCCCCAAAATAAGGAAAATATCTAGAATTTTGCCCCAAAATAAGTGGAATTTCTGAGTTTTGCCCCGAAATAAGGAGAATTTCTGCAGTTTTGCTCCAAAATACGGGGAATTTCTGCCTTTTTGCCCGAAAATAAGAAGAATGCATACCTTTTTGCCATAAAAAAGGGAAATTCTTCATTTTTGCTCCAAAATAGAGGAATTTCTGGTTTTTAGCCTCTAAATAAGTGGAATTTCTGTCTTTTTCCCCCCAAAACAACGGAAATTTCTGTCTTTTTTGCGCTATAATAAGGAAGATTTCTCACTTATTACCCTGAAATAAGTTAAATATCTGCAATTTTGCCCCGAAATAAGGGAAATTTCTGCCTTTTTGCCTCCAAATAAGACGATTTTCAGGCTTTTTACCTCAAAATAAGGGGAATTTCTGCATTTTTGCTCAAAAATATGGAAAATTTCTGCCTTTTTGCCCCAAAATAAGAAAAATTTCTGCAATTTTGAACCAAAATATAAGAAATTTCTGCCTTTTTGCCCCAAAATAAGAAAATTTCTGCTTTTTTTGAAATAAGTGAAATTTTGCCATTTTGCCCCAAAATAAGTCAAATTTCTGCAATTTTGCCCCAAAATAAGGGGAATTTCTGGAATTTTGCCCCAAAATAAGTGGAATTTCTGAGTTTTGCCCCAAAATAAAAGAATTTCTGTCTTTTTGCCCTAACATATAAGGAATTTCTGCATTTTTGTTTAACAATTAGGGGAAATTCTGCAATTTTGCTCCAAAATACGGGGAATTTCTGCCTTTTTGCCCAAAAATAAAAAGAATGCATAACTTTTTGTCATAAAAAAAGGAAATTTCTTCATTTTTGCTTTAAAATAAGAGGAATTTCTGAATTTTTGCCTCTAAATAAGTGGAATTTCTGTCTTTTTCCCCCAAAACAAAGGGAATTTCTGTCTTTTTTGCCCCAAAATAAGGAAAATTTCTGACTTATTACCCTGAAATAAGAGAAATTTTTGGAATTTTGCCCCAAAATAAGTGAAATTTCTGCCTTTTTGACGCCTAATAAGGGGAATTTCAGCCTTTTTACCTCAAAATAAGGGGAATTTCTGCATTTTTGCCACAAAATATTAAGAATTTCTGCCTTTTTGCCCCAAAATAAAGAAAATTTCTGCGTTTTTTCCTTGAAATAAGTAAAATTTCTGCAATTTTGCCCCAAAATATTTGAAATTTCTGCAATTTTGCCCCAAAATAAGGGAACTTTCTGGAATTTTGCCCCAAAATAAGTGGAATTTCTGAGTTTTGCCCCAAAATAAGGAGAATTTCTGTCTTTTTGCCCTAACATATAGGGAATTTCTGCCTTTTTGCCCCACAATTAGGGGAATTTTTGCAATTTTGCTCCAAAATATGGGGAATTTCTGCCTTTTTGCCCGAAAATAAGAAGAATGCATACCTTTTTGCCATAAAAAAAGGAAATTTCTTCATTTTTGCTCCAAAATAAAGGGAATTTCTGCTTTTTTGCCACTAAATAAGTTGAATTTCTGTCTTTTTTCCCCAAAACAAAGAGAATTCCTGTCTTTTTTGCCCCAAAATAAGGAAAATTTCTAAATTATTACCCTGAAATAAGTGAAATTTCTGCAATTTTGCCCCAAAATAAGGGAAATTTCTGACTTTTTGCCCCCAAATAAGGAAAATTTCAGCCTTTTTACCTCAAAATAAGGGGAATTTCTGCATTTTTGAAACAAAATATTAGAAATTTCTGCCTTTTTGCTTCGAAATAAGAAAATTTCTGCTTTTTTTTCTGGAATAAGTGAAATTTCTGCAATTTTGTCCCAAAATAAGTGAAATTTCTGCAATTTTGCCCCAAAATAAGAAAAATTTCTGGAATTTTGCCCCAAAATAAGTGGAATTTCTGAGTTTTGCCCAAAAATAAGGAGAATTTCTGTCTTTTTGCCCTAACATATAGGGAATTTCTGCTTTTTGCCCCACAATTAGGGGAATTTCTGCAATTTTGCTCCAAATACGGGGAATTTCTGCCTTTTTGCCCGAAAATAAGAAGAATGCATAACTTTTTGCCATAAAAATAGAAAATTTCTTCATTTTTGCTCCAAAATAAGGGGAATTTCTGCATTTTTGCCTCTAAATAAGTGGAATTTCTGTCTTTTTCCCCCAAAACAAAGGGAATTTCTGTCTTTTTTGCCCGAAAATAAGGAAAATTTATGTCTTATTACCCTGAAATAAGAGAAATTTCTGGAATTTTGCCCCAAAATAAGAAAAATTTCTGCCTTTTTGACCCCAAATAAGGGGAATTTCAGCCTTTTTACCTCAAAATAGGGGGAATTTCTGCATTTTTGCCACAAAATATTAGGAATTTCTGATTTTTGCCCCAAAATAAAGAAAATTTCTTCCTTTTTTTTTTGAAATATGTGAAATTTCTGCAATTTTGCCCCAAGATAAGTGAAATTACAGCAATTTTGCCCCAAAATAAAGGAACTTTCTGGAATTTTGCCCCAAAATAAGTGGAATTTCTGAGTTTTGCCCCAAAATAATGAGAATTTTTGTCTTTTTGCCCTAAGATATAGGGAATTTCTACCTTTTTGCCACACAATTAGGGGAATTTCTGCAATTTTGGTCCAAAATACGGGGAATTTCTGCCTTTTTGCCCAAAAATCAGAAGAATGCATAACTTTTTGCCATAAAAAAGGGAAATTTCTTCATTTTTGCTCCAAAATAAAAGGAATTTCTGCTTTTTTGCTTCTAAATAAGTGGAATTTCTGTCTCTTTCCCCCAAAACAAAGGGAATTTCTGTCTTTTTTGCCCCAAATTAAGAAAAATTTCTGACTTATTACCCTGAAATAAGTAAAATTTCTGCAATTTTGCCCCAAAATAAGGGAAATTTCTGCCTTTTTGCCCCCAAATAAGGGGAATTTCAGTGTTTTTACATCAAAATAATGGGAATTTCTGCATTTTTGCTCCAAAATATGGGAAATTTCTGCCTTTTTGCCCCAAAATAAGAAAAATATCTGCAATTTTGTACCAAAATAAAAGAAATTTCTGCCTTTTTGCTCCAAAATAAGAAAATTTCTTCTTTTTTCTGAAATAAGTGAAATTTCTGCAATTTTGCCCCAAAATAAAGGAAATTTCTGACTTTTTGCCCCCAAATAAGGAAAATTTCAGACTTTTTACCACAAAATAAGTAGAATTTCTGCATTTTTGCAACAAAATATTAGAAATTTCTGCCTTTTTGCACCAAAATAAGAAAATTTCTGCTTTTTTTCTGGAATAAGTGAAATTTCTGCAATTTTGCCCCAAAATAAGTGAAATTTCTGCAATTTTGCCCCAAAATAAGGAAAATATCTAGAATTTTGCCCCAAAATAAGTGGAATTTCTGAGTTTTGCCCCGAAATAAGGAGAATTTCTGCAGTTTTGCTCCAAAATACGGGGAATTTCTGCCTTTTTGCCCGAAAATAAGAAGAATGCATACCTTTTGCCATAAAAAAGGGAAATTTCTTCATTTTTGCTCCAAAATAGAGGAATTTCTGGTTTTTAGCCTCTAAATAAGTGGAATTTCTGTCTTTTTCCCCCCAAAACAACGGAAATTTCTGTCTTTTTTGCGCTAAAATGAGGAAGATTTCTCACTTATTACCCTGAAATAAGTTAAATATCTGCAATTTTGCCCCGAAATAAGGGAAATTTCTGCCTTTTTGCCTCCAAATAAGACGATTTTCAGGCTTTTTACCTCAAAATAAGGGGAATTTCTGCATTTTTGCTCAAAAATATGGAAAATTTCTGCCTTTTTGCCCCAAAATAAGAAAAATTTCTGCAATTTTGAACCAAAATATAAGAAATTTCTGCCTTTTTGCCCCAAAATAAGAAAATTTCTGCTTTTTTTGAAATAAGTGAAATTTTGCCATTTTGCCCCAAAATAAGTCAAATTTCTGCAATTTTGCCCCAAAATAAGGGGAATTTCTGGAATTTTGCCCCAAAATAAGTGGAATTTCTGAGTTTTGCCCCAAAATAAAAGAATTTCTGTCTTTTTGCCCTAACATATAAGGAATTTCTGCATTTTTGTTTAACAATTAGGGGAAATTCTGCAATTTTGCTCCAAAATACGGGGAATTTCTGCCTTTTTGCCCAAAAATAAAAAGAATGCATAACTTTTTGTCATAAAAAAAGGAAATTTCTTCATTTTTGCTTTAAAATAAGAGGAATTTCTGAATTTTTGCCTCTAAATAAGTGGAATTTCTGTCTTTTTCCCCCAAAACAAAGGGAATTTCTGTCTTTTTTGCCCCAAAATAAGGAAAATTTCTGACTTATTACCCTGAAATAAGAGAAATTTTTGGAATTTTGCCCCAAAATAAGTGAAATTTCTGCCTTTTTGACGCCTAATAAGGGGAATTTCAGCCTTTTTACCTCAAAATAAGGGGAATTTCTGCATTTTTGCCACAAAATATTAAGAATTTCTGCCTTTTTGCCCCAAAATAAAGAAAATTTCTGCGTTTTTTCCTTGAAATAAGTAAAATTTCTGCAATTTTGCCCCAAAATATTTGAAATTTCTGCAATTTTGCCCCAAAATAAGGGAACTTTCTGGAATTTTGCCCCAAAATAAGTGGAATTTCTGAGTTTTGCCCCAAAATAAGGAGAATTTCTGTCTTTTTGCCCTAACATATAGGGAATTTCTGCCTTTTTGCCCCACAATTAGGGGAATTTTTGCAATTTTGCTCCAAAATATGGGGAATTTCTGCCTTTTTGCCCGAAAATAAGAAGAATGCATACCTTTTTGCCATAAAAAAAGGAAATTTCTTCATTTTTGCTCCAAAATAAAGGGAATTTCTGCTTTTTTGCCACTAAATAAGTTGAATTTCTGTCTTTTTTCCCCAAAACAAAGGGAATTCCTGTCTTTTTTGCCCCAAAATAAGGAAAATTTCTAAATTATTACCCTGAAATAAGTGAAATTTCTGCAATTTTGCCCCAAAATAAGGGAAATTTCTGACTTTTTGCCCCCAAATAAGGAAAATTTCAGCCTTTTTACCTCAAAATAAGGGGAATTTCTGCATTTTTGAAACAAAATATTAGAAATTTCTGCCTTTTTGCTTCGAAATAAGAAAATTTCTGCTTTTTTTTCTGGAATAAGTGAAATTTCTGCAATTTTGTCCCAAAATAAGTGAAATTTCTGCAATTTTGCCCCAAAATAAGGAAAATTTCTGGAATTTTGCCCCAAAATAAGTGGAATTTCTGAGTTTTGCCCAAAAATAAGGAGAATTTCTGTCTTTTTGCCCTAACATATAGGGAATTTCTGCTTTTTGCCCCACAATTAGGGGAATTTCTGCAATTTTGCTCCAAATACGGGGAATTTCTGCCTTTTTGCCCGAAAATAAGAAGAATGCATAACTTTTTGCCATAAAAATAGAAAATTTCTTCATTTTTGCTCCAAAATAAGGGGAATTTCTGCATTTTTGCCTCTAAATAAGTGGAATTTCTGTCTTTTTCCCCCAAAACAAAGGGAATTTCTGTCTTTTTTGCCCGAAAATAAGGAAAATTTATGTCTTATTACCCTGAAATAAGAGAAATTTCTGGAATTTTGCCCCAAAATAAGAAAAATTTCTGCCTTTTTGACCCCATATAAGGGGAATTTCAGCCTTTTTACCTCAAAATAGAGAGAATTTCTGCATTTTTGCCACAAAATATTAGGAATTTCTGATTTTTGCCCCAAAATAAAGAAAATTTCTTCCTTTTTTCCTTGAAATATGTGAAATTTCTGCAATTTTGCCCCAAAATAAGTGAAATTACTGCAATTTTGCCCCAAAATAAAGGACCTTTCTGGAATTTTGCCCCAAAATAAGTGGAATTTCTGAGTTTTGCCCCAAAATAATGAGAATTTCGGTCTTTTTGCCCTAAGATATAGGGAATTTCTGCCTTTTTGCCACACAATTAGGGGAATTTCTGCAAGTTTGGTCCAAAATACGGGGAATTTCTGCCTTTTTGCCCGAAAATAATAAGAATGCATACCTTTTTGCCAAAAAAGGGAAATTTCTTCCTTTTTCCTCCAAAATAAGGAAAATTTCTGCTTTTTTGCTTCTAAATAAGTGGAATTTCTGTCTCTTTCCCCCAAAACAAAGGGAATTTCTGTCTTCTTTGCCCCAAAATAAGGAAAATTTATGTCTTATTACCCTGAAATAAGAGAAATTTCTGGAATTTTGCCCCAAAATAAGAAAAATTTCTGCCTTTTTGACGCCTAATAAGGGGAATTTCAGCCTTTTTACCTCAAAATAGGGAGAATTTCTGCATTTTTGCCACAAAATATTAGGAATTTCTGATTTTTGCCCCAAAATAAAGAAAATTTCTTCCTTTTTTCCTTGAAATAGGTGAAATTTCTGCAATTTTGCCCCAAAATAAGTCAAATTACTGCAATTTTGCCTCAAAATAAAGGACCTTTCTGGAATTTTGCCCCAAAATAAGTGGAATTTCTGAGTTTTGCCCCAAAATAATGAGAATTTCTGTCTTTTTGCCCTAATATATAGGGAATTTCTGCCTTTTTGCCACACAATTAGGGGAATTTCTGCAAGTTTGGTCCAAAATACGGGGAATTTCTGCCTTTTTGCCCGAAAATAATAAGAATGCATACCTTTTTGCCAAAAAAGGGAAATTTCTTCATTTTTCCTCCAAAATAAGGGGAATTTCTGCTTTTTTGCTTCTAAATAAGTGGAATTTCTGTCTCTTTCCCCCAAAACAAAGGGAATTTCTGTCTTTTTTGCCCCAAAATAAGGAAAATTTCTGACTTATTACCCTGAAATAGTGAAATTTCTGCAATTTTGCCCCAAAATAAGGAAATTTCTGACTTTTTGCCCCCAAATAAGGGGAATTTTAGGGTTTTTACGTCAAAATAACGGGAATTTCTGCATTTTTGCTCCAAAATATGGGAAATTTCTGCCTTTTTGCCCCAAAATAAGAAAAATTTCTGCAATTTTGTACCAAAATAAAAGAAATTTCTGCCTTTTTGCCCCAAAATAAGAAAATTTCTTCTTTTTTCTGAAATAAGTTAAATTTCTGCAATTTTGCCCCAAAATAAGTCAAATTTCTGCAATTTTGCCCCAAAATAAGTAAAATTTCTGGAATTTTGCCCCAAAATAAGTGTAATTTCTGAGTTTTGCCCCAAAATAAGGAGAATTCCTGACTTTTTGCCCTAACATATAGGGAATTTCTGCCTTTTTGCCTCACAATTAGGGGAATTTCTGCAATTTTGCTCCAAAATACGGGGAATTTCTGCCTTTTAGCCTGAAAATAAAAAGAATGCATACCTTTTTGCCATAAAAAAGGGAAATTTCTTCATTTTTGCTCCAAAATAAGGGGAATTTCTGCTTTTTGCCTCTAAATAAGTGGAATTTCTGTCTTTTTCCCCCAAAACAAAGGGAATTCCTGTCATTTTTGCGCCAAAATAAAAAAAAATTCTAACTTATTACCCTGAAATAAGTGAAATTTCTGCAATTTTGGCCCAAAATAAGGGAAATTTCTGACTTTTTGCCCCCAAATAAGGAAAATTTCAGCCTTTTTACCACAAAATAAGTAGAATTTCTGCATTTTTTGAAACAAAATATTAGAAATTTCTGCCTTTTTGCACTAAAATAAGAAAATTTCTGCTTTTTTTCTGGAATAAGTGAAATTTCTGCAATTTTGCCCCAAAATAAGAGAAATTTCTGCAATTTTGCCCCAAAATAAGGAAAATATCTGGAATTTTGCCCCAAAATAACTGGAATTTCTGAGTTTTGCCCCGAAATAAGGAGAATTTCTGTCTTTTTGCCCTAACATATAAGTAATTTCTGCATTTTTGTTTCACAATTAGGGGAAATTCTACAATTTTGCACCAAAATACGGGGAATTTCTGCCTCTTTGCCCGAAAATAAAAAGAATGCATACTTTTTTGCCATAATAAAGAGAAATTTCTTCATTTTGGCTCCAAAATAAGGGGAATTTCTGGTTTTTAACCTCTAAATAAGTGGAATATCTGTCTTTTTCCTCCAAAACAAAGGAAATTTCTGTCTTTTTTGCCCCAAAATAAGAAAGATTTCTGACTTATTACCCCGAAATAAGTAAAATATCTGCAATTTTGCCCCAAAATAAGGGAAATTTCTGCCTTTTTGCCCCCAAATAAGACGATTTTCAGGCTTTTTACCTCAAAATAAGGGGAATTTCTGCATTTTTGCTCCTAAATATGGGAAATTTATGCCTTTTTGCCCCAAAATAAGACAAATTTCTGCAATTTTGTAACAAAATAAAAGAAATTTCTGCCTTTTTGCCCCAAAATAAGAAAATTTCTGCTTTTTTCTGAAATAAGTGAAATTTTGCAATTTTGCCCCAAAATAAGTAAAATTTCTGCAATTTTGCCCAAAATAAGGGAAATTTCTGGAATTTTGCCCCAAAATAAGTGGAATTTCTGAGTTTTGCCCCAAAATAAGGAGAATTTCTGTCTTTTTGCCCTAACATATAGGGAATTTCTGCTTTTTGCCCCACAATTAGGGGAATTTCTGCAATTTTGCTCCAAATACGGGGAATTTCTGCCTTTTTGCCCGAAAATAAGAAGAATGCATAACTTTTTGCCATAAAAATAGGAAATTTCTTCATTTTTGCTCCAAAATAAGGGGAATTTCTGCATTTTTGCCTCTAAATAAGTGGAATTTCTGTCTTTTTCCCACAAAAAAAGGGAATTTCTGTCTTTTTTGCACCAAAATAAGGAAAATTTATGTCTTATTACCCTGAAATAAGAGAAATTTCTGGAATTTTGCCCCAAAATAAGAAAAATTTCTGCCTTTTTGACCCCAAATAAGGGGAATTTCAGCCTTTTTACCTCAAAATAGAGAGAATTTCAGCATTTTTGCCACAAAATATTAGGAATTTCTGATTTTTGCCCCAAAATAAAGAAAATTTCTTCCTTTTTTCCTTGAAATATGTGAAATTTCTGCAATTTTGCCCCAAAATAAGTGAAATTACTGCAATTTTGCCCCAAAATAAAGGACCTTTCTGGAATTTTGCCCCAAAATAAGTGGAATTTCTGAGTTTTGCCCCAAAATAATGAGAATTTCGGTCTTTTTGCCCTAAGATATAGGGAATTTCTGCCTTTTTGCCACACAATTAGGGGAATTTCTGCAAGTTTGGTCCAAAATACGGGGAATTTCTGCCTTTTTGCCCGAAAATAATAAGAATGCATACCTTTTTGCCAAAAAAGGGAAATTTCTTCCTTTTTCCTCCAAAATAAGGGGAATTTCTGCTTTTTTGCTTCTAAATAAGTGGAATTTCTGTCTTTTTCCCCCAAAACAAAGGGAATTTCTGTCTTTTTTGCCCCAAAATAAGAAAAATTTCTGACTTATTACCCTGAAATGAGTGAAATTTCTGCAATTTTGCCCCAAAATAAGGGAAATTTCTTCCTTTTTGCCTCCAAATAAGGGGAATTTCAGCCTTTTTACCTCAAAATAATGGGAATTTCTGCATTTTTTGCACAAAATATTAGGAATTTCTGCCTTTTTGCCCCAAAATAAGAAAATTTCTGCTTTTTATCCCTGAAATAAGTGAAATTTCTGCAATTATGCCCGAAAATAAGTGAAATTTCTGCAATTTTGCCCCAAAATAAAAAAAATTTCTGGAATTTTGCCCGAAAATAAGTGGAATTTCTGCGTTTTGCCCCAAAATAAGAAGAATTTCTGTCTTTTTGTCCCAATATATAGGGAATTTCTGCCCTTTGCCCCACAATTAGGGGAATTTCTGCAGTTTTGCTCCAAAACAGGGGCAATTTCTGCTTTTTTTCCCGAAAATAAGAATAATGCATACCTTTTGGCCATAATAAAGGGAAATTTCTTCATTTTTGCTCCAAAATAAGTGGAATTTCTGCTTTTTTACCTCTAAATAAGTAGAATTTCTGTCTTTTTCGCCCAAAACAAAGGGAATTTCTGTCTTTTTTGCCCCAAAATAAAAAAAATTCAGACTTATTACCCTGAAGTAAGTGAAATTTCTGCAATTTTGCCCCAAAATATTGAAAATTTTTGCCTTTTTACCCCCAAAATAAGGGAATTTCAGACTTTTTACCTCAAAAAAGGGGAATTTCTGCATGTTTGCCACAAAATATTAGGAATTTCTGCCTTTTTGCCCCAAAATAAGAAAAATTTCTGCCTTTTTCCCTGAAATAAGTGAAATTTCTGGAATTTTGCCCCAAAGTAAGTGAAATTTCTGGAATTTTGCCCCCCAAAAAGTGGAATTTCTGAGAATATCCCCAAAATAAAGAAAATTTCTGTCTTTTTGCCCCAAAATAAGGAAAATTTCTGACTTATTTCCCTGAAATAAGTGAAATTTCTGCAATTTTTCCTCAAAATAAGGGAAATTTCTGCCTTTTTGACTCCAAATAAGGGGAATTTCAGGCTTTTTACCTCAAAATAAGGGGAATTTCTGCATTTTTGCCACAAAATATTAGGAATTTATGCATTTTTGCCCCAAAATAAGGAAAATTTCTGACTTATTCCCTGATATAAGTGAAATTTCTGCAATTTTGCCCAAAATAAGTGAAATTTCTGCAATTTTGCTTCAAAATAAGTGAAATGTCTGGAATTTTGCCCCAAAATAAGTTAAATTTCTGGAATTTTGCTCCAAAAAAAGTGGAATTTCTGAGATTTGCCCCAAAATAAGGTGAATTTCTGGCTTTTTGCCCCAACATATAGGGAATTTCTGCTTTTTTGCCCCACAATTAGGGGAATTTCTGCAATTTTGCTCCAAAATACGGGGAATTACTGCCTTTTTGCCTGAAAATAATAAGAATGCATACCTTTTTGCCATAAAAAAAGGAAATTTCTTCATTTTTTCTCCAAAATAAGGGGAATTTCTGCTTTTTTGCCTCTAAATAACTGGAATTTCTGTCCTTTTCCCCCACAACAAAGGGAATTTCTGTCTTTTTTGCCCCAAAATAAGAAAGATTTCTGACTTATTACCCTGAAATAAGTAAAATATCTGCAATTTTGCCCCAAAATAAGGGAAATTTCTGCCTTTTTGCCCCCAAATAAGACGATTTTCCGGCTTTTTACCTCAAAATAAGGGGAATTTCTGCATTTTTGCTCCTAAATATGGGAAATTTATGCCTTTTTGCCCCAAAATAAGACAAATTTCTGCAATTTTGTAACAAAATAAAAGAAATTTCTGCCTTTTTGCCCCAAAATAAGAAAATTTCTGCTTTTTTCTGAAATAAGTGAAATTTTGCAATTTTGCCCCAAAATAAGTCAAATTTCTGCAATTTTGCCCCAAAATAATGGAAATCTCTGGAATTTTGCCCCAAAATAAGTGGAATTTCTGAGTTTTGCCCCAAAATAAGGAGAATTTCTGTCTCTTTGCCCTAACATATAGGGAATTTCTGCTTTTTGCCCCACAATTAGGGGAATTTCTGCAATTTTGCTCCAAATACGGGGAATTTCTGCCTTTTTGCACGAAAATAAGAAGAATGCATAACTTTTTGCCATAAAAATAGGAAATTTCTTCATTTTTGCTCCAAAATAAGGGGAATTTCTGCTTTTTTGCCTCTAAATAAGTGGAATTTCTGTCTTTTTCCCACAAAACAAAGGGAATTTCTGTCTTTTTTGCACCAAAATAAGGAAAATTTATGTCTTATTACCCTGAAATAAGAGAAATTTCTGGAATTTTGCCCCAAAATAAGAAAAATTTCTGCCTTTTTGACCCCAAATAAGGGGAATTTCAGCCTTTTTACCGCAAAATAGAGAGAATTTCAGCATTTTTGCCACAAAATATTAGGAATTTCTGATTTTTGCCCCAAAATAAAGAAAATTTCTTCCTTTTTTCCTTGAAATATGTGAAATTTCTGCAATTTTGCCCCAAAATAAGTGAAATTACTGCAATTTTGCCCCAAAATAAAGGAACTTTCTGGAATTTTGCCCCAAAATAAGTGGAATTTCTGAGTTTTGCCCCAAAATAATGAGAATTTCGGTCTTTTTGCCCTAAGATATAGGGAATTTCTGCCTTTTTGCCACACAATTAGGGGAATTTCTGCAAGTTTGGTCCAAAATACGGGGAATTTCTGCCTTTTTGCCCGAAAATAATAAGAATGCATACCTTTTTGCCAAAAAAGGGAAATTTCTTCCTTTTTCCTCCAAAATAAGGGGAATTTCTGCTTTTTTGCTTCTAAATAAGTGGAATTTCTGTCTTTTTCCCCCAAAACAAAGGGAATTTCTGTCTTTTTTGCCCCAAAATAAGAAAAATTTCTGACTTATTACCCTGAAATGAGTGAAATTTCTGCAATTTTGCCCCAAAATAAGGGAAATTTCTTCCTTTTTGCCTCCAAATAAGGGGAATTTCAGCCTTTTTACCTCAAAATAATGGGAATTTCTGCATTTTTTGCACAAAATATTAGGAATTTCTGCCTTTTTGCCCCAAAATAAGAAAATTTCTGCTTTTTATCCCTGAAATAAGTGAAATTTCTGCAATTATGCCCGAAAATAAGTGAAATTTCTGCAATTTTGCCCCAAAATAAAAAAAAATTTCTGGAATTTTGCCCGAAAATAAGTGGAATTTCTGCGTTTTGCCCCAAAATAAGAAGAATTTCTGTCTTTTTGTCCCAATATATAGGGAATTTCTGCCCTTTGCCCCACAATTAGGGGAATTTCTGCAGTTTTGCTCCAAAACAGGGGCAATTTCTGCTTTTTTTCCCGAAAATAAGAATAATGCATACCTTTTGGCCATAATAAAGGGAAATTTCTTCATTTTTGCTCCAAAATAAGTGGAATTTCTGCTTTTTTACCTCTAAATAAGTAGAATTTCTGTCTTTTTCGCCCAAAACAAAGGGAATTTCTGTCTTTTTTGCCCCAAAATAAAAAAAATTCAGACTTATTACCCTGAAGTAAGTGAAATTTCTGCAATTTTGCCCCAAAATATTGAAAATTTTTGCCTTTTTACCCCCAAAATAAGGGAATTTCAGACTTTTTACCTCAAAAAAGGGGAATTTCTGCATGTTTGCCACAAAATATTAGGAATTTCTGCCTTTTTGCCCCAAAATAAGAAAAATTTCTGCCTTTTTCCCTGAAATAAGTGAAATTTCTGGAATTTTGCCCCAAAGTAAGTGAAATTTCTGGAATTTTGCCCCCCAAAAAGTGGAATTTCTGAGAATATCCCCAAAATAAAGAAAATTTCTGTCTTTTTGCCCCAAAATAAGGAAAATTTCTGACTTATTTCCCTGAAATAAGTGAAATTTCTGCAATTTTTCCTCAAAATAAGGGAAATTTCTGCCTTTTTGACTCCAAATAAGGGGAATTTCAGGCTTTTTACCTCAAAATAAGGGGAATTTCTGCATTTTTGCCACAAAATATTAGGAATTTATGCATTTTTGCCCCAAAATAAGGAAAATTTCTGACTTATTCCCTGATATAAGTGAAATTTCTGCAATTTTGCCCAAAATAAGTGAAATTTCTGCAATTTTGCTTCAAAATAAGTGAAATGTCTGGAATTTTGCCCCAAAATAAGTTAAATTTCTGGAATTTTGCTCCAAAAAAAGTGGAATTTCTGAGATTTGCCCCAAAATAAGGTGAATTTCTGGCTTTTTGCCCCAACATATAGGGAATTTCTGCTTTTTTGCCCCACAATTAGGGGAATTTCTGCAATTTTGCTCCAAAATACGGGGAATTACTGCCTTTTTGCCTGAAAATAATAAGAATGCATACCTTTTTGCCATAAAAAAAGGAAATTTCTTCATTTTTTCTCCAAAATAAGGGGAATTTCTGCTTTTTTGCCTCTAAATAACTGGAATTTCTGTCCTTTTCCCCCACAACAAAGGGAATTTCTGTCTTTTTTGCCCCAAAATAAGAAAAAATTCTGACTTATTACTCTGAAGTAAGTGAAATTTCTGCAATTTTGCCCCAAAATAATAGAAATTTCTGCCTTTGTGCCTCCAAATAAGGGGAATTTCAGCCTTTTTACCTCAAAATAAAGGGAATTTCTGCATTTTTGCCACAAAATATTAGAAATTTCTGCCTTTTTGCCCCAAAATAAAGAAAAATTCTGCCTTTTTTCCCTGAAATAAGTGAAATTTCTGCAATTTTTCCCCAAAATATATGAATTTTCTGCAATTTTGCCACAAAATAAGTGAAATTTCTGAAATTTTGCCCCAAAATAAATGAAATTTCTGGAAATTTGCCCCAAAAAAGTGGAATTTCTGAGATTTGACCCAAAATAAAAATAATTTCTGTCTTTTGGCCCCAACATATAGGGAATTTCTGCCTTTTTGACCCACAATTAGGAGAATTTTTGCAATTTTGCTCCAAAATAAGAGGAATTTCTGCTTTTTTGCCTCTAAATAAGTGGAATTTCTGTCTTTTTCCCCCAAAACAAAGGGAATTTTTGTCTTTTTTGCGCCACAATTAGGGGAATTTCTGCAATTTTGCTCCAAAATACGGGGAATGACTGACTTTTTGCCCGAAAAAAAAGAATGCATACCTTTTTGCCATAAAAAAAGGAAATTTCTTCATTTTTGCTCCAAAATAAGGGGAATTTCTGCTTTTTTGCCTCTAAATAAGTGGAATTTCTGTCTTTTTCCCCCAAAACAAAGGGAATTTCTGTCTTTTTTGCCCCAAAATAAAAAAAAATTTCTGATTAATTACCCTTAAATAAGAAAAATTTCTGCAATTTTGCCCCAAAATAAGGGTAATTTCTGCCTTTTGCCTCCAAATAAGTGGAATTTCAGCCTTTTTACCTCAAAATAAGGGGAATCTCTGCATTTTGGCCACAAAATATTAGGAATTTCTGCCTTTTTGCCCCAAAATAAAAAAATTTCTGCATTTTTTCCCAAAATAAGTGAAATTTCTGCAATTTCGCCCCAAAATAAGAGAATTTTCTGCAATTTTGCCCCAAACTAAGGAAAATTTCTGGAATTTTGCCCCAAAAGAAGTGAAATTTCTGCGTTTTGCTCCAAAATAAGGGGAATTTCTGCTCTTTTGCCTCTAAATAAGTGGAATTTCTGTCTTTTTCCCCCAAAACAAAAGGAATTTCTGTATTTTTGCCCCAAAATAAGGAAAATTTCAGACTTATTACCCTAAAGTAAGTGAAATTTCTGCAATTTTGCCCCAAAATAAGGGAAATTTCTGCCTTTTTGCCCACAAATAAGGCGAATTTCAGCCTTTTTACCTCAAAATAAGGGGAATTTCTGCATTTTTGCCACAAAATATTAGGAATTTCTGCCTTTTTGCCCCAAAATAAGGAAAATTTCTGCCTTTTTCCCTGAAATAAGTGAAATTTCTGCAATTTTTCCCAAAATAGGTGAAATTTCTGCCAATTTGCCCCATAATAAGTGAAATTTCTGGAATTTTTCCCCAAAAAAAGTGAAATTTCTGGAATTTTGCGCCAAAAAAGTGGAATTTCTGAGATTTGCCCCAAAATAAAGAGAATTTCTGTCTTTTTGCCCCAACATATAGGGAATTTCTGCTTTTTTGACCCACAATTAGGGAAATTTCTGAAATTTTGCTCCAAAATAAGGGGAATTTCTGCTTTTTTGCCTCTAAATAGGTGGAATTTCTGTCTTTTTCCCCCAAAACAAAGAAAATTTCTGTATTTTTGGCCCCAAAATAAGGAAAATTTCTGACTTATTACCCTGAAATAAGTGAAATTTCTGCAATTTTTCCCCAAAATAAGGGAAATTTCGGCCTTTTTACACCCAAATAAGGGGAATTTCAGTTTTTTTACCTCAAAATAAGGGGAGTTTCTGCATTTTTTGCCACAAAATATTAGGAATTTCTGCCTTTTTGCCCCAAAATAAAGAAAATTTCTGCCCTTTTTCCCTGAAATAAGTGAAATTTGTGCATTTTTGCCCCAAAATTAGTGAAATTTCTGCAATATTGCCCCAAATTAAGGGAAATTTCTGGAATTTTGCCCCAAAATAAGTGGAATTTCTGAGTTTTGCCCCAAAATAAGGAGAATTTCTGTATTTTTGCCCTAACATATATGGAATTTCTGCTTTTTTGCCCCACAATTAGGGGAATTACTGCAATTTTGCTCCAAAATACGGAGAATTCCTGCCTTTTTGCCCGAAAATCAGAAGAATGCATACCTTTTTGCCATAAAAAAAGGAAATTTCTTCATTTTTGCTCCAAAATAAGGCGAATTTCTGCTTTTTTCCCTCTAAATCAGTGGAATTTCTGTCTTTTTCTCCCAAAACAAAGAGAATTCCTGTCTTTTTGCCCCAAAATAAGGAAAATTTCTGACCAGTTACCCTGAAATAATTGAAATTTCTGCAATTTTGCCCCAAAATAAGGAAAATTTCTGCCTTTTGGTCCCCAAATAATGAGAATTTCAGCTTTTTTTACCTCAAAATAAGGGGAATCTCTGCATTTTTGCCACAAAATATTAGGAATTTCTGCCTTTTTGCCCCAAAATAAGGAAAATTTCTGACCAGTTACCCTGATATAAGTGAAATTTCTGCAATTTTGCCCCAAAATAAGTGAAATTTCTGCAATTTTGCCCCAAAATAAGTGAAATTTCTGGAATTTTGCCCTAAAATAAGTGGAATTTTGAGTTTTGCACCAAAATAAGGAGAATTTCTGTTTTTTGCCTTAACATATAGGGAATTTCTGCCTTTTTGCCCCACAATTAGGGGAATTTCTGCAATTTTGTTCCAAAATACGGGAAATTTCTTCCTTTTTGTCCGAAAATAAGAAGAATGTATACCTTTTTGCCAGAAAAAAAAAAGGAAATTTCTTCATTTTTGCTCAAAAATAAGGGGAATTTCTGCTTATTTGCCTCTAAATAAGTGGAATTTCTGTCTTTTTCCCTCAAAACAAATGGAATTTCTGTCTTTTTTGCCCCAAAATAAAAAAAGTTAATGACATATTACCCTGAAATAAGTAAAATTTCTGCAATTTTGACCCAAAATAAGGAAAATTTCTGCATTTCTGCCCCAAATAAGGGGAATTTCAGCCTTTTTACCTCAAAATAAGGGGAATTTCTGCATTTTTGCCACAAAATATTAGGAATTTCTGCCTTTTTGCCCCAAAATAATGAAAATTTCTGCCTTTTTTCCCTGAAATAAGTGAAATTTCTGCAATTTTGCCCCAAAATAAGTAAAATTTCTGCAATTTTGATCTAAAATAGGGGAAATTTCTGGAATTTTACCCCAAAATAAGTGGAATTTCTGAGTTCTGCCCCAAAATAAGGAGAATTTCTGTCTTTTTGCCCTAACATATAGGGAATTTCTGCTTTTTTGCCCCACTATTAGAGGAATTACTGCAATTTTGCTTCAAAATACGGGGAATATCTGCCTTTTTGCCCGAAAATGAGAAGAATGCATACCTTTTTGCCATAAAAAAGGGAAATTTCTTCATTTTTGCTCCAAAATAAGGGGAATTTCTGCTTTTTGCCTCTAAATCAGTAGAATTTCTGTCTTTTTCTCCCAAAACAAAGGAAATTTCTGCCATTTTGCCCCAAAATAAAGAAAATTTCTGACTTATTGCCCTGAAATAAGTGAAATTTCTGCAATTTTGCCCCAAAATAAGGGAAATTTCTGCCTTTTTGCCCCCAAATAAGGGGAATTTCAGCCTTTTACCTCAGAATAAGTGGAATTTCTGCATTTTTTCCCCAAAATATGGGAAATTTCTGCCTTTTTGCCTTAAAATAAGAAAAATTTCTAAAATTTTGTACCAAAATAAAAGAAATTTCTGCCTTTTTGCCCCAAAATAAGAAAATTTCTACTTTTTTCTGCAATAAGTGAAATTTCTGCAATTTTGCCCCAAATAATTCAAATTTCTGCAATTTTGCCCCAAAATAATTCAAATTTCTGCAATTTTGCATCAAAATAAGTGGAATTTCTGAGTTTTGCCCCAAAATAATGAGAATTTCTGTCTTTTTGCCACAACATATAGGGAATTTCTGCCTTTTTGCCCCACAATTAGGGAAATTTCTGCAATTTTGCTCCAAAATACAAGGAATTTCTGCCTTTTTGCCTGAAAAAAAGAAGAATGCATAAATTTTTGCCATAAAAAAGGGAAATTTCTTCATTTTTGCTCCAAAATAAGGGGAATTTCTGCATTTTTGCCTCTAAATAAGTGGAATTTCTGTCTTTTTCCCCCCAAAACAAAGGGAATTTCTGGTTTTTTACCCCAAAGTAAGGAAAAATTCCGACTTTTTACCCTGAAGTAAGTGAAATTTCTGCAATTTTGCCCCAAAATAAGGATAATTTCTGCCTTTTTCCCTGAAATAAGTGAAATTTCTGAACTTTTGCCCCAAAATAAGTGAAATTTCTGCAATTTTGCCCCAATATAAGTGAAATTTCTGGAATTTTGCCCAAAAATAAGAAAATTTCTGCCTTTTTTCCCTGATAAGTGAAATTTCTGCAATTTTGCCCCAAAATTAGTGAAATTTCTGCAATTTTGCCCCAAAATAAGAAAAATTTCTGGAATTTTGCCCCAAAATAAGTGGAATTTCTGCGTTTTGCCCCAAAATAATGAGAATTTCTGTCTTTTTGCCACAACATATAGGGAATTTCTGCTTTTTTGCCCCACAATTAGGGGAATTTTGCAATTTTGCTCCAAAATACGGGGAATTACTGCCTTTTTGCCCGAAAATAAGAAGAATGCATAATTTTTTGCCATAAAAAAAGGAAATTTCTTCATTTTTGCTCCAAAATAAGGGGAATTTCTGCTTTTTTGCCTCTAAATAACTGGAATTTCTGTCTTTTTCCCCCAAAACAAAGGGAATTCCTGTCTTTTTGCCCCAAAATAAGGAAAATTTCTGACAAGTTACCCTGAAATAAGTTAAATTTCTGCAATTTTGCCCCAAAATAAGGGAAATTTCTGCATTTTTGCCCCCAAATAAGGAGAATTTCAGCCTTTTTACCTCAAAATAAGAAGAATTTCTGAATTTTTGCCACAAAATATTAGGAATTTTGCCTTTTTGCCCCAAAATTAAAAAAAAATTTTGCCTTTTTTCCCTGAAATAAGTGAAATTTCTGCAATTTTGCCCCAAAATAAGTGAAATTTCTGGAATTTTGCCCCAAAATAAGGGAAATTTTAGGCTTTTTCCCTCATAATAAGGGGAATTTCTGCATTTTTGCCCCAACATATGGGAAATTTCTGCCTTTTTGCCTTAAAATAACAAAAATTTCTAAAAATTTGTAACAAAACATAAGAAATTTCTGACTTTTTGCCCCAAAATAAGAAAATTTCTACTTTTTTCTGCAATAAGTGAAATTTCTGGAATTTTGCCCCAAAATAAGGGAAATTTCTGCAATTTTGCCCCAAAATAAGGGAAATTTCTGGAATTTTGCCCCAAAATAAGTGGAATTTCTGAGTTTTGCCCCAAAATAATGAGAATTTCTGTCTTTTTGCCCCAACATATATGGAATTTCTGCCTTTTTGCCCCACAATTAGGGGAATTTCTGCAATTTTGCTCCAAAATACGGGGAATTTCTGCCTTTTTGCCTGAAAATAAGAAGAATGCTTATATTTTTGCCATAAAAAAGAGAAATTTCTTCATTTTTGCTCCAAAATAAGGGGAATTTCTGCATTTTTTCCTCTAAATAAGTGGAATTTCTGTCTTTTTCCCCCAAAGCAAAGGGAATTTCTGTCTTTTTTGCCCCAAAGTAAGGAAAAATTCTGACTTATTACCCTGAAGTAAGTGAAATTTCTGCAATTTTGCCCCAAAATAAGGAAAATTTCTGCCTTTTTCCCTGAAATAAGTGAAATTTCTAGAATTTTGCCCCAAAATAAGTTACATTTCTGCAATTTTGCCCCAATATAAGTGAAATTTCTGGAATTTTGCCCCAAAATAAGTGAAATTTCTGGAATTTTGCACCAAAAAAAATGGAATTTCTGAGATTTGCCCCAAAATAAGGAGAATATCTGTCTTTTTGCCCCAACATATAGGGAATTTCTGCTTTTTTGACCCACAATTAGGGGAATTTCTGCAATTTTGCTCCAAAATAAGGGGAATTTCTGCTTTTTTGCCTCTAAATAAGTGGAATTTCTGTCTTTTTCTCCCAAAACAAAGGAAATTTCTGCCTTTTTGCACCAAAATAAAGAAAATTTCTGTCTTTTTTCCCTGAAATAAGTGAAATTTCTGCAATTTTGCCCCAAAATAAGTGAAATTTCTGCAATTTTTCCCCAATATAAGAAAAATTTCTGGAATTTTGCCCCAAAATAAGTGGAATTTCTGAGTTTGCCCCAAAATAAGGAGAATTTCTGTTTTTTTGCCCTAACATATAGGGAATTTCTGCTTTTTTGCCCCACAATTAGGGGAATTTCTGCAAGTTTGCTCCAAAATACTGGGAATTCCTGCCTTTTGCCCGAAAATAAGAAGAATGCATACATTTTTGCCATAATAAAAGGGAATTTCTTAATTTTTGCTCCAAAATAAGGGGAATTTCTGCTTTTTTCCCTCTAAATAACTGGAATTTCTGTCTTTTTACCCCAAAACAAAGGGAATTCCTGTTTTTTGCCCCAAAATAAGAAAAATTTCTGACCAGTTACCCTGAAATAAGTGAAATTTCTGCAATTTTGCCCCAAAATAAGCGAAATTTCTTCCTTTTGGTCCCCAAATAAGGAGAATTTCAACCTTTTTACTTCAAAATAAGGGGAATTCTGCATTTTTGCCACAAAATATTAGTAATTTCTGCCTTTTTGCCCCAAAATAAAGAAAATTTCTGCCTTTTTTCCCTGAAATAAGTGAAATTTCTGCCATTTTGCCCCAAAATAAGTGAAATTTCTCCAATTTTGCCCCAAAATAAGTGAAATTTCTGGAATTTTGCCCTAAAATAAGTGGAATTTTGAGTTTTGCACCAAACTAAAGAGAATTTCTGTTTTTTGCCCTAACATATAGGGAATTTCTGCCCTTTTGCCCCACAATTAGGGGAATTTCTGCAATTTTGCTCCAAAATACGGGGAATTTCTGCCTTTTTGCCCGAAAATAAGAAGAATGCATACCTTTTTGCCAGAAAAAAAAGGAAATTTCTTCATTTTTGCTCCAAAATAAGGGGAATTTCTAATTTTTTGCCTCTAAATAAGTGGAATTTCTGTCTTTTTCCCCCAAAACAAAGGGAATTTCTATCTTTTTTGCCCCAAAATAAAAAAAATTTCTGAATTATTACCCTGAAATAAGTGAAATTTCTTCAATTTTGCCCCAAAATAAGGGAAATTTCTGCCTTTTTGCGCCAAAATAAGGGGAATTTCAGCCTTTTTACCTCAAAATAAGGGGAATTTCTGCCTTTTTGCCCCAAAATAAGGAAAATTTCTGCCTTTTTTCGCTGAAATAAGTGAAATTTCTGCAATTTTGCCCCAAAATAAGTAAAATTTCTGCAATTTTGATCTAAAATAGGGGAAATTTCTGGAATTTTACCCCAAAATATGTGGAATTTCTGAGTTCTGCCCCAAAATAAGGAGAATTTCTGTCTTTTTGCCCTAACATATAGGGAATTTCTGCTTTTTTGCCCCACTATTAGAGGAATTACTGCAATTTTGCTCCAAAATACGGGGAATATTTGCCTTTTTGCCCGAAAATAAAAGAATGCATACCTTTTTGCCATAAAAAAGGGAAATTTCTTCATTTTTGCTCCAAAATAAGGGGAATTTCTGCTTTTTGCCTCTAAATCAGTGGAATTTCTGTTATTTTCTCCCAAAACAAAGGAAATTTCTGCCATTTTGCCCCAAAATAAAGAAAATTTCTGACTTATTGCCCTGAAATAAGTGAAATTTCTGCAATTTTGCCCCAAAATAAGTGAAATTTCTGCCTTTTTGCCCCCAAATAAGGGGAATTTCAGCCTTTTTACCTCAGAATAAGGGGAATTTCTGCATTTTTGCCCCAAAATATGGGAAATTTCTGCCCTTTTGCCTTAAAATAAGAAAAATTTCTAAAATTTTTTAACAAAATAAAAGAAATTTCTGCCTTTTTGCCCCAAAATAAGAAAATTTCTACTTTTTTCTGCAATAAGTGAAATTTCTACAATTTTGCCCCAAAATAATTCAAATTTCTGCAATTTTGCCCCAAAATAAGGGAAATTTCTGGAATTTTGCCCCAAAATAAGTGGAATTTCTGAGTTTTGCCCCAAAATAATGAGAATTTCTGTCTTTTTGCCACAACATATAGGGAATTTCTGCCTTTTTGCCCCACAATTAGGGGAATTTCTGCAATTTTGCTCCAAAATACGGGGAATTTCTGCCTTTTTGCCTGAAAATAAGAAGAATGCATACATTTTTGCCATAAAAAAAGGAAATTTCTTCATTTTTGCTCCAAAATAAGGGGAATTTCTGCATTTTTGCCTCTAAATAAGTGGAATTTCTGTCTCTTTCCCCCAAAACAAAGGGAATTTCTGACTTTTTCGCCGCAAAGTAAGGAAAAATTCTGACTTATTACCCTGAAGTAAGTGAAATTTCTGCAATTTTGCCCCAAAATAAGGAAAATTTCTGCCTTTTTCCCTGAAATAAGTGAAATTTCTGCAATTTTGCCCCAAAATAAGTGAAATTTCTAGAATTTTGCCCCCAAAAAAGTGGAATTTCTGAGATTTGCCCCAAAATAAGAAGAATTTCTGTCTTTTTGCCCCAACATATAGGGGATTTCTGCTTTTTTGACCCACAGTTAGGGGAATTTCTGCAATTTTGCTCCAAAATAAGGGGAATTTCTGCTTTTTTGCCTCTAAATAAGTGGAATTTCTGTCTTTTTTTCCAAAACAAAGGAAATTTCTGCCTTTTTGCCCCAAAATAAAAAATTTCTGACTTATTACCCTGAAATAAGTGAAATTTCTGCAATTTTGCCCCAAAATAAGAGAAATTTCTGCTTTTTTGCCCCCAAATAAGGGGAAATTCAGCCTTTTACCTCAGAATAAGTGGAATTTCAGCATTTTTTCCCCAAAATATGGGAAATTTCTGCCTTTTTGCCTTAAAATAAGAAAAATTTCTGAAATTTTTTAACATAATAAAAGAAATTTCTGCCTTTTTGCCCCAAAATAAGTAAATTTCTACTTTTTCTGCAATATGTAAAATTTCTGCAATTTTGCCCCAAAATAAGTCAAATTTCTGCAATTTTGCCTCAAAATAAGGGAAATTTCTAGAATTTTGCCCCAAAAAGTGGAATTTCTTATTTGGCCCCAAAATAATGAGAATTTCTGTTTTTTGCACTAACATATAGGGAATTTCTGCCTTTTTGCCCCACAATTAGGGGAATTTCTGCAATTTTGCTCCAAAATACGGGGAATTTCTGCCTTTTTGCCCGAAAATAAGAAGACTGCATACCTTTTTTGCCATAAAAAAAGGAAATTTCTTCATTTTTGCTCCAAAATAAGGGGAATTTTTGCTTTTTTGCATCTAAATAAGTGAAATTTCTGTCTTTTTCACCCAAAATAAAAGGAATTTCTGGTTTTTTTGCCCCAAAATAAGGAAAATTTCTGACTTATTACCCTGAAATAAGTAAAATTTCTGCAATTTTGCCCCGAAATAAGGGAAATTTCTGCATTTTTGCCCGCACATAAGGGGAATTTCAGCCTTTTTACCTCAAAAAAAGGGAAATTTCTGCATTTTTGCCACAAAATATAAGGAATTTCTGCATTTTTGCCCCAAAATAAGAAAATTTCTGCTTTTTTTCCCTGAAATAAGTGAAATTTCTGCAATTTTGCCCCAAAATAAGTGAAAATTCTGCAATTTTGCCCTAAAATAATGGAAATTTCTGGAATTTTGCCCCAAAATAAGTGGAATTTCTGCGTTTTGCCCCAAAATAAGGAGAATTTCTCTCTTTTTGCCCCAACATAGAGTGAATTTCTGCTCTTTTGCCCCACAATTAGGGGAATTTCTGCAATTTTGCTCCAAAATATGGGGAATTTATGCTTTTTTGCCCGAAAATAAGAACAATGCATACCTTTTTGCCATAAAAAACGGAAATTTCTTCATTTTTGCTCCAAAATAAGTGAAATTTCTGATTTTTTGCCTCTAAATAAGTGGAATTTCTGTCTTTTTTTCCCAAAACAAAAGGAATTTCTGTCTTTTCTGCCCCAAAATAAGAAAAATTTCAGACCTATTACCCTGAAGTAAGTGAAATTTCTGCAATTTTGCCTCAAAAAAAGGGAAATTTCAGCCTTTTTGCCCCCAAATAAGGGCAATTTCAGCATTTTTACCTCAAAATAAGGGGAATTTCTGCATTTTTGCCACAACATATTAGGAATTTCTGCCTTTTTGCACCAAAATAAGAAAATTTCTGCTTTTTTTCCCTGAAATAACTGAAATTTCTGCAATTTTGCCCAAAATAAGTGAAATTTCTGCAATTTTGCCACAAAATAAGTGAAATTTCTGGAATTTTGCCCCAAAAAAGGTGGAATTTCTGATATTTGCCCCAAAATAAGGAGAATTTCTGTAATTTTGCCCCAACATATAGGGAATTTCTGCTTTTTTGCCCCACAATTAGAGGAATTTCTGCAATTTTGCTCCAAAATACGGGGAATTACTGCCTTTTTGCCTGAAAATAAGAAGAATGCATACCTTTTTGCCGTAAAAAAAGGAAATTTCTTCATTTTTGCTCAAAAATAAGGGGAATTTCTGCTTTTTTGCCTCTAAATAACTAGAAATTCTGTCTTTTTCCCCCAAAACAAAGAGAATTCCTGTATTTTTGCCCCAAAATAAGGAAAATTTCTGACCAGTTACCCTGAAATAAGTGAAATTTCTGCAATTTTGCCCCAAAATAAGGGAAATTTCTGCCTTTTTGCCCCCAAATAAGGAGAATTTCAGCGTTTTTACCTCAAAATAATAGGAATTTCTGCATTTTTGCCACAAAATATTAGGAATTTCTTCGTTTTTGCCCCAAAATAAGAAAATTTCTGCCTTTTTTCCCTGAAATAAGTGAAATTTCTTCAATTTTGCCACAAAGTAATTGAAATTTCTGCAATTTTGCTCAAAATAAGTGAAATTTCTGGAATTTTGCCCCAAAATAAGTGGAATTTCTGAGTTTCGCACCAAAATAAGGAGAATTTCTGTTTTTTGCCCTAACATACATGGAATTTCTGTGTTTTTGCCCCACAATTAGGGGAATTTCTGCAATTTTGCCCCAAAATAAAAGAAATTTCTTACTTTTTGCCCCCAAATAAGAGGAATTTCAGGCTTTTTCCCTCAAAATAAGGGGAATTTCTGCATTTTTGCCACAAAATATTAGGAATTTCTGCCTTTTTTTTCCAAAATAAGAAAATTTCTGCTTTTTTCCTTGAAATAAGTGAAATTCCTGCAATTTTGCCCCAAAATAAGTGATATTTCTGCAATTTTGCGCCAAAATAAGGGAAATTTCTGGAAATTGCCCCAAAATAAGTGGAATTTCCTAGTTTTGCCCCAAAATAAGAATTTCTGTCTTTTTGCCCCAACATATAGGGAATTTCTGCCTTTTTGCCCCACAATTAGGGGAATTTCTGCAATTTGCTCCAAAATACGGGGAATTTCTGCCTTTTTGCCCGAAAATAAGAAGAATGCACATCTTTTTGCCATAAAAAAGGGAAATTTCTTCATTTTTTCTCCAAAATAAGGGGAATTTCTGCTTTTTTGCCTCTAAATACCTGGAATTTCTGTCTTTTTCCCCCAAAACAAAGGGAATTTCTGTATTTTTTGCCCCAAAATAAGGAAAAATTCTGACTTATAACCCTGAAGTAAGTGAAATTTCTGCAATTTTGTCCCAAAATAAGGGAAATTTCTGCCTTTTCGCCTCCAAATATGGGGAATTTCAGCCTTTTTACCTCAAAATAAGAAGAATTTCTGCATTTTTGCCACAAAATATTAGGAATTTCTGAATTTTTGCCCCAAAATAAGAAAATTTCTGCTTTTTTTCCCTGAAATAAGTGAAATTTCTGCAATTTTGCCCCAAAATAAGTGAAATTTCTGCAATTTTGCCCTAAAATAAGGGAAATTTCTGGAATTTTGCCCCAAAATAAGTGGAATTTCTGCGTTTTGCCCCAAAATAAGGAGAATTTCTCACTTTTTGCCCCAACATAGAGGGAATTTCTGCTCTTTTGCCCCACAATTAGGGGAATTTCTGCAATTTTGCTCCAAAATATGGGGAATTTATGCTTTTTTGCCCGAAAATAAGAACAATGCATACCTTTTTGCCATAAAAAACGGAAATTTCTTCATTTTTGCTCCAAAATAAGTGAAATTTCTGATTTTTTGCCTCTAAATAAGTGGAATTTCTGTCTTTTTTCCCAAAACAAAAGGAATTTCTGTCTTTTCTGCCCCAAAATAAGAAAAATTTCAGACCTATTACCCTGAAGTAAGTGAAATTTCTGCAATTTTGCCTCAAAAAAAGGGAAATTTCCGCCTTTTTGCCCCCAAATAAGGGCAATTTCAGCATTTTTACCTCAAAATAAGGGGAATTTCTGCATTTTTGCCACAACATATTAGGAATTTCTGCCTTTTTGCACCAAAATAAGAAAATTTCTGCTTTTTTTCCCTGAAATAACTGAAATTTCTGCAATTTGGCCCAAAATAAGTGAAATTTCTGCAATTTTGCCACAAAATAAGTGAAATTTCTGGAATTTTGCCCCAAAAAAGGTGGAATTTCTGAGATTTGCTCCAAAATAAGGAGAATTTCTGTAATATTGCCCCAACATATAGGGAATTTCTGCTTTTTTGCCCCACAATTAGAGGAATTTCTGCAATTTTGCTCCAAAATACGGGGAATTACTGCCTTTTTGCCTGAAAATAAGAAGAATGCATACCTTTTTGCCGTAAAAAAAGGAAATTTCTTCATTTTTGCTCAAAAATAAGGGGAATTTCTGCTTTTTTGCCTCTAAATAACTGGAAATTCTGTCTTTTTCCCCCAAAACAAAGAGAATTCCTGTATTTTTGCCCCAAAATAAGGAAAATTTCTGACCAGTTACCCTGAAATAAGTGAAATTTCTGCAATTTTGCCCCAAAATAAGGGAAATTTTTGCCTTTTGCCCCCAAATAAGGAGAATTTCAGCGTTTTTACCTCAAAATAATAGGAATTTCTGCATTTTTGCCACAAAATATTAGGAATTTCTTCGTTTTTGCCCCAAAATAAGAAAATTTCTGCCTTTTTTCCCTGAAATAAGTGAAATTTCTTCAATTTTGCCACAAAGTAATTGAAATTTCTGCAATTTTGCTCCAAAATAAGTGAAATTTCTGGAATTTTGCCCCAAAATAAGTGGAATTTCTGAGTTTCGCACCAAAATAAAGAGAATTTCTGTTTTTTGCCCTAACATACATGGAATTTCTGTGTTTTTGCCCCACAATTAGGGGAATTTCTGCAATTTTGCCCCAAAATAAGGGAAATTTCTTACTTTTTGCCCCCAAATAAGAGGAATTTCAGGCTTTTTCCCTCAAAATAAGGGGAATTTCTGCATTTTTGCCACAAAATATTAGGAATTTCTGCCTTTTTTTTCCAAAATAAGAAAATTTCTGCTTTTTTCCCTGAAATAAGTGAAATTCCTGCAATTTTGCCCCAAAATAAGTGATATTTCTGCAATTTTGCGCCAAAATAAGGGAAATTTCTGGAAATTGCCCCAAAATAAGTGGAATTTCCTAGTTTTGCCCCAAAATAAGAATTTCTGTCTTTTTGCCCCAACTAATAGGGAATTTCTGCCTTTTTGCCCCACAATTAGGGGAATTTCTGCAATTTGCTCCAAAATACGGGGAATTTCTGCCTTTTTGCCCGAAAATAAGAAGAATGCACATCTTTTTGCCATAAAAAAGGGAAATTTCTTCATTTTCTCTCCAAAATAAGGGGAATTTCTGCTTTTTTGCCTCTAAATACCTAGAATTTCTGTCTTTTTCCCCCAAAACAAAGGGAATTTCTGTATTTTTTGCCCCAAAATAAGGAAAAATTCTGACTTATAACCCTGAAGTAAGTGAAATTTCTGCAATTTTGTCCCAAAATAAGGGAAATTTCTGCCTTTTCGCCTCCAAATATGGGGAATTTCAGCCTTTTTACCTCAAAATAAGAAGAATTTCTGCATTTTTGCCACAAAATATTAGGAATTTCTGAATTTTTGCCCCAAAATAAGGAAAATTTCTGCCTTTTTTCCCTGAAATAAGTGAAATTTCTGAAATTTTGCCCCAAAAGACGTGAAAGTTCTGCAATTTTGCTCCAAAATAAGTGAAATTTCTGGAATTTTGCCCCAAAATAAGTGGAATTTCTGAGATTTGCCCCCCCCCAAAAAAAGAATTTCTGTCTTTTTGCCCCAACATATAGGGAATTTCTGCATTTTTGAACCACAATTAGGGGAATTTTTGCAATTTTGCTCCAAAATAAGAGGAATTTCTACTTTTTTGCCTTGAAATAAGTGGAATTTCTGACTTTTTCCCCCAAAACAAAGGGAATTTTTGTCATTTTTGCCCCACAATTAGGAAAATTTCTGCAATTTTGCTCCAAAATACAGGGAATTACTGCCTTTTTGCCCGAAAATAAGAAGGATGCATACCTTTTTGCCATAAAAAAAGGAAATTTCTTCATTTTTGCTCCAATATAAGCAGAATTTCTGTTTTTTTGCCTCTAAATAACTGGAATTTCTTTCTTTTTCCCCCAAAACAAAGGGAATTCCTGTCTTTTTGCCCCAAAATAAAATAAATTTCTGACCAGTTACCCTGAAATAAGTGAAATTTCTGCAATTTTGCCTCAAAATAAGGGAAATTTCTGCCTTTTTGCCCCCAAATAAGAAGAATTTCAGCCTTTTTACCTCAAAATAAGGGGAATTTCTGCATTTTTGCCACAAAATATTAGGAATTTCTGCCTTTTTGCCCCAAAATAAGAAAATTTTGCCTTTTTTCCCTGAAATAAGTGAAATTTCTGGAATTTTGCCCCAAAATAAGTCGAATTTCTGAGTTTTGCACCAAAATAACAAGAATTTCTCTTTTTTGCCCTAACATATAGAAAATTTCTGCCTTTTTCCCCACAATTAGGGGAATTTCTGCAATTTTGTTCCAAAATACAGGGAATTTCTGCTTTTTTGACTGAAAATAAGAAGAATGCATACTTTTTGCCATAAAAAAAGGAAATTTCATCATTTTTGCTCCAAAAAAAGGGGAAATTCTGCTTTTTTGCCTCTAAATATGTGGAATTTCTGTCTTTTTCCCCCAAAACAAAGGGAATTTCTGTCTTTTTTGCCCCAAAATAAAAAAATTTCTGACTTATTACCCTGAAATAAGTGAAATTTCTGCAATTTTGCCCCAAAATAAGTGATATTTCTGGAATTTTGCCCCAAAATAATGGAAATTTCTGGAATTTTGCCCCAAAATAAGTGGAATTTCTGAGTTTTGCCCCAAAATAAGGAGAATTTCTGTCTTTTTGCCCCAACATATAGGGATTTTCTGACTTTTTGCCCCACAATTAGCGGAATTTCTGCAATTTTGCTCCAAAATACTGGGAATTTCTGCCTTTTTGCCCGAAAATAAGAAGAATGCATACCTTTTTGCCATAAAAAAGAGAAATTTTTTCATTTTTTCTCCAAAATAAGGGGAATTTATACTTTTTTGCCTCTAAATAACTGGAATTTCTGTCTTTTTACCCCAAAACAAAGGGAATTTCTGTCTTTTTTGCCCCAAAATAAGGAAAAATTCTGACTTATTACCCTGAAGTAAGTGAAACTTCTGCAATTTTGACCCAAAATAAGGGAAATTTCTGCCTTTTCGCCTCCAAATAAGGGGAAATTCAGCCTTTTTACCTCAAAATAAGGGGAATTTCTGCATTTTTGCCACAAAATATTAGGAATTTCTGCATTTTTGCCCTAAAATAAGGAAAATTTCTGCCTTTTTTTTCTGAAATAAGTGAAATTTCTGCAATTTTGCCCCAAAATATGTGAAATTTCTGCAATTTTGCTCCAAAATAAGTGAAATTTCTGAAATTTTGCCCCAAAATAAGTGAAATTTCTGGAATTTTGCCCCAAAATAAGTGGAATTTCTGAGATTTTCCCCAAAATAAAAAGAATTTCTGTCTTTTTGCACCAACATATAGGCAATTTCTGCCTTTTTGACCCACAATTAGGATAATTTCTGCAATTTTGCCCCAAAATAAGGGGAATTTCTGCTTTTTTGCCTCTAAATAAGTTGAATTTCTGTTTTTTTCCCCCAAAACAAAGGGAATTTTTGTCTTTTTTGCCCCACAATTAGGGGAATTTCTGTAATTTTGCTCCAAAATACGGGGAATTCCTGCCTTTTTGCCCGAAAATAAGAAGAATGCATACCTTTTTGCCATGAAAAAATAAATTTCTTCATTTTTGCTCCAAAATAAGAAGAATTTCTGCATTTTTGCCTCTAAATAACTGAAATTTCTGTCTTTTTCCCCCAAAACCAAGGGAATTTTTGTCTTTTTTGCCCCAAAATAAGGAAAATTTCTGACCAGTTACCCTGAAATAAGTGAAATTTCTGCAATTTTGCCCCAAAATAAGGGAAATTTCTGCCTTTTTGCCCCCAAATAAGGAGAATTTCAGCCTTTTTACCTCAAAATAAGGGGAATTTCTGCATTTTTGCAACAAAATATTAGGAATTTCTGCCTTTTTGCCCCAAAATAAGATAATTTCTGCCTTTTTTCCCCGAAATAAGAGAAATTTCTGCAATTTTGGCCCAAAATAATTGAAATTTTTGGAATTTTGCCCCAAAATAAGTGGAATTTCTGAGTTTTGCACCAAAATAAGGAGAATTTCTCTTTTTTGCCCTAACATATAGGGAATTTCTGCATTTGTACCTCACAATTACGGGAATTTCTGCAATTTTGTTCCAAAATACGTGGAATTTCTGCCTTTTTGCCTCCAAATAAGGGGAATTTCAGCATTTTTACCTCAAAATAAAGGGAATTTCTGCATTTTTGCCACAAAATATTAGGAATTTCTGCATTTTTGCCCCAAAATAAGAAAATTTCTGCTTTTTTTCTGAAATAAGTGAAATTTCTGAAATTTTGCCCCAAAATAAATAAAATTTCTGACTTATTACCCTGAAATATGTGAAATTTCTGCAATTTTGCCCCAAAATAAGGAGAATTTCTGTCTTTTTGCCCCAAAATATAGGGAATTTCTGCCCTTTTGCCCCACAATTAGGGGAATTTCTGCAATTTTGCTCCAAAACACGAGGAATTTTTGCTTTTTTGCCCGAAAATAAGAAGAATGCATACCTTTTTGCCATAAAAAGGGAAATTTCTTCATTTTTGCTCCAAAATAAGTGGAATTTCTGCTTTTTTGCCTCTAAATAAGTGGAATTTCTGTCTTTTTCGCCCAAAACAAAGGGAATTTCTGTTTTTTTGCCCCAAAATAAGGAAAATTTCAGACTTATTACCCTGAAGTAAGTGAAATTTCTGCAATTTTGCCCCAAAATAAGGGAAATTTCTGCCTTTTTGCCCCCAAATAAGGGGAATTTCAGCTTTTTTACCTCAAAATAAGGGAAATTTCTGCATTTTTGACACAAAATATTAGGAATTTCTGCCTTTTTGCCCCAAAATAAGAAAATTTCTGCTTTTTTTCCCTGAAATAAGTGAAATTTCTGCAATTTTGCCCCAAAATAAGTGAAATTTCTGCAATTTTGCCCTAAAATAAGGGAAATTTCTGGAATTTTGCCCCAAAATAAGGGGAATTTCTGCGTTTTGCCCCAAAATAAGGAGAATTTCTCTCTTTTTGCCCCAACATAGAGGGAATTTCTGCTCTTTTGCCCCACAATTAGGGGAATTTCTGCAATTTTGCTCCAAAATATGGGGAATTTATGCTTTTTTGCCCGAAAATAAGAACAATGCATACCTTTTTGCCATAAAAAACGGAAATTTCTTCATTTTTGCTCCAAAATAAGTGAAATTTCTGATTTTTTGCCTCTAAATAAGTGGAATTTCTGTCTTTTTTTCCCAAAACAAAAGGAATTTCTGTCTTTTCTGCCCCAAAATAAGAAAAATTTCAGACCTATTACCCTGAAGTAAGTGAAATTTCTGCAATTTTGCCTCAAAAAAAGGGAAATTTCAGCCTTTTTGCCCCCAAATAAGGGCAAATTCAGCATTTTTACCTCAAAATAAGGGGAATTTCTGCATTTTTGCCACAACATATTAGGAATTTCTGCCTTTTTGCACCAAAATAAGAAAATTTCTGCTTTTTTTCCCTGAAATAACTGAAATTTCTGCAATTTTGCCCAAAATAAGTGAAATTTCTGCAATTTTGCCACAAAATAAGTGAAATTTCTGGAATTTTGCCCCAAAAAAGGTGGAATTTCTGAGATTTGCTCAAAAATAAGGAGAATTTCTGTAATTTTGCCCCAACATATAGGGAATTTCTGCTTTTTTGCCCCACAATTAGAGGAATTTCTGCAATTTTGCTCCAAAATACGGGGAATTACTGCCTTTTTGCCTGAAAATAAGAAGAATGCATACCTTTTTGCCGTAAAAAAAGGAAATTTCTTCATTTTTGCTCAAAAATAAGGGGAATTTCTGCTTTTTTGCCTCTAAATAACTGGAAATTCTGTCTTTTTCCCCCAAAACAATAAGAATTCCTGTATTTTTGCCCCAAAATAAGGAAAATTTCTGACCAGTTACCCTGAAATAAGTGAAATTTCTGCAATTTTGCCCCAAAATAAGGGAAATTTCTGCCTTTTTGCCCCCAAATAAGGAGAATTTCAGCGTTTTTACCTCAAAATAATAGGAATTTCTGCATTTTTGCCACAAAATATTAGGAATTTCTTCGCTTTTGCCCCAAAATAAGAAAATTTCTGCCTTTTTTCCCTGAAATAAGTGAAATTTCTTCAATTTTGCCACAAAGTAATTGAAATTTCTGCAATTTTGCTCCAAAATAAGTGAAATTTCTGGAATTTTGCCCCAAAATAAGTGGAATTTCTGAGTTTCGCACCAAAATAAAGAGAATTTCTGTTTTTTGCCCTAACATACATGGAATTTCTGTGTTTTTGCCCCACAATTAGGGGAATTTCTGCAATTTTGCCCCAAAATAAGGGAAATTTCTTACTTTTTGCCCCCAAATAAGAGGAATTTCAGGCTTTTTCCCTCAAAATAATGGGAATTTCTGCATTTTTGCCACAAAATATTAGGAATTTCTGCCTTTTTTTTCCAAAATAAGAAAATTTCTGCTTTTTTCCCTGAAATAAGTGAAATTCCTGCAATTTTGCCCCAAAATAAGTGATATTTCTGCAATTTTGCGCCAAAATAAGGGAAATTTCTGGAAATTGCCCCAAAATAAGTGGAATTTCCTAGTTTTGCCCCAAAATAAGAATTTCTGTCTTTTTGCCCCAACATATAGGGAATTTCTGCCTTTTTGCTCCACAATTAGGGGAATTTCTGCAATTTGCTCCAAAATACGGGGAATTTCTGCCTTTTTGCCCGAAAATAAGAAGAATGCACATCTTTTTGCCATAAAAAAGGGAAATTTCTTCATTTTCTCTCCAAAATAAGGGGAATTTCTGCTTTTTTGCCTCTAAATACCTAGAATTTCTGTCTTTTTCCCCCAAAACAAAGGGAATTTCTGTATTTTTTGCCCCAAAATAAGGAAAAATTCTGACTTATAACCCTGAAGTAAGTGAAATTTCTGCAATTTTGTCCCAAAATAAGGGAAATCTCTGCCTTTTTGCCTCCAAATATGGGGAATTTCAGCCTTTTTACCTCAAAATAAGAAGAATTTCTGCAATTTTTGCCACAAAATATTAGGAATTTCTGAATTTTTGCCCCAAAATAAGGAAAATTTCTGCCTTTTTTCCCTGAAATAAGTGAAATTTCTGAAATTTTGCCCCAAAATACGTGAAAGTTCTGCAATTTTGCTCCAAAATAAGTGAAATTTCTGGAATTTTGCCCCAAAATAAGTGGAATTTCTGAGATTTGCCCCCCCCCAAAAAAAGAATTTCTGTCTTTTTGCCCCAACATATAGGGAATTTCTGCATTTTTGAACCACAATTAGGGGAATTTTTGCAATTTTGCTCCAAAATAAGAGGAATTTCTACTTTTTTGCCTTGAAATAAGTGGAATTTCTGTCTTTTTCCCCCAAAACAAAGGGAATTTTTGTCATTTTTGCCCCACAATTAGGAAAATTTCTGCAATTTTGCTCCAAAATACAGGGAATTACTGCCTTTTTGCCCGAAAATAAGAAGGATGCATACCTTTTTGCCATAAAAAAAGGAAATTTCTTCATTTTTGCTCCAATATAAGCGGAATTTCTGTTTTTTTGCCTCTAAATAACTGGAATTTCTTTCTTTTTCCCCCAAAACAAAGGGAATTCCTGTCTTTTTGCCCCAAAATAAAATAAATTTCTGACCAGTTACCCTGAAATAAGTGAAATTTCTGCAATTTTGCCTCAAAATAAGGGAAATTTCTGCCTTTTTGCCCCCAAATAAGAAGAATTTCAGCCTTTTTACCTCAAAATAAGGGGAATTTCTGCATTTTTGCCACAAAATATTAGGAATTTCTGCCTTTTTGCCCCAAAATAAGAAAATTTCTGCCTTTTTTCCCTGAAATAAGTGAAATTTCTGGAATTTTGCCCCAAAATAAGTCGAATTTCTGAGTTTTGCACCAAAATAACAAGAATTTCTCTTTTTTGCCCTAACATATAGAAAATTTCTGACTTTTTGCCCCACAATTAGGGGAATTTCTGCAATTTTGTTCCAAAATACAGGGAATTTCTGCTTTTTTGACTGAAAATAAGAAGAATGCATACTTTTTGCCATAAAAAAAGGAAATTTCATCATTTTTGCTCCAAAAAAAGGGGAAATTCTGCTTTTTTGCCTCTAAATATGTGGAATTTCTGTCTTTTTCCCCCAAAACAAAGGGAATTTCTGTCTTTTTTGCCCCAAAATAATAAAAATTTCTGACTTATTACCCTGAAATAAGTGAAATTTCTGCAATTTTGCCCCAAAATAAGTGATATTTCTGGAATTTTGCCCCAAAATAATGGAAATTTCTGGAATTTTGCCCCAAAATAAGTGGAATTTTGGGTTTTGCCCCAAAATAAGGAGAATTTCTGTCTTTTTGCCCCAACATATAGGGATTTTCTGACTTTTTGCCCCACAATTAGCGGAATTTCTGCAATTTTGCTCCAAAATACGGGGAATTTCTGCCTTTTTGCCCGAAAATAAGAAGAATGCATACCTTTTTGCCATAAAAAAGAGAAATTTTTTCATTTTTTCTCCAAAATAAGGGGAATTTATACTTTTTTGCCTCTAAATAACTGGAATTTCTGTCTTTTTACCCCAAAACAAAGGGAATTTCTGTCTTTTTTGCCCCAAAATAAGGAAAAATTCTGACTTATTACCCTGAAGTAAGTGAAACTTCTGCAATTTTGACCCAAAATAAGGGAAATTTCTGCCTTTTCGCCTCCAAATAAGGGGAAATTCAGCCTTTTTACCTCAAAATAAGGGGAATTTCTGCATTTTTGCCACAAAATATTAGGAATTTCTGCATTTTTGCCCTAAAATAAGGAAAATTTCTGCCTTTTTTTTCTGAAATAAGTGAAATTTCTGCAATTTTGCCCCAAAATATGTGAAATTTCTGCAATTTTGCTCCAAAATAAGTGAAATTTCTGAAATTTTGCCCCAAAATAAGTGAAATTTCTGGAATTTTGCCCCAAAATAAGTGGAATTTCTGAGATTTTCCCCAAAATAAAAAGAATTTCTGTCTTTTTGCACCAACATATAGGCAATTTCTGCCTTTTTGACCCACAATTAGGATAATTTCTGCAATTATGCCCCAAAATAAGGGGAATTTCTGCTTTTTTACCTCTAAATAAGTTGAATTTCTGTTTTTTTCCCCCAAAACAAAGGGAATTTTTGTCTTTTTTGCCCCACAATTAGAGGAATTTCTGCAATTTTGCTCCAAAATACGGGGAATTCCTGCCTTTTTGCCCGAAAATAAGAAAAATGCATACCTTTTTGCCATAAAAAAAGGAAATTTCTTCATTTTTGCTCCAAAATAATGGGAATTTCTGCTTTTGCCTCTAAATAAGTGGAATTTCTGTCTTTTTCCCCCAAAAGAAAGGGAATTTCTGTCTTTTTTGCCCCAAAATTAAAAAAAAATTTCTGACTTATTACCCTGAAATAAGTGAAATTTCTGCAATTTTGCTTCAAAATAAGAGAAATATCTGCCTTTTTGCCCCCAAATAAGGGGAATTTCAGCCTTTTTCCCTCAAAATAAGGGAAATATCTGCATTTTTGCCCGAAAATAAGAAGAATGCATACCTTTTTGCCATCAAAAAGGGAAATTTCTTCATTTTTGCTCCAAAATAAGTGGAATTTCTGCTTTTTTGCCTCTAAATAAGTGGAATTTCTGTCTTTTTCGCCCAAAACAAAGGGAAATTCTGTCTTTTTTGCCCCAAATTAAGGAAAATTTCAGACTTATTACCCTGAAGTAAGTGAAATTTCTGCAATGTTGCCCCAAAATAAGGGAAATTTCTGCCTTTTTGCCCCCAAATAAGGGGAATTTCAGCTTTTTTACCTCAAAATAAGGGGAATTTCTGCATTTTTGCCACAAAATATTAGGAATTTCTGCCTTTTTGCCCCAAAATAAGGAAAATTTCTGCCTTTTTCTCTGAAATAAGTTAAATTTCTGCAATTTTGCCCCAAAATACGTGAAATTTCTGCAATTTTGCTCCAAAATAAGTGAAATTTCTGAAATTTTGCCCCAAAATAAGTGAAATTTCTGGAATTTTGCCCCAAAATAACTGGAATTTCTGAGATTTGATACAAAATAAAAAGAATTTCTGTCTTTTTGCCCCAACATATAGGGAATTTCTGCATTTTTGACCCACAATTAGGATAATTTCTGCAATTTTGCTCCAAAATAAGGGGAATTTCTGCTTGTTTGCCTCTAAATAAGTGGAATTTCTGTCTTTTTCCCCAAAACAAATAGAATTTTTGTCATTTTTGACCCACAATTAGGAGAATTTCTGCAATTCTGCTCCAAAATACGGGGAATTACTGCCTTTTTGCCCGAAAATAAAAAGAATGCATACCTTTTTGCCATAAAAAAAGGAAATTTCTTCATTTTTGCTCCAAAATAAGGGGAATTTCTGCTTTTTTGCCTCTAAATAACTGGAATTTCTGTCTTTTTCCCCCAAAACAAAGGGAATTCCTGTCTTTTTGCCCCAAAATAAGGAAAATTTCTGACCAGTTACACTGAAATAAGTGAAATTTCTGCAATTTTGCCTCAAAATAAGGGAAATTTCTGCCTTTTTGCCCTCAAATAAGGAGAATTTCAGCCTTTTTACCTCACAATAAGGGGAATTTCTGCATTTTTGCAACAAAATATTAGGAATTTCTGCCTTTTTGCCCCAAAATAAGAAAATTTCTGCCTTTTTTCCCTGAAATAAGTGAAATTTCTGCAATTTTGCCCCAAAATAAGTGAAATTTCTGGAATTTTGCCCCAAAATAAGTGGAATTTCTGAGTTTTGCACCAAAATAAAAAGAATTTCTCTTTTTTGCCCTAACATATAGGGAATTTCTACCTTTTTGCCCCACAATTAGGGGAATTTCTGCAATTTGGTTCCAAAATACGGGGAATTTCTGCCTTTTTGCCTCCAAATAAGGGGAATTTCAGCCTTTTTACCTCAAAATAAGGGGAATTTCTGCATTTTTGCCATAAAATATTAGAAATTTCTGCATTTTTGCCCCAAAATAAGAAAATTTCTGCTTTTTTTCCCTGAAATAAATTAAATTTCTGCAATTTTGCCCCAAAATAAGTGAAATTTCTGAAATTTTGCCCCAAAATAATGGAAATTTCTGGAATTTTGCCCCAAAATAAGTGAAATTTCTGCGTTTCGCCCCAAAATAAAGAGAATTTCTGTCTTTTTGCCCCAACATATAGGAAATTTCTGCCCTTTTGCCCCACAATTAGGGGAATTTCTGCAATTTTGCTCCAAAACACGGGGAATTTCTGCTTTTTTGCCCGAAAATAAGAAGAATGCATATCTTTTTGCCATAAAAAAGGGAAATTTCTTCATTTTTGCTCCAAAATAAGTGGAATTTCTGCTTTTTTGCCTCTAAATAAGTGGAATTTCTGTCTTTTTCGCCCAAAACAAAGGGAATTTTTGTTTTTTTGCCCCAAAATAAGGAAAATTTCAGACTTAATACCGTGAAGTAAGTGAAATTTCTGCAATTTTGCCCCAAAATAAGGGAAATTTCTGCCTTTTTGCCCCCAAATAAGGGGAATTTCAGCTTTTTTACCACAAAATAAGGGAAATTTCTGCATTTTTGCCACAAATATTAGGAATTTCTGCCTTTTTGCCCCAAAATAAAGAAAAATTTCTGCCTTTTTCCCTGAAATAAGTGAAATTTCTGCAATTTTGCCCCAAAATACGTGAAATTTCTGCAGTTTTGCTCCAAAATAAGTGAAATTTCTGAAATTTTGCCCCAAAATAAGTGAAATTTCTGGAATTTTGCCCCAAAATAAGTGGAATTTCTGAGATTTCCCCCAAAATAAAAAGAATTTCTGTCTTTTTGCCCCAACATATAGGGAATTTCTGCCTTTTTGACCCACAAGTAGGATAATTTCTGCAATTTTGCTCCAAAATAAGGGGAATTTCTGCTTTTTTGCCTCTAAATAAGTGGAATTTCTGTCTTTTTCCCCCAAAACAAAGGGAATTTTTGTCTTTTTTGCCCCACAATTAGGGGAATTTCTGCAATTTTGCTCCAAAATACGGGGAATTACTGCTTTTTACCCGAAAATAAGAAGAATGCATACCTTTTTGCCATAAAAAAAGGAAATTTCTTCATTTTTGCTCCAAAATAAGAAAAATTTCTGACCAGTTACCCTGAAGAAAGTGAAATTTCTGCAATTTTGCCCCAAAATAAAAAAAAATTCTGACTTTTTGCCCCCAAATAAGGAGAATTTCAGCCTTTTTACCTCAAAATTGGAGAATTTCTGCATTTTTGCAACAAAATATTAGGAATTTCTGACTTTTTGCCCCAAAATAAGAAAATTTCTGCCTTTTTTCCCTGAAATAAGTGAAATTTCTGCAATTTTGCCCCAAAATAAGTGGAATTTCTGAGTTTTGCACCAAAATAAAAAGAATTTCTCTTTTTTGCCCTAACATATAGGGAATTTCTACCTTTTTGCCCCACAATTAGGGGAATTTCTGCAATTTGGTTCCAAAATACGGGGAATTTCTGCCTTTTTGCCTCCAAATAAAAGGAATTTCAGCCTTTTTACCTCAAAATAAGGGGAATTTCTGCATTTTTGCCACAAAATATTAGGAATTTCGGCATTTTTGCCCCAAAATAAGAAAATTTCTGCCTTTTTTTCTGAAATAAGTGAAATTTATGCAATTTTGCCCCAAAATAAAAAAAATTTCTGACTTATTACCCTGAAATAAGTGAAATTTCTGCAATTTTGCCCCAAAATAAAGGAAATTTCTGCCTTTTTGTCTCCAAATAAGGGGAATTTAAGCCTTTTTACCTCAAAATGAGGGGAATTTCTGCATTTTTGCCACAAAATATTAGGAATTTCTGCATTTTTGCCCCAAAATAAGAAAATTTCTGCCTTTTTTCCCTGAAATAAGTGAAATTTCTGCCATTTTGCCCCAAAATATGTGAAATTTCTGTAATTTTGCCCCAAAATAAGTGAAATTTCTGGAATTTTGATTTAAAATAAGTGGAATTTTGAGTTTTGCACCAAAATAAGGAGAATTTCTGTTTTTTGCCCTAACATAATGGGAATTTCTGCCTTTTTGCCCCACAATTAGAGGAATTTCTGCAATTTTGTTCCAAAATACGGGGAATTTCTGCCTTTTTGCCTGAAAATAAGAAGAATGCATACCTTTTTGCCATAAAAAAAGGAAATTTCTTCATTTTTGCTCCAAAATAAGGGGAATTTCTGCTTTTGCCTCTAAATAAGTGGAATTTCTGTCTTTTTCCCCCAAAACAAAGGGAATTTCTGTCTTTTTTGCCCCAAAATAAAAAAAAAATTTATGACTTATTACCCTGAAATAAGTGAAATTTCTGCAATTTTGCTTCAAAATAAGGGAAATTTCTGCCTTTTTGGCCCCAAATAAGGGGAATTTCAGCCTTTTTCCCTCAAAATAAGGGAAATTTCTGCATTTTTGCCCGAAAATAAGAAGAATGCATACCTTTTTGCCATAAAAAAGGGAAATTTCTTCATTTTTGCTCCAAAATAAGTGGAATTTCTGCTTTTTTGCCTCTAAATAAGTGGAAATTCTGTCTTTTTCGTCCAAAACAAAGGGAATTTCTGTCTTTTTGCCCCAAAATAAGGAAAATTTCAGACTTATTACCCTGAAGTAAGTGAAATTTCTGCAATGTTGCCCCAAAATAAGGGAAATTTCTGCCTTTTTCCCCCAAATAAGGGGAATTTCAGCTTTTTTACCTCAAAATAAGGGGAATTTTTGCATTTTTGCCACAAAATAATAGGAATTTCTGCAATTTTGCCCCAAAATTAGGAAAATTTCTGCCTTTTTGCCTCCAAATAAGGGGAATTTCAGCTTTTTTACCTCAAAATAAAAGGAATTTCTGCATTTTTGCCACAAAATATTAGGAATTTCTGCATTTTTGCCCCAAAATAAGAAAATTTCTGCTTTTTTTCCCTGAAATAAGTTAAATTTCTGCAATTTTGCCTTAAAATAAGAAAATTTCTGCAATTTTGCCCCAAAATAATGAAAAGTTCTGGAATTTTGCCCCAAAATAAGTGAAATTTCTGCGTTTTGCCCCAAAATAAAGAGAATTTCTGTCTTTTTGCCCCAACATAAAGGGAATTTCTGCCCCTTTGCCCCACAATTAGGGGAATTTCTGCAATTTTGCTCCAAAACACGGGGAATTTCTGCTTTTTTGCCCGAAAATAAGAAGAATGCATACCTTTTTGCCATAAAAAAGGGAAATTTCTTCATTTTTGCTCCAAAATAAGTGGAATTTCTGCTTTTTTGCCTCTAAATAAGTGGAATTTCTGTCTTTTTCGCCCAAAACAAAGGGAATTTCTGTCTTTTTTGCCCCAAAATAAGGAAAATTTCAGACTTATTACCCTGAAGTAAGTGAAATTTCTGCAATGTTGCCCCAAAATAAGGGAAATTTCTGCCTTTTTGCCCCCAAATAAGGGGAATTTCAGCTTTTTTACCTCAAAATAAGGGAAATTTTTGCATTTTTGCCACAAAATAATAGGAATTTCTGCCTTTTTGCCCCAAAATAAGGAAAATTTCAGCTATTTTTCCCTGAAATAAGTGAAATTTCTGAAATTTTGCCCCAAAATAAGTGAAATTTCTGGAATTTTGCCCCAAAATAACTGGAATTTCTGAGATTTGATACAAAATAAAAAGAATTTCTGTCTTTTTGCCCCAACATATAGGGAATTTCTGCATTTTTGACCCACAATTAGGATAATTTCTGCAATTTTGCTCCAAAATAAGGGGAATTTCTGCTTGTTTGCCTCTAAATAAGTGGAATTTCTGTCTTTTTCCCCAAAACAAATAGAATTTTTGTCATTTTTGACCCACAATTAGGAGAATTTCTGCAATTCTGCTCCAAAATACGGGGAATTACTGCCTTTTTGCCCGAAAATAAAAAGAATGCATACCTTTTTGCCATAAAAAAAGGAAATTTCTTCATTTTTGCTCCAAAATAAGGGGAATTTCTGCTTTTTTGCCTCTAAATAACTGGAATTTCTGTCTTTTTCCCCCAAAACAAAGGGAATTCCTGTCTTTTTGCCCCAAAATAAGGAAAATTTCTGACCAGTTACACTGAAATAAGTGAAATTTCTGCAATTTTGCCTCAAAATAAGGGAAATTTCTGCCTTTTTGCCCTCAAATAAGGAGAATTTCAGCCTTTTTACCTCACAATAAGGGGAATTTCTGCATTTTTGCAACAAAATATTAGGAATTTCTGCCTTTTTGCCCCAAAATAAGAAAATTTCTGCCTTTTTTCCCTGAAATAAGTGAAATTTCTGCAATTTTGCCCCAAAATAAGTGAAATTTCTGGAATTTTGCCCCAAAATAAGTGGAATTTCTGAGTTTTGCACCAAAATAAAAAGAATTTCTCTTTTTTGCCCTAACATATAGGGAATTTCTACCTTTTTGCCCCACAATTAGGGGAATTTCTGCAATTTGGTTCCAAAATACGGGGAATTTCTGCCTTTTTGCCTCCAAATAAGGGGAATTTCAGCCTTTTTACCTCAAAATAAGGGGAATTTCTGCATTTTTGCCATAAAATATTAGAAATTTCTGCATTTTTGCCCCAAAATAAGAAAATTTCTGCTTTTTTTCCCTGAAATAAATTAAATTTCTGCAATTTTGCCCCAAAATAAGTGAAATTTCTGAAATTTTGCCCCAAAATAATGGAAATTTCTGGAATTTTGCCCCAAAATAAGTGAAATTTCTGCGTTTCGCCCCAAAATAAAGAGAATTTCTGTCTTTTTGCCCCAACATATAGGAAATTTCTGCCCTTTTGCCCCACAATTAGGGGAATTTCTGCAATTTTGCTCCAAAACACGGGGAATTTCTGCTTTTTTGCCCGAAAATAAGAAGAATGCATATCTTTTTGCCATAAAAAAGGGAAATTTCTTCATTTTTGCTCCAAAATAAGTGGAATTTCTGCTTTTTTGCCTCTAAATAAGTGGAATTTCTGTCTTTTTCGCCCAAAACAAAGGGAATTTTTGTTTTTTTGCCCCAAAATAAGGAAAATTTCAGACTTAATACCGTGAAGTAAGTGAAATTTCTGCAATTTTGCCCCAAAATAAGGGAAATTTCTGCCTTTTTGCCCCCAAATAAGGGGAATTTCAGCTTTTTTACCACAAAATAAGGGAAATTTCTGCATTTTTGCCACAAATATTAGGAATTTCTGCCTTTTTGCCCCAAAATAAAGAAAAATTTCTGCCTTTTTCCCTGAAATAAGTGAAATTTCTGCAATTTTGCCCCAAAATACGTGAAATTTCTGCAGTTTTGCTCCAAAATAAGTGAAATTTCTGAAATTTTGCCCCAAAATAAGTGAAATTTCTGGAATTTTGCCCCAAAATAAGTGGAATTTCTGAGATTTCCCCCAAAATAAAAAGAATTTCTGTCTTTTTGCCCCAACATATAGGGAATTTCTGCCTTTTTGACCCACAAGTAGGATAATTTCTGCAATTTTGCCCCAAAATAAAAAAAATTTCTGACTTATTACCCTGAAATAAGTGAAATTTCTGCAATTTTGCCCCAAAATAAAGGAAATTTCTGCCTTTTTGTCTCCAAATAAGGGGAATTTAAGCCTTTTTACCTCAAAATGAGGGGAATTTCTGCATTTTTGCCACAAAATATTAGGAATTTCTGCATTTTTGCCCCAAAATAAGAAAATTTCTGCCTTTTTTCCCTGAAATAAGTGAAATTTCTGCCATTTTGCCCCAAAATATGTGAAATTTCTGTAATTTTGCCCCAAAATAAGTGAAATTTCTGGAATTTTGATTTAAAATAAGTGGAATTTTGAGTTTTGCACCAAAATAAGGAGAATTTCTGTTTTTTGCCCTAACATAATGGGAATTTCTGCCTTTTTGCCCCACAATTAGAGGAATTTCTGCAATTTTGTTCCAAAATACGGGGAATTTCTGCCTTTTTGCCTGAAAATAAGAAGAATGCATACCTTTTTGCCATAAAAAAAGGAAATTTCTTCATTTTTGCTCCAAAATAAGGGGAATTTCTGCTTTTGCCTCTAAATAAGTGGAATTTCTGTCTTTTTCCCCCAAAACAAAGGGAATTTCTGTCTTTTTTGCCCCAAAATAAAAAAAAAATTTATGACTTATTACCCTGAAATAAGTGAAATTTCTGCAATTTTGCTTCAAAATAAGGGAAATTTCTGCCTTTTTGGCCCCAAATAAGGGGAATTTCAGCCTTTTTCCCTCAAAATAAGGGAAATTTCTGCATTTTTGCCCGAAAATAAGAAGAATGCATACCTTTTTGCCATAAAAAAGGGAAATTTCTTCATTTTTGCTCCAAAATAAGTGGAATTTCTGCTTTTTTGCCTCTAAATAAGTGGAAATTCTGTCTTTTTCGTCCAAAACAAAGGGAATTTCTGTCTTTTTGCCCCAAAATAAGGAAAATTTCAGACTTATTACCCTGAAGTAAGTGAAATTTCTGCAATGTTGCCCCAAAATAAGGGAAATTTCTGCCTTTTTCCCCCAAATAAGGGGAATTTCAGCTTTTTTACCTCAAAATAAGGGGAATTTTTGCATTTTTGCCACAAAATAATAGGAATTTCTGCAATTTTGCCCCAAAATTAGGAAAATTTCTGCCTTTTTGCCTCCAAATAAGGGGAATTTCAGCTTTTTTACCTCAAAATAAAAGGAATTTCTGCATTTTTGCCACAAAATATTAGGAATTTCTGCATTTTTGCCCCAAAATAAGAAAATTTCTGCTTTTTTTCCCTGAAATAAGTTAAATTTCTGCAATTTTGCCTTAAAATAAGAAAATTTCTGCAATTTTGCCCCAAAATAATGAAAAGTTCTGGAATTTTGCCCCAAAATAAGTGAAATTTCTGCGTTTTGCCCCAAAATAAAGAGAATTTCTGTCTTTTTGCCCCAACATAAAGGGAATTTCTGCCCCTTTGCCCCACAATTAGGGGAATTTCTGCAATTTTGCTCCAAAACACGGGGAATTTCTGCTTTTTTGCCCGAAAATAAGAAGAATGCATACCTTTTTGCCATAAAAAAGGGAAATTTCTTCATTTTTGCTCCAAAATAAGTGGAATTTCTGCTTTTTTGCCTCTAAATAAGTGGAATTTCTGTCTTTTTCGCCCAAAACAAAGGGAATTTCTGTCTTTTTTGCCCCAAAATAAGGAAAATTTCAGACTTATTACCCTGAAGTAAGTGAAATTTCTGCAATGTTGCCCCAAAATAAGGGAAATTTCTGCCTTTTTGCCCCCAAATAAGGGGAATTTCAGCTTTTTTACCTCAAAATAAGGGAAATTTTTGCATTTTTGCCACAAAATAATAGGAATTTCTGCCTTTTTGCCCCAAAATAAGGAAAATTTCAGCTATTTTTCCCTGAAATAAGTGAAATTTCTGAAATTTTGCCCCAAAATAAGTGAAATTTCTGGAATTTTGCCCCAAAATAACTGGAATTTCTGAGATTTGATACAAAATAAAAAGAATTTCTGTCTTTTTGCCCCAACATATAGGGAATTTCTGCATTTTTGACCCACAATTAGGATAATTTCTGCAATTTTGCTCCAAAATAAGGGGAATTTCTGCTTGTTTGCCTCTAAATAAGTGGAATTTCTGTCTTTTTCCCCAAAACAAATAGAATTTTTGTCATTTTTGACCCACAATTAGGAGAATTTCTGCAATTCTGCTCCAAAATACGGGGAATTACTGCCTTTTTGCCCGAAAATAAAAAGAATGCATACCTTTTTGCCATAAAAAAAGGAAATTTCTTCATTTTTGCTCCAAAATAAGGGGAATTTCTGCTTTTTTGCCTCTAAATAACTGGAATTTCTGTCTTTTTCCCCCAAAACAAAGGGAATTCCTGTCTTTTTGCCCCAAAATAAGGAAAATTTCTGACCAGTTACACTGAAATAAGTGAAATTTCTGCAATTTTGCCTCAAAATAAGGGAAATTTCTGCCTTTTTGCCCTCAAATAAGGAGAATTTCAGCCTTTTTACCTCACAATAAGGGGAATTTCTGCATTTTTGCAACAAAATATTAGGAATTTCTGCCTTTTTGCCCCAAAATAAGAAAATTTCTGCCTTTTTTCCCTGAAATAAGTGAAATTTCTGCAATTTTGCCCCAAAATAAGTGAAATTTCTGGAATTTTGCCCCAAAATAAGTGGAATTTCTGAGTTTTGCACCAAAATAAAAAGAATTTCTCTTTTTTGCCCTAACATATAGGGAATTTCTACCTTTTTGCCCCACAATTAGGGGAATTTCTGCAATTTGGTTCCAAAATACGGGGAATTTCTGCCTTTTTGCCTCCAAATAAGGGGAATTTCAGCCTTTTTACCTCAAAATAAGGGGAATTTCTGCATTTTTGCCATAAAATATTAGAAATTTCTGCATTTTTGCCCCAAAATAAGAAAATTTCTGCTTTTTTTCCCTGAAATAAATTAAATTTCTGCAATTTTGCCCCAAAATAAGTGAAATTTCTGAAATTTTGCCCCAAAATAATGGAAATTTCTGGAATTTTGCCCCAAAATAAGTGAAATTTCTGCGTTTCGCCCCAAAATAAAGAGAATTTCTGTCTTTTTGCCCCAACATATAGGAAATTTCTGCCCTTTTGCCCCACAATTAGGGGAATTTCTGCAATTTTGCTCCAAAACACGGGGAATTTCTGCTTTTTTGCCCGAAAATAAGAAGAATGCATATCTTTTTGCCATAAAAAAGGGAAATTTCTTCATTTTTGCTCCAAAATAAGTGGAATTTCTGCTTTTTTGCCTCTAAATAAGTGGAATTTCTGTCTTTTTCGCCCAAAACAAAGGGAATTTTTGTTTTTTTGCCCCAAAATAAGGAAAATTTCAGACTTAATACCGTGAAGTAAGTGAAATTTCTGCAATTTTGCCCCAAAATAAGGGAAATTTCTGCCTTTTTGCCCCCAAATAAGGGGAATTTCAGCTTTTTTACCACAAAATAAGGGAAATTTCTGCATTTTTGCCACAAATATTAGGAATTTCTGCCTTTTTGCCCCAAAATAAAGAAAAATTTCTGCCTTTTTCCCTGAAATAAGTGAAATTTCTGCAATTTTGCCCCAAAATACGTGAAATTTCTGCAGTTTTGCTCCAAAATAAGTGAAATTTCTGAAATTTTGCCCCAAAATAAGTGAAATTTCTGGAATTTTGCCCCAAAATAAGTGGAATTTCTGAGATTTCCCCCAAAATAAAAAGAATTTCTGTCTTTTTGCCCCAACATATAGGGAATTTCTGCCTTTTTGACCCACAAGTAGGATAATTTCTGCAATTTTGCTCCAAAATAAGGGGAATTTCTGCTTTTTTGCCTCTAAATAAGTGGAATTTCTGTCTTTTTCCCCCAAAACAAAGGGAATTTTTGTCTTTTTTGCCCCACAATTAGGGGAATTTCTGCAATTTTGCTCCAAAATACGGGGAATTACTGCTTTTTACCCGAAAATAAGAAGAATGCATACCTTTTTGCCATAAAAAAAGGAAATTTCTTCATTTTTGCTCCAAAATAAGAAAAATTTCTGACCAGTTACCCTGAAGAAAGTGAAATTTCTGCAATTTTGCCCCAAAATAAAAAAAAATTCTGACTTTTTGCCCCCAAATAAGGAGAATTTCAGCCTTTTTACCTCAAAATTGGAGAATTTCTGCATTTTTGCAACAAAATATTAGGAATTTCTGACTTTTTGCCCCAAAATAAGAAAATTTCTGCCTTTTTTCCCTGAAATAAGTGAAATTTCTGCAATTTTGCCCCAAAATAAGTGGAATTTCTGAGTTTTGCACCAAAATAAAAAGAATTTCTCTTTTTTGCCCTAACATATAGGGAATTTCTACCTTTTTGCCCCACAATTAGGGGAATTTCTGCAATTTGGTTCCAAAATACGGGGAATTTCTGCCTTTTTGCCTCCAAATAAAAGGAATTTCAGCCTTTTTACCTCAAAATAAGGGGAATTTCTGCATTTTTGCCACAAAATATTAGGAATTTCGGCATTTTTGCCCCAAAATAAGAAAATTTCTGCCTTTTTTTCTGAAATAAGTGAAATTTATGCAATTTTGCCCCAAAATAAAAAAAATTTCTGACTTATTACCCTGAAATAAGTGAAATTTCTGCAATTTTGCCCCAAAATAAAGGAAATTTCTGCCTTTTTGTCTCCAAATAAGGGGAATTTAAGCCTTTTTACCTCAAAATGAGGGGAATTTCTGCATTTTTGCCACAAAATATTAGGAATTTCTGCATTTTTGCCCCAAAATAAGAAAATTTCTGCCTTTTTTCCCTGAAATAAGTGAAATTTCTGCCATTTTGCCCCAAAATATGTGAAATTTCTGTAATTTTGCCCCAAAATAAGTGAAATTTCTGGAATTTTGATTTAAAATAAGTGGAATTTTGAGTTTTGCACCAAAATAAGGAGAATTTCTGTTTTTTGCCCTAACATAATGGGAATTTCTGCCTTTTTGCCCCACAATTAGAGGAATTTCTGCAATTTTGTTCCAAAATACGGGGAATTTCTGCCTTTTTGCCTGAAAATAAGAAGAATGCATACCTTTTTGCCATAAAAAAAGGAAATTTCTTCATTTTTGCTCCAAAATAAGGGGAATTTCTGCTTTTGCCTCTAAATAAGTGGAATTTCTGTCTTTTTCCCCCAAAACAAAGGGAATTTCTGTCTTTTTTGCCCCAAAATAAAAAAAAAATTTATGACTTATTACCCTGAAATAAGTGAAATTTCTGCAATTTTGCTTCAAAATAAGGGAAATTTCTGCCTTTTTGGCCCCAAATAAGGGGAATTTCAGCCTTTTTCCCTCAAAATAAGGGAAATTTCTGCATTTTTGCCCGAAAATAAGAAGAATGCATACCTTTTTGCCATAAAAAAGGGAAATTTCTTCATTTTTGCTCCAAAATAAGTGGAATTTCTGCTTTTTTGCCTCTAAATAAGTGGAAATTCTGTCTTTTTCGTCCAAAACAAAGGGAATTTCTGTCTTTTTGCCCCAAAATAAGGAAAATTTCAGACTTATTACCCTGAAGTAAGTGAAATTTCTGCAATGTTGCCCCAAAATAAGGGAAATTTCTGCCTTTTTCCCCCAAATAAGGGGAATTTCAGCTTTTTTACCTCAAAATAAGGGGAATTTTTGCATTTTTGCCACAAAATAATAGGAATTTCTGCAATTTTGCCCCAAAATTAGGAAAATTTCTGCCTTTTTGCCTCCAAATAAGGGGAATTTCAGCTTTTTTACCTCAAAATAAAAGGAATTTCTGCATTTTTGCCACAAAATATTAGGAATTTCTGCATTTTTGCCCCAAAATAAGAAAATTTCTGCTTTTTTTCCCTGAAATAAGTTAAATTTCTGCAATTTTGCCTTAAAATAAGAAAATTTCTGCAATTTTGCCCCAAAATAATGAAAAGTTCTGGAATTTTGCCCCAAAATAAGTGAAATTTCTGCGTTTTGCCCCAAAATAAAGAGAATTTCTGTCTTTTTGCCCCAACATAAAGGGAATTTCTGCCCCTTTGCCCCACAATTAGGGGAATTTCTGCAATTTTGCTCCAAAACACGGGGAATTTCTGCTTTTTTGCCCGAAAATAAGAAGAATGCATACCTTTTTGCCATAAAAAAGGGAAATTTCTTCATTTTTGCTCCAAAATAAGTGGAATTTCTGCTTTTTTGCCTCTAAATAAGTGGAATTTCTGTCTTTTTCGCCCAAAACAAAGGGAATTTCTGTCTTTTTTGCCCCAAAATAAGGAAAATTTCAGACTTATTACCCTGAAGTAAGTGAAATTTCTGCAATGTTGCCCCAAAATAAGGGAAATTTCTGCCTTTTTGCCCCCAAATAAGGGGAATTTCAGCTTTTTTACCTCAAAATAAGGGAAATTTTTGCATTTTTGCCACAAAATAATAGGAATTTCTGCCTTTTTGCCCCAAAATAAGGAAAATTTCAGCTATTTTTCCCTGAAATAAGTGAAATTTCTGCAATTTTGCCCCAAAATTAGGAAAATTTCTGCCTTTTTGCCTCCAAATAAGGGGAATTTCAGCCTTTTTACCTCAAAATAAGGGGAATTTCTGCATTTTTGCCACAAAATATTAGGAATTTCTGCATTTTTGCCCCAAAATAAGAAAATTTCTGCTTTTTTTCCCTGAAATAAGTTAAATTTCTGCAATTTTGCCACAAAATAAGTGAAATTTCTGCAATTTCGCCCCAAAATAATGGAAATTTCTGGAATTTTGCCCCAAAATAAGTGAAATTTCTGCGTTTTGCCTTAAAATAAAGAGAATTTCTGTCTTTTTGCCCCAACATAAAGGGAATTTCTGCCCTTTTGCCCCACAATTAGGGGAATTTCTGCAATTTTGCTCCAAAACACGGGGAATTTCTGCTTTTTTGCCCGAAAATAAGAAGAATGCTTACCTTTTTGCCATAAAAAAGGGAAATTTCTTCATTTTTGCTCCAAAATAAGTGGAATTTCTGCTTTTTGGCCTCTAAATAAGTGGAATTTCTGTCTTTTTCGCCCAAAACAAAGGGAATTTCTGTCTTTTTTGCCCCAAAATAAGGAAAATTTCAGACTTATTACCCTGAAGTAAGTGAAATTTCTGCAATTTTGCCCCAAAATAAGGGAAATTTCTGCCTTTTTGCCCCCAAATAAGGGGAATTTCAGGTTTTTACCACAAAATAAGGGAAATTTCTGCATTTTTGCTACAAAATATTAGGAATTTCTGCCTTTTTGCCCCAAAATAAGGAAAATTTCAACCTTTTTCCCTGAAATAAGTGAAATTTCTGCAATTTTGCCCCAAAATACGTGAAATTTCTGCAATTTTGCTCTAAAATAAGTGAAATTTCTGAAATTTTGCCTCAAAATAAGTGAAATTTCTGGAATTTTGCCCCAAAATAAGTGGAATTTCTGAGATTTCCCCCAAAATAAAAAGAATTTCTGTCTTTTTGCCCCAACATATAGGGAATTTCTGCCTTTTTGACCCACAATTAGGATAATTTCTGCAATTTTGCTCGAAATAAGTGGAATTTCTGCTTTTTTGCCTCTAAATAAGTGGAATTTCTGTCTTTTTCCCCCAAAATAAAGGGAATTTTTGGCTTTTTTGCCCCACAATTAGGGGAATTTCTGCAATTTTGCTCCAAAATACGGGGAATTACTGCTTTTTTACCCGAAAATAAGAAGAATGCATAACTTTTTGCCATAAAAAAAGGAAATTTCTTCATTTTTGCTCCAAAGTAAGGGGAATTTCTGCTTTTTTGCCTCTAAATAACTGGAATTTCTGTCTTTTTCCCACAAAACAAAGGGAATTTCTGTCTTTTTGCCCCAAAATAAGGAAAATTTCTGACCAGTTACCTTGAAAAAAGTGAAATTTCTGCAATTTTGCCCCAAAATAAGGGAAATTTCTGCCTTTTTGCCCCCAAATAAGGAGAATTTCAGCCTTTTTACCTCAAAATAAGGAGAATTTCTGCATTTTTGCAACAAAATATTAGGAATTTCTGCCTTTTTGCCCCCAAATAAGGAGAATTTCAGCCTTTTTACCTCAAAATAAGGGGAATTTCTATATTTTTGCAACAAAATATTTGGAATTTCTGCCTTTTTGCCCCAAAATAAGAAAATTTCTGCCTTTTTTCCCTGAAATAAGAGAAATTTCTGCAATTTTGGCCCAAAATAATTGAAATTTTTGGAATTTTGCCCCAAAATAAGTGGAATTTCTGAGTTTTGCACCAAAATAAGGAGAATTTCTCTTTTTTGCCTTAACATATAGGGAATTTCTGCCTTTTTACCCCACAATTAGGGGAATTTCTGCAATTTTGTTCCAAAATACGGGGAATTTCTGCCTTTTTGCCTCCAAATAAGGGGAATTTCAGCCTTATTACCTCAAAAAAAGGGGAATTTCTGCATTTTTGCCACAAAATATTAGGAATTTATGCATTTTTGCCCCAAAATAAGAAAATTTCAGCTATTTTTCCCTGATATAAGTGAAATTTCTGCAATTTTGCCCCAAAATAAATAAAATTTCTGACTTATTACCCTAAAATAAGTGAAATTTCTGCAATTTTGCCCCAAAATTAGGGAAATTTCTGCCTTTTTGCCTCCAAATAAGGGGAATTTCAGCGTTTTTACCTCAAAATAAGGGGAATTTCTGCATTTTTGCCACAAAATATTAGGAATTTCTGCATTTTTGCCCCAAAATAAGAAAATTTCTGCTTTTTTTCCCTGAAATAAGTTTAATTTCTGCAATTTTGCCCCAAAATAAGTGAAATTTCTGCAATTTTGCCCCAAAATAATGGAAATTTCTGGAATTTTGCCCCAAAATAAGTGAAATTTCTGCGTTTTGCCCCAAAATAAAGAGAATTTCTGTCTTTTTGCCCCAACATAAAAAGAATTTCTGCCCTTTTGCCCCACAATTAGGGGAATTTCTGCAATTTTGCTCCAAAACACGGGGAATTTCTGCTTTTTTGCCCGAAAATAAGAAGAATGCATACCTTTTTGCCATAAAAAAGGGAAATTTCTTCATTTTTGCTCCAAAATAAGTGGAATTTCTGCTTTTTTGCCTCTAAATAAGTGGAATTTCCGTCTTTTTCGCCCAAAACAAAGGGAATTTCTGTCTTTTTTGCCCCAAAATAAGGAAAATTTCAGACTTATTACCCTGAAGTAAGTGAAATTTCTGCAATTTTGCCCCAAAATAAGGGAAAATATCTGACTTTTTGCCTCCAAATAAGGGGAATTTCAGGTTTTTACCTCAAAATAAGGGAAATTTCTGCATTTTTGCTACAAAATATTAGGAATTTCTGCCTTTTTGCCCCAAAATAAGGAAAATTTCTGCCTTTTTCTCTGAAATAAGTGAAATTTCTGCAATTTTGCCCCAAAATACGTGAAATTTCTGCAATTTTGCTCCAAAATAAGTGAAATTTCTGAAATTTTGCCCCAAAATAAGTGAAATTTCTGGAATTTTGCCCCAAAATAAGTGGAATTACTGAGATTTCCCCCAAAATAAAAAGAATTTCTGTCTTTTTGCCCCAACATATAGGGAATTTCTGCCTTTTTGACCCACAATTAGGATAATTTCTGCAATTTTGCTCGAAATAAGTGGAATTTCTGCTTTTTTGCCTCTAAATAAGTGGAATTTCTGTCTTTTTCCCCCCAAACAAAAGAAATTTTTAGCTTTTTTGCCCCACGATTAGGGGAATTTCTGCAATTTTGCTCCAAAATACGGGGAATTACTGCTTTTTTAACCGAAAATAAGAAGAATGCATACCTTTTTGCCATAAAAAAAGGAAATTTCTTTATTTTTTCTCCAAAATAAGGGGAATTTCTGCTTTATTGCCTCTAAATAACTGGAATTTCTGTCCTTTTCCCCCACAACAAAGGGAATTTCTGTCTTTTTTGCCCCAAAATAAGAAAAAATTCTGACTTATTACTCTGAAGTAAGTGAAATTTCTGCAATTTTGCCCCAAAATAATAGAAATTTCTGCCTTTTTGCCTCCAAATAAGGGGAATTTCAGCCTTTTTACCTCAAAATAAGCGGAATTTCTGCATTTTTGCCACAAAATATTAGAAATTTCTGCCTTTTTGCCCCAAAATAAAGAAAAATTCTGCCTTTTTTCCCTGAAATAAGTGAAATTTCTGCAATTTTTCCCCAAAATACATGAATTTTCTGCAATTTTGCCCCAAAATAAGTGAAATTTCTGAAATTTTGCCCCAAAATAAATGAAATTTCTGGAAATTTGCCCCAAAAAAGTGGAATTTCTAAGATTTGACCCAAAATAAAAATAATTTCTGTCTTTTTGCCCCAACATATAGGGAATTTCTGCCTTTTTGACCCACAATTAGGAGAATTTTTGCAATTTTGCTCCAAAATAAGAAGAATTTCTGCTTTTTTGCCTCTAAATAAGTGGAATTTCTGTCTTTTTCCCCCAAAACAAAGGGAATTTTTGTCTATTTTGCTCCACAATTAGGGGAATTTCTGCAATTTTGCTCCAAAATACGGGGAATGACTGACTTTTTGCCCGAAGAAAAAGAATGCATACCTTTTTGCCATAAAAAAAGGAAATTTCTTCATTTTTGCTCCAAAATAAGGGGAATTTCTGCTTTTTTGCCTCTAAATAAGTGGAATTTCTGTCTTTATCCCCCAAAACAAAGGGAATTTCTGTCTTTTTTGCCCCAAAATAAGGAAAATTTCAGACTTATTACCCTAAAGTAAGTGAAATTTCTGCAATTTTGCCCCAAAATAAGGGAAATTTCTGCCTTTTTGCTTCCAAATAAGGGGAATTTCAGCCTTTTTACCTCAAAATAAGGGGAATTTCTGCATTTTTGCCACAAAATATTAGGAATTTCTGCCTTTTTGCCCCAAAATAAGGAAAATTTCTGCCTTTTTCCCTGAAATAAGTGAAATTTCTGCAATTTTTCCCAAAATAGGTGAAATTTCTGCCAATTTGCCCCATAATAAGTGAAATTTCTGGAATTTTGCCCCAAAAAAAGTGAAATTTCTGGAATTTTGCCCCAAAAAAGTGGAATTTCTGAGATTTGCCCCAAAATAAAGAGAATTTCTGTCTTTTTGCCCCAACATATAGGGAATTTCTGCTTTTTTGACCCACAATTAGGGAAATTTCTGAAATTTTGCTCCAAAATAAGGGGAATTTCTGCTTTTTTGCATCTAAATAGGTGGAATTTCTGTCTTTTTCCCCCAAAACAAAGAAAATTTCTGTATTTTTGGCCCCAAAATAAGGAAAATTTCTGACTTATTACCCTGAAATAAGTGAAATTTCTGCAATTTTTCCCCAAAATAAGGGAAATTTCAGCCTTTTTGCACCCAAATAAGGGGAATTTCAGCCTTTTTACCTCAAAATAAGGGGAGTTTCTGCATTTTTTGCCACAAAATATTTAGGAATTTCTGCCTTTTTGCCCCAAAATAAAGAAAATTTCTGCCCTATTTCCCTGAAATAAGTGAAATTTGTGCAATTTTGCCCCAAAATAAGTGAAATTTCTGCAATATTGCCCCAAAATAAGGGAAATTTCTGGAATTTTGCCCCAAAATAAGTGGAATTTCTGAGTTTTGCCACAAAATAAGGAGAATTTCTGT